>NC_083709.1:22717500-23967500 GCF_033118175.1 Dama dama
ATTCATCATGTAATTGCACGTGTGTACCCTTTGACTAACATATTCCCCATTCTCCCATTCCTCAGCCACTGGTAACTACCATTTCACTCTCCATTTGCGAGTTCAGCTTTTATAGATTCCACAAATAAGTGATATCATGCAATATTTGTCTTTTTCTGTGTAACTTATTTCACTTAGCATAATACTCTCAGGATCCATCAATATTCTTGCCACTGGCAGGATTTCCTTCTTTCTCGTGACTGCCTAATCAATTGTGTTGAATATACATCATTTTTATTCATTCATCCTTTGATGGACATTTAGGATCTCCATATCTTGGCTATTTTGAATAATGCTGTAGTAAACATAAAGTGCAGATACATATTTTTTAATATTCCATTTTCATTTCCATCAAATATATATTCAGAAATGGGATTTCTGGGTCATATGATAGTTCCATTTTTAATTCTTGAGGAGTCTTCATCCTGTCCTCCATAATGTCTACTGTACATTCCCTCCAGCAATGCAGAAGGATTCCCTTTTTTCCACATCTTTGCCCCAAATTATTTCTTGTGTTCTGATGATAACCATTCTAACAGAAGGAGGTGATATCCCATTGTGGTTTTGATTAGTATTTTCCTGATGATTAGTGATGAGAAACTTTTCTTGTATCTGATGGCCATGTTCATATCTTTTTTGAAAAAAATGTCTCTTCAGTTACTCTGCCCATTTTTGAAATTGATTAGCTTGTTTGATCTTTTATTATTATTGAGTTTTATGAGTTCTTTACATATCTTTTTTTTCCCATTTATTTTTATTAGTTGGAGGCTAATTACTTTACAATATTCTAGTGGTTTTTGTCATACATTGACATGAATCAGCCATGGAGTTACATGTATTCCCCATCCCGATCCCCCCTCCCACCTCCCTCTCCACCCGATTCCTCTGGGTCTTCCCAGTGCACCAGGCCCAAGAACTTGTCTCATGCATCCAGCCTGGGTGGTGATCTGTTTCACCCTTGACAATATGCATGTTTCGATGCTGTTGTCTCGAAACATCCCACCCTTGCCTTCTCCCACAGAGTCCAAAATTCTGTTCTGTCCATCTGTGTCTCTTTTTCTGTCTTGCATATAGGGTTATCATTACCATCTTTCTAAATTCCATATATATGCGTTAGTATACTGTATTGGTCTTTATCTTTCTGGCTTACTTCACTCTGTATGATGGGCTCCAGTTTCATCCATTTCATTAGAACTGATTCAAATGAATTCTTTTTAATGGCTGAGTAATATTCCATAGTGTGTATGTACCACAGTTTCTTGGATATTAACCTTTTATCTGTTATGTGGTTTGCAAATATTTTTTTTTCCCCATTCTATATTTTGCCACTTAATTTTGTTGATGGTTTCTTTGGTTATAAAGAACTTTTGAGTTTGATACAGTTCCATTTATTTATTTTTTTATGTGTTGGTTTTGGTGTCATAACCAGAAAATCTTTGCCAGAGCAATATTAAGAAGATTTCTCCCAATGATTTATATAGGAGTTTCACATTTTCATGTCTTATGTTTAAGTCTTCAATCCATCTCAATTTGAAATTTGTGAGTAGTGTGAGATAGGAGTTTAATTTCATTTTTCTGTTGTGGTTATCAGTTTTTCCTTAGCCCATTTTTTGAAGAGATTCTCCATTCCTCATGGAATATTTTGGCTCTCTTATCAAATACTGATTGACTGCATATTCAGGGGTTTAATCCTAGACTTTCTGTTTTGTTCCACTGGTCTAGGTATGCATTTTTATGCCAATACTATAGTTTTTTTTTTTTTTACTATAGATTTATAGCATGTTTAGAAATAAGAAAGTGTGATGCCCCTAGCTTTGTTCTTCTTTGTAAGGATTGCTTTGGCTATGTAGGATTCGTTGTGGTTCTATACAGATTTAAGATTTTTTTTTTTCTGTTTATGTGAAAATACCATTAGAATTTTGATAGAGATTACATTGAATCTGTAGATGACTTTGTGTAGTGTGAACTTTTCACCATATTAATTCCTTTGATCCATGAACACAGGATGTCTTTCCATTGTTTATGTCTTCTTCAGTTTGTTTCATTAAAGTCTTCTCACTCTACATATTATTCATTTCCTTGGTTCAATTATTCCTTCATTGTTTCTAATGCTATTTTGTTGCTACTTTAATACTTGTATTTTATAATGCTATTGTGGATGGAATTGTTTTATTTACTTTTAAATATTTCATTAATAGGGTATAGAAGTAGCAACTGATTTATCTATGTTTATTTTACATCCTGCAACTTTACTGGATTTACTGATTGATTCTAAAAGTTTTTTGGTAAAGTTTTCAGGATTTTCTATATATAAGATTATATCATCTTCAAATAAAGACACTTTTACTTCTTCCTTTAGCATGCCTTTTATTTTATTTTTTAATCATGCCTGATAACTCTTAACTAGAATTTCCAGTACTATGTTGAATATGCACACTCTGATCTTGTTCCATATAGAGTAAGAAATTTCAAACTTTCACCATTGAGAATAATGTGCACCTTAGGTTTGTTGTATATGACCTTCACTGTGTTGAAGTTTGTTACTTTGTTTCCCAATTTGTTGAGGATTCTTGTCATGAAAAGATAGTGTATTTTTCAAATACTTTTTTTTTCTTCTGCTGAGATGACTGAATGATTTTTATCTTCCGTTCTATTCAGGTAGTATAACATTTAAATTAGTATGGTTGTGTTGAAGTTTGTTACTACTTTTCCCAGTTTGTTGAAGTTTCTTACCAAGAAAAGATACTGTATTTTTCAAAATACCTTTTTTTCCTCTACTGAAATGACAGAATGAGTTTTATCTTTTATTTTATTCATGTATTAAGAGTATAAAACTTATTAGCATTATTATATTGAATTATCCTTGTATCCATGAAATAAACCACATTTGATCATGGTGTATGATCCTTCCAACATTCTGTTGAATTTGGTATACTGATATTTTGTTGAATATTTTTGCATCTATTATTTATCATGGATATCAGTCTATGGTTTTCTTGTCACGTCCTCACCTGTCTTTAGATATTAGAGTAATGCTGGCCTGGTAAATTGTGTTTAGAAGTGTTTCCTCTGCTTCCCTTTTTTGGAAGAATTTGAAAAGATCTTCTTTAAATATTTGGTAGAATTCACCAATGGAACCATCTAGTCCTGGAATTTTCTGTGCTGAAAATTTTTCATTACTGATTCATTCACCTTATTCTTTGTTGTTTCTTCATGATTCAGTCTTAATAAATTGTATGTTTCCAGAAATTTATCCATTTTTTTCTAGGTTATCCAAATCTTGGCATATTATTGTTTATAGTATATGGTTATGAGTCTATGTTTTTCTATGATATCAGTTGTATTATCTCTTCTTTCATTTCTGATTTGTCTGCTTTCGTTTTTCTTAGTCTAGATAAAGATTTGTCATTTTTTAAATTTTTTCCAAAAAAGCAGCTCTTACTTTTGCTATATTTTTTCTATTATTTGTCTGGTGTCTGTTTCATGGTTTCCTTTATGACTTTTGTTATTGTCTTCTTTCCTACCTAACCTTGGGCATAGTTTGCTCCTCTTTGTAGTACTTTAAGATGGAAAGTTCACTTATTTATTTGATATTTTCTTTTTTCTTAATAAATGCATTTATCAGTATAAACTTCCCTTCTAAGAACTGCTTTTGAAACATCTCATAGGTTTTGTTATGTTGTGCTTCCATTTTTGTTTGTTTGGAGATTGTGAATCTTGCTGCAGTGAACATGGAGGTACAGATATCATTTTGAGGTACTGATTTCATTTCCTTTGCTTTGAAATTGCTGTATCATTGGTAGTTTTGTTTTTAACTTTTTGAGGAATCACTATATTCTTTCCCACAATGACTGTACCAGTTAGTATTCTAGTGAAATTATTTCATTTGGGTTCTTTTAATTAGTTGGAATCTTATTAATGATTATAAGTCATGTGCTCATATAAGGCAACAAATAATCATTACTTCAGAATTTTCAAAATTCTGGAATATAAAAGACTATTATTCTGACTCTTTTATAATGGTATTATTTTATATAATGTTTTCTGGTGTTCTTTTTTGAATCCTCTAAACATCTTAATTTATAGGCATGTAATTCATTTTTTCTCTGCTTTCTATCACTTATTATTTCAACCATAGATTAAAAAATACATAGAAGATCAAATACTTATTAGATAATATTTAATATATATTAGCATTTTTCTATGGCTTTTTTCATATTTGGAAAATCTTTTAAAATAAAGTTCAGGGAGGGCGGATCGGGAAGGGGAACACATGTAAATCCATGGCTGATTCATGTCAATGTATGGCAAAAACCACTACAATATTGTAAAGTAATTAGCCTCCAACTAATAAAAATAAATGGGAAAAATAAATAAAGTTCAGTGCATACAACTGAGGGCGAGCATTTGTCCTCTTTGACTACTTTCCTCCACTCTTTTTGTAACACTGTCCTGAAGTTTATATTCTCCATACATTTGTATAATATATATGTGTTTATATGGGCTTCTGTTGTGGCTCAGCTGGTAAAGAATTCGCCTGCAATGCAGGAGACCTGGATTCGATCCCTGGGTTGGGAAGATTCCCAGGAGAAGGGAAAGGCTACCCACTCCAAAATTCTGGCCTGGAGAATTCCATGGACTGTATAGTCCATGGGATCGCAAAGAGTTGGACACACCTGAGCAACTTCACTGTGTGTTTATATATATATGACTATTCTCACTCATATATGTTACCATACAAGTTTTAAATGCTGTATATTTTGGAGTGTCTCATGCTATGAGGGTCTTGCCCCATAAGTAAACCTGTTAAAGCGTTGCTCAAATCAGCCTCATTGTATGCAACTGGCCCTTCAAGTTCATATCTTTTTAAAACTTTAGCCTCAGATCCTTTTATATCACCATAGCAAGTAATTTAATTGTGACCAATAAGGTAGGAGAATTTTGGGGTGATCTCCTAGAAAATATTGTTCTCTACTAAGAAAAACATGAAAACAGTCTCTCTTCTAAATTTTGCCAAATCTGGCATCTTTCATGGAATTTACATAATCAAACTGCTTAACTTCCTTTAAATTTAAATAAAGGATTTTTTCATTATTGATATGATTTGGGGAGTCTTTATCTATGGATAGAATAGCTACTAAGAGATTATACAATTTTATTCATTCAGTATCTCTATAGTATTTATATGATAAATGTTCTCATACCCATTTATCTGTTTATCTAACCATCCATCCATGGCATTGATTTAAGTGATTGTAAAGCAGGCAAGTTCAAAATTGGTGGAGTGGCCATGCAGGCTAAAAACTCAGGATTTGAAATAAAGACAGTCTGTAGACCTGAGGCAGAATCTTTTCTTTGGGAAACCTCAGTTTTTGTTCTAAAGGCCTTTCAACTGATTTTACAAAGCCCACCTGCTTTATCAAGGAGACTCTACTTAAATTCAACTGACTGTGGATATTAACCACAGCTACAAAATTTATTCACAGAAGCACCTAGATTAGTGTTTACATGTAAAACTAACAATTATACTTTGCATAAAAGCTATGGCATTGGAGAAGGAAATGGCAACCCACTCCAGTACTCTTGCCTGAAAAATCCCATGGACAGAGGAGCCTGGAGGGCTACAGTCCATGTGGTTGCAAAAAGTCGGACACGACTGAGCAGTTACCCATAGTCACAGGAATGCAAACTAGTCAAGAGTTAGATAATCTTGAACTCTGCAGGGCAGAAGTACAATTTTTTGGCTCACAATAAAGATTCAACATGCAAAAGCAAAAAAAAAAAAAAAAAGCTATGGCATGGGAAAAGTTTAGGATTTAAAGAGTGTTGCATTAACAATTGCAGAATGTACTCACTCACCCTTGAAATCAGTGTACTGTAATTATTGTGAAATGCAGTCTTAAAAACACAGTGAAGGATATAGGGTCCCACATTACCTTAGAAATACCTAAATTATCCCCCTTCCTGAGCCCAAACTAGCAGATGAAAAACATGAAAGGGTTAAATAAGTATAACCTTAATTCTCTTTAAGAAACAATAAAATTTTAAAACTGAGAGTATCAAGTGTCACATAAAAATATTGTTTGCATAGTAAATGCAAGATACCTTCTGGAGTTAAAAAAAAATTACAGTACTAGTTTCTCACAGCTGACTATCAGATTATAGTAAGATATGACTAAATAATGACACAATTATGAGGATAGTAATAAAACAAAAAGAAAAAAGTGTATAACAACCTTCTGCATCAGTTGAAACTGCCAAGATAAGGCAAATCTGGAAAAAAATGCTTTCCTTGGTAAGCAATGCTGATGCAAAAAGTAAACAGTCAATAATGGGAAGCTTTGTTTGAGCTACACTAAGGCCGATAGGCTGGGGGAGACAGATTCAAGAAGCACTTGAACTATATTCCGCTGGGCTACAGAATGGGAGAGATTCATATAGGCAGAAACCACAAAGTTACATAAATTCTTTGTCAAGAATTAGGATTGGAGCTGGTAAAAAGTAGGGGTGCTCATTAAGAAAGGTTTGGTTGATAATCAGAATGGTTGTATAGTTACAGTGGGAGACCGTGAGACCATAAAGTTGAAGTTGGCAGCTGCTAGCAGATCTTGTTTTGAAAATGGTATTATCCTTAAGTTTGTTACAGTTCAGAAAAGTCAGGTTCTTACTGATGCAGGAACATGTCTGAAACTACACACGCAGTGTCCACTGAACTCTATTTTGGATGCTTGAAACAGTTACTCCATTTTAATTTTTAAGTGCATTATTTTCTTTAATGGTCAAAGCAGACGTACAATGCATGTTTGACAGGCCACGAGAAAGGCTGTTCTAGTTAGCATAACGTTCAAGCCAAACTATAATCCAGGATGACTTGCTCATATCTCAGTATGTGAAAAAATTTTCGATCAGCAGCATGTATAAGGGTGGTAGCATTGTAATTACAGAGAAATACTTATGGATAATTTGGATGTATTCAGAAAACACAGGAAACATAATGCGTTGACAGAAGGCAATCATGTTAATAATAGTTGCTAGAATTGGTGATGTTCTCAGAAATCAATGAGAGGTGAATCCCCTTGAGGTCAATAGAGTCTGAAAATCACTAACTCCAAGATACTGCTTTAAGTCATGTATACAACTGGTATAAATCTCCACTTGTGTAACAGAACATTTGTAAGAAATTGTATTTTTGTACTCTGCTGCTCCTGTCTTGTTCTTATAGGTACAGTGGATTCTTTCTTCACTAGGACAGACGTGCTGTTAAAGATTTTATTTGCATTTAATGCTTGGCCAGAAATAGTCTAAGCTTTGCATTTTGTGTAGGAGGCAGGACTATCAAGTCTTGGTCAGTGTTGTGCTGGTGTGAAAAGGAGAAGGTAAAGAAGAAAAAAGGAACAAAGTAGAAAAAAAGAGATGGTAAAAAATGGGTTTAGAGTAAGGAGGGAATGGAGAAACAGAGCAGAGGTGGGGGGAATACACATTAATATAAAGAAGTAATAATTTATGAAAGAGCTTTTCATCTTTAATTCTCATCATTTTTTCTCTACTTTATCAATAGAAACTCTGTCTTAAATATTTAGCAGTTAAATGCATTGGCTGATAATAATGTAGCAAATAAATCTAAGAGCTGGATAAATTTCAAAAGCTATACTTATCACCATTTATAGACTCAACTCTGCAAACATTTTAAAAACACTTCCACCTCTTTAATGATGTTACATTTGGTGGTGTCATTGTAGGTTGGTCTTATTATTGTTACTATGAGTGAAGGTTATATTTTCCAGGATTTTATAAAGTTCCTAATTTGAGCATCAGTTTTTAGTTCAGTTCTGTTGCTCAGTCATTATTTTAAAATCAGTGCATGTTAAAGTAGTAAAAGGATTTCTACCATATCAGAATTAACATTAATGCTGTTTAAATATCAATTCCTAAACAAATTATGATTTAACTTAAATATACTTGTATTTTATTTCTTTTTGATCTATAAGAATCTAACAATTGATCATTTCTCTTTAGATCCATGTTTCATTCCTTCTGTAATATATACAAGTAAATTAACATACTGACCCTATTAGAGTCAGAATGTCTTTGCTTTCTTTCCTTATTCCAGCATTGTCACAATGGAAACATAGGAAACAGGAATTAACAGATATATGTGAACTAACTTACTGATATTTTGCATTTGAATAATATAAATACGTATTTTTTACAACTGGCTGGACAAAAAGAATTTGTTAGGTAACCAGAAAGAGTCAAGTATTCAGTAACTTGTTAGGGTGGTACAATATGGAAAATATAAGACCTGATTTATTAGATAGAGTAGAGCAATGCAAATCTGCTGTATTCTAACTCACTTGTATAACTTTAGGTGGTCAATTCACTGTAATACTGAATCCACCCAGAGCCATCTTACTGTCATTCTATGAGAACAATGAGTTGAACATGGAATTCAAGTGAAACATAGTCTTTCCTATCCCTGCAGTTCAATTTAATGAAGACATACATTTTCCTAATGGCTCACCAAACAAAACTCTACAATGTTAAAATGACATTACAGAAAATTTTGTGAAATATTAATGTGGGAAAGAGTGAGATTCATTCTGACCTCTAGGCCTAGAAAGATGCAACAGAGAAGTTAGCATTTGAGTAATTCTTGAAAACAACTAAAATTTGTATGTTTATCTTACTCTTTAAGATCAGAATGGTAATACAATCTTTCACCAAATGATGGGTTGTTTATGTTTCAGATAAAACAAATACAGTAGCACAAAATGTTTCTATTAGACCATATACAGAAGAATGAAGGGGAGGAAGAGGTGGGTGATGGAAGTACAACCCACAGCAAATTCACATCAACCACACATGCCATTGGAATCAGAGAAATCTTCAAAATTTGACAAGGCTTCAGTGGTCCACTCATAATTAAAAAATTATTTTGATGACTTTTGGGAATATATTAAAATATATAAACTTGAATTTCATCAATAAACTGACAAATGAAATTGTGCAGATTTACTAACCGTGGGCATATTAAGTCCAACCCAGTTGAGTTGTATCTACACAGTTCTAAGGTATTTGCATGTGCATCTTATAAGCTGCTGCACAAGCAACAATTGAATACTTTATTTCACCTCCCTAATGAGTTGTTCCCTTTACTGCTTCATTAATATAATTGGAGCTAGGACTTGTTTAGCTCTAGCCAAGAGATTTCAAAGGGACTGATTATCCTGTGACCCCCTTCGAACAGCATTTAAAAGCAGGAAAGGGATGTGCTTGAAGAACACAACTATTGATGCAGTTGAAATTCCTCACAAATGAGAAAATTAAAATTTGACACTAATAAGGTGATTGCTGACGCCCTACTTTTTCTAATTAGTATCCCATTCTTTTCCTGCTTCGTTTCTTTTAGTTCAATCCAAAAAGTTAGGAGAAGCAGACCTAGTGGATAAAGCTTGGCATAATATGTAAAGTGGGAGAAGGATATTTTATTGAAAGTTTGTACTTCAAATCAAATTTCCATGCATAAATATATAGACTATAAATATATCAACCTTGATTTGAAGTCTGACTTGTTTTAAATAAGTGTATAATAGATAGTGCTTCGCAGTCAGTAGGTGATTCTGGAAAGTGATACAAAATAGTATGTCAGTTCAAATCCTTTACTGTTATTCATCATTATTTTAAATTTTTAAAAATATTTGTTGATGGCATTGGGCAAGGAGCCATAGCAGCAGCTTCAATCTCTGTTTCTTTCTTCATTATTTCTCTATTTTGTGTCCCTCTAAAATATCTTTAAATGAATGTGTTCATATTATACATATATGTGTATATAAGAGAATATGAACTGCAGATTTCACAAAGTTATGAGTACTATAGTAAGCAAATAAACTCAATGGGTATGATTTCTGTTAATGGCTTTTCCCCCCCTATTATTTTAGCAGTTTGGCAGTATTCTATGCCAACAAGAGTATCCTTATTTTTAATATATATAAAGTTCTCTGAACATTTGAGTTTTTCAGTGTGTTAATATTGGAAATTACAGAGATAAGAGTTTCACTGTGTTTTACCTTCTTTATAGCATTCCTTTACACACACACACACACACTTGTTTATTTCATCAGTCTTCCATCAATGGACATTTCAGATGTTTCCAATCTTTGGCTGTTAGTATTAGAGTCAGTGTTCCTTAAATGTGTCATATCAAGCTAGTGTATAAAGAAGATAATTTCATACTTTCCACTTTGTTAAACTTCCAACATGCTGTCCTGGATTTTTACTCTCCACGGATTAACTCATTGCAGGGAATAAGTAAAGAAGTTCTTCAGACTGGGCAAAGGAAAGGAAATAAAAATGGCTTTAAAGTATAACAAAATAAAAATATGTAATTGTATTCATAAGAGAAAACTAAATTTACTAAATTTGTCAATTGAAGGGTGTGTGTCCCCAAACATTCTGCCTCTGCTTCTGTCAATCTTGCTGTGGGGCTGAATTCTGCCCCGCCCTCAAGTTATGTGGAAATCCTAACCCCCAGTATTACAGTATTTAGAGATGGAGCTTTTGGGAGACAATTTGGTTTAGATGAAATCATGAGGGTGGAGTCCTCATGATGGGATTGGTGGTTTTATAAGAAGAGATACAAATGACCAACCATCCCTCCCTTTCTTTCTCCATCCATCCTCTCTCTCTGTCCCTCCCTCCTCCTCTAAACCTCTCTTTTTCTTGGCCTCTCTCTGTCATGTAAAGCACAGTGAGGAGGTGGCTATCTGCTAGCTAGGAAGAGAACTCTCACCAGAAACTAACCATTTACGTGGCATCCTGATCTCAGGCTTCCAGCCACCAGAGCTATAAGAATACGAGTTCCTGCTCTTTGACTTCTCCGGCCTGCACTATCTTGTTATGGCCGCCAGAGCTGACCAGGACAGAAGACCACCTCCTCTACTTTCCCTGGAAATCCTGTCTTCTTTTCTCAGTCAGACAGTCAGTTATGGTCATAGACCTGGCTCTTTGTGTAACATTAATTTTCCTTCTCTGCTGGATCATTCTCATCAGAACACAAAGTTAGAAAAGCACTCATTGACATCAAATCACTTTTGGCTTCTGCCCCATTCTCTGCTATTATTTCCATATATTGAAAGCAAAACTCACTGAAAGACTAATATGTGTTTGCCAGTTCCCTCTCCATTTTCAGCTCAACCCACTCAAATCAAGAATTTATCTCTGTCTCTAGACTGAAATAGATGATGATAAGTCATCAGTAAACCCCACAATTGAAATGGACTGATCATTTTCAACTCCTCCAATAATGTTTAGAGACAGTTGATCACTCCCTGTATTAAAACAAAGAGACAAAAACTTTTCTTACCTCAGCTGTTAGGATATCATATACTCATGTTTGTTCCTCAACTTTTGGCACTCCGCAGTCTCTTTTTCTGAATTCTATTCTATTATTTCTTTCCTTCAAGAAGTTGGAGAGTCCCAAATATCTTCCCATGAGACTTTTCTCCTCTTAGATATGCATCTTCACTGGATGTTCCCATCTAGCTCTACTACTTTAAATATTTCTCCCCTAAATGAACGAAATATTCATATATCAAGCCAGTTATTACACATCATCATGTGGCTCTATAATAAGCATTCAAAGTTAACATGCATAAAATTGAACTTTTGTTTCTCCCTACAAAGCCCATTCAGTAAGTGGAGCCACAAATTTTTCTAGAGATTACTGGTACTATATTAATCCCTCTCCTACTCTCATAAACTGTATCCAGTCTATTATCATATTCTGCAGAGCATTAATAATATATTCCAAAACCTACCACACCTCACCTCTTACTTATATCCCATCTTAAAGCAAAATGTCTGTTATTCTAGAATAAGTCAAAAATCTTTTATTCCATCCTCTTGCCTTCCTTCTCAGCTTCCTTTGATCTCTTCTCTACAGGCTGGAGAGGGTCCACTTAAAATCACTATCAAAGTCATCCAAAATGTTTTTATTGTGTTAAAAATGCAATATTTACCATGGCCTATTACTTAACTAGTCCCAATATGGCCTAATCCATGGTAATATGTCTACTTTCATCTCCTATTATTGTATACCTTTCTGTATGATGTCCAGCACACTGAACTGCTTGTTCATTCTTGAATAAGTCTTACTCTATCCGCATGACATTCTGTTCCCTTCAAACTAGAAATTAACTCATTCCTGACTTCAGTACTCTGGCCTGGAGAATTCCATGGACTGTATATAGTCCGTGGAGTCACAAACAGTTGGACACGACTGAGTGACTTTGACTTTCACTTTCAACTTTTGACTTCATTTGTATCACTGCTTGAAAGTCGTCTCCTCAAAAAGGATTTTTTTCTCTCGTCATTTTTATCTCAAGCAGTACTTTCAGACTTTTTAATTATTTTATCTTGCTTTTCAACTCTTCATATAACTATACATATTATAATGTTATATGAAGAATACATATAAAATACCTCCTCTCCACCTCTCTCTCATGCTTCTCCAACTTTTAACTAAGATTCATAGGACCCTGACTTTTATCAGTTATTTTACCTATAAACAAAGGTTTACATATTGTATACTTCGATAAATATTGCAGAATTTATTTATTTACAGGTTGAAGTCATTTTATTTCCTATCTATGTAAGACTAAGCTTCATGTTGTGGATTATTTGTTCTTTGCTTTGTAGATTTATGTGTCTCGATCTACCTAGTTTCTGTCTCCTGCTGTGTGTGGCCACTGATGTCACTGTTCAGTTGGTTGTTGCTTTTGGTGTTAATCTTGTTTTAAATTTTTTAAATGTGGAATCCTAGGAGTGGCCTCTTAGCTTGAATTGCTTAGTAGTCCATCAGCAAGTGATCAGAGTTTATGGTCCAGCAGTTTGAGCAAATTAGTGTTTATGCTTTTCTGTGGCATCTATGTTTGAATGGGGAGATCACTGATTTAGGGCGGTTTTCAGGTCCTTCAGTTCAGTTCAGTTCAGTCGCTCAGTCGTGTCCGACTCTTTGCAACCCCATGAATCACAGCACGCCAGGCCTCCCTGTCCATCACAAACTCCCAGAGTTTACTCAAGTTAGCTAGAGTTGTGTGGACATTTTAAAGTGCTTCTGTGTATATGTAGAAGGCACCATAGGCATACACAGGGCTTATCAATCTGGGACAGGATGTTTTATTAATAAGTGTGACTCTCTCTATTCTCTCATCTTTGCTGAACACTTGAATGGATACAGATGGGCAATGGCCATGTGGTCCTCAACATAAAGAGGCACAATTCCATGAATCACCACATGGAGAAGAGTCAGTCAGTAACAGGAATTGGTATATGACTGAGAGAAAACTCTATATTTGTTCATTCTCTTGTGTTTTTTGTTTCAATTATACCATGCCCTAGCCATTTCTAATACATTTGCAACATGATTTTGGTAAATTTTTAACAGTTCCAACCTGAAAGGAAAACAAAGAAAATATTTTCCATGGTATTAAAATTGATATATCATGCATTCTTTTATGTATTTATGTTGGATGTGAAGATATATTTACATATATATATATATATATATATATTTTTAATTTTGGGAAACAATGTAGCTAGAAAAGTTAAACTAGCAATGTTGTCATGTAAGATTATTACAACTGTAATTAAATATAATCCCGTGGTCTGTATAAGCATGTGAAACTTGGCTACAGAACTATGTCTTACTGTATTCAGAAATATATGGGACTGATTGATTTATTTTTTTAATTTTTACAGAAGTGTAGTTGAGTTGGGGCTTCCCAGGTGGCATTCATTAGTGGTAAAGAACCCATCTGCCAATGCAGGATATATAGGAGACAAAAGAGACTTGGGTTTGATACCTGGGTCAGGAAGATCCTCTGGGGGAGGGGAGGGCATGACAACCCAATCCAGTACTCTTGCCTGGAGAATCCCATGGACAGAGGAGCCTAGTGGGCTACAGTCCATGGGGTCACAAAGAATCGATTGCAACTGAGCCAACTTAGCATGCACACACATAGCTGACTTACAATATTTTGTGTTTCAGTTGTACCACATAGTGAACAAGATTTTTATAGATTATATTCCATTTCAATTTATTACAAGGTAATGGTTATACTTCTTGTATTCTGCACAATATACTATGACTTATCTATTTTATATGTAGTAATGTGTATTACTTAGTCCTATACCCCTGTCTTGCCCCGTCTCCTTCCTTGACCCACTGCTGACTACTAGTTTGTTACAAAATCTGAGTCTGTTTATGTTTTGGTGTGTGTGTATACACACACACACACACACACACACACACACATATATATATATGGAGAGTTCTGACAAAATGTGGTCCACTGGAAAAGGGAATGGCAAACCACTTCAGTATTTGTGTCTTGAGAACCCCATGAACAGTATGAAAAGGCAAAAAGTAGGACACTGAAAGATGAACTCCCCAGGTTGGTAGGGACCCAATATGTTACTGGACATCAGTGGAGAAACAACTCTGAAAGAATGAAGAGATGGAGCCAAAGCAACAGCAACACCCAGTTGTGGATGGGACTGGTGATAGAAGCAAGTCCAATGCTGTAAAGAGCAATACTGCATAGGAACCTGGAATGTTATGTCCATAAATCAAGGCAAATTGGAAGTAGTCAAACAAGAGATAACAAGAGTGAACATTGACATTTTAGGGATAAGCAAACTAAAATGGACTGGAATGGGTGAATTTAACTCAGATGACCATTGTATCTACTACTGTGGGCAAGAATTCCTCAGAAGAAATGAAGTAGCCCTCATAGTCACCAAGAGTCTGAAATGCAGTACTTGGATGCAATCTCAAACAGTACAGAATGATCTCTGTTCATTTCCAAGGCAAACCATTCATTATCACAGTAATCCAAGTCTATGCCCCGACCACTAATGCTGAAGAAGCTGAAGTTGAACAGTTCTATGAAGACCTGCAAGATCTTCTAGAACTAACACCCATAAAAGATGTCCTTTTCATTATAGAGGACTGGAATGCAAAAGTAGGAAATCAAGAAACACCTGGAATAACAGGCAAATTTGGCCTTGGAGTACAGAATGAAGCAGGGCAAAGGCTAATAGAGTTTCACCAAGAGCAAACATCCTCTACAAAAGAAGACTCTACACATGGACATCACCAGATGGTCAATACCAAAATCAGACTTATTATATTCTTTGCAGCCAAAAATGGAGCAGCTCTATACAGTCAGCAAAAACAAGACCAGGAGCTGACTGTGGCTCAGATAATGAACTCCTTATTGCCAGATTCAGACTTAAATTGAAGAAAAGGGAAAACTACTACTATTCAGGTATGACCTAAATCAAACCCGTTATGATTTTACAGTATAAGTAACAAATAGATTCAAGGGATTACATCTGATAGAGTGCCTGATGAACTATGGATGGAGGTTCATGACATTGTACAGGAGACAGGGATTAAGACCACCCTAAGAAAAAGAAATGCACAAAAAGCCAAATGGCTGTTTGAGGAGGCCTTACAAATAGCTGTGAAAAGAAGAGACATGAAAGGCAAAGGAGAAAAGGAAAGATATTCCCATTTGAATGCAGAGTTCCAAAGAATAGCAAGGAGAGATGAGAAAGCTCTCCTCGGTGACCAATGCAAAGAAATAGAGGAAAACAATAGAATGGGAAAGACTAGAGATCTCTTTAGGAAAATTATAGATACCAAGGGAACATTTCATGCAAAGATGGGCTCAATAAAGGACAGAAATAATATGGACCTAACATAAGCAGAAGATATTAAGAAGAGGTGGCAGGAATACACAGAAGAACTGAACAAAAATATCTTCACGACCCAGATAACCATGATCCATGTGATCACTCACATGGAGCCAGAAATCCTAGAATGTGAAGTCAAGTGTGACTTAGGAAACATCACTTATGAAAAAAGCTAGTGAAGGTGATGGAATTCTAGTTGGGCTATTTCAAATCCTATAAGATCATGATGTGAAAGTGCTGCACTCAAAATGCCAGTAATTTGGAAAACTCAGCAGTGGCGACAGAACTTGAAAAGGTCTGTTTTCATTCCAGTCCCAAAGAAAGGCAGTGCCAAAGAATTCTCAAACTACTGCACAATTGCACTCATCTCACATGCTAGTAAGGTAATGCTCAAAATTCTCCAAGCAAGGCTTCAACAGTACATGAACCATGAACTTCCAGATGTTCAAGCTGGTTTTATAAAAGGCAGAGGAACCAGAGAAAAAATTGCCAACTTCTGTTGGATTATCGAAAAAGCAACAGAGACAGAAAAACATCTACTTCTGCTTTATTGACTGTGCCAAAGCCTTTGACTGTGTGGGTCACAATAAACTTTGGAAAGTTCTTAAAAATGTGGGAATACCAGACCACCTGACCTGCCTCTTGAGAAATCTGTACGCAGGTCAGGAGACAACAGTTAGAACTGGAAATGGAACAGACTGATTCCAAATTGGGAAAGGAGTATGTGAAGGCTGTATATTGTCACCCTGCTTATTTAACATTCATGCAAAGTACACCATGAGAAATGCTGGACTCGATGAAGCATAAGCTGGAATCAAGATTGCTGGGAGAAATATCAATAACCTCAGATAGGCAGATGACACCACCCTTATGGCAGGAAATGAAGAAGAACTAAAGAGCCTCTTGATTAAAGTGAAAGAGCCTCCTGATGAAAGGGGAAAAGTTGGCTTAAAGCTCAACGTTCAGAAAACTAGGGTCATGGCACCTGGTCCTATCACTTCATGGCAAATAGATGGGGAAACAGTAGAAGCAGTGAGAGACTTTATCTTTTGAGGCTCCAGAATCACTGCAGATAGTGAATGCAGCCATGAAATTAAAAGATGTTTACATGCTTACTCCTTGGAAGAAAAGTTATGGCCACCCTAGACAGCATATTAAAAATCAGAGACATTATTTTGCCAACAAAAGTCTGTCTAGTCAAGGCTATGGTTTTTTCCAGTAGTCATGCATGGATGTGAGAGTTGAACTATAAAGAAAGCTGAGCACCGGAGAATTGATGCTTTTGAACTGTGGTGTTGGAGAAGACTCTTGAGAGTCCCTTGGACTGCATGGAGATCCAACTGGTCCATCCTAAAGGAAATCAGTCCTTAATATTCATTGGAAGGACTGAGGCTGAAGCTGAAACTCCAATACTTTGGCCACCTGATGTGAAGAACTGACTCATTTGAAAAGATCCTGATGCTGGGAAAGATTGTAGGTGGGAGAAGGGGACGACAGAGGACGAGATGGTTGAATGACATCACTGACTCAATGAACATGAGTTTGGGTAAATTCCAGTAGTTGGTGATGAACAAGGAGGACTGGTGTGCTGCAGTTGGGACCTGAGCCCATGTTTTTGGACCAGAAACACAGGGTCAGCTATGAGCTGCCTCAGTTTTCAGTGCTTAACTTTCTCCTCTCTTAACACCAGGACCTTTTCCCCACAGGGGAGAATGCTGAAGCTAGAAGGTCCTGTTAAGGCTATTGGATCATGCTGGGACATGACCTGCAGTGGATTGGCTGCAGGTAGAAGTCTGAGTTCCTTCTGATGCACTACCTTTCTAGGTGACAGCAGGTGTTGCTCTCAACCTGCTCAGAATTAACCTTGGGTCCAAATCACTTTATGCCTCAACTGACTACTGCCACCAGCCTCTGTCGCCCCAGACCGCAGGGCAGGCAAGGCCCATATTGACTCTTTACACGTATCTGAGTATGGACCGTGGAGGACTAGACACCATCATTATCCCGGGCTCCTTCTGTTGTGCTGCCTAAGTAAGTACCAGCAGTGGCCACCAAGACCCACCCAGGTCTGCCCCTCTGGCCCACGATCCTACTCTCTCACTCATTGTGGCAGCCCTAGATCCAGTGTGACATGGCGTAAATAAGGTTGGAGTGTTTGCTTGTGTAGGCTGGGTCATGGGATTGATGGTCATGGAAATCGAGGCAGCCCCTGGAGCAGTCCTCAATCTCCCACCTCCACATGGCCTTGGGTGCAAGTCAGCATGTATGTGCTTCTCAGGAGAGTGTCTGGGATTTCCATAGCCCTCTTGTCACTCCTACCAGCCCTCCAACCAATCAAGCAGGTTCATCTTCACTTTGTAAGCATTCAGTATGTCAGTCGAAGCACTCACTCCACAGGGCGAATTGCTGCTTCTGTAAGCTCTCTTCCCCTCTGAGTCTCCTTCCTGGGGACACAGATCCCAACCTGATGGTTTGTTTTCTCTTTACCGGACTCTGTGTCTGTCTTTGCTTAAAGCCTTGGTTGTACAAGTCTTTCTGCCGGTTTCCAGGTAGTGTTCAGTGAGGATTTTTCCACATATGGATGTATTTTTGATGTGTTCATGAAGTGAGGTGAGTTTCATGTTCTTTTTCTCTGCCATCTTGATTGATCTCTCCAGTTTAACTATTTGAAAACAATTTGTATTATAAATAGACATCCTACAATATTAGTGCTTCTGGCTGATAAAATACAGTAACAAAAGTATAGGAAATATAACACAACTTTAAATCAGCATTTCTTATATGTCTGTTAAAATATAAAATCAAGATAAGCTCAATGAATTATACACTTACAATATTTAATTATTATTATGAAATATTTTAAATGTGCTTACAACTATGTCTTATGCATATGTGCATGCTCAGTTGTGACTGACTGTGACCCCATAGACTGTAGCCCACATCTCTCTGTTGTGCTGAGACCAAATATAAACACATAAAATGTGCTAAGTCCATTGCTAATAACACTTCATAATTATAATGAATATTGCAATAGTCATTCTTTTACAAAAAGTTGTCCTACTTAAGCTTTGTTAAAAATAATATAATCACACATTTTATACTTGTAAATAACCAAATATATCCTGAAATATGATTGTTATTTGGCATTTTAATGTGTCCACTTGCACTCATAAATAATATTCACTTGTATTATCAATTCTAATAAAAAGTCACTACCTTTTTATTTATTGCATTCAGTTTCAGCAGAATAAAAACTGCCCAAGATGTCTTTGAATAGAAGATAAATCACCTTATGCATAACGGATCAATAAAATATCAGACTTATTCCTCTGGATTTTGTAGCTAATAGCATGTGACTCTATTTCTGGGCTCCATTTTCTAAATAAAAATAGATATGGAGGATTACATTTTCATTTTATTTTATACTTTCTCTGTAACTGGCAATAGACTGATAGTGAGTTTATAATTGCCTTGAGATCAGAGATAATACTGTCAGTGTTATATAGCCTACATCTAATAAAATTAAGTAAATAGGTAGCTTTTATTTTTACTTTATTTTTAAAATTAATAGCTCATATTTAATTATTCATTTTTTCTCTCCTTATACTCAAAGATTAATTGAGGATGCAGACTATTTAAGCTTATGGTGCAAGTCTTAGCTGACAAGTTATATGCTCCTTTGCTTCCAAGGTTCTGTAGGTGCTTCACTATGTTGCACTAATTCTGTAGTAAGTCATGCCATTATTTTCCCTTTACCTTTAAATAACCGACTGCCCTAAAAGAAAAAGATAGGGAATACGGAAGTTCTACCATTTCTAGGGGTCTTGTACACATAATTTCCATATTTTAATCAGTAACCAAGACCATATTTCAATGAAGAATTTTGTTCCAAGGACTAGTTTTAATAGCAAAAAATTGATGGTATTAATCCACTAGAGAAGCATGTTTAATTTGTAAGATAAATCTCATAGTTGACTGGGGATACTGCTCTATAGGACATGTTCATTGATAGTCTTTACATCTATGCACATAGGAATATCTCATATCTTTTCTGAGAACATGCTTTCACGCTAAAGAATACCCAGCTATTTAGGTAATAGCTGTCTCCTAGATAACTGTATCCTAATAAATGAGCCACAATTAGACATAAATCTTGAGAGCAATTATTCTTTGACTTGATATAATTTGCTTGATCAAAATCTCTACCAGTTTTACATCTTTTGATGCATTTGGTGGGAAAACCTCTAGTCATCCCTCATTTGAAACAAAAGCAAAATAAGTTCCTAAATATATATTTTATACAATTTTATTGACCCTATATAGCTATAATTTTGGAATATATGTGCACTATTAGTATACAAGCATTTTCAAGGATTCAAGTTCAATCTTGGATTATCTCAGTAATCAAGATTGTGGTGAAACAAAATGTAAGAAAAAATATATATGTTGATAGCAGAAAGATACATCAAAATGTGTGAAAAACAAAACAAAAACAAAAAACAAAACCTGGATAGCCAGATGCAAACAAACAAGAAAATATGACAGAGACCTTACACCCTTACAAAAAAAGAAAAACTAAACTAAAAATGTATTACACACCTAAATGTAAAGCACAAAACTAAAAGATAACAAAGGAGTTAACCTAGATGACCCTAGTTATAGTGATGGCTTTATATATTTAATAGCAAAGGTATGATCATGAAAGAAATAGTAGCTATGCTAGACGTCATTAAAATTAAAAAAAATAAAATAAAGCTACCCAGTAAAAGACAATGTGAAGAGAATTAGAAGCCATGACATATACTAGGAGAAAATATTTCTGAAAGACACATACCTCTAAAAGATGCATACAGCTGGGAAGATGATCCTGCCACCTTCTCCAGCTCAGCTGCCCTCCGCCATCAGCTCTCCAGGCGATTTTCTCTGTGCCTGTACTCCCCCCTCCTGCCTTCATCTCCTTAAGAAAGTGTCCAGAAAATGAAACACACACACAGTCCACCAAAAAAAAAAAAAGAAAGAAAAAATCAGGGAGCTGGAGCAGGCAGAAGAGTAAGAGGGCACCCACGCAGGAGAGACGGCTCAGCCATTCCTGGAGGAAGAACCGCGCAGGCAGAGGTTGGCGCGGACTGGGACTCGGGTCTCATGGCCCCCGGGATCCTGAAAGGGGCTGCCTCAGCTTAGGATAGGCAACTGTGTCAAGCCTCCACTGGTCTATCTCTCAAGGAAGGTGTGCCAAGAGGAGACTAGCTACACAGTGGTGCAGACGAGTGAAGAGGGGCTGGCAGCCAGCGGCGAGCTTCCCAGGCCCCTCCTGATGCTGGCCCAGAACTGCGCGGTCATACACAACCTGCTGGGCCCAGCCTTCATCTTTCTGCGTAACGGCTTCGCGGAGAACAGGCAGCCTGACAGATCTCTGCAGCCAGAGGAGATTGAAGAGCTCAGGGAGGCCATCAGAGAATTTGACAAGGACGAAGATGGCTACATCACCTGCCGGGACCTGGGTAACTGCATGCGCACCATGGGCTACATGCCCACCGAGATGGAGCTCATTGAGCTGTCTCAACAGATCAATATTAACCCGGGTAACCACGTAGATTTTGGTGACTTTGTGGAGCTAATGGGACCTAAACTGGCGGAGACAGTAGATATGATTGGAGTAAAGGACCTGCGAGATGCCTTCCGAGGGTTTGGCACCAATGGTGACGGGGAGGTAAGCACCAATGAGTTACCAGAGGCCACGAGGAAACTCCTGGGTCATCAGGTGGGACCCCGAGACACAGCGGAGATTAGCGGAGTTGTGGACCTCAGTGAGGTTGTTGAGCAACTGGAGTTCTCATTGATTCCTAGAGGGGATGCAAAAATGTACAGCCACTTTTGGAAGACAGTTTGCAGTTTCTAATAAGACTAAACAAGCTATTTTCATATAATCCAGTAATTGTTTGATATTTACCCAAAGAACTTGAAAATGTTATATCCGTGCAAAAGCTTGCACATGGGTGTTTATCATTATTTTCAAGCCCTCCCCACATTAAAAAAGATAATAAAGAAATTTATGTCAAAACATGAAAATCCAGAAAAAAATAGATTTATTTCTTTAAGTAATAAAACTTTGGTAAGTTTTAGCTTGCCAAAACTGAGAAAAAGAAATAAAAAAGTATGGTTAATCTCTTGCCTGTTGAATTTTTAGTTTAAAAGTCTCCCATTCATAAAAACTACAAACACTAAAAGAAGATATAATACCAATATTAGTTAAGATTTAAAACCAGTGTAACTCTAATACTAACTAGAGAATATTACACTTATAGAAAAGTTAAAGGAAAATAAACCCCATGAACGTAGATTCAAAGACTCATGAACAAAACTTTAGCAAATTGAATTGTTACAATAAATATATCTGATTTATTCTAAGAATATAAGCTTTATTATTCAAAACCTATTACAAAGAGAAAACAGTTAAAAAACATATGGTTATCTCAAAAAAAGAATAAAATTCATTTGTTTAAATTATCATTTCTTAAAAGACACTCAGCACATTAGATATGGAAATATTCTTAGTGTTTTAAGTTATATGTACAAAACACCTACATCACACTCAATGTTGAAATATTATTTACTTGCTTTGTGAGGTATAGGAGGATACCTAGTATATAAATATTTTATCATGGTAGCAGACTCTATTGTGAGTTATGAAATAAATTATTTAAGTTGGGAATTAGAACTTCAAAGCTTCAAAGCTATGGGAAGATCTGTACATGTAGAATTGGAAGTTTAAATGTGTCAACAACCTATGATTCTATGAGAATCATCAAATGCAATTGCAGAAGTAGAGCCACACGGGGAACTGAAAAAATTGTATGGAGGAAGTTGTCTCTGAGAGCCACAGCTAAATGATTTGTGTTAAACAAGAGAACACTTTATCAGTGGGCTTAGTCATCAAGAAGATCTATGCACACAGTGGTGGGGATCAAAGATAAGCTTTAATCTATTAGTCATTTCTGCATCTATTGTTTAATGACTATAAGAATGTCAGCCATCAGTACCCTACTCATCATGCCCTTGAGCTTTCTATTTGTCTTTCTCTGTGTCTTTGCCTGTGTCTTCTTTTTATCAGGAGGACTCATTTAAATCAAAATGCCCTCCTTCTCATACTCAATTACCCAACTTTATTATCTCACCTATGACTTCCTTGTTGCCACTTACATAGAAATATTTTAATCTTTTATCTATCTTTAATATTTTAAGCTCTTGATCACTTGTTTCCTCAAATGATTCTTTATTTTGGTTTTTATAACAGCAACAACAAAAAGTCCTGATTTTCCTGGATTTCAGATTATCAGGGTAAACTGTATAGTATTTGAGAGAGGAGGCCCTGGGGCCAGATGAACGAATTTTCATCCTGTCTCCATCATTTACAAGCTGGGGTTGTATGATTTTAGGAAACTTACTTTGTTGGTGTTCTTCAGTTGCCTCAATTATATAATAGAGATAATATTTGTTTCAACCTGATAGGTTAAAGTTCAGTTAGTTAATAGATGCAAAGCTATTTGATCATTTACACTATAAATGTTTAGGCTTTATTGCCCTATATTTGTGGTTTCTAGAATAGGTGGGCAGTGCAGGGTAATACAGATACGATTTAGCTTGCTGAATGTGTCTAGGAAAGACAGGATAAGATATTTTACAGGTATCAAATTTGGGGTTCTTTCTTTGTCCTTTGATATTCCAAATAGGCCAAAATATGACTGCAGTTCACCATATTCCAAACATTAAATGTCCTTAATTTTATATAAGTAGGTAGGTAGGTAAGTACATAGATAGATAGATAGAGATAGGTTAAATTATTTTTCCTTGCCTTGTAATGCTAAGCACTTCTTTGGAGTAAGGCTGTAAATACCTACACAGTTATGATCATATTTGGTTAATAACTAAATCAGTTTTCTGAGACGGAAGGGATCAAGGCAGTCATCATCCAGTCAGGTGATTGAAACTTATCTATCTTTAATTTGAGAATTTCTGAGTTATGATGTCTAATTCTATTTTCACATTAAAATTTTGATTGATTATTTGCGCCCAACCTCAATAGTCTAATTAGTTTGACTGTAGCTTCCTGATTATGTCTCTGAGGTTTTCTTTCTTTCAAATCTGCTTATATCTTTAAAATCAGTTTTACTTTTCTCTGTTATGTTTTCTCTTTGCACTCTATTCACTCTTTGTGAGTTATTATGTTCTTTACTAAAGGAACTTCAGTTATTATCTGGGGCCTAGGCTGTTGATAGTCTCCCAAATTTGCTGCCCAATGAAAGACTCAATTCTTCAAACTCATTACAATATTTCAGGTCCTGCAATCAGTTTGGTAAAATAGATAAGCAGAAGGCTAGCATGTAGATTTCAAAACTCATCCTTAAAAAAAGAGCCATGTCCAGAGTTCTACCTCCTGCTCTTGAAGCCCTGGTGTGCTGCAGTCCGTGGGGTCATAAAGAGTTGGACAGAACTTGGTGTCTGAACAACAACCTGTTTCATTCAAATTATTTAATTTGTTGGCATATAATTACTCAAAGTAGTTTCATATAATCATTTTTATTTCTGAAAGGTCAATAATAATTTCTATTGTTTCAGTCACTTGAGTCTTTTTTTTTTCCTCTCTCTTTTCCTTAATCTATCTAGCTAAAATTATGTCACTCTTGTTGATACTACAAATGATCAGTTTTTATTTTCTTGATTTTCCCTAGTGTTTTGGTATCCTCAATTTGCTTCATTTCCACTTTAGTATTTATGATTACTTCCCTTTTATGGCTTTAAATTTAGTTTAGTTTTGTTTTCTAATTTCTTAACTTACAAAGTTAGGTTATTGATTTGAGGATTTTTTTGGGTTTTTTTTTGTTTGTTTTTTTAATATAAGCAATCAGAGCCACAAAGCACTATCTTAGGTTAATCCAATAAATTTGTGTATATTATATATTAATTTTTTCACCTGGATGTATTTTTATTTTTTATGATTTATATCTTTAACTTATTAGTTATTTAGAAGTTTTTTTAATTTCTACATATTTGCAAATTCAAATTTTTCTACTGTTACTGATTTCTAATTTCACTTAATAATGTTCAGAAAACAAACTTGCATCATTTCAATTTAAATTTAATTGAAATAATATATCACCTGTTATATAGAATATTTTCTGTGATCTTAAGAAGAATGTGTAGTCTGCTGCTGTCAAGTATAATATTCTGTGGGTGATTGTTAGATCTAGTTGTTTTTATGATGTTCTTAAAGTCTTCTGTTTTCTATTTTAATGTCTAATTGTTTTTTATATCCATTATTTAAAGAAAAGTATTGAAGTCTCTGATATTATGATTGAGTTGAATTATTTCTCCCTTTAGTGATACCAATTTTTGCTTTTTACATTCTGAGTTGTTGTTAGGAAAATGTATATTTATAATCTTTTAGATATATTATATCATTTAGAAATGAATCCCTAATCTCTAATAACATTTCGGTTTTAAAGTCTGTTTTGTCATGTATTAGCATAACAGCTTTAGCTTCCATGTGTTTGCTGTTTGCATGTCTCTTTTCCCATTCTTTTAATTTCAGCCAATTTGTAGCATTGCATTTGAAGTCTGCTCCAGTAGGCAACATAGAGATATATCTTGTTTTTAATCCTCTCTGACAGATTCTACATTTTGCCTGCACTGTTTAAACCACTCACATTCAATAATCTCATTGATGTTGGAGTTATGTCTGCCATTTTAGTTTTACTTTCCAAATGCCTAATGTTTATCCTTTTCTGTTCTTCCTTAAATGTTAGTTGCATAGTCATGTCCAACTCTTTGTGAGCCCATGGACTGTAGATTGCCAGACTCCTCTGTCCATGAAGCCCTCCAAGAATACGGGAGTGAGTAGCTATTCCCTTCTTCAAGGAATCGTCCCGACCCAGGGATCAAACCTGGGTCTCCCTCATTGCAAATAGTTTATTTACTGTCTGAGTCACCAGAGAAGCCCCAGTTCTTCTTTAACGCCTTCCCTTTCCACTAAGTGAAGATTTCTAGTATGGTATTTAACTTTGTTAAGGATTTTTCCACTATATTTTACTGGCAATTTAAATATCTTTAGCTTATTTTTTAATTGGAGGAAAATTGCTTTACAGTGTTGTGATAGTTTCTGCCATAAAACAATGCAAATCAGTTGTAATTGTACATATATGTGCAAGAGGGAGGCTCACCTCCCTCTTGAGCCTCTCTCCTGAGCTTCCCCCCATCCAACCTCACTAGATAATCTCAGAGTGCCTGGCTGGGCTCCCTGTGTACTATAGCAACTTCTCACTAGCTATCTGTTTTACACATGGGATGTCTATGCTACCTTATCCATTCATTCCTTCTCTCCTTCCCCCACTGTGTCCACAAGTGAGTTCTCTATGTCTGGGTCTCTATACCTTCCCTGCAAATAGGTTCATCAATACCATTTTTTTCTAGATTCCATAAATATGCGTTGATATACAATATTTTTTTTTCTCTTTCTGATCTACTTCACTCAGTATAACTCACACGAGGTTCGTCCAGCTCACTAGAACAGACTCATATTCATTATTTTTATAGCTGAATAGTGTTCCATTAGTGAAGAGGAACTAAAGAGCTTTTTAATGAGGGTGAAGGAGAAGAGTGAAAGAGCCAGCTAAAACTAACTATTAAAACAAAACAAAAAACTAAGATCATAGCATCCGGCCCCCTTATTCCATGGCAAATAGAAGGGGAAAATAGTGACAGATTTCCTCTTCTTGGGCTCTGACATCACTACAGATGGTGACTGCAGCCATGAAATCAGAAGATGGTCGCTTCTTGGTAGGAAAGCTATGACAACCTAGACAGTGTGTTGAAAAGCAGAGGCATTATTCTGCCAACAAAGGTCTGTGTAGTCAAGGGTATAGTCTTCCCAGTGGTCACATGTGGTTGTGAGAGCTGAACTTTAAAGAAGGCAGAGTGCCAAAGAATTGAGGCCTTCCAACTGAGGTGCTGGAGAAGACTCCTGAATGTCCCTTGGACAGCAAGGAAATGAAACCAGTCCATCTTAAGGGAAATCACCCCTGAATATTGACTGGAAGGACTGATTCTGAAGCTCCAGTATTTTAGTCATCTGATGCGAAATAGACAACTCATTGGAAAAGTCCCTGATGCTGGGAAAAATCTTTGTAATGAGTGATTTATATTTACAGCACATTTACTTTGAGTACTAGACATCCAGTTGGGTTTCTCAGGTGGCACTAGTGGTAAAGAATCCACCTGCAATGCAGGAGACAAAGAGATGCATGTTCTGCCCCTGGGTTGGGAAGATCCTCTGGAGAAGGAAATGGCAACCTGCTCCAGTATTCTGACCTGGAAAATTCCATGGACAGAGGACCCTGACGGGCCACAGTCCATGGGACTGCAAAGAGTGGGACATACCTGAGCACACACATAAACATTCAATAGAAATACTGGTTCTGTACTTAGATGTCATAATATTTACATTTGAAAAAATTGATTCACATACTCAAGTTGTTTCAGACATGTATTTTTCAGTGACTGAATTAAGTATGTAGCATCATTCTTCTCTGAAATTTTCTTTCACTTTCATAAAATGTTTTTCATTTTTAGAGCAGTAGATTAAACTTTGAAGCAAAATCAGACCTATTTCAAAATTATATCTAAGTTAAGTGAATTCCCCCACTCTTGGACAAGACTCAATGCAGGAGTTCTACATGAATACATTACTGGGACTATATTCCCAGAGGTAGTACCACGTTTCATAGTCTCTTACTCAGGTTTTCAGACTTTCTCAAAATGAATAAAGGAGAGAGAAGGCAGCAATGGCCATATGAAAATATCAAGTTGACATGTATCATTCTATGCATCTTAAATAACTGGATAGTAAAAATGGAGTGAAGATGTGCTCTTAAGGCAAAGGAAATAATATTTGGCAAGAAGCTGTTGGATATAACAATGTGAATTGAAGCTGTGATTTATCCTCCCACTCTTCATCATGATAGTTTTGAGCAAAATTGCCCTCATTCAAAAAAAATGAGTAATATTGACAAAAGAACTTTCAAGACTTAGGTAATGATATCAAAGAAAAAAAGGTAGGAATAAACACTTGCAAATGGAAGATGAAAAGATATTTTTCTCATTATGATTTTCAGTGAAATAGGAGCAGAGTTCAGGGAAAACATCTCTAGAATTTCAAAGAAATGCTAGGCTTAATTTTTTCTTTTTAAATAAGAGTTATATGGCCTCAGAAATGAGATTCTGAGAAAATAGAGATTCAAAGGAGTAAAGATGAAAATAGAAATATCTATATAAAAATTAAAATGTTAAATAGAGCTGAATGATAAACTGGGAGCAGTAAAGCACATATGATGCAAGACTTTAAATGGTAGAGGAGCACCCTATACAATAATTAAGGGTAGATAATAAGTGTAGAAAAATACAAATGTAAAAAAAAAAATGAAACTGGTGTTCCAAAGAAAATGAAACTAAAAATATAGATATTCAAAGATGTAAAAGAGAGATAGGAATGTTCCACTGGGAATGGTGGAAGGACTTCCAGAAAAGTTATCTTTTTTTTACCAAAAAAAAAAAAAAAAACAGTGAAAGTATTGGCAAAATTTGTCATCATCAACTTTTTCAGTACTTTGGAAGTTAACCAGAATGTGCAACAATCTTGGGAGCATTTCTTCAAAAAATGGTTAAATCTAGGTAAGAATAGTGAGCTTTGTAATTTTGTAATAGTGGTATTGCAAATATTTTTGTTCCAATTTCTGTCCCCTCATCTCTGGGATAGCCTTGAACACCTGCAGCCTAAAATGGTTATGAAAACCCAGAGCTTAAAAGCCAGTGGATGGAACGCAACAGAATTGGAGCTCCCCCAAAGTCCTATATCCACAGAGTGGTCATACTGGGCCTGTGTAATGATTTCCTGTAGAACACCACTCTCTAGACTCTTCTTTATTTGACCTTACTGAGAGACATTGCAAAGCTAACTATAGCCTTCCGCCTGTTTTTTTTTTTTTTTTTTTTTTTTAAACAATTTGTAGCAACTGGTTACCAGTGCAGCTGCCTGAGATGGTGCTAACTTTTGAGGATGATGTAAGGCTGAAGATTATTTAAAATGAAAAAAAAAAAAAACTATGGAAGGAGATACCCAAAGGGGATTTGGAAAAGTTTCAACATATCCCTCGGAATTAAGAAGGTCACATACAGCTCCAGACTTATGTGTTTACTGAGGAAAGAGCTAAGTATGCCCTTAGCTCTCCTTTCTGGCCGATCTTAAGTATCCAAGCAGGCAAAAAGTGAAATCTAGCTAGACCCATAAACTTCCTGTCTGAGCACTGAGAATATGCCCTAAACTGCACACACAGTCCCTCAACAAATGCTAGAATTATTTGTTTGAGGCATTTAAGATAATCTTGCCCCAGTCATTGTCTGATCATTAAACGAACTAAGCTGCGACTCCAGTTGCTATGGCTGGCAAATACAGACTTTAAGCAATTAATTCAGGAAAGCACCTAAATAAGCAAACAGACGTAACAACAAACTCCAGGGGTGGGGGGGATGAGGAGAATCTTTGTTCCAGAGTTGTTATATGTTATTTAAAATTTCACTTTTTTTCAACAAATGAAAATTATATTAAATAGGTAAAGATACAAGGAATCATGACCCATACATAGGTATTAAAAAATCAATAGAAACTGTCCTGGAGGAAGCACAAATATTAGATTTTAGCAAATGAAAAACATATATTGGCTGTTTTAAATATGTTAAAAGAATTAAAGTAAAAAAGTCTGAAGAACTGACAAATATAAAGTTATCTCATTAATTAGAGAATATTGGTAAAGATATAGAAATCATAAAATAAAGCCAACTGGAAATTTGGATGTTGGATGTTGGAAAGTACAAAAACTAAAATTAAAAATATACTAGGGTGTCAACAGCAGATTTGTGATCACAACAGGTGACCTTGAAAATAGATCAACTTATAATGTCCAGTCTTAGAAACTGAGATAGAAATAGTGTAGAAGAACAGAGCTTCAGAGACCCATGGGGCAACAGTGAGCATGTAAACTTATGCACAGTGAAATCTCAGAGGAAGACAGTAGGGCAAAAGAAGCACAAAGAAAGAAATAAGTCTGAAAATTGCTACATTTATTTGAAAGTAAAGGAGTGGGAAATCATATAGGATGCAAATTGTTGTTGTTCAGTCACCAAATCATGTCCAACTCTTTATGACCCTATGGACTGTAGTACTCTAGGCTTTGCTGTCCTTCACTATCTCCTGGAGTTTGCTCAGACTCATGTCCAATGAGTTAGTGATGGGCCATCTAACCATCTCATTCTCTGTCAACCCCATCTCTTCCTCCCCTCAATCTTTCCCAGCAGTAGGATCTTTGCCAATGAGTTGATTCTTCATATCAGGTGGCCAAAGTATTGGAGCTTCAGCTTCAGTATCAGTCCTTCCAGTGAATATTCTGGTTTGATTTCCTTTAGGATGCAAATAGTAATTGAAAACAAAAACAAAAACAAAAAACCTGTAGTAACAATAGTTAGATAGAAGAAATTTAGGACAAAGTTGATACTGCATACTAAGAGGACATTTTGAAATAATGAAAGTGTCCGTCAAGAAAATATAACTTTTATAAACTTTGTAAATGCATACAATAGTGAAGTACCAAAACATATAAATAAAAATGAGAATTGAGATAAATATAAAATTGAGGAGAATGATAAACCACCTTTGATAGCAAAAAGCATAAAAAGGCAGATCAACAGCAAACTAGAAGAACTGAGCAACACAACCTTTATAACAAGTTAGACCTAATAGACACATATAGGACGTTCCACACAAAGTACAGGGTATGCATTTTTTTCAAATGTGTATGGAACTTTCTTCAAGAAAGACTGTATGTTAGATCATAAAACATGTTATACATATCAGAAGATCAAAATCATACAATGGGTGTTCTCAGACCATAGTGTAAGGAAATTAGAGAATAACAGATGGCAATTTGGGAAATTTATAGCCATATGAACATTAAATATAACAGTTATAAAAAAACAGTGAATCAAAGAGGAAGTCACAACAGAAATGAGAAAATACCCTGAGATGAGTGGAAACACACACACACTCAACATACCAAAATGTTATTGAATGCATGTTAAAGTAGTACTAACAAGGACATTTTTCTATAACTGACTGTGTTAAAGAAAATAGATAAATCAGTGATCAATAAGGCCATGTTAAATAAATGGATTAGAAAAATAAGACTACATGCAAAATAAGTAGAAGAAGGGAAATACTAAATATCAAAATTAAAAAAATAAATCAGGAATAGAAACACAGTAAAGACAGGAAGAAAGAAAAACTTACATAGAAAAGTTAATGAAGTTTACAAACTTTTAGTTACTGATATACACTTCTGTGTTTAAATAAATGGGATAATTTGCAGATGTAGGTCCACTTGGTGGTTGAGGGGTTTATGTCTCACAACTCCAGTATCTGTATAAAACACAATGTTAAGTAATCTAGTGCCAGGAAGAGAGACATATAGAGTGGGGATCAGGATGATACAAGGAAATTTGAAGAGAGTGGCTAATTGTAACAGCCACTGCATTTTTTAATTCAGGGACCACAAAGGTGCAATAGAATTTATAGGCAGGTAGGTTGATGGTCATGAATATGTAGTTTCTACTCATCTCTTGTGTTATAGGATTTTACCAATCAGTAAAAAATCACCCTAGTTTTAGCATAGAAAAATCAGGTATTTTTTTTTAAATCCAAATTTATCATTAAAAAAGTACTTATTTTTGGCCAGATATGATGATCTGAAGGGAGTGGTAGAGTACTGCTATTGAGACACTGAGACTCAAGGATACTAATTTGTAGAAGAACATAACTAATAAGTGATAGAGCTGAAATGTGAATATGGAAAAAAAGAAAAGCACAGGGGCATCTTTCCACTCTTTCTCCCATAGGAAAACTGACATGGATTAACATGGCAGCTTCTGCTCAGATCCCATCATCACGTTTCTTTCTCTGTTTAAGAACACGGTGGGGTGATTGTTTTGATAGGATCTCTCACCCTGAATATAGAAAACACTTATCTTTATGATGATGCCAATACAGTGATTCACCCATGCTTATCCAAGGCCACTGCTGGTGTGTCATGATGCAGAACCATAATGCATAAAAGTAATTTTTTGAGCAGCAAAGCAGAAACATATGAATAAATATACAGTATAAGATGTCAGAAGATCAGGGACTGCACATATGCTCAATGGACTACTGAAACTACCTTTGGAGTCTTGTAGTGGAAAGTGGCAAGATGCAGTGTATGTGTGTGTTTTTAATTGAATAACATGAAGAAAATAAATCCTCCCTCAGTCTTTCAATAGAACAGTTATAAATACATCTGCATCTCCCATTATTTTATGCAGTAGTATCACAACATTAAAATAATAAGCAATATCATGGGCTTTGGTTCTTGAATAGTCATTTTATAATGCCTAAGTGAAACCCTTAGCTTATTCAGTTTTGTGTTATGATAATCAGTTAATAATCAAGAGGAGAGGCCCAATAAGCTGTTTTGACATAGTATTAATAGTAGGTACAATGTAAGGATAAATCAATTCTGCAAAACTTTACTAAAATAAGACTGAGGGGTAAAGGTTTACACCTTGCCAGTGCAGTTATTTATGGGTGGTTTGTTTATGTTCTAGCAGAAGGGAAAAATCTCTCAGCAGACATCTGGACCAATTGCTATTTTTATCCTCCTGTTTGAAACATGGCCTTGGGCATCTTTTGGTCCTGATATTTTTATTTTAAAAAAAACCTGACATGAATATTAACTTAAAAAGATAATTAGATGTACAAAGTCAATTTGGTGCAGAATTCCCCATGCTTTTATATATATGCTCACTTTATGTGTTGTATTTCATTATTCCTAGGATGCACAGTAATTACAGGATACAGAACTGTGGTATATTGGAGTGAGTTAATAGGATATCAACAACAACAACAAAATGAAGGCAATAAAGCAATGGGTACTGGGTGTGTACTCCAAATATTCTAATGCCATCAGTGAGATAATGTGCAAGTTGTATTACAAATATCAAATCTCAATATTTCATATTTGAGGGAGATCGCTATGGTGTAATTGTTGTTTCTATATTATTAGCATAGCAAAGTAGCACTAATATTTGTCCAAGTTTATTGAGATAAAATTCACATGTTTTATTAATGGCTTATGATGTACATCATACTGGTTTGATATTGTGAAATGACTACCAGAGTACCATTAGCTAATATTGCCATCATATATTTACTGTTTGGTTTGTGTGTGTGTGTGTGTGTCGTAATAACATTTAAAATCTCCTCTTAGAAACTTCCAAGTATGTAGGGTATTGTTGTAAATTATAATCTCCATGATGTATATTAGATCCCCAAAACTCGTGTGTTTTATAACTTGAAGATTATACCCTTTGACAAACATCTCATTTCTCTTACCTTTAAGCTCATGGCAACAGCCCTGCATACTACTTTCTGATCCTATTGTTTGTGCTTTTTTTCTATTATTCTAAATATACATACCTACAGTCTGTGTCCTCTGTCTGGCTTATTTCACTTAGCATCCTGTTCCCTAGGTCCATCCGTGCTGTCCCAACTGGCAGGATGTTCCCCTTCTCACGGTGAATAATGTTCCATTGTGTATATATTTTGTATATTCTTTATTTACTCATCCGTAGATGGACACTTAGGCTGTTTGTCTTGTCTATTGTAAATCGTTGCATTGAACATGGGAGTGCGTTATCTCTGAAATAATGATTTTATTTCATTTAAGTAAATACACAGAAGTAGGACTGCTGTATTATATGGTAGGATTTTTTTGTTTTTAGTTTTTGAGTAACTGCTGTGCTATTTTTCCATAGTGTTTGAACCAATTTCCCATTCCCACCATCAGTGCACAAGGGTTTCCTTTTCACCACATCCTTGCTAACACTTGTCTCTTGTCTTTTTTTATGGTAGCCGTTCTAACTGATGTAAAGTGGTTTCTCATTGTGTTTTTATAATGTCATCTCCCCATTGGTTAGTGATTTTGAGTATCTGTTCATGTAATTATCAGCCATTTATATGCCTTCTTTGGAAAAATATCTGTTTGATTTCTCTGTCCATTAAAAAAAATATTTGCTTCTTCTCTATTAAATTGTATAAATTCCTCTAATATCTTGGATAGTAACACTTTTTTATATATGTGATTTGCAAATGTCATCTTCCGTCCTGTAGGTCACCTTTACATTTTGTTAATAGCTTTCAATGCTTGCACTTTTGGTATTACATCCAAATAATTTCTTGCTAAGACCAATGTCAAGGAGCTTTTGCCTTGGTTTCCAATAGGAGTTTTACAGTTTTAGTCCTTATGTTTAAGTCTTTAATTTATTTCAAGTTAACTTGTTTTGTGAGAGGTGTGAGATAGGGCTCTAACCTAATTTTACTGCTATCATTATCTAGTTTTCTCCAGCAAAATTTACTGAAGAGACTATAATTTCTGCATTGAACATCATTGGCTTTGGTCAAATTTTTATTAGCTGTATATGTGCAAGTTTAGTTTTGAAATATTTTTTCATCTATTGGTCTGTGTGTCTATTTTTTTTTTTTGCCAATTCCATACAGTTTTAATTTCTGTAGATTTGTGATACAGTTTGAAATCAGGGAGTGTGATGCCTCCAGCTGTATTTCCTTTCTCAGTGTTTCTTTGGTTGCCCAGGGTCTTTTGTCATCCCATACAAATTTTATATCTTGTTTTCAATTCCTGTGGAAAATACCATAGCATAGGAGTTTTAATAGGAATTGCATTGAATCTGTAGATGACTTTGGGTAGTTTGAATATTTTAATTATGTTAATTCTTCTAATCCATGTTCATAAAGTGTATTTTCATTTATTGTCTTCTTTTTTCTTTTTTACATTTATTTATTTTTATGTTGAAGGATAATTGCTTTACAGAATTTTTGTTGTTTTCTGTCAAACCTCAACATGAGTCAGTCATAGGTAAAAGTGTTCAGTGTACAAAACTTTGACATCCTTGGTTAAATATATCCCTAAGTATTTTGCTTGTTTATGCTACTGTGAATAAGTTGTTTTCTATATTTCTTTTTCAGAAACTTTCTTTTTCTATATTGAAACTCAACTGATTTCTGTATGTTGATTTTATATCCTGTAACTATTACTGAGTTTATTGATTAATTTCAACAACTTTTTGATGTGTCTTTAGGGTTTTATATATGTAAGATGATATTTGTAAACAGAGTTTAGCTTATATTCTTCTGATTTGGATGCCTTTTGTTTATTTATTTACTTTCTGGTCTCAATTGCTCTAGCTGGAACTTCCAGTACTGTGTTGAATGCTAGTGGTAGGAGTGTACCTTGTCTAGTTCCTGATCTTGGAGGAAAACCTTTCAGCTTTCCATTATAGAATATGGTGTTAGCTATGGGCTTATCACATATAGGCTTTATTATCTTGGGGTACATTTCTTCTATACTCAATTTGTTGACAGTTTTCATCATGAAAAGATGTTGAAGTTTCTCAAATGCATTTTCTACATGAATTGAAAATTGCTTATTTATTTTATTTTTCATTTTCTTACTGTGGTGTATCACATATATCAATTTGCTTGTGTTGAATCATTGTTGCCTCCCAGGTATAAATCCCACTTTATTATGGTATATGCTCTTTTTAATGTGCTGTTATATTTGGTTTGCTAATATTTTTGAGGAATTTTGCATAGACATTTATCTGTAATATTGGCTTATAGTTCATTTTCCCATAGAGTTCTTGCCTGTTTTTAGTATCAGGACAATACTGGTCTTGTAAAGTTGGATTAGTGATTTCCAAAGAAAGAGTATGAGAAATCTTGATGTTAATTCTTAAAATGTTTGGGTGAATTCACCAGGGAATTGTCTGATCCTTGGGTTTTCTTTGATGAGAGAGTTTGGATCACTGATTCAGTTGCCTTACTCATTATTGGTCCGTTTAGATTTTTCATTTCTTCATCATTCAGTTTTTGTAGATTGTATATTTCCAGCAATGTAACCATTTATTCTAGGTTATCTAATTTGTTGGAGTATAATTTTCATAGTAATTTCTTTCATTGTATTTTCGTGGTATCAGTTGTAATGCTTCCTCTTTCATTTCTAATTTTGTTTGAAATTTCTTTTTTTTTTTTTTTTAGTGCAGCTAAAGGTTTCTCAGTTTTGCTTACATTCTCAAAAAAGCGACTTTTAATTTTATTGATCTTTTATATTGTTTTTGATCTCTACTACCTTTATCTCTGCTCTCATCTGTTTTTTTTTTTTGTTTTGTTTTGTTTTGTTTTTGCTAAATTTGGAATTGCTTTATTCTTTGTCTGGTTTATTGAGGTATAATGTTAGGTTGTTTTAAGATCATTCTTTTTCCTTAAAAGACACTTGTTGCTGTAAATTTCCCACTTAGAACTGCTTTTGCTACATCTCATAGGATTTTTTGTTTCTATTTTCATTTGTCCTAATATGTTTTTGATATATCTTCTTTGACATATCCATTGTCATGAGTGCTTTGTTTAATTGTCACATATTTAAGACTTTTTAGCTTTCCTCCTGTAATTAATAAGAAAAGGTATTTGGTGTGATTTCAGTCTTCTTGAATTTACCAAATGTTTTTTTGATCTGCCATATGATGTGTCTTAGAGAATGTTCTGTCCATGTGTTCCTGAGTATAGCGTGTTCTGCTGCTGTTGTGTGAAATGGTCTATGTATACCTGTTAGATCTGTATGGTCTAAAATGCGGTTCAAGTCCAACATTTCCTTATTGACTTTCTGTCTAGATGATCTATCATTTTTGAAAGTGCACTATTTGAAGTCCCCTACTATTATTGTATCATGGTCTGTTTATCTGTTTAGATCTGTTAGTATTTTCCTCATACTGTGTATGTCATACATACTGTGTATGTCACACATACTGTGTATGTCATACACTGACTGTGTATGACTATTATTGTATCATGGTCTGTTTATTTATTTAGATCTGTTAGTATTTTCCTCATACTGTGTATGTCATACATACTGTGTATGTCATGACATACTGTGTATGTCATACACTGACTGTGTATGACTATTATTGTATCATGGTCTGTTTATTTATTTAGATCTGTTAGTATTTTCCTCATACTGTGTATGTCATACATACTGTGTATGTCACACATACTGTGTATGTCATGACATACTGTGTATGTCATACACTGACTATTTATGACACAGTCAGTGTTACATAGGTATATATTTATGATTGCCATATCTTCTTGATGAATTGAATACTTTGTCTAATAAACTTGTTAATTTCTTGCTATAATTTTTGGCTTAAAGACTCTTGTCTGATATAAGTTTAACTGCTATTGCTTTCTTTTGGTTCCTACTTGCATAGAGTATCTGTTTCCATGTCTTAACTTTGAGACTATGTGTTCTTAAAGCTAATATGAGTTTCTTTAGGCAGCATGTAGCTGGGTCTTGTTTGTTCATTTTTTTGTTTGCTTGTTTTAATCCATCCAGCCACTCTTTGCCATTTGATTGGAGAACCCAATTCATTAACATTAAATAAATAGTATAGATATGAACTTACTAACGTTTACATTATTCATTGTTTTCTGGTTGTTTTTAATTTCCCTTATTTTGTTTATTCCACTTTTCTGCTTTCTTTGTGAATTGGCGATTTTCCATCAAGTATACCCTGCCAGTGTTTAATAGCTCCTTTGGAGTACATTCCCTTTCCTCTCTTTGCAGATCTAGCATATCCACAGCTAGGTTTATGCTACAGCTTGACCAAGTTATAGTTACAGGTGATAGTAACAGCCTAGAGAATACCATGGGAAGTGGGAACAAATCCTGTCTAGAAAAAGTACTGTTTACATCACGTCTGTGATATTGTGTTTGATATTAGGAAAGAACTCTACTTCTAAGTTTTCCAGTGCAATAGCAACTAGCCACGTATAGCTATTTAAATATAGCTGTTAAATTAAATGTTTTTTTTTAATTAAGTCCTTCAATCATATTTGCCATATCTGAAGTGCTTAGCAACCACATGTGACCAGTGACTGACACAATGGAAAGAGCATATGTAGAACATTCCGTCACCACAGACATGGAATGTGCTTGACTGGACAGTGATGGTATATTTGTTATAAAACCCTGACCCAGACTTTGATAAGTCTAAACTCATATTAGACGGCTAGGAGAACAGACAGTATTTGACCAGAAGAAGAAAGGCTTTGGGAGAGATGATAGTAAGACATTATAGGAGGTGAGTTTTCAAAGGCTTAATTACTATCATAGATTTTCTTAATGATTTTCTGTGTTCATTTATGTTCATTATAAAAATGATGAATATTTTTATTCTTTTGAATGTATGTACAAGCTAAAGGAACCATGACTCCTGTGAATTGTAACTTATAATATTTGGATGGGCTTCCCTGGTGGCTTAGTCAGCAAAAAATCTGCCTGCAATGCAGGAGACTGCCTGCAGTGCATAGGACCTGAGTTTGATCCCTGGTTTGGGAAGATCTTCTGGAATTGGCAACCGACTCCAATATTCCTGTCTCTGAAATCCCATGGACAGAGGTGCCTGATGGGCTAGAGTACATGGGGTCTCAAGAGTAGGACATGACTTATAGACTAAACCACCACCATAGATTTGGATATCTCTAGCATAAAACCATTCTATATAGTTAATAATTTAGATAAGTCCATATTGTACCAAAATAAATACCACCTTTTATTATCTTATTTGTTTAATTAAGAAATATGATTTTTGAGAGATTTAATAGACTACTAATTTACCTATGATAATCATGCAGGCAAAAAATACAGAAGAGAAAACCAAGGACTTATGTTAAAAGTTACTTATATAGTTGTTAGTTTTTATAAAATGTGAACCCTTATAATTTACTGAGGTACATTTCAAAATTAATTTCCATTTAGTGTACCTAACTGTAAAATAGACTATTAATACGGTAAGAAGTAACTTCAAAGTTTTATTGTAGAATAGTCTCTTGCCCGATTCTTTATAAGGAAGAGTTTACCTTTCATAGATGGGTAAATTAAATGGGGAAAACTTGGTGAGACATACACATACAGGCATATTATATATCTATATTTTTTCTAAGAATTATTGATGCAAAAGAATATTGGGTTTTTGAGTACCACATTTCTCACCTACAAAGGTAAAATTTACTTGAAAAAAATGAATCTACTGAATGAAAAGTGTAATTTATAGCCATGGCATTGTTCAATATTGTTCTGTGGTTTCAAAACGTATTGAAATTTATTGATTATATATCAGAGTATTTACAGCACAATACATTTATTAAGGTTTCAGTAATAGTACATAAAAACAGGTTTTATACCATTATCAGTGTTTATATACTTATTATCTTCCATTGAATAATTAGGGCTTCAAACTTTCTTAATAAATAATCCAGGTATTTCAAGATAGCAATAATATCCATAAATATTGTGAGAATCTCTAGGTGTATTTTTGTCTCCTATTGAAACCTGGTAAATAATGACATACAATTAACATCATGAAACTTCTGGAAGCAATTGTACTTTATAGACAGCAAAATGATAGGATTTGATGTTTTATGATGACTACAACAGGTGCTTTGCAAATTGGTTTGTCCTTTGCTCTTTGACATAATTATGGGTCAGAAAGAAACAGAAAATCAAAGTCTGTATAAACTTATTGGAGATGAGTAACAGTGCTCATGAAATTTGCAAACTACTTTTGAGTTCTACATGAAAATGTAAATAAATAATAAAGATTTAACTCCTTCAGCTATGCCAGAATTTTGAGATGGGTGGATGTTATCACTGACTCAATGGACATGAATTTGAGCAAACTCAGGGAGATAGTGAAGGACAGGGAAACCTGGTACACGCTGTGTTCATGGGGTTGCAAAGAGTCAGACACAACTTAGAAATTGAACAACAACATATTAATGTTAAAACTCTGTTCCACAGTGATTGCTCTTCTATCTTAGACATCAAATCAATGCATTTCTCTCTATATGCTTTGCCATAAGTTATGGAGACATATATAAGGACCAATATCTTTTGACTATGCACAGTGACATTTGACAGAATTTTTGAAAAATAATTTAAATAAATATAGATATAACTTACACATAAATATGTATGATCTTTTTGGGGAGAAACAACAAAAATAAATAAAGAGAATTTTGAGAAAGGCTTATAAGATTATAAAGGTATGTATATATAATTTAATAAGAAATCACTATATGTCTGACTTAAGGAAATGCCTTATTTACTTGAAATAGTACTGTACTGATGGTATGTTACTTGCATTTTAAAGTTGATAACCTGTTGACCAACACATGTTAGAGCTAGAACTAAAGTATAACTCCAACCATTGCTTATTCCATTGTATCATATGTAATTTAGGTTAAGGAACATGGCTTTATGTTAGATCACATATTAGTTTAATCTGCTAATTAGATTATGGGGTTTAGCTCCTTGAAAAATGACTTACTAGAGTAATGATGGTAGTTACATTAGAAAGTTAGTAACAAAACTACATTTGTCATGATGATGGACAGTTAAGATACAGACCTAATCTCTGTGAGGAATCCACTCTTTCCTTTAAGGTAGAAATACATTTTTGCAGCGGTGCATGTTAAAAGATTAAGTATGTGAATGCCAAAAGTATTTAAAAATGACTAGCATTGATTTGGCTTCTCAGATAGAAGAGTAATCCTCTTTTAACAGAGTTTTAACATTAATATACATTAACTCCTACCAAGAATTATAGTGCCTAAAAATATTAAATCTACTTTAAATACCAGAGATTGGATTTCATTCTGGCAGTGAATAGCCCAGTGGTTACAAGGGATTCAAGGTTTGCTCTTCCCTTATCATGAGCAGAGGTAGTAGAGAGATTACCTGTGAACGAAATAGAAAGGAAAGGGGGAAAAAGGCAATTGCTGTTCTCCAGTATTTGAACAGACAGTTGCAATTACCTTTCTAATGAGTTTGGACAGAGTCTGAGAGGAGATAGGAGCTGTGAACTATATATGTGGGGACAAGATTCTCATAGACTGTCACGCTCAGCTCAGGTTCATTGCTTTTTTCATTATTGCAAGAAGTCTTTCTCTTTCCATTTGCATCAAAATGCTCTCTCCACTCCAGTCACCTGTCCTGTTCAGCTTGAGTTTAATTTTAATGTGTATTTTCCATGATGTCAAAGAGCTGTACAAATGCACCAATATTATTTGCCTTGCTTCCCAGTAATTTAACATCAGAAGTAATTTTAAAGCTAGAAGAAAAATACATTTTTAATATGATTGTATTTTTATATGGTGTGATTAGTTACTCAGGACTCTATTATTCACATTTTCTGAATGTTTAAAGGAATAGATGGACTCAACCCACAGGAGAGAAAGACAAGCCTCAGATAAATTGTGTTACATAATCTCTTTTGAAAAATATTTGCTGGAGAACAGTAGTGGGTAACCTGTGTTATAAGTTGTATTGCAGTTAGCACAGACGTAGTTGAATTGTATAAGCATCACTCTGTCATTCAAGCAGTGAAGGTTACAGTAGTCACGCAAAAATTTTTGCTCACTAGTTTTATCATCTGCCAGGTTTGGACTTTAAATTTTGAACACACTTAATTTCTCTAACAAGAAATTATAAAATGAGGGTACTTTTCATGTTGTTTTATACTGGGGAGATTTCATCTAAAGATTCTGTTATTACAATTTCCTGTCATTGGAAATAACTTCTAAAATCTAAGAAAAGTCAATAAAACAAATAAATAATAAAGAAATTAACATTATGTGTATCACACAACACTATAATGTGACCTATTTTCATATACTTAATGTTGATTTTGTTACTTACTTTTTATCTTACACTGTTAGAGTAACTCATAATATTTACATAAAGCTTTAAGGATATAAAAATGAATACATTTTCTTCTAACGAACTGTATCTTATTTGAAGTGGTAAAGAAATATAATATTGATTCTCATAGCTAGTTTTGGTAGTGAATATCAAAGTGTAACTCTGCAAAGCATTCTATATATTTCATTTAGTCTCTAACAAACAATATATGAAACATCAATAAAATATTTCCTTGAATATTTAGACTTAGATTTCATTATAGAAGTTCTCTTGACATGCTCAGTCAAGTAATTTACTTGATCTATAGAACAAAAACATTGAAGTTGATCATCACAAAGGTAGATATTGGCCTTAAATCTGAGGCACATGAAGGATTATCTCAGAAATATCAGCACAGATTGATGCAAAGATCATTGGTAGAATAATTTATAGACAGAAATTTTTTTAATTGTATATCTGATTAAAGAAGACAGGTAATTAAACTGTGATACCTACTCAATAGATTGTAATACAAATATTAAAATATATTAATGACAGAATTTTAAAATATTTTAATTTAATATTTATTAGTATTTTTCTTTATTCTTTTTAATTGTAAGATAATTGCTTTACAGTATTGTGTTGGTTTCTGCCATACATCAACATATATGAATATGAATATGCATGCCCCCTCCCCCTTGAACCTTCTTGCCACCTCCCTTCCTGTCCCACCCCTCTAGGTTGTCACAGAGCACTTTGTTTAGCTCCCTGCATCATACAGAAATTCCCACTATGTATTTTACATATGGTAATGTATATGTTTCCATGCTACTCTCTCATTTCGTCTTGATAGTGATAAATAATGTTGAGCAGACTACAAAAACCTTAGATTCCACATCAGTCACATCATACCAACACTTTTTTGTGAATAAACATAAATATGCAAGGACACACACATATGCAAGGGAATACACACATGTACATGCCTATATACAGATAATATTTGAAATGAAATGTACCATTTCTATATTAGAACGGGTGTCTTTATGTTATAGGGGTACAGTTTATTTTTTTAAATCGATTCTTTACTCTTTTCTATGTCATTTTTTAACCAATGAGCATATATTACTTTCATTTTAAAAAAGAATAGAAAAAATGATTTAGTGAATCTATGAGTTACTTACTTATATTTAAAGACAAGGACAACCTTTTTCTTCCATAATAAGCACTTAGACTCTTATTAGCAAATTAATTTTAGATAAGTAAGTACTTCTTTTGATTTGTTTTAAGTATTCCCGGTGTTGATATGATAATTGAAAATAGAACAGTGGCCCCTATTTCCATATTTGACTAGACTGTATGCGACATTTAGGCATGTAATATGTATATTTATATTCTTGGGATATTTCTGATTGCCTAAAGTTTCCACTGATTTAATGCATATGTATTTATGTTGTCGTTTAGACACTAAGTCGTGTCTGACTCTTTATGACCCCGTGGACTGTAGCCCACCAGGCTCCTTCTGTCCATGGTATTTCCGAGCAAGGGTACTGGAGTCAGTTGCCATTTCCTTCTTCAGGAGATCTTCCTAATCCAAGGATCGAACCCAGGTCTCCAGCATTGCAGACGGACTCCTTACCGTCTGAGCCACCAGGGACACCCATATGTAATTATATGAATCATAATTTTTAAAAATAATAATTGAAGACATACAGTATAACTTTTAATAGAATCAGCTTTGGAAAGTTACTATTTTGTAAATATCACACCCTATTTTTTTTAGAGTGAACATGGATCAAGTAAATAAATATTTGTTGAACAACAACTGTATGCCAAGTTTTGTACTTAGAACTAGGTATTTAAATATGAGTAAGGCTTATAACCTCCTAGCAGGGTTAGTTGGATCAAGAAGAATCTGTTACATAAGCCCAAAAATTCCACTTGATATGACATGACTGCATTTTGCACAATTGTAGAGGTTGAATGAAATGCAGTAGCAAAACAGAAAAGCATATGATTTATTCTGAAGAAGGGAATTTTCTATAAAAAATATTCATAGTCATCAAAGTTAATTTGGATAGATAGGGTAAACCAATATATAATGCAATAAATCATTAAAAATATGTAAATAAATGAATGACTATTAGAAATATTCTATCAGTTTATGCTTCTGTGTGTGTATATGTGTTCATATATGTGTGCAAATATGTGTTTGAAGTTATGTTTGTGGACGATCCCAGCACCCAGAACTGTCAAAAGAAGCATTTTATTCACATATAACAAAAGTTTTCATGCATAAATTCATCCATATAATTTGGACTAAATTGTTATAAGTGATTATAACTTCCAAAATGAACTCATTTCTGCATTTTTACAATTTCCTTTTCATTGGAGAGAAATGATGTAATTATCCTGTAAATGTGTAAAACTATGACAAGTTGTAGAAAGCAATTTTCATAGGTAAAATTATACTCTCAATTATATGTTAGTGGTTATGCAAAGAATCCTTTGTTAATAACATTCATTTCACAAGAGATAGTCTCTAGGTCTGTATTAGCCTTGTTTAGTGCCAAAATGAGCATGTTAAAATTAGTAAAGTTGATGCATTTATTATTGAAATAACAGAAGCATAGGACAAGAACTAGAATTATTATTATTTTTTTTTTGCATTTACAGATATGATGATGAAAACACAATGAAAACTGAAATTAGACTGTTTCTTAAAAGAGAGCAACTGGGAGCAAATTGACTCATTCTAGTACTAATTTAAAGAAGATTAAAAAATAAAATATACAATGATTAAAAAATGCTATGGTTTTTTTGGGAGCTCCAATTTCCTGTTTCTCCCAGGCTCTGGCAAACACCATTCTACTCCGAGTCTATGATTTTGACTATTTTAGGTAAAATTTGAATTGTACAAGACTCGTCTTTCTATGACTGGCATATTTCACTTAGAATAATGTTCTCAAATTTCATCTTTGTTGGGCATATTATAGAATTTCCTTCTCTTTTAAGGCTGAGAATTATTGCATTGTATATGTATGGCACATTTTCTGTATCCATATCAGCAAGTGGACATTTAGATTGCTTTTACATCTTAGCTATTGTGAATCGTGATGGAGTGAAAATGGCAGTACTTATATCTTTTTGAAGCTTCTATTTCAGTTTCTTTGGATGAACAACCATAAGTGGAATTGCTAGATCATATGATAGTCCTACTTTTGATTTTTTGAGGAACTTCAATACAGTGTTCCATAGCAGCCGCAACAATTTGCTTAAGATGAGTAAACTCTAGAGATCTGATCTACATTGTAACTGTAGATCAGTTACAACAAGAATGCATTATACCCTTGAAGATTTGTTAAGAGGGTGGGTCTTTAGGAAAAGGGTAAGTGTTCTTATAAAAAATAAAATGTAAAAACAAAAAAATGGATTTGGTAAACTAAAACTACTTGATAATATTGACTGTGGATTGAAAAGCAGAAAGTATAAATGAACAATTTGAGAAATGAAAGGCTATTAGCCATAATCTTAGTAGCCCTCAGTTTTGAAGAAGTTAATTACTGTGGTAGAAATTGGAGTTGTTATTGCTCTTAATTAGTTTATTTACTGATAGTCATTCCCCACGTAAGAAAATTTGTTCTAAGAACATTATAAGAACAGTTTAAAAAATTAATAATAATTTATTGCATTTTTGAATGGAATAAGGGAATATTTGGTAATAATTTTAATTAAAATGTATTTATCAGAAAATCTCCAAATAGGAATATACAGGACAATGGTTGTTTTTACAAAGTAAATATATATATATATATATGCTTATAAGTTGCACTGAGAGTGTTAGCATCCCAGAACATGCCTTTATATGCCAACCCATCACTGCTGTTTTCCCCCATCATCCTGCATAACCGCTGTCTTAAGTGCTAACAGTCTGAATTAATTATGTCTGTTTAAAAAAGAAATACAATTTTAAATAGAAAAGTTGAGTAAGAATATACTTGGTAGAATTAAGGGGCATAAAATCAATTTAGTATTCATGGGGGGCGGGTCCTAGTATTTGGTAAATGTTAAATATCTAGTACACTTTTGTGTAGGCTCTACTCCAAAAAAATAATTCCTTAATTCCCCTATAACAATTCTAGTTCAACTTAAAGTGCATAAAACATGTAACCTCAGACCCCTGGACGGATGTCAGAAATTGATTCCAATTCATGCATTCATTCATTCATTAATCAAAATTTAGCAGGAGACTTATTATATGCAAGTCTGTGTGAATTATAAAAACACAACTAACATCCCTTTCTTACCCTCAAGAGACTCAGAGGAGAGAGGTGTAGAATCACAGGTAAATAAATGTAATTTAAGGAATGGAATGCCAAAACAGTCTAGGAATATGTGACAGAAGAAGCATATCCTTAGACTGTTTGGCCAGAGCAAAAGAGTTAGGTTAGCAGCAAAATGAAACAAAATTTTCATTATCTTTAAGATACAATCACTAAACTAACGTTTAAGATGAAATTATATTATAGATAATATTAAATATTAAGTATATTGTAGATTAATTTAAATGACTTTTGAGTCTTAATTTTAAATACTTGCCATATACATGTGTGTAAGATAAAAATATCATAATATTTGCAATGATCTTTGTATTTATGAAGTAAGAGGATGTTATTTTTCTCAGCTATTACAAAACAGAACTATAAAGTTTAGTCAGGAGAATGAGTGTCCACAGAGGGAAGAAAATAAAGGGAATATTTTCCCCTAAACATTATTTTGATACTGTTAAGGAAGAATGAAATGCATTTTATAGTGGGTGGTTTTTTCACTTGAGTAACCATGCTAAATTATTAAATGAAGCATAACATGTAAGATGCTTCTTATGAACTTGAAAAACATTATGTTTTTATTCATTTAAATATTTTAATATTAATATTATGTAAATATAATATTATCTAAAACGCAAAAGAAATAGGATGGTAGGTCTAAGCTAAGGACAAACCTAGAAATGTGTCCTATATGTAAAGGATATCTACAGCCTCATGGTCACTGCAGCATTATTTCCAATATCCAACACACAGAAGCAACCCAAGCATTCATCAGTGGAGAAATGGATGTAGACAATGTTATGTATCTATATCTACATCTATTCCATCATGTATCTATACATGCATGCATGCTTAGTTGCTAAGTAGTGTCCAACTCTGCAGCCTGCCAGGCACCTCTGTCTGTGGGATTTCCGAGGCAAGAATACTGGTGTGGGTTGCCATTTCCTCCTCCAGGAGATCTTCCTGACCCAGAGATCAAACCCATGTCTCTTGCATATCCTGCCTTGGCAGGCAGATTCTTTACCACTGAGCCACCATGGAAAGCCTACACATGCTGTGTAGTCTACACACACACACACACACACACACACACATGCTGTGTGGGGATGTGTGTGTGTAGACACACAATGAAAATACATGTAGATGCATTATTCAGCCCTAAAAAAAGGAAATCTTACCATTTGTGACAACATGAACGGACCTCAAGGGCATTATGCTTACTGAGACAAATCAGAGAAAGACAACTGTATAAGTTCCCTTACGTGTAGAATAAAAACAAACACACACAGAAATTCATAGATGTACTGAAGAGATTGGTGGTCCCCAGACAGGGGTGGGCAAAATGGGTGAAAACAGTTAAAACTTACAAACTCCAGCTGTACAGTGAATGTCAGGGATGCAATTTACAGGTGGCAATTGTGGTTCACAGTACTCTGCTGTATATTTGAAAGTTGCGAGAGAATAGATCTTAAAAGTTGTCATCGCAGGAAAAAATATTTGAAATTAAATGGTAACTAGTTACTGTGGTGATCATTTTACAGTATATACAAGTAACCAATTATTACATTGTACACCTAAAACTTATATAGTGGCATATGTCAATTGTGTCCAAATTGAGAAGAAATCACATCCTGAAGAGCTTTTGAAAAGCATGTGAAAGGGAAGCTTGAAGAAAAGGATAATGAGTTTTGCTGAGTCTAAAATCACATTTCTAGCTGAAAAGAGACAAAAAAGTCACCATGGGGTTATACTTGAAAAGATTATTCTTCACTAAAATAAAAGTGAAACATAAATATGATATTCAAAAGGGATGAAATCTGTGAAATCAGCTGAAAAGCTCAATGTGAAATAGAATGAACCACAATGGATGAACAGTAGTTTGTGTAATTTGTGAACTAACACAAGTCACCTTCTTGTTTAGTTTCAATTAAATGTACATTACAATACCACCTAGTGCAAGGCTTTTCACACAATAATTTCTAAATAAAATGGTTGTTTGGACCTTGGGATAACATGAAAATAATCTTAAGAGCATGAATACAAAAGTGTAATAAGGTTTTCAGTTGGCAGTTGTGTGGGCTGGCATCCACTAATAAGTACCAATAGAGTGAGAAAGAAAGAATCACATCATCAGATACTAAAATCCTAAAGAAGCAGAAAGCAAAAGATATTGCAAAATGGAGAGTACCAGGAAATGTACACAAATGTTGATTTGTTTGTGGTATTTAATCCCTTTTGTCCACTCTTTGCATTTTCTCATTAAATTTTATATTTTAAGAAACATGGAGATGGCTGGGAAGAATATTTCAAAACAGTTCACATATTGAAAATTTTTGAAATTTAGGTTAAGAAAGCAGTCGTGCATGTGTATTTCTTAATAAATATTCAGTATCTTCTAATCAGAAATCAAGTACCACAATGTGATAACACGAGTACAAGTGAGATTAGGAAATCAGATAATAGTACTACTTGTGTGACAGACACGACTCAAGCTTTTGATTCTTAGAAGATGCCCTTCAGTGCACTTGAGTAAGGGTAAGTAATAGCCTTAAAGTTACTAATGATTTTATTGCTGTTGTTCAGTCACATCCAACTCTTTGTGACCCATGAACTGCAGCACACCAGGCTTCCCTGTCCTTCACTATCTCCTGCAGTTTGCTGAAACTCACGTCTGTTGAGTCAGTGATGCCATCCAACCATCTTGTCCTCTGTCTCGCTCTTCTCCTTTTGCCTTCAATCTTTCCCAGCATCAGGATCTTTCCCAATGTTTCTGCTCTTCATATCAGGTGGCCAAAGTTTTGGAGCTTCAGCTTCAGCACCAGTCCTTCCAATGATTATTTAGGGTTGATTCCTTTTAGGATTGACTAGTTTGATCTCCTTGCCATCCAAGGGATTCTCAAGAGTCTTCTCCAGAACCACAGTTTGAAATGATTTTATTTACTAATAATTATCTTTGTTAATGGTTGAAAGAAAAAGAGAAAGTGTAGTCGTTTAGTTATGTCTGACTCTGCTACCCCATGAACTAGCCTACCAGGCTCCTCGGTCCATGTAATTTTCCAGGCAAGAGTACTGGGGGGCGGGGCGGGGGAGGGGGGTTGCCATTTCCTTCTCCAGGGCATCTTCTCAATCCAGGGATTGAACCCCAGTCTCCTACATTGCAGGCAGACACTTTACCATCTGAGACACCAGGAAATGGTTAATTATTGATGAAAAGTTATTTGTCTACTTTTATCTGTATTCGTCTATCTACTGGTGTCTTCTACTATGTGAATACCTACTCTATTCTTCTTAATAGGCAGACTCAACCCTAACTCCTTTACTAGTTAGGGCAGGTAATTGGGAGGTAGATTGAGATAATCATCATCATGAGTTAAATAGAAATTATGTCATATTTTCTTTCATCACTTAGTGTTGTTAGTATTTTAGGATGGATCCTCTATTGGATGTTCTATTGAAAATATATTTATCATATTGAGGCTTATTTTCACTCTCTTCATGGTATCTTTTGATGAAAAGTTCTGAACTTTAATATGGCCCTGTTTTTCCTTTGTGGTGTTAAAACAATAATCAATAACAAGCCTGCAGAGAACAAAGAGCTTATTGGGGGTCTTTAAGAATTACAATGTAGAGACACAGTTTCTAGTAAAACTGAAAGAGTTTTTCAGAGAAGGGAAAAACTTAGGATCTTATAAGGCAAAAGTCACAATGTCATACTCTGACACAAAGTAAATATTTGTCCTTACAGAATAGGGTGTCACAAGTTTTTTTATGGTGCTAAGTCACTTCAGGCATGTCTGACTCTTTGTGCCCCATGAACTGTAGCCCACCAGGCTCCTCTGTCCATGGGATTTCCAAAGCTTCCAATAAGCACATAGGCTGTCAGGAGTTATTTTAGGGTAAGGGTCTGATAAACATCTTGAGGGTCTTGAGTTTCTTGATTCTGAGACATATCTTGAATATCATCTGTAGAACCACAAATAGTCAAAGTTGAATTTCCCTCCAGGCTGAGCAGTGCATTTGTTGCACTACCTCACTATCCTCTCAGGTCATTTAGAGAGCTCTCCTAGCAATACCAGCTCCATTTTAATTTTCTGTTCACAATGGTTATTTATTGCCTTATTTCACTTGTACAAGAAAATTAAGAACCTGATGGTTGTCTTCTAATTTTTTTTTAAAGAAACTTTATTGATTATTTTTTAAATTTGAAACTGTGGTGCCTGGAATATAACAGAAGCAACAACTAAAAATTGTCAGTGCCCGTTGGTTTTTACAAGAGTAAGACCACTAGCCCATTGTAGTTGTTGACCTTCAACACACCCTGAAAGGAGTTCAGGGTGGAGATCAGAAAGGAAGCACTCTGTACCCTGAACAGAACGGGTTTCAGATGGTTAGGTATTTTCAGGAGAAGATTTTATGAGCCCAGTTTATTGCATCTTGTCGTATCAGAAAAATACCAAAATTGTTGACAAAGGCATCTGCTCCTCATGGCTAGCAGCAATCTTCTGCCAAAATGTGTGCTTGACTGTATGTATCCCTCTTCACTAAAATCACATATGTGCTGACCTTCTCCCTTACATCTTTGGAGCAGTTCCTCAGAGCTGTTTGACAGGCTGTCCTCTGGGCTATAATGTTCATTTTTCCCCAAATGAGACTTAACTCATCATTCACATGTCATATTATATTCATTTTGCCCTGTGAAACTTAACTGACAACTCACTTTTTTAAAAGTTATTAACTATGGAAAACAGTGTGGAGATTTCTTAAAAAACTGGAAATAGAACTGCCATATGACCCAGCAATCCCACTTCTGGGCATACACACTGAGGAAACCAGATCTGAAAGAGACACGTGCACCCCAATGTTCATCGCAGCACTGTTTATAATAGCCAGGACATGGAAGCAACCTAGATGCCCATCAGCAGATGAATGGATAAGGAAGCTGTGGTACATATACACCATGGAATATTACTCAGCCATTAAAAAGAATTCATTTGAACCAGTCCTAATGAGATGGATGAAGCTGGAGCCCATTATACAGAGTGAAGTAAGCCAGAAAGATAAAGAACATTACAGCATACTGACACATGTATATGGAATTTAGAAAGGTGATAACGATAACCCTATATGCAGAACAGAAAAAGAGACACAGAAATACAGAACAGACTTTTGAACTTTGTGGGAGAATGTGAGGGTGGGATATTTGAAAAGAACAGCATGTATACTATCTATGGTGAAACAGATCACCAGCCCAGGTGGGATGCACGAGACAAGTGCTCGGGCCTGGTGCACTGGGAAGACCCAGAGGAATCGGGTGGAGAGGGAGGTGGGAGGGGGGATCGGGATTGGGAATACATGTAAATCCATGGCTGATTCATATCAATGTATGACAAAACCCACTGGGAAAAAATAATAATAAAAATTAAAAAAGAAAAAAAAAATAAAAGTTATTAACAAATTATTTATAAAATACATTTTCCATTTTCTTAATTGTGGCTGTTTAGTCAAAAAATAATCACACTGCCTTAATCATGGTGACTTTATAATAAAATCTTGATATTTGATAATCTAAATTTTCTGAATTTATTCACCATTGTGATTATTGCTTTAACTGTTTTGGACCACTTTCTTTGCATATGAATGCTATTAAATTTTTTTAAATATTATTTGTTGATTCGGCTGTGCTGAGTCTTAGTTGTGACATGTGGGATATCAGATCTTCAGTCTAGGTTGGGGCATGAACATCTTTAAGTTGTGGCATGTGGGATCTAGTTCTCTGATCAGGAGTGTGATGTCTTAGCCACATGGCCACCAAGGAAGTCCTCATATGAATTTTAGAATCAGGTTGACAATGTCCACAAAATAGCCACTGATAATTTGACCAAGATTGCATTAAATATATAGATTAATTTAGGGATGATTATTTCATTAAAACTTTTAAAATTTTGTTACTTCTGGCAATATGCATAAGACTTTCACATGAAGTAAATAGACAAATATTGGTCATAACAATGGTTTTGGAAGAATAAAATGTAAATTAAAACCTGAATGCTTGAAAGGAAATAAGGAAAATTACAGATAAAAAAAAAAGAAAATAGAAATCTAGATTGTTTTCTGATGTGCCATGTTCTATTTGCAAATATGCCGTAAGTCTAACATACTGCGCCCCACCCCAAGCCAGATCCCTTTGCTTTTCTTGTCCAGTTTATTTATTTATTTATTTATTTATTTTTTATTGTGCACTTTCTTTTTTTTTTTCCATTTATTTTTATTAGTTGTAGGCTAATTACTTTACAATATTGTAGTGGTTTTTGCCATGCATTGACATGAATCAGCCATGAATTTACATGTGTTCCCCATCCCAGTCCCCCCTCCCACCTCCCTCCCCATCCCATCCCTCTGGGTCTTCCCAGTGCACCAGCCCTGAGCACTTGTCTCATGCATCCAACCTGGGCTGGTGATCTGTTTCACCCTTGATAGTATACTTGTTTCAATGCTATTCTCTCAGAACATCCCACCCTCGCCTTCTCCCAGAGTCTAAAAGTCTGTTCTGTACATCTGTGTCTCGTTTTCTGTTTTGCATATAGGGTTATCGTTACCATCTTTCTAAATTCCATATATATGTGTTAGTATACTGTATTGGCATTTATCTTTCTGGCTTACTTCTCTCTGTATGATGGGCTCCAGTTTCATCCATCTCATTAGAACTGATTCAAATGTATTATTTTTAATGGTTGAGTAATATTCCATGGTGTATATGTACCACAGCTTCCTTATCCATTCGTCTGCTGATGGGCATCTAGGTTGCTTCCATGTCCTGGCTATTATAAATAGTGCTGTGATGAACATTGGGGTGCACGTGTCTCTTTCAGATCTGGTTTCCTCGGTGTGTATGCCCAGGAGTGGGATTGCTGGGTCACATGGCAGTTCTATTTCCAGTTTTTTAAGAAATCTCCATGCTGTTCTCCATAGCGGCTGTTTGTCCAGTTTTTTTAATCTAACATACCTATTCTAATTTATTGCTTAATGAAGATTATTACTGTAGAAGAAGAAATACTTTAGATAATTAAGAATAATTTGGTATTGCCAGACATCAATTCAAATATGCATATTTTGACTTTGGATATGATATAAATTATAAATATGCATATTTATAACGGGCTATATTTTTTGAAGAGTTATAAATCTGAATGACCCAAGAGGATCATTTTCTTACTTTTCAAAGCTTAGAAAAAGCTGGTCGAGATTGGTTAAACCTATCTGCTGAGAGACAGCAAAGCTTTAGCATGATGTCAGCATTCTAAGTTGCAAGGTAGATTCCTATATCCTCCGTATGTAAATCTTCATTTTTAGAATGCAGCTTCCTAGTTATTTCTTGGTACTGAAAACACGATGAATCTGATACCTATGGAAACTTGGTGTTGCTTAACTCCCTCTTCAGCTGACATCTACATAATATAATACAGTATTTGAGTGAAGCTTTTTCTCTTCTTGGTTGCTTTTCAGTCTCATGTTGAACATGCTACCCAGATAGGACCCTACCTCCTAGAACCAAGGACATGCATATGGAACAACTATGCCTTAGAGTATGCAATAATGAGATCTTGGTTGTGAGCATGAGTTCTGCTGCTTCTCTGCTTGCATTCTCTCTGAAAACCCTTGTTACATATGTAACTTGTCACACCAGGGGTCTCTAATATATCTTTTGCATGATTTTCCAGTATGTAATTTTTATAGGCATACACACATTATTATTATATGCATGCACATATATCTTTTTATAATATCATAATGTTATAATTATATATAATATAAATTTTATATATTATATAAAATACTTTGTTATAATACAATTTATATATTATAATAGCACATTATTACATTATTATTATAGTAATAATATATTATATGTCATAACAGCAATGCATTATTATATGCATACAGATATAGGCATACATGTATATATATGTGTATATTATATATGTGTATATATATGTATTATATACATATATATAAAGCTATATATCTTTTTAGGGTGATTTTTAACTCTAAGGCTATTTTTTAAAATGTTCACCAAAAATGACAGTTAAGAGTTAACATATTGATGATAAATCTATCATCCAGTTGTCCCTTTTCTCTATTGTATCAGTTATCTCCAAATAAAATAATCACTCTACATCCACTCAATATTCTAAAGATAAGCATGATCACATGCTTTATTTCATATACAGAAGTATTTTAGTAACATCAGAGATTCTTTACAGAGAATAGAAACCCACATCATGAAGTAGAATGAGCACAGACTCTGTAATCAGGAATGGAGTCTTAACCTGATTGAATTTGTTTAGAATCTAAATGTCCTAGACCAAGTCATGTAGCCGTAGTGAGTTTCAGTTTCTTCATCTGTAAATAGAGAAAATAATCCACATACATAAGTTATATAAAAGCATGAAAAATATCTACATCAGGTATATTTCTATGGCATACATAAAGCAGTATTCAGTAAAGTATGTTCCTTACTTTTTCTGATTAAGTATGTGTCCAACCAGTGGGATATGAATATAAAAAATGTCTACCTAGAGTATCTTTGATATTGTATGCATTAATTCTAACCATTTTCAGCTTAATTTACTTAGGTGATATCATTCAGTATTCACATTCTAAGAAAGTAACAAGACTATGCAAAGTAATATACATTCTAAGAAAGTAACAAGACTATGCAAAGTAATATACAGGTCCTTTGTTCTCTTGGAAATCCATCTTTTTATTGTTTTTGATTGTTGTTGTTGTTTAGTCCCTAAGTCACATCCAACTCTTTGTGAGTCCATGGGCTGCAGCATGCTGGGCTTCCCTATCCTTCACTCTCTCTCAGAGTTTGCTGAAACTCAAATCCATTGAGTTGATGATGTCATCCAACCATCTCATCCTCTGTTGCCTCATTCTCCTGCCATCAAGCTTTCCCAGCATCAGGGTCTTTTCCTTGAGTCTACTCTTTGTATCAGAGGTGGCCAAAGTATCAGAGCTTCAGCTTCAGCATCAGTCCTTCCAATGAATATTCAGGGTTGATTTCCTTTAGGATTGACTGGTTAGATCTTCTTGCTGTCCAAGTGACTCTCAGGAGTCTTCTCCAGCACCATGATTCAAAAGCATCAATTCTTCGGCACTCAGCCTTCTATATGGTCCAACTCCCATCCATTCATGACTACTGATAAAACCATAGCTTTGACTAGACAGACCTTTGTTGGCAAAGTGATGTCTCTGCTTTTTAATACACTATCTGTCACAGCTGTTCTTCAAAGGAATGAATGTCTTTTAATTTCCTGGCCACAGTCATCATCCATAGTGATTTTGGAGTATTGATACACTGTATTAAAGCAATAATTTTGAATGAAATCTTAATATAAGCAGAAAAGAGAACACCTGGTGTAAACGGAAACATGACTCTCTTCACTTCTGTGTTTATTTGGAAACTATATTGGTTCTGTTCTCACTGATACAGGAGGTACCATGTTAGACACAGAATAGGTTGGGCTCTTGAGTCAGAGATATATCCTCTGATCAGTTTACTAACAAAGTGGGTAACTGCTTCTTTAGAACACAGAGATCAGCTGTTACAGTCTTTCCTCCAGAATCTTAAATTATCAACTCTTAGCTATACTTGTGATAGCTATTTTGGTAAGGAGGTTAGTGCCTCCCACCAAAGATGTGCATTACCTATTCTGTGGAAATTAGTACAAATTACCTTTAAAAAGTTAATTAGGGTGGCAAATGAAATTCAGATTGGTAATGAACCTAACAATGAAATGGAAAGATATCCTAGATTATCCTGATTAGCCCAATCTAATTATATGAGTCTTTGAAAGTGGAAGAAAATGTAGAAGAGAAAAATGACAGATAAAACTTAGTCTAACTACAAGGGAAATAAGTAAAATGCATCAATTTTAAATGGACAGTCTCATTTTTTTTTTTTTTTACCTATTTCTTATACTCAGCACAAATGAAATTTTCCTGTAAGTATAAAAAGTAGACAAATGTGATGTTGCAAAATTCAGCATAAGTTCATGAATCTTAAATTAGTGCACAACTTTCAAAAAGTTTTCTTTACTTAGTAAAATAGGCACTTACATTTTAAAGTGCTATTACAATCAAGAAATTGATTCTAAATACTTGCTCACAGAATCTTCACTGCTAGAGTTGTTCAGAAAGCAAGAAAGGATAAAATTTTTAACTATTTACTCATGTCCTACTAAAATGAATTATTTTAAATATCCAGATTACATACTCAGAATCAACATTTGGTTTTGCTTCTGGAAAACTGAAATCATTTGGAAATTCAAACTAATATGAAGCAGGAATATAACATTAATATTGTATTTAAATGTTGTCTCTAATCAGTATCCCAAACTGGAAGAAAGATCACAGTAGGAAGTAAATCACCCTTTGGGAATCTAGGAGATTCATGTCAGAAACATGACAAGAGGCAAACTTAACCCTAACTTTGAAAGTTGCTTTTGTTGAAGATGCAATAAAGCAACCCAAGTCAAGAAATGTCAATGGGTCTAGAAACTGGGGATGACCCCCAGGCTATACAGGCAACAAGGGAAAGGTCACTTTAGTCCTTTCAAGGAACTGAATTCTGTTAACAACTCTAACATGTAAGGAAACAAATCATGTGACAGGAAATGTGTGTAAGAAAACAGTCCGCCAAACTCACACCTATTAATGGCAACAAGTTAGCAAATCTTAACATCAAGAAGAGTCTGCTCACAGAAGTTTGGACCTGCTTGGAGACTGGTCATCAACAAACTAATATATTTCATATAGAAAACTCTCAAATAAGGAATATGACACTTGGATGTTTGATTCAAAGAATATTAGCTGGGATTAATCAGTCTTTACTGACATTTCTCTGTAAAGTTTCCCAACTTTTTGTGTAGTATCTTGGTTCTTAGCAAGTTACCTAGCAGTTGCCTAGCAGTTGCCCTAGCTATTTTACTTTTTCTTTATAAATAAATATAAATATAAACTTATATTATAAGTTTATAATATAAATATAAATATATAAATATATATAAATAATTGAAGTATAGTTGGTTTACAGTGTTGCAGGTACACAGCAGTGCAATTCAGTTGTACATATACAATGTATTATTTTTAAATAATTTTCTATTTTACATTATTATAAGATGTTGACTATAGTTACCTGTGCTGTACAGTAAACCTTTGTTGCTTGTTGCATATTTATTTTTAATCAGAAATCTAGCATTCTATCCATACTAACAAACAAGTGGAATCAAAATGTCATAATTTTTTTAGTTAGGCAAAAATGCATAAATTTTATAAAATATATATATCATACATATTATATATATATATATGCATATATACACATAAAAGTTTTTCTATGCTTGATAAAGGCTTAAGAAAGCATCAAAAAAAAAGGTTGGAGAAATTGGGAAACATAAACTAAATGAAATGGGAACACTGAATATAAAATAGAAAAGGTGAAACAAATTAGATAAAAGTAAAAGATCATCATATCGTCCAGATATTTTTAAACATGGCTGCTCATTAGAAATATATCTGGAGATCTAGATTAAAAAAAACAGCAATACCTGGGCATTTGTATTTTTCGGAAAAAAAAAATCCCAAGGTAATTCTGAATTTTAGAAAATGATCACAGATTTTTCTATTAAGTGGTAATTTTGGTGATATAGAATTCCATTATTTTTCTGTTGACCAATCATGATACAGTGGTATTAAGTGAGTAATAGTTAATAATCACAATAGTAAAGATGCTTATCAGTTTTCACAGTCAACTGACATAGCTACTTTAATAGTCATAAATAGACTGCCAAAATCATGGTCATAACAGGATTACTTAGCTCATAAATATAGTCTTCTAAGTGAACAAGGAAACACGTTAAGTGTTTATAGTAATCAGAAAAAGGCAGAGTTTCTTTTTCAAAATCTTTCAAAGTGTCCATTTTCCCCTTTAGATGATGTTAATAGAGCTGCTATTAATGAGCAAGAAATGGTGTGTGTGCTAACGTTCTGTTTGCTTTGTGCTTTGTCTTTCTGTTTAGTTAGTTCTCTAAGGTCTACACTGATTTCCTCCAAATTACATTGGAAAAATATTGTGATAACAACTTACCATCTTTATCTTCATCCTCCCTCTTCTTGCCCAAGAATGCATTCATTATCTGTTATGACTCATGGGCCTTAAAGAAAATAAGCCAGTGTTGTCACTGTGTTTACGTCAAAGTGTTGGATTGTCAATGTAGCATCACAGCTTCTTATACCCAGCCCCCAAACAAACTTTACTAATAATTCAAAGGATACAAGCAAGAAACAGACAGACATGAAGCATTCCTTTCTAGAGGTGCCAAATCTGAAGATGCAGTTTCCTAACTGTCCCTTTATCCCCCTCTGGGACACTTTTGCTTTAGGTGTAACTGTGGAAAGACCATTTTACTGTGCTTGTTGAACAGTTTTCTTAAAGTGAGTTTTGTATTATAAGTTTTCAAAGCTTCTCAGCTATGTATTCTACTTGTCTTGTGGATAGTAAAGTTCTTCATGAATAATTTTCATTCTCCATGCAGTCATGTCCCTTCAATCCATAAATTCTAAGCTTATTGTCAAAAGATACTCAAGATAGACCAAGTATAGTCTATTATAATTTTTCCCCAAAGACCTGTTATATCTTCCTGATAGTAAATATTGCTGGCTTGTTTGAAGGGAAATAGGTTTCCAAGACAATTCAATGGAGCTCAAGTATTCCCTCCTACAGCTCCACAAGGTTAGAGGGAATCACACGTTGCCCGTCAAAATGTCTCTTCCTACTGTAGATCAGAGGTTAAGTGATTTAATCAGTGTCCTACAAGTAGTGAATGCAAGATGACCTGGATAATCATAATGTAGTGCCTATTCTCTTCACTATTCTATGTAGCCTCTGCTCATATTGTGCAACCAGTTTCATAAAGGAAAATCAAGAATGTCAGAATATTAAGGGCGGAGGATAGGGGGTGGGGGAAAGGCAAATGAAAAAAGGACACATAAGAAATTATGGCTAATTCAACTTGTTATTGCTGGAACTCAGGGAATTTGGGGGAAGAGGCAAACTCTGATATGAGCTTGAACATAGAAGGAAGGCCAAGCTAGTGAGAAACCTTGTGTGGTGTGTAGACTTCATTCTACAGGCAACATAGAGTCACTGGAGCTAAGGAGTTAATTCTTTGAATTTGCATTTTAGAACAGTAACACTGATGGCATTATGGAATATCAAAGGAGAGAAAGAAAAATAACAGGGGAATCCAGTAGGAGGGTATTAAAAGAAATGTAAGAAAAAGTATCTAATAACATCAACAGAGACAGGGCTTCCCAGGTGGCACTAGTGGTAAAGAACCCTCCAGTCAATGCAGGAGACATGAGACACAGGTATGATCCCTCAATTGGGAAGATCCTCTGGAGGAGGGCATGAGAGCCCGCTCCAGGAGTCTTGCCTAGAGAATCCCATGGACAGTGGAGCCTGGTGGGCTACAGTCCAAAGGGTCGCCAAGAGTGACACATAGCTGAAATGATTTAGCATGCAAGCAGCCTTCTTTATGGTCCAACTCTCACAACAGTACATGACTACTGGAAAAAACATAGCTTTGACTCTGCAGACCTTTGTCAGCAAAGTGATGTCTCTGCTTTTTAATACACTGTCTAGGTTTGTCATAGCTTCCCTTCTAAGGATCAGGCATCTTTTAATTTCATGGCTGCAGTCACCATCCATAGTGATTTTGGAGCCCAAGAAAATACAATCTTTCGCTGCTTCCACTTTTCCCCCTTGTATTTGTCATGAAGTGATGGGACCAGATGCCATGATCTTAGTTTTTTGAATATAGAGTTTTAAACCAGCTTTTTTACTCTCCTCTTTCACTTTCATCAGGAGGCCCTTTAGTGCCTCTTCATTTTCTGCCGTTAGAGTGGTATCATCTGCATCTCTGAGGTTGTTGATATTTCTCCTGACAATCTTGTTTCCAGCTTGTGATTCATCCAGCCCAACATTTTGCTTGATATTCTCTGCATAGAAGTTAAATAAATAGGGTTACAATATGCCATACCAGTTTTAAATGCTAATATAAAAGCATTTCACTTATTATGTGTAATAACCAAATTACAAAATTTGTATTCCATCACTCATGCATGCATATGTATTGTTTTCTTCTCAGAACCTTAAACATATTCCACACATTGACTCAGCTGTTTATATTTCTTGATTCATGTGCATGATGCCAATGCTTCCAACCTTCAGTATATTGATGAGTAAGAAAGAAGAGAGAGGAAAAGGAACTACAGTTACCATTCTGTAGCTGACACGCTTTATACATATAGTGCTCTGCGTATGCTATTGCTTCACTGTCTGAACAGACTTCGTTTACAAAACACAATTCAAAGGCTAGATGGTTAAGAGTTTAATTTCTGGAGGAAAGCAGAGCATTAAACCAAGTGTAGAACCTTTGAATGCAGGGCTTGGGCGACAACATAAGTCACACATCCATGAAGCTGACCCTGATAAGTTTAAGGAGCCATGTAAAGCTGTATGATAGGAGTTTCTGAAATATATCTGGGTGGGTTACTTTTATCTACTTTTTTTTTTTTTTCTTCTTTAAAAAAACAATTACTTATTCATTTGTCCCGAGTCTTAGTTGTGGCATGCAGGATCTTAAATGCAGCACATGAACTCTTACTTATAGCTTGTGTATCTAGTTTCCTGACCAGTGATTGAACCAATGGGAGGTGGAGTCATAGCCATTGGCCCACCAGGGAAGTTCCAGGTTACTTTTCATTTGCTAAGTGATTGCTTACATATGTCCTCAGTAGATTCTTCAGCTTCTGTATATGTCTTCAGTTATTTTCAATTGTTTTTTTTGCTTTGTTTTTGGATTCCTAAAGGGTAGTTTAATTCCCATTTGTGATTTTTTTTTCCCAGTTTGAGCTAATTTTTTTTCCCATGTAGAGACAATATTTAAATACAGTATGAATGATAGAGTGGTACTTCATATTATTTTGTATTTCCAATTTGAATTTCAATTAGACAGAAGTGAAAAGAACAAATGTTGATGCAGAGTATGCAGTCTGGATATTTAAAATAATTCATTTTACTAGCACATGAGTAAATATGTATATAACCATGATTCTCTCGTGCTTCTGAATAACTAGTGATAAAGATTCTATGGAGTGAGTTGTACTCAGTTTCTTGAGTATAACAGCAATTTCAAACTTAGGTGCCTGTTTTATTAAATGGAGAAAACTTTTTGAAAGTTGTACACGAATTTAAGATTCATGAATTTTGCAGCATCATATCTGTATTTTTTATACTTACAAGAAAACTATTTGTGCTGAGTATAGAAAACAGGTGAAAAATGAGACTGTCCATTTAAAATTGATGCATTTTACTTATTTCCCTTGTAGTTAGACTAAATTATGATATAGAAACATCTGTTAAACCAACTCATATATTAATATTTACAACAGAAAGTAACTTTAGCAGAAATTCTTTGTAGTGATATACAATGCAAAAGACATTTTTCTTTATTTTTCCCTTTATCTTGCATAAACGTGTTTAGAAACTGAGATGTGTATGTTAGAGTGAGAATGATTTTGTCCTGTAATTTTGGTATTCAAAATATAACATCTCTAAGAACTGGGCCTTTTTGAGAATTCAAGCTATAACCATGGGAAAGGAGATACTAGGCTTTTCCATGTTATATTTGGTCTTAATCTTACATCAGTGACGAAAACAGATCCTTTTATGGCAGAAAACACTACCATAGATCTGCCCGTACCATACTTCACCAAAACATCTGTCCTTACTTTAACATACTTTTATGTTCAGTTTAATTAATTATTAGTGCTTAGTAAGGCTGTTCTTCTTTAATTTGCATACTTTCTAAAATTAAAAATGGTAGATTGTGAATTAGTATTGTTAAGAAAGTATATCTCAGTTTGAGTTTTTAATTTACATATTCATTTTTTATTCTTCCACTTATTTCCATTTTTATTTAGTGTATAGTGCACACCAACTTTGAGAATTTCCTTGTGGGTAAGACGGAAAGTGGCAATACAGTGTGTAATTTAAATAATGAATTGGCTATTTGATAGAAAAACACTTATTAATCAGAGTTTATTTCATTGTTAATCATTTTGGACTATAGAAATGAAAAGCTTTTTATTTAGATATATGACTTTTGAAACTACTCAATTTTTTAGAGAATATGTTACCTACCTCTTGATTTTCCATTTTAATATGAATTCATGAAGTGAGAAATAGTGAGAAATAGCTAAAATGTTCATTAATATAAAATTAGTTGAATATATCTGTAATAAATAATGTTAAAATATATAATACAAATGTTTAAATATTTTTAACTAGTGATTGGAAAAATGATAATATCTCAAAATAATAAAACCTTTTAAAATGGAAAATAAAAACCAAGATTAGCAAGAAAACAAAATCATCTAAACACTTCTGAAAAGAAATAGATAAGAATAAAGTGCTTAAACATTTAGAAAAGGGCTTGCTCTATTGCTTTGAACCTGTGGATAACAGAAAAAATAACTTATACGGTTATATTTTCTAATATTAGTCAATTAAATTGTTAAAACATTGTGTTATCCTCACATTATTTTTCTTCATTTTTGTATACAAATATCTCTGGGCAGGAAAATAATGTAACTGTAGCTATTGCAGTCAAGATAAGTCCAGATTAAGTGAATCACTCAGTTGTGTCTGACTCTTTGCGACCAATGAACTTGTAGTATATCCAAGTCCATGGAATTCTCCAGGCAAGAATACTGAAGTGGATTGCCATTTCCTTCCCAGGGCATATTCCTGACCCAGGGATTGAACCCAGGTATCCTGCATTGCAGGCAGACTCTACCATCTGAGCCATCAGGGAAGTGCAGATTATTACAGTCAAAGTCTGTTGATAATCAGATGACTTTAATTCAAATATAATTCATTAAGTTAAGCCAGTTTCTATTTTAGGTGCTACTGATCATTGGCTAGAACAACAACAACAACAAAAAATAGAATAACATAAATTATGCCATTCAGTTTATCCCCAACACTCAGAAAAAGCTTCAGTCACACTCAAAAGTATTACTATGGTTTGCAGTTAGTCTCTATACCATAATGTAGAATATATTTCAGATATCTGCACTGTCCTGATCTTGATTTTCTTTTTTTTTGTCTTCTCTAGACTTTGACAAAACCAAATTTTTAAAATATGCTTTGTTATAAGTTCTATATTAACAGAAATATTTTCTTAGCATCCTTAGTTGCCAGTTATCTTTACTTGTGAACTGATATTTTAATATCCATGATGATGATGCTCAAGTTATTCTTATGAACCATGTAGACAGAAATGATAAGAAATGGCATATGCATTTAAAGGTATAATTAAAAAGTTCATTTCCCATTACTTCCAAACTTATATAATTATTCAGACTTTCCACTTTACGATGTAAAACATTGCAAGAAACACAATTATAAAGAGTATCTGGAAAAGCTACATCGTCATAGTTCACTTTTATTTTTTTTAACTTACTAGACCAACCAGCCACAGAGCAAACCTGTAACTACCTGCCAGCTCTTTCCCATAGGCATTTACTAAGAGCATTTTGAAAGTTGTGGACAGAGAGAGAGATGAAAGAAACTGAGACCTATGTTGACTTGATTACATGCAAAATAATAGACTGTTAAAACTGTGTGCATTGCAGCAGTTTCCGTTAATCCTTTCAGTGCAACTTTGGTCCAGACTGAGAGTAATTGGGGATAAGATAGCAAGGGATTATGATAAAACGTTCTGTAGTGTAAAAAAAAAAAAGTATAAAATTAGGTAGTGAAGAAAACTCTCCTGTGATCCACAAAGCTGGTAAACAGGTTAAAAAAGGAAAAAATGGAAAGAAAGAGAAATGATGATTTCCAGAGTCTTGTTGATATTCATATTCCAAACACTTCTGAAAGGATGGCATTGTACAGTCTCTCAAGACATCTAAAGCCAATATCAAAATAAATTCATCTAAAGGTGAACACAGGCCTAAAGTAAGAAGAATACAGACAAGATTAAATATTCACCCAATAGTAGAAGCCTGAAAAGGAGTATGCCACTTTCTGGAGATAAATACTACTTACTTTGATCTCATCTGCTTACTTACCTATTTTATTCAGTGTAAGTTAAAAAATAATGAGACATGGGAAAAAGGAAGAATATCTGGCACGTGAATACCAAAGAAACAATAAAAAACATTTACAAAGATAGCCTCAATGTTAAAATTAGCAGATAGGTTTAAGATAATAATGTTTAAGTATGTCAAAGGATTAATTGGAAAAGGAGAACACTGTGTTGAAAATATGAGAGAAAAATTGGTACAGAGCTAAAAAGAGTTTAACTGAAATTTCCAGGAAATGAAAACCATAAAAAAAGAATGAAGAATTAATTTGATAGGTTTAGACCAAATTCTATGCCAGAGAATTCAATGGGAAAATAGTAACTTATTCTGTTAACATAGATGGTGTTGGAACAACTGGATATACACATGTGAACGAATGAAGGTGAAACCTTATCTCACACCATATTCAAAAAGATACTAAATAAATGAATGAATAAAGTACAAATGGATCAAAAACTTAAATGTAAGAGCTAAACTTATATAAAATTTAGAAGGAAATACAGGAGTACATTTTTTTGTGATTTTTGCTTAAGGAAGACCTTTTTTTATATGCAGTACAAAAAGAACAAGCACTGAAAGAAGAGAAAGATACAGGGGACTTAATCAAAATTAACATTTCTTTATGTGTGTGTGTGTGTGTGCTACAAAGGATACTTCTAAGAAACTTGAAGCACAAAGCTCAGAATTGAAGAAAATTCTTTTAGATTATATATTTGATAAAGGAGTTGTATCCAGAACATATAAAGGAGGCTTACAATTCACATATAACAAGAGAAGCAACAGAATTAAAATTTTTGCAAAGAAAATGCATATAAATGGAATTTCCTGGTAGGCCAGTGTCTGGGCTTTCACTGCAGGGGCCATAGGTTGGATTCCTGGTCTGGGGATTAAGATTCTGCATGCCATGCATGGCATGCCCCCCCAAAAAAGAAAAAAAATACATATATATTTTTCCAAAGAAACTATGTAACTGTACATAAAATGATGCTCAATACCATTTGCCATTGGGGAAATGAAAATTAAGTAAGATACAACTTTATAACCTCTAGGATATCTATACTAAGCAAGATAATAAAGAGTGTTGGAAAGAAAAAAAAAAAAAAAAGTAGAAACCCAGCACATTGCTGCTGGGAATTAAATGGTGTGTTTATTTTGGAAAACTCTTTAGCAGCTCCTCAAAACATTATATACAGAGTTACCATATAACCCAACATTTCAATAGTCATCTTCCCAAGAAAAATATATTCACACAAGAATTTGCACGTGAAGGTTTATAGCAGCATTATTTATAATAGTCAAAGTGAAAACAATGCAGTGTCTGTGACTGGGAAGTGGATACAAATAAAGTATATTACTACAATGTTAATCATCAAGTTTTAAGGATGACATGAAGTACTGATAACTACTACAGAATGGATGAGACTTGAAAACATCAAGCTAAATGAAAGAAGCTAAAGACAAAAGACCACATACTTTATCAATCCATGTATATGAAATGTTCAGAATACATAGACAACAAGGAAAGAAAAATATTAGTGAATAGTGCTGGAAAAGACTTTTGAGAATCCCTTGAACAGCAAGAGGATCAAGCCAATCAATCCTAAAGGAAGTCTGAAAATTCATTGGAAGGACTGATGCTGAAGCTCCAATATTTTGGCCAACTGATGCAAAGAGCTGACTCATTGAAAAAGACCCTGATGCTGGGAAAGATTGAAGGCAGGAGGAGCAGAGGGTGGCAGAGGATGAAGCGGTTAGATGGCATCACCGACTCAATGGACATGAATCTGAGCAAAGTTCAGGAGATAGTGAAGGACAGGGGAGCCTCGCCTACTGCAGTCCATGGGGTCACAATGAGTCAGACATGGCATAGCGACTGAAGAACAGCAATAAGGATTAATAGAGGGGGTAAAATGGCTGCCAATGGGTGTAGGATTTCTCTGGAGGTTGATGAAAATTAAGGCGATCAGTCCAGGGTGTTCATTGGAAGGACTGAAGTTGAAGCTGAAGCTCCAATACTTTGGCCACCTGATGCGAAGAGCTGACTCATTTGAAAAGACCCTGATGCTGGGAAAGATTGAAGGCAGGAGGAGAAGGTGACAACAGAGGATAAGATGGTTGGATGGTATCGCTGACTTGATGGATGTGGGTTTGGGTGGACTCTGGGATTTGGTGATGGACAGGGAGGCCTGGCGTGCTGCAGTTCATGGGGTCACAAAGAGTCGGACACGACTGAGCGACTGAACTGAACTGAACTGAAATAAAATTACATTGTGATGATGGTTGCACAATTCAGTGAATACACTAAAGACCTTGAAACAGGAAAGAGAATAGACCTAAAAACATTTGAAGAGATATTTGAAAATAATTGTTAGTTTGCTAGTGTTGCTTTAACAGAATATCACAGACTGGGTTGTTGAAAAATTACACATTTGTTTCCTCACAATTCTAGAGTCTATAAGTATGAAATCATTGCCAGCAAGGTTGATTTCTCTGTGGCCTCTCTCATTGGCTTTTTTTTTTTTTTTTCCTTGTTGGCTTTTGAATGGCCATCTCTCCCCCGTGCCTTTTAAACGTGCTCTGGTCTGTGTATGTGTCCTAATGTCTACAAGGATACTGGTCATACTGAGTTAGGGACCATTTTAATGACTGCATTTTAACTTGATTATAACTTTAAAGTTCCTATATTTAAATACAATCACATTCTCAGTTACTGAGAGTTAGGACTTAAATACATGAATTTTGGGAGCAAACAACTCAAGATGCCAGAATCTCAGTAACACCAAAAATTTTTTATAATTTTACTTAAATATATCACAACCAAAGGGGTTAAATTAACAGTAAAGAAATTATTAAAAACAGCCAAGGGAAAAATATATATGGTATACCAAGGAACCATTACAAATATTATTGTAATACATTATAAGGGAGAGCAGAAGACAATAGTATAATATACTTAAGATGCTAAGAGAAATATAAATGTCAATGCAGAATTCCTTATCAATGAACTGTCTAACGATGGTAAAGGAGGTCTGGTTGGGAAATATCTTACCTTTCCTTCAAATATCAATTACAAATATTCAGCAAAATATGCATAAAAATAAAAAAGCAACTCTTAGAAATCAGTGGAGTATTTAAAAACAGCTCCCTTTGGTATGGAATATCTGAAATCCAAACAGAAAGCTTCAAGTATATAAGGAGTCAGAGAATAGAGTGTGAGATTGTAAGAATGTCTGTAAAGTGACAGTGGAAGTCCAAACAGGAAGATGCTACAGAGGGAGATTCCCTAAAATCTCGTATAAACTAAACCCCAAACTTTGGCTGATCCCTGTGCTGTTCGTGAGTTAAGAAAATCACAAGAAATACACACAATGGAAAGCAGAGCATAACTGAAGTATCTGGAGTTGCTCTCTATCACCATGTCTTTATATGTAAGAGAAAGTATTAGACAAGTGAAGAAACAGGAATGATCCCCGGTCAAAAGAAGAAGCAAGCAGTGGAAACATTGGAATTAATAGGCAAGAATTTTAAAGCAGCAATTATACACATGTTTAACGACTTGAAAAAAAGTGCCATAATGAATGTACAAAGGAATTTCAGCTGGTAAATGTAAATCATAAAGAGTCAAAAAAGTTCTAAAAGTGAAATTATTGACATATAAATTAGAAGAATATTGATGAAACTAACAGGAAATTATAGATGAAGGAGAAAGGGTCAGCAAACTTGATGACAGTTAAATAAAAATTATTCATTCTGAGGAACAGAGACTAAAAAACTAACAAAAATCAATATATAGTCAGTGATCATGCAACATAACACAGGAGTTCTAGAGTGAAGATAGAAATAATGTAGAAATTGTTTTTTTAATTAGTGTGCAATTATTTCCCACGTCTGATTTAAAAAAACAGAAAAATCCCCACACTAACCAAAAATCACCAAATTCCTTAGAAGTTAAATGGAAAGAATTAAAAATCTGGGCACATGCTAATCAATAAGCTGACAAATGGAGAAAATCTTGAAGAATTCAGAGTAAAAAAGGCAAATTAGAATAGTGATTGCCTTGAGTGGAGGTTTGATTGTTGGGATAGAAGTAAAAGGAATTGCCAGAAATTATAGAAAGATTTGATGTCCAAGTTTGGCTGGTGATTCCATGGCCATACACAATTTTCAAAACTCATCAAGTTGAATACAATATCTATATATTTTATTGTATGTAGATTTTACCTTGCTAACAAAATATTCAATTAACCTATAATGATACAATCAGAGGAACAATTGTTTTATTGAATGTTTTGCTGACTAGTCATTATGTAAGCACTTTCCATATATTACCCTGAAAAATAGCCTTCACAATCACAAAATAAGGGGTAATCTATTCCAAGTTATGCAATTGATTTAAATTATATCTGCTGATTTGTTCTTCCCTGTGAATTAGTGAGACAATCATGAAATCATAGAATCCCAAATAACTTTAAAATGACCTTGTTGCTTTTTGTTGCTATGTCCCTTTAGTTGTGTCTGACTCTGCAACCCCAGGACTGTAGCCCACCAGGTTCCTCTGCCCATCGGATTCTTAAGAATACTGGAGTGGGTTGCCATGCCATTCTCGAGGAGATCGTCCTGACCTCGGGGTAGAACTCACATCTCTTAACATCTCCTGATTTGGCAGGCAGGTTCTTTACCACTAACGCCACCTGGGAATTCCAGAATAAGCTTAGGCACCTAGTTTTACAGGAAACAAAGGTAATGGAATCTTTTTTTTTTTTTTTTAAGTAAAATTTATATGTGTGTGTGTGTGTACACTAAGCAAGTATATTTCTAAAACTGAATTTGTAAACTTATTTTTAGCCACAATGAAGATTTGAAATTTCAGAAAAATAGAATTATTGTTTTCAGCAACATAAGAAGAAATAACACTGACACAATTCTGTACAATTTTCTTTAAATTTATAACATGACATGATCATGTATGTATGTAGATGAAGACAGTATTGATACATAAAATTATCCAGTAGAATTTAGAAGAGTCACTGTGTAAAGACATAAAAATCCACATCACCTGAAAAACGTAGACTTTTAATTTAATGTAGAATAACAAAGTTTCATAAAAGTCATCTCTGTACAGATCTTACTATACAATCCAGAGTGAGATTTTTAGGTTTAGTTGGCAATATTAGTGTTTTATTTTATTTCTGATTTTGGTCAGATCATAGAATTGCCAGATTGTAATCAAATGGCAACTATGAAATGCTCATTAATTTTGCATGGACATAAAAATGGTTCAGAGCTTTAATGTTGTCTTTGATTTAAGCAGTTTTTTAATGTTGTAATAAAAACTCATAAAAAAGAGTGAGCTTGGAAATGGTGTGATAAATGGAATATACATCCTATATATTATTGCATTTATAACATATTAAGATATATGAAAGTTATGTGTGTGTTCATTTTGTATAACAAGGCAAAATAAACAGAAATTGTAACTTTAAAAAATATTTTTAGACAGAGAAATATCAATATTCGAGATTACAAAATAGCATTTACATAAAGGGAAGATAAACTATATTAGAAAATTAGTTTAACTAAAATCAATACAATGTATATCAGTGCAGTTCAATCGCTCAGTCATGTGCAACCTTTTGCGACCCTATGGACTGCAGCACGCCAGACTATCCTGTCCATCACCAACTCTTGGAGCTTACTCAAACGCATGTCCATAGAGTCAGTGATGCCATCCAACCATATCATCCTCTGTCGGCCCCTTCTCTTTCTGCCTTCAGTCTTTCCCAGCATCAGGGTCTTTTCCAGTGAGTGCATTGTTCGCATCAGGTGACAAATGTATTGGAGTTTCAGCTTCAGCATCTGTCCTTCCAGTGAATATTCAGGACTGATTTCTTTTAAGATTGACTGGTTTGATCTCCTTGCAGTTCAAGGGACTGTCAAGAATTCTCCAACACCACAGTTCAAAAGCATCAATTTTTCGGCACTCAGCTTTCTTTATAGTCCAACTCTCACATCCATACATGACTACTGGAAAAACCATAGCTTTGTCTAGATGGACCTTTGTCAGCCAAGTAATGTCCCTGTTTTTTAATATGCTCTCTAGGTTGGTCATTGCTTTTCTCCCAAGGAGCAAGCATCTTTTAATTTCATGGCTGCAGTCACCATCTAGAGTGACTTTGGAGCCCCCAAATAAAGTCACTGTTTCCATTGTTTCCCCATCTATTTTCCATGAAGTGATGGTATCATATGCCATGATCTTAATTTTTTGAATGTTGAGTTTTAGGCCACCTTTTTCACTCTCCTCTTTCACTTTCATCAAGTGGCTCTTTAGTTCTTTGCTTTCTGCCATAAGGGTGGTGTCATCTGCATATCTGAGGTTAATGATATTTCTCCCGGCAATCTTGATTCCAGCTTGTTCTTCATCCAGCCTGGCATTGTGCATGGTGTACTCTGCGTATAAGTTAAATAAGCAGGGTGACAATATATAGCCTTGACGTACTCCTTTCCCAATTTATAGATATACAAATATATTATGAATCTGGTGCTAAAAATTATTAAATGAATAATAATTAACTTCACTAACTTTGGAAAAAATTATTATTACTGATTTTAAAAGCCATTTCTAAATAAGCTGTGATAAATATAAATTAATGACTGCTTAAAGATAAGCTGAGATTCCATAAAGTGTTTTACAGCTAAAATGATTGGTTAAGTATTTTGTATTTTATGTACTAGTAAATCATTGAATTAGAAATGAAGTAAAACTGTTCTATCACTATCAAATTCATATTTCATATGTATATGTATAAATTTATGTGACTTGGCTTTGCAATTTAAAAATATTAAATCTAGATGTCTAATGCATTTAGTGTGAGTTAAAAGATATAATTGAGGGTAGGAGAGTTTGAAGGCATTGGCACCCCACTCCAGTACTCTTGCCTGGAAAATCCCATGGTTGGAGGAGCCTGGTAGGCTGCAGTCCATGGGGTCGCTAAGAGTTGGACACGACTGAGCGACTTCACTTTCACTTTTCACTTTCATACATTGGAGGAGGAAATGGCAACCCACTCCAGTGTTCTTGCCTGGAGAACCCCAGGGACGGGGGAGCCTGCTGGGCTGCCATCTATGGGGTTGCACAGAGTCGGACATGACTGAAGTGACTTAGCAGCAGCAGCAGCAGGAGAGTTTGAATTTCTACGAAATGTATTCTATACATACAGAATGAAAGACTTTAATAGCAACATCAAGCTTTCAAAATTAGATTTTTTTTAAATTTTATTATTGTATTATTGATTTACAATTAGTGAATAATATATATTTCAGGTGTGCAGCAGGGTGGTTCACAATTTTTAAAGGTTATATTCTGATAACAGATTTTAAATTGGAACAGTGACAAACAAAAGGATATGAAATACAGTAATGTATATATTTAAGAGAATGGATTTATCATCTTTATTACTAAGTCTCATTAGCTCAGAAAATCAAATGAGTAGTGTTATATTTGAAGCAGAATGACCCTAACTGAAAACTTCATGCCAGGCACTATCTCATATGAGATCTAACCTTGTAGAATGAAGAGACGATAGAAAACAGTAATGACAGTGTTGCTTTTCATGGTATAGTAGATGAGGAATAATACATAAGGTGTCACTGAGTGAAGGAGCAAGAGAAAGTAGAAAAAGTGCATTTTGTGTAAAAATAATGCTGCACAATTGAATGGCATGGGAGGGACTTGTTTGGATGCAATACTGTTATCAAGGCAAGAAGGGCACATTGTATGCACAGTTCAGGGGAATGACAGGAGAGTAGGAGGATTTTAAGATTAGTTCATTGCTTGTATGAATATTTTAGGCATAGGACAAGATAGAAATTGGAGAAAATCATTGCTGTTCAGTTGTGTAGTCACGTCCAACTCAGTGTGACCCCATGGACTACAGCACAGCAGGCTTCCCTGTCCTTCACCATCTGCCAGAGTTTGCTCAAACTCATGTCCATTCAGTCATTGATACCATCCAACCACCTCATCCTTTGTCACCTCTTGCCCTCAATCTTTCCTAGCATCAGAGCCTTTTTTTTCCCAGTGAGTCAGCTCTTCACATCACTTTGCCAAACTATTGGAGCTTCAACTCTGGCTTCAGTCCTTCCAATAAATATTCAGGGTTGATTTCCTTTGGGGTTGACTGGTTTGATCTCCATGCTATCCAAGAGACTCTCAAGAGTCTTCTCCAGCAGCACAGTCCAGAAGTATCAATTCTTTGGTGCTCAGCCTTCCTTATGGTCCAACTCTCACATCCATACATGACTAGTGAAGAAACCATAGCTTTGACTAGATGGACCTTTGTCAGCAAAGTATGTGCTTTTTAATACACTGTCTAGGTTTGTCATAGGTATTCTTCAAAGGAGCAAGCATCTTTTAATTTTGTGACTGTAGTCACCATCTGCAGTGATTTTGGAGCCCAAGAAAATGAAATCATGCTGTTTCCACTTTTTCCTCATCTATTTGCCTTGAAGTGATAGCACCAGATGCCATGGTCTTCATTTTTTGAATGTTGAGTTTTAAGCCAGCTTCTTTACTCTCCTCTTTTACCTTCATCTTGAGGCTCTTTAGTTCCTCTTCATTTTCTGCAATTAAAGTGGTATCATCTTCATATTTGAGGTTTTTGATATATCTCCTGGCAATCTTGATTCCAGCTTGTGAATCACCCAGCCCAGCATTTTGTGTGATGTGCCCTGCATATAAGTTAAACAAACAGTGTGACAATGTACAGCTTTGACGTAGTCCTTGCCCCAGTTTTTAACCAGTCTGTTGTTCCATGTCCTGTTCTTCCTGTTGCTTCTTTTCCTGCATACAGGTTTCTCATGAGGCAGGTAAGGTTGTTTGGTATTCCTGCCTCTTTAGAAATATTCCACAGTTCATTTTGCTCCACACAGTCAAAGGCTTTAGCATAGTCAATGAAGCTGCTGTAGTAGATTTTTTTTTTTTATTTCTTTGCTTTTTCTATGATCCAGAGTATGTTGACAATTTGGTCTCTGTTTCCTCTGCCTTTTCAGAAGAGGAAAAGGTCTCTGTTTCCTCTGCTTGTATATCTGGAAGTTCTTAGTTCATGTACTGCTGAAGCCTAGCTTGAAGGATTTTGAACACGATCTTGCTAGCATGTGAAATGAGTTCAATTATATGGGCATTTGAACATTCTTTGGCATTGTCTTTCTTTGGGATTGGAATGAAAACTGACCTCTTCCAGTCCTGTGGCCACAGCTGAGTTTTCAATATTTGTTGGCATACTGAGTGCAGCACTTTAACAGCATCATCTTTAAGGATTTGAAGTAGCTCAGCTGGAATTCCATCACCTCCACTAGCTTTGCTCCTAGTGATCCTTCCTGAGGCCCACTTGACTTCACACTCCACATTATCTGGTTCTAGGTGAGTGATCACACCATCGTGGTTATCCAGGTCATTAAGATCTTTTTTGGTATTCTTCTGTATATTCTTGCTACCTCTTCTTTATATCTTCTGGTTCTGTTAGGTCCATACCATTTCTGTCCTTTATTGTGCCCATCTTTGCATGAAATATTCCCTTGGTATTTAGTTTTCTTGAAGGGATCTCTATAGTCTTTTCCACAAGATGATAACAACCTACTGCTGGAGGAATTTTAATGTTGGCTCACCAAATATTATAGCTACAGCAACAAAACCCAACCCAGTTCAATGATTAAAAATAGTCACTCAACCCTTGCCCTTGCCCACACTGGCTGCCTGACAACTGTAACAACATCAAAACAGCAATAATAATAATTAAAAATGAAAACTCTGGGCATAAACGATAATCTTGTGACTTACTATTTTGTATACCTGATGCTTCGCATTCCTTTAGAAATTAGAAGACTCATAAAAGCAAGTCAAAAATCCAATATTGTCAACAGACATAGAAGTAAACAGAAAGTGGTTTTCCCTACTTTCTTCAATTTGAGCCTGAATTTTGCAATAGGGGGCTGGTGATCTGAGCCACAGATCATAAAGAAATAACGCTTTCTGAAGACTCATCTTGATGAAGGGATGGCCTAGGGGAAGGGGGAGCTTTCTTGAATAAACCTAGTTGAGAAAACTTTCAAGGGAAGAAATGAATAATTTAGTAACAAGTTAAGTGAAGAAAAGGAAAATTTTAATCATCTTATATCCCTAGTTCAGGAGATGGGACATCTGACTAAAATGGCACCAACTGACTTTCTGTTCAAAGCTCACTTTTCTTAAGTGATCTTTCCAGCTGTAGCTGCAGTATATACATGGAAACCTTTTCCTAAACTATGTAATGGAGCATTTTCAGAAAGACTTGCTTTTCCTTTCAAATTATTTAGTAAGGAGAATTGTAAAAGGCATTATTCTCAAGGAGTTATATCCATTCTACCATTTCAAAACATAATTTCAATTACACAGAGTGAAGTAAGCCAGAAAGAAAAACATCAGTACAGTATACTAACGCATATATATAGAGTTTAGAAAGATGGTAACGATAGACCTATATGCGAGACAGCAAAAGAGACACAGATGTACAGAACAGACTTTTGGACTCTGTGGGAGAAGGCGAGGGTGGGATGATCTGAGACAAGAGCACTGACACATGTGTATTATCATATGGGAAACAGATCACCAGTCCAGGTTGGATGCATGAGACAAGTGCTCAGGGCTGGTGCACTGGGTTGACCCTGAGGGATGGGATGGGGAGGGAGGTGGGAGGGAGGGTCAGGATGGGGGACACATGTATGCCCATGGCTGGGTCACGTCCATGTATGGCAAAATCACTACAATTTTGTAAAGTAACTAGCCTCCAATTAAAATAAATAAATAAATAATAAAGTCAATCCATAACAATCCTTTTATTTTATTTTCATAGCAATCCTTTTAAAACATTTGAAAGAGTGCTTCATAATAGAATCAAGTAAAATGAATAAACTGTAGTAAACAACTCTAAGCTACACATTTGGTTATCTCGCTGGGAAAATATATGTAAACATTTTGGTGTTTTTCTGATTTTTAACACTGCATAAACATGTGTATATATGAAATATTGCATATCATGGATAAAAATTATATGTATTATCACTTGATTTTATATTTCCTTCTTTCTGATTGTTTTGAGTTTATTCTGTTTTTTCTAAAGATTGAAATGTAAGTTGTTGATTTAAAATATTTCCTCATTTAAGATCTAAACATTTTGTGCTATAAATTTTTGTTTTGACAACTTAAGCTGCTTGCCACAAATGTGATATGTTGTGTTTTTGTTTACATTCAGTTCTGTGGATATTTAAAATTATTTTTGGAAAAAAAAATTGACCCATTGGTTGTTTAGAGGTACATGTTTAATTTCTGCCTTTTTGCAAAATTTCCTGTTGTTTCTCTAATCGATTTCACTCTGGTTGAAAATATGACTTACATGATTTCTAAAAATTTTTCAAGATTTATTTATGAACCAGAATATGGTCTGTTTTAATGAGTGTCCCCTGGATGCTTGAAATATATATATATATATATATATATATATATATATATATATATATAATTGGTAGCTGGAATATTCCAGAAATGTCATTCAGATTCTATTAGTTGATGGTGTGGTTCAGTTTTTCTATATAATTACTAATTTTGTTATGTGCCTAGTAATTGTATTGGTTATTATGAGTGGAAGATTATACTCTTCCAATCTCTGGCTTATATTTGGTACATTTAAAATATTTATATTAAAAGTAATTATTGATAGGTTTGTCACATTTTAGTATCTATTTTGCTTGTTTCTTTATTTCTTGTTCTTTTTTATCCTTTCCTTCCTTCTATAGTGGTGGCTCTAGGGATAAAAAACATATACCTAATATTATAGCCTGCTTTTCTTTATATTTTTCAACTTTTAGTAAATGTTGAAATCGTACTTCCACTTAGTTTATTTATCCTTCCATTTCTTAATTACATTTCTCTCAATATTCCTCTAAGTACACTCTTATATATATATATATATATATATATATGTATGTATGTATATAATGATATATATGTACATATATCATCATTTGCTTCAATCATTCAGTGTAATTTATGAAACTCATGAAAAGAATCATTTATTACATTCATGTTTACAGTCACCTATTCTTTTGCCTTTCCTTCCTTTCTGTCATCCCAAACCTTATTATCTTATTGTTTTTCTGACTAGACAGTTTGCTTTAGCCACTCTTTAAAGATAGGTTGGCTGGTGGCAAATTATCTTAGCTTTTGTACTTCTGAGACTGTATTTACTTTTCTTTTATTCCTGATGGATATCTGTACTGAATACATAATTTGGTGCTGAATGTTCTTTTTTTTTAACTATTGAAAATGTTATTCTATCTCATACTGGGCTTCATGATTTCAGATGAGAAGTCTTTGTTATATAAATTGGTATGTTCATATAGGTAATGTGTTATTTCTTTCTGTTGACTTTAGCAGGATTTTTTTTTTTTTTGTCTTTAGCCAAAAGTTTAATTACAATGTGCATTAGCATGAATTCCTTTGGATTTATCAGCTTTGTGAGCCCGTGTCTCTATGTCTTCTTCAAATTTAGAAAGTTTTCAGACATTATTTCTTCATATAGTTTTTTCAATCTCACATTCTCTGTCCTCTCCTTCTGGGACCCCAAATATAAATGTCAGTTCTTATGTTTTGCAGGACCCTTGAGGCTCTTCATTTTCTTTTCATCCTATTTATTTTCTTTTGTTCAAATTAAGTAACTACTATTGATCTCTCATGAAGTTCACTGATTTTTATGGCCAGCTTATTTTACAATTGAACCCACTTAAGAATATTTTTATTTTGGTGATTGTATTATTCAGTTTTCTTTAATTCTATGATATGCATTTGATTCCTTCTTTGAAAAAGACATTTTCTTTGTTAAGAGTTTCTATTTTTTTTTTCTTTCAGAAATATGTATAATTGATTACTGAAGCTTTTTTGTGGTATACTCACTTTAAATTCCTAATCAAACATTTCCAATGTCAAGTTCACCTTAGTTCTATCATTCATTGATTATATTTTTTATTCATGTTGTGATTCTCCTGGTTCTTGGTATTACAAGTGATTTTGATGTGTTTTATGCCTTTTGTCTATCATGTTAAGAGATTCTTGGTTCTATTTAAATATTTTATTTCAGTAAACAATTGCCCTGGTTAAGTTTAGCATGTCAGATTTGACCTGATCTGTAGTTCCAATGACAAATTAGTTTTCTGAGTTCTTATGGTGTCTTTATCACCTAGCTTTACTTGAGCTCAAGTTATATTAATATTTCTACTGTTACAACCCGTGTAAAAGAAGGCACTTTTCTGATCCACAGTGTCCTTGGATGGGGTGGCGGATGGGGACAGTGCTAGATGCCAGAACTGCATGACAGAGGGTGAACTTGACCTTTTCCCTGACTACCCAATACCAAAGGTCTTCCTATTCTATCTTTACTGATAGCACTGGTGGAAGAAGCACTTAGCTGGATGGCCTTCTGTCACTGCGTAGAGGGCCAGAAGATGGTGGGCATGTTGTTATCTTTAGTTATATAATAAGAGCTCGTCTTTTGCCTGTGGATGTGAGGCATGGGTTAGTTAGCTTGCCCACTGTTACGTTTGCTGCTGGTGCAAGCTCATCCTGGGGTGGAGGTCACACCTAGACATTCAAGCAGATTCAAGACACTGCTGACACTGGGAATAGGTTTTCACAATAGATAGCCCTCCCTTCCTGTTTCCTATTCTTTTGGCCAGAAAGAACAGTCTTTTTTTTTTTTTTTTTCCTTTTCCTTCCTTTGTGTCTGTCTTCCTGTTTTTGTTTTTGTTTTTTTCCTTTCTTCCTTCATTCATCTCATCCTCTGTTTCTCCCTTATTCCCTCCCTTTCTTCTTTCTTTCCTCTATTTATTATTCCTTTCTTTTCTCTCTCTTTTCCTCCCCCTCTTTCTCCTTGTTTTTTCCTTGCCTGTATTCTATTGCACCTTTATAGCTTCAGGGGTCTTCTCTAGTGGCTCAGAGGCAAGAAATACAGATCTGATTCCTGGGTCAGGAAGATCCTTGGAGGAAGAAATGCCAACCCACTCTGGTATTCTTGCCAGGACAATCCCAAGGAGAGGGGAGCCTGTCAGACAGGCTACAGTCCATGGGGTTGCAAAGAGTTAGACATGAATGAGTGACTGAGCGCATCAGTAGTTGCAGATTTATCTGGCACTCAGTTTGAGTTATGTAGGAGATAAAAAAAAAAGCAAAGTAGCAAACAGAAAACCACAGAACTTGTCGCAGTGCTGTTCTTTAAGTCATTTCCAGTCCAACGTCTTCTTTCCACCTTCTAGATCTTTTCTACTTTTCCACTTTGTACAATTACTGAATTATTCCCAGGGTGCTTACTCATATTTAGAGCAGAAGGACAGGGGAAAGTGAGTCTATGCCATCTTGTCCCCAAACTGAAAGTACACCTTATCTTTTTGTTTGAAGAAATCACTATGAATCATGAGTATAGTTGCAAACACTCATTCTGCATCCACCCAGAATAAATGTTATTACTGTATTAACAATTGATTCACTTATTAATTATTAAAAAGTAAAATGTTGAGGATAAATGTTAAGTCCTTTATGTTACCCTTATCTTCACAGTCCTCTCTTTTTCTCCCTGGAGGCAATCACTGTGATGAATTACACACACAGCTAGTTATTTCATACTTCTCTTATAAACATCTGCATTCACATGTATTGCTATTGTTTGAAGATTTAAGAATCAGTGGTATTCTACTATGTGATATGTAATGTCAGCCTTCCATCTGCTCTCTCACTCTTCAAAGATACTACACGTGGAATTACAAGAACTACTGAGGCAATCTGTATCTTCTCAAATAATATTAGAGACTAACCACTCACACTATTTCTTCTTACTCTGATCTTTCCCCTGAGTACAGAATGTTAAGCTTGGAGATTAGACCAAGAAAGTGCATTCAGCATGTATTTTCCTGCCTTGATGCTCTTTGACTCTTCCACCTTTGCAAGTTTTCTGTTATAATCTGTAATGGAATGAGTTGCTAATGTGTTCAGATGGCCAGTCACGTCCAGCCTTTGCAACCCTGTGAACTTTATAGACCTCCAGCCTCCTCTGTCTATGGAATTTCCAAGGCAAGAGTATTAGAGTGGGTTGCTATTTCTTCCTCCAGGGGGTCTTCCCAATACAGGTGTCAGACCTGCATCTCTTCTATCTCCTGCATGTGCAGGTGGATTCTTTACCACTGATGCTGCCTGGGAAGCCCCATAGATGGTGGTATTAGATTGGTGCAAAGGTAATTACAGTTTTCGCATAGTTGAAACATGCCATTTGATATGAGAATGCATTCTTAAATAAATGTGGCTCCGTTATACTTCATTTTAATGCACATATCTTGCTTTATGTTTTTTTCTTTTGCTAATGACATTACTTGTTTATTTTATAATTTAATTCAGACTAAGGAAATAATGTTAGACAAAAACCAAATTTGAGCAATTTCTTGGTCGAGTTCAAAATGGGTCAGAAAGCAGCAGAGACAACCTAATGATAGAATTTGTTCCATTGTAGTGAAACAAAAGAGAGAGAAAAAAATCCTGCCTTAATATTTGGAGTCTATCTGTATAGTGTAAATAGCTCATATTTAAGGGAGTGATAACTTTTGGAGTTCCAGTTTATAGCTTTAAAGATTTAATTTTTTAAAAAATCTGTCTTCAGGCACTTTGATGAATGTGGTGGTAAGAAGTTCAAAGTTCAGTTTTGAAACTCCAGGGTTCAAATGAAGACTTTAAAATGACTTGCATTAAAATTAGAGCCATCATGTCTTCGAATTCCACTGAGAGATCTTGTCTCGTTTTAAATGTCATGACGACAAAAATTCCTCACCCCTGCATCACCATCCCAATCCTCCACAAAGACTTTGTAAAGAAATTTCCTGTGAATTCTTCAGCTATTCTGACTTGTAACAGGGGAGATATATTTAGTCATTATCTAAGAATTTGAGTTAAATAGCAAACTCATTCCAGCTGAAGAATACATCTTTTGTTCTTTCAGCAAAATATCCCTTGGCAGCTGTCTGTTGGCAGTAAAAAGGGCAGCAGGCTTAGAGCCATGATTGCCAAGAAAAGGAGTTTTCTAATAAGACATAGTCTCTGTCTCTATACAGGAATCAGTGCTTTTTTTGCTAGGGTTAGTCTTTTTATTAAATTCTATGTATGTAGAAGGTAACTGTTTTCTTAGGCAGAGTACTCTTATTATCTGAGGTTATTTCTGGTATAAACTCTGAAGTTCATTTGGGAAGGAAAATGTTTTTAAAATGTGTTGTTCTGCTTTCCTTTCAACAGGCTTTGTCTTAAAGCTTTGTGTTAATGCTTTTATTAGTTAACTTTAAAATGTGTCAGAAAACCATCCCTGCTCAGCCACTGGAAAGGGGTATGTATGAAGCACATTTGTGCACAATTTACAACACTGTGCATGTCTAAGTCTGGCAATCACATCAAAGGAAATACCAGTGTTAATGTGACATTTTGACTTTGTGAGCTCGAAGGTCACTTGAGTAATTAGTGCTAGATAAACCCAGAGGACACGCTGAGCTAGTGTGATCTTTTCAGTAATACCCACTGTGACTAACAAGCACCAAAGTTGAAGGAACTTGTTTATGAATTATGAAAATCTCCTTGTACCTCCACATTATTTAAATTTTAGCATTCTTTGGGAGAAGGGGCTTTGCCTAATGTGATAAATAATACTATAATTTTACAAACAGAATTATGTGTATGGGGATATAATTTAAAGGTAGCTATAAATATTATTAATGGTGTGGTTAGCACTTGTGCCCTCCAAAATCAACTTCGATAATGATCTTTAGTTTAAAATATTTTTATCAGAAATTCCATTTTTGATTTTTAATTCTTTTGACTTCATGAAGAGTCGGAATAGAATTGGGGTACTACATTATTCCAGGTAATCAGCAAACATTTACCCTTCTCTTAAACTAATTGAGCTTAATTACACACCTTACTCTTCTTTTGTATCAATTTATGCTTTAGATATGTTTATAAGAATTTATAGATTACTTTTTTAGGTACATGATCAATGAGATAACATAATTAGACCAGAAAAACAGTAATAATGAAAAGAGCAATACAAGATATTTACTTTGAAGAGACTGTGAACTCTGTGACTCTTGAAATGAAAGGAATACATATATGTTCACCACTTTTGGATCATAGCAATACCACTGTATAATAGGTGATTAAGATAACTTTTGCAACATTATAAAAGGTATTTATGAGAAACTCATAGGTAATATAATACGTAATGGTAAAAGACTGAAAGCTTTTTCTCAAAGATCAGGACCAAGATGATGCCCGCTTTTTACCCATTCTGTTCGACAATGTATTAGAAGTTCTAGCAGAACAATGAGATATGAAAAATAATTAAAAGACCTTAATACTGGATAGAAAGAGGTGAAACTTTTTGGCAGAACACACACACACACATAAACACTTACACACAGAAGCACATATGCACTATAGGACCATGAAATGAATGCTACAGTGTTGCAGGTTACAAGATCAGCATTGGAGGAGGAAATGGCAACACACTGCAGTATTCTTGCCTGGAGAGTTCCATGGACAGAGGAGCCTGATGGGCTACAGAGCATGGGGTTGCCAGGAGTCAGACATGACTGAGCAACCGAACACATACACATAAGATCAATATACAGACAGAAGCTGCATTCTATGCACCAGCAATGAACAAACTGAAAAGGAAATTTAAAAACAATTTCACTTACCATTACATCATTAACATTTTAAGTAGTGCATTTAGTCATAATGAACTTCATTACTGTAATGAAATGACACTTCATATACACTAGAATGGCTGTAATACAAGGGAAAATAACAGATGTGGATGAGTATATGAAAAAGTTAGACCTCTTATATATAGTCAGGGGTGGGTGTAAAATGAAAGAGCCACTGTATAAAACTGGCAACACTGCAAAAGCTAAACACAGAATTATCATATTATCTAATTATCTAATGTATCTATGTAATATTATCTAATGTTAATTAACATTTTAAATAATAAAATAAGAATTAATTCAAATAAATAGATTTAGAAATTGTACACTGCAAACTTCAAAACAGTTTAGAAATAAATGTTAAAAGATATAAATAAAATATATTATATGTTTGTAGTTTGGAAATAATATTGTTAAGGTGGCATTACTCCCCAAGAGGTTCATAGATTTATTGTAATCCTGATCTAAATACTAATTATGTGTTTTACAGAAATGGCCAAATTGATACTAAAATTCATATGAAAATGCAAGGGATCCTAAATAGCCAAAACATTCTTGAATAAAAAGTGAAATTGGAGGACTCATAATTCTTGGTTTCAAAAATTACTGCAAACATACAGGTATCAGAATAGTACGTTAATAGTATTCTTGCCTGGGGAATCCCAGGGATGGGAGAGCCTGGTAGGCTGGCGTCTATGGGGTCGCACAGAGTCAGACACGACTGAAGCGACTTAGCAGCAGCAGCAGCAGCATAAGAATAAACCTCAATGAGGTACCATTACACGCCAGCCAGGATGGCTGCTATCCAAAAGTCTACAAGCAATAAATGCTGGAGAGGGTGTGGAGAAAAGGGAACCGTCTTACACTGTTGGAGGGAATGCAAACTGGTACAGCCACTATGGAGAACAGTGTGGAGATTCCTTAGAAAACTGGAAATAGAACTGCCATATGACCCAGCAATCCCACTCCTGGGCATACACACCGAGGAAACCAGATCTGAAAGAGACACGTGCACCCCAATGTTCATCACAGCACTGTTTATAATAGCCAGGACATGGAAGCAACCTAGATGCCCATCAGCAGACGAATGGATAAGGAAGCTGTGGTACATATACACCATGGAATATTACTCAGCCATTAAAAAGAATTCATTTGAATCAGTTCTAATGAGATGGATGAAACTGGAGCCCATTACACAGAGTGAAGTAAGCCAGAAAGATAAATGCCAATACAGTATACTAATGCATATATATTGAATTTAGAAAGATGGTAATGATAACCCTATATGCAAGACAGAAAAAGACACACAGATGTGTAGAACAGACTTGTGGACTCTATGGGAGAAGGCAAGGGAGGGATGTTCTGAGACAATAGCATTGAAACATATATATTATCAAGTGTGAAACAGATCGCCAGTCCAGGTTGGATGCATGAGACAAGTGCTCAGGGCTGGTGCACTGGGATGACCCAGAGGGATGGGATGGGGAGGGAGGCGGGAGGGGGGTTCAGGATGGGGAACACATGTAAATCCATGGCTGATTCATGTCAATGTATGGCAAAAACCACTACAATACTGTAAAGTAATTAGCCTCCAACTAATAAAAATAAATGAAAAAAATTTTAAAAAATTAAAAAAAGAATAAACATACATATCAAAGGAATGTATTTGACAGTCCTGATATAAACCTATACATCTATGGTCAACAGATTTTTGACAAAAATGCCCAAACCATTCAACTGGGAAAAAATATTCTCCTCAACAAATGGTGCTGGGGCAACTGGTTATCCACATGTAAAAGGATGAAGCTGAATGTCTATCTCAGATCAAATATAAAAATTAATTAAAATTGATCAAGACATAAGCTTAAATCCTAAAATTCTCAAATACTTAGGGGAAAAACCAGTAAATCATGATCTTGAATTTGGATATGGCTTATTTGACTTGACACCAAAAGTGAAGGCAACAAAATAAATTTTTATCTTCATCAAATTTAAAAAGTTTTATATATCGAAGGGCATTGTCAAAAATCCAAAAAATGCAACCTACAAAATGAGAGAAAATATCTATAAGATATATATGAGTCTGAAATATGTAAAGAATGATTACAACTCAAAAACAAGAACAAAACTAAGCAATTTTTCAAAATAGATCAAGGGGATTAAATAGATGTTTTTCCAAAGAACGAACACACACACACAAATTACCAACAAACCCATTAAAACATGCTCAGTGCAATTAGTCATAAATGAACTTCTACAGCCATCATGAAATAACACTTCATGCACAATAGATTGGCTGGTAATGCAAAGTAGGGAAAATAATAGGTATGGATGAGTATATGAAAAAGTTAGACCTCTTACATAAGGTAGGGGTGGATGTAAAATGGTACAGTCACTGTATAAAACTGACACACTTCAAAAAGTTAAACACAGAATTATCATATTATCCTGCAACTACACTGCTTGCTATACACCCCAAAGAATTTAAAAGACGACAAACACAAAGTGAACACAAGTATGTGTAGAAGCACTATTCACAGTAACCAAAATAACACCAGCCTTAATATCCATCAGCTGATAAAAAGGTGAACAAATGTAGTGTATCCATTTGATAGAATATTATTCAGCAGTGAAAAGGAATGGAATATTAGTACATATTAGAGGTAAGTACTTTGAAAACATTATGCTAAATGGAAGAAGCTAGACCCCCAAGTCCATTTATATGATTCAAATTCATTGTGTAAATTCAGAATAGGCAATATTTAGAGGCAGAAATCAGATTTCTGTTTGTCAAGATAGAGGGGAGAGGAGACCATGGAGTGAGTTCTTAATGGGTATGGGATTTCTTTTAGGGTGATGAAATACTCTAGAACTAGATAGTGATGATAACTGCATAACATCGTGATTTTTCTAAAAACTACTGAATCATACAACTTTCAAAGGGTTAAAATGGTGAATTTCGTGTTATTTTTTATCTCAGAAGGGTGTGTATGAGTATAATGATTTTTGCTAAATGTCTTGTGATATTTGTATCTTCCACTATATTCACCTTTGGTGACTTAGAGAAACCTATGCACAAGCTGTGTTAATCCAGCATTCCACCATAAAGGAGCTGGTGAAGAAAGAGAAATAGCTCTGTTCCATCAGAGCATCCGAGTAGAGCATAGCGGTTCGCACACAGCATGGAATTTGAGTCCACATCTCTTCAACCTTCAGCACAGGTGCCGGCGGGCTGCGCCTGCCACGTCGTAGCTGTTCAGGTTCAGGCTCGGTAGGAATCTGACTGCCTAGGCGCTCAAACTATTTGGTGAGTCTGTGTTTTATATAATTACGGTAAAATATTCATCAATATAAATGAAATCTTAGAATTGCTTTTGGCCTATGGTAAGTCTGTTGAATTAAGTCTCCGTTTTAATGTCCTGAGACAGCCCATCATGACTTATCTTTTATTACACTAGAAAAGATGAAATTTGCATCAATACCAGGTGATTCATTCTAAACTCCACCTGGTTTGCATACTGAACTTTCTGCAGTGCTGCTTTTATTAATGCTCCTTTACTTCTGTTAGTAACTACTTCACTTTTTATTTTTTTGCTTTCACAATAAAATTATCAAGCTATACAAATATATCTATGTTTAAACTATCATGGCCCAAGATTCTAAAGCATATTTGTCTCTCCTTATCCTTTTTCCTCTTAAATCACCCCGTGCACACATCTCCCCTACATATGTTTGCAAAATAGCAGGAACAAACTCAAACAATCAGAGCCTTTCCTCCTTGAGTGTACTTTCTGGAGCAATCATTGCAGCATTTTTTTGTACTTCTTCTCAGCCCAGACCATGAGATTTCTCTGTTTGGTTATCTTAACTTACTCTATAAAGCTATCTGTAAAATTTGGGAGGAGTACAATTTTCTCTATATCCATAGCTTAAAAATAAAAGTAAAAAACCCATGATCCTGAAAAAGGAGACCATTGGAAAGGTGGGTTCGCTGGCAGGCATGAGCCCAGGTGTCATGTTCTCTGTTGAATGTGACCGGACAGTATTAGTAGCCACTCGTGAGTTAGCATCCCTAGTACTAGAATTAGTATTCTGCTGTAGTTTGGATTCTCTGTTTTATCCATTTTGCTGGACTTTCAGAGTAAGCCAAACTGTTACTGTTATTCATTGGTTCTCCCAGTTATCTAATGCTATTGCCCTCTCTGTGAACTTTATCTTTATAAAAAACTTAGAGTATACATGCTTAAAGAATTTTAGACCTTCTAAGATTACATATGTATATTGACCAACGTTATACTTTTGTCTAGATTCTCTCATTTACTGAAATGAAATCCATACTGCCATTATGATTTCCAAGTTTTTACTGCTTACCACAGGACAGTCCAGTAAATCAAGAGATGAGTTTTGAGGACAACAAAAAGTGACTTTATTCTCAGCAGACAGAGAAGGTGCTTTACTAGTGTCTCAAACAAAACCATCTTCCATGAGTTAGAATTCAGACTGCTTTTATACTAAAAGAGGAGAGGGTAAAGTCCTGTTCCAGCCAATTTCTGGAGGAGATGTCTTAATTTCTTCCTGCCTGCAACCATTCACAGGTGGGCCTGGTTAGGATGTTTCCTATGAGCCAAATAAAAGTATCTTCATATAATGCTCATTATCTGAGAGACAGGGTTCCAAAGAGATGGCTCATTATATATAATTTATTTGTATAGGCAACATCATTAGTGATTAACCTGTAATAGATTGTGAAGTTTCCTCAATATTACAGTTCTAGCTTTAACTACCAATAATTTACCTGAATTAAGGACACATCACAAATGATATTAATTTTCCTAGAAATTATTTCCAGAATCATCCCTATCAAAATATTCTCTGTAACTTTTGTATTATCAAAATGTATGAGCTTGTGGAAGACTTCACCAGTTACCTTCTATCATAGGTATTTGTATCTCATCATGGTTATGATTCAGTTCAGTTCAGTCTCTCAGTCATGTCCGACTCTTTGCAACCCCATGAATCGCAGCACGCCAGGCCTCATGTCCATCACCAACTCCCGGAGTTTACTCAATCTCATATCCATCAAGTCGGTGATGCCATCTAGCCATCTCATCCTTTGTCATCCCCTTCTCCTCCTGCCCCCAATCCCTCCCAGCATCAGGGTCTTTTCTAATGAGTCAACTCTTCGCATGAGGTGGTCAGAGTACTGAAGTTTCAGCTTCAGCATCAGTCCTTCCCATGAACACCCAGGACTGATCTCCTTTAGGGTGGACTGGTTGGATCTCCTTACAGTCCAAGGGACTCTCAAGAATCTTCGCCAACACCACAGTTCAAAAGCATTAATTCTTCAGTGCTCAGCTTTCTTTAAAGTCCAAATCTCACATCCATACATGACCACTGGAAAAACCATAGCCTTGACTAGACGGATCTTTGTTGGCAAAGTAATGTCTCTGTTTTTTAATATGCTCTCTAGGTTGGTCATAACTTTCCTTCCAAGGAGTAAATGTCTTTTAATTTCATGGTTGCAGTCACCATCTGCAGTGATTTTGGAGCCCCCCAAAACAAAGTCTGACACTGCTTCCACTGTTTCCCCATCTATTTGCCATGAAGTGATGGAACCAGATGCCATGATCTTAGTTTTCTGAATGTTGAGCTTTAAGCCAACTTTTTCACTCTCCTCTTTTACTTTCATCAAGAGACTTTTTAGTTCCTCTTTACTTTCTGCCATAAAGGTGGTGTCATCTGCATATCTGAGGTTATTGATATTTCTCCCGGCAATCTTGATTCCAGCTTGTGCTTCTTCCAGCCCAGCATTTCTCATGATGTACTCGGCGTATAATTTAAATAAACAGGGTGACAAAGCAATCTTGATTCCAGCTTGTGCTTCTTCCAGCCTAGCATTTCTCATGATGTACTCAGCGTATAATTTAAATAAGCAGGGTGACAATATACAGCCTTGGCGTACTACTTTTCCTATTTGGAACCAGTCTATTGGTCCATGTCCAGTTGTAACTGGTGCTTCCTGACCTGCATATAGGTTCTCAAGAGGCAGGTCAGGTGGTCTGGTATTCCCATCTCTTTCAGGATTTTCCGCAGTTTATTGTGATCCACACAGTCAAAGGCTTTGGCATAGTCAATAAAGCAGAAATAGATCTTTTTCTGGAACTTTCTTGCTTTTTCGATGATCCAGCGGATGTTGGCCATTTGATGTCTGGTTCCTCTGCCTTTTCTAAAACCAGCTTGAACATCTGAAAGTTCACGGTTCATGTATTGCTGTAGCCTGGCTTGGAGAATTTTGAGCATTACTTTACTAGCATGTGAGATGAGTGCAGTTGTGTGGTAGTTTAAGCATTCTTTGTGATTACCTTTCTTTGGGAATGTGGTCCACTGCAGAAGGGAATGGCAAACCACTTCAGTATTTTTGCCTTGAGAACCCCATGAACAGCATGAAAAGGCAAAATGATAGGATACTGAAAGAGGAACTCCCCAGGTCGGTAGGTGCCCAGTATGCTACTGGAGATCAGTGGAGAAATCACTCCAGAAAGAATGAAGGGGTGGAGCCAAAGCAAAAACAATACCCAGGTGTGGATGTGACTGGTGATAGAAGCAAGGTCCAATGCTGTAAAGAGCAATATTGCATAGGAACCTGGAGTGTTAGGTCCATGAATCAAGGCAAACTGGAAGTGGTCAAACAGGAGATGGCAAGAGTGAATGTCGACATTCTAGGAATCAGCAAACTAAAATGGAATGGAATGGGTGAATTTAACTCAGATGACCATTATATCTACTACTGTGGGCAGGAATCCCTTAGGAGAAATGGAGTAGCCATCATGGTCAACAAGAGTCTGAAATGCAGTACTTGGATGCATTCTCAAAAACAGCAGAATGATCTCTGTTTGTTTCCAAGGCAAACCATTCAATATCACAGTAATCCAAGTCTATGCCCCAACCAGTAACACTGAAGAAGCTGAAGTTGAATGGTTCTATGAAGACCTACAAGACCTTTTAGAACTAACACCCAATAAAGATGTCCTTTTCATTATAGGGGATTGGCATGCAAAAGTAGGAAGTCAAGAAACACCTGTAGTAACAGGCCAATTTGGCCTCGGAGTACGAAATGAAGCAGGGCAAAGGCTAATAGAGTTTTGCCAAGAGAACACACTGGTCATAGCAAACACCCTCTTCCAACAACACAAGAGAAGACTCTACCCATGGACATCACCAGATGGTCAACACCGAAATCAGATTAATTATATTCTTTGCAGCCAAAGACGGAGAAGCTCTATACAGTCAGCAAAAACAAGACTGGAAGCTGACTATGACTCAGATCATGAACTCTTTATTTTAAAATTCAGACTTAAATTGAAGAAAGTAAGGAAAACCACTAGACCATTCAGGTACGACCTAAATCAAATCCGTTATGACTATACAGTGGAAGTGAGAAATAGATTTAAAGGACTAGATCTGATAGAGTGCCTGATGAGCTATGGATGGAAGTTCATGACATTGTACAGGAGACAGGGATCAAGACCATCCCCATGGAAAAGAAATGCAAAAAGGCAAAATGGTTGTCTGAGGAGGCCTTACGAATAGCTGTGAAAAGAAGAGAAGCAAAAAGCAAAGGAGAAAAGGAAAGATATCTCATTTGAATGCAGAGTTCCAAAGAATAGCAAGGAGAGATAAGAAGACCTTCCTCAGCGATCAATGCAAAGAAATAGAGGAAAACAACAGAATAGGAAAGACTAGGGATCTCTTCAAGAAAATTAAAGATACCAAGGGAACATTTCATGCAAAAATGGGCTCAATAAAGGACAGAAATGGTATGGACCTAACAGAAGCAGAAGATGGTAAGAGGAGGCAAGAATACACGGAACTCTACAAAAAGATCTTCATGACCCAGATAATCACAATGGTGGGATCACTCACCTAGAGCCAGGCATCCTGGAATGTGAAGTCAAGTGGGCCTTAGGAAGCATCACTACGAACAAATCTAGTGGAAATGATGAAATTCCAGTTGAGCTATTTCAAATCCTAAAAGATGATGCTGTGAAAGTGCTGCACTCAATATGCCAGCAAATCTGGAAAACTCAGCAGTGGCCACAGGACTGGAAAAGGTCAGTTTTCATTCCCATCCCAAAGAAAGGCAATCCCAAAGAATGCTTATGGCAGTTTGGTAATATTTTCCAGGTAGTCTATCTAGAAATATGAACATTTCTGATTGTTATTTAAGTATGTTAATTACCCAAGTGAATTGATGTGTTTTTAAATTTTAGGCAATAAGGAAAATCATTTTAATAGTACAGAGTAAAAAGTCACATGTATGTAAGATTATTCCTGGTATTTTTGACTTTAGTAAAGAACAAGTGGTTTATTTACTAGATACCATAAATCCTTACTAGTGAAATAAAAAAAATAAGTACATTGAATGGGTCAACAACATTTTCTTTTATAAACAAAGTGACAAAAGTTTGACCATGTACTTTAGTGCTTCATGTACTATTTAGCACGACTCTAATTATTCTCTTAGGCAGCTTTCTTGCCAATTCACAGTCACTCTGGGCCAGTTCTGGAAATTAGAAAATCTCATTCTTTGTACTGAGAAACAGAAAAGAAGTTGAGCTCTTACTTTTGTGGTTACATTTCTTTATTCCTCTATTTTTATTTTCCTGTTTCTAAATTTTATGAAATCTCATTTAATTAGATAAGTAATATTTGAATGTAGTTTATATATAAAATATATAGTATAGATATATCTGTGTTTTTGCATTGTATGAATAAATAAATATATATATATGTATGCATGTAACATGTGTATTATATGCCATGGACAAAATACATCGACAGGGACTTTTAGTTAGAGCAAAACCAAAAGTTCTTGTCACTATATTTTATCCATGGCATAGAACATAGATGATTTTCAGTAAAGAAACTACCACAGAAATGATCATGGTACTGATGAGTATGAAAACATTTAGGACAAAGGGTGTATTCTCAAATTAGCATGTATATGTTGCACTCTACAATTTGTGTTCTCTATATCAATTGCACATTTCTTTTTGAGAAGTTGTGTTTAAAGATGATGAAATTGATTTCCAGGTGCTATCAACATGAGTTTGTTTCTGTTGACAGTAAATCAATAGCTCCTTTTAACATGACTCTTATAGTAGTAAGAATCCTCACATTTAATCCACTTTCTCAGTGACAGATAGCACTGTCCTGAATTCTTTGAAAGTGGTACTCAGATGAAATATTGTTCTGGTGAGCAGTATTTCCTTGGCTCAAGGGTGAATGACCACTTATGTGAAGAAGAAAGCAGTTGTCATTTTGGAAGAAGCAAAAGGGCACCAAAAATGCACACCAAAGTAGAGGAGGAAAGGGCACTGGTGCATTCATGTATTTGATTATAATCAATGGAGAAAATTCAGATGATAGCTCAGAATATGAATAATTTTATTAGCAGATGAGACTCGGTCACTAAGAGTCATCACATGCATACTCTCTCAAGGTCTCTTAAACTTTTTGAGTTGGTTTATATTTTGAAAACCTGCTCTCAAGGTAGAGACTATTAGCTCAAACTATAGATGAAAAATTGAGATGTTCATTAAGATCTCACACCCTAAAAAATAACAGAATGATAAATTAAATTTGAGGTCTGTCTGACAATTAAACATTTGGCTTTCTAATATGCTGTCAACTTCCATAGTTGAGATAAATTACTAATATAGCATAACAAACTAATTATTTGTTGTTCACAATTAATTATGTATAATTCATATGAAAACATTCTGTAAACATGTTTTCAAAAAAAAACATATTTTTACATATGTTTTTATTAGTGTTTTAGCAGAAACAATTTGATATATATTTTTGTAGGGCAATAAGGGTTTATTTAATTGGTTTTGACAAATTTCACAGACTAAAAGATTCTTGTTAACTCCACTGTGTGTCAGAGCCTACTCTTTGCAATGTGAATATTCTCTAACAAATTCTTTCTTGACTGTTTCATTCTTTTTTTCTCTTAGCTTCTGACACTTCAACTCTAATATCTCTACAATGTGTTACTGGAAATTTTGTATAGTTAAAGAATAGAGTCTCTTATAAAAATACATGAGAGGTCGGGGAAGTTTATCTGGGGACTAGGAGTCTGAGAATTGATTTTAGCTTATTTTTATCTCTATAGCTTAGTTTTCCAGTAATATCCTTGATATCTGGTTATTTTTGCCTTTCAAGGTTTGTTATAATTTAAACATACTAGAATAATTCATTGTGGCAAAGGCCATGCTGATTTGGAAATTCTGTTTTATTGACATTGACCACACAGATAGTATGGCGGTTTCTAAGAAGTCAACCCAAGGACGGCTCATAGTATTAGTAATAAACTTTTGTAAAATCTGGGGATTTTAAGCACTGCCCACATTAAAATCCCCTTTATCTTAGTATCTTTTATCAAACAGCAACCTATGTTCTACAATGATGAGATCTAGTCTTTAAAATGGCTCTTGCAAGATGTCACATGTTCAGTCATTCCACATTTTTTTGTAGTAAGGATGATGGAGTCTAGCTGATGGAGTCTGCATATTAATTCTGTATCTGTCATCACTTCACTAACTAATCATTGGGTATAATTTTCTGAACTCTGTTATTAATGATGCTTTTCTACTGAATTTCTGAACAACCCAAATGCCTTCTCGTTTACAAATGAGGATCTTTCCCATACAATCTCTCTCTCTCTTTTTTAATCATCTTGTATAATAGTAAATTCTGACCACAATGACAAATGTGAAAAGACCAAATGCCTGTCAAAACTCATTCTTGTTCTACATTCTACAGTTAAGCAATTATCAGCTATTCTAAGTTTGAGTGGGACTAATCGTGGGCCCCCAAAGACATAGTAGTGACAGGAATGAATCCTAGAGGGAGCTTTAACAAGCTACATATTCACTGGATGAATCATAAGCTGGAATCAAGATTGCTGGAGAAGTATCAAAAACCTCAGATATGCAGATGATAGCACCCTAATAGCAGAAAGCAAGGGGGAACTAAAATAACCTCTTGATGAAGGTGAAAGAGGAGAGCAGAAATGCTAGCTTAAAACTCAACTTTCAAAAAACTAAGATCATGGCATCCATCCCATCATTTCACAGCAAATACATGGAAAAAAAATGGAAACAATGGCAGATTTTGTTTTCTTGGGCTCCAAAATCATTGTGGATGGTGATTCCAGCCATGAAATTAAAAGATGGTTGCTCCTTGGAAGAAAAGCTATGACAAAACTCGATAGCATATTAAAAAGCAGACATAATTTTGCCGACAAAGGTCTGTATAGTCAATGCTATATGTTTTCTAGTAGTCATGTACAGATGTAAGAGTTGGACCTTAAAGAAGGCTAAGCACTTAGAGTTGATGCTTTTGAACTGTGGTGCTAGAGAAGACTCTTGAGAGTTTCTTGGAAAGCAATAAGATCAAACCAGTCAATCCTAAAGGAAATCAACCCTGAATATTCATTGGAAGGACTGATGCTGAAGCTCCAATTTTTGGACACCTGGTGTGAAGAGTTGATTCGTTGGAAAAGACCCTGATGCTGGGAAAGATTGAGGGCAGGAGGGAAAGGGGATGACAGAGGATGAAATGATTGAATGGAATCACTGGCTCATTGGACATGAGTTTAAGCAAACTCAGTGGAGACAGTTTAGGACAGGGAATCCTGGCATTCTGCAGTCCATGGGGTCACAAAGAGTTGGACATGACTTTGTGACTGAACATCAAATATGCACAAGGAGTCTAAGGAAACATAAACATTCAAGGTATATGTCTTTATAATACTGCTTCACTAACTTCAATGTACATAAATTAAATAAATCACTTATTAAAGAAATTTAATAAATTACTTATTTTATAAATAAATAAATTACCCTGGGCTTATGGTAATATGCAGGCTCTCATTTGGTAGATCTGAGATGCGGCTCAAAATTGTACATTCTGAACAACAACAAATTTCCAGGTGATATCATTGCTGCTTGTCCAAGGATCACAATATATTGAAATGTTCCTCATGAGAATGAAGAAGTCACACTAAAATTTTCCTTACCACTTCTTCAATTTTACTAGCGTGAAACTTACTTTTGTTACATTTATGTGTTTATCATTCTAAATTTTAGTGCTTTTTTTTTCCTATTTAGCTTTTCCCCCTGATTATTTTCAAATCATGCAGAGGTTATACAGATTTCTGTAGACTTCCCATGGACTTGAAAATAATTGAGGACAGCAACCTTTTCTCTTTTTTGTCATTTTCTGTCTTTTCTTTACATTTATTTTTTAATTGAAGGATAATTGCTTTACAAAATTGTGTTGGTTTCTACCAAACATCCATGTGAATCGGCCATAGGTATACACATGTCCCCTGCCTCTTGAGTCTTCCTCTCACTTCCCTCCCCACCCCACACCTCTAGTTTGTTAGGGTCTGGGTTTGAGTTCCCTGAGTCATAGAGCAAATCCCCATTGGCTGTCTATTTTACATATGGTAATGTAAGTTTCCAAGTCACTCTCTCCATACATTCCACCCTCTTCTTCCTCTCCCTGCCCACCATGTCCATAAGTCTGTTATTTATGTCTGTGTCTCCATTGCTGTCCTACAAATAATTTCATCAGTAACATCTTTCTAAACTTCATTTATATGTGTTAGTATTTGATATTTGTTTTTCTTTCTGACTTCATTCTGTATAATAGGCTCTGCGTTCATCCACCTCATTAGAACCAACTCAAATGTGTTCCTTGTTTATGCCTGAATAATATTCCTTTGTATATATGTACCACAGGTTCTTTATCCATTCATCTGTTGATGGACATTTAGGTTGCTTCCATGTTCTAGCTATTGTAAATAGTGCTGCAGTGAATATTGGGGTACAGGTGTCTTTTTAAATTTTGGTTTCCTCGGGATTTATGCCTAATAGTGGGATTACTGAGTCATATTGTAGTTTTATTCCTAGCTTTTTAAGGAATCTCCATACTGTCTTTCATAGTGGCTGTATCAATTTACACTCCCACCATCAGTGCACAAGTGTTCTGTTTTCTCCACACCCTCTCCAGGATTTACTGTTTATAGACTTTGATGGTGGTCATTCTGACTGATGTGAGGTGATATCTCATTGTAGTTTTGATTTGCTTTTATCTAATAATGAACAATGTTGAGCATCTTTTCATGTGTTTGTTAGCCACCTGTATGTCTTCTTTGGGGAACTGTTCTGATCTTTCACCCATTTTTTTTTTTTAATTGGGTTGTTTGTTTTTATGGTATTGAGTTGTATGAGCTGCTTGTATATTTTGGAAATTAATCATTTGTCAGTTGTTTCACTTGATATTATTTTCTCTTATTGTGAAGGTAGTCTTTTCACCTTGTTTATTGTTTCCTTTGCTTGAAAAAGCTTTTAAATTTAATTAGGTCTCACTTGTTTATTTTTATTTTTATTTCCATTATTCCAGAAGGAGGGTCATAGAGGATCGTGCTATCATTTATGTCATAGAGTGTTCTGCCTATATTTTCCTCTAAGAGATTTTTAGTTTCTGGTCTTACATTTAGGTCTTTAATCCATTTTTGAGTTTATCTTTGTGAATGGTGTTAGGAAATTTTCTAATTTCATTCTTTTACACTTAGTGAGAACGGCAACTTTGTCTTTAATCTTAGTCTTCTGCTAACCTTAATACCTAAGAGTTTCATAAGAAATTTTGATTGATTAAGTAGGTAAATAAAGTAACAGACAAATGATAAGTGAAAATGTGTGTGTGTGCATGTGTGTGTGTGTTCAGCTGTGTGTTGTGTCGACTCTTTGTGACTCCATGGACCGTAGCCCACCAGCTCCTCTGTCCGTGGGATATTTTCAGGCAAGAATACTAATGTGGGCTGCCATGTTCTCTGCCAGCAGATCTTCCTGACCCAATATCGAACCCACATCTCCTGAATTGACAGGCAGATTCTTTTACCACTGAGCCTCTAGGGAAGCTACAAATAGAGTCTCCTTGTTCTATTACTATTTAATAATCATACTTAAAATTAGTAAAATTTTTTTTCATTTCCTTTGTGAAGAATAGTATAAGGAAGTGGGTACTTTCATTATGGAACAAGAAGACAGTATAATGTAACAGGAAGGCATTGTAGCAGTTAATTGTGAACACAGATTCTGGAGTCTGATTATCTTGGTTTCAATCCTGGGTCCTTAATTACTGGCAATGCGACCTTTTAGAAGTAATAGTCTGTTAAAATCCCAAATTCTTCATGTATAATGTGAGGATTTAAAAAAAAATCCTCTTGTAGGTTATATTTATTTATTTATTTATTTTTTCCAGTGGGTTTTGTCATACATTGATATGAATCAGCCATGGATTATATTTAAATTAAATGAAAAAGTGAAAGTGTTCATCACTCAGTTGTGTCCAACTCTTTGCAGTTCTGTGGACTGTAGCCCACCAGGCTCCTCTGCCCATGGGATTCTCCAGACAAGAATACTGGAGTGGGTAGCCATGCCCTTCTTCAGGGGATATTCCAAACCCAGGGATTGGACCCAGGTCTCTTGAATTGTAGGCAGATTCTTTACCATCTGAACCTCCAGCACTACATGTAAAATATTTGAGAGTGCCTGGCCGATAGCTGTAGTACATAACAGCTACATTTTTGTACAACTGGAATGTTAATGCTTTTCTCTTTTCAAAAGTTTTAATTATATTCAAAGACAACAAAGTTCAGGTTATTAAGAAATTAAATACTAATAATTCTTCACCAATCCTTTTGAATCACTATTTCTGTTTATTAAACTAAGGATCGTTTCTGGAATCTTTTCCAAAGGCAAAACTATGCCAGCACCTTATTATTTAAAACACTGTAATATAGAGCTCAGTCCTCAAAAATAGGTGTCAAGATTTAGTAGAAGTTAAAAACAGATACTTTTAAAAAGTGTTGTAAATTGCAGTTTTATATCTTATACTTTTACATACACCTGCACATTTAATTTATTCAATTAAGACACCTAGGTGCATTTGAATTTACATTGGGCTATGGTTATACTCTTCCCTTTAAAAACCAATTGGCTAGGATCACTATGCTATAATTTTAAGACAGTCACCTGATACTGTAGTATAAAATTAATCATTCTAGCTGAGCTATCATTACAGTTCTACATTAAAAAATTTAACTGACTGAGCCTTTGTCTTATTTTCAGTTCAATTTTAGCAAATATGTTCATGTGTGAGTTTTGAAATAATTATATGACAGTTGGCAAACTTTTAAAGAAATTAAAGTCTGGCTTGCATCTCATTTTAAAAAGTTAGGAAAGGAAATGCCGTATATAAATAAATTTGAAGTAGAAATACATTATTTTTGCATAAATAAAAATACTCAGAAAACAGAGTGAACAAAACTGTTATGATGACTAAAAGGCCTGTTATGAGAGTCGTCTAATTCCAGGCCGTAATCATGCTAGCTTTGTATCATTAGGCAATTTTGTACTCGTTCTGGACTGTTTGATTAATGTGGGAATGGATTAATTAATCTATGAGTCATCTAAGTTATTTTCCTATAATAATGTTCACAAGTTGGCTTCAGCCTGTACCTATGCTCCCCAACAAATTATGTCAGGAAGTCATCTGGTTCTATCTCTTAAAAAATTCCCAGTCTAGCTACTTCTTTTCCTTTTCAATCCTAAAACTTTAGTTCAACTCTCTTCTTGATGAAGCTATTCCAATAGACTCCCAAAGGGTCTTGTTTCACCTGCTCCTACCCCAGAACAATTGTTACTCCCACAAAATAGAGCCATTTTTTTTAAGTGAGTTGGACTATGTTATCCTTCTGAATAAAACTTCCAGTAACTTTTCAATATATTTAGAAGACTATCATATTTGTTATCATGACCCAGAGTAAAATCTCTTCTTGCCTGCTTCTGCATTTTTACTTACTTCTCTAGTGCTCTTTCACTGACTCTTCATGTTCCAGTCACACTGGACTTGAATTTACTAGGCCATTGCTTCTCAGAGGCCTTGAATATGATGTTTGCTTTGCATAAAATATTTCCCCCTTTATTATTACAGGGTTAGAACTGCTTTGTCATAAAGATCCCAAATAAAATAGCATCTGCTTAATGAGGCTTTTCTTCACTATAATAAGTAAATTAGTGAAACTTTAGGCTTCCCAGTGTAGAGTTTGAAAGTTGTCCTTCCCATCCTTAAACAAAGAAAAAAGGGGAAGAAATCAAAAGTTAGGGAATTTTTTTTTTGATCCATCAAAGGACTGAGTTTGCACAGCAAAGTATTTTCTGAGACAGGTAAATATAGAGAGGGAGAGCTAAAATCTGTTTACCTAGAGCAGAAACTGCTAGAGAAATAAAATGGTTGGACAACTTAAAAAGTAATTTTGTCAAAATCGGGAACCTGAGTGTGGAACTTTGAGTGAGAGAAGATATTCCTGGGGTTTCTGGTCGTTTGTGAGAGAACTCACCCTTTATCCCCAGGAAACCCACTGTGTTCTCATAGTAAAATTTCAAGAAAGAGTCCTCGTGGCTTTGACAGTGAGAGGGGGAAAAGTAGTCCTCATGGAGATCATTCTACCTGAGAAAGGCCTACTATTCTAGAGAAAAGATTGACCAGAGTCTTGCCCTTCACTGGTAAGGGAAGAGCATTCCCCTCTCTTCAACTCCCTCTAATCTTCCTGTGTCAACTAAATGAGGAAGCAAGAAACACTTGTAAAATCCACAGACCAGAGCAGAGGCCCTGTACTCTCACCTTACCACCACATCAAGGTTCCAGTACAATAGTAGTGAAATGCATCTGGAGGAGCTGCAAGATAGACACTCTGGGGAAAAAAAAAGAGCATTAGGGTAGCTGACTTATGAAAAAGGAGACCAAACTAAAGAACAGAACAGGACACTAAGGAGATTTTTAGCCTCTGACATTGGTAACTACAGCAATATCAAACACAGCCACACTTCTAGTGAAAACAACATAAGGCCACAAGATTGAGACTTTCCAAATTAATGATAAACATCAAACCATGTTCCAGGAAGTTCAGAGAATGCAAGATAAGCACTAAAATAACAAGACAAACACTAAAACACTAATCATATTATAGCCAGACTGCAGGAAGTCAAAAAGAAAAAGACAATCTTGAAGAAAGCTAGGAGTTGTTGGGGTGTGGGCGAATTTATCAATCGAAGAACAAGGATAGTAACTATATCAGACTTTTCATCAAAATTACATTTAAAACCTTGCAAACAAGAAGAGAGTGATATGGTATATTTAAAGTGAGGGAAGAAAAATACTAATCTAGTATTGTGCATACATTGAAGTTATCTTTCAAAATTTAAGGACAAATAAAAACATTATGAGACAATAACTAAAGCATTTCATTTGTAGGATGCTTGCCCTTCATGGGATATGATAAGGTTTTTCCAGTAGAAACAATGGTATGATTCAGAAATAAGGATCTACATAAAGAAAGAACATTGCCAAAGGGATAAATGAAAGTGAAATAAAATAGTTGAGCTTTCTTATTTGGAGCTGATTTTATACAAAATTGATTTAATGAAAGTGACAATTAGTTGGATGATTATGTATGTGCATAAGTGAAATGAGTGGTACCAATAGCACAAAAGAAAGGGGAGAGGAATTGGGAATATGTTATTACATAGTACCTGCACTATATATGAAGCAGAAAGTGTTACTTGAAGGTAGACTTAGATTAGTTAAAAGTGTATACAGTGAACTCTATGCTGACCACTAATTTTTAAAAATGAAGTATAATTGAACCATTTAGAGAAGAGATCAAATGGAATCAAAATGCTTAGTAAAAACTGAAAACCTCCAGAAATAAGTAGAACATAGTTATTAAGATGGAAGTTGTTAATCAAAGTGCATTATTGCTCTAAATATGATTGTAAAAAATCACCAGCTAAAAAACAGAGATTATTAGAATGGGTTAATTGTTTTTAAAGCAACAAAATCCATTTATATGTTGTCCAGCATAGGACACGCTAAATATAAATATTCTGAGAAGATAAACTCAAATTGGTGAAGAAAGTTACACCATGCTAAAACTTTCTAAATAAATCTAAACTAGTTATAATAATTTCAGAAAAGTCAATGTTCGTAACAGGGAAAATTATCAGAGATAAAGAAGAGGGCCATGTAATGACAAAGGTATCAATCCTTCGCAAATATATTACAATCTTAAAAGAATATTAATGTAACAATATATAATAGGTGAGGCAAAATATTAATAAAGAGTAATTGCCAAATTCAGAGTAGTTGAAGACTACAAATCCACCCACCGTCAGTAATTGATAGATCAAGCATGTAGAAAAAGTGATCTGAAAAGCAATATCAATCAATGCAATCTAATTGACATTTGTGAAATGCTTCAGTAAGCACCATAAGAGGACACATTCTTCTCAAGCTCTTATGGAACATTTATTTATAACAACAGACGATCTATTGTGCAGTAAAACACACCTTGATAAAGTTAGAAGAATAGAAATCACATAGCATATGTTCTGAGACAAAACTGAGATGAAACTAAGAATCAATAACTGAAACATAGCTGGAAAACGCTAAATTATTTGGAAATTATGCAACAGACTTAAAATTGACACAAGGGTCAATGAAGTCTTACATGGAGTTTAAAGACATTTCAGACTAAATGAAAATAGAACTTAAAACTTTTGAGATGCAGTGGAAACAGTTCTTAGGTAGATATGTATAATGTGAAACACATAAATTGGAAAATTAGGAAATTTTGAAATCATTAAACTAAGCTAATTGTCTACTTCTGTCTATATTCCGAGAGCCTAGAAAATAGTCTGCCATACAAATGACTAGAGTGATCACAGTGGCAGCGAGATACTGTTTTTTTGTTTGTTTTTAATTCTTTTTTAATCTGTGCAAGAAATTTTTATTTATGTTATTGAAGTGCAGGTGATTTACAGTGTTCTGTTAATTTCTACATGGAAAAATGATTCAGTTCTAATATATATATATATATATATATATTCTTTTTCTTATTCCTTTCCATTATTATTTATCACAGGGTATTGAATTTATGATATCATTTACATTTGGAATCTAAAATATGACACAATGGAACTTGAAACAGACACAGAACCACAGACATGGAGAGCAGACTTGTGGTTGCCAAAAGCAGAGGGGAAGGATGGGCTGGGAGTTCCAGGTTCACAAATGCAAACTATTATATGTGGAATAGATAAACAGTAAGGTCCGACTGTATAGGACAAGGTACTATTTTAATCACCTGTAATAACCTTATGGCAGATAACATTGAGTCTTGAAGGAAATATACTTCTAGGGAAGTGCTTTTGGTTTGCCTCAAAGTTTAAATGAAGTTTATGACACTTACATAATCTAAGAGTGAAGCTCTCTACTGAAGGATATAATTTTATTCAACCCTTTTCAGTATTCAATGTTTTAATAATACTGAATTAATTTTGTAAAAGACACAATTTGGTCTATTGAGCATTATTTTATTTTATGTTTTATTTATAGATAAATTTCTTCCTTACTTTCATAAGAGCTTTGTACTATGTTTTACTTTCTCCCTTTCCCAGCTTCAATTTGCATTTAGAATGCTTGTTGCAAAAATACACAGGTTGTTTTTGCAAGATACATTAAGTGCTGCAATAGATTAAAAATATGAGGCCTATAGGGAAGCAGCAGAAGCTCCTCCTAATATAAAGCTCTAGTTATGATCCTGTGGTGAAATCCAATCTATTATATATGAGGGGTGCAAAAAGTTGTTAACTGATCAACAAAGTCCTCTTGAACATTCTCCTTGATTTTTAATCATGGTGCCTGATCTACTGATCTATAGGATCGGTGTAGCTTAAGATCCTAGATCCCCACCCTAGGCTGACCAGGCTTTAATTATAAAGAGATAAAATAATGATGTATACTACCCTAGGCTTTATTTTTCCATCTTCCATAACCTTCCTCAAATAAATTCCATAGATCAAAGAAATGTATCTAATTCTTTCTATTTGTTGTCATAAAAATACTATCCTAAATTGTTAATCCATCATGACTTCTTATCCACAATATTATTTTGGAAGAATCCAAACTAAACAGGAAAAACTCAGATAGCTGCACTAGAAGAGTTACATTATCTGTCTCTTTTCAGAATTTTTGTTTTTAATTTAAAGGACGATACATTCTTGTTTAAAGATTTAAGCTATGTAAATTAAAAAGTTAAATTTCTCCGCTCTCAGCCTATGCAATTTTACCCTTCATTAAAAGACAATGTAACACTTACCAGTCCGGTTTGTATAATTCATGACTTTTTACTATGCATTCTTCTTTATATTTATGCATACTTTTTAGAAAGAAAGTGAAGTCGCTCAGTCATGTCCAACTCTTTGTGACCCCATGGACTGTAGCCTGCCTTGCTCCTCTGTCCATGGGATCTTCCAGGCAAGAATACTGGAGAGGGCTACCATTTCCTTCTCCAGGGGATCTTCCTGACCCAGGGACTGAACCCACACTGCAGGCAGGCTCTTTACTGTCTGAGCCACCAAGGAAGCCCTGACATTGTATCTATTTCATGTCTATTCAGTTATTTAAATAGCTACAAGTTATGCAGTGCAAAAGAAGTGATAGAATATGTTTCACCATTTCTATAACCAGCTTAATAGATGTGTAAGCTTCTGTCATAGCTTACACAGACACACACACACACACACATAAACATGCTTCCAAATTTTGTGTAAGGTTCCTATTTGCTGGAATTACTAAGCCACATTGTATGTGAGTTTATTTATATTAATGATTACAAGTGTAGTCTTAGTTGCTCAGTCATGTCCAACTCTTCGCAACCCTAGGGACTGTAGCCAGCCAGGCTCCTCTGTCCATGGAATTCTCCAGGCAAGAATACTGGAGTGGGTGGCCATTTCCTTTTCCAAATTATGATAAAGATTGCATTAAATTTATGCTTTAATTTACATAAAATCTGTCTTTACAATTATATTATCTCATCCAGACAAATATTTGTTTCTTCATACATTCTCTTTCATGCCATACAGAACTTTTTTATTAGTTTTCTTATAAATATCTTAAGCATTTATTTGTAGCTTAATACAAAATATTTTATTTTTTATTTTTATTTTTTAAGTAAGTAATTTATTTTACTTTACAACATTGTATTGGTTTTGCCATACATTGACTTGAATCCAACATGGGTGTACATGTGTTCCCCATCTTGAACCCCCCTCCCACCTCCTTCCCCATCCCATCCTTCTGGGTCATCCCAGTGCGCCAGCCCCAAGCATCCTGTATCATGCATTAAACCTGGACTGGCGATTTATTTCACATATGATAATTTACATGTTTTAATGCCATTCTCCCAATCATCCTGCCCTCGCCCTCTCCCACAGACTCCAGAAGACTGTTCATTACATCTGTGTCTCTTGCTGTCCTGCATGCAGGATTATCATTACCATCTTTCTAAATTCCATATATATGCATTAGTATCCTGTATTGGTGTTTTTCTTTCTGGTTTACTTCACTCTTTATAATTGGCTCCAGTTTCATCCACCTCATTAGAACTGATTCAAATGTATTCTTTTTAATGGCTGAGTAATATTCCATGGTGTATATGTACCACAGCTTTCCTATCCATTCGTCTGCTGATGAACATCTAGGTTGCTTCCATGTCCTGGCTATTATAAACAGTGCTGCGATGAACATTGGGGTACATGTGTCTCTTTCAGTTCTGGTTTCCTCAGTGTCTATGCCCAGCAGTGGAATTGCTGGCTCATATGGCAGTTCTATTTTCAGTTTTTTAAGGAATCTCCACACTGTTCTCCATAGTGGTTGTACTAGTTTGCATACCCACCAACAGTGTAAGAAGGTTCCCTTTTCTCCACACCCTCTCCAGCATTTATTGCTTGTAGACTTTTGGATAGCAGCCATCCTGACTGGCGTGTAACGGTACCTCATTGTGGTTTTGATTTGAGTTTTTCTGATAATGAGTGATGTTGAGCATCTTTTCATGTGTTTGTTAGCCATCTGTATGTCTTCTTTGGAAAAATGTCTGTTTAGTTCTTTGGCCCACTTTTTGATTGGGTCATTTATTTTTCTGAAATTGAGCTGCAGGAGTTGCTTGTATATTTTTGAGATTAATCCTTTGTCTGTTGCTTCGTTTGCTATTATTTTCTCCCATTCTGAAGGCTGTCTTTTCACCTTGCTTATAGTTGCCTTTGTTGTGCAAAAGCTTTTAATTTTAATTAGGTCCCATTTGTTTATTTTTGCTTTTATTTCCAATATTCTGGGAGGTGGGTCATAGAGGATCCTGCTGTGGTTTATGTTGGATAGTGTTTTGCCAATGTTTTCCTCTAGGAGATTTATAGTTTCTGGTCTCACATTTAGATCTTTAATCCGTTTTGAATTTATTTCTCTGTATGGTGTTAGAAAGTGTTCTAGTTTCATTCTTTTACAAGTGGTTGACCAGTTTTCCCAGCACCACTTCTTAAAGAGATCGTCTTTATTCCATTGTATATTCGTGCCTCCTTTGTCAAAGATAAGGTGTCCATAGGTGTGTGGGTTTATCTCTGGGCTTTCTATTTTGTTCTATTGATCTATATGTCTGTCTTTGTGCCAGTACCATACTGTCTTGATGACTGTGGCTTTGTAGTAGACCCTGAAGTCAGGCAGGTTGATTCCTCCAGTTCCATTCTTCTTTCTCAAGATTGCTTTGGCTATTTGAGGTTTTTTGTATTTCCATACAAATTGTGAAATTCTTTGGTCTAGTTCTGTGAAAAATACCGTTGGTAGCTTGATAGGGATTGCATTGAATCTATATATTGCTTTGAGTAGTATGGTCATTTTCACAATATTGATTCTTCCAATCCATGAACACGATATATTTCTACATCTATTTGTGTCTTCTTTGATTTCTTTCATCAGTGATTTATAGTTTTCTATATATAGGTCTTTTGTTTCTTTAGGTAGATTTATTCCTAAGTATTTTATTCTTTTTGTTGCAATGGTGAATAGAATTGTTTCCTTAATTTCTCTTTCTGTTTTCTCATTGTTAGTGTATAGGAATGCAAGGGATTTCTGTGTGTTAATTTTATATCCTGCAAATTTACTATATACTATACTCATTGATTAGCTCTAGCAATTTTCTGGTGGAGTCTTTAGGGTTTTCTATGTAGAGGATCTTGTCGTCTGCAAACAGTGAGAGTTTTACTTCTTCTTTTCCAATCTGGATTCCTTTTATTTCTTTTTCTGCTCTGATTGCTGTGTCCAGAACTTCCAAAACTATGTTGAATAGTAGTGGTGAGAGTGGGCACCCTTGTCTTGTTCCTGATTTCAGGGGAAATGCTTTCAATTTTTCACCATTGAGGGTAATGTTTGCTGAGGGTTTGTCATATATAGCTTTTATTATGTTGAGGTATGTTCCTTCTATTCCTGCTTTCTGGAGAGTTTTTATCATAAATGGACGTTGAATTTTGTCAAAGGCTTTCTCTGTATCTGTTGAGATAATCATATGGTTTCTATTTTTCAATCTGTTAATGTGGTGTATTACATTGATTGATTTGCTGATATTAAAGAATCCTTGCATCCCTGGGATAAAGCCCACTTGGTCATGATGTATGATCTTTTTAATATGTTGTTGGATTCTGTTTGCTAGAATTTTGTTAAGGATTTTTGCATCTTTGTTCATCAGTGATATTGGCCTATAGTTTTCTTTTTTTTGTGACATCTTTTTCAGGTTTTACTATTAAGGTGATGGTGGCCTCATAGAATGAGTTTGGAAGGTTACCTTCCTCTGCAATTTTCTTGAAGAGTTTGAGTAAGATAGGTGTTAGTTCTCTAAATTTTTGGTAGAATTCAGCTGTGAAGCCGACTGGTCCTGGGCTTTTGTTTGTTGGAAGATTTCTGATTACAGTTTCAATTTCTGTGCTTGTGATGGGTCTTTTAGGATTTTCTATTTCTTCCTGGTTCAATTTTGGAAAGCTGTACTTTTCTAAGATATTGTCCGTATCTTCCAAATTGTCCATTTTATTTGCATATAGTTGCTGATAATAGTCTCTTATGATCCTTTGTATATCTGTGTTGTCTGTTGTGATCTCTCCATTTTCATTTCTAATTTTGTTGATTTGATTTTTCTCCCTTTGTTTCTTGGTGAGTCTGGCTAATGGTTTGCCAATTTTATTTACCTTCTCAAAGAACCAGCTTTTGGTTTTGTTGATTTTTGCTATGGTCTCTTTTGTTTCTTTTGCATTTATTTCTACCCTGATTTTTAAGATTTCTTTCCTTCTACTAACCCTGGGGTTCATAATTTGTTCCTTTTCAAGTTGCTTTAGGTGTAGAGTTAGGTTATTTATTTGACTTTTTTCTTGTTTCTTGAGGTAAGCCTGTATTGCTATGAACCTTCCCCTTAGCAATGCTTTTACAGTGTCCCATAGGTTTTGGGTTGTTGTGTTTTCATTTTCATTCATTTCTATGCATATTTTTATTTCTTTTTTGATTTCTTCTGTGATTTGTTGGTTATTCAGCAGTGTGTTGTTCAGCCTCCATATGTTGGAATTTTTAATAGTTTTTCCCCTGAAATTGACATCTAATCTTACTGCATTGTGGTCAGAAAGATGCTTGAAATATTTCAATTTTTTTGAATTTACCAAGGCTAGATTTATGGCCCAGGATGTGATCTATCCTGGAGAAGGTTCCATATGCACTTGAGAAAAAGGTGAAATTGATTGCTTTGGGGTGAAATGTCCTATAGATATCAATTAGGTCTATCTGGTCTGTTGTATCATTTGAAATTTGTGTTTCCTTGTTAATTTTCTGTTTAGTTGATCTATCCATCTGTGTGAGTGGAGTATTAAAGTATCCCACTATTATTGTGTTATTGTTAATTTCCCTTTTCATACTTGTTAACATTTATCTTACCTATTGTGGTGCTCATATGTTGGGTGCATATATATTTATGATAGTTATATCTTCCTCTTGGATTGATCCTTTGATCATTGTGTAGTGTCCATCTTTGTCTCTTTTCACAGCCTTTGTTTTAAACTCTATTTTATCTGATATGAGTATTGCTACTCCTGCTTTCTTTTGGTCTCTATTTGCATGGAATATCTTTTTCCAGCCCTTCATTTTCAGTCTGTATGTGTCTCTTGTTTCAAGGTGGGTCTCTTGTAGACAACATATATAGGGGTCTTGTTTTTGTATCCATTCAGCCAGTCTTTGTCTTTTGGTTGGGGCAATGAACCCATTTACATTTAAGGTGATTATTGATAAGTATGATCCTGTTGCCATTTATTTTATTGATTTGGGTTCGAGTTTATACACTCTCTGTTTTTCCTGTCTAGAGAAGATCCTTTAGCATTTGTTGAGGAGTTGGTTTGGTGGTGCTGAATTCTCTCAGCTTTTGGTTGTCTGTAAAACTTTTGATTTCGCCTTCATATTTGAATGAGATCCTTGCTGGTTATAGTAATCTGGGCTGTAGGTTATTTTCTTTCATCACTTTAAGTATGTCCTGCCATTCCCTTCTGGCCTGAAGAGTTTCTATTGAAAGATCAGCTCTTATCCTTATGGGAATCCCCTTGTGTGTTATTTGTTGTTTCTCCCTTGCTGCTTTTAATATTTGTTCTTTGTGTTTGAGCTTTGTTAATTTGACTAATATGTGTCTTGGGGTGTTTCACCTTGGGTTTATCCTGTTTGGGACTCTCTGGGTTTCTTGGACTTGGGTGATTATTTCCTTCCCCATTTTAGGGAAGTTTTCAATTATTATCTCCTCAAGTATTTTCTCATGGTTTTCTTTTTAAAGATATATTGGCATGAGAGGTTTCTCATTATGTGCTGATTTTATGGATGGTTTAGTATTATCATAAGTGCAGTTGATGATTGATATACTTTAAATATTATTGCCAATATTATTTTAGCCAGAAAAATATTTTTCTTTCTGTTTTTTTTTTTTATCTTTTGATAATATAAAAATGGTGAATATACATAGTTTTGGAATTTTCAGAGGAGGAAGAGAGAGAATATAGTTAGTTGAAATCTCCATTTCTTTTAAAAAGGGATTTTGAGGAAGACACCTCAAGTGTTATTTATTCAAATAATAAATTCTCTGAGGTGCCTGAAGCACAGTGGGTGTAAGATAATGTTTCATAATAAATTAAAAGAATGAGTAAATAAATGATGATTAAATTAATTACTGATAACTGAATATTCCTACCAAACTATATTAATTGGTTTCTGTAGCTAAGATTATCTGTTTTCCCACAATCTATTCTGTCTTTCTTCTAGTTACCATGGCTAAACGTTATTTCTGAGTTTTTCTGCTAATTATACATAGCTATGTAACTAATTTAGCCTGAGAGGAAGTAGAGCATAGGCCCCTAGGCTATTGGTATGACATCTTCATTCCTTCTCCCATTTCCATTGAATACATCCTAAACAAAGTAGAAATTGCACCTGAAACATACAGTACCCTTAGGTGCTGACATAGCTACAAGATGTTATTTTATCTAAGACTACCATTACCTTCCCACTGGATTGTTGCCTCCATAGTAACCTTTTTGTGACTATGTATACTTCATTCAGTCTACCATTCATACAATAATGGCTAGCACCATCTGTTTATAGTTTTGTATTTGATTTGGTTTTAGTCAGGTTTATTGAGGTTTAATTTCCATATGATAGAATTCACTATTTTGGATGTAAATTTATATAGGTCATGATATATTATATAATCATGTAACCACCATTACAGTCAAGATAGAAGGTATTTCTGTCATCCCCCAAATTCTCCCTTTCTCCCCCTTATTATTAATTTCCACATTCCCAATTTCCCTCTGCGCTGGGCAAATATTGATCTATATTTTATCCCCATAGTTTTATCCTTTTTCAAACTATTACCTAAAAGGAATTATATACTATACATTCTTTTTGAGTTTGGCATTTTCACTTACCACAATGTTTTTCAGATTCATTCATAATAGCTCCTTTCTTAATCACTGAATAAAATTCAAATTTTTATACATCATAGCTTGATATTTTATGTATATATGTTTATAGTTACTATATAGGCATACCTTGGAGATACTGTGGATTCAGTTTCAGACTACCACAATAAAGTGAGTATTGCAGTAAAGCAAGTCACTTGAATTTTTTATTTCCCAGTGCATATAAAATTTATGTTTACAGTATACTATAGTCTATTAAGTGTGCAATAGCATATATCTAAGAAACAATATAAATGTCTTGGTTAAAGTACTTTATTGCTAAAAAATGCTAACAAAACTTTAAAAAAGAAATATACACTACTTGCCAAGCATAGTTAACTGAAGTACAATAAAATGATTTATGCCTATGTAATTTTGGTGGCTTGATCATTGACATTAAATGTATGTGTATATACATACACACATATACATACACATACATAGGGATATATAAATATATATATATATGAAGAGATATATATGTACATATATGTGTGTGTGTGTGTGTGTGTGAATATATATATATAGGGCTTCCCATGGCTCAAATGGTAAAGAATCTGCCTGCGATGCGGGAGACCAGGGTTTAATCCCTAGGTCAGCAAGATCCCCTGGAGAATGGAATGGCTGCCCATTTCAGTTTTCTTGCCTGGAGAATCCTATAGACAGATAATCCCATATACATATACACACATATATAATTAATTTATATTTTAGGAGCTTTAAAAATAACAGAAATTCAATTTTTATAGTTTGTTTTAATCAGAGACTCAAATGTAACATGATTGAATGACTTTGCCTCAGAGTATATCATGAGATTGCAGTCAAGCTGTTGGTCAAGGTGTCATCTGAAGACTCAGCTTGAAGGGAATCTGCTTACACACAAATTCATGTGCTGTTTGGCAGTGTTCAGTTCCTTGTGGGTTGGTAGACTGAACATTCAGTTTTTCACTGACTCTTGGCCAGAGTCCTCCTTCAGTTCCTTGCCAGGGGAACTCTTCTGAGGGCAGATCAGAACATGGCAGCTGACTTCCTGAAGGTGTGCAAGAGAACAAAATAAAGAAAACATGCCAGATTGAAGCCACGTTCCTCTTATAACTTTATTTCAGAAGTGACATCCAATTGCTCCTGCTAGCTACTATGCATTAGAAATTAACCAATGAGTTCATTCCAAATTCAAGAGGAAGAGATTATACAAGAGCATGAATACAAATTAGGAAACATTAGGGAGCATTTTAAAGGCTGCCTATTACATAATATACCTTGGTATTTTAATTATTGTTTGTATAGTATATCACTTTCTATCCTTCTACCATTAACTATACAGATCTTCATAATAAAAGTTAGCATCTTGAAGACAGCATCGAGTTGGGTCTTATCTTTTGCCCAGTCTGAGTAATTGAAATATAAATCTTTTTGAGTTATTTAAATTCATCCATTAAAAGGGTTCAGAAAAGTATACCTAATGATAAGATAGCATAATAATAACACATACACAATTAATATGAATATGCAAACTCTGGCACTGCCTGAGATTGATCCCTCTCTCCAAAGTAACGTGGAATGATTGAGTACATGTGAAATCATACAATGAAATACTTTGTTAGAGCCCATTATAGAATGCAGGTTGTTATGTGATGAACAATATTGAGATGGGTGGAATTTTAATACTGGAAGTGCATGGAATACACATAATTTTCCATGAGCATGGGCCCATTGTCACCCTGTATTTGCTGTGAAGTGAGTTTGTTGATCAGAAGCAATGCTGTGTGGAATAGCATAGTGGTGTTAAGTCGTTTTGTAATTCCATGGATGGTATATCTTTGGTAGAGGCAGTCTACAGAGGGAAGCCAAATATTTGTCCAGAGTAAGTGTCTATTCCAGTAAGAAAAAAGCAGAACATTGCTTTCCAGGATAGAAATGATGCAGTGTTATCAACCTGCCACCACCCTGGAAAATGGTACCATACTGGGGACTCAGTGTAGCACACTCCTATTGGCAGATTGGGCACAAGCAGTGATTATAGCCAGGTAGACCTTAGTAAGTGGAATTCCATGTTGCTGAGCCCATACATAGCCTCCACACCCGCCATCATGGTCTCTTTATTCATGAATCCATTAGGCAGTGACAGAGGGGACTGGGAAAAGAGGCTGACTCATATCCGCAAAATGGGTTATCGTGTCCATTGATAATTAAAATCTACCAAGGCTGAGGTCACCCTTTGGTGAACATTCACATGGAACACTGGTATGATTTTGTTAAATTAACATTGTTAAGTAGAGCATGGGCTGCCTAATGGTGAGCCATGGTTCAACAACAGAATACAAGAGAAATTGAAATGGAGAAGCTTATTACTCTCAGGTCCTGGAAGGAGCCATAGGGGGAGATCAAGGCAGTTTGCAGAGAGGCAGGATCTGGGGCACATGCCTTTATCAAGGCCCATGGGTGAAGTGCTTTGGGGTTCCCAGGCTAGGGACAGATTTAAAACCAAAGAGTGGGCATTGTTTATTAATAAAATAATAAATAAAGTGGGATTATTTATTAATACCCATAATAGCCTTCTCTAATGGTTACATAAGGCATACAGATGCTGGGAAGCAGAGAAAACTGTTGATCACAAGGGCTATTAGGGAGGTCATATCAGAAACTTGTGTAATTCTGTAGACCAGCATCTAGGGTGTGCATTTGCATAAGGGAGCTAGTGTCAGGTTAAAGTCCCTGTAAGTCATTTGGCCAAACAAAATGTTTGTTGAGGGAGCAGTTCCATGGAGTAACATAGCTAAACTCTCAAAAGACACAGTACCTTCACAAGAAACTCACTTCACAGTACCTACAGGTACTTCACAGTACCTTCACATATTAGCCCATTCAGAGAAGTCCATCCACATACTTCTTTCCTCATTCCATCTTCTTCCGTTCTTCATACCTCTTCCCTCCTATCATCAGTTTCCCAACTATGTTCCTTCCAGGTCGCTAACCCTCCAGCCAAATCATTGGCCATGGCCCATTCATTGTTATCTAATTCATCATCTGACCAATTTTTTCTTCCAAGCAAAATCAACAACCAGGCGCACTGCTGGAAGTTCTCACTGGAAGAATTTCCTCTACCAGTTCCCTCAGGGATGCCTTGGAAAGGGACTGGAGTGATGCAGTTATTCTCTTTCAAGGGTTGCCTGAATATCATGCAGAACCATCTTTAAACTAGACCCCAGTCTTTTGTTCTCTGTTAACTGATAGTGAGTGAATTCACATGAGACAGTAGGTACAGGCTGGGAGATAGGATGCAGTTTAGCAAGATTGGAGACCCACAGGCATTCAAGAGTCTTTTCATGTGACTTACTTATGCCTTCAGGGCATTCTTGAGCTCGATTATTTGAGGATGATAAAATATCATACACACCCAGCTTTAAGGTTTGCTGGGTCAAGTGATACCCAGTTTATGATGGAATTCTCAGGTTGTATGGTACCTAGGCGGCACATGGTTCAATGTCAGTTTCTACTAAGGCCCAGGAGTAAGCCAAGAATAGTTTCTCAAAATGAAAATAGTTATCCACAGAGGGCGACAGGGCCTTGCTCCAAAATTCTAAGGGCCTTAGCAGTGATTCACCAATAGGGGTTTTCAGGAGACTCCAAATAGCATCTCTCTGCCCCTGACACTTGAGCATTGTTTAATCTGCTGGATCATGTAGCCTAAGCATCAGAGTAGCTTGCACAGCTACCAAGACCTGTTGCAGAGGCCTGTTGTCTTGGGCCTCATTTAAAACTAACAACTTTTCAGTTCACTCAAAATATATTACCTCCAGTATCCAGAGTCCACTAGGCCTCTGTTTTGGTGGTGGAAGTGGCCAGATGCAAAAAGTGACCCTTTTCCTTAGAAAAAATATCTCAACATGCCTCAAACCCCTGAAGTAAAAGCTCCCAACCCCCAGCTTTTTGTGGAATCTATTTCCCACCAACCAACCTGAAAATGTCTTGCCAGTGAGTCTGAAAGAGTTGCTGCCTCTTGCTCACTAGGTCCAGTCTGCATAATGTCATATGATAGACTAGTGTGATTTCTTGTGAAAGGGAACAATGATGATCTTGATTCCTGCAAACTAAATGATGACTGGAGAGTTGATATAACTCTGATGTAGGATAAAGAAAGTATATACTTTCTCTTGCCAGCTTAAAGCAAACTGTTTCCGGTGGTCTTTATTGACAGATATGGAGTGACCTGTACATGTAATCAGTATTTGCATCAGGTGGTGGTGGTGTTCAGATGCTAAGTGATGTCTGACCCTTTGTGACCATATGGACTGCAGCATACTGGGGTCCCGTGTCCTTCACTGTCTCCTAGAGTTTCCTGACATTCATGTCCGCTGAGTCAGTGATGCTGTTTAACCATCTCCCCCTGTGCTGCCTTCTCCTTTGTTTGCCTTTGGTCTTTCCCAGCGTCAAGGTCTTTTTTTTTTTTTTTCACATCAGGTGGCCAAAGTATTGGAGTTTCAGCTTTAGTATCAGTCTTTCCAATGAATATTCAGGGTTGATTTCCTTTAGGATTGACTGGTTTGATTTCTTTGAAGTCCAGGGAACTCTCAAGACTCTTCTCCAGCCATGCAATTTGAAAACATCAATTCTTCAGTGCTCAGCTTTCTTTATGGTCCAACTCTCACATCGGCACATGACTGCTAGAAAAACCATAGCTTTGACTATATGGACCTTTGTTGGCAAAGTGATGTCTCTGCTTTTTAATGTACTGTCTAGGTTTGCGTAGCTTTCTTTCCAAGGAGCAGGCATCTTTTAATTTCATTGTTCCATCTCTCACCTCGGTTGTATCATGTACCAGGTGTTAATTTGCTTGACAGGGAAAACCACATCTGATAATGCAACTGCAGTTGTAGTTACCACCTGCCTAAGCTTCTGATAATCCACTATCATTCTTCAAGAGCCATCTATCTTCTGCAGAGGCCACATAAGTAGGTTGGATGGAGACGTGATGGGAATCACAACCCCTGTATCTTTCACGTCACTGCTTGTGGCACTAATCTCTGTAATATATATAAAATGAATATTTAAATGTGTGTGTGGGTGTATGTGTGTATAAAATCAGACAATGGATTATAGAGTCCGAGAAGTCCCATGATCTGACATCTGAAAATTGGAGGCCCAGGGAAGTTACTGTGCTTTCAGCTCAAGACCAAAGTCCAAAGAGCTAAGGAAGCTGATGTAATTAATATAAATCTCAGTCCAAATGCAGAAGGCCAATGTCCTAGCTTATTCAGTCAGATACAGTGTGGATTATTCTTTCCTCTACTTTTTTATTCTGTTTAGTCCTCAGCAGAGTGTATGGTGCCCACCCACATCCAGGAAAGTAATCTGCTTTATTCAGTCTACAGACTCAAATGTTAATCTCAGTCAGAAACAAGCACACCCAGAAATAATGGTTAGCCACGTACCTGGGTACTCAGTGACCTGGTCAGGTGGACAAATACAGCTCACCCTCATATTCTTCTTAGAATTCAAACTAATTTAGTAATCTGGTATACTCAGCTCTCTGATGGTCTCAAAAAAACTATAATTGTGTTGTTCACACTTTTTTATTGTTATTTCAGGGCCATTGAACTTTCTAGCATTCTACACAATAGGTGGAAGAGGAAATACTAAATTTGTCTTTTAAAAGTTTATATGATATCATGGTATCCTCTTGTTTACAATTATCTAGTAAACTGTAATTGGATTTAGTGTCAATACAAAATTCAAACTTGTTACCATGATCCTGAATTATTTTTATCCTGCCTTCTTCTCCTAGCTCTCTCTCTCTCTTTTTTTTTTTTTTTTTTTTACCATTCTTCCCCTCCTCCTTACTCAACTCTAGTATAGTGTAATTCCTGTAGCCCACTATCAGTTCTTCAAATACTCTGATATGTTTATCACCTTATGGCCTTTGTATATAATGTTGTCTCTCAAATTCTTCCTCTGAAATTTAAACTGAATCAACTTGATAAAATCAGTCAACTTGATTCCGAATACTTACGACGATTAGTTCCTGTTTAAGTAGCATCCTAAAAAATGTAAGAGACTTTCTGCCCATGACATTCTGTTTCCTTTAGAGGATAATTTTTTAATGATTGCATTTCTATGTGAGCAAGTAATTCCTTTGTTTTCCCAAAGTAAGCATCTTGGGCATGGATACAGTTTTTATTTTGTATGATGTTAAGACTTCAAGCTCTTTAAGAGTTTTCCATGCGTAATAGGACATCTACAAATATTTATTGTTTGCTTTGGTAAGCATGAACTCATCATTTTTCATTCTAATCATGTACTTGCTGGTTTCATGGGAAGGCTGATGTTGAAGGGAATCTTTCCTAGAGGATAATTCAGCATAAAGACTAATTTAAAAGACCAAACAACATGTGGTATAGCTTTTGGTTTCTTTTACCCTTGACATGTTTTTTTTGTAATCCCATATGCTCAGTTCAGTTCAGTCGCTCAGTCGTGTCTGACTGTTTGCAACCCCATGGACTGCAGCACGCCAGGCCTCCCTGTCCGTCACCACCTCCCGGAGCTCGCTCAGACCCATGTCCGTACAGTCGGTGACGCCATCCAGCCGTCTCATCCTCTGCTCCTTTCTTTTCCCACCTTCAATCTTCCCCAGCATCAGGGTCTTTGCAAATGAGTCAGTTCTTCGCATCAGGTGGCCAAAGTACTGGAGTTTCAGCTTCAGCATCAGTCCTTCCAATAAATAGTCAGAACTCATTTCCTTTAGGATGGACTGGTTGGATCTCCTTGCAGTCCAAGGGACTCTCAAGAGTCTTCTCCAACGCCACAGTTCAAAAGCATCAATTCTTTGGTGCTCAGCTTTCTTTGTAGTCCAACTTTCACATCACATCCCACATGCTAAGAGTTGTTAATTCTTCCTTGTCCTATTTTACTGTGTCTGTTGTGTCTGATTATATCATATGGATTCTCAGAGGAAAGCACAAAAAGGTCAAGTTAACAAAATAAATACGCCATATGAAAGTGTGTTAGGTATGGTACAGATTACATTGATGTTTATCCCTATGATAATATCATATACTCATCAAATTCATCTTTGAAAACAAGCCCACTGAATTGCTGTTTACATTTATTTAAGCCATATTTTCCAGGTGCATGTTGATTTTTAGGAACATTTAAGTGAGGCACAATTTCTGTATCAGTGTTATCTGTTGTATAATTTGATTTTGCTAACTTTGCATTAATAGATTCCTAAGGATTTAGAAGCAATGTAGATATAGGCAGTGTTTCTGAAACCCTTTGCTTTAAATTAAATTTCTTTATCATAATTTAGAACTTGTCCAACTAGTGGTTAAAGAAGTACATATCTTTTGTTCAGGCAACTTTCAAAATTATATTTCAATTCCTGTGATTTATCATTAACTTCCAGGTTCTGCAGCTTGACCCAAAGTTGAATGTTTGGAAGACATGAAGACCTAGACTAAAATTTTATTTTCCTTCCATCATTCTTATCATTCATTTCCTATAAAACTACTTTATTATCCCACACTTTTCCACCCTTCAAAATACAAGAATTTCAGGATATATTCAGAATTCACTCACCCTTGTGAGTTAACCTTCATTTAGTCACTCAGTCCCGTCCCAATCTTTGTGACTCCATAGACTTGTGGCCTGCCAGGCTCCTTTGTTCATGGGATTCTCCAGGCAAGAATATATATATTTTTTTTTTCTTGCTATGTACTTTATTTTTTTTTCCCATTTATTTTTATTAGTTGGAGGCTAATTACTTTACAATATTGTAGTGGTTTTTGCCATACATTGACATGAATCAGCCATGGATTTACATGTGTTCCCCATCCTGATCCCCCCTCCCACCTCCCTCCCTATCCCATCCCTCTGGGTCTTCCCAGTGCACCAGCCCCGAGCACTTGTCTCATGCATCCAACCTGGACTGGCAATCTGTTTCACACTTGATAATATACATGTTTCAATGCTATTCTCTCAGATCATCCCACCCTTGCCTTCTCCCATAGAGTCCAAAAGTCTGTTCTACACATCTGTGTATCTTTTTTCTGTCTTGTATATAGGGTTATCATTACCATCTTTCTAAATTCCATATATATGCATTAGTATATTAGTGTTTATCTTTCTGGCTTACTTCACTCTGTATAATGGGCTTTGGTTTCATCCATCTCATTAGAACTGATTCAAATGTATTCTTTTTAATGGCTGAGTAATATTCCATGGTGTATATGTACCACAGCTTTCTTATCCATTCGTCTGCTGATGGGCATCTAGGTTGCTTCCATGTCTCCAGGCAAGAATATTGAAGTGGGCAGCCATCCCCTTCTCCAGAGGGTCTTCCCAACCCAGGGATTGAACCCGAGTCTCAGGCACTGCAGGCAGACTCTTTACTGACTGAGCCACCAGGGAAGTCTCCATCCTCATGCCTCTAATTCCCTATCAACATTATTGATACACATCTATATCTCTCCACCTCTATTACCATATAATAGAGGGTGATCAGAATTGCTTATCTAGGCTTGGTCTCCTCAATAACTTTACTTCTTAAAAGTTCTTTTACTTTCAACATATTTTAAGATTCTGCCTGATTATTCAAAACTGTTTTAGAAAGTCATTCAAGTGTTCCTTTAGACTGCTACATAAATTTCAACATCCTCAGCTTTGCTTTCAAAGTCAATCGTATGTTTAGTATGAGGTTTATCTTGGTGATGTATTTTGTCTGCTTCTCTTAAAAATTCTTATTACAACCATCTTAATGGTGAAAGGGAAGTTATGATTTTAAAATGTGGTCTATTATTAGTGACCTGAGACTCAGTTCTCTACAAAGGCCCACCTTGAATAAGTTGTCTACCTAATTATTCTTATAAAATGATAACTGAACTATTTGTCACTTTCTACATTTTAATGAGGCGTGAGGCTTACCAACGGTAAAGATTCATTTAGCCCATGCAGCACAGTCTCTGTTCTAATGTGCAGGATGCTTTCTATCACTGCCTCATTCAACTCTTAACAGAAATTCTGTAAGGTTAGGAACTATCACTATTCCCACCTTACAGATGAAACCAGTTTACAGAGTTTATTTCAATGCTTATTTAGCTAATATATAGCAAAGTAAGAGTTTAAATCTAGGTCTTTCTCCAACCAAAGCAAATAAAACAATGAATAAAGCTAATGATGTAATGAATACCTACTATGTTCTAGGTAACTTTTTAAGTTTTAAAAATGCTGTATTATATAGTCTTGAAAATAAGACTTTGCCAGTCTAAGTTGAGAGATGTTAAGGAGTTGCTGAAGTCTGTGCAGGAATAAGGTGTTAGGGATGGAATTCAAATACAGGTCTTGTGAGTCCCAAGACCACAGACTATACCCATCACTCCACTTGACAGTTCTGGCTGCTTCCCAGGTGGCACAGTGGTAAAGAACACGCCTGCCAGTGCAGAAGACACGAGAGACACAGGTTGGATCCCTGGGTAGGGAGGATCCCCTAGATTAGGAAGTAGCAACCCACTCCAGTATTCTTGTCTGGAACATCCCATGGACAGAGGAGCCTAGAGGGCCATAGTCCTTGGGGTCGCAAAGAATAGGACATGACTGAACAAGTACAACAGCCCCTTCTGGGAAGCCCAGGGACAGTTAGATATTGCAGGCTTTTTTTTTTTTTTTTTTTCCACTAGCTTGGAAGAATTTGCAACTGTACAATTTCTTTAAGTAATGCACCAAATTTAGTTCCAGAAACTCTAATGATGAAGATGTTGTGAATAAACAGCATGGCAGGAAGGTGTTGGTTTCCTTTTCTCTCAATTATCGTGCCTGACATTTGGATTATAAACCTTGATTTTTCCTGAATTTCAAAATTTTGCTGTCATAATTCACTTGAGATCTTTGCATGTTCACAGTGATATTTATATTTCATTAAGCAAGTGAAAATTCCACAACAGAAAAATATTTAAAGAACACTCAAGGAGAAGCCTTATCTATTGGGTTTGGAGGAGAATGGTACTTTATATTCAGAGTCTTACATCAAATCTCATAGGATAAATAAAGTGGATTTCTCAGTTCGCATATGTGTGCGTTTACTCAAGTTTTTGGTTTTTCAAGAGGCAGTTATCAACCTGGCATTCTTTTGGCACAATATAGAGGGTTATAAGATGAGTAAGATAGTTTTGAGAGGAATTAAAACTGAAGGGTATAGAGAAATGGAGTTTAAATGGTTAATTTTTGGTTACATAGCCTGCATTTTTTAGAATATATGAGACAGGTATAATTGCAGAAAACAAGAAGATGGAATTAGATAAAATAGGAGACTAAAGAGGAAAAGAGGAATTAATAGACAGTAGGAAAAATTATATAAATTGTTTTATTATAGAGCAATGATGTGACATTATGAAGTGGATTGAAGAGACAAATCTGCAAGAGGTTCATAAAAGTAGGATCACATTTTTGATTCTTATACATAGGATCACATTTATGAGAAATATAAAAATTTCTCATACATAGTATTTTAAAAAGACATGTATATTTAGCTCTTTTGGTGTGAAAACTCTGCTAATGAAATTAAGATATTGATGTACAGACTTTGCATATAGCAATATCTGTTTAGGCATGTGGCAGTGGTCACAAATACTTTTAAAATGAGAGTATGGGTTGAGTAAACCAAAGATGCCATCACTCCTCAAAAAATAATGTGAGCTACATGAATTACCATTTCAAAAATACCTACTTCATTTTTCAAATGACCATTTTGATAGTTTAATTTTTATTTCATTCCATACTGCTTATTTTAATAATCCATATGAAACATACGTGAAAAATGCAATACCATTTGTAATCAAGAAAAATTATTATAAAATATCATAAAAATATATGAGCTAATACTGGTACAGTTAGGACAAATTTAGCATATTTTTTATGCATAGCTTGTCTATCAAGAATCATTAAGCTTATTATTTTACATTCTCTACATTTGTGAATTTATCTTAGTAAATGAATTCAAAAGAAAGAAATTGCACAAGCATGAATAATCATACTATAATTTCTAACTGGAAATGTGTGGGTCATTAGATGGATTAGAGTTATTTTGAGTTGGAAGAGGACAGACTAAATGTCATGTTTTGATTTTTGGCCAGGACAGGGCAACTATGATTTATAATGATTTTTAATAACTATTTAAAATATTGCATGCTTCTGGTGGCACCCAAGGATGATTTATTAATTACTTTCCCCTGGCATAACCAATTTGCCAATTTGGCTTTGCTAGCTGACCAGAGAATTGTAAAGGACCTCATAACTATAAACTATAAACTCTCTGAAATCAACATTCATCACACAAATCTTGGCAGCTCAGTTTGGAGGTGAAGTTGGTTCTGTGTGAGTAAGAATGAACTTCAGGAGCTAGTACCTATATATCTCTTAGATTTCCAGTGGGGTACTGTATCATTTCAAAGGCCATATCTGAGTGTACTCCAGGAAATTCTGCAATTCCATTCAGTTATACAAACCTGTGAATTCTTAGCAATATATATTGAATACAGAGAAAGTAAGTTAAAAACTGGTTATAAGTGCCCCAGTAAAAAACTGATAAATCCTTTATAGACAATTATATAAAGTTTTACATTATAAATTTCATTTTAAAATATAGAAAAAGTTTTTAATATAATGCTGAGAAAAACTGTGAAACTATTACTAAAATATGATCTTAAATACATTTAAACTATATGTAACCACGATGTAACACATACAGGTTCTTTAAGAGCTATTGCTTATAAATGTCCTAAAATATGTTTAATTTCTATTTCTGGTCCTGATCTTTACACTGCATGAAAAAATTTAAATTTTGATGTACCATGAAGATTGGCTAATATACTATGAAAGTGAAAGTCATTCAGTGCTTTCCGACTCTTTGCGACCCTGTGGACTACACAGCCCATGGAATTCTCCAGGCCAGAATACTGGAGTGGGTAGCCTTTCCCTTCTCCAGGATATCTTCCGAACCCAGGGATCAAACCCAGGCCTCCCGCACTGCAGGCGGATTCTTTACCAGCTGAGCCACAAGGGAAGCCCAAGAATACTCGAGTGGGTAGCCTATCTCTTCTCCAGCGGATCTTCCCGACCCAGGAATCCAACTAGGGTCTCCTGCATTGCAAGTGGATTCTTTACGAACTGAGCTATGAGGGATGTATACTTTGAAAGGGAATATATTTAACTTATTAATAGCTAATACAGTGCTAACAAGAAAATGCATTTGATACCTAAAAATTTTGTAGAATGAAGTAATGAAAGGTGTTCTGAGAAAACTAATTCTGCTCAGGTTTTTAAAATGATGAATTATTATCAACTTTTTAAGTGATCAGTTTCTAAGTTATTACACTAAAAAATTCATGTCACACTAGCAGAATAAAATAGCATTCCTTCTGATTTTTCTTATTCATTAACTTCAAAATACTCTCAACTCTCTTGTCCAGAAGGAAAGCTGTTCTTGCCGCATGTATATACTAGGAGCCCTGAGATATGCCATCCGTGTAGGGCCATGCAAGACAGACGGGTCAAAAACGTGGTCTGACAAAACTTGGTCCACTGGAGAATGGGATGGCAAGCCACTTCAGTATTCCTGCCTTGAAAACCCCATGAACAGTATGAAAAGTCTAAAAGATAAGACACTGAAAGATGAACTCCCTAGTTTGGTAGGTGCCCAATATGCTACTGGAGATCAGTGGAGAAATAACTCCAGAGAGAATGAAGAGATGGAGCCAAAGCAAAAACAACACCCAGTTGTGGATGTGACTGGTGAGGGAAGTAAAGTCCGATGCTGTAAAGAGCAATATTGCATAGGAACCTGGAATTTTAGGTCCATCAGTTCAGTTCAGTTCAGTCGCTCAGTTATGTCCGACTCTTTGAGACACCATGAATCTCAGCACGCCAGGCCTCCCTGTCCATCACAAACTCCCGCAGTTTACTCAAATTCATGCCCATCAAGTCGGTGATGCCATCCAGCCATCTCATCCTCTGTCATCCCCTTCTCCTCCTGCCCCCAATCCGTCCCAGCATCAGGGTCTTTTCCAATGAGTCAACTCTTCACATGAGGTGGCCAAAGTACTGGAGTTTCAGCTTCAGCATCAGTCTTTCCAATGAACACCCAGGACTGATCTCCTTCAGGATGGACTGGTTGGATCTCCATGCAGTATTCTCCAACACCACAGTTCAAAAGCATCAATTTTTCGGTGCTCAGCTTTCAATCAAGGCAAATTGGAAGTGGTCAAACAGGAGATGGCAAGAGTTAGCGTTGACATTCTAGGAATCAGTCAAATAAAATGGAATGGAATGGGTGAATTTAACTCAGATGACCATTATATCTACTACTGTGGGCAGGAATCCCTTAGAAGAAATGGAGTAGCCATCATGGTCAACAAGAGTCCGAAATGCAGTACTTGGATGCATTCTCAAAAACAACAGAATGATCTCTGTTCGGTTCCAAGGCAAACCATTCAATATCACAGTAATCCAAGCCTATGCCCTGACCAGTAACGATGAAGAAACTGAAGTTGAACGGTTCTACGAAAAGCCCCAAGACCTTTTAGAACTAACACCCAAAAAAGATGTCCTTTTCATTATAGGGGACTGGAATGCAAAAGTAGGAAATCAAGAAACACCTGGAGTAACAGGCAAATTTGGCCTTGGACTGCAGAATGAAGCAGGAAAAGGCTAATAGAGTTCTGCCAAGAGAACACATTGGTCATAGCAAGCACCCTCTTCCAACAACACAAGAGAAGACTCTACACAAGGACATCACCAGATGGTCAACACCGAAATCAGATTGATTATGTTCTTTGCAGCCAAAGGTGGAGAAGCTCTGTACAGTCAGCAAAACAAGACAGGGAGATGACTGTGGCTCAGATCACGAACTTCTTATTGCCGAATTCAGGCTTAAATTGAAGAAAGTAGGGAAAATCACTAGACCATTCAGGTATGGCCTAAATCATATCCCTTACAATTATACAGGGGAAGTAAGAAATAGATCTAAGGGACTAGATCCAATAGATAGAGTGCCTGAGGAACTATGGACGGAGGTTCGTAATATTGCACAGGAGACAGGGATCAAGACTATCCCCATGGAAAAGAAATGCAAAAAGGCAAAATAGTTGTCTGAGGAGGCCTTACAAATATCTGTGAAAAGAAGAGAAGTGAAAAGCAAAGGAGAAAAGGAAAGATACACCCATTTGAATGCAGAGTTCCAAAGAATAGCAAGGAGAGATCAGAAAGCCTTCCTCAGTAATCGGTGCAAAGAAATACAAGAAAACAATAGTATGGGAAAGACTAGAGATCTCTTCAAGAAAATTAGAGATTCCAAGGGAACATTTCACACAAAGATGGGCTCAATAAAGGATGGGAATGGTATGGAATTAACAGAAGCAGAAGATATTAAGAAGAGGTGGCAAGAATACACAGAAGAGCTCTACAGAAAAGATCTCCATGACCCAGATAATCACAACGGTGTGATCACTCACCTAGGCCAGACATCCTGGAATGTGAAGTCAAGTGGGCCTTAGGAAGCATCACTATGAACAAAGTTAGTGGAGGTGATGGGATTCCAGTTGAGCTATTTCAAATCCTAAAAGATGATGCTGTGAAAGTGCTGCACTCAATATGCCAGCAAATTTGGAAAACTCAGCAGTGGCCACAGGACTGGAAAAGTTCCGTTTTCATTCCAATCCCTAAGAAAGGCAATGCCAAAGAATGCTCAAACTACTGCACAATTGCACTCATCTCACAAGCGAGTAAAGTAATGCTCAAAATTCTCCAAGCCAGGCTTCAATAATACGTGAACCGGGAACATCCAGATTATCAAGCTGGTTTTAGAAAAGGCAGAAGAACTGGAGATCTAATTGCCAACATCTGCTGTATCATCGAAATAGCAAGAGAGTTCCAGAAAAACATCTATTTCTGCTTTATTGACTATGCCAAAGCCTTTAGGATGAAGGTGAATGGAATAAAAGTGAAAGAGGAGAGTGAAAAAGTTGGCTTAAAGCTCAACATTCAGAAAACTAAGCTCATGACATCTGGTCCCTGCTACGTGGGAAATAGATGGGGAAACAGTGTCAGACTTTACTTTTTTGGGCTCCAAAATCACTGCAAATGGTGATTGCAGCCATGAAATTAAAAGACGCTTACTCCTTGGAAAGTTATGACCAACCTAGACAGAATATTTAAAAGCAGAGACATTACTTTGCCAACAAAGGTCCGTTTAGGCAAGGCTATGGTTTTTCCAGTGGTCATGTATGTAGCAGTTTTTACAAGGCTATTTCTGTATTTAATGCTGGAGCGCATATGTCTACAAGGTAGACAGTCTGATAGAAGCTTGGGAGCAGCCTGGGACACCATGAACTAGAGAATCAAGGATTAGCTAAAACTCATGTCCTTTTCCTTGTCTCAGACCTAGTTGAGAAAGGTATCCTGCTAAGTCAGTGCCCTTCACGTAACTAAACATACATGGCCTGGGAGTCAGAGAAACTGAATGAAGGTCCAGAAAGGAAAGTTAGCAACTACAGGCCCACCTGCTACTCTGGGTCAAGGAAGTGAGTCAGCAGATTAACCACAATGCATATGTCTGCATCCGAATGGCTACTCCCTTGCCCGAGAGTTCCAACTCCCATAAGAGAATTATTCTTAGAACCTCCCCAAAGAGGAAACATGTATTGTTCTTGTTTAGTTGCTCAGTAATGTCCCACTCTAGAAAGGCAATTCTGGGACATGTTAGAATTTTCAGAACTACCTTGAGTCAAGTATTTTACTACTGAAGTAGTTTCTTTCTGAGTATTCTTCCCAGTGTGCCATAAATGCTAAGTTTTTCTGCTCTGCTGATATGAATTCACATTATTCTTAAACCTGTAGAGCCTCAGGGATAGGTCCCTCTCTTCCTTTGTTTAAGACCATGTTGGGTAGAGTCCTCAGACACATGTATGCTTACTACTCAGCACCTTCTGCTGATTTCTGGAACTCCATTCCCCACCCTCTGTTTTTCTCTGCAGTTCTGTCTTCTCCATTAGTCTACCCTGAGAATTTTAGCTCCTTGGACTCCCTGAAATCCTCATTCAATCTTTGCTGTTCCACTGATTCTCCCTGGTTTTCTCCTTCCTGTTCTGTGTCCTGGAATCAGTCTGTTCAGTAAGTGGTGTTGATTGTAGGACTTAACCTCATCTGCTACATCTCTGCTAGGACCATTGACTTGGTTGGCTGATGTCCAATGTCTGAGAATGTTTGTTTCCTCAACTTTGTCACTTTTTTAAAGTTGTTTTTGAGGAGAAAATGAAATCCAGTCCTTATTTATTTGTTTATTTCCAGCTTGGCTGAGAGTATTCCCTATTAGATTTTAACATTATTCTGAGTCACCCTTCCTGGAAGGCGTGATCTTCCAGAGCTTTTTTTTTTTTTAGTCAAGAGATTTTTTATTTCATTCTGTCCCTTCCTCTTGATGGATCCCAAGCTCTAAACCTTTTTTCTACAGCCCAGTAAAACATGAGAAAAGACAGCTCTGCTTTTCAGGGTTTTGTATTTTTGCTTCTATCCCTGGAGTGCTGTAGAATTTATCTTTCTTGAGGGAAATTATGGTGAAATTTGATGTAGAAATCTCCAGTGTATGTCTTCTCCATGAGATTATCAAATTCACAACTGGTTTCCTAGCCAATGACAGTCATCCTCTTTCTTTGTAGAGCATGTCTGTATATTGTATTTTCCCTTAATCTACAGATTGCCCCAGTGAAAAAATACCTGATAATCATAAATCACATCACGAAAATTTTGTCCTCTGAATAATTACAGCTCTGTTTCTCTTTGTTACCCCATCAACTTTCAAAAACAATGATATTTGTAATATTTTAGAATACAAATTCATTTTCTGCCACAACTACTGTATCTATTCCAAAGGAAAAGGCAATTGTTACTTTTTAAATTGTTTTTCTGATATTCATATATATACACACATGTTTATATACAAATGTACATACATATACAAATATATGTACCTATCTTGATGAAAGTGAAGGAGGAGAGTGAAAAAGTTGGCTTAAAGCTCAACATTCAGAAAACTAAGATCATAGCATCTGGTCCCATCGCTTCATGGCAAATAGATGAGGAAACAGTGGAAACAGTGGCTGACTTTATTTTTGGGGGCTCCAAAATCACTGCAGATGGTGACTACAGCCATGAAATTAAAAGATGCTTACTCCTTGGAAGGAAAGTTATGACCAACCTAGACAGTGTATTAAAAAACAGAGACATCACTTTGCCAACAAAGGTCCATCTAGTCAAGGCAATGGTTTTTCCAGTAGTCATGTATGGATGTGAGAGTTGGACTTTAAAGAAAGCTGAGCACTGAAGAATTAATGCTTTTGAACTGTGGTGTTGGAGAAGACTCTTGAGAGTCCCTTGGACTGCAAGGAGATCCAACCAGTCCATCCTAAAGGAGATCAGTCCTGGGTGTTCATTGGAAGGACTGATGCTGAAGCTGAAACTCCAGTACTTTGGCCACCTCATGTGAAGAGTTGACTCATTGGAAAAGACCCTAATTCTGGGAGGGATTGGGGGCAGGAGGAGAAGGGGATGACAGAGGATGAGATGGTTGGATGGCATCACCGACTTGATGGACATGGGTTTGGGTAAACTTCGGGAATTGGTGATGGACAGGGAGGCCTGGCGTGCTGCAATTCATGGGGTCGCAAGGAGTCAGACATGACTGAGTGACTGAACTGAACTGAACTGATATCAAATATATACATTTGTGTGTATACATATGCATAAACATATGTGCATGTACAGATATATATTCAAATATATATATCCATGTGTGTGTGTGTATATATATATATATCCATAGTGCCATTTTGGTTTTGTTTATATTTTTTTTACTGTATAAAATATACAGTTATTTCCCCTGCACTGACTATTTTGCATATGGTAATGTATATGTTTCAATGTTACTCTTTCCGTCTCTCCCTTTCCTTCCCTTATTGTGTCCACAAGTCTGTTCTTTGTGTCTCCATATAGTTTTGTATAACTGTAGTTTAAGCAACATCCAAAAATGCATATCTTGTAATGCCTTCATATTGAAATTTTTATATAAACTTTTAAACTTTATACTTATTCAGTTTAGAGCATATTTTAAAAATATTGAGGCTCTCCTTTCTTAGTATATGCAAAATAAGACAAGCATTTATTAAGTAATAACTTCTAAAAGCTAAGTAAAGTATACACATTTATTATATCTCTTAGGTTTCAAAATAGTTATTTATTCCTACTGGGTACAGCATAAATAGATTAAGTTTTTATATATAAAGCGGAATTTGTGTCCATATCATAGAACAAATCAGCCAATTATACCTCTCACTCTGATAGTGAATGCACATTCTTTTTCAAATTTTAAAAGAGCTAAAAAATTATTGCTTTGACTCTGAACTATGCAAAAAGTTATGAGATGGCTAAACTTGAAACATACATTTTGATATCCCAGATTAATGAGTGTTGCATATTCATTGTACAAGAAACTTGTTCTTTAGGCTAGTATTTGATAATAGATGAATAAATGCACTGAAGTAATGAAGAGGTAAGAAAATTGGAGTCCTGATCCTAGTATTTGTTTTCATGTGTGGCAGGGAGGTGCCTTCACTCCTCTGAGCATTTGTAATTGCTGTAAAATGATTCTGACTTATGCCTTGTCTGGCTGACAAGCTGTTGTGAAAAGTAAATAAGGTAAGAGATATGAAATCAATTTATAAACATGAAACTATGAAAATACATGTAATTATATTTATTTAGGAAGCTAAGTTTCCCAGATTTACATTTCATTTACGTGTAGTGCTTTTTAAGTTCTCATTAACATAATAAAGCATTGGGAACAGCCTGTTGTGTAATGTTTTACACAACATTTGGGGATAAGGTTGATTTCCTGGTGGCTCAGGTGATAAAGAATTCTTCGCCTGTAATGCGGAAGTCCTGGGCTAAATCCCTGGGTTTGGAGGATCCCCTGCAGGAGGGCATGGCTCCAGTATTTTTGCCTGGAGAATTTGCATGGACAGAGGAGTCTGGCCGGCTACAGTCCGTAGGGTCAAAAAGAGTCAAACACGACTGAGCAACTAAGAATAGCAACAGGACAAGGCTGATAGAAATCAACTTTTTCCTGAATGAACAGTTGAGAAAAATTAGACATTCATATTTATACATAAAAATTAGCAATGCTCTTTGCTTATTTTAAACCTCCAATAATAACACCACAGTTCTTAAAGTGTGCTGTGTAGTCAAATTTGCCTTCAAACTATTTAGAACCAGAGGTTGACTATGAGGAAAACCTAGGCATACACCTATAACCTTGAGTGATAATCAGTAGTGAAAACTATATATTGATGCTTTTCTTCAAAGACAGAGTTTTCCATCTGTCAATGATGCATAGAAAAAAAAAAAAAAGAAAAACCCTCAAAACTCTACCTTCTTATTTGTTTTGGATTTGTGTGTATATAGCCCCAAAGATGTTGATACAGAATGAATATACTTTTATCATGCTGGATACTATGAGTTGAATCTCATAAGGCAAGTCATAATAACACGACATGTTTCTCGATAACTTTTGATCCCATTTGATAAAGAACAAATCTTCAATTTCCCATATTTCTAATAAAAATATAGCTGACTCTTCACCAGAGATTCAGAAATCTCAAAGATCAAGGGACCAGAGAAAAGTTCTCTGGCAGACTCAACTGGTATATCAGTGCTCTAAGAAAAAAAGTATGTATGAAAATAGCAGAGATTACCATGGTTACTTCTGTTGAATAATTTAGATAAATGTTATAATATGAAATAAATAAAACCGTAGCTGAGACTGCAGTTTTAAAAGACATTATTTTTCTTCTTTAACATCCTATTTTATCTTCTAGACTGACATTCCCAACTAGCTATATTTATAAACTATCTAGAACCGGTTGAGAGTTGAGGTCCTAGTGTCAACAATTATGGTCCATAGCTAGGCTCTGCCAAGTGTTAGATTATATATCCTAACCTAAGGCTAAATTTCTGTATGTGCCAAAGGGTAAAAAACTGTGATGGCTACCTTACAGAGTTAATAAAATTGAGATTGTGTGTATGAAGTGCTTAATACAGTTTAAGGTGTGGCATGGCCTGAAGTACATTATTGGTAAATGTTATTAATTATAACTATATACTCTGTACATGTGATAGTGGTAATTATTAAAAAGATACAAAGTCTATTATGGTCTCAGTGTTGGATGGCACTAATAAATTCACTCTACTCATTTTCAGATTTATGATGGATTATAATGAATCATTTAGACAGTACCAATTGTCTAGGCTGTGCCAGTTGGTAGTGCTGAGGACGTTTAACATTTCGAGGCTCATTCAGAGAGACTGCAAATGGTGCATTATTGAAAAGAAGGCCCCATTGGACAGGAATCTCCCTGGTTGACATAGTGACCCACACATTCTCTCAAATGTGTGGAAAATTATCTAATAATCTCAGCATTTAAAAGTCTAAGTACTAGCTTCAAATACAAGGTTTTGAGTTAAAATGATGTAAGTGGACCATGCTCATTGTTTAAATCAGTCTTGCCTTTTACCTCCCTGTTAAATTTCTTCAAATAACACCTACTGTTTTCAGAACAAACTAAATGAACCTCTGTATGATTGAACCGTATAGTTGGGTTAAAGTCTAAGGGAAAAAAATAAAGCAGCCACACTCTAATAGTCATATTTTCATTCTTTGCCTCTTGGTTGAGAAATGAAATGACAGACCAAGAAATTTTAAGTTCACTTTGTATGAGCATAAGATGATCCTTATCCAACCACATTCTTACTTTTTAATGATGCAGTGAGAGAAAAATCATTTGTCATAGTTATTTACTGGAAAAATACAAATCCTTGAATGAAGATGATGAGTTTAAATTCTAGGTTTATTACATATTACCTCAATGACCACAAGGTTAAAAAATTTTATATAATTATACCTATGCCCATTCTCCTTATCTCAAAAGAGAGAAATGCCTTCCTACCTTATAGGAATATTGAATGGAATAACTAAAATAGCACTGATGATAGTTAAAATTTAAATTTTGTAAACAGACCTTCTTGGATTATTTATTATATTTCTGGCACTATGTTTATTAATTTAATGTGTTATTTATCTATGAATGACTTAGTGCCTGGAAATAAGGACTTTAATAATTGTTTGTTACTCTCTGTGTAAAGTCATTAATTACCTCATATATGCATTGCTCTGTGACAAGGAAGTTTAATGCAGTGTGATTATCTGTTTTTTATTATCTCTACTCTTAGACTGTGATCTCTCAGAAAATAGGAAAGAGATTGTTTATCTTTGAAATTTCAAGAGACATTTTGGCAAAGTTATATTACATTCCTGATAATGTTTGTTTAATGAATGAATACAAATAAGTAAACTCTGGATTGATAAACTCCTGGAAGTAGATTTAGTTAAAGATAAGCACTTTAAAATGGAAGAAACGTTATAAGGAGTAGTCACATACATAGAGCAAGCAAAGCCTATTTAAATGCCAGCACTTGGCATAGAAAAATGTACTATAAATTCAAAGAAAGAAGAGTCAGAGTTATGAGTCAGAGTTAGATTTGAATAAAGCTGTGCACATAGGACCTGGATATGTGAAGTAGGAGACTACTGCAAGGCAGGAGAAGGCAAATATTAAGACCTAAAAAGCTGAATAACTATAATGTCTTCAGAGCATAAGGAACGACTGCCATGGATTCATAGGTTTCTGTGTAGGCACGAATGGGGAGATGAGCTTGAATGGAAACTGGTCTGTTTTGACCTTGTTGATAGTTATCAATTGAGGTTTGAGCAATATTTTTTCTATAAAAATTGCATTTACATACTATTCAGTTATGTGTTATAGAAATTGAGAGGGAGACAATTTGGGAAACTAGGATCCTTTAGGCTCATAATTCTACATTTATGATAAAAGAAATCTGGGCTTCGATGAAAATGTTGAAAACAGCAAAGCATAGATGCAGGAGGTAATAAGGTGAAGACATAGGAAAAGTTAATGAATTAAGTCAAGAAGACTACAAATAAACTTCTAATTGGAGTCCACTAATAGATTTTCTAAAAATTTTGATGATTTTTTAAAAAATTTGATTGTTTAATTTTTCTCAAATATTTCTGTCAAATACAATTATAGAGGGGTAATAGGAATTGTTATAAGAACAAAAAAAATATATGGTCAACAAGTTTTAAAAGTTGGCTTAAAAAATAAAACAAATTTATTAATTCAATGATTGCTATAATGTCTAAGATATTACTACAGTAATTAGCATTATTTTATTTAAGTATAGTTGATGTATAATGTTAGTTTCAGTTGTAGAACATAGTAATTCAATATTTTATAGATTATACTCCATTTATAACTATTACAAAATAAAGGCTGTATTTCCCAGTGCTGTTTGATATGTACACGTTCCTTAGTTCCTTATCTATTTTATATATAGTAGTTATACCTCTTAATCCCTTGCCCTTATTTTGCCCCTTCCCTCTACTGTCTCCCCACTGGCAACAACTAGTTTTTATCTGTGAGTATGATTCTGTTTTGTTAGATACAGTCTTTGTTTTATTTTTTATTTGCTTCAGAGTTATTCTCTAGGTGAGGTTTTACTTCATCTCACCAAAGTCTGAGCCCTGACTCCTAGGGAACACTTTGCAAACACTAACTAATGGAAACTTTTGACAGTCCTTTGAAGTATTCAGCTACTCTCAAGATATAGAAACAATTATTCACAAGTTGGGCTACTTACATATCAGCTTTAGTCATAGTAATTAACTAAAATATTAATTACTTACTGTAAATAACCACTTTGGTAATTCAGTCCAGTCTCCAGATAATAACAACTTCTACTTTTATTTCAAATTTTTTAAAATTTATTTTTGGTGGCTAATTGCTTTACAATGTTGTGTTGGTTTGATAATAATTGATTTGAAATGAAAATAGTCTTATCATTCTTATTAAGGGAATTGTTTGTTCTAATTTATGTATAGACTTAAATATAGAGACTTTAAAGTCATCGTTATAACATGATTCCTGAGGATCATCTTTTCTTTTCTTTTGCTCTTTCTTACTTTTGGGCTAAATTCCTCCATAAGCTATAAGCATTACATTTTAACAGAGAGAAATAGAGGGATATGTTTCCTCTCAAATGGTCTTTATTTTGAATACTTGTTTAAGCCTTTAAAAGCTAGAGCTTCCTGTATATTTTATTGTGTCAATACTTGTTAACATCACTTTTAAGTTGATTCTTTGCCTAAAAAAGATCAAACAGCATTTTTTCCATGACTGTATATTCCCTGTCATTCTCATTCCTAATTGCCCAATCACAGAGTAAAATTTATTTGTAGTATTTTACAACATGTGATGAAAGTTGTGAGGAGGTGAGAAAGTGGAAGAGACTGTGTGCTGTCATTTTCAAAAGACCAAGTAAGTAGTTCATATTTTGTTATAAATGAGCAGTAAGAATTTTGTATCATATATATTAAACTGGAAATATATGATTTATCTAGTTGTGTGGAAAAGGAATGAATGGGTTTTTGGAGAACATATAGGGAGATGGTTAATAAGTATGTGATATAAATAAGTTAATATCATTCTGTAAAAGTTGTATAATCATTTGCTAAGTTAACTCAGGAAATATTTAGATAAAATTTACCATATAATACAAGATGAAAGTTTGGCACTCCTGCTCTCAGGATTACTGGAGGCTGCAATAAAGATCTGATAGATCTCAGTATGAATCAGTCAGGCAATTAAAAAAACACTTTTTGGAGAAGGTGTTTGAATTCAATTGAGAATGTTTGATGCAAGCAGAACTACAGTAATGTCTTATCAGGAGGAACACATGAAAAATCATATGATTGTTAAAGAAAAAGATATTCAAAGAACCACAAATCAGTGTACATACAGTGATGTAACTAAGGACTCTAGAAGTAAATTCAGTTCAGTTCATTCTCTCAGTCGTGTCCGACTCTTTGCAACCCCATGAATCACAGCACGCCAGGCCTCCCTGTCCATCACCAACTCCTGGAGTTTACTCAAACTCATATCCATCGAGTCAGTGATGCCATTCAGCCATCTCATCTTCTGTTGTCCCCTTCTCCTCCTGCCCCCAATCCCTCCCAGAATTAGGGTCTTTTCCAATGAGTTAACTCTTCCCATGAGGTGGCCAAAATACTGGAGTTTCAGCTTCAGCATCAGTCCTTCCAATGAACACCCAGGACTGATCTCCTTTAGGGTGGACTGGTTGGATCTCCTTGCAGTCCAAGGGACTCTCAAGAGTCCTCTCCAACACCACAGTTCAAAAGCATCAGTTCTTCGGCACTCAGCTTTCTTCACAGTCCAACTCTCACATCCATACATGACCACTGGAAAAACCATAGCCTTGACTAGATGGACCTTTGTTAGCAAAGTAATGTCTCTGCTTTTTAATATGCTTTCTAGGTTGGTCATAACTTTCCTTCCAAGGAGTGAGCATCTTTTAATTTCATTGCTGCAGTCACCATCTGCAGTGATTTTGGAGCCCCCCAAAACAAAGTCTGACACTGCTTCCATTGTCTCCCCATCTATTTCCCATGAAGTGATGGAACCGGATGCCATGAGCTTAGTTTTCTGAATGTTGAGCTTTAAGCCAACTTTTTCACTCTCCTCTTTCACTTTCATCAAGAGGCTTTTTAGTTCCTCTTCACTTTCTGCCAGAAGGGTGGTGTCATCTGCATATCTAAGGTTATTGATATTCCTCCCGGCAATTTTGATTCCAGCTTGTGCTTCTTCTCATGATGTACTCATGATGTACTCTGCATATAAGTTAAATAAGCAGGGTGCCAATATACAGCCTTGACATACTCCTTTTCCTGTTTGGAACCAGTCTGTTGGTCCATGTCCAGTTCGAACTGTTGCTTCCTGACCTGCATATAGGTTTCTCAAGAGGCAGGTCAGGTGGTCTAGTATTCCCATCTCTTTCAGAATTTTTCACAGTTTATTGTGATCCACACATTCAAAGGCTTTGGCATAGTCAATGAACCAGAAATAGATGCTCTTCTGGAACTCCCTTGCTTTTTCAATGATCCAGAGGATGTTGGCCATTTGATCTCTGGTTCCTCTGCCTTTTCTGAAACCAGCTTGAACATCTGGAAGTTCACATTTCACATACTGTTGAAGCCTGGCTTGGAGAATTTTGAGCATTACTTTGCTAGCGTGTGAGATGAGTGCAATTGTGCGATAGTTTGAGCATTCTCTGGCATTGCCTTTCTTAGGGATTGGAATGAAAACGGACCTTTTCCAGTCCTGCTGGCCCATGCTGAGTTTTCCATATTAGCTGGCATATTGAGTGCAGCCTATGTTCAATTCTGAGTTCTCCAGTTGCTTGCTGTGTAGTCTCTGGTTACTCACTAAATTGATGCACTTCAGTTTCAGCTATGAAATTAGGATAAGTATATCCACTAGATTATAAACTCCTTTTGAGTAGGAAATGTTGGTAAAATACTTACTAGGGTGCCTAACAGAAGGTAATCAATAAATAGTAGGTATTTCAGATTATTATTATTGCAGTTGCATTGGGGAGTGTTTGTAGCAGAAGATGGTTTAAAGAAGTGGAGGGGGCCAAAGTGACCCAAGGAAATTTTGGAAGGCCATGGATATTTGTTTATAGCGATGGTATTACAAGCATATGTCCAAATTCATCAAATTATATATAATAATTAGGTGTAGTTTTGTGTATATCAATTATACCTAGATAAAGCTACAAAAAGCTTAATATATAACAAGTAAGATTGCTCATAAAACACAGTAACAAAAACTGAATCTTTAAAAGAAGAAACAGAAACAGCTAGGAAGAATCAAAATAGAATCTTTATTTTGCTAAGTTAATCAGTGTTGACTACATCATGAAAACAAGTGGCAGTTAGTCAGTTTCTGTGCAAAATTTATAGAATCCGACAGAAATCATGTGAATCACATGGTCGGGACTGAGCTATGTGGCAGGACCACTTTTTTCCAACTGCCCAGTTGGAAATTTGTCCTCACTTAAGTGTGAAATGCTGAAAGTCTGCACCAAGTCACAAGGGATGGAGGAAAAAGAGGGCATGCAGAAAAATATTTAGAACATACATAGTAGTACATGGAGTGTCATTGAATTTCTAGAATATGTGAATGGAACCAGTAAATGGAGATACATTTAATCAGGTTTGGGTTACATCAAGAGGTACATACGTTCACAGAAAATGTAATAGGTTTTAGAAATATTCATTTTGAACAAATGTTGGACACATTCATTTGAGTTGCTTCTAGGACATAAAAATGAAGAAGGGGAGTATTTGTTAGAAATATGAGATGACTGAGATGTCACGTAGGTCAAAAGAGGTCAAAAGTCACTGTTAAAAATAGAAGAGTAAGGACTTTATTTTTGAAGCAAATTAAAGCCTCCTTGTTTTAACAAATTTTGAAATAAAACATTCCAGAAGTGCAGGAAAAGCAAGAGCAGAAGATTTTAAAAGTTAGTTTATAACCAGGATATGTCAAGGAGCATTTAGAAGTGTTTTACTAGTATGGAGTATCTGAAAATGGTCCCTTTTCTCCTGTCTTCCAGAAGCATTTACTGTACTGCTTTTCCAGCTTTCTTCAAGTCTGTCCACTGCCTTCTAGCCTCTGCTTGTTGCCAAACTGCAAAGGTAAAGTCAGTGTTCCAGAATGCAAGGGCTTTATTTTGATCTGAGTTCAGTTCATATTCATTGTCTTCTTCTTTCCCCCCACACATCACCTTGGTGTTTAATCTCCCCAGGAGGAGTGCTCACCTTTACCCCTTGATCCAGTCAGATAGTTATGTTTTCATTTATCTCAGTAATCTACACAAGCTACATCTAAAGCTAAATATTTGTGTCTAGAATTTATGGGGAAATAATACTTATTTTAATATATATATGGCAGCCTCCTAGTGTCTATTTAAAGAATGAATTGATTGATAAAAGAATTTAAAATATAGTGGTCAGAAACCAGGAAGCTGGGCTACATTATAGAATCCTTTAAAAAATTGCACCATTTTGTCTTCCTGTTCAAAGGACAGGTTGAGCTATCTGAATTCACAGTTCTGCCCACATTATGTTTGCCCTGTAGAAAGAAAATAGGCCTTTAGAAGGCTGTGTTGAAGTTCAGCCTATGCCATTCCACATCACAGCAGGAATATCACAGCCCATCACTTCTAAAAGTTAATGTACCATCCTTCACAAGATCCTCTCTAGACGAATATTGCCAGAGGTTAAATGACATTAATACTGAAGTTCGTGACTGTATAATGTAGTTTATAATCCTGAGGACACACTTTAACAGCAACCGCCATTCTTCTCATATTTTTGTTGTCTTTTTGACATAAAAATTGCTCTTGTGGAAAATTGTCATTTCTCAGAGGTCCAATTCTTTATGCTGGGGCTACTTGGGGGTACAGAATAGCTGAAATCTGAATATGGAACAAAACAGTGGATAAAGAAAGCAACTGCGATCTAAGGAGAGTTAAACTCTAACAGTTGGCTTTCTCATGTCCTGTTTTCTCTACAAAACAAATATGAAGCTCTGTGTGTTATTTACCCTGTTTTCCCATAAGTGCATCCTGTGTTTGAGCATACTTGATGTTTCTGTACCTTATCTCTTGCTGTTTTTCTGGTTATTATCTTGCAATTTACTGATGATGGCAGATATTAAGTGATCTCTTAAAAGATCCTGGACCTCAAGGAACTCTGACTTTGTTGATACTTAAACCTTAGAGAGATTATATATGAGGTACTCAAGCTGCCTGAAGCCCGTTATTCATGACTAGGGCATTTGTTTAAGTTCCTATGTACTTGCCTACTCTAAGGAACTAGGCTAGATATGTTAAATCTTTGAGAGACCTTTATAGCATTGCTTATAAATCCTTTATTACAGTCATGGTTAAGGAACTCTTTGGGGTTCCATTCCTCTGAGTGTGATTCAGGCTTTTAGTAAGGAGTGAATTTATTTAAAAATATACCATTTTGCCAATATAATAGCTAATGAGGAAACAGACAAATTTCACTTAAAAACAAATTACTTCACTCCTGCTTAGAACAGCATCACATTCCAGAATAGAGGTTTTAACCATTTAAAACCTAAAAAAAAAAAATTAACAGTATATGCCAAGTTGCCTTTAGACAATGTCTCCAAAATCTATATTGTTATGTCCATTTGTATCATTCAAAAATCATGGTTGCCAATTCAGATAACAATCAGTGGTTAGAAATTACTAGAAGTGAGTGAATACTATAAATATGATTCAAGTTGCTGCTACTGCTAAGTCGCTTCAGCCATGTCCGACTCTGTGCGACCCCATAGACAGCAGCCTACCAGGCGCCTCCGTCCCTGGGATTCTCCAGGCAAGAACACTGGAGGGGGTTGCCATTGCCTTCTCTGATATGATTCAAGACAATCTTTAAAAACAAGGTGTCAAGCTGGTTAAATATTTAAGAGATACTGAAACTCTTTACTTCTGCATGACAAAATTTTCTCATTCATTTATTCAGATTAAGCCACATAGAATTCTGTGTGTCAAGAGTACTCACAGAGAATTCTTATAACCATTCTTACTTTAGAATTCTAAGTCAAGTGACTGGTAGAAAATCTAGATTAAATAAAGCCATGCAGATCCTTTAGTGGTTTAACAGTATGTTTGTGATCTTTTTCTATTGTTCCTTTTGAGAGATAGGACTTAGATACCCCTTCTCAGGGGTTTAAGGTGGACTAGGGGGGATGGCTTGTGGTGAATAGCGTAAGATAGAAGTGTGTAAATTCCTCGATTAGGTTGTAAAAGGCATTGCATCTTCATCCTTGCTTCACTCTTTTAGATTTCTTGCTTTGTTGTTGCTGTTCAGTTGCTAAGTTGTGTCTGACTCTTTGTGACCCCATGAACTGCAGCACAACAGGCTTCCCTATCCTTCACCATCTCCCAGAGTTTGCTCTAACTCATGTCTATTGAGTTGGTGATGCCATCTAACCATCTCATCCTCTGCTCTCCCCTTCTCCTCCTGCCTTCATCTTTCTCAGCATCAGGGTCTTTTCCAGTGAGTCAGCTCTTCACGTCAGATGGCCAGAGTATTAGAGCTTTAGCTTTGGCATCAGTCTTTCCAATTAATATTCAGGGTTTCTTCAGTGCTCAGCATTCGGGTTTCCTTTAGAATTGACCTCCTTGCAGTCCAAGGGGCTCTCAAGAGTCTTCTCCAATACCACAGTTCAAAGGCATCAGTTCTTCAATGCTCAGCCTTCTTTATGGTCCAACCCTTGCTTTGGGGGAATCCAAGTACTATGTCATGAGAACACATCTCTGTAGAGAGGTCCAGTGACTAGTCACTGTACCCTCATGACTCTGATCTGCACTGATTTCCAGTGAGTGAGCCTCCTTGAATCAGATCCTCCAGGTTTAGTCAAGTCTTCAGATGACTGCAAGCTCTAGTCCACACCCCATCTACTGTCTGAGTAGCTGAGCCAGACTCTGAGCCAGAACCAGCCAGTTAACCTGCTCCCAGATTTCTGATCCAGACAACCTGGGGAGGATATTACCTGTTTACTATTTTCTGATGTTGCAAATTCTCTGATTGTGCTATATGAACCGAAAATCAGGACAAAAAAAACAAAAAAACTATTTTCAATAACCGTTTTATTTCAGTAGACTTACATGTTAAGTTTGTAAATATTTCCAATTTTGCAATGGCAAGAAGCTAGTGATTTGAATCACAGGTCATGGTTTTAAGTTACTGTACCAACATTTACCAACTCGATCACGTGTTTCCATTGGCAAGTAAAAGGATTCCAGGTAATATGTTAAGGATGTTTATTATCTCAAATAATCAGAAGTCCAGAGGTAAGCTGTTATAAGACAAGTTAATACAGTGAGTCAATAGTGCAAAAGTCTGATAAACTTCTGTGTGTCTTGAAATTTGCTACTTGAGTATAGTAACTCCCGGCATCCTGTCCTACAAAAATGTATGGAAAGTCTACAAGATGATATTTATCTTGTGTTATTTGTAAGAGCAGGAAAAACAGTCACAAGAGTCTTAATTCTGTCTTATTAATTTAGATTATGTCACTAGAATTTTCAAGATTGATTTACAGAATTAGCATTTAAATCTTTAGTCTTGGGAGAAACCTATGAAACATATATCTTCCAATAATGGGACAAAATTAGAATTGTATTTTTTAGGCAATAAATTTGGTAACAAGGCTAGGCAACGAATATATGGCAAAATATTGATGTGACGTTAAACATTGCAAAATTTAAATATAATTTTTCCTCAGTTCCTTTCATGTTAATTTAGAATAATGTCTTCATTAAAGAGCTATTATTATTATTACAAAGCTCCTTGGGAGAAAAGCTATGATAAACCTAGATAGAGTATTAAAAACCAGAGACGTTACTTTGCGAACAAAGGTCCATATAGTCAAAGCTATGGTTTATCCAGTATTCATATATGGATGTGAGAATTGAACCATAAAGAAGGCTGAGAGAGGAAGATTTTATGATTTTGAACTGTGATGCTGGAGAAGACTCTTGAGAACCCCTTGGACAGCAAGGAAATCAAACCAAACATTCCTAAAGGACAACAACCCTGAATTTTCATCGGAAGGACTGATGCTGAAGCTGAAGCCCCGATACTTTGGCCACTTGATCCAAAGAGCCAACTCCTTGGAAAAGACCCTGCTACTGGGAAAGACTGAGGGCAGGAGGAGAAGGGGGCGACAGAGGGCAAGATGGTTGGGTGGCATCATTGACTCAATGGACGTGAGTCTGAACAAACTCTGGGAGATAGTGAAGGACAGGGAAGCATGGTGTGCTGCAGTCCATGGGGTTGCAAAGAGTCAGACAGGATTGAGTGACTGAACAAAAACAATAAATTATTACATGGTGTAATATATAGTCACTATGCCTCAGAAGGATCTATATTCATAGAATAAACTCATGTATCTGTATACATGAATAAATGAATTGTACTTTTTCCTAACGAATACTGACTTTCCCTTCAATTTCCTAAATAGGTAAAAATTGACTCTATTGGAGATATTAGGGCATTACAAACTATATGCTGTTAGAAACAATTATGCTGCTGCGGCTGCTGCCAAGTTGCTTCAGTCGTATCCGACTCTGTGCGACCCCTTAGATGGCAGCCCACCAGCCTCCCCCATCCCTGGGATTCTCCAGGCAAGAACACTGGAGTGGGTTGCCTTTCCTTCTCCAATGCATGAAAGTGAAAAGTGAAAGTGAAGTCGCTCAGTTGTCTGACTCTTAGCCACCCCATGGACTGCAGCCCACCAGGCTCCTCTGCCCATGGGATTTTCCAGGCAAGAGTATTGGAGTGGGTTGCCATTGCCTTCTCTGAACAATTATGCACTCCTGCCTTGAATAATAGAACTGCAATTTTAAAACTAGTACATCTCATGAGAAGTCATACATTGTGCTAAGTAAGTCGCTTTAGTCACATCTGACTCTTTGTGATCCCATGGACTGTGGCCCGCTAGGCTCCTCTGTCCATGGAATTCTCCAGGCAAGAATACTGGAGTAGGTTGCCATTTCCTTCTCCATAGTCATACACTGTATGTATTTAATTTAGGAGAGGAGGAAAATTCATGACCTTGATAGTATTAAATCTTAAGGGGTTCACCACATGGTCATTGTTTTTCATTCTCAGAAGAGTTATGCTGAATCCCAGGAAACACGTATGCGTCTTGTGATGGCAGAGGCAGAATAGGATCAACGAGTTGGAGAAAGACAGGAAAACTGAGAGGCAGGAAGACTCTTGGCCAAGTAATGATGGTCATTTAGCAAATACTTATTGGTCCTCAGTTATTTCCAAAAGTCCCAGCAATCTTCATCACCAGGAGTCTTGGCATGCTTCTCGACCCCTAGTGGTGTGTTAATCATGTTGTGTATAGTCCATGGGGTCACAAAGAGTCGGACACGACTGAGCAACTTTCACTTCACTTCACTTCACAGGTCTTTTCAGGGAACAGTGGAACCCCTACCATGTCCAGACTCTGACCTAGATAGATGTTCGGCGGAGTTCAGATGTGTACTCTAAACTTAAGGGGTGGTTCCTGCCTTCGAGACCCTAACAGCTTAACTGGAATGCACAGCAAACCATTCATTTATTTAGCAAATATGGATCATATACTGTGCAAGTTATTTTGCTAGGCACCAGAATGAGTACCGCGGTGTTTAGCCGCTAAGTCGTGTCTGCCGTAGACTAAAGCCAGCCAGGCTCTTCTGTCCTTGGGATTTCCCAGGCAAGAATACTAGAGTGGGTTGCCTTTTCCTTCTCCAACAGCAGTGCCATGAATGGCAACTATTATACTAGTGGGTTTTTAAAATGGAAACAATGGTGAAGATGAATGAAACATAGTAAAAATAAATAAATAAATAAAAATCTTAAGGGGTTCAGTGAAGGATTGCTGCAGTTACAGTGTGAAATTATTAAATGTCATTTCATCAAATATTTGATTAGCTGTCTTCCTAGTTGAGGAACTAAGAGGCTACTTTCAATCTGGTTGTTCCTGTTTTGCTTAGATACAATTATTTAGGAAGACCTAAAAGTATTATTTAAATTCAGGAATTTAGGGACATAAATATAATTGATTTAGAGTAATTAAATAATGACATGAATTAGATATGACTTGGCATGTCAATTTAAGAACATCTAAGTAAATAGCCACTAAGACATGTTCAGCTGTTTGGACTGTAGCCCACTAGGCTCCTCTCTGCATGGGGTTTCCCAACAAGAATATTGGATTCTGTTGCTGTTTCCTTCTCCAGGGAATCTTCCCAACCCAGGGATCAAACCCACATCTCTTGCATTGGCAGGTGGATTCTTTACCACTGAGCCACTTTGGAAGTCTGTAAATACAGAGTCAGTTAAGTAAAATTATAAAACACTGAGTATTTAAATTATTTTTATGCTATCAATCCTTCTTTTAGTGTAATTTTCTTAAAATCCAGAGGCATGAGGAACTATAAGATTATAGTTTCAAAATATATAGGACACTAAGTCTACAAATATTTTATAAAATAAAAGGCTTCTATCATTGTTTGGCCAGAACTGCTTACTATAAGCCCCTGAGAAATCCACATTTGTATATTAGAACATCAGTTTAAGCTTATTCAAAAAAGACATGTTCAATATTAAGATGACATTGATCAAATTCGCTTGAGAAATGAATACTTTTCACTTATATCACCTTTAACTCCCTGAAAGAGCCTTTAATACTCCTGCTCATACTCTGAGACCATCAGATCTGTTTTTGTCAAAATTTTCAATGGCCTTCAGGTTATTAGATTTAATGGATATTTCAGGAGTACCATCTTCTGTGACATCTAAGCCATATATAGGACTCCCTCACTTCTTCATACATGGGGGGAAAAGTCCTTCTCTTGGCTTCTGGGACCCACTCTCCTGGTTTTTTTCTTGCCGAGTCAATAGCTTCTTCTCAGTCTCTTTAGAAGGCTCCAGATTTTAAGATCTCTTGGAGTGCCTCAGATCTCAGTAGTTGGTCTTTATCTGTTTTTCATGATCACTAAAAGTTCCATTTATATATTGATTGTTTATAGATTGTCGATTTTCTCCAAACTAAAATCAGGACAGGTTTGTCAAACCATAATCTACTCTTGTTTATCTAATTATATTTCTTTAACTCAACATGTCTAGTTGAGCTCCACATCTTATCCCCATAAACTTGCTCCACCTGTGAATTCATTCATCTCAGTTGTTAGTAAATCCATCAAGGTTATCTTTCTTTTCTCTGTCTCTCGCTCTCTTCAGAATCTGACATTAACAGTAAAGAGTATTTAGTTACATTTTCATTGAAGAGTAAAGAAGTGGAGAGACCATCATTCACTGCTTGAAAGAAAGATTGTATTGTTTTGTTTTAGCAATCAGTCTTTTCCTAGAAAGAAAGAAAGAATAGTGAGCTGATTTTGTAAAGAGTTAAAGGAAGTAGCATTCTCACAGATTGGAGGACTTTGAAAAGTGGTCCTGTTTAGGAATTGGCTGAACTTTTGCTGTGAAACCATGTTATTCAGTGTAGATCTTCCTGATTGGTTGATGTTTAGAAGTCTGGGCAGCAGAATAAGGTTGTTGCTGCTTGACTAATTCTAAGAAGTATGCTGTTGGAGGAACAAACATGGATCAAATCTGATGGCCTTAAACCTGACTCAGATAGTTACTTATTGCTATGGCCAGAAACAATCAGTCTTTTCCTAGGAAGACAATGGATGGAAGACAATCGATGGATTTACTAACAACTGAGATGAATGAATTCGCAGGTGGAGCAAGTTTATGGGGATAAGATGTGGAGCTCAACTAGACATGTTGAGTTAAAGAAATATAATTAGATAAACAAGAGTAGATTATGGTTTGACAAACCTGTCTTGATTTTAGTCTGGAGAAAATAGACAATCTATGCTTGACTAATTCTAAGAAGTATGCTGTTGGAGGAACAAACATGGATCAAATTTGATGGCCTTAAACCTGACTCAGATAGTTACTTATTGCTATGGCCAGAAACAATCAGTCTTTTCCTAGGAAGACAGGAACTTATTATTCTCAAAAGAGATAGAAAACGTATTTCCTTCTGCTCAACTATGTGTTCAAGTCATGTTTCCTTACACTTTCTCTTTTTATTAAAACCCTGAACTAAAAAACTGATAGAATTATGGCCAAAGTAAGAGTACGCTTAATGTATGAATTGGGAAGAGGAGTTAGTATGCTAATAGACAGCAGATTATTTTTTTTCTTCAAATATGCAGATATAAATGTAGTAAGTAAGTACGTAAGTGAAAGTCGCTCAGTTGTGTCTGACTGATTGCGACCCCATGAACTATGCAGTCCATGAAATTCTCCAGGCCACAACACTGGAGTGGGTATCCTTTCCCTTCTCCAGGGGATCTTCCCAACCCAGGGATTGAACCCACGTCTCCTGCCTTGCAGGTGGATTCTTTACAAGCTGAGCCTGATTCAAAATACAATGAATTAGGGACAGAAGTGCCCTAATCTGCAAACAATGTGAAAAGGATAATAAAATTGAGTTCTTGTTCTGGATATTACTCTCAGAATTTTAACAATGGACAAACATTATAAGAATTATATTGCATCAGCGTAACCCCAAGATGACTTTAGGGCACAGATCAAACATGCAAACACGTAGAGCATCCATTAGCAATTCATGGAGTGGAGATACCTTTGGAGAACATATTCACATTTTATTCCATCATGTAGGGCCAGTTAATCAAATGTTACTAGTATCACTTTTGATTCCAATGTAGAGGATTACATAGTCTAGATTTAGAGGCCAATGAGTTCCTGTTACAGGTGGTTTCTCTATCAAAGTAGATAATTTGTTCAAGACCAGCCCATGAGAAACATTTCAGGCTGTGTGTTTTGTTTGCCTTGTTTCACTTTAATATTTTTAAAAACATTCTTCACTATTTGTGTTATTATAGAACTTTTTTTATTATTATTTTTTAATTCAGAAGACCTCCCAGAACACATGCTCACATGAAAACATTTACAAACACACACACACACATATATATATATATGCACACACAAATATATGTCTCTCTATATGTATGCACACATACATAGCATTATATATATATATATATATATATATATATGTATATATATGAAGAAAAAGTTGGTTAGAAAATATAGGTCTGTAGTAATTAGTTACTTATTTTATACATTTTACCAGTTTGGGACACCTAAAATATAGCTAAGCTTTACATTTTTTCTGATAATTTTCTAGTGAATTATTAACCTTTTAGTATTAAATGACATTAGCACTGGTCATGTATTTAAGGTTCTATCATAATAATTCATTTTTATTGTCATCAATATGATTATAAAATAAAATTCAGTGCTCACTTAGGCAGCACATATACTAAAATTGGAATGATACAAAGAAGATTAGCATGGCCCCTGCACGAGGATGACATGCAAATTCGTGAAGCATTCCCTATTTTTTATGGAAGCAACCTAGATGCCCATCAGCAGACGAATGGGTAAGAAAGCTGTGGTACATATACACCATGGAATATTACTCAGCCATTAAAAAGAATTCATTTGAATCAGTTCTAATGAGATGGATGAAACTGGAGCCCATTATACAAAGTGAAGTAAGCCAGAAAGATAAAGACCAATACAGTATACTAACGCATATATATGGAATTTAGAAAGATGGTAATGATAACCCTATATACAAAACAGAAAAAGAGACACAGATGTACAGAACAGACTTTGGGACTCTGTGGAGAAGGCGAGGGTGGGATGTTCTGAGAGAATAGCATTGAAACAAGTGTACCATCAAGGGTAAAACAGATCACCAGCCCAGGTTGGATGCATGAGACAAGTGCTCAGGGCTGGTGCACTGGGAAAACCCAGAGGGATCGGATAGGGAGGGAAGCGGGAGGAGGGATCAGGATGGGGAACACATGTAAATCCATGGCTGATTCATGTCAATGTATGGCAAAAACCACTACAATATTGTAAAGTAATTAGCCTCCAACTAATAAAAAAAAAATAAGTAGAGTGACAATATAAAAAAAAATAACATAAGATTCACCTTATTTTTCTTATTGAAAAAATATGACAATTTTAAGTCAATCAAATGAACAAATAAAGATATTTTATATCAATATTAAGTGGAAGTGCTGAAGCATATTACTTAAACACACGGGCTTTGCAGCCACGCTACTTGGCTTGAAATCCAATCTCCAAACTCAATTGTCATAGTCTATTAGGCAAGTCATTTTGTATTTCTAAACACTTGTTTCCTTAATCATGCAATAGAAGTTATGCTAGCACCTACATCAGAAGTGTTACTGTTAAATGGGAAGATTGATGTAAAACACTTCAGAAACTAGTAGCACATATCAAGCAATCAATACATTATGGCTGTTTTTAAAAAATACAAAATTATGATTGTGTTTACTCATATTTCAATTAAATGAAATTTAAAATAATAATGAAACATACTTTTTCACTTATTCAGTGGACAGCAACCTGAAAGTATGATGAGTGCTGGGAAACACCTGTAACATCATTGGTGACAGTATAAATTGGTTGAATGCATTAATGCATTATATAATTCATTCTGCACAAACAGCAGAAAATAATTTGAGACTTTACTAGATATCTCCCTAAAATGCTGAAAATATTGAGTAAAGGCTACTCATCATCAGGACCATGAGAAAAACATGCCATGGGATCAGCCTAGCAAGAACAGAACTACTCAGGTCTCTGAGCACTTGATTCAGCTGCCTCAGTATCAGGGACACTAGATACATCATCTGTGTGGGAATCACGGCAGTGATGCCAAAGGTGATGGACATAATGTGACCCTGTAGCCTGCTTGTTGCTGTGACTTCCACTCCTGTATCCTCTACCTGTTTGCATTGCTTATTTCTGCTTCAAAGTCCAGGATAGCTCACAAACCCTTTTACTAGTCTCATGGAAAGCTCGAATTTATTTATTGACTGATTTTCTTCAATGGGAGATTTAGTCAGTTTACCAAGCATTGACTGTCACCCTCCTCCTTTGCTTATCTACAGGCAACAGAGAGCAGTCCAAGGAGAAGGTAGCAGCCCAGTGCTTTTGGTGGTATCCTAGGGTTAGAACCCTGGAGAAGGAAATGGCCACCCACTCCAGTACTCTTGCCTGGAAAATCCCATGGACACAGCACTGAAGTTCAGAGATTCAAAGATACAGCAAAGGCTGAGGGGTGCCTGTTCTGAAGAAGAAAAAAAAAAAAAGAAAAGCGAATAGCTTAATAGTCTATGCCATGTATCCTCTGAAAGCATTTTCACATTTATTTCCATGGACAAAGAGGCCAGGAAGACAAACCGAAACCTGAGGCTAAGAGTCCTGAAAACTAATCAGAATTTTTGATTGTCTTGTAGTATTGGGGTTTTAAAATGTGGAGTACAGGCCATACCCAGTATGAGTAGCTCTAATGAATATTTTAGATTTGTAGCTGAGTTCCCTAAAAAACTATATTCTACTAGTAAAAGTAAACCATAAATAGGTCAGTCCCTATGAAGTCTGAATCCTAGTACACTGCTGCTGCTGCTAAGTCACTTCAGTCGTGTCCGACTCTGTGCAACCCCACAGACGGCAGACCACCAGGCTCTCCCATCCCTGGGATTCTCCAGGCAAGAACACTGGGGTGGGTTGCCATTTCCTTCTCCAATACATGAAAGTGAAAAGTGAAAGTGAAGTCATTCAGTCGTGCAGACTCCTAGTGACCCCATGGACTGCAGCCTACCAGGCTCCTCCGTCCATGGGATTTTCCAGGCAAGAGTACTGGAGTGGGGTGCCATGGCCTTCTCCAGTTGCCTTCTCTAGTACACATAATTGTCAGCAAAACATTAAATCCTTTCTGGGGAAATATAAAAGCTACACCTCTAAAACTTTTTTTTTATACACAGTGACTACTATTACATCTAAAATTACCAGACACATCTAAATACAGTACTAAATTATTTAAAACCAACACAAAAAATTCAACAAAAATAGACGCACATACGATCAAGATTGTGTTATTAAAAACATTAAAACAACCATAATAACTGTACCTAACAAGGTGAAATTTTCATAGGAGAGTTCATACATAGGAGATAACAGTTGAATTAGAAAAAAGAAAATACAATATAGTGATTGCTATCTCCGTAAATGGTTTTAACAGCAGATTGGATGAACAAAAAGAGAATCAGTTAAGTATAATATAGGTCATTACAACCTGAAGAGAAAAATGGATGAAAAATGGAGAAAAGAGCATAAGAAATATTTGAAAGAGAAATGAAAGTCAGTTATCCTAATTAAAGTACTGGGAGATTGAGCTGAGTGGAGTGAGGCAGGGCAAAGGAAAAAAAGACACCAAGGATTTAAGAATAGTTCCACGCCCCCAAATATGATGAACACAGAGAAAACCAAGTCTAGAAAAATCATTGAAAATTGCTAAAAAACAGAAGATAAAATTCTGAAAAGCAGCCAAAGGGGAAAAAATTAATAGGACCTCATATGTGCAATAAGATTGACAGATGCATTTTCAAAATAAAAAATTGTATGTGAAGTTATTGTGTTCTTATGCTTTATTTCATTCTGCTTATAATTATCATATTAGGTATTAATTTAGATACCATATTATTTAAGATAATATTTCTTTTAACAGGGTGATGGTCTTGAGATGTGATCCATGTATCCCAGCTGAAGTGACTGCTGCTGGCATCCACCACTCAGCTGTCAGCTCTTATCAGAAATCACTACCATCTGCTTCATGATTGCGTCAACTAAACATGATTATCACAAAGGTTATGACCCAGTCTCTGATTGGTCCATATCCAGTGGTTGCTTACGTGAGTAAAAACGTCCTGCTTTCTCATCCAGTCCTGGAACCACTTGGATAGCTCATCCTGTCCTCAGTACTCACTGCAGAGATGACTAGACCCTTCCATTGAAACTGCCTTGCAGCTTGATGTCTTCCTCTTGTTCAACTTCCTTTTTCCTCATCCATGGCTGAAGACCCCAAGAGAACACAGCCTCCTCCCTGCTTTCTGCTTCAGAGTCTGCTTCTGAAAGAAGTCAACCTGTAACAAGTAAGTTCCATATTTTCTCCCTCTTCTTGGGGCAGACCTTTATTCTAGGTTCCATTGAAATAACTTTGCACTGTGCTTACTCTCTCAAGATATTTATGATATTTCATTATATTATACATACACACACACACTAGAATAAAGTGATGTATTAAATAGGAATAAAAGAAAGAGTATTAGAGGCACAAAGATAAAACAGCTACAAATTGGAATGTCTCTCTTCACCTAAGTATATCAGCTTGGTATAAGTGTGTATCATTTAGTAAAAGAGGAACGGAAATTGATTTCCAAACACCTACATGAGAGCTTTAAGGAGCTTTTGACTATCACTAAGGGACACTATATTTGCGCTGTCTAAAGTTCAGAAATAACAGGGGTAAAACCAATGAATCAACAAAGCAGTTCTTAGTAAAGTTTATTGTGCACATAGCAAAAAGATTGTGAACCAGAAGCACTTGAACCAAATATGAATGAGGCTCAGGGGTATATCGTTATTAAGCATTTTTTTATAGTGAGGAGGCAGTGACTGTCCTTCATAGAGATTGGTTGTAATACTAGAATTTTCTTAAATGATATGAAATGGTGGTTGTCTGTTATAGATTTTGAGAAATAGTTTTTAGTTTTGTTTATGATTTCAAGATGTATAATTAAAAAGTGACCCAGGTCATGTTAATCTAGCAAAATAAGCTAAATTAAGCTTTGCTTATAGCACTAAACTGGTTTCATCTGCTCAGGGAATTTTCCAAACTGGTCTCCATTTTTGTCTGTTTGAAGATACTGGTGATGTCGCAGGCACTGAGCAAATTAAGCAACACCTAAGTGCTTTAGATAAATACATTTACCTTAAATAGTGGGATTGTCATGTATTTTTCTCCTTTATTGTTTAGCATCTGAGAGATAAAATGTTAAAACCTTTTTACTTTTATTATACAATGAAATTTGTATTAGTTGACTATTTTTCAACAATTTTATTGAGATATGACTCACATCACATGCCATACAATTCGCTGATTCAAAGCTTGCAATTCATTGTGTGTGTGTGTTTTTAGTATATTCACAGATATGTGCGGTAACCTGCAGTCAATTATAAAACATTTTATCACCTCAAAAGGAAACTCCATATCTTGTGACTCTCATCTTTTTAATCTTTTTGTCTCTATATCCATCCCTAAGCAATTATTTATTTTTCAGTCTCTATATTTTTTATTTTCTAATCATTTTATGTGAGTGCAATCATAAAAGTTATGATATTTTTGACTACTTTATTTACCATATAGTCTCAAGATTCATTTGTCTTGTAGGTATCAGAACTTCATTGCTTTTATAGTTGAATATTCTATTGTATGGGCATACATATCTCGTTTATTCATCCTGCAGTTGATGGATATATGTTGTTTCCACCTTTTGTTTATATGAATAATGCTGTTTAAATATTTGTATACAGTTTTTGGTGTGGATATATATTTATTCCTCTTGGGCATATATATACTTAGGAGTAGAATTGCTGGGCCATAGGAAAACTCTACCTTTAATCATGAGAGGACTATCAGTCTGTTTTCCAAAGTGGCTGTGATATTTTGTATTCCCACCAGCAGTGTATCAGTGTTCCAATTTCTCTATTTTCTCACCATCATACATTGTTATCTTCCTGTAATACTTTATCCTAGCAGATACGAAGTAATATCACACTGTGTTCTAGATTTGCATTTTTATGATGACTAATGATGTCAAGCAACTTTTCATGTGCTTAGTGGCCAAACATTTGTATATCTGCCTGGAAGAAATATTAATAATATTCAGATCATTTATTCATCTTTTAATTTTTTCCTGTTTTTATTATAGTTGTAAAAAGTTTTTTTTTTTAATATATTCTTGATACAAGTCCTTTATCAGACAAATGACTTGCAAATCTTTTCCCTATCCTGTATGGTTTCACTTTCTGATGGTGCCTTTGAAGCAATAAGTTGTTCATATTGATCAATCCAGTTTTTCTGTTTTGCTTATTGCCCTTTTTTTTTTTTTTGTCATTTCTAAGAATCTTTTGCCAAATCTGAGGTAAAATAGATTTACTCTTTTGTTTTCTTCAAAGAGCTTTATAGCTTTGGCTCACATATTTAGGTCTTGGATCAATTTTTATTTAATTTTTAAATAAGCTATAGGGTAAGGGCCCATCTTGATGTTTTGCATGTGGCTATTTAGTAATCCCAGTATCAGTCGTTGTAAAGACTCCTTTTCTCTTTGGATGGTCATGGCACCTTTGTCGAAAATCATTTGACCATAGGTGTGTGGATTTTCTGTTTTAGTCCATTTAACTGGCATCTCAGATGGCATTAGTGGTAAAGAATCTGCCAGCCAATGCAGGAAGCCCAGGAGATGAAAGTTCTATCCTGGGTTGGGAAGATCCTCTGGAGTGGGAAATGGCAACCCATTCCAGTATTCTTGCATGGGAAATTTCATGGAAAGAGAAGCCTGGCAGGGTCAGGGGGTCACAAAGAGTTGGACATGACTGAACACACACTCTCACTATCTCTCCCTCTCTCTCTCTCTCCCTCTCTCTCTCTCTCTCTTTCTTTCTGTGGCCTATGGGAGATCTCTTTCTCTTTCTCTCTCTCCATTGAACTTTATCTCTGTTCCAGTTTGAGTTTCATACTGTCTTGATTACCATCTTTGAAGTGTTGCTATTTTAACAGGATAAATCTTTCAGTCATGAGCATGGATTGTACTTCCAGTTATTTAGATATCGTTTAATTTCTCAAGATATTTTGTGGTTTTCACATTATGCAAGATTTTTACTTTGTTTATTAAGTGTATGCCTAGTTTTTATTCCTTTCCTTTTTCATCTTACTATGAAACATGTGTTTTTATTTTCAAGGTTGTTCATTGCAAGTATACAGAAAGACTATATGAGTGTATGAAAGCTTGTATAGGAAGACTATTTTTCCTAATTCTTTTTTTTTTTTTTTTAAATGAGGCAGATGTACAAAGTCATCAGTGTTTTGGGTAATGCATACCTTTTCTAGAGAAAGAGAATGAAAACAGTGTAGATAAGACTTGAAGGCTGGATGAGATACTGTTTAAAAAAAAATCTTTACAGATACATATAAAATTAATGATTAGAAGATGTTTTGTAAGGTGTATTAAATATATTTATGTAGAAAATGTATTTTCTACTTACTTAAAATATTTAAATATCTAGGAAAGTTAAACATACTAGATGGAATGAATTTTGATGGTCACTGGGAATACAGTAGTGACCCAAATTCCTGACATTGTGTACATACTTATTTAATCTTCTTTATAATTCAGTAGATTATAAATTACATGGGGTCAGTGATTGTCTTGTTAACTTTTGCCTGGTAAGAACAACTAAGAAGTTATGCTAACATACAGGAGTGGCATGTAAATCTAACATGGAGCTTTGGTGGGAGAATTTACCTTTAATCTGGAAACTCAAGAATCAATATTGTAGACAAAATAATGACCCCTAACAATGTTCCATCTTAATCTTGCAAATCTATGAACGTGTTACCTTACTTGAAAAGAAGGAAATTTGAAAATATGATTAAGCAGCTTGAGATTGGAAGATTACCCTGGATTATCTGGGTAGACCTATGTAATTACAAAAGCTCTAGTAAGTAAAAGATGGAGGCAGGATCCTCAGTGTCAAAAGGAAATGATGTGAACAACACTGTACCAGCCATATTGGCTTGGGGACAGAAAGAGTAACAAGCTAAGGACCTGCAGGGAGGGCCTGGAAGTTTCAAGGAGGTAAGGAAATTCTGTACTATAACTTTCTAAAGCAGTGCAGCCCTGCCAACAGCATGACTGTAGCCCATTCGGACCCATTTCAGAGTTCTGCCATGCAGCGTCACCAAAAAAAAAAGTGTAAACCACCAGTTAAAAAAAAAAAATTGGTAGTAGCAGTGGGAAAGCAACACAATAAATAAGAGGCAAGAAGGTCTCACACTTGTAGAAAAACTGTCATATGTCAAAGAATGCAAAGAGAGAACATGGCATATTCCAATTTTAAAAGTAGTAAAATATAGTTTGTGGAGAAGGGCATTCTTGCCTGGAAAATCGCCATGGACAGAGAACCCTGACAGGCTACAGTCCATGAAGTCACGAAATGTCGGACACGACTGAGCGACTATCACAAAATATAGTTTCAGCGTGTAATTTAGGTCAGAATAAAAACTAAGTTGAAAGTTGACCCAGACAATGAAGAATCTTGCAAATCTTGTAAGGAACTGAGCTTTTGTTAAGGGCATGGAGAGCTTTTGAAAACATTTAAAGCTGGAGGTAACTTGACCTAATTTTTGTTGTAGAAAGGTCATTCTGAGTTCACTGTGGATTCCTGGTAGGTAGAATTACATTCAGCTGTGTTAATTCAGTCTGTAGGTATTAATGACCTACACGGTAGTGCTATTGTCATAAAGAGGATGAAAAGGATTAATAAGATACACGGGAGTTAGAATTAACAGTGAAAACAGTAGACAATTAAGACAATGTTGATACCATGGCTTCCTCTTTGGATAATGTATGAGGCATAGAATTACTGAATGATATATCAATGCCCAAGGAGCAAGTTTGGGGGAATAGAAGTTCAGTGATTCAGTGACAGACATATCAAGTAAAAGATTTCTCCAAGGTGAGAGGTCAGTTCACTTTATGGATTTGAATTAAAAAAAAAAAAAAATTCAGAGTTGAATATATAAAATTCATTGAAGCCATGAGGAAATTGTATACTTTGCCAAAAAGACAGCAAAGAATAAATGGCTCTAGAACATACTCTGGTAACATTAACATTTAAGATTTTTTATTTTTTAAACACTAAACTTTAATCTGAATATGTTACTTTTTCTCTGCTGTGTAACAGGCTTTGGAGTCCAAGAAAACAGGATATAAACCATGCTTTCATATTAATATTAATTAAAAAATAGAACCATGAGGCATAACTCACAATGTATCCATTTTAGAATAAATCAATACTATATATTGGTTTTAGCTCAAGATATGCATATTCGAATTAATGCAATGCTTGAGATTGACCGAAGCACTGCAAAGTTTGTGATCACAAATTCTGCTAATTGATGTAGGAACTAGACAAACAGAGCCTATCACAGCAAGACTCCTCCGCTGCTCTTGGTGTCTGCGTGTGATCGTTAAACGGGGAAGGCCACGGCAGCCCTCCAGTGCTCTCGCCTGGAGAATCCCAGGGACGGAGGAGCCTGGTGGGCTGCAGTCCATGGGGTCGCTAAGAGTCGGACACGATTGCGCGCCTTCACTTTCACTTTTCACTTTCATGAATTGCAGGAAATGGCAACCCACTCCAGTGTTCTTGCCTGGAGAATCCCAGGGACGGGGGAGCCTGGTGGGCTGCCGTCTATGGGGTCGCACAGGGTCGGACATGACTGAAGCGACTCAGCAGCAGCAGCAGCATGATTGTTAAACACCTAATTACTGCACTTTGCCTGAAGATATCAGGGCTTCCCAGGTGGCGCTGGTGGTAAAGAACCTGACTGCTCTTGCGTGCCGGAGACAAGAGAAACTGAGATTAGATCCCTGGGCTGGGAAGATCCCTTGGAGAAGGTAATAGCAACCCACTCCAATATTCTTGCCTGGAGAATCCCACAGAGAAGCCTGGCAGGCTGCAGTCCGAGGGGTCGCAAGGAGATGGACACGACTGAAGAGACTTAGCACTAGCACCAGAACTAAAGATTACCAAAGGTTACAAAACATAAATATTAACATTTTTCCCCTCTAAATAACAAATTTTCAAACCTTCCAAATAACTACTTACCAAGGATTTTAATCCAGCAGTAATAACTCTCCATTCCCTGTGTTGCTATTACACTTTTGTTATAGTTTAAAATTATTATATATAGAGTTCAGAGTTTAGAATTGAATTATTATGTATCCTTGTTTTTTTGAGTTAAATTGTAAGACCTTTCATGGTAGCAGTTATGCTTTAAAATTGTGTAATAGCTTTTAGAGTAGTGATATAATGATTGTTACATAATAGATACATTTTGATTTATTAAGGAGTAAGTAATCCTCCTTATTTTATTCGATCCATTATATAGAAATTTAACCTATTTTTTTCTCATTTGATTTATTTAGTTTTGTTATAGTTGTATAAATCGGAGATCATAACAGCAGTTAAAACAACCAGGAATGCTTGAATAGAAAAATAACGCTCCTAAAAAATAACTGAAAATAGGTGTGGAATAATTGCATCAGTGACCCAAACAAATTAAAGTCTGTAAGAACTAAAGAGTTGTGTGGAACTAAAATTTATAGTGAGTGTATTCTTGCATACCACACATACATAAACATATGCGCTAACACACTCACAACATTTTTACACACACAATCACAAAACATGATTTTTTTTAATCATACTGAGCTTACAAATATAGATAAAGAGTTGAAACTGATCAACATTTATATGTATAAATTTTAACACATGCAGTCCATCAGCATATGTTGATGTCTACTCATGGATATCACCAAATGGTCAACACCGAAATCAGATTGATTATCTTCTTTGCAGCCAAAGGTGGAGAAGCTCTATACAGTCAGCAAAAACAAGACGAGGAGCTGACTGTGGCTCAGATCATGAACTCCTTATTGCCAAATTCAGACTTAAATTGAAGAAAGTAGGGAAAATCACTAGACCATTTAGGTATGACCTAAATCAAATCATTAATGATTATACAGTGGAAGTGAGAAATAGATTTAAGGGACTAGATCTGATAGACAGAGTGCCTGGTGAACTATGGACAGAGGTTCATGACATTGTAGAGGACACAGGGGTCAAGACCATCCCCAAGAAAAAGAATTGCAAAAAGGCAAAATGGCTGTCTGAGGAGGCCTTACAAATAGCTGTGAAGAGAAGCCAAAAGCAAAGGAGAAAAGGAAAGATACACCCATTTGAATGCAGAATTCCAAAGAATAGCAAGGAGAGGTAAGGAAGCCTTCCTCAGTGATCAGTGCAGAGAAATAGAGGAAAATAATAGAATGGGAAAGACTAGAGATCTCTTCAAGAAAGTTAGACATACCAAGGGAACATTTCATGCAAAAATTGGTTAAATAAAGGCTGGAAATGGTATGGAATTAACAGAAGCAGAAGATTTTAAGAGGAGGCAAGAATACACAGAAGAGCTCTACAAGAAAGAACTTCATGACCCAGATAATCACGATGGTGGGATCACTCACCTAGAGTCAGACATTCTGGAATGTGAAGTCAAGTGGGCCTTAGGAAGCATCACTATGAACAAAATTAGTGGAGGTGATGAAATTCCAGTTCAGCTATTTCAAATCCTGAAAGATGATGCTGTGAAAGTGCTGCATTCAATATGCCAGCAAATTTGGAAAACTCAGCAGTGGCCACAGGACTGGAAAAGGTCAGTTTTCATTCCAATCCCAAAGAAAGGCAATCCCAAAGAAAGCTCCACATAACAGCACTCATCTCACACACTAGTAAAGTAATGCTCAAAATTCTCGAAGCTAGGCTTCAACAATATGTGAATCATGAACTTCCAGATGTTCAAGCTGGTTTTAGAAAAGGCAGAGGAATCAGAGATCAAATTGCCAACATCTGCTGGATCATTGAAAAAGCAAGAGAACTCCAGAAAAACATCTATTTCTGCTTTATTGACTATTCCAAAGCCTTTGACTCTGTGGATCACAGTAAACTGTGGAAAATTCTTCAAGAGATGGGAATACCAGACCACCTGACCTGCCTTTTGAGAAACCTGTGTGCAGGTCAAGAAGCAACAGTTAGGACTGGACATGGAACAACAGATTGGTTCCAAATAGGAAAAGGAGTACATCAAGGCTGTATATTATCATCCTGCTTATTTAACTTATATGCAGAGTACATCATGAGAAACATTGGGCTGGATGAAGCATAAGCTGGAATCAAGATTGCTGGGAGAAATATCAATAACCTCAGATAGGCAGATGATACCACCCTTATGGCAGAAAGTGAAGGACAACTGAAGCGGGTCTTGATGAAAGTGAAAGAGGAGAGTAAAAAAGTTGGTTTAAACCCCAACATTCAGAAAGCTAAGATCGTGGCATCTGGTCCCATCACTTCATGGTAAATAGATGGGGAAACAGTGGAAACAGTGGCAGACTTTATTTTCGGGGGCTCCAAAATCACTGTAGATGGTTAGTGCAGCCATGAAATTAAAAGACACTTGCTCCTTGGAAGAAAACTTATGACCAACCTAGATAGCATATTAAAAAGCAGAGACAGTACTTTTCCACCAAAGTCTGTCTAGTCAAAGCCTACAGTTTTTCCAGTAGTCATGTATGGATGTGAGAATTGGACTATATAGAAAGCTGAGTGCTGAAGAATTGATCCTTTTGAACTGTGGTGTTGGAGAAGACTCTTGAGAGTCCCTTCGACTGCAAGGAGGTCCAACCAGTCCATCCTAAAATCCAACCAGCCCATCTGAAAGGAGATGTGTCCTGAATTTTCATTTGAAGGACTGATGCTGAAGCTCCAATACTTTGGCCACCTGATGCAAAGAGCTGACTCATTGGAAAAGACCCTCGTGCTGGGCAAGATTGAAGGCAGGAGAAGAAGGGATGACAGAGGAAGAGACGGTTGGATGGCATTATCGTCTCAATGGACATGAGTTTGAGTAAACTCTGGGAGTTGGTGATAGACAGGGTGGCCTGGCGTGCTGCAGTCCAAGAGGTTGCAAAGGGTCAGACATATACTGAGCGACTGAACTGAACTGAAACTATGGTGGAGTTAATGAAGATAATGGTGACCTCCTTCAAAAGACCCCATGCATGTGCTGTTATACTCAGCATCCCCACCCTGCAGCAGGCCACCGCCAGCCCACGCCTCTGCTGGAGACTCCTGGACACTCACAGGCAAGTCTGGGTCCATCTCTTGTGGGGTCACTGCTCCTTTCCCCTGGATCCTGGTGCACTCAAGGTTCTGTTTGTGCCCTCCCAGAGACTGTTTCCTGGTCCTGTGTAAGTTCTGGCAGCTCTATGGTGGGGTTAATGGTGACCTCCTCCAAGAGGGCTTATACCATACCCAAGTCTGCTGCACCCAGAGCCCCTGCCCCTGCGGCAAGCCACTGCTGACCTGGACCTCCCCAGGAGACGCTCAAGCACAGTTTTGTCTCTGTCTCTGTGAGGTCCCTGGGTCCTGGTGTGCACAAGGTTTCTTTGAGCCCTCTGAGCATCTGGAAGGAGTGGGATTTGATTCTGAATGCAAATCGCCCTCCTACCGTCTTGCTAGGGCTTCTCCTTTGCCCTTGGACATGGGGTATCTCCTCCGTGCCACACAGCTGCCGCTGCTCCTGACCTTCCACTCGGACATGGGGTATCTTCTCACTGCCGCTGGCGCCACCACCATGCAATTCAATCCATAGCACATATGTATTTCAAAAGCTGTTAACACCTTCAGATCTTGAGTTTTTTCCAAGTTAGAATAATAAACTGGCGGTTAAGTGAGTTTCCTGATCACAAAATCTACACTGTGATAATTTGGGGATGTTGATTAGGAAAGGGGCAGTCTATTATCACCAAGAATCAATTTCACAAAATATTAGGCAGTTTGCATGCCTCTTTCTGTTTCTGTTTCTTCAGTGGTCTAGCCAAACTCTAACAAAGGTCCGTCTAGTCAAGGCTGTGGTTTTTCCAGTGGTCATGTATGGATGTGAGAGTTGGACTGTGAAGAAAGCTGAGCGCTGAAGAATTGATGGTTTTGAACTATGGTGTTGGAGAAGACTCTTGAGAGCCCCTTGGACTGCAAGGAGGTCCAACCAGTTCGTCCTAAAGGAGATCAGTCCCAGGCGTTCATTGGAAGGACTGATGCTGAAGCTGAAACTTCAATATTTTGCCACCTCATGTGAAGAGTTGACTCATTAGAAAAGACCCTGATGCTAGGAGGGATTGGGGGCAGGAGGAGAAGGGGACGACAGAGGATGAGATGGCTGGATGGCATCACTGACTCGATGGACATGAGTTTGAGTAAACTCCAGGAGTTTGTGATGGACAGGGAGGCCTGGTGTGTTGCGATTCATGGGGTCTCAAAAAGTTGGACATGACTGAGTGACTGAACTGAACTGAACTGAGCCAAACTCTGACCCAATTTAGTTAGTTGCCAAATGACTCTATTTTTTAGTGCAAAAATTTTCGATATACTTGTCTAGATTTGATGATTATAGATTTTTAGATAAAGTTTTCACATAAATATTAAATTCATAAGAGAGGACATTGAACAAGTCTTGACTAATTCAAGTTAGAATGTATATTTTTTAAGATTACTTTTAATTTTATTTATTTATTCTCGGCTGTGCTGGATCTTCATTGCTGCGCAGACTTTTCTCTGGTTGTGGAGAGTGGGAGGCTACTCTAGTTGCAGCGTTGGCTTCTCCTTGTGGTGGGGTGACTTCTCTTGTTGTGGTGCCCAGGCCCTCGGGTGCGTGTGCTTCAGGAGTTGCAGAACAAGAGCTCAGTAGTTGTGGTGTGCAGACTTAGTTACCCTACAGCTAAGGGTAGGGTCCTGGATCAGGGTTCAAATCCTTGTCTCCTGCATTGGCAAGCTGATGCTTTACCACTGAGCCACCAGGGAAGCCCCATTAGAATGTACAATATATGTCCTTAAAAAAAAATTAATTAGTGAAAAATAAGGCGTTTTCAGAGATATTAGATTTACCTCCATAATAATTGCAAAATGTGTTCAGGACTAAAGTAAATTGTAGACATTAGATGTAAAAATAGTCTACAAATATGCAAAGTAAATGAACAATTCAAAAATAACAGGTAAAATGCTATGTTATGTAATAAAATACCAGTACTAGTTTGGAAATATTTGTCAGAAAATTAAAAAACAAAAATTCCTTGATGTTTTCCTCTGAAATGTAGAAACTAACAGTTTAGCATACTTTTATCCCAGCATGACTCTATTAGTAGTAATTTTTCCCCTGAACATTAAAGAAAAAAAAAAAAAAAAAAAGGAATTTACTAGCACTCTCTTGAGTTCCATTTAGTGATTAAACTTGCTCTTTTCTGTAAGGCTGGGTCTTATCTTTAACTTTGTCATTTCATATTAAAAGAAAGACATTTTAATATTTGTTTCCATGTTTGCAATTTAATGTGTCAGGTATTAGAACGTACTTTTAAATTGCAGTTTTCCCATCCACATTATTCCTGTCTCTTCTCTTTGCTGTCATTTATTAATTTCTCCAGCTTTTTTAACATGCTAATTTCAGTTTATATGTATTCCTTCTTCCTCTAGATGGAAAAAAGTTGTCATAAGCAAGTAGCAAGTATTATTTTTGTCATTTTTGTTGTGTCATTAGTGTACTATAGAAATTACTCATTTAGTGAGGACTAGCTAACACATACAGAGACTGCATTCTAGAAAATTCATAAAGGATCACTTCTATTTATTTTCTAATTGTAAAACAATATAATTATACATCATATTTTGTTACGCTGTAGTCGCTAAATTGTGTCCAACTGTTTTGTGGCCTCTTGGACCATAGCCCATCAGGCTCCTCTGTCCATGGGATTTCCAGGCAAGTATACTGAAACTGGTTGCCATTTCCTCCTCTAGAAGATCTTGGTAACCAAAGGATCAAACAACATCTCCTGCCTTTGTAGAGGAATTCTTTACCACTGAGCCACCAGCAAAGCCCATACATCATGTTAGAATTATAGTAATACTTCAAACAGCTCAATACAAGTTTGAAGCATTTTCATTACTCCTTATTCTCATGTTAAAAAGTAATTGCCCACCACTATGAAAATAGTGTCCAGTGTTCAAGCTTAAGATGTAAATTAGTATATTAGCATGTGTGTGATCTTTCTTATGCCAGAAGTACCTGGACGTGTATATGTCTCCAACACCATCACCTTTTAAAATCCCATACTTGAATAAATTTGAATTAATTGCCTTCTTGAATTAGGAGTCTGGGTGGAGGATAAAGAAAGTGTGTCTCTGAATGAAAATAATTATATTTAAAGCTAATCTTAATCTGAACCAATGATAGGCTATTGTTGGACTGCCTTCTCTCAGACCTGAAATATAAGGATAATTGAATGCCATGGTGATAAACCTTTCTCAAATTAATTTTTACATTTTGTGAGGCATAGTTGTCTATATACCTATTATCCTTCAATCTGTTTACCCTAATAGCATTTTTAAATTACAGACAATGTAGTTTTAAAGATCCATCACATGCACGGTTTTTAAAGTCCATGCTATTTGCAAGAAAGTGTCAGATTAAATAGTGATGTTTTGTTGAAAAAGCTTGCAAAAGTATCATTGTCATCATCATCAAACAATTTGAATCAAACTATCATAAGCAAAATCTAAATATTATACACTAGATGGAGTTTGGGGTTTTATGTTGGAAAGGAAGAAAGAGAAGTTGCTCAGCCATGCTCAATTTTTGCAACCTCATGAACTGTAACTTGCCAGGCTCCTCCATCCATGGGATATTCCAGGCAAGAGTACTGGAGTGGGTTTCCATTTCCTTTGATATATTCTATAGAATTCCAGAGAAAAGTATTTTCTATACTCACTTGCTCCCCTGGTGGCTCAGATGGTAAAGAATCTGCCCACAGTGTAGGAGACTTGGGTTTGATCCCCAGGTTGGAAAGATCCCCTGGAAAACGAAATGGCAACCCACTCCAGTATTCTTGCCTGGAAAATCACATGGACCGAGGAGCCTGGAGTGCTACAGTCCATGGAGTCACAAAGGGTCAGACACAACTAGTGACTGAGCAGCAGCCTACTTACTGTAAATATCAGGAAGCGTTCACCAGCATACTTCTGTAGATTTCTGGAAATATTATTTGGATATGTAATAAAATTTCACTTTAAGTTGTACTTCTAATGAGTGTCATATACTAGTGATAAGTATAGCCCTCATTAAATATAGCATAGCATTAGTCTCAGAAAAATGACATTAGATAAAAATGTACAGCAGTGTGGAAACCTGGTGAAGTTACTGGAAAGCTAAAGCTAACACTCTGGGAGAACAGTTGCCTTTACTTTACAGTTTTCATGACTGTTAAACTCAAGATTAAAAAAAAAAAAAGAGTTTCACATGATTAGTCACTATTTTATCAGCAGCCAACAAATAAGCCCCATGTGTGCTGGTGAAAAGCATCAATAACTCATACTATTTCCCTTTTAACTAGAAATTTATTTAACCACACTAATAATACTTTAGGAAAGTAGTGTTGGTCATACTCTGTACATGTCAAGGATTCTTACTGAATGAAGAATAAACAAAAAGTCAATACTGGTTAAGGTAACAGACAAGAAAACCTCTATCAGGAGCAAAGCATTAACAAGAAAATGTGACTAAGACTTGGGTTATAAAAAACTGTACCTATAATTTGACCTCATCTTGAGAAAATCAAAGACTCATAAACCTCTAAAATTATCCTTGTTGTTTTTCTTCATTTGCTGAGTTGTGTCCAATTCTTTGTGACCCCCATGGACTGCAATATACCAGGCTTCCCTGTCCTTCATCATCTCTCAGAGCTTGCTCAAATTCATGCCCATTAAGTCAGTGATGACATCCAGTCATCTCATCCTCTATAGACCCCTTATCCTCCTGCCTTCAATCTTTCCCAGCAACAGAGTCTTTTCCAATGAGCTGGGCTCTTTGCATCAGGTGGCCAAAGTATTGGAGTTTCAGCTTCAGCATCAGTCTTTCCAATGAATATTCAGGACTGATTTCCTTTAGGTTTGATTGGTTTGATCTCTTTGCAGTCCAAGGGACTCTCAAGAGTCTTCTCCAACACCACTACTCAAAAATATCAATTCTTCAGTGTTCAGCCTTCTTTATAGTCCAACTCTCACATTCTTACATGACTACTGGAAAAAACCATAGCTTTGACTACACAGACCTTTGTTGGTGAAATAATGTCTCTGCTTTTTAATATGCTGTTTAGGTTGGCCATGGCTTTTCTTCCAAGGAGCAAGTGTCTTTTTAGTTTCATGGCTGCATTCACCGTCCACAGTGATTTTGGAGCCCAAGGAAATAAAGTCTGTCACTGTTTCCATTGTTTCCCCATCTATTTGCCATGAAATGATGGGACTGGGTGCCATGATCTTCATTTTTTGAATGTTGAGTTTTAAGCTAGCTTTTTCACTCTCCTCTTTCACCTTCAAGAGGCTCTTTAATTCCTTTTTGCTTTCTGCCATGATGGTGGTATCATCTGGATATCTGAGGTTATTGATATTTCTCCCAGAAATCTTGATTCTGGCTTGTGTTTCATTCAGCCTGGCATTCTGCATGATGTTCTCTGCATATAAGCTGAAGAAGCAGGATGAAATATACAGCCTTGACATACTCTCTTCTCAATTTTGAACCAGTCTGTTGTTCCAGATCCATTTCTAACTGTTGCTTCTTGACCTGCATACAGATTTTTCAGGAGGGAGGTAAGGCGGTCTGATATTCCCATCTCTTTAAGAATTTTCCACAGTTTGTTGTGATTCATGCAAAGGCTTTAGTGTAGTCAGTGAAGCTGAGGTAGATTTTTTTTTTTTTCCTGGAATTCTCTTACTTTTTCTATGATCCATTGGCTGTTGACAATTTAATCTCTGGTTCCTTTTCCTTTTCTAAATCCAGCTTGAACATCTGGAAGTTCTTGGTTCATGTACTATTGACGCCTATTTGGAGGATTTTGAGCATTATCTTGGTAGCATGTGAAATAATTGCAATTGTGTGGTAGTTTAAATAATCTTTGAAATTGCCCTTCTTTGGGATTGGAATGAAAACTGACCTTTTCCAGTCCTGTAGTTGAACATAATCACTAATTTTAAGGAGGCTTCTTGAATAATTCCCTAAGTTAGCAGAACCAGCCTACTTGTCAGAGGGTACCTCAGGGGGGCTCCTAGAGTCTATAGACATGAATATTTACTTACAAGTCAACATCCTAGTGAAATAAGAAACATAAATCCATATATGTTAGCCATATTAATAAATCTTTAATTTCATACTTACACAGTAAATGCTTATATAGGTTTTCTAGGATTGTTGTAGGGCAATTTAGGGGCTAAATATTTAAATCTTTATAATTAGAACACAGATTCTGAGAAGAAAATGTTAAAAACCAGCTAATCTGTTTCCTATCAGGACAGAGCAGAGCAGACTATAACCACCTGTGGTAAATGCCTTGGAATTTAGCTATGCTTGAAATGAACTGCCTTACAAGAGGGCCGCTTTCTTCTCACAGAGAAAGTTAATGACAGCTTGAAGTCTGAGATTCTGCCATGCAGAGAATATCAGCCTAGACTCGACAAAACAACTTATCACTTTATATGTTGTAATACAAATGAAAGGCACATCAATTCTGGCCAACATTTATCTGTGCATTCTTCTTCTGTTCAATTCTTACTTGTCCTATATATCTCATGAGTCAAGCTATGGACTCAATTCAATCTACTGCATTTAACCAATAATTTTTAAAAAAAGTCAAAATATCACATTAAATATCACTCAACTTCTAAAGGAATAAAATTATAAGTTATAAATATAAAGTTCAAAATAATGGAAACCTTCCTAAATATGTATCATAGTACTGCTATTTTTACATCTTGCTTTGGCACAGATATTCTAAAACAATGATGCAGCAAAATAGAAAAAAAATTATGTATATAATACTGATTTGTCTATGCAGAATTAGTATCTTTAGGAAGATAGTATACTGGATCATGTAACTCTGTACTATTATATTCAAACCATGAATTTCTGGGCATTTCTCATATATAGTTTCAAGAAAAGTATCAGTCCCTGAAATTTATTTCCTTCATACAATTTGCCTTCTTAAGATACAAGCAAATGAATAATGCCACTTTCTTTTGAAGAGAATGACTTTAAAATGCTCTAGGTAGAATGCAAAAAAGGATTTGCTTAGAAAGAAAATGAAGAGAATATGCATATTAAAAGTCCATAAAATTCTATCACTTTGATTTCAAAATCAACATGAAACAAGTATCAGAGTTAATACTGAGACTTTAGATGGAAATAATTGTTATGGAAGCATCTCAATGTAAAGAGAAACAGCATACTTTCATGTTAACTAGATGGATACTTAGATAAGTAACTTTCCAAAACTAAAAATATAACAAAAGCAACCAAGCCAATCATATAAATCAAAAGTATTTTTAACAGCATTAATAAATCTCCATTACAAACTTTGGTTCCAAATGCACTGGTAACAGCTCAACATTCACCAGATACATGAATTTTCAAGTAGGAAAAATTCTCCTCTGTCTGTAGGATTCTCTAGGCAAGAATACTGGGGTGGGTTGCCATTTCCCTCTCCAAGGCATCTTCCCAACCCAGGGATAGAACCTGAGTCTCCGGCATTGCAGGCAGATTCTTTACCACCTGAGCTACCATGGAAATTATATCATCTTTTGAAATCAGAAAACATTAATAATACATTTATAAGCTTCTTGCAATGAGAGGATATCAAAACCAGACTTAATATTGGTATGAAATTATTACTAAAAATTCAGCAAACAAGTTTAATTCAAGAATGTAACATGGTTCACTATTATGAAATATATTAATACAGTTCATCATATTAATAGGCCAGCATAAAATTTATAGAATAATTTCCTTGAAAACCTATGAAGTTCAAAATATTATTTAAAAACTGCTTCAGGTGGTACAGTTATAAAGAATCTGCAGGAGACGCAAGAGATGCAGATTCAATCTTTGAGTCTGGAAGATAAAGTGGAATGGGACATGGCATCTCATTCCATGAACAGAGGAGCCTGGCAAGCTGCAGTCTGTGGAGTCACAGAGAGTCAGACACAATTGAGAACACATACACACAAATAAAAATGATGAATATGTAAGCATAAAATTAATTCATAAACCAAAATCATGTATAGCACTGTAATAGGTATTACTGCTAAACTCAGGAAGATTAAGTAGGGTATTATTAACACTCTTTGAGTTTTCTACTTGAAAGTATCATAAATGAAATTAAATAAAATAAGCAATATAGGAATTTTAAATTTATGTACAAAAAACTTTCAAATGTACAAAATGATTTACAAGAAAGAAATGACAGATCCCATTTATAACATTATATAAATGAAAGCACTTCTTGAAATGTTTACAGTGGGCACATATAACCCATTTAAAAATTAAACACTTTTTTCAAGTTGGTAAGTGACAGGGATTTAGAGGCACAAACTTCTAGTGATAAATAAGTCATGGAAATGTAATATACAGAATAGGGAATATAGTCAATCATACTGTGATAACTTTAAATAGTGACAGATGATAGTTAAACTTATTATGATGATGTCAACATATATAGAAGTCTAATCACTGTGTTGTAGGCTGGGAGCTAATAAAATATATGCCAATTATTGCATCAATAGTAAAAAGAAAAAAAAGACAAGAGCTTTGGAGGTAGTAAAAAGACATGACTGATGTCAACAGAATATAAATACTCACTGAATTTTTTAACAAGAAAACTGAAGGATCGCTGTAATTAAAAATCTGTAAACCTATAAAAACTTTCAAAAAATACATAACATCTAGACTTGCCTCAGTAAACAGAATGGCATGTCATATGTCTGGAAAAGAGCTCTCATCTTGGTAAAGATAGTCAAACTCTCTAAATCATTCTGTAAATAATAACCAGAACTCTAAGAACTTAAAAAAAGTGAAACCTGGAAGCTTGATTCTAAAATTTATTATGTCCTTTCAAATACAAGCATGTGTTAGAAAAGAATGCATATTCATACACAAGAAGATGATTGCTTCTTGGAAGGAAAGCTATAAAAATCATAGACAGCATATTAAAAACAAAGACATCACTTTGCCAACAAAGTTCCATACAGTCAAGGCTATGGTATTTCTGTTAATCATATACGGATGTGAGAGTTGGGCCACAAAGAAGGCATAGCACCAGATAATTGATGTTTTTGAAATGTGGGGCTGGAGAAGACTCTTGAGACTCACTTGGACAGCAAGAAGATCAAACTAATCAGTCCTAAAGGAAATCAACCCTGAATATTAATTGGAAGGACTGATGCTGAAGCTGAAACGCCAATACTTTGGCCACCTGATGAGAAAAGCTAACTCATTGGAAACGAGCCTGATGCTGGGGAAGATTGAATGCAGAAGGAGAAGAGGGCAACAGAGGATGAAATGGTTGGATGATATCACTGATTCAATGGACATGAACTTGGGCAAACTCCAAGAAATGGTGAGGGACAGGGAGGCCTGGTGCACTGCAATCTTTGGGATCGCAAAAAGTCAGACAGGACTTAATGACTGAACAACAACAACAATAGGAAAGAAAGTCACTAAATTAAAAAATACTCGTCTCATACTTGACAAAAAAAGAATGGTGGTGGTTGGGGGTGGGGAGCTTCCTGTAAACAGGAATGGTGAAGAGGGTTTCCCAGTTACTTTTATTTCCAAACCAGTAAAAACAAATTTGGAGTATAAATTCAAGGATAAGTGTACATGTAAGAAGATGGGTCACATTTCTCATCTGTGTACTTTCTTTTATTTCACAATGGGATGCCTTTGAATACAGCTTAGATATGGTCAGGATCTTCTGGTTTCTCATATCACCCATCCAAGGTTGTGAAGGGAAATAAAATTCAGAGCTGGGAAGCATGTGGCAGGAGAATGGGTGGATAAGTAGACAGCCCTGCCCTGACTGTAGAATCTCTGGGTCTTTTCCCAGTAATAATATAGCCCTAGCCTCATGAGCTTGGGGTCAGGTAAGTGCTGCCAGAGCACCCTAAATTCTTATTGGGGCAGGCAATTTTGCTCCTTTCCGAGGCAACAAACCTGGAAATGTGGACAGATCTCTCTTAGTTATGGATATTCTTGGAGAATCATTTAGATCCAACAGATATTAAGAGCTGTCCCCACAGAAGGTTGTCAAATTCTATCCACCTGTTCACCTAACAGGAGGCTTCCATTCCTGCCTGCATGCAGGTTCCTAACAGACCCTGGATATCAGGCTTAGACACCCTGGGCAGGTCAGGCTTAGAAACACCAATATGGGAATTCCCTTGAACCCAGATGACCTGGTAGGTGAACCCAGTGGAGCCTGAGAATATACAAGTTTCAGTCCCACCAATCGCACCTCCAGCTGATTGATTGCCCCCTCTGTGGTTCTTTGCTTGTGTTCCTTCTGGAGTGTCAGGCTTGTTCTAGTTTGAAATGGGTTACTCCTGGATAAATTCCTAGACCCAAGAGGCACTGAAGAAGACTCCACAGACCCTATGTACAGATTAGCACTTCACATTCCAAGACCCTCACAGGCACTCTATATCTGTTTATTTCTAAGGCCTGGATGTAGTCAATCTTTGGAAATGACACCGGTGTTGCTCTTGCTCTTAGTCTCTGGCCTGGGGACCTTCTCTTTGCCGATACTGACTGAAATCCACAGTGGGCAACTCCTGCTGGAGATAAGCTGGTGGTTAACTAGGCAGGGGCGGTAGAATTGGTGTTAGAGATAGAGTCTGCATCTGGGAATCTACTCTCAATGTAATTAATAAAATACATATTTTAAACTTATTATTGGTGAATGTCAGTGATCTGTGAAAGTTCAAAATATCCTAAGGTGTGGCATTTAGATAGCAGAGAGAGAATCATCATAACACATTAGTGAACCTCATTTAAGACATCTATCCAGATAAATAATATAAAATAAAATTTGCTATTAAGATGAAACTTTTTTTTTATGTAAAGTTGATATATTCTTACTATGGAGAAGTCATCAGACAGAAAAGAGTAGTGAAAGCAATTACCACTCCTAGTCCTTCTAGAGAATTTTCATTTTACATGAAATGGTTTCATATTTTAAATGAGATAGTTTCTTATCTTAGTATCCATTTTTTTAGTTTAGAGTATTTGATAGATATAAAATTGCTTTCTCTAACCTGTAACTTAAAAAAAAATCTGCCTGCCAATGCAGGAGATGCAAGAGATGTGGGTTTAATCCCTGGATTTGGAAATTCCCCCAGAAAAGGGGATAGCAACCCACTCCACTGGAGGAATCTCGTGGACAGAAGTACCTGGTGGGCTATAGTACATGGAGTTGCAAAGAGATGATATAACAGCACAGTGCAGAACAGACTTTTAAAAAATCTAATACTTATTTTTTTTTAAATATAGGGCAGCATTAATAAAAATTATACACAATACCAATTACTTATTTTTTTTTCCTCCACATATATTTTTAGATATGATGATGCTATATGTTGTGACTTTCAAGCACATAAAACACAAATATATTTACAGGGGCAAGTAAAAAGAAAATGTGGAGATGTTTTTAATGATGATAAATATGTGTTTGATGATTTACTAGTTTGTTAATTTGATTAAAAAAAAGCCAAAGCATACAAAATTTAAAGTCAGGTCATCAAAAATCCATAACAATGAGAAACACTCTATTGAAGTTTTGTGTGTTCATTACAGCAATGATGTTTTTGTAAAGGGGTGCAAGTAACAGTGAGTTAGCCATTTAATAGGGGGTTTTAGAAGGAAGGACACGAGTTTCATGTTAAGCAGTCATCAAGTATGTTTAGAGCTTTCATCTATGTCACACAACAAGGAGGCACTTCCTGAATCACACTTCTTGGGAACAGCAAAGAAACCAAAATAGATGAAGAACTGCAGACAGGGTCAAGCTCTCTTCTTGAAAATCCTCTTGGGTTACCAAAAAACATCATAGCACATGCTAGGCCTAGCGTATTTAGTCACAGGAATTTGACAGTTTTTCCTGCCTTCAGTAACATTTCTTGTGTGATCAGCATCCCTTCATGTGTATTTTAATAATTAAAGAGAACACATTTGAACCTAGAAATTTTATGTCTTCCTTTCCAGTGCCATAGGATGCCTGGTTCCTGTTTTGCAGGAAATATGAAATTGGAGCTATTTTTCCAACACTAAATGTTTATTTTACCAATAAATGATAGCTGACTTGTTCTGTTTCCAGATGTTACATATAATGCCGTGCTGTGCTGTGCTTAATTGCTCAGTCATTTTTGACTCTCTGTGACCCCATGGACTATAGTCCACCAGGCTCCTCTGTCCATGTAGATTCTCCAGGCAAGAATACTGGAGTGGATTGCCATGCATTCCTCCAGGGGATCTTTCCAAACCAGGGATTGAACCCAGGTCTCCCGCATTGCAGGCAGATTCTTTACCAACTGAGCCACCAGGGAAGCTATATACATGCAAACTATATTATATATATATATGTTTATATGTATATATATATAAGATCTTCTGGAGAAGGAAATGGCAACCCACTCCAGTATTCTTGCCTGGAGAATCCCATGGACAAAGGAACCTGGTGGGCTGCAGTCCATGGGGTTGCAAAGAGTCGGACACGACTAAGCGACTGACACACACACATACATAAAATCTCCAAACTGTATGTGTAAACACTGCTTGGTTAAACAACTGGGGGAAGGCATGTGTACACACACGCAATATATACACATATCCCCCGACCCACTTTCACATCATTTCTGTCTCTTACTTCTTTGTATTTATAATTATCTAACACACTTCATTTTCTCATTCATTGTCTCTTACTAGAACTTAAGGTCCATGTGGGTAGAAATTTTGTTTGTTGTCTAATCTTTAATCCTTTGCTGGTTTTGGCTAGCTCATCAGGTATATACAGTAAATATATGTTGACTGAATTAATAAATGAGGGCAATATAATTTCCTCCCAGTTTATGAATGAGGAAATTGAAGTAGATTATTTAGTAATTTTTCCAGTGTCACATAAATAATAGAGTAACAGCTAGAAATTGAATCCAAGTCAATTTTATCTAAAATTTATATTTTGTCTCTAAACCAAGATTAGTGCCAGCACACCTCGAATTTCTCTGTACTTCAATTCCATATAAATATATATTGAGTCTACAGATCAAAGTTCACATATGTGTAAGTTACCTACCAGTCCTACAATATCATCAGTTGGTAGCTCAGTTGACTATTGAGTATATCAGAGGACCACTGTTCCTGAATTCCACCAAAATCTTCTTTATATTTATCCATGAGAGACCATTAACCAGACCTATTTCTTATATCTACATCCATTAACAGGAAATAAAATATGTAATGACATTAATTATGCCACCCAGTCAAAAACCCTCTTCCATTGCTATACTTTTTATTTTATGCTTACAGTGTACTTAAGATGGTAAAAGAACATAGAGGGAGAAATTTAATATGAAGTCTCCCCCCACAGACTCTTAAATAGTGTACTGATTTTTCTTTGGAAAAGTGGACACAAGATTGCAACCATTAAGAGGCCATGAAAAGGAGGACAGGAACTTAACAAACATTAAGATTCTTCCACAAAGCATTTCATCTTTGTTGGAATTTAATTTAAAACATTTCTGACATTCAGTTATTCACTGTAGGTGGACTCTGAATCAGATCATCTGCAGCCAAAGCTAAATTATCAAATTGAGAGAGATAAACCTGAGTGTTTTCTGCATAATGATAGCCGGTAATGATAAAAAAAATTCCCCCTAAAGGCATCATGTACTGTAGATATGAAGGTAGACTCTAGGCAGGAAATGGAGATCTAAACAAATAGGCTTACATCCTCCTAAACACAGAAATACCTTGAGAAATAACATTGAAAATCTTAGAAAGATTTTAATTGGATCTAAGCTCGATTTAATAAATTTTATGTCGTTATTTTACCAGTGTCACACATTTATCAACACCCTTGCAAACTGTCTTCTTATTTATTTGCATTTTATCTTGCCAACATGTTTTAATGAATATTCAAACTGATGGATTGAAATAGATTAACAACTAAATATAGCAGCACTCCCACTTTCTCAGGCCTATGTTATCAGGCACCAAATGGAATCTCTGTTAACCACATGTGGCTAATTCATATCAGGGTGGACTCTAATATCACACAGGACATTGTGTTTCCCAAATCACAGCCAGATATTTTATTAATCCAGAGTAAAGGGAAGTAAACTTCCCTATAATCATGTTTAATTTCCACAGTCTAGCTGCCTATAATATTGGGGTTTATCACTTTGCAGACAAAGGGACATATAGTCAAAGCTGTGACTTTTCCAGTAGTCATATACAGATGTGAGAGTTGATCCATAGGGAAGGCTGAGTGCTGAAGAATTGATGCTTTTGAACTGTGGTGTTGGAGAAGACTCTTGAGAGTCCCTTGGACTGCATGGAGATCAAATGGAAATCAGTTCATTGGAAGGACTGATGTTGAAGCTGAAGCTCTAACACTTTGGCCACCTGATATGAAGAGCTAACTCACTAGGGAAAAACTCTGATGCTGTGGAAGATTGAAGGCAAAAAAAGAAGGGGAGGCGGCAGAGGATTAAATGGTTGGATAGCATCTCTGATGCAATGGACATGAATTTGAGCAAACTTTAGGAGATAGTGAAAGACAGAGGAGCCTTGCATACTGCAGTCCATGGGGTCACAAAGAGTTGGACACAGCTTAGTGACTGAACAACAATAACATAAAATGGTACAGTCCCAGTCTCTGAACAGTTGATTTATCTTAGACACTTGACTTCATTTTAAATATCTTGCTTAGAGTTATATGTTTGTTGATCAAATAATTGGGTCAGTTATGCAACTTGTTATACTTGAGGGAACCCTTTTGAAACTATCAGAAAAAAATTTGGTGGAAACTTACTGGCCAGAAGGGAGTGCTTCTGTAACAAATTACCACATATTTGTGTCTTAAACCATACCATTATATTATCGTATGCCTCCATTTTTCAGTGGTCCTGTCTAAAATCACCAGGTTAGCAGGCGGTGTTTCATTATGACTGCTTTAAGACAGTTTCTTTGATCATTCAGGGTGTTGGCAGAATTTTGTTCCTTTTGGTCCTAGAACTGAAAACATACTAAAAACCATTGAGTCTTATACTTTAAAAAGTTAGTTTCATTGCATGTGATTTACCCTTCAATAGATATGTTAAAAGAAAGTTGCTGAGCTACTTATTTATGTATATATAGTAATTGATATTGGCAAATACTTAGAATGTTTCAAGGAATCTTTGGTAACTGAGTTATTACTCATGGTCTTTGCCCTCTACATTAGTATTATCATTTCATCATTCATGTAATCACATAAAGAACATGTCATAACTTTAGCCACAACTAAAACATTTCCCAGCCCATTATATAGCAAAGGTCACATGAGAATGACTAACCATAGGAGTTCAAAAGATAGTATTTTTTTCCTGATCAGATGTTCAGTGAAGGCCCTTGTGATGGATGTGATGGCTTCCAGCCAGAGGGAAAAGTAAAAATTAGAGGAAAACAGAGGCAGAATGTTCCCTGACATAAATTGTAGCAGTATTTTTTTTTTTTCTTTGCATATATCTCCTAAAGCAAACAGAAGCCAAAATAGATAAATAGTACCTAAAATGGCAACCCACTCCAGTACTCTTGCCTGGAAAATTCTGTGGACAGAGGAGCCTGGTAGGCTACAGTCCATGGGGTCGCAAAGAGTCAGACACGACTGAGTGACTTCACTTTCACTTTCAATATAGTAAAACTTAAAAGCTTTTGCACAGCAAAGGAAACTATTGACAAAATGAAAAGAAAACCTACTGAATGGGAGAAAATACTTGGAAATGATATGACTGAGAAGGGGTTACTATCCAAAATATACAAATAGCTCATGCAACTCAACACCAGAAAATTGAACAACCCAACTTTAAAATGGGCTAAAGAATAGATTTGAATAGACGTTCTCCAAGGAAGACATTCAGGTGGCCAACAGGCATATGAAAAGATGCTTGACCTTATTAATCATGAGAGAAATGCAAGTTAAAACCACAGTGAGCTATGGCCTCTCACCTGTCAGAATGGTCAGCTTTAAAAATATTGGTAAATACATGGAGAAAAAGAGTACCCTCTTACACTATTGGTAAGAATGCAGATGGATGCAGCCATTATGGAAAACAGAATGAGAATTTCTCAAAAAACTAAAAACAGCTACCATATGACCCAGCAATTCCACTCCTAGGTATATATCCAAAAGAAGCAAAAACATGAATTTGGAAAGATACATGCGTCCCAGTGTTCATTGCAGCATTATTTCAATTGTTAAGATATGGAAGCAGCTTAAGTGTCCGTCAACACAAGAATGGATGACAAAGATGGGGTATATAGTTACAGTGGAATAGTACTCAGCCATAAAAATAACAACATTTTGCTATTTGCAGTAACATGGACTTGGAGGATATTATGCTATGTGAAATATGTCAGAAAAGAACAATTATTGCATGATATTACTTGTATGTAGAATATAAAACTTACACTAGTGAATATAACAAAAGGAAACAGACTCACAGAACAAGCTAGTGGTTACCAGTAGGAAGGGGGGAGGAGTAGGGGCAAGATACAGTTAGATTAAGAGGTACAAATTTTTATTTATAAAATAAGCTACAAGGGTATATTGTACAACATGTGAATATTGCCAGTATGTTGAAGTACTTATATATGGAACATGGGCTTCCCTGGTAGCTCTGCTGGTAAAGAATCCACCTGCAATGCAGGAGACCCCAGTTCAATTCCTGGGTCAGGAAGATCCCCTGGAGGAGGGCATGGCAACCCTCTCCAGTATTCTTGCCTGGAGAATCCCCATGGACAGAGAAGCCTGGCGGGCTGGATCCATGGGGTCACAAAGAGTTGGACACAACTGAGCGACTAAGCATAACACAGCATGTATATGGAATATAACCTTTAAAAATTGTGATTCACTATATTGTATGCTTGCATCTTATACAATATCGCACACCAGCTGTGCCTCAATAAAAAATTGTGGGGAGAAACTGACATGATATTTTTCAACCTGTGAAGCACTATAATTTATATAGGTATTATGCTGGTGAGAATGACAACAGTGGTAATAATGAAAATAGTATATTGAGAGCAGAATAAACTGGAAAAGTTACCCTTGGGTTACTATGCTAATCTCTACATGGGGGTAAAAAAATGTAATTAGGTTGGCAGCTTAAAAATGGAAATGAGTGATGGATGCCTTATAGAGATGTCATGAAGAAATTATTGACAACTTGTTCTACTCTCAACAATCAATTTCTCTTCTTCCATTAAAGATTTAAGGAATAAATTGTACAACTGGCATAAAATCTTGCATCATACCTGATAAATTACACATTAGGAAAGCATGCACTATTATAAATCACACAGAAAAAAAAAATCAAACCTTCAACATTTGAATGTTATGGCCTAGTTATGTGACTTAAATTTTCCCTCAAGCAAAATAAGAATTTTGAAATATGACATAATGACTTTCAGAAGGTTAAAAGGAAAAAGGCCAAGGTTTGAGAAAAAACAGTTATACCTGTTTTTCCTTAATTGTGTGTAAACAGCCCTTCCTGAACCCCTCATATATAATATACATCGTTCTACCCTATAACCCATAAATCATTTGCAAAATTTAACATGCATTTCTAACCTTACAGTTTAGACACAAAGCTCTAAAATGGCATCTGCATAGGTGGTTGAAACAAGAAGCACTAGATTTAAAAGGAATGGAAAAAAGAGTATAAAGAAATCTGGGCATGCATTAAAATTATGTAGTGAAATTGCATGTGGTTATGTTACAGGAAAAATCACTATTGACTTGATGAGGGGAGGGATATATATATATTTTTTAAGACAAATGTGTCTTTTAGGTTAAAACTCATATTTGAAATGGTATTTAAAATGGAGGAGAAGTTTCATACTTTTGACTAGCCAGTTCCCACTGGCCATGAACAGTCACAACAGGTCAGTTTGACAACTAGACTTTCCAAGTATCAGTGAAAGAAATAGATGAAAATGTAACTGGTGATGATTGACCCACAGTAGCAATTGACTATAACCATGAGTTTTGAAATGTATAAAAGGAATGCCTGTGGAATGGTGTAAAAAACGTCAGAATTGATCAAAAAATAATCATATCCTTGAGAACCTCTCCAATTCCCTACTATGTTCTTGCTTTTCCTAAATCTTTACTCTCCCACCAAAAGCATCACAATTACCTTTCTTTAATCTTCCTTTTAAAGCAATATTTTGAGTAAAGTGATGTGCTTAGCATGTTAGCTTATAACCTCTGACCAGTTAGTGATTCTGTATTTTTAATTTATACTTTGTTTTTTTAAACTAATTGATGATATGTGGTGCTAGTGGTAAAGAATTCGCCTGCCAATGAATAATCTAGGGACAGGATGTGTCGAAATAAAAGAAGAATGTAAGCAACCTGACTGTATAACAAAATCAAAGTAACCTCTGTAATGTGTGAGATTTTTAAATAAAGAAATTGTTTATCCTATTAAATAACGAGATCAGAACATGATTTAATGAAGTGCATGCTGGAACTATGTGAGAGGTATCTAAGACCAAGAAAATCAAAGGATGAAAGTGAAAATGAAGTCGGCCTGAATTTCACTTCAAATGCCAATTTGACTGATTGGTATTGTTTACCTGGGGAAATACTCTACTGACACACCTCAGTGATATAGTCCTGTTTTTGATTATTTCACTAAGATCAAAGAATGAGTTATGGCAATTTTCTTACTATACCAGTAACAGGGAATATAGAAGCCAGCAGTTGACCCATGTAACTAGTTTAGAACAAAAGAGGTAAGACCAGTGGTAGGGAAGCTGGAAAGGTTGGGTATCGTTTAAAAGAAAACAGAATTACTAATGATTCCAAAGGTAATTAGCTCTTCCAACTCTGCAGCTCTGCTCCCAAAGGCATGTCCCATGGTGTATCAGTTCTGTTCAGTTGCTCAGTCATGTCTGACTCTTTGCGACCCCATAGACTGCAGCACGCCAGGCTTCCCTGTCCATCACCAATTCCTGGGAAGCTGGCTTAAATTCATGTGCATCAAGTCAGTGATGCCATCCAACCATCTCATTCTCCATTGTCCCCTTCTCCTCCCACCTTCAATCTTTCCCAGCATCAGGGTCTTTTCCAATGAGTCAGTTCTTCGCATCAGATGGCCAAAGTATTGGAGCTTCAGCTTCATCATAAGTCCTTCCAATGAATATTTGGGACTGATTTCCTTTAGGATTGACTGGTTTGATCTCCTTACAGTCCAAGGGACTCTCAAGAGTCTTTTACAACACCACAGTTCAAAAACATCAATTCTTCGGTGTTCAGCCTTGTTTATGGTCAAACTCTCACATCCATACATGACTACTAGAAAAACCATGGCTTTGACTATATGGACCTTTGTCAGCAAAGTAATATCTCTGATTTTTAACATGCTGTCTAATTTGTTATGGCTTTTCTTCCAAGAAGCAAGTGTCTTTTAATTTCATGATGGCAGTCACCATCTACAATGATTTTGGAGCACAAGAAATTAAAGTCCGTCACTGTTTCCATTGTTTACCCATCTATACCATGAAGTGATGGGACTGCATGCCATGACCTTAGTTTTTTGAATGTTGAGTTTTAGGCCAACTTTTTCACTCTCCTCTTTCACTTTCATCAAGAGGCTCTTTCGTTCTTCACTTTCTGCCATAAGGATGGTGTCATCTGCATATCTGAGGTTATTGATATTTCTCCCAGCAATCTTGATTCCAGCTTGTGCTTCATCCAGCCTGGAATTTCACATGATATATAAATTAAATAAGCATATAAGATAAAGAAGCAGGGTGACAATATACAGTCTTGATATACTCCTTTCCAAATTATCAACCAGTCTGTTGTTCCATCTCAGGTTCTAACTGTTGCTTCTTGACCTGCATACAGATTTCTCAAGAGGCAGGTAAGGTGATCTGTTATTCCTGTCTCTAAGAATTTTCCACAGTTTGTTGTGATCCACACAGTCAAAGGCTTTAACGTAGTCAATGAAGCAGAAGTAGATGTCTGGAATTTTTCTGGAATTGCCTTTTTTATGATTCAGTGGATGTTGGCCATTTGCTCTCTGGTTCCTCTGCCTTTTCTGAAACCAGCTTGAACATTTGGAAGTTCCTGGTTGACGTACTGTTGAAGCCTGGCTTGGAGAATTTTGAGCATTACTTTACTAGCGTGTGAGATGAGTGCAATTGTGTGGTAGCTTGAGCATTCTTTGGCATTGCCTTTCTTTGGGATTGGAATGAAAACGGACCTTTTCCCATCCTGTTGCCACCATTGAGTTTTCCAAACTTGCTGGCATATTGAATGCAGCACTTTCAGAGCATCATATTTTAAGATGTGGTAACCTCTGAATTCACAGTAACTAACGAGGTCTAGTTTGCTGAACTGCTTCTGTCTGGAATGCACTCCCTCTTTCCAAGTCTCCCCCATATACTTATGCTAAATATATTTCCTTTGAAATTGCATATGAGGAAGCAATTGAAAAATGGTAAAACATTGTGAAGGGACTGTTTTGATAGCAGAATTACCTCACTAGTTAGTGGTTTACTTTATGACTATTATGAGACTATTAATGTCCAGAGAATAGCAATGATTGTTTTGTGGACCCATTGCCTCTACAGAATGACTCATACATAGTCCTAGTCACACTACAGATTTCCATAAACACTGCAAGAACCTAAAACATATACTGAGTATTCAGTGGGAATACAACATCTCTGCTAAACTGATTTTAACTCTGTCTAACAGTGAGGTCGCTATCAGAGCTATTGCACAAAAGTATCCCTTTGGGACACCAGCCCCTTTGCCTCCACTTCCTTCATCCTTAGGTGTCTCTTCAAAGCAAACACTCAGAGCACTGTACTGATAAGTGCAGAACTGAGGCCTATTAGAAACAATAGCAAAATAACATGATACTTTCTTTTTTAAATTAATTAATTGATTTTAATTGGAGGCTCTTTACTTTACAATATTGTTATGGTTTTTGCCATACATTGACATGAATCAGCCATGGGTATACACGTGTCCACCATCCTGAACCCCGCTCCCACCTCCCTCCCCATCTCATCCTTCAGGGTTGTCCCAGTGCACTGGCTTTGAGTGCCCTGTTTTATGCATCAAACTTGGACTGGTGATCTATTTCACATATGGTAATATACATGTTTCAGTGGTATTCTCTCAAATCATCCCACCCTCACCTTCTCCCAGAGTGGAAAAGTTTGTTCTTTATGTCTGTGTCTCTTTTGCTGTCTCACATATACGGTCATTGTTACCATCTTTCTAAATTCCATATATATGTGTTAATATACTGTATTATTGGTGTTTTTCTTTCTGGCTTACTTAACTCTGTATAATAGGTTCCAGTTTCATCCACCTCATTAGAACTGATTCAAATGTGTACTTTTTTAATAGCTGAGTAATATTCCATTGTGTATATGTACCACAGCTTCCTTATCCAGTCATCTGCCGATGGACATCTAGGTTGCTTCCATGTCCTGGCTATTATAAATAGTGCTGCGATGAACATTGGGGTACATGTGTCTCTTTCAGATCTGGTTTCCTCGGTGTGTATGCCCAGGAGTGGGATTGCTGGGTCATATGGCAGTTCTATTTCCAGTTTTTTAAGGAATCTCCACACTGTTCTCCATAGTGGCTGTACTAGTTTGAATTCCTACCAACAGTGTAAGAGGGTTCCCTTTTCTCCACACCCTCTCCAGCATTTATTGTTTGTAGACTTTTGGATAGCAGCCATTCTGACCAGTGTGAGATGGTACCTCATTGTGGTTTTGATTTGCATTTCTCTGATAATGAGTGATGTTGAGCATCTTTTCATGTGTTTGTTAGCCATCTGTTTGTCTTCTTTGGAGAAATGTCTGTTTTGTTCTTTCGCATTTTTTGACTGGGTCATTTATTTTTTTTGGAATTGAGCTCAGGAGCTGCTTATATATTTTTGAGATTAATTCTTTGTCAGTTGCTTTGTTTGCTATTCTTTTCTCCCATTCTGAAGGCTGTCTTTTCACCTTGCTTATCATTTCCTTTGTTGTGCAAAAGCTTTTAAGTGTAATTAGTCCCTTTCTTTTAAATAAGATATCTCAAACATTTACTTCACTTAAAGTGGGTACTATACACTTTGGTCTAATTACAGGTTTTTGTAAGTAAGCACGTTATGATGCCAAAAGTGGTGAAGAAAATTAAAGGCAAATAGATTTTACAAACAATAAGAAACTTTTAAGGAATGTTATAGATATCTAAGCTAAGGATTCACAATTGAGAAAAATGCAAGTCCCTCCGTGGACCATCTGCCATATGTGGGTATCTGCAGTACAGTCAGTCTCTGGTGGAGATGCTCCTGATAATAAGTGGGGTAGAGTGTGTGGAGGTGCCATATGAATTGATAAGCGTTGATTCTTCACATTATGACAAAGTAACCTCAGAGACCCTGTGCCCGCTTTCTTGTCTTTCACTTTACAAAGAGATTTTTAAAGCCCATCATATTTATAAAAGAAATACAAATGCTCGCTGCACAGTTCTTTTTCAGAACAAATTTATTTTAAAATAGCCAGGATAAAGTATTCCTTTTTTTTTTTTTAATATCAGCTCAATATTCCTAAGAAAGCTTAAATTATTTGAGTTTTTAAAAACTTTTTTAAGATACCTGAGTGTCAGTAAGCTGGTTTAGCTTTAATTAAAGTACTTATTAACTCCATTGTAATTACCATCTCTCTATCATAACGTATTAATTATCACTATAGCCAAGTAGCCAGTTATGTAAGGGGGAGACTGATGTCAAGCTAGAATCTATAAAATTCCCACTGAACGCTATTGTTCCTTTAATATTTCATAGGTCTATATGTAGCTGTTAAATTATTCAAGCCACCTCCTCTACTTGAGCATCATGTCTTTTTTTTTTAATATGGATTTTGTCAAAGGGCCTGAAATGTGGTCGTCTACAGGAAACCTGATGCTGCAATAAGATGCATGAGCTGAGCTCAGGAGGAACTGACAGCCTTTTCCAGAGGAGTAAACTGGCATTCTCTTTGTGTACCTTTGCTAAGCAAGAGGAAATCTGCACAGGGAAAAAGATCATGTCCAATAAAGTGCAGCTTCTCCCAGAGCAAATTAGTAATGCCTTCTCCAACAAAAACCATAGAGATATTTGTGTCTTAAATAATTCCTCTAAAATCTTTTCATTTATTTTGGTCTAAATTATTAAATGGAAAGAGATGTCTCCTGTGACTTTCTCTGTGTGTCTCCTGCAGTTGGCTTAAGGCTCATAAACAAGTAACATGGAACTATGTAACAAGTAACAACTCTTTGTAATAATACATGTTTTAAACTAAAGCTAAACTAAAATCAATTGGAAATTTGAATCCTGAGGGTGATCAATGTGAAGGTAGAATGGGAACCCAAATTGAATGAGTGCCTAGTAAGAGATCAAAGAGTATGCTTCACATGCAATTGAATTTTATGGCAATTTATTTCTCAGAAAAGTCTTTAAAAAGAGGATTGTCCAAACTAACCTTTCTAGATGAAGAAACTGAGGCTCAAAGTGACAAATTTCTGTTTTTATATTTTGTTAGTTTCAGATATACAGCAAAGTGACACATATTTTTTATTTCAGATTCTTTACTATTTTCAGTTATTAAAATATGTTGAATATAGTTCCCTGTGTTATACAGTAAGTCCTTGTTGTTTTATCTATTTTTTATGTAGTGGTTTGTATCTGGATTTGAAAAATTAATATTGTTAAAATGTCTCTCATGCCAGCTTTCCCCCCTTTCATAACCAAAAGTTTGTTTTCCACGTCTGTGAGCCGGTTTATGTTTTGTAAATAAGTTCATTTGTGTTATTTTTTAGATTCCGCATATAAGTGATACATATAATAACTTTCTCTGTCTGAATTACTTCACATAGTATGATATTCTCTAGGTCCATCCATGTGGCTGCAAATGGCAGTATTTCATTACTTTTAATGGTCAAGTAATATCCTATTGTATATATATACCATATCTTATTTCTCCATTATCTGTTGATGGACACAGGTTGCTTTCATGTGTTGGCTATTAGAAAGAGTGCTACTGTGAACATTGGGGTGCATGAAGTGAAGTGAAAGTCACTTAGCTGTGTCCAACTCTTTGCAACCCCATGGACTATACTGTCCATGGAATTTTCCGGGCCAGAATACTGGACTGGGTAGCCGCTCCTTTCTCCAGGGGATCTTCCCAACCCAGGGATCAAACCCAGGTCTCCCTCATTGCAGGCGGATCCTTTATCAGCTGAGCCACAAGGGAAGCCCATTGGGATGCATGTATCCTTTCAAATTAAAGCTTTCATCTTTTCAGAATATATTCCCAAGGGTGAATTGCTGGCTTATATGGTAAATCTATTTTTAGATTTTTAAGGAACTTCCATAATGTTTTCTACAGTGGCTGTACCAATTTACATTCTCACCAACAGTGTAGGAGGGTTCCCTTTTCTCCACACCTTCTCCAGCATTTATAATTTATAGCCTTTTTGATGATGGCCATTCTGACCAACGCGAAGTGGTATCTCTGTAGTTTAGACTTGCCTTTCTCTAATAATTAGGGATGTTGAGCATCTTTTCATGTGCCTCTTGGCCACTTGCATGTCATCTTTGGACAAATGCCTGTTTAGGTCTCCTGCCTAATTTTTTATTGGATTATTTATTTTTTATTTATTTTTTGGTACTGAGTTCTATGAACTATTTGTGTGTTTTAGAAATTAAGCCCTTGTTGGTCATATTATTTACAAATGTCTTCTCCCAGTCCATCATATATTTTTGAAGTCTTTATTTATTGAATTTGTGCCCAAGTTGTTTCTGTTTTACGATTTTTTTTCTTTTTCTTTTTGGCCATGAGGCATGTGGGATCCTAACTGCTTAACCAGCTATCAAGCCCACACTCCCTGCATGAGAAGGAAAAGTCTTAACCACTGGACTTCCAGGGAAGTCCATTAGATTTTTTTGTTTGTTTCTTTGTTTAATTTGTGGTTTTGTTTGCTATGCAAAAGCTTCTAAGTTTGATTAGGCCCCATTTGTTTATTTGTAATTTTATTTCTTATGCCTTATCTAAGAAGGCATTGCTATAATTTATGTCAGAGAATGTTTTGCCAGTGCTCTAGGATTTTATGATTTCATTTCTTGTATTTTCAGGTGACTGCAGTGATAAAGAACCTGCCTGCCAGTGCAGGAGACATAAAGAGATGTTGGTTTGATCCCTAGGTCAGGAAGATCCCCCTGGAGGAGGGCACAGTAACCCACTCCAGTATTCTTGCCTGGGGAATCCCTTGGACAGAGGAGCCTGGCGAGCTACAGTCCATAGGGTTCAAAGAGTCAGACATGACTGAAGCGACTTAGCATGCATGCCTGAGTTTAAGTCTTTAAATCATTTTTAGTTTATTTTTGTATATAGTATAAGGGATTTATGTGAAGCTGTCCAGCTTTCCCAACACTGCTTGCCGAAGATACTGTCTTCTCCATTGTTATTCTTGTCTCCTTTGTGGATGACTAATTGACCATAGGCATGTGGGTATATTTCTGGGCTTTGTATTCTGTTCATTGACCTATATCTTTGTGCCAGTACCATGCTGGTTCATTATTATAGCTTTGTGTTATTGTCTAAAATCTGGGCTGGATATGCCTTCAGCTTTGCTCTTTTTCCCCAGCATTGCTTGGGAAATTCTGAGTCTTTTGGAGTTTCATATAAACTCTAAGGATTGTTATTTTAGTTCTGTGAAAATGTCATGGTTAATTTGATTGGCATCACATTAAATTGTTAGATAGCTTTTGGTAGTATGGCCATTTTAACAATATTAGTTTTTCAAATCCAAGAGCATCAGATATTATTTCCATTTCTTCGCATCATCTTCAGTTTCATTTATCAGTGTGTTACAGTTCTCAGCATTTAGGTCTTTAACCTCCATGTTTAGGTTTATTCCTACATATTTTATTTTTTGATGTGGTATGATTTTATTTTTATATAAACAAGCTGTATTAAGTTTAATTTCACATGCAGAAGAATATCCAGAATCACACTGTGATTGGCTCTTTGGAATACAAAATTTCCTGTTAAAATACACAAGTTATATAAACATTAGAAATTCAGTCCCCAAAATACTCAAAAATGATGTTTGGGTGACATTTATAGAACTGACCTAGCAAATTTTTTTTATTCTCTTTGGCAGGGAGTTTGGAATCATCATAAGTACTTTTTTAGGTAAATTTAATAGCTTGTCCTTGGTTGTCTTCCTTCTATGATCAGAATAATCTACCTTAGTGATTGCTATAAGATGGAAGGAGAGCACAGTGGGATGTACAGGCGGAACACAGATGATTTTTACGGCAGTAAAATGCTCTGTGTGTGCTCAGTTGCCAAGTTGTGTCTGACTCTTATGACCCCATGGACTGTAGGCTGCTAGGTATCTCTATCTCTGGAATTCTCCGGGCAAGGATATTAGAGTGGGTTGCCATTTCCTTCTCCAGGGATTCTTTCCCCACCCAGGGATCACACCCACATTTTCTGCTTGGCAGGCAGATTCTTTACCACTGAGTCACCAGGCAAGCCCCACAAGTCATTATAAGTTTGTCCAAAGCCAAAAAATGCACATTACCATGAGTAAACGGTAATGTGAACTATGGACTGTGGTGATTATGATGTGTAGCTGTAGCTTTGTCAATTGTAATGATATATTGTTCTAGTGGGGAGCTTTCATAAAGTAGAGGGGTATGCATGCACGGGGTCAAGAGGTTTATGGAAAATCTGTGCCTTTGCTGCAGTTTTGCAGTGAATCTAAACCTGCTCTAAAAATTGTATTTATATTTTTTTCAATTAAGAAAGAAAAAACAGGTTGTTTCCTATATACCTTTGAAGAAAGAGTCCTTTGTTTTCCAACATTGTAACTTAAAAAAGTTACCTTCTGAGAAATTCTAATACAAGTATCCTGAAAATTTGTTCATTAATTCAGTCATTTATTCACTCACTCATTTGTTCATAGTAACTCTCACGTATTATCTAACAGTTATGATGTTATTATCTGGGAAAATGAAAGTCAGTTAGACATCTTGTCCCCAGGGAAAACAGATTCATATGTCAAGAGATGTTTGATGTTATCACCTATAAATTTGGGACACTAAACCCCATTGTAGGGATCAATTATAAAATGATAAATTTATGTAATTTCAGTTCTGTGGCCTCAGTATTAATAAAAAATGTAAATAAAAATTTTAAGTTCCTAGTACAAGGAAACTATGTTTAAGGTATTTAATCAATGAGAGTTTGTTGAAAGAATTAATGAACATATAATAACATACTATACTATAAATTATTATATAATCTTACCAATTAGTGAAAAATTTAAATGTTTTCTCGATTAAAAAAACATGTATTGAAAGTGTTAGCAATTCTTTTACACATAAAAACACATAGTAATGTATTTTTTACACAAAAGTTTTATATGCATAAAACCTAAATTTGTTTATGAACAAAACAACTCTTCAATGTGACATTTATAATAGCTAGTCTATTTATGTAATACCTATATCTAGTAATATGGATAAAAAGTCATGATAAAGGAGTAGCTAAAGAAAACATATATGATGATACTGTGAAATAAATAAGAAACAGAAATTATATGTGTTATTAAAGTACCAATTTTAGTAATATATATACTTCTGAACTATTTTTATAAAAATAATTTATATTTTTAAACTACTCACAGTTTTATTCTCATTATTGTTATTCATTCAACATATATTTTGAGTATCACTTATGTGACTTATTTTTTATACCTCAGAGATAGAAATTTAAGGAAAATTGCTAGTAAGTCTGTTGTCATGGAGATTGCATTGTTTTGGTGATAGTTCAGTTCAGTCGCTCAGACATGTCTGACTCTTTGCAACCCCATGAGCTGCAACACGCCGGCCTTCCCTGTCCATCACCAATTCACAGAGCTTGCTCTAACTCACGTCCATTGAGTCGATGATGCCATCCAACCATCTCATCCTCTGTCGTCCCCTTCTTCTCCCACCTTCAATCTTTCCCAGCATCAGAGTCTTTTCCAATGAGTCAGTTCTTTGCATAGGAGGTCAAAGTATTGGAGTTTTAGCTTCAGCATTAGTCCTTCCAGTGAATATTCAGGACTGATTTCCCTTAGGATTGACTGGTTGATCTTGCAGTCCAAGGGACTCCCAAGAGTCTTCTCCAACACGACAGTTTAAAAGCATCAATTCTTTGCCTCTCAGCTTTCTTTTTAATCCAATTCTCACATCCACACATGACTACTGGAAAAAAACATAGCTTTGACTAGATGGGCCTTTGTTGGCAAAGTAATGTCTCTGCTTTTTAATATGCTGACTAGGTTGGTGATAAGTAATAATGAATGGCAAATCGATAAGGAATACTTCATATTGTGTTACCTGTTGTTGATTAAAATAAAGCTTATATTGTTTGGGGAGAGGATTACTAAAGGCTTGTACACCAGGAAATTATTTCACATAAGGTACAGGAGAAGCTTCACTGATGCCTTTTTAGCAGAACTGAAGGGAGTGAAGGAACACATTAGCAGTTATCTGGACAAATACTATTCCAGGCAGAGGACACAGCAAGTGTAGAAGTCTTGCTTTTAGAGCCTACTTTCCTAAGAAATGGCTTCCACTGTGGCTCAGCTGGTAAAGAATTGGCCTGCAATGCGTGAGACCTGGGTTCAATCCCTGGGTTGGGAAGATCCCCTGAAGATGGGAAAGGTTACCCATTCCAGTATTCTGGCCTGGAGAATTCCAGGGACTGTATAGTCCATGGGGTCACAAAGAGTCGGATATGATTGAGCGACTTTCACTTTCTAAGAAAAGCAGCAAAAACTGTGTAATTGAAGCTGAAATGAAAAGGAGACTTCTAGATTTCCATTTAAAGTTTACGAATATGGAATGTTTCATATTCCTACAAGATTTTAGAGCAATAAGATGCTAATATTATATAGCAAAGGGCTCCTTTGGCTTCCCTGGTGGCTCAGATAGTAAATAATCTGCTGTAATTCAGGAGATCCATGTGCAATTCCTGGGTCACGGAAATCTCCTGGAGAAGGAAATGACCTCCCACAAGTACTCTTGCCTGGAGAATTCCATGGACGGAGGAACCTGGTGGGTAATAGTCCATGGGGTTACAAAGAGTCAGACATAACTGAGCAACTAACACTTTCACTTTTCCTGGGCAGGTGGTTCAGGGGTGGGGGCTGGTCAATACCATTTACCACTTCCTACATTGTCAATATGCTCACCATGGTGCTTTTAAGCTGTCAGTATGAGATATCTGCTGATAGTTGGGAAGAGTTATACCCAGTCAGGTCTTGAGAGCCACTATGAGCCAGATCCAACACACCATTAAATTCACTTACCTGTATCTGTAATAAGCATCTATAAATGCAGTGGAAAGTATTACAAAATTTTGTGTACAAAATTGAGTAGCTATTGACGTTTTGAAGAAATGAAACTGTTGGATAAGTCCTATAATTGTTAGTTACAAACAACTGAGATTGTATGTATTTATTAAGTGTAGAACAGTGTATCAGGAAGAAAAATGCAGCATTCAAGATGCATATTTAGTCGTGTCACTTTGGTCATAACTGACAAGAAGATATTAGGACTCTAAAGTCATTATATTCGCTGAATGATATCAAGTATACTTAACTTTAATGGTCACAGTATGACATGGCTCAAACTTAATGAGTAAATTTTATAGCAAAAAGTGGCTGGAGACATGAATAGTAATTCAGTTGATAAATAGATGAAAATTATTGTGACAGAAGTGGTGGTTTTTCTAGCCTCAATCATTCATTTTACTTGAACTCATCAAATATGTTCTGTTGTAAAGAAAAATAACAAAAATCTGAGAAACTACAGGAAATGCTTCATCACAGAACAGACTAAAAGAGGCAAAATATTTTGAAGGAAAGAAAAGGGGGGCTTATATTTCACTTTTGCTTAAGAATCTGCATAGAAAGGGAAAATGAATTTGAAGAATATTTTAAAATAATATGAGTTGAATAGGATATTTAAAAGCTTTTCATTTAAAATATTTTCAAGCTTAGAAAAATTAAAAAATATAATTTTCAGACACTCTTTATCCATATATTTTATCCATATATTTATTGTTGTTGTTTAGTCACTAAGTCATGTTTGACTCTTTTTTGTGATGCCATGTACTTCAGCCCACCAGACTTCTCTGTCCAGGCAAGAGTACTAGAATGGATCGCTATTTCCTTCTCCAGGGCATCTTCTCATCCTAGGGTGCAAACCTGCATCTTCTGCATTGGTAGAAGATTCTATACCTCTGAGTAGATTCTATACCTCTGAGCCCTCAGGGACAAGGGATATCCATGTATAGTCATAATCAAATGTATGTGTGTGTGTGTGTATATATATATATACACACACATACACATGTGTATATTTAATACATTGAAACATATAAATAGGTATATGAGAATTTATGCATATACATAAACAATTCTATATAGAATTTCTCTCTACATACATTTATATTAAACTACTAAATTCATAATTATATTTCCTCTGTTGCCCCCTTCTCTTCCTGCCCTCAATCTTTTCCAGCATCAGGATCTTTTCCAGTGAGTTGGCTCTTCATGGCAGGTGGCCAAATTATCGGAGTTTCAGCTTCAGCATCAGTCCTGACAGCTTATGGTGAATGGTGTCTGATTTGTGATCTCTGAAGAAGATTTAGCTTCAGGACCAGGGACCAGGCTTAATCACTCAAGAGCTTTTGTGTAGCAAAGTTTTACTGAAGTATAAAAGGGACAAAGAAAGCTTCTGACATAGGCATCAGAAGGGGGATGGAGAGTGCCCCACCTGCTAGTCTTATGAAGGCCTTATATACTTTTACCAGGCCCACTCCCACAAGATACATCTTAAATTAACAAGATTAGAACTAACAGTAGAAAGGCCTTACCAGACCCACTCCCACAACATATGTCTTAATAGAACAAGATGAGTCAGAAGATTCTTGTTAAGAAGGAGAAACATATCCTCGAGCAAGATAAATTGTTATAGAATCATCAGTACAGAGCTTAAGGAAAAACAAACCCTTGAGCAAGATGAGTTTTGTTGTGTAATCATTAGCTCTGGGCTTAAAGAGAATGTGTGACTAAATCTTATGTGACAAAGTCTAAGGAATGTAGGGGAAAAAAAAAAAAAGTTTGTCCCTTTCTCCTTTCAAGAGTCCCAGACCCTTTTCTCCTCCTTGAGAGCCCTGGACTCCTTATCAACCTACCTAACAATTAGCTCCCTCATTTCCAATGAATATTCAGGGTTGATTTCCTTTAGGACTGACTGGTTTAATCTCCTTGCAGTCCAAAGAACTCTGACAGCCTTCTCTAGCACCACAATTCGAAAGCATCAATTCTTCAGCCCTCAGCATTCTTTATGGTCCAATTCTCACATCTCTACATGACTACTGGAAAAACCATAACTTTGACTCTACAAACCTTTGTCAGAAAAGTAATATCTCATGTCTCTTGGTTTTTAGTATGCTGTCTAGGTTTGTCATAGTTTTCCTTCCAAGGAGCAAGCATTTTTTAATTTTGTAGCTACAGTCACCGTTTGCAGTGATTTTGGAGCCCAAGATTAAAATCTGTCCGTTTCCACTTTTTCCCCTTCTATTTGCCATAAAGTGATGGGACTAGATGTTGTGCTCTTAGTTTACACATGCACGTGCACACACACACACACACACACACACACACACACACACAAAATATATATATAATATACATCTATATATTCACTCCCTGTTGAGCCTTCCCCCACTCCCATTCCACCCCTCTAGGTCATCACAGAGCACCAGTCTGAGCTCCCTGTGTTATATAGCAGTTTCCCTCTAGCTATCTATTTTACATGTGATAGTGTATATATGACAATGTTACATTCTCAATTTCTCCTAGACTCTCCTTCCCCCATTGTGTTCACAAGTCTATTCTTTATCTCTGTATCTCCATTTCTTCTCTCTAAATAGGTTCATCAATACTGTTTTTCTAGATCCCATATATATGCACTAATTTACAATATTATTTTTCTCTTTTTTGCTTCACAGTGTATAACAGGCTGTAAATTCCTCTACCTTAATGCAACTGATTCAAATTCATTCCTTAGGGAAGCCTTTCTTCTTGGGCTTCCCTGGTGGCTCAGAGGTTAAAGCATCTGCCTCCAATGTGGGAGACGTGGGTTCAATCCCTGGATTGGGAAGGTCCACTGGAGAAGGAAATGGTAACCCACTCCAGTATTCTTGCCTGGAGAATCCCATGGACGGAGGAGCCTAGTAGGCTACAGTCCACAGGGTCGCAAAGAGTCGGACACAACTGAGCAACTTCACTTCATTTCACTTAAGGCTGAGTAATATTCCATTGTTAAAGTGCTGCACTCAATATGCCAACAAATTTGGAAAACTCAGCAGTGGTCACAGGACTGGAAAAGGTCAGTTTTCACTCCAATCCCAAAGAAAGGCAATGCTAAAGAATACTCAAACTACTGCACAATTGCACTCATCTCACACGCTAGCAAAGTAATGCTCAAAATCCTCCAAGCCAGGCTTTAACACTACATGAACTGGGAACTTCCAGATGTTCAACCTGATTTTAGAAAAAGCAGAGGAACCAGAGATCAAATTGCCAACACTCACTGGATCATAGAAAAAACAAGAGAATTCCAGAAAAACATCTACTTCTGCTCTATTGATTACACCAGAGCCTTTGACTGTGTAGATCACAACAAACAGTGGAAAATTCTTCAAGAGATAGGAATACCAGACCACCTTACCTGCCTCATGAGAAAGCTGTATGCAGGTCAAGAAGCAAAAGTTAGAACCAGACATGGAACAGACTGGTTCCAAATTGGGAAAGGAGTACATCAAGGCAGTATATTGTCACTCTGCTTATTTAACTTTTATGAAGAGTATATTATGTGAAATACCAGGCTGGCTGAAGCACAAGCTGAAAACAAGATTGCTAGGAGAAATATCAATAACCTCAGATATACCGATGACACCACCCTTATGGCACAAAGTGAAGAGGAACTGAAGAGCCTCTTGATGAAAGTGAAAGAAGAGAGTGAAAAAGCTGGCTTAAAACTCAACACTCAGAAAACTAAGATCATGGCATCCAGTTCTATCACTTCATGGCAAACAGATGGGGAAACAATGGAAACAGTGACAGACTTTATTTTCTTGGGCTCCAAAACCACTGCAGATGGTGACTGCAGGCATGAAATTAAAAGACATTTGCTCCTTGGAAGGAAAGCCATGACCAACCTAGACAGCATATTAAAAAGCAGAGACATTACTTTGCTGACAAAGGTCCATCTCGTCAAAACTATGGTTTTTCCAGTAGTCATGTATGGATGTGAGAGTTGGACTACAAAAAAGGCTGAGCACCAAAGAATTGATGCTTTTGAACTGTGGTGTTGGAAAAGACTCTTGAGAGTCCCTTGGCCTGCAAGGAGATCCAACCAGTCCATCCTAAAGGAAATCAGTCCTGAATATTCATTGGAAGGACTGATGCTGAAGCTGAAACTCCAAAGCTTAGACCACCTGTACAAAGAATGGATTCATTGAAAAAGACCCTGATCCTGGAAAGATTGAAGGCAGGAGGAGGAGGAGATGACAGAGGATGAGATTCAATAGACATGAATTTGAGCAAGTTCTGGGAGTTGGTGATGGACAAGGAAGACTGGCATGCTGAAGTCCATGGGGTTGCAAAGAGTCGGACATGACTGAGCGACTGAACTGAATATTCCATTGTATATATGCATGACAATTTCTTCATTCATCCATCAATGGACATCAGAGTTGCTTTCATTTCCTGGCTATTGTAAATAGTGCTGCAATAAACACTGGAATACTTGTGTCCTTTTGAATTGTGGTTTTCTCAGGGTGTATGCCCAGTAGCAGGATTGCTGGGTCACATGGTAGAATTATTGCTAGTTTGTTAAGGAATCTTCATACTGTTCTCCATAGTGGCTGTACCAATTTACATTTCCATCAAGAGTAAGTAGGGTTAGCTTTTCTCCACATCCTCTCCAGCATTTATTTGTGGTGTCCATATTGTTTTCATTATAAGTTCATTATATGGAAGATTATCATGATTCTAAAAGTCAGAAATATAGAGAAAGCTATATTCCAAAGATTATTCTTGCATCCTCTTTTTTTCCTGATATAGTTTTAATGCTATGTCTTTTTACTTCTTTCATGTAGCCTACTTCATTATGTTTTTATTGTCTTCCTGTATTTGCACAAATGATCAAATACTGTTTATTTTTCTTTTGCTCTTATACTTAGAGAAAAAAAACAGCAAACTATAAATATACTTTGACTTTTATTTACTAAGGCCATTACAGAGACAGTTACTAATATCTAAATATAAATCATATGTTAGTAAAAGTATTATCTCAATGTTAGTTTTTTCTATTGTGGAGCTTTAACTGACATTATAAATAAGAAAATATTAATTTTTTAAATTGGAAATATATACTAGATGATCAGGGGTGAATGTACCTATATCTGTAATTTAGTTCAGAAAAATTATACTAATTATAATTTGTATATTTGGATGAATACATGTACATACACAAAGCACGAAACTTTAAAATATATCTTGCATGACAAAATATATGCCAAAAGAAAGGAAAATAAAATATGTTGAGAAAGACTATATATAGTAAAAATAAAATATAAAAATGTAGAATTGTGATCAAACAAGTCAGCATGTGTCCTTAACCAAGAAACAAATGGGTTCTAAGTAGCTAAATATTATAATTCATATTTTGAGTGGTGGTGGTGTTGTGCCCCCCTCTTTCCAATCCCATGCACTGCAGCACGCCAGGCTTCCACGTTGTTCACCATCTGCTGGAGTTTGCTCAGACTCAGGTCCATTGAGTTGTGATGCCATCCAACCATCCCACCCGATATCGTCCCCTGCTCTTCCTGTCCTCCATCTTTCCCAGCATCAGGGTCTTTCCAGTCATCTCATCCTCTGTAAATCCTTTTTCCAACCTTCTATCTTTTCTGGTGTCAGAGTCTTTTCTAATGAGTCCGCTTTTCTCATCAGGTAGCCAAAGTATGGGAACTTCAACTTCAGCATCAGTCCTTCCAGTGAATATTCAGAGTTGATTTCATTTAGGATTCACTGGTTTAATCTCCCTGCAATCGAAGGGACTCACAAGTCTTCTCCAGCACCACAGTTCAAAAGCATCAATTCTTTGGCACCCAGCCTTCTTTATGGTCCAGCTCTCACATCCATACATGAGTACTGGCTAAATCATAGCTTTGACTACACAGACCTCTGTTGGCAAAGTAATGTCTGTGCTTTTTAATATGCTGTCTAGGTTTATCATAGCTTTTCCTCCAAGGAGCAAGAGTCTTTTAATTTCATGGTTGCAGTCACTGCCTGCAGTGATTTTGGAGCCTAAGAAAATAATGTCACTGCTTCTATTGTTTCCCCATCTGTATGCCATGAAGTGATGGGACCAGAAGCCATGTCCTCAGTTTTTTGAATGTTGAGTTTTAAGCCAACTTTTTCACTCTCTTGCACCTTCATCAAGAGGCTCTTTAGTTCCTCTTCACTTTCTGTCATAGGGTGGTGTCATCAGCATATCTGAAGTGATAAGTGAAAGTCGCTCAGTCATGTCTGATTCTTTGTGACCCAATGGAATATAGAGTCTATGGACTTCTCCAGGCCAGAATAATGGAATGGGTAGCCTTTCCCTTCTCCAGGGGATCTTCCTAACCCAGGGATCAAATCCAGGTCTCCTGCATTGCAGGCAGATTCTTTACCAGCTGAGCCACAAGGGAAGCCCTGCATATCTGAGGTTATTGATATTTCTCCTAGCAATCTTGATTCCAGGTTGTAATTCATCCAGTCTAGCATTTCTCATGATGTACTTTGCATATAAGTTAAATAAGCAGGGTGACAATATACTGACTTGATGCGGTCCTTTCCCAATTTTGAACCAGTCTGTTGATCTGTGTTTGGTTCTAACTTATTTATTTTGAGTATGCTGCTGCTGCTGCTAAGTCGCTTCAGTCATGTCTGACTCTATGCGACCCCATAGACGGCAGCCCACCAGGCTCCTCTGTCCCTGGGTTTCTCCAGGCAAGAATACCAGAGTGGGTTGCCATTTCCTTCTTCCATATTTTGAGTATGGAAAGGTATATATCATAATTAATGTATTTATTGAAAGATTTTTAGTAGAGTATTTAAAATAATAACATTTAAAACAGAGTTTTACCCTCAAAAACAGTAAGTTGAGTAAAGACGGCAGATGTGTATATTACATAATATCATTTTTAGAAAATTCTAGAGAGGACATACTATAATTTATCAAGGTATAAAGCAGATCATTGATAGACTAGAGTTGAATGATTACAAAGGGACTAAGGGAATAGCCTACAGAGAAGTTGGAGCAGTAGTAAACAGCTAAATGTGTTTTTTAAAATGTATTGCTCTGTGAATTTAAAATTGGTATAATAAGTTATGCTTAAAGAAATTTTATTTAAAAATATATCCAAGCAATTTACCTTGAAGACAAGGTGTGACTTTAATAAAATAAATATTTAGTTATTAATAGTTACCTTTAAAGCAGATCTTTTAAGAGAAAGATATCCCATATATCTCACCTCAAATTACATGAAATATGTATAAAACGTACAGTTTATGTCTTAAGGCAGAAAAAAGTTTAGGTTGGTATCTTAGATATCTAAATTTATTAAAGATGAAAGATGTTTTTATATGGTATAAAAATATTTCAAAAATATCTTTCTTTTAAAGAAAGTTATAAAATTAACATTGTTGAGTTACTCTTAAACATTTAATTTATATAAAACTATATCTTTTGTGGGGTATTTTTAGCCTTATTTTAATAATTTTAGAATATCATACTGACATACATGTTCCTTTGTTGAAAGGCTGTAGAAGCTAGTTGTCCTTAGAACAGCAGTTATCAATTCTAATTTTGTTATGCTTATATTCTTCAGATTATTTAAGAATTGGATAATTTTTTTCGATAATAAAACCCAGTAGGTTTAAAGTTTCAGGTGATTGCATCAGGCACTGCCTGGAACCTGAAAGTGGAATAATTTTACCTCTCAGAATACAAAACAGTAACCCTTAAATTGTACTTCCTAGGGTGCATTAGGCTATTATTAATACAATATTTTATATAAGAAAAACAATTTGCAAGTGAGTCAAATGTGGTAGATATCATTGTAGGATGTTATTAGCAAATATTGCAGCCATCCAAATGTATTTTATAATTTGATAAATATGATTATATGACTGTGCAAATCAGGAAAGTGAGAAGCGATCAGTAAAATGAAAATAAATCATTTTTATTACCAAGAAAAATTTAGCTAAATTGAAACATCCAGTTTTAGCACTAGCTTAAGAGTATCAAGGGAAAAAACAACAATACACAAAAACAACAAAAATATAGTTTTTTTCAATATATTAATAGTATTGAGAGTTTATCATACAGGATTTTTTATGAAGATGTGTAAGAAAAGCTACCAGTCTGTAAATATCTGCAATAAAAGCAAGGGCAATATCATTCATATCAAATATATAAATATATTACATGTTCATGGGATTCTCAAGGCAAGAATACTTTGAGCAGATATTTCTGCACTCTCATACAGATAGGAAACAAAGAAGTGAAGGATCTTTGCAGAAGCTAGCAAATCATGTTATGTTTTTAGCAAGGATCTGGAAGAGGAATGTTCTACTAGTATCTGTGAAATAGGCCATTTCTCACAAGAACTGAAATCAAGGTCACCATCATTTCAGTTTTTGATTGGCTTAAGATGCTTGTCACCTAGTCTAACTTTCTTAATAAAATATAAAAGGATATTCTTCTCTGAACTAAAACGATGTATGAAAGTATTCATATACCTTTTGAAACCATGAATCAAAAACCCATGAAACATGCAAGAGAACTTGAACAATTCAAGAAAATCACAGTAATTTGACACTCAAAGGGAATAAAACTAATGAGGACTTGGGATACAGATTTTGAAATAGTGTGATCAAGGAAGTAAAACATAGGTGGAGAATTTCAGGAGTAAAATAAGGACTACAAAGATAAATGGAAATTTAAGAACTAGAAAATAACTTTATATAATATATGTTTAGTACCTTTTCAGTACAGCTAAAGAGAAAATTAGTCTTTTGAGCAATATTTTGTAGTTAAATACTCATGTTCAAACAAATAGAGACAAAAATGTGGGAAGCGCAGAAAATAATATGAGAAAAAAGTTAACACATAGCATTCTCTTCCTTCAGAGATTTTGGAGAAGTTAACAAAAGCCAGTCAGCCAGTTTACCCTCTGCCTTAAATCTGTTATTGCCAGAACTTTTGCGTAACAAATACTCACTTGTCCACTTACTATTCATCCCTGTCCACCAAAATTGAAAGTCTTAAGGATAGTATTGTGACAGAATGCCAGGTATTGCTGTCAATCTGACTTCTACCAGCAGTGTGTTTTTGTTCCCACTTGATCCTCAAAATTCCAGAATCAAATAGTGATGTCCTTTTTCTAAGGAAAGTCCCATAACTAGCTGCTCTAGTCTTAGTCGCCCCCCCCCGCACCCCGAGCCCTACCCTCTCCAGCACCAAACCAGACACACTGTCAAGGACATGGATGAGGCAGATTACTTATGAAACACAAATGTGAGCGTGCATGGTGAAAGAGAGGGAAGAAAGGAAAGCAAATCGAATTTAGAACAGTAAACACTAGAAACCAGCCATCTGGGGACCCTCTGTGACATGTGGGTAATAGCTCAGAATTATTCCTCAGAAAGATAAGAAAACTGGGGCATTTTCTACTAGCTTCCACTCCCCAAGGTTTGAGAGTTGCTCCAGTGGCAGATGTTTCCCTCCATTCCTAGATTGGGTCTGAACATAGCTGGCAAGTTCCCTCAGTGTCACAGAAGGCCCTCTAGTAGAGAAGAAATACAAATTTGAGGAGCTCAAGATGATAAATCTTTAGCAAACCAGAGACAGTTTACAAGCACAGGAAAACTTAGATGATCTGAGGGGAAATAGAGAAGGTATGTGCCATTCAACAACTTAAATGTCCACCAGTGATACAATGTAAAGCAAATTACAAGGCATTCATAGACTGGAAAACTATACAGGTATGAAAATAAACAGTCTTCCCCACACAGGGATCAAACCTGGGTCTCGTGCATTGCAAGCAGATCCTTTATCATCTCAGCTACCAGAAATGCCCCAAACAATCTATGTTACCTGCAAAAATACTGATGAATCTTACAATATTGGGGAACAGAAGCCAAACATCAAATAATATATGTAGTCCTTTTCAATTTATATGAAATTCCAAAATGGAAAAACAAATCCTAGCATTTAAAGTCAAAAGTAGTGAGCAGTTAAATTTTGATTAAAAAGAATGGTAATGATTTGAAGAGGATACAAGGGGAGCTTTCTGATTGTATACTTATAATTTCTGCAGTTTTCTGTATGTAAGTTATGCTTCTGTAAAAAGTTTTCATATATATGTATAAACATGTAAATATATATGTCTAACTTTTAAATTTGCTTTTCATCTCTTTCAGTCTAGTATCTAGGTTGCCAGAAAAGAGATATTATCCCTTAACTTAATGAACAGCCTAAAAATTGCTGAATTCAGTACACTTTTCTCAATCCATGTCTCATCCACTTGTCTCTTCCACTGCGTTGTCAAATGCATTTTGCTGCTTTTAGCTTTCTCCTCTCTTGGTTTCTATCATATTATGTTTTACTGATTTATTTCTTATCACATCTTTATTTCTGATAATATATCTATTTTAAAGCCTTTAACAAAGACAAATATACTCACAGTTTCTACAAAAACCTTCCCTGATTTATTTTTCTTTAAATCTTTAAATTTGATTTATTTGTTAACCTTTTATTTTGTATTGGAATAGAGTTGATTAACAATGTAGTGATAGTTCCAGGTGTCCTGCAGAGTGACTCAGCCATACATATACATAAGTTGGGAAGGGTACTTATGTACCCTTCATATAGTGTAAGGGTACTTATGAGTGTGGGAAGGGTACCTCCTCAAGTACTATTAGTAGAAATGTAATTGGTTTAAGGCATTTTTTGGAATTTTTTCCAATCTATCTGAATTTAATTACGTTTACTTTTCTTACTAAACTTCATATCTTCTAGACATCTATTACTAATTTCTATGAGCCCATCCTTTCCAGATGTCACACATGTGGAAAAGAGAAAAAAGACCATAATCCTCTTCTGGCTTACCAAGTAAACATGCAACTAATGATACTTTTCGTTAAACATAGATGCTATTTTAAATATTACTACTATGGTAACAAATTAGTGGTAATTATAGACTTTGAGTGCTTAAAGGTTATTTTTACCAAGGATGATGATTTCTCCAAGCTGATGTCTTATACTATTTATCAGTTTTTTTCCTAAAGTCAATTTTATCCTGAAGAATCTGTTTTACAGCAGTGTCAGGAAATAGTGAAAAAGTTAAATAGGAGCAAATAGAATATGGATCATGGATACTGTCCTACTGTATGTAAGTACAGACATGGATCGTTGTAAATATAGCCTCAGTCATAGACATTGACGTATGTACATACGTCAGTGTCGTATGTGTACAGTAGTTATTGTAACATGAATTTAGATGAACCCCATCTAGATGTCCACCAATAGAGGATTGCTCATATAAATTATAGGTTTCCAGTACTCAGTCAAAGCAACAAAAGGCTTTTTATATGTGCATGATAAATGTTTGAAAAAATTGAAGTGCATTGCAGAGCAAGATGAATATTTTTATTCCACCTATTATGCTTCTTAATTGCCATCTTATTTCTCTATTGTAATCCCAACATTTTGATACTATCTCAACATACTTCTTTTTTCCTGCATAAGAATTCTTACATCTGCTAGAATACTGGCTTAAAGCTATGATTCAACAATCCTTAACTGATTGATGTTCTTGCTTTTAAATTTCCCAGCTGACATCTGCATCATGACTTATTGTATATGTTTTAAGACATGGTAAGAGAAAGATTATAAAACTATACACATTTATCTCATAATCTTGCTTTGAATAGGGAATAAGATCTTATGCCATATATACCATATCTATCTATTGAAAAAGAAACCTGAAAGGAAATTTTAAAAATTGAAAAAACTAGTGTCGTGAAATAAGACAAGGAGCACTGTTCCGGATGAATTGACAATATCTTTGTGGGACAGGCCAAACTGATGTGTTAGTTACAGGTCATTAATGGAAAAGGCATGAAAATGTAAGTACATAGTGTGTAATGGATATATCTCTGTGCAGATACTCTTTTCAAACTATTCATGATCCATCTATGTATCCATCTATATCTATCTATATATATATATATACACATACACACACATACACATGTGTGTGTATGTGCCAGCTTATATGTAATATGTTATGTATACCAGCTTATATGTAATAGTTTTGTGTCTCAGCTATCATATATGTATTTTATAAATGTGTTCTATAAGAAGAACATTTAGTATTAACATTAAAAGAAATCAAAAAGCATTTGAACTCTACTTAATGGATTAAAGATTCTAACACTTTCCAGTTTTAATTTTTTCATGAGGCAAATAGTTTTAAATTATGCATTATTTTAAATAAATGATAATGACATTATTCAGTGTTCTACTTAGGCATTTTAATTACAAGAAATTGCAAACTCTCCTGCCTGGCTCATTAAGGATCCTGAGTCTTCCACTTCAGCTCTTTACTTACCAGCACAAATTGATTCCCTTGAAATTAGTTGGACTGCCCTTGGGAAATATGCCCATTCTTAGTTGACTTAGCTGTCATGGAAGATTCATATCAAACAAAAAATGGCTATTAGCAATAAAATACTGGAGGCTGGGTGATTCACTTAGAGATGAACTTAGAAAGGACAAATCATTTACATATCCCTACTGCTTCTGATTTATCTATATTCTTAGCAGTTATATTGTCAATTGGAATAAGATTTTAAATCAAGAAGAATGAATGAAATATTCTTGTGACTATCTTTTTCATTATTGTTCATGAAAGAGAAGAGACAGTGAAAGCTGAAGAAAAATGTTTTGTACTTCAAGTGTTAAATCATAATGTAATTTATAAAACAATGTAGTGTATGTATTTGAACTTTCATGTTTTTATCTGTAAGGATATAATTTTGCATTTTCCAAAGAAGTGTTATAGAAACTAAGGAAATAAAGCAAGACAATGCAGTCCTTTTAGAAATGAAGAACATATACGAGCAGATTAGCATTAAGTAGTATTAACTTCAGAATGGACCAGAAGAGGTATGCAGTTAATGTCAGTGATTAAAAGGTTATATTGTACTGTTATAATTATCAACTGGTATAATAGAAAATATGTTACCAGGAAAATTGATCAACTATAAAATGGGCTGGAAAGTTTTTTAAATAGCTAAGAGCTTTCGCTATCTTGAAAGCTGATGATTTAAAAGTGTGCTTAGTTACTGTATTATTTTTTTTTAAAGCATCGTTGATGTTAGTGAGATGGAGTTTCTATTTCTAATAAAATGTGAAAATTATAAACCAAATTCTGTGAAATGTTAGTGTATTGATTTTAATAGGAATGCCTTGAGTCCAGTATGCACACATTATAAGAAAAGTTAAAGGGTGTAAGAGAATTATTTTCTCAAACCAGAAGGTCAAAAATGTGACTGCCTATGGGTGGGATGGGGGAAGTGGGGATGAATTTAAGAAGAAACAGTATTTGAAAATATTGAAAATAAAGGTTTTAGGTGAGAAAAAATCCTGAAAGGTGGCATAGCATTTATTCTGTTTCACTCGGTATTATTTTTACCCCACGTCTAAGCATGAAGAATCACTTCAAAGTCTTGTAAACATCTCCACATATGATTGGGTCCCGTCCTCTCCCATTTAGCTCTTGCAGGGAGAAGGGCATGGCAGAAATTGGGGAGGAAAACGTCATTCTAAACTATCCATTCTCTCTTGGTCCAAAGTTGAACCGTATGAGAGTGTAAAAGAGTGTAAAATTTTGGTATTGGTGAGGTGTGCACTGGATTGAAAAACTAGTAACCAGAATCATGTGTCGTATGCTCAGTCATGTCTGAATCTTTGCCACCCCGTGGACTGTAGCCTACCAGGCTCCTCTGTCCATGAAGTTCTCAGGCAAGAATACTGGAGTAGGTTACCATTTTGTCCTTTAGGGAATCTTCCCAACACCAGGATCAAACCCACGCCTTCTTTGTCTCCTGCATTGCAGGTGGACTCCTTATCCACCGAGCCATCTGCAAAGCCCATTGAGAACCACAGCCATATTGAAAAAGATTAAAAATAAGAAAACTAACAGAAATATTTAAGGAGTAAAGAAATTTTCATTTTTTCCCCCCAATTTCAGTCTATGCCATCAAGGCTCAACAGAATATGAACCTTACACTTGAAGAATGAAATGACCCTCACTGAACTTGAGAATAAAATGGCCTTCATAAGTTAGCAGTGCCCACAGGACTGGAAAAGGTCACTTTTCGTTCCAATCCTAAACAAAGGTAATACCAAAGAATGCTCAAACTACCACACAATTGCACTCATCTCACATGCGAGTAAAGTAATGCTCAAAATTCTCCAAGCCAGGCTTCAACAATACATGAACCATAAAGCAGGATTTAGAAAAGGCAGAGGAACCAGAGATCAAATTGCAAACATCCACTGAATCGTGAAAAAAGTAAGAGAGTTCCAGAAAACCATCTACTTCTGCTTTACTGACTATGCCAAAGCCTTTGACTGTGTGGACCACAACAAACTCTGGAGAATTCTGAAAGAGATAATACCAGACCACCTGACCTGCCTCTTGAGAAATCTGTATGCAGATCAGGAAGCAACAGTTAGAACTGGATATGGAACAAAATACTGGTTCCAAATAGGGAAAGGAGTACATCAAGGCTGTATATTGTCACCCTGCTTATTTAGCTTATATGCAGAATACATCATGAGAAATGCAGGCTGGATGAAGCACAAGCTGAAATCAAGATTGCCAGGAGAAATATCAGCAACCTCAGATATGCAGATAATACCACCATTATGGCAGAAAGTGAAGAAGAACTGAAGAGGCTCTTGATGAAAGTGAAAGAGGAGAGTGAAAAAGTTGGCTTAAAGCTCAACATTCAAAAAACTAAGATCATGGCATGTGGTCCCATCACTTCCTGGCAAATAGATGTGAAAACAGTGGTAACAGTGAGAGACTTTATTTTGGGGGGCTCCAGAATCGCTGCAGATGGTGACTGCAGGTATGAAATTAAAAGACACTTGCTCCTTGGAAGAAAACTTATGACCAAACTAGACAGCATATTAAAAAGCAGAGACATTACTTTGCCAACAAAGGTCCATCTAGTCAAAGCTATGGTCTTCCCAGTAATCATGTATGAATGTGAGAGTTGGACTATAAAAAAAGATAAGCACCTAAGAATTGATGGTTTTGGACTTTTCATGTTGGAGAAGACTCTTGAGAGTCCCTTAGATTGCAAGGAGATCCAAACAGTCCATCCTAAAGGAAGTCAGTCCTGAATATTCAATGGAAGGACTGATGCTGAAGCTGAAACTCCAATACTTTGGCCACCTGATGTGAAGAACTGATTCATTGGAAAAGACCCTCATTCTGAGAAAGACTGAAGGAGGGCGAGAAGGGGACAACAGAGGATGAGATGTTTGGACGGCCTCACCGACTCAATGGACATGAGTTTGAGTAAATCCGGGATTCGTGATGGACAGGGAGGTCCGTTGGGTCGCAAAGAGTCAGACACGACTGAGTGACTGAACTGAAGTTTAAAAAATGTGACATATTAAAGTGTAGATTTCAAAGTTTGTGAAATTAAATCATATGCCAATTAGGACTTGAGGAAAGCCTATCGTATTCCTTGGAATACTATGTATTTCCCTAATTCCTTTGCCACTTGATAGAAATGAATTTCATACCAACCAGTAATCTAGTACTAAATTTAGAATCTAGTACTACTACAGAATCAAGTACTAAAAAACAAAATCTGGTTGATTTTGAAAAAGATTCTTCTCAGTGATACTGTACAGATTTTTTTTTTTTTAATGTTACAGCTTTGATTTCTTTTGTCAGTACTTGACTTGGTTAAAGTCAGTTCTACTAACAGAGTTCCCAGTTAGTCAAATTAATAATGAACAAATTTTTAGTTTCAAAAAAGTAATAATCGTAATCATCATTATCTTCTCCCTCTCTTCTCACTTTTCAGTGAGTTATCTAATATCTCAAAGATAAGTTCTGTTTGCATGTTGGTATGTATCATCCTGTACCCCATTCTGTTTATAATCTAAAATATCATATTAAGTGAAGTCAGACAGAGAAAGACAAATGTCATATGATATCACTTGTATGTGGAATCTAAAGGGAAATGATACAAATGAACTTATTTTACAAAACAGACTCACAGATTTAGAGAACAAACCTGTGGTTACCAGGGGAGAAGATTTGGGATATTATGGGAGTTTGGGACTGACATGTACAAACTGCTATATGTAAAATAAAATACCTTTCCATGAAAAATAGATAAAATATATATCTGATATAATTATGAAATATATTGTATGAAGCAAGCATCAATTTTTTACCCAAATACCCAGTACCCCTTTCCCATACTAAATCTATTCTGTACATGAATAAGCTCCTGTGCCTCTGAACATGAATCTGTGGGCTTATCAGTAGGTGCTGAAAACAGGACATTTCCTGGTAAGAAAGTGAAGTTGCTCAGTCATCTCTGACTCTTTGTGACCCATGGGCTGTAGCTCACCAGGCTCCTCCATCCATGAAATTTTCTAGGCAAGAGTACTGGAGTGAGTTACCATTCCCTTCTCCAGGGGATCTTCCTGACACAGGGATCGAACCCGAGTCTCCCACAATGTGGGCAGACGCTTTACCATCTGGTAAAGTATATATATCCTGGTAAAGTATATCCATTTTGATGTAAAATATGTTTTCAAAGATGTATGACCTTTCATATGGTATGTACTTTTTCAACATATGTTTTCTCTTGAATTAGTTTACTTTTTGCTTTGTTTTAACAAATTTCCACAGTTCAGCATCTTAAAACAACACAGATGTATTGTCTCACATTTTCCATGTGTCAGGAGCTTAGGTGCAGGTTAATCGGGTGCTCTGCACATTATCCAACCAGGCTGAAATCAAGGCGTGAGTTGAGGCTGGTATCTCGAAAAGTCTCAGGACCTTCTCACTATGGTCTGTGTTGGAAGAATCCCGTTTCTTGCAGTTAAAACACTAAGGTCTGTGGTGCTAGTCTGCTCACCACTCATGGCCATTTGACCCTCTCCCACAACACGGCGATTTGCTTTTCTGAGGTAAACTAAAATATTCATAAAAGAGCATCTCTGCCTCTGAATTTTCCATCCTCTTTTGTAACACTAACCTAATAACTCCCATGGAATTATTTCTGTTTTGATTAAGTTAAATTCAGTCAACTAGAAACCTCAAGAAGATCTGAAAAGTTCCTTCATTTTTGCCATATAATATTACCTGATAAAGGGAGTGGCTATCCCGTGCTACTCATGTTACAGTCAAAAGCATGGGTTAATGCAGAACACATATACTGGAGACTGGGATCTTGTATGTTATCAGTTGAATTGTGTCATCTCAAAATTCCTGTATTTTGAACTCTACTCCAGTACTTCAGAATGTGACCTTATTTTGAGATATTAAAAGAATCTTTGTAATGAAGACAAAACAAGTTCACTAGGGTGGGTTCTAATTCAATATGATAGGTGCCTTACAAGTAGGGAATATTTGCACACAGACCCAAGGAGAATGCCTTATTTGTATGAAGACAGTCATCTGTAAGCTGACTTGGAACAGATTTTTCTTTTGCAGTCTTCAGCAGGAACCTACCCTGCCAACACTTTGATTTTAGACTAATAGCCTCCAGAGCTGGAGAAGGAAATGGCAACCCACTCCAGTGTTCTTGCCTGGAGAACCCCAGGGACGGGGGAGCCTGGTGGGCTGCCATCTATGGGGTCGCACAGAGTCGGACACGGCTGAAGTGACTTAGCAGCAGCAGTAGCAGCAGCCTCCAGAACTGTGAGAAAATAAATTTCTCTTAAGCCATCCAGTTTGTGGTAGCTTCTTAGAGTAGCCCTGGAAAGTAATACAGGGACAGTCTTAGAAATCTGCCTACCATACTCCTTTATCCTCACTTTTACCCCATTATTAGCAATATTTACTTCCTCATAATATTCTGCGCTCTGTATGAGATGCTATTAATTCTGCAATGCTTATTTTGGGAACTATATTTAAGTGCTTGGACTGTTTATTTAAAATACTTATTTTTTTTAACTGAAGTATGCATGTAGTTAATTTGCAGTGTTGTGTTAGTTTCAAGTGTATAGCAAAGTAATTCAGTAAAAATATTTAAATCTTTTAATTACATTTCAGTAAAAATATTTTAATTCTTTAAAATACCTTACTTCAGAGCAGAATACTCAAAGAGCCACATATTTCTTCACTTCTTAGAATCAATATAATTTAGAATTGTGTGAACTGTGGTGGAACTTCAGTTGCTTGCTCAAAATGGTCAAGAATTCACTTGAGTCAGCATCATTTGGCTTTTCTCCCAAGTCTTAAAATAACAACATCTAACATGTATCAGTGGAGAAGGAAATGGCAACCCACTCCAGTGTTCTTGCCTGGAGAATCCCAGGGACGGAGGAGCCTGGTGGGCTGCCGTCTGTGGGGTCGCACAGAATCGGACACGACTGAAACGACTTAGCAGCAGCAGCAACATGTATCATAGGAATTCTGTTTATACACAGGAGTTGCTTGCATGCATTGTTGCCCATACAATGAGGAAACAAATCCCAATGAAGTTCAGAATCCTCCCAAGGTCACACAGCTGAAATATGGAGATTAGTTTCGGAACATGGATACTACTAGAGTTGCGTGGTTGGACAGATTCACACTAATCAAATGTACAGAACACTCATGAATAAATAGTAATATTAGTATATATAGAACATTTTAATCCTATTTTTAAAATAACTAACAAATAATAATCAGTTTTTGTTGTTGTTTAGTGTAAGCTATGAACAGTTTTGACTTTCCATACATAAATTCAAAAATAAAAAGTAGAAATTTATTTCCCTCTCATGTGAAAAATCAACATCTAATCAGTTATGATAGCTGGTGACAAGACAACTGCTTCGTCCTTTCCCATATGTCTTCAGTAAGGTAAAACATGTGTCCTCAAGGCTGTAGCTTTATATCTACATATCAAAAAAAGCAGAAGGGAGAAAGGATAAGAACTCCTTTCTTTAACGTGTTCTTACCGTCTCCTCCAATATTGTATTTCTGCTGGTATCACATTGGCCAGGACCTAGATATATGTCCATGCTTAACTGCAAGATAGAGAAGAAAACTCAACTTTAGTCAACATTTTGACACAGGAGAGAGGAAAGAGACAATGGTATACTGCTGTGGACATCAAAATTTCTGCCCAAGTGAAAGTACTCATTGAGAAGTAATTATCTCACTCTCAGCTTTAGTTCATCCTGGATTACATAAATGGGGAATTTGGTAGCTCTTTGTATTTGGAGTCCAAAGGAAAAATGGCATAGAATAATAGAGTCTAAGAGTTGTATATGCCAATGAGAATGCATATTCTCTCAGATTTTCACTCTCTTGTTTTCAATGATCTCTTCATCCCTAAAAAGTGTCCCTTTATGTATGCGGAAGTTGCCATCAGATTTGCATATATCCTATTCATCTTCAACAGGAAGAGAAAGGATCTTCCCCTGAAAAGTGGAACCATGATAATTCCAATAGGATTATTAAACACTTTTAGTTTAATACAAAGCTCAAGAAATCATATGAATTTTATAAACTGATCAGCTTAAATTAAAAACATAAGTGAGTATTAGGCAAAGTTGTTATTTGCTTCAGTAAGCAAGACATCAAAACAATCAGAGAACCAAATCATCTTGACTAACGTTTCATTCAAGTGATGACAAGGCATGCTGAATTTTTTCTGACTTGTGGAAAACTATAATACTTACACATATTAGTGTATCATTTAAAATTATGACTGCAAATAAACCCATAGAGCACCCCACCTTATCTAAGCCTTTTGCTTAAAAGTATTATGTTGGAATTATTTCTAAAATCTGCTGATGCAATTTATTAGGTAGATGTTTCTTTTACACAAACCCCTTTTTAAGTATGAGTTTATTACTGTCTCAAATAATTTTTAATATTATTTTTCTAATTTGTGAAATATCACCTTTCGTTTCTATGAATTTTAACTAAAATAACTTTCTTAGAGTTTCACACATTGATTTGATTAATCTGGCTCACAAAATTATTTTATCTTCAAACTAGAAAATTGCTTTTTGTGCCACATCTATAATTATTCATCATATGTGGTTATATTTTTTTCTTTTGTGTGAATTGTATTATTTAGAAATACACTTTAACATAGCACTTTAGTGTTTAGGGATAAGACTGGCATCCTCAGGGTTGAGATTTAGGGATAAGAATACAGGGAACGCAGACCTCGTTTTTGGATTCTGTTCTAATACTGATGCCTTTGAAACATTTTAATTGCAAAGTATAACTTCACAAAGTAGAAAAAAGGATATAGTCATTACTTTAAAACTATTATTTTTTTTATTACAGTCTTACCTGGTTTCCCTGTTGGCTCAGTGATAAAGAATACACCTGCCAATGCAGGAGACACAGGAAACACAAGTTTGATTCCGGGGTCAGGAAAACCCCTGGAGTAGGAAATGGCAACCCGTCCCAGTGTTCTTGCCAAATTCTGGAAAATTCCGTGGGTAGAGGAGCCGGGCAGGCTACAGTCCTTGGAGCCCCAAAGAGTTGGACACAGCTGAGGGCATGCACAAGCACACAGTCTTATCAATAAAGTGCAAAAATAGTAAGTTATCAGATCAGTAAACAAGTAACTAGAAGAGATAACAAAACTTACCAAACTTCTTTGACAATATAGGTTGGCTACTGCTTCATAACTGAGATAGTGTCACGAAAAATGCTAGCCATATTTTTTATAAATACAGAGCTGTATTTCTTGCTCATCTTCTGAGACATTTTCATTTGTATTTATCTAGAAGTTGCATATCAGTTATCTATTTACATTTTTACCTTAAAGCAGTTTATTTGTATATTTTAAAATGTGAATGGCTAATAGGTAGGGTTTTGCAATGACAGGAATATTAGAAAGCGCCTTATAGTTAAGCCATCGAAAAGTGAATTCTTATTTTCTTACTGCCTGGTTGGTACAAAAATAAGACTGGGGAAAAGAAGAGGAAATAATTTATCCCACAATGTCACTGACAACAAAGACATCTACAAGTTTACCAGATATAAATCAAATGCTTTTTCTCTTATATGCATGTGCACGCACGCGCACACACACACACACACACACACACACACACAAAGATGTTTCGAATAAGCATTTTCTTGTATCAGTTGACTTTATTATCTGTACTGCAGTTTTTGTCAGCATAAGAATTTACCTTTTCAAAAAGTATGTTTAAATTCCAGTGAACATTGTGTCTTGTTTTTTGTTTGCTTTTATAAAAATAAAACACTGCTCTAAATGATAGAAGCCAGACACAGACTGTATGTTTCCATTTATATGGAATTACCAGCAAATCCTTAGAGATGGGGAACTGATTAGTGGTTTTTGAGGGCTGAGGGGAGGAGGAATAGGGGCGTGTGTTTAATAGGTATGGTTTATTAGGGGGATAATGCAGATGTTCTAGAACTAGGTAATGGTGATAGTTGCACAAAATTGTGAATGTACTAAATGCTACTCATTATGTACCTTAAAATGATTTAAATGGTAAATCTTATGTTTGTGTGTTTTACATAGACAGGTATAAGTAGATTCTGTCAGTTGGTAGAAGTATAATATAGTCTTTAGTAAGTATGCTGAAATGTTCAGGAGAATGAAAAATAACAGCATTTAATAGTGTCCTAATTAGCAATATGGAAGGAACTTTTAAAATGTAAAAGGTTTATTTAGCTTCTATTTAAAAGGACTGATAAATATGACTATTCAGTAATTAAAATATTTTACATAAAATTTTTAATTGCATTTTAAAAAGAAAAAGCATATGCCAAAGATGAGACAACAAACTCAAATGGCAACAATTTGCAAGAGCTGTGAACAAAGAACTAGTAAATATTTTTAAATGAACTTGGAGTCTTGTAATCATTTTAATACAGCAGAATTATATGATTCATAGCTCTAATCACAGTCTATTTCAACAAACTTATCCATGGCATATAGTATCAATTTGAATAGTAAAAACATGTACATATATTATAAATGAGGATAATGCTTTGATCTTTAAAAAATAATTCAAATAGGTAATATTTTTGTCCCAATCATTTTTACTGTACCACGTATTGGAATATAAAATATATGAAAGGACATACTAGCATATTAACCAAGTCATTCAGGGAACATAATTATACAACCTATCCAAGTGTTCTACATAATTGTACTAATGTTTTAACATTGAAAAATGTTTGCCATCATACATAGAATTCTTAATATACAGTACCAGATTAAAATGCTTCATGCAGAGTAGTGCAGTGAATGGACCAGTTCTGAATATGCTTTTTTCCCTACATACTTAGAAAGTTGGAATAGCTAAGCAAGTTTATCTCTTATATGTGTGTAATCCCTAGACCTAGAGAATTAGCTGAAGTTTTTTCTGCTCTTCTCCTACCCCTTTTGTCTTGGGGGTCTATAATAGACAGATTATGTCTATAATAGGCAACATTCAGGCTTTGCTTATTTTGGATTTCCCTCTCTCACCGCTGAAGTGGTTTCCAGCATCACTGGTTTTATTATTTGTTCTGGGAGTAAACACCTGAATCCATGCTGGACCAATAATACTTTTAGGAACATAGAAATTTAGACTAACCCAGACATTTTTAAATATTCAGGAATACCTGCTGCTGAAGTCTCCAACAGTAAACCAGTTCTTCAGTTCAGTTCAGTCACTCAGTCATTTCTGACTCTTTGAGACCCCATGGACTGCAGCACACTAGGTCTCCCTGTCCATCACCAACTCCCGGAGCTTGCTCAAACTCATGTCCATTGAGTCAGTGATGCCATCCAACCATCTCATCCTCTGTCATCCTCTTCTCCTCCTGCCCTCAATCTTTCCCAGAATCAGGGTTTTTTCCAATGAGTCAGTTCTTCACATCAGATGACCAAAGTGTTGGAGTTTCAGTTTCAGCATCAGTCCTTCCAATGAATATTCAGGACTGATTTCCTTTAGGATGGACTGGTTGGATCTTCTGGTAGTCCAAGGGACTCTCAAGGGTCTTCTCCAACACCACAGCTCAAAAGCATTAATTCTCAAGCACCCAGCTTTCTTTATAGTCCAACTCTCATATCCATACTTGACTTGGTAAAACCATAGTCTTGACTAGACGTACCTTTGTTGGCAAAGTAATGTCTCTGCTTTTTAATATGCTGTCTAGGTTGGTCATAACTTTTCTTCCAAGGAATAAGCATCTTTTAATTTCCTGACTGCAGTCACCATCTATAGTGATTTTGTTCTAATTGTTCCTAAAATAGAGATGTTCAGTTATTTGTTTTATGAAATAATCCAATATTCTTAAAATAGTTTTTGGTTTTCATTTATAGTTGCTTATTCCCATTTCCCTATACTTTCTTTATTCTTCCTTTGAGTGGACACTGTATGTAGAGATGGCTCATTTTTATAAATGAGTAATAAGCAAAGTAATTACATTCTAGTGTACTAAAGTGGACAATCCTATTTACTTTGAGCTTTGAATAGGAGATAAGTATGTAAAATCAAATTATTTAAATAAGATTTAGAAAAATTGCATCAATTCTCCAATATTGAATTAATAAAATTCCAAACTTTTTTTGCTTACCACTTTGAATGTATCTAGTAGTCATAAAATTAAATAAACTTTGGTGGGTGCACACACACATGCACACACACACAACTTGAAACTATACAAAAGTATTCCAAATTACAATTTTTTAATATAATAATTTGTTTCCTATTAAAATTATTATAGGGTCAAAGAATAGACTCTTCAATGACACAGACACATTTGAACAAGCATGTAGAAAGTCTCTTTTCCCCAATATTTGTAACAAGCTAATAATAAAAGCTGAAATAGTAAATAGTAAATTAGAGGTTTGTATGAATCCTGAATGTTTGTTTTGTGGAAATATATATTATTATATATTATATTTTGGATAGTCTCCTGGCAAGAAAACTGGAGTGGTTTGCCAATTCATTTTCCAGGGGATCTTCCCAACCCAGGGATCAAACCCAGGTCTTTTGAATTGCAGGTGGATTCTCTACCATCTGAGCAACAAGGGAAACCCATATATTGTATTTTGGGGAGTCAGTGTTTTAGAAGATGACCTCCTCAAAATACACCTTCACATTTACTCTCTTTGGCTTATCTTGGCTGTGACGTTATTTGAAGATCATTAGTTACTTGCTGATGTATTTAAGCAGGGTTGGTACATCAGTACCCTCAAAACTACCAAAAAAAAATTTTAGAAAACATTATTATCTCTGAATTTTAATTAGTTCATCTGTAGATGGAGAATAAGGGGGAAATAAAAATGTTATTTGTTTGTTTCTGTGCCTTAATAGTTAATTGTGTCTAATGTCTCAGATGTAAAGAAAACGCAACTCTGAATATTAATGCTAAAGGGGAGGAACAAGGGTGGAGGACAAAGCTGGTCCCATTTTCTGCAGAAACTGAAAAATAATAACCCAGTGTGATCACATTAGGAAAGGGAGTGATGTTTCTGATATCACTTATCTTGTTAACCCCACAGTCCAGAGTGAAGGGATCATCTCACAGAATCTGACATTTAGTTCTGCTCATTATTAATATAATGTTACTGCCCCATGAAGAGTACAATGGTGATAATTCGTCTACTGCTGTTTACACCTAAGAAAATTTCTCTCAATAAACAATATTTTCAAGCTTTTATGTCTTTTCAGAGTTTTCTAACCATCACAAATTCAAATTCTTAGACTCTACAAGTGTATTCTTATATTGGCTTAAATCACAGTAATTCTAAGCTCCTCTATTTATTTTACCACCCTGTCAAGTGGCTAAAAATAACTTGTGAGCATTAAAACTTTTTTAATGTTAGTTAATTTCATTTATCATTTATGTCTGTGCTGGGTCTCCATTGCTGTGTGTGCTTTTTTTCTAGTTGTGGCAAGCCGAGGCTACTCGCTAGTTGCAGTGCGCAGAGCATCTCATTGCAGTGGCTTCTTACCGCAGAGCACGGGCAGGTGAGCTCTGCAGGGCAGGCTCAATAGTTGTGGCGCATGAGCTTAGTTGCCCTGCGGCAAGTGGGATCCTCCAGGACTAGGGATCAAACCTTTGTCTCCTGCATTGGCAAGCGAATTCTTTACCAATGAACCACCAGAGAAGCCTCTAAAACTTCATTCTAGCTATTTTGCCAGACCATATCAGATCTACCTTCTTGAGGCTTGTTTCCTAAGTTATTCACAGACAACAATTTTTCTAAATATTTTTTTAAACATCTTAAAGACATGTATCATTAACTTTATAGCATCTAATCTATTTCTTGCTGCCCAGTAGTATAAAGCCAAATATTTAATTTTTGTCAAACCAGAATTCCAATTACTTGCAGTAATTTCTGTATTAAGGTCCGTAATGTAGTTGCCAGAACAGATAAACTCTAAAATTTCAGCTGTAAAACCTAAACATATATATATACATATATATAAGTCCTTTTACTGACTATCCAGCATTGTTGTTATTGTTCAGTCACTGAGTCATGTCCAACTCTTTGCAACCCCATGGACTAAGCATGCTGGCTTCCCTGTCCTTCACTGTCTCCCAGAGTTTGTTCAGTTTTATGTCCATTAAGTCAGTGATGCTATCTAATCATCTCGTCTTCTACTGCCCTCTTCCTCTTTTGCCTTCAATCTTTCCCAGCATCAGGGTCTTTTCCAATGAGTGGGCTCTTTGCATCAGATGACCAAAGCATTAGCGCTTAAACTTAAACACCAGTCCTTTAATGAATATTCAGGATTGATTTCCTTTAGGATTGACTTGTTTGATCTCCTTGCAGTCCAAGGGACTTTCAAGAGTCTTCACCAGCACCACAATTTGAAAGCATAAATTCTTCAATGCTCATTCTCTTTATAGGCCAGCTCTCACATCCATACACGACTACTGGAAAAAACATAGCTTTAACTATACAGACTTTTGTTAGTAACGTAATGTCTCTGCTTTTTAATACACTGTCTAGGTTTGTCATAGCTTTCCTTTCAAAGAGTAAGCATCTTTTAATATCATGGTTGCAGTCATCATCTGCAGTGCACAGCTTTCCTTTCAAAGAGCAAATTTCTTTTATTTCATTTCTGCAGTCACTGTCTACAGTGATTTTGGAATATAAAAAAATAAAATAAAATCTCTGTTACTGCTTCTACTTTTTCCCTTTTTATTTTCCATGAAGTAATGGGACTGGATGCCATGATCTTAATTTCTTGAATGTTGAAATTTAAGCCAGCTTTTTTGGTCTCCCCTTTCATCCTCATCAAAAGCCTCTTTTGTTTCTCTTCACTTTCTGCTATTATTCAGCATGGGACGGTGTGTCTGTGTTGTAGGTATGAAGGAAGTCTTCCACAAACATTGATTCAGGGTCCTAAGCTCTCTCAAACTTCAATCTGCAATTTCAAGATTGACCTAGAATAATACAATCAGGGAATGAGGAATAAGACAATGGAAAAGATATGTTCACTTTTGATCAATTTACCCTGGAAGTTACACATCATTTACATTCTTATTCCATGGCAACATTTTGTCATGCAGATAAACATAGAAGCAAAGAAGCTGGAGGAAATGATCCGGCTGTTGACCAGAAGGAAAGGAAGCAGGTTTGTCAGTACCTAGCATTGTCTTTCCTTTCCAGGTTGACTAAAGTAGTTGAGTTGCTAGTAATTAGATGTCTTGCAGCACTGATCAGTTCCAGAATAGAAACTATATCAGCTCCAGATTGATTTCCCTGATTCTTATGATATGTAGATATGATTCTAAGTGACAGGAGCAGGGAGTAATAATGGGAGATCACTCTCTCTGCCTCCAACACAGACATTCCAACACTGTCAAAGTCATGCAGCCACGCTATTCTTGAAGATACTTCAGTGACACTGAATCTATAAATTATATCCATCACAAAGGAAAGCCTTCCACCTAATGGGTTAGTTCCCTATCTTGTGTCTAAGAGATTAAATGAGGAGAACGTTCAAAATATTTGGGATTTTGTACACACACATTGTTTTCAACTGCCAAGTGTCTTGGTCACATTGACAATAAAGCTGCAAAATATAACAGGCTTTCATCCAGAATTGATGTTACTTAATGTGAGAATGAATACAGAACACAGCAACATGACAAGAAAGTAATAGCATAGTTAAAATCTCATAACCTGTAGGCAGTATCCCAATATGCAGCTACTCCCTACTTGGGACATATATGGTAACGAGAAATGAAACTGGGTGAACAAAGACTAATCGGTTCAGGGAAGTCATCAACTCCAGAGTATTGTCAGCTCTTAGAACTTTTTATCTATGAAGCCCCCTCCATAATACATGACCAGCTTCTATTCCTGAATGCAATGGAATCTTGTTAACTCAGGATAGTTGTTACTAAATAAATAAATTTGACATTGAAGTATAGATGCTTGTTTCCATATGTATTTCTCTATACTAAATTCTCATGAATCTTGGATCTGCTATTGTCCTAGAAATGCCTTGAATTAATGTTTCAAGAATTATTTTATTTTGTTTTCTTAAAGTTTTATTGGAGTACAGTTGATTTGCAATGCTGTGTTAGCTTCAGGTGATTCAGCAAAGTGAATCATTTACAAATATGCATATCCATCCACTCTTTGTTAGATACTTTTCACATATAAATCATTACAGAGTATTGAGTAAATTTCCCTGTGTTATACAGTAGGTCCTTATTAATTATCTATTTTACATGTAGTGCATTGCTGAGTAGCTTCAGTTATGTCTGACTCTTTTGCCACACCATGGACTGTAGCCCACCAGGCTTCTCTGTCCGTGGGATTCTCCAGGCAAGAATACTGGAGTGGGTTGTCATGCCCTCCTCCAGGGTACGTTCCTGACCCAGGGATGGAATCTGCATCTCTTATGTCTCTTGTATTAGCAGGAGTTCTTTACCACTAGCACCACCTGGGAAGCCCCTTACATACAGTAGTGTATATATGTCAATGCCAGTCTCCTAATTCACCCCACCTCATTCCCCCACTGATAACCATGTTTGTTTTCTACATCTGTGACTTTATTTCTGTTTTGTAAGTAAGTCCATTTTTCTTTTTTCTTTTTCTTTTTTTTATATTCCACATGTAAACTTAAGAAGTTAAAAAAAAAAAAAAAGGAAAGAGTAACTCCTCAGATGTTGCAGAGAGCAGAGGAAATGTCAGAAACCATCCATTAAGCGTTTCCTCTCATAGTCATTTCCGTCTCTATCACGCAATAGGCAAGTGCCTCAGTGCCCCGCCACTTCCTTATTATGTGGATAAAGAATGCCTTAAGTTCTCATTTTAAATCTAAAGTGGGGATAGCAGTTAATCTCCAACTATGACCTTATGATGTCTCATATCTTCATTAGTCCTGCTCTTGTATTGTCTTTCACATACTGAATCTGGGTTTGTTGCTAAAATCTTGGCCTCTGTGTGCTGGCGCCAAATCAAATCTTAGAGACAGTTTTGTGTCAAGTGGAAAAAAATTGCTTCATTGCTTTGCCAGAAAAACGGGGACACAGTGAACTTGTGCCCTTCAAAAACTGCCTGTTATAACCCAATATCGTAAGTGTTACTGCAGTTGTTCAAGGACAGGGTGGCTGATAAGGGTTAAGGTGTATACAGGGCCTGCACTCCTTTCATCTAGTCTCAGGTAATGTCTTAATAGGGCTTCCCAGGTGACTCTGCGGTAAAGAACCCACCTGCCAATGCAGGAGACCCAGGTTCGATCCCTGAGTAAGTCTCCTGGAAGAAGATATGGCAACCCACTCTAGTATTCTTGTCTGGGGAATCCCATGGACAGAGGAGGCTGGTGGGCTACAGTCCATGGAACCCCAAGGAGTTGGACACACAATCTCCTGATGAACTTCTCTGGTTCCTTTAAACTGACCTCAGATGGTTTCTCTGGAATGAAGAATGCTAACATCTTCCCTTTATTGGGAGTTTTAGTCCTATAAAGAGCTCAAAAATATCTGTACCCCTTGAGGCAGAACCAGGACCCTGCCCCAAGGCTGCACTATTGTTTCTTGCCTGCTCCTCCATTGTCTCTGTGTCCTCTCCCTTTCCTGATTAGCAGCTGTTAGAATCCGCCCTTTGGAACTCAGGGAAGGTCATAGAGACTGAAGTATTTCCCCTATAAACAAGGAGCAGGGAACACAGAAAAACTTCTGTGCTCAGGAGCCCCCTAGGGTCCTACTGGGTTTCAGGTTGAAACAAGAAAAGCTTTATCAAATGTCCAAGCTCTTGTTTGATTCACCCAAAAGAATTTGGATGAAGAACACAAAACATAAGGGAAAAATTAACACACAGACACACACACACTGAGGCTGAGGAGCAAAGAGAACAAAGAAGCAATTTACTTTAGAGGTGACATTTACTTACTCAGAGAAGAGCACCAGAGTCCTCATGAACGAGGGGCTCCATTCAGGATTGTTGATCCCACTTTTTATCTTATTTTTAGCCTTTTGAATGAGTGGTGTCTTTTTGATTAGATGTGGAATATTTCTCAACGGGAGGCTTGATGTGGGTCTGGATTGTACCAGGTTGCATCAGCTCCCAGTCCTGTGTATCTGTCTCCTGAAGACACTAAACATGCACTCCAAAGAGCTGTTTTCTCTTAAAATTTCCCTTACTAGTTGAGCCCCATATGTGGAAGGTCATCAGCAATCTGTGCATTTCTATCACGTGCTCCACGGTTTTCATGGTCAGAGTTTCTGGCTCAGATGCTATAGAGTTTCTGTTTTAGATACCGTTCTTCCAGGCATCATGGTCTCATTAAGTGTAAAACAAGGAAGTGGTTTTGCTTCTACCAAACACCCAGTCCTTGGACCTGGCTCTGTCTTTCCTGACTCATTTTGATTGTAGAATGTATCTGAAGGGATGTTGAATCCATTCCAAACTAGCTGTTATGAAAGTTGTCAGCTTCTGCTCACTGAGATTCTCACACTGGAGGTACCTGTTTGCTCATATGAAAAATCTGTCTGTATTACTGAGATGGTCATAGGCAGACACTGCACATAAGGTCCTTCAGAGAGGCAGAGAGGTCTTTTATTTGCATGAAGAGAGAACAAGAGAGATTGAGGCCCAAACATTGGGCCTTCTGTACTAGTTTCCAGGTGAGTCATGCCCCAGAAGCCATCTGACTGCAACCAGTAAAGAGACCCCCAGCAGAATAGAAGAAAGGCTTAGCCTGTCCCAGTCATTACACAGAACCTCGTAGCTATTGTTGAGTCGCTCAGTATTGTCCTACTCTTTGCAACCCCATGGACTGCAGCACACCAGGCTTCCCTGTCCTTCGCTATCTCCTGGAGCATGTTCAAACTCATGTCCATTGAGTCAATGATGCCATCCAACCATCTGATCCTCTGCCATCCCCTTCTCCTCCTGCCTTCAGTCTTTCCCAGCATCAGGGTCTTTTCTAATGAGTCGGCTTTTTGCATCAGATGGTCAAAGTATTGAAGTTTCAGCTTCAGCATCAGTCCTCCCAGTGAATATTCAGGACTGATCTCCTTTAGGATGGACTGGTTTGATCTCCTTGTAGTCCAAGGGACTCTCAAGAGTCTTCTCCAACACCGCAGTTCAAAAGCATCAACTCTTCAATGCTCAGCTTTCTTTATGGTCCAACTCTTTACATCCATACATGACTACTGGAAAAACCATAGCTTTGACTAGACAAACCTTTGTTGGCGAAGTAATGTCTCTGCTTTTTAATACTATGTCTAGGTTTGTCATAGCTTTTCTTCCAAGGGGCAAAAGTCTTTTAATTTTGTGGCTGCAGTCACCAATAAGAGATAAAAAGATTTGCTGTTGCAATCCACAGCTTTGGTGGTGCTTTGTTATGCACCAGTACATAACCAAAGCAACAGGATGTAAAAATAAAATATTACTATGTGAAATGAGAAGACATGCTTTTTTGAGCTAATGAAATAGTCAATGATAATTCTAGCTGCAAAGCTAGCTGGCCAGAAATTCTGAGATCTGGATGCCAATCATAAATAGGATTATATATGAATATTAACTGTTACAAAATTTTACTCTTCTTAATATTGAAACAAAGTACTAGGGAATATTGAAATAGGAGTTGTTCAGTCTCTCAGAGTAGCGTAGAAGCTATTTTGTTATAGTTATGCATCCTGAGCTAGAACAGTAACTTCTAACTCAGTATCTTCCAACTCAGGGTCCAGTGCTTCTGCGTTATGTCTTACCAATGTTTAAATCCCCAACGTCTCATAGCACATCATTTTATTTAGTTGAAAAGAAGAGTTATACACTTTGATCCTTAATGAGTAATGATTTAATTAAAATCACCCACAATGATTGAAGTTGTTTGAATATTTTCAAGGAGATAAGGTTTGGGAATGAGGATTGTATAGGGGTTTAGTTTCATAGTTCAAATGAATACAGCAGGAACCCATCATTCTCACCATCATCTCTCATCACCATTGTCAGACACACGTTTATTTAAATCACTAATGATTGATAGACTGTGACAAAACCAAACCTAATCCTCATCTTATACCCTTGTTATCATTACATAAGAAACACCCAGCTTAGGCTTGATCACTGCATGCTCTCATCCTATTCTAGAATTCTTTGATTCTATGATTTATAAAATATTTTCTAGATCTTTGGAGTTCATCCAGCTAAGTATGTGACATTTGTTTTGAACTGAAGAAACCTTGATTCTTCAGATCCTAATCTTTTCTTTTGTAAATATCAGAGCAGAAGGTAGTCTCTAATAATTATTAGGTGTAATTATCACCTCCCCAGCCTAACAACTTGCTGTTCTGAGACAAACATCAAAGCATAAGGACAAAGCATCCATCTCTTCAACTTAAACTTGATATAATCAGTTTTATACTACTGATCTCTGAAGATCTTCCATTTTGTTTAAAGTTTAGATTAAATTAACCTGCACTTGATTTCTTATTTTTTCTTCTTACAGATTGTGTCACTAAAGGTTCTTTTGTCATTAAGCCTGAGAACTAACACAGAATTGATGCTTCACCTTGACACCAACACCTGTACAGGATTTTATCCATTTATGACATAGCGACCCCCATACTGCTGCTGCTTAACCATTCCCATGACAGTGGTATTGATGGTTTACTGTGTCGTGGTGATCAGAAAAGAGACTGTACCTTTTGTGCACACATCTAACAAATCTTCACAGCAAAGATGTAGATCTGAATTTTGAAACTTTGTGATTTCCATCCTGAAAAGTTGCGATGGAAAGTAGAATTAATCAATTTGAAACATGTCTCTTCTAAGTTATGAATACCATCTATTTGAGAACTATTTAATAGCTGGATTTAAATTAATATTTATCTTTTCTGATCAGATTTTTCAGGGTAAATATGTGAAAGTTGTCTGAGAATATAAACCTGTGTGGATTATTTAAATATTAATCTTATGTATTAGAAAGTTTGTGAAATGACAAAACAGTCTTTAGTGATTTTAAAATTTTTATTTCATGTTCTTGTATGTTAAAATGGACCTGTCCCCTATTTAAAAACTCTATAGATTATCTATTCAATCACTGTTATGTCTTCATGAAGAGTAGATATATTTCCAAATAATGACATATAATATTATTTTGTGTGTTGCCATTATTGTGTGTACCAGCACACACACAGTTCTCTTTTTAAATTAGTATTTTGTGTTTCTTTATGAAATGTGGTGGAATTAACCAAATAATTTAGGCATTTGCAATGACTTTTCTTTTTAATTTTCCAGTGTTTTTGTAAAAAATAATTTCCAGTTTTAAAGACATTTATCTTCCATTTTTTATATCTTACCTTTAAATATATGTATTTTAGTACAACAGTGTTTCTCATCCTCTCTTTATGAAAGAGCATAAATGTAAGCATATTTTCTTTTCAATAATGCTTCAGTCATTAGGATGTAAGGTTTTGTATTGTATTCCCTAATTACAGATGAGCTAGTGCTTATATACAAGACCATTTTTAAATTTTCTTACTGCATTAACTGTTGTTGCACTGAAATCAGAAATAAAAGGTTCTGTTTCTACAGAGTAAGAGAGTGACGATGAATAGCTTGGAGCTGCTTAGACTAGGTACTCCTCTATTGCTGCCTCTGGCTAGCTCCAAGGCTTGCTCATATTACTATAAAATATGGAAAATGGTATTCTCTCATTTGCTGTAATGATTAAAAGACATGTATAAAATATACCTCTGTGCCTCGCAAAGAATCAGTATTAAATAACGGAAGTTTTTATTATTATTTTGAAGTTACTGTAAAGGTTACAAAGATGAAGTACATTGAAAGCAGTGTTTTTAAGAACATTCTTAGTTGTCTTAATTTATCCTACTTCAAAAACTGTTAATTTTTTCTCATGATAGCATAATTTAAACATTGTATTTTTTCATTGATTGATAGAAATGAGATTTTAATTGTGTTTATATCAAATAATGTATATCTCTTGTGGGTGTTGTGCTTTTTTTTTAAACTTTCATTAAAGTATAGTTGATTTACAATGGTATGTCAGTTCAAGTGTACAGAAAAGTGATTCAGCTATGCATACATATAAATCTATTCTTTTCAGATTATTTTTACTTATAGGTTATTATAAAATATTGAGTATAGTCTCAGTGCTGTACAGTAGAACTTTGTTGTTTACCTATTTTATTTATAATAGTGTGTTGATAGGAGAAGGCAATGGCACCCCACTCCAGTACTCTTGCCTGGAAAATCCCATGGACGGAGGAGCCTGGTAGGCTGCAGTCCATCGGTTCACAAAGAGTCGGACGGACTTGACTTCACTTTCACTTTTCACTTTCGTGCATTGGAGAAGGAAATGGCAACCCACTCCAGTGTTCTTGCCTGGAGAATCCCAAGGATGGCAGAGCCTGGTGGGCTGCTGTCTATGGGGTCGCACAGAGTCGGACACGACTGAAGCGACTTAGCAGCAGCAGTGTGTTGATGTGGGTTTTTTAACTGACTTTTTAAAGTTTATTATTTTTTTTTATTTTATTTATTCATTTTGTCTGTGCTTGGTCTTCATCATGGAGTGCTGGTCTTTCCTTGCGGAGCACACGTCTCTTGTTGCAGAGCACAGTCTCTGGAGCTCGTGAGCTTCAGTAGTTGTGGCCAGTAGCCTCCAGAGCGCAAGCTTTGTATTTGAGGTGCTCAGGTTTAGTTGCCCTGTGACATGTAGGATGCTAGTTCCCCGACCAGGCATCGAACCTGTGTCCCCTGTGTCAGTAGACAGTTTCTTAACCCCTGGACCACTGGGAAGTCCTTAATTAACCTGATTTTTTTGAAGCAGTTTTAGCTTTACAGGAAAATTGAGCTGAAGGTACAGAAATTTCCTATATACCCCTGCATCCAATTGCTTCCCCATTATTAATGTCTTCCACCAGAGTGGTACACCTTTTTGTTTTTTTTTAACAGTTGATAAACTTCTACTGTCAGAGCATAATCACCCACTCTTTGTGTACATTGTATAAATTTGGTAAAATGTATAACAACATGTGTCCATCATTATGTTGTTATACAGGAGTTCTTTTCATAGGATTACTTTCACTGTCTGCCCCCCCTCCCCCCCAATCCTGTGCACTCTGCCTGTTCATCCTGCTCTTTTCCCTCTAACCACTGGGAACCGCTGATCTTTTTCTGTCTCCATAGTTTTGCCTTTTGCAAAATGCATATCTTTCATACAGTAGGGGACCTTTTCAGGCTAACTTCTTTCACATAGTAACATGCATTTAAGATCTCCCTAGAGACTTCACTGGTGGTTCGGTGGTAGGGTGTGCACCTTGCCTTGCAGGGGGGTGAGGGTTTGGTCCCGGGCTGGGGAACCACTGTGGGGCAACTAAGCCCACACGCCACAAATCCTGAGGCTGTGCATCACCCCTAGAGTGTCCACGTGCCGCATCAGAAGATCCTGCATGACGGTAGTGAAGGTCCCGCCTCCCACACCTGCGACCCCGTGCAGCCAAATGAAAAGTACTTTTTAAAAAGATCTCCCTATATATTTTCATGGATTGATAGTTTTACATTTTCATAGATGAATAACATTTATTTTTCTGGAGATATCACAGTTTACATATCTATTAACCTACTGAAGGATATCTTTGTTGCTTCCAAGTTTGGACAGTTACAAATGAAGCTACTATTAACACCCATGTATTGGTTTTGTGAGGGCCACTAACAGTGTGTAGGGTATATGCTTTACTCAGATTCTACTAATTTACATGTGAATTTTATCTAAAAAATACCTTAACAACATCTAGGCTGGCTTTAGACCAGATGATTGAGTACTGTAGTCTAGACAAGTTGACACATTAACCATTACATATTACTCCCTTGTTTACCAGTCTTATGAAACCCCAGGTTTCCTTCCATTCTTCGAGACTTTTAAATTGATGAGCATCTTCTTTTTGCAATAGCCAGAATAAAATCATCTCCTTAATTTACCAGTGAATTTTATCTTTTAAACCTTATTATATGTTTCTTGATTAGCATTTTTAATCAATTGAATTTTCAGAGAAGAAACAAAGGGAAAGGGCTTCTTTAACTCCCTGAGAAATGTCCCTTTAATTATAATCTCTTTTACCCTTAAATTTTTCAAAAAATTAAAAGAAAGAAAACACATTCTAGTCTTCTAGCATGATAAATTTTGTATTATTTGTAGCATATTTAAATCTTGAGCATATTTTGATTTATTATTTTGATATCTGCATTTTATCCTTGTGTGAAAAAGTGACTTCTCTGTTTATCTATTCTTCTCAATTTCTTGATTCATGTTCTATTCATTAAATTTCTATTATTTATAGTTTTTTTAATAAATCATACTATTTTATAATTTTTTCTTTTCTTTTTCAGTTGTTACATTTGGTAAAACTGTAAATCAAATATTTATTTCAATGATATTATCAACATTTATGCATTATTATTTATTACTACTTTTATGGTTAGTTATGCTAATCCTTTTATTCTGATACTGAACTTATTTCATTGAATGCATTTTTTTCTATAGTTTCATTTAAGATGGATTTCTGTTGTTCTATTAGTTATGAATAAAATCTGCTGTTCTCTCTCTCTGCTCCCCAAAAGATGTGTTGTGATGCTTGTTTCTCCGTCTGTTGGAGAGGAACTAGTTGAGGGTAAATATTTTGCCACTATGTTTTCTGAATTCTTGTAGCACTTTATCTGTATCCCAAGCCTACATATTAGTTCTAATTCCTCCCTTATAGCATTAATTCATTTTAGAACTTAAGCTTATTATTTTATATTATTCTGAATATCAGGTAGGTTTTCAGTGTTTTACCTAAGAGGCTTACGTATATTTTCAGAAATCTTTGCAGCTGTCTTACTCATCTCAGTGAAATTGTGAGCTTGCCCATTTAACTTTTAACAAAAGCAATGAAAAAGAGCTGAAAGTCTCTTGACCATTCACCAAACTGATTTATCTAAAAGCCATACAAATGAACGCATTTCCTGGAGAAATCAAGTTTCTTATAAGAGATACCTGGCAATGATATATTATTCAATAAAACTAAACACCTCCCAAGGCAGCCTAACTGTAACATTCCTCAAAAGGAGTGCATTACCAGCTGGGGAGAAGGCCTTTCTCAAAGTAGAGAAATTCAGCAAAATCAGGAATAGCAGTGGGGCCATATCTACTGACACTTTGTTTTAATGTTAGGATTAAATCTTAAACCTTATTTTAAAAAATTACACGTTTGTAGTTATGCATTTACCACATATCATATTGCACATTAGTTCCAGTTCCGGTGACTAATTTAGGAATGTAAATGTAGTCCTTGTATTTATTTTTTAACATTTGTGCCCACTTGAAATGTATTTGTTTAGCATGATCATCCATTTTAGTGTCAAATAATAAAGATATGATTAATGATAGGTAGAGAATACCATGGACAGAGGAGCCTGCTGGGTTACAGTTAATGAGGTTGTAGATAATGCGACATGACTGAACTACTAACAAAACGCACATACACAGAGCTACCTATTAAATGCTTAAAAATATTATCTACTAGGAGAATGAAAATTGCTTTTTATTTTAACTCTTTTAAAAATCATAGTGTACAGTACTTGAGTCTGGAAGTACTGAAATTCAACAGTAGTCAAGTTGTATTTGCAGTCAAGAAAATTCAGTAAATACAAAACAATGTTCCAAGTTTAATTGAGAACATGAGTGTGCACATAGGTAATATAAACAAAAAATGGAGACAGAAAGGAAGGAAAAAAAAACTTGCTTGCAGAAATTAACAAAAACCTGGTTGTGTTCAGTTCAGTTCAGTTGTTCAGTCGTGTCCAAATTTTTTTTTTTTAATTTTTATTATTATTATTTTTTTTCCAGTGGGTTTTGTCATACATTGATATGAATCAGCCATGGATTTACATGTATTCCCAATCCCGATCCCCCCTCCCACCTCCCTCTCCACCCGATTCCTCTGGGTCTTCCCAGTGCACCAGGCCGGAGCACTTATCTCGTGCATCCCACCTGGGCTGGTGATCTGTTTCACCATAGATAGCATACATGCTGTTCTTTTGAAATATCCCACCCTCACATTCTCCCACAAAGTTCAAAAGTCTGTTCTGTATTTCTGTGTCTCTTTTTCTGTTCTGCATATAGGGTTATCGTTATCACCTTTCTAAATTCCATATACATGTGTCAGTATGCTGTAATGTTCTTTATCTTTCTGGCTTACTTCACTCTGTATAAGGGGCTCCAGCTTCATCCATCTCATTAGGACTGGTTCAAATGAATTCTTTTTCATGGCTGAGTAATATTCCATGGTGTATATCTACCACAGCTTCCTTATCCATTCATCTGCTGATGGGCATCTAGGTTGCTTCCATGTCCTGGCTATTATAAACAGTGCTGCGATGAACATTGGGGTGCACGTGTCTCTTTCAGATCTGGTTTCCTCAGTGTGTATGCCCAGAAGTGGGATTGCTGGGTCATATGGCAGTTCTATTTCCAGTTTTTTAAGAAATCTCCACACTGTTTTCCATAGCGGCTGTACTAGTTTGCATTCCCACCAACAGTGTAAGAGGGTTCCCTTCTCTCCACACCCTCTCCAGCATTTATTGCTTGTAGACTTTTGGATAGCAGCCATCCTGACTGGCGTGTAATGGTACCTCATTGTGGTTTTGATTTGCATTTCTCTAATAATGAGTGATGTTGAGCATCTTTTCATGTGTTTGTTAGCCATCTGTATGTCTTCTTTGGAGAAATGTCTGTTTAGTTCTTTGGCCCATTTTTTGATTGGGTCATTTATTTTTCTGGAATTGAGCTGCAGGAGTTGCTTGTATATTTTTGAGATTAATCCTTTGTCTGTTTCTTCATTTGCTATTATTTTCTCCCAATCTGAGGGCTGTCTTTTCACCTTACTTATAGTTTCCTTTGTAGTGCAAAAGCTTTTAAGTTTCATTAGGTCCCATTTGTTTAGTTTTGCTTTTATTTCCAATATTCTGGGAGGTGGGTCATAGAGGATCTTGCTGTGATTTATGTCGGAGAGTGTTTTGCCTATGTTCTCCTCTATTTTTGCAACACCATGGACTGCAGCACACCAGGCCTCCTTGTCCATCACGAACTCCTGGGGTTTATTCAAACTCATGTCCATTGAGTCACTGATGCCATCCAACCATCTCATCCTCTGTGGTGTCCTTCTACTCCCGCCTTCAATTTTTCCCAGCATCGGGGCATTTTCAAATGAGACATTTCTTCACAGCAGGTGGCCAAATTATTGGAGTTTCAGCTTCAGAATCAGTCCTTCCAATGAATAGTCAGGACTGATGTCCTTTAGGATGGACTGGTTGGATCTCCTTTCAGTCCAAAGGACTTTCAAAAGTCTTCTCCAACACCACAGTTCAAAAGCATCAATTCTCCAGCATACAGCTTTCTTTATAGTCCAGCTCTCATATCCATACATGACTACTGGAAAAACCATACTTTTGATACCTTTGGCTAGACAGACCATTGTTGGAAAGTAATGTCTCTGCTTTTTAATAAGCTGTCTAGTTCACTTATTTCAGTTATATGCAGAGTACATCATGAGAAATTCTGGACTAGATGAAGCACAAGCTGGAATCAAGATTGCTGGGAGAAATATCAATAACCTCAGATATGCAGATGACACCACCCTTATGGGAGAAAGCCAAGGAGAACTAAAGAGCCTCTTGATGAAAATGAAAGAGGAGAGAAAAAAGTTGGCTTAAATTCAACATTCAGAAAGCTAAGATCATGGATCTGGTCCCATCACTTCATGGCAAATAGATTGCAAAACAGTGGAAACAGTGACAGACTTTATTTTCTTGGGCTCAAAAGCCACTGCAGATGGTGACTGCAGTCAGGAAATTGAAAGACGCTTGCTCCTTGGAAGAAAAGCTATGACAAACCTAGACAACATATTAAAAAGCAGAGACATTATTTTGCCACCAAAGGTCTGTCTAGTCAAGGCTGTGTTTTTTTTCAGTAGTCATATATGGATGTGAGAGTTGGACCATAAAGAAAGCTGAGTGCCACATAATTTATGCTTTTGAACTGTTGGAGAAGACACATGTGAATCCCTTGGACAGCAGATCCAACAAGTCTATCCTAAAGAAAATCAGTCCTGAATATTCTTTGGAAGAACGGATGCTGAAATTCCAATACTTTGGCCACCTGATGCAAAGAACTGACTCATTTGAAAAGATCCTGATGCTAGGAAAGCTTGAAGGCGGGAGGAGAAGGGGATGACAGAGGATGAGATGGTTGGATGGCATAAGACTCAATGGACATGAGTTTGAGTAAACTCCGGGAGTTGGTGATGGATAGGGAGGCCTGGTGTGCTGCAGTCCATGGGGTCGCAAAGAGTCGGACACGACTGAGCGACTGAACAGAACTGAACTGAGGTTGGTCATAACTGTTCTTCCAAGGAGCAAGCATCTTTTAATTTCATTGCTGCAGTCACCATCTGCAGTGATTTTGGAGCCCCCCAAAATGACATCTGTCACTGTTTCCACTGTTTCCCCATCTATTTGCCATGAAGTGATGGGATCAGATGCCATGATATTAGTTTTTCTGAATGTTGAGTTTCAAGCCTAACTTTTCACTCTCCTTTTTTCCTTTCAAGAGACTCTTTAGTTCTTTTTCACTTTCTGCCATAAGAGTGGTGTCATCTGCATATCTGAGGTTATTGATTTTTTTTCCCCTTGCAATCTTGATTCTAGCTTGTGCTTCATCCAGGCTGGCATTTCATGTGATGTAGTCTGCATATAAGTTAAATAAGCAGGGTGACAAAATACAGCCTTGACATACTCCTTTCCTGGTTTAGAACCAGTCTGTTCCACATCCAGTTCTGACTGTTGCTTCTTGACCTACATACAGATTTCTCAGGTCAGGTGGTCTGGTATTCCCATCTCTTGAAGAGTTCTCCACAGTCTGCTGTGATCCACACAGTCAAAGGCTTTGGCATAGTCAATAAAGCAGAAATAGATAGTTTTTCTGGAACTCTCTTGCTTTTTCAATGATCCATCGGATGTTGGCAAGTTGATCTCTGGTTCCTCTACCTTTTCTAAATCCAGCTTGAACATCTGGAAGTTCATGGTTCACATACTGTTGAAGCCTGGCTTGGAGAATTATGAGCATTACTTTGCTAGCATGTGAGAGGAGTGCAATTGTGCCATAGTTTGAGCATTCTTTGGCATTGCCTTTCTTTGGATTGGAATGAAAATGGACCTTTTCCAGTCCTTTGGCCACTGCTGAGTTTTCCAAATTTGCTGGCATATTGAGTGCAGCACTTTCAGAGCATCATCTTTAAGGATTTGAAAGGTCAACTGGAATTCTATCGTCTCCACTGGCTTTGTTCATAGTGATGCTTCCTAAGGCCCACTGGACTTCACATTTCCCGGACGTCTGGCTCTGAGTGGTCACACCATCGGGATTATCTGGGTCATGAAGATAATTTTTGTATAGTTCTGTGTTCTTGCCACCTCTTCTTAATATCTTCTTGCTTCTGTTAGGTTCATACCATTTCTGTCCTTTGTTGTGCCCATCTTTGCATGTAAAATTCCTTTGCTATCTCTGATTTTCTTGCAGAGATTCTAGTCTTTCCCATTGTGTTGTTTTCCTCTATTTCTTTGCATTGATCACTGAGGAAGGCTTTTTAATCTTTCCTTGTTGGTCTCTGAAACTCTACATTCAAATGGGTATATCTTTCCTTTCCTCCTTTGCCTTTCCCTTCTCTTCTTTTCATAGCTGTTTGTAAGTCTCCTCAGATAGCAATTTTGCCTTTTTGCATTTCTTTTTCTTGAATGGTCTCGATCCCTCTTTCTTGTACAGTGTCACAAACCTCCATCCATAGTTCATCTGGCATCCTGTCCATCAGACCTAGTCCCTTAAATCTGTTTCTCACTTCCACTGTATAATCGTAAGGGATTTGATTTAGGTCATACCTGAATCGTCGGGTGGTTTTCCCTATTTTCTTCAATTTAAGTCTGAATGTGGCAATAAGGAGTTCATGATCTGAGCCATAGTCAGCTCCTGGTCTTGTTTTTGCTGACTGTATAGAGCTTCTCCATCTTTGGCTGCAAAGAATATAATCAGTCTGATTTTGGTGTTGACCATCTGGTGATGTCCTTTTGTAGAGTCTTCTCTTGTGTTGTTGGTTGTGTTACCTGATTGCTATTTTTTGGAATTGCCTTATAGATGTTCCAAACTATAAAATGACTTCTAAATACTCTAATTGATGAAATATTTTAAGTGTTTATGAAATATTGTATGTTCTCCCAAGAATCTATAATTTTATATAATAGGAATTTGAATATTTATTTCTAATCTTTAACATGAAATTAGTAGCATTTGCTTATTTTTTGAATGCATGCTTTTTATATAAAAATGATATATAGGACTCTTTTCCTCCAGGTATTTCCTTGTATATTATAGAATTGAGAAAATGAAGCTGTAAAGAATCAGCTTTTTGGGGATTGTTGAGGGAGTGTTTGCTCTGACTATGCAATCTAAGCTATCATGCTAAGAGTGCCTCCCTTTCTACTAGTCAAATACAGGCCTTTGTCTATAAAAGTAGAGGAGTGAGGTCATAAATAATCAGTATGATGGAGAGAAAAGGGACTGAATTTCCCTTGAGTCTCCATTTTTCACAAGCTAGGTTAGGGGAATGGCTTACATTTTCCCAAACCAACTGAGATGGACCATTCCAAGGAAATTTTTCGCTGTAACTGAGGGAGGGGTTGCTTCAGGAGGGACAAGGCTGACCTGCTGAGCCAATGAATATGCTGCTAACTGCTATGCAGATGTGAGCAGGCAGGACCCAGGAGGGGCAAAGTAATGGTCTTGGTGTTTCTTTCCTTTATTTTTTTTAAATTTTTATTTTATATTGGACTATAGTTGACTTACAGTATTGTGTTAATTTCAAGTGTAGAGCAAAGTGATTCAGTTATACACACATACACATTTTAAAAATCATTTTCCCGTTTATGTTATTACAGAATATTGATCGGAGTTCCCTGCGCTGTACAGTAGGTCCTTGTCGGTTATCTGCGTTATGTACAGCAGAATGTATTTGCCAGTCCCAAACTTCCAGTTTATACCTCCCACTCACTTTTGCCCTTTGGTAACCATAAATTACTTTCTATCTCTGTGAATCTGTTTCTGTTTTGTAAATAAGCTCATTTGCATCATCTTTTTTTTTTTTTTAAAGATTCTGTACATAAGTGATATCATATTTCTCTTTCTCTGTCTGACTTCACTAAGTATGATAATCTCCAGGTACAGTCATGTTGCTACAAATGATATTGTTTTGTTCTTTTTGTGACTGAGTAATATTCATTGTATATATGGACCTTATGTTCTTTATCCATTCCTCTGTTGATGGACATTTACCTTGCTTCCATGCCCTGGCTATCGTAAATTGTGCTACAGTGAACATTACAGCACATGTGTCTTTTTGAATTAAGTTTTTCTCTGGGTATATGCTCAGAAGTGCGATTGCTGAATCATATAGTAGTTCTATTTTAATTTTAGAAGAAACCTTCTACTATTCTCCATAGTGATTGTACCAATTTATATTCCTACCAGCATTGTAGGAGGGTCCCCTTTTTTCCACAGCTTCTCTGGCATTTATTGTTTATAGACTTTTTGATAATGGCCATTCTAGCTGGTATAAGATGAAATCTCAATATAGTTTTGTTTTGTTCTCTAATAATTAAGTGATGTTGAGCATCTTTTCATGTGCCTGTTGGCCATCTGTCTGTATTTTTTGGAGAAATGTTTATTTAGGTCTTCAGCCTATTTTTTGATTGGGTTGTTTATATCCCTGCCTTATTTCCAATTAATCTGTTCCTTCTTCCTAACTCCATTTCAGTTAGCATTTACACTATGAGAGTCACTTCTAAATTTACTAAAACTACATATGTATGACCCTCATTGAAGCCCTGGCGTAAATTCACTTGTTTAGTAATACTGAAGTGGACAGACCATCTCAAATTATGTAGAACAGATACAAATTAGTAAAGCTACTAGACTTTCTTTTCTCTGCTCATTTACTTGGTTCATATATACATATACATATATATATATGTATATATTTTTTCCTAGTAGCCATCACATTCCTCCTATATATATACATATATATATATATATATATACATATATATATATATGTATATATAGTCTTCAAAAATGTATTCTCTGGAACAAATATACTTAGATCAACCCTCAGTATTATTTGAATAGCAATATCATGTTAGAATTTCACTATTAAGTGGATTTGTCATTCAATTGTTTTGGAATGCTTACTATTATAGGACTGTAACCATATGACAAGCTATGTTATTTCCTAAAGTGCATATTTTTGAAACAATAGCTTCTTAGCTTTCTGACCCTTTTGACATAAAAGGAATAAAGTGGTATCTTCTTACATCCTATTTTTCATTTGTGCTTTTTTTCCTGTATACATACTTCAGTTTTTCTCACCTTTTAAGGCATTAAATGAATGAAAATATTTTTCCTCTATTGATGAGTTGAAATAAATTAATTTTGCACTGTAATATGTGAGTCTTGATCTTTTCCTTTTGAGAGTCCTTTCCTCTTCCTCTCAGTTGCAGGAAACTGTATTTTGATATCTGCATTCATTATTTAATAAGAAACAGTGGGAGTAATTTTCTAGGAATTTTGTCTCATATGCTTTGGCTGCAGTGGGTGCGCTTAGCTCATGACTATTCGGTCATCTCACGATTAATATAAAAGAAATGACATGATTCTTGCAGTGTGTACTTTTATTTTTGTCGTGTTTTTCAGTGACATCTTGAATAATTAAACCTTTCTAAATTTTATTTGATATTGAATATGCTTTGAAAACCTAACAGATGATAAGTACTAGCTTCTGTAAGCTGGAATCCCTTACATGGAATAAGTGGGTATCAGGACTGTATGCTGTGTCTTACTGCCAAAGTTGGTGAAGTTGTATGTGGTTTAGTTAATCAATATGATCAATCAGACTTCTAAATTTAAAAAATGAACTTGAGCTAAAAAATGTTGTGCTATAAAAGATCATATATAGAATATTTCCTCCAGCCACCCATTTTACAAATGAGTAAAAGAAAGCCCCAAACTCTGAAGCTTTTGCTTATAATATTGTAGTCAGCATGTTAGAAAGCCTTGGGCTAGACTTCACTCACCTATATGTTGACCTATTGGATTTTTCAATTTTTTTGCTGTCCCTAGTATATAGTGACATAAGCTAAAAGGAGAAACAAAAATAACTGTAACCTAGAGTGCCTGATAAGTTGTGTTTGTATTTCAATAAGAGCATTTAGGTTATCATCTAGATACAAAGACATCTTTCCTCTAGTTTTACAGAATAACAAAAACAGTGCATGGAAACTTCCTCAACTTTTTCTTCAATTTGCAAAAGTATCTGCACTTCTATTCATTATCTTTCCTTTTGTTTATGGTAGATGTCCTTGAACCTATATATTCAAAGCAGCTTCCTTAACTTGTGTTCTGTATCTAAACCACTAGACAAGACCACCCTCTGGACCTCACTGTTCCTCCTGTATAGTATGCCCTCTCTGGGAGATGTCTCCTGTGATAATGTAAACATACTCAACTCTCCACAGTGACAGACTTTAGTTTTGGGGGCTCCAAAATGACAGCAGATGGTGACTGCAGCCATGAAATTAAAAGACACTTACTTCTTGGAGGAAAGTTATGACCAACCTAGACAGCATATTAAGAAGTGGAGACATTACTTTGCCAACAAAGGTTCACCTAGTCAAAGCTATGTTTTTTCCAGTGTTCATGTATGGATGTGAGAGTTGGACTATAAAGAAAGCTGAGCACCAAAGAATTGGTGCTTTTGAACTGTGATGTTGGAGAAGACTCTTAAGAGCCCTTTGGACTGCAAGGAGATCAAACCAGTCAATCCTAAAGGAAGTCAGTCCTGAATATTCGTTGGAAGGACTGATGCTGAAGCTCACACTCCAATACTTCGGCCACCTGTTGTAAAGAACTGATTCATTTGAAAAGACCCTGATTCTGGGAAAGATGGAAGGAGGGAGGAGAAGGGGACGACAGAGGATGAGATGGTTGGATGGCATCACTGACTCAATGGACATGAGTTTGAGTAAACTCCGGGAGTTGGTGATGGACAGGGAGGCCTGCAGATGGTCTGACACAACAGCGACTGAATTGAAGTGAACTGAACTCTCTCTACCTTAAGCGAATTCTTCTTTAAACACCCTGCTGTTCACAATGTCAACTAAAAAAGATGTACAACTTGAGAGTTGTGAGTTAAGTTTTATTTGGGGCAAAATGAGGACGCATCCCGGGAGGCAGCATCTCAGATAGCTCTGAGAGACTGCTCCAAAGTGGCAGTGGGGGAAGGTCAATATATAAGTTTTTGGTGAAGGGGGGTTTCAATACTATGAAGCACTCAATTTACAAAAGGTTTTTTGTTAATCATGGTATCTGATGTCACCTTGAAGGGATTTAGTGCTTCTCTAGATATGAGGAGATGCAAGGATTGAGATCATAAAATCTGTTCCTAAAAACATCCAGCTATCTAAAGACCTGTCCCACCAGATTCCCTGGAGCACAGAGTGCTTCACTCCACCCTGACCTCCATCAGGGATTTTTGAAGATCAACAGCTATAGCAGCATGGGGTTCAATCTCCATAGTGGCAGATGGCAAATGTCTTTATTGTTCAGTCATTGGCAATGCTCTTGGTAAGTGTCAATTTGTAGTTGACAACAACTACTGTACTAACTCCTAACTGTTTATATTTGCTCTAAATACTCACTTACTTCTGTCAGGCGAGTGTATGCTCCTAGGTTGTGTCTCCATCACAACAAAGATTTGGAGTAATGGACATTAAAGCCCTCAGCGTGTCACAGCTCTTGGGTCTTGGACAGACCGTGTTATAGCTCTCAGGTCTCGAACAGACCGTATTATAGCTCTTAGACAAATCAGAGTTACAGCTCCTAGTTACAGCTCTATTTTATTTAGATAATAGCAGGAAAATCCATCTTCGAGGCGTGAGGGCATGTCCACCCAAAGAAGCAAAGAGAAGAAGGCCCCAGCGCATGGGAGGGGGGGCGGGGAGAGAGAGAACGCGCTTTGGCTCCTCCTTTTATGTATTTTTTCCTGCCCCTGGGCCTGCCCTATGCAAATTGGGCTTAGCCAGGAGTGCTGTTTGTTCTACCTGAGGTCCTCACTCCGGTCCTCTGACTTTCCTTTGTTCTATTTTCACGGGCTTTTCCCTTCCTTGTCTTTTAGCTACCGCCATTTTGGACTTCTGTTTCCTATTCTAACTACCTAACACCTCCACCGAAACTGATAGAATCTGATTTATTGTACTTAACTCACATTGCTCTAAGACAACAGAGTCCTCTTGATTAGTACATCTGATTAACTTCTTTCTGTACTACTCCTACCTGATCTGTCTAGCAATTTTAACTCTTTACCACTTCTTCAGAACTTTCTTTTTCACTGGCATAACTAATTATGTAATTCTGGCTATCAGTCCATGTTTTTTTGTTTCTCCTTTCCCAGTGCCCTTTTCTAGGCTTCATTTCCTAAATACCTGTTTTAAATATTGATCTTCACAGTTCTTTTCAAGCTTTATTTCCATCTTACATTTCCTGGATATAATCACTCAGTAACATGGTGGCTTCAGCAATTATCTATACCCTGATGACCTCTAATCAAGCTGTAAACATCAATTATAATAGTTCTACTGATGTTCAAACCCACAAGTCTAGCAACTTTTTGCCAGGTGCAATTGTATATTTTACAATCTTTATGAATCACAATTACAAAAATGAGTGGAATTTCCCTTTTCAGAAGTTCTAGGATTGATTACCATCTTTATGTTACTTTCATTCATATAGTTTTTTCTATCACAAATCATATCAATAAATTACAAAGGCCCACTTATTCATCTCCCATATATGTATCTGAAAACAGTAAACCATTTATGTCCCTGGACTAACTCAACAGCTTTCTAAACAATCCCACTATCTCTAGTTTTACTTCCCTCTAACACATACTTCACACTGAGATCAGAATGATCTTTGTAAATGCAAATATAACCGTGTCACTCTCTTCTATAAAACCTTTGAAATGATTCCCTACTGTGCTAAGGTAAAAGCCCCAGATTCTAATGATATCCTATAAGATGTTCTCAACTCATTGTATCTTTTCTGTTTACCTCTAAATACCATCTCATTTACAAAATGGAATCATACTAAATGTTCTTTACATCTCTAACTGCATCACACTTTCTTTAAAGTCTGTCCCATTACGTATAGGTTTCTCCTGTCTGAAATAGTAGTGTACTTTACTTTTACAGCTGGTACTTTCTATATGCTACTTTAATACTCTGTAGTCTTTCTACCCTAGCATGTAGTATATCATAATGATCTGTCTGTTAACTCTAAAATATACTATTAGCTTCATGACATTATGGTGATGATTTTCGTGTTGTTTCTTGCTTATCCATTAAATATATATATATATATTAACATGAGAAAAGAATATTTAATCTTTGCAGCAGAGGTCAGGTAATTTAAATTTATATTGATTTTTCTGATTTAGATTGTCCAGTTGCTATGGAATATCTTTGGGAAATGAATCTGTGTTGTAACAGATACTTTGGGTAATGCCTTGTTCTCTCCTGGGAAGGAAAACAGACTACCTGATTTTTGCTTTTGTTCTTAGATCAAGTGTGCTAAAGTCTCTGAGCTCCAGTGGAATGAAAACTTGCCTCTTTCCTGTGGATAATTTGAATTCTCAATATCTAAATATCTGAAATTAAGATATATAAATATTAACAAGTCATGTGAAAGTTTCCAAATTTCTCACTGAAAACTTTACTTTCTTTTTTATAGTAGATTAAGGAAAATACAAATAAACATCTGAAAAAGTGTAAATAAGGGTGTGTGTGTGTGTGTGTTTAGATGTCATAATATGCCTGTAATTTCCAACCTGAATAAATAGTAAAACATTTGAGAAACACTCCCGAGCTAGTCTTCAATGCCTGGCCCCTAAAGTATAATATCAGAGGTCAATTTGTAGCAAATAACAAATCTGAGGTCACTCTGTAGCAAAATGACAAAGACAAGCCAAGGACAAAAAGACAAGACATCGTCTTTGTCCTCATCTCTGAGTAAACTGGCCAAACACAAAATTCTGGACTATTAGAGATGAAAGATTTCCACCTCAAACAAAAGATTAGAGACCAGATGGAATATGAAAGAGTGAAAACTTGACTAATGTCATCCCCTTGCTCTCTATTTGTTTCATTCAGTAAAATATTTTTGAAAATCAAAATTTATTTTGACCCAGAAAGGAAAAAGAGACCCAATGCCATCATAGACTGAAGTGATAATATGGATATTCTTTGAACAGAAGGTCTTTGAGAGGCATCATTTTTATACTCTGATAATTTTTCATGTTTTTTTTTAAAGATTGAAGGTGGAGAGCTTTTTTTTTTTTCCTCACACGAGAAACAGGCTATCTCCCCTGACACAGTTTTAACCAAGGAAAGCCCAGAATGTGACAAATGTGATAGTTTAATAATATGCAAGTTTATTTCTTTGATAATACAAAATTTCAGGTACAATGCTGTATTATTGTGTTGCCAAAATAAAAAGACTGTTTGTCATGTGGTATTTCTAGTACAGAGGAAGAATTTAGTTGAAAAACAAGTTGCAGAACTGCAACTTAGATTAAAAAAATGTCAAGAAACACCATAGCAATAATTGAGTGGCATTTGCCCGTCATTTAGTTGGAAAGATATAAAGCTGTACCATCAGTTTTCAGTTTCAAATTGTGGCAAGAAGAAGTTGATATTTATAAAAGTACAAAAAAATTGGTTCCATAATCACTTTGAATTCACAGCCAGAGAAATATTCTTAAAGAGAGTAGTGTGTCCATTATCTTACAGCTTGTGAATGGCCAAACAGAATTCTAGTTTGGTAAGACTGACTTAACAGCCTCCATTAATCATCTACTGCCTAACTACTTAATCATCTTAAACTCCTAAAAATATTATCAGATCATTTTTTGGTAATTAGTAAAGTTTTATCTCAAGTTCTGAGCTGGCTTTACTCCTATGTCTTCATTGTTAATATAGCAGTAGCATTACTGTATTTATCTGCTAGCACAGTAGATTCCTACCTAAATTACAGTTATCAAACAAAAGAAGTATATCTCATTTATTTTGACAAAACAGTCTAACATGGTGTCTGGCATAAAAAGAGTTCTCAAAAAATGCCTCGTGGGAAGAATGGACTTGACTTTCTCTCACTCCTTTACTTGGTGACCTGTGATTAAAAAAAGAAAAAGTTTTAGTAGAAATACATTTTAATTTTGTTACACTCTTTTTCACTAGCCTCTTTTATCTTGCATAACACCAGATGAAGGAAAAAATTAAGACAGTCATTTAAGTATGATAATTTTTGATAGTGTCTCAGGGGGACCTTTCTAAAAAGGACAAAGCAAAGAGAAACACTAAGGGGAACAATGGACCCATGTCGAGACAAAATGATAGAATTTTTTTAAATTGTAAATATTAGAAATAATTAATTTAGTATTTTGAGTTTTGCAAGGCTTCTTATTGCACAGAAGCAAATGGATTGATAACCAGGGACAATATAGGCTAATAAAGTCACTACAGGGTATTTTCAGTAACTGAGTTGCTGAGAAATAATTTCATCACTTCTAAAAATTGTATTGACTCTTTCTGTGTGTGTGTGTTTAAAGGATCTCCCCCCCCCCCAATTTAATGAATGATAAAATCTAGAGGGAAAGGAGTCAAAGTTATTAGAAAACATGGTATTACTACACCTGTATTTTCAGGCTTATGCATTCCGATGGTTGCTGACCTTTATACACTCCATTAAGAGGAAAATAGAAGCCACCTTTCCCTCCAAAGATAACAGTTACAACCATGAATGCTGGACTTCCCTTGTAGTTCAGTGGTTAAGTTGCTGCACTTTCATTGCAGCAGGTGCAAGTTCTATCACTAGTTGGGGAACTAAGATCCTGCATGTCACAGATCCTGCTTTCTGTGAGGTGTGGCCAAAAAAATAGAAAAGAAAAAAGATTTTTTTAAAAGCGAACGCTCATTCTTTTCTATTTCCACATATCTGCTAAAAACCTTACCTCCTCCTTATATCTAACAATTGCTCAGTATGCAATCTCTGCTTCTTATTTGACTTTAGACATATACAAGTTAGGTCCTCTTTGTGAGGATGAATGATTTCAAAGGGGAATGGACAAATGAGAGGAAGATAACTTCATGAAGCAGTTTCACCCCTTGCTCCCTTTGAGTCCATGATGTGTTTCTAAGATTCATATTCAGTTGAAATGTCACATCCTCCTTCTTCTGTTGTCTCTCCTCATAGAATAGAGTTTCTGCAAATTAGAATCCTAATCTACCAAGGGACCACATTGGTTTTCCAGGTAGACTGTGAAATATTCTTTTCTAGTAGTGTATAAAATTAAGGGTACTATATTTAATGACTTACCTCACAGGATGTCAGTTGACTAAGCAGAAATGGTTTCCTAGTCTCAGCCACAGTAACCAAACTGAAGTATAAGAAGGTGCTTTGAAACTGAACAAATAGCTCATCAACTCAATTATATGCAATCTTTTAAATAAACTATTATTTTTGCCCCACTATTACATTAACCTTTGCATTTCTGGAGAAACAACAGTATTAGTGTGGTCTCATTAAATATCTGGAGCTATTTGTCGTATTATCTTTTGGGAAATTTGAAGATTTACTCTATCCTTGGCATTTTGGCAACATTACAAATACGTTCTCTTTTATACATCTCAAGTCATATTTCACTTTTATTGATCAACTGGAATATGATTTTAGGTTACAAACAAAAATATAAACATTAAAATAATAATAGTTGAATACAAATTTTAAATACTAAAAATGTATCACACTTCTTATTTTTCCCTTAATAATCTAAATTAAATCACTATACAGCAGAATATTAAGTGGTCAGTATTAACTCTATTATATAATTTACCCCCACTTGGAGAAGGAAATAGCAAACCATTCCAGTATCCTTGCCTGGAAAATCCAGTGGACAGAGGAGCCTGGTGGGCTGCTGTCCATGAGGTTGCAAAGAGTGGGGCACAGCTGAACACTAACACACAGCCCCACTCAGCATTCTTTTCTCTTTATAGTCATTTTAAAGTTTTATTTCCTTGAATGTGTGTATTTTGGCAACAGACTTAACATCTGGTATAAAATCTACCTGAGTATTTTTGTAGGTAAGAAAAGCCTAAAGTGTTTGTTATTAAACTATGTTTTGGTATGATTGTGATTCCCACCATAGCATTCATAGTTGTTCATTGTTTGAAAGAGAGCATTATATGTTATTAGTAAATCAATTAATTTAAGAAGATTATTTGCAAATTCACTTATGTTCTTGCTGTAGAGAATCAAAAATACATCAGGGACTGGAGATTCCTTTTGTATCTATGCAGAGCTTGCATTTTTCATCTAATGTGCACTTGTGAGAATTTTCAACAGGTACAAATACGGGGCTTAGAAATTAGTACAGTTGGCTCAATTATTCAATTAACTATGCTTCTGAAGCTTTCTAATGCACTGTTCTGGAGATTTGAGACCTTCAGTCTGAAAAAGTAACCACCTGTTTTAACTAGAATTCAGCAGAGGAGACAGAAAAGAATGCATACTAAAACAGATTTAAAAAATAGTCATAGAGAGAATGGAATATAGTTTCAGTTGTAAATGACACAAAACTTAAGAATTATAGAAAATGAAACACAAATATGTGTAGTCCTAATTTGACCTGCTGCCACAGAAAAGACATTGAACATGTTTAAAGTAGTTACCATTTATGAAAAATGACTTTAGCGAAGCATTCTTACCCTACAAAGATAAAAATATCTATTAACATAGTAAAAAGAAATACAAGGCAAAAAATCATTTGGAATGAAAGACTAATGAAAATTGAAATGTATACTGTGTATCAAATAAACCAACAATTGAAAGATTTATATTCCAAATTTAATACTAGAGCCTGAATTGGAAATGTTGGTGAATGAACATGTAAATCATTAAATATGATAGGAAGTTTTAATTTCAGTTTTAATTGCAAAAGCAATTGAAAAGTCTAAGTAGTATGCAGAAATTCAAGGTGATATGATGAAGTCCAATAGTAGTATATTGTTTTACAGTAAGTAACTAAATGCAAACAAATTAATAAAAGCCTAACAAATCTTAAACAACAGAAAGCAAGAAAGAGGCATAATCTTAAACAACAGTTTCCTAAAATTAGCAGAGAAGGAAAGCAGTTCAATATGAAAATAATAAAAATACAAAGAGTAGATTTATCTAACAATTATCATAGAATTGATTCTTCAAGTTAATGCTATTTAGATCAATAGTAAGTACAAGGGAAACTTGCAGACTATCCCCAACAATAAAGAAACCTAAGCAACATGAACCATTGGAAGAACAAAAAAGAAAATTGGAGACTGTCTTAGAAGGAAGTGGAAATTTAGGGACATTCAAACTCTCCTTCCCCCAGGCGCCTCTCCTCCAATGGTAAACAAAGTCAAAGACCCACTTATTACTTTCATGTTCTTGTTTTGAGTTTGAGTGAAGAATGAATGCTGATGTACAAAAGGCACTTAAAATTCAGGGAAAAGTAGCCAAAGATGACTTGTTCCCAGGCTTTAAAGTCTAATGGGCTTCCCTAAAATTAGAATAAAAAAATACTTTTATTAGGTCTAATATATCCTATATGGCCCATTTAATAAAATCAGAGCTTAAAGAATACATAGCAGGTCTACCAACCAAAACTGACCATTGCTTTAGCTGATCTTTCCTTTCCCTCAGACTACATTACAATAAACACAGTATGCACTCTTCAACCTTTTAACTATGATTCTATGGAGACGCTAACACAGTTCTCACAAAACAGTGGGACAGTCAACCAAAATTAGGTAATTTTTGACATACTTCCCTTCTTTAACAAAATGGAGGGAAAAAAGAAAAAGGGAATACAACAACGTTGAAAGATAAATTCTTCTTGAAAAGGAAATGAGGCAAGAAAAGAGAGGAAGTCATCAGTACAAATAGAATCAATTGTTGAATTAAATCATCACAGAAAATAGAAAATTTATATTTGGCTGTCCCCATGCTAAAGTTGAAAATAATGAGAACATGAATTCATTCAGTTTGTGTATGTAATCAGTGTATCAATCAGTGTTTACTACCAGTCACACACACAGACATATGCAGTGGCAAGAAATAGTAATCATGTATATATCAGTTGTCTTCAGATCACTTGCAGTGGCTTTGCTGATATAAATTGACATTGGCTAGGTAATTCAGGGTTCAGTACTGGTTGGCTCCCAGTCTCCTCTACTCTCCCTGAACTAGCAAGCTGGCCAGAGTGAGCTCCTTTCATGGCAAAGGCAGACACAAAAGAGAGCAAACCCAAATGTGCATGCAAATCTCCAGCCCTTTCTTGGCATTGCCTACTAATACACTATTTGAAGAATCAAGTCACATGACCAAATATATCATGTGGTTCAGAGTATACTGTATGTCTATGAAACATACTGCAAGTTATAAAAGGCAAAGGGCTTGGAAAGGAGTAAAGAAACAAGGATGATGATTCAACCTACATATAGTATCAAAAATAAAATGTTAAATCTAGATTATGAGAGTTTAAGTACTTGGCCTAAGAAAAGAGAACATTGCTATACAACTAAAAAGTTCTTCTGGAGTAACAAATCAAGTGGAAGACTTTAAATTGTAGATATAAGAGTAACTTAAGATACAGTGAAATGTAAGTAAAAGGACAAATAGGTTAGACTATACGGAAGACAAAGGTTATCCAATATAGCAATAAGTGATGTTCATAAAGAACTAAAGTTACCATGTGGTATTTAAAATGTAAACAAAGTTTATATTAGAAGGAAAAATCCATTTAATAAGTTAACAACGTTTGTTTCTGACTAGGATCAAATAGTTAGTATCAGATTAACACTTGTGATGAAAACAAAAATATAATGTGAATAAGGCTTCCATTTCTGGGTCAGTTGTAGAAAGATATAAGGGACCATCATTCCTCAACTAACAGTGCCAACTGGATAATCCACTAAAAATAATTTTAAAAACTGTGCCCAGCAGAGAACTGAAGATACAAAGAAACCTAAGTCAATAAATTTCTGGAATGGGGAAGCCAAGATGACAGGGAACTAGTCACAAAGAAATGAAACTAGATCAGGTCATTGAAGCTCTGTGACATGTACTATTTTCCTCTGTTAACTGAAAGACTGTGCTTTATTAGGTCTCCAAAATTTCTGAAATATATTATCAAGTCATCATATATGTATGCACTCATGTATTTTTTTCTTTATAGCTAAAATACAAAAATACTTATGATAAAAATACACAACCTCAAGTTCTGCCAGATGTTTGCTTTGTTTTGTTGCTGTCATTTTAAAAATATAATTTTTCAGAAAAGGAAATGATAGAACGAGGACTTTGCAGAAACAACCAAGCAAGATGGAAAATTTCCACTTCAGTACATTAGACAGAAACTTAAGAAAGAAAAGGAAGCTTAACAAAATTTCAATAAAGTCTAATTCTTGTTGAAGCATTGACACTCTTGTTGAGTGAAATAGTACTAATTCAGTGAATTGTGTCTTTCAGTAACTGATACTAAATTAATATATTAAGGTTGTTTAAGGTAGTAATTTGCTATCTTTTATCTCATAAGAGAAAATAACGTATCATCCTACTATATTCCATAAAATTAGGAAAACATTAAGTACTTAATGAAATAGCTACTACCTTTGTCAAGTTTGAAGATCATTAACTTTTGGGTGAAGCAACAATTTTAATGGCATAGAATTAGCTCATCTATCTTACCCTTCACATTTCAACATGTTCATTACACACAAATATCATTATCTGTAAAATAGCAGTTTTTTGAAGGCTTAGTCACTATGTTCCAGTAAAAGTGCTATTTTTAAGTTTTAAATAGCTTTGATATACATTAAAAATTGCTTATTTCTAGTTGGCCTTCCCATCCAATTGTTGTTTTCCAATTATCTTCACAATAAATATATATTTTTCTTTACATTTAGTAATTTAAAGAGATTTATTGATGCATGTTTATCAATTAATTCCTTCATTCATACTGTTGAAAACAAATATAGAATGATCTCAGAAACCTTGTTTATAAAAGAATATGAATTAACAAATGTTAATTTAATTATTCTACCTCATATGTTTTAATTACAACATTATAAAGGCAAGCATGAATAATTTAATTTTCTGACTGATAAATATAATTTACACTTTATTTTTACTATTTGTGACCTTAAGCTATATGAAATAGCCATCTTTATCATTCAAAAGTGCTGAATATCAACATTTTCTTATGGTTCAGCTTGATGTCTTTTACTATGCCAATTCTAATACTGTAAAACATAAACAGTATATACAATGTGAATAAAAATAGGTAGGTAATAGAAAAGAATATTAGCAATGGCTGTATCATACTGTGAAATGAAGGAGAATTTTTTAAATTACTTTGTGTAATACTTTTATAATCAGAGTATCATCACTTTTTATTTATAAAACATACTTTTGAATATGAAGTAAATAATACAAAATGTCATGTATGGATTCTCTTTTCAGCTACTGCGACTCAACTCATAATTATTCTAGAACTTAATATAAGTTTGAATATGTATAGTTTAGAATTTTGTGTTGCTAGGAAGTCCCACACTGTGTTTTCAAGCTTTGCTTAGCAGTCTGTGAGCTGTTCATCCTCACCATTGTGGCAGAGACTACTTTGCATCAAGAAACCATATCTCTTCTCCTTCCTGAGCCTGGACATAGGTTTCAGTTCCCACACTTGAGAAAACCGTAATAGATACTAAAATATGTAAATTATCAGGCTAAATAGATGCAGGACATACTTTTAAAGTCGAATCATCTACAAGAAGCAAGAAAGAGGGAAAAACTATTTAAATGAAATATAAACTAGTAGGATAAAGCTGAATATGAAAGGAATCCTATTAGTGTAAATGAAGTAAAAATTCAAAGACAAAGATTTGCAGACATCTTTAAAAAAGCTTAACTATAAATTCATTACTAGATGCACATGTTAAATATAAGAACACAGAAAGAAGCCAAGGGAAATGAGTAGTTGTGTTAAAATCAGACACCTAGACATTTCCTAATGAGAATTACCAATGCATATTCACTAGTAAGCTTCCCTAGTGGCTCAGCAGTAAGGAATTTGCCTGCAATGCAAGAGCCACAGGAGACATAGGTTCTGTCCCCGGGTCAGCCAGATCCCCTGGAGGAGAACATGGTAACCCATGCCAGGATTCTTGCCTGGAGAATCTCATGGACAGAGGAGTCTGACAGGCTAAGTCCATGGGGTCCAAAGAGTCGGACACGACTAAAGCAACTCGGCGCAGCACAACAGATTCACTAATAATGTTCACAGTAGCACTATTCATTACGGCAGAAAATTGGAAACCCAGAAACAGCCGTATGAATAGCATTGTGTTTAAATGATAGAATGTCATAAATTATTAATAATGAACAAACTATTTCTAAGTCAGCAATCAAGATGAATCCCACAAATGTGCAGCTGGACCAAAGAAGCTAGACACCATAAGGTACATCCTGTATAATTCCATTTATGTGGAATTACATTCATCTTTGAAAACAGGTGAAAGGCAAGAGAGTAATTACCTTCCACAGAGGTGTAGTGAAAGAAAAAAGTTATCATGGGGACTTCAGGGTACTGGTAAAATCTATGTCATTACCTTATTGCTGGTTACATAAGCATGTTTACTTTGTGAAAATTATTTGAGTTTTATATTTATGAATTATGCTCTCATCTATGTGTAAAGGATATACTATTATTATTGGTATATTAATAAAGATCCATTTTAGAGAAGTTTATTAATAGTAAAACATATGTTTATACTTATATTGCATGAAAATTATAAAAGCAGAGTTCAAAGTATGCACATACCTTTTCCATGTAGGTTAAATTTATTTTAATTGTTATCAAATTCTTTCCATTTCTTCTCTTCTCACCTTTATAATGAACTAGTTGTAAAATATTTATAATAAAGCATTTCTGTTGCTTAAATCTACTCTATTTATCTGGCCTCTAATGGGTTAATGTGGAGAAAGCATGAGTAGGATTTTCTCAAATACTGTGTCCATTCACACAAGTACACACACACACACACACAAGGTTATTCTGGGCTACTTATATTAGCTACATTTAACAGAACTGCTGTCAGATAATTAATTCTTCAACAAAGTAAAATTATAAAAATTATTCCCAGATTAAAATTAATATACATATATAACTTTCTTCTTAGGCCTTTTTTGAATTCTCATTTTGAGACTTTTCACAGTGTTACCATGATAATTGGAAACTTCATGTTGTATATTTTGTATCTATAGGTGAGAATCACTGCCACATCTAATTTATATTTCTTTTTAGCACTTTAGAGGAATATTGGTTCCTGTACTTTTGTACAAAGACTATAGAATGGCCAAATGAGAATGACTTACTAAAATGATTAAAGGACCTATTTTCTTCAATAAAGAAAAATAAGAGTTGGAGTCCTCACATGAACCTCAAATTGAACTGTCACAGGGCATAGAGAATAAGAAAATAATGCTGAAATGATTTTGGCTGTCAATTTTATCCTGGAAATCAATGTGGAAATGTGCCCTATTGCCATATATCCCTGCATATTCTAAAAGAGAAGGTAACCTAGTAAAATCAAAGCCACTTTAAGAGATAAGAACTACTTATATGCCATATATTATCTGTTATCACAAAGAATAATATTTCAAGCTTATAATGTAGAATTTATTGGCCCCTCCTTTTGTTAAAAAAAGAAACTGAGGCATCATGTTGTCAAAGGTCAAAAGAAATGACACAGTGCTCAAGTTGCCATGGATCTCAGACTTACCAAATTTAAGTCCGTCAAACTCTAGGCTCATGTCCTTTCTAAGACACTAAATATCCAAGAAGATGATGCATTATCTCCCTCACATCAAAAGACCAGTGAAGTTCTGACCTAATGTGATTCTTTGGTGAAAACACAAAGAAATACAAAGATGTTTGTCGCAAGTATATATTAGTTTCCTAGGATTGCCATAACAAATTCCCACAACTTAGTTTTTAAAAATACAGAAATGCATTCTCCCACAGTTCTGGGAGCCAGAAGTTCAAAAGGAAGGTGTCAGCAAGGCCATGCTTCTGCTACATTTTCTTAGAAAGTTACCACTTTCCTCCTTCCTGGCTTGTGGTAGTTGTTGGCATTCTTCCCCTTGTAAGTGCATCTCTCCACTTTCTGTCTGCCTTCAAATAGCTGTCATCCTTCTGCATGTGTGTCTCTGTATCTCCTATAAGGACACCAGTACTTGCATTTGGAGCCCACTATAATCCAGTATGACATCTTAACTAGATTGTATCAGCAAAGACCCCATTTCTACATATGATCTCATCTTTTTCACAGGCCTTAGAAGTTATGACTTCAACATATCCCTTGGGGAGACACAATTAACCCACTGTAGTAAGTCATCTTTGTTCTTTGGTATTTCTAAGGAAAAAAGATACAGCCAATAGACATATTTTATGGAGGTCTCTTAATATTAGCCTTGTGTTGAACTGTGGAGTCTATGACACAGAAAAGATGATTTCCAGGACACTCCTAGCTTTGGAATGGGTTTCCAAACCTCCTATTAATGTTATTAGTGTCACAACCTCAGTTTTTTTGTAGAGTCAAGCTGATATGTGTATGTGGATAAAATGGTACAATAGATGACTAAATGTTAATACCAAAATATAAATTTATTTACTGGAAGGAAAAAAAAATGGACTGAGTCACTAGCAAGTACTGTGTTACCTAGTAAGATGGGTTAATTACATTAAAAAATACTTTTTAACTAAAGTTGAACATCAGAGTTTGGTCATCAGAACAATACTTTGGCCACCTGATGTGAAGAACTGACTCATTGGAAAAGACCCTGATGCTGGGAAAGATTGAAAGCAGGCGGAGAACAGGACTACAGAGGATAGGGTGGTTAGATGGCATCAGCACTCAATGGAAATGAGTTTGAGTAAGCTCCGGGAGTTGGTGATGGACAAGGAGGCCTGGCGTGCTGCAGTCCATGGGGTCACAAAGAGTCGGACACGACTGAGGGACTGAACTGAACATTAGAGTTACGTGTTCTATCAGTTCAGTTCAGACACTCAGTCGTGTCCAACTCTTTGCGACCCCATGAACTGCAGCACGCCAGGTCTCCCTGTCCATCACCAACTCCGTGAGTCCACCCAAACCCATGTGCATTGAATCAGTGATGCCATCCAACTATCTCATCCTCTGTCGTCCCCTTCTCCTCCTTCATTCAATCTTTCCCAGCATCAGGGTCTTTTCCAATGAGGCAGCTCTTCGCATCAGGTGGCCAAAGTATTGGAGTTTCAGCTTCCACATCAGTCCTTCCAGTGAATATTCAGGACTGATTTCTTTTAGGATGGACTGGTTGGGTCTCCTTGCAGTCCAAGGGACTCTCAAGAGTCTTCTCCAACACCACAGTTCAAAAGCATCAATTCTTCTGCACTCAGCTGTCTTTATAGTCCAACTCGCACATCCATACATGACCACTGGAAAAACCATAGCCTTGACTAGACAGACCTTTGTTGACAAAGTAATGTCTATAGTTCTAATTGTTTTAAAGGATTGTATTGTGAACCCTAAGAACCCTGAGAATCCACTTGGTACTTTATCCTTTGATATCTTTAGATATTTAGACAAGTATCCTTTATTTGAATTATTGTTAGTCAGTTATTGTTTTCTTTCCCACCCCATACATTATTACTAAAAAGATCTATATTGGATACACTTGATGTATGTAGTCAGCAAACATTTCTTTAAAACAAAGTTCACTTGTAAACAGTAACTTTCTTTTTAGATTTGTGTTTCCCCTATTTTTAGGAATCCTGAATTCTGTGTTTCCATATACCTTTTCCTGTTATAACTTCCATTAATCATACTTTTTTTCCAAAATTTTAATTAACGATTTGATATATCCAGAAGGATTCATGCTTTTATATTTCAAAACTATCCATAATGCATGTAGTTTCCAAGTTACATTATTCATTCATACTGGTGCTTAAATTTCAGTATAAGAAACATTTCCAGTTTTTTATATATACATAATTAAAACTGAATTTAAAAATGTTTAGAATCAGTGCTTAATATATTTTTTCTCTTTATTGTGTTATGTATATCATTAAACCTTAAGCTTTAAATTGTTTAGTATTAGTGCTTAATATTATTCTCTTTTGGAACTTTCAAAAATAAGTGTGTGTGTTTGTGCAAGCGTGTTTACTTCCCACTTTAGCAGTTTAAAATCCGTACTGTTAATCTCACTTTGGTGTACTCTTTCCCTGTAGCTGAATGTTACTTGTAATTATGTGTTACATTGACTCTCTTAATCAATTTTATTCCTAGAAGTAGAAAAAAGTATTATAAATTAGTATATTTCCATTTCATACCCTTTTTCCCATTATGGATAGCCTTGGATGTCAATAAATTATTTTCTCTAAATTTATAGTTTTATTAGTAGTCACATCTTCATGTTTATGCACTAAAAAATATAGTATTAATAATTTAAATATCTAGGATATATTATTCTATGTAACTGCTATGTGAGATATTCCAAGAATGAAATTGGCATATATCTGTTTTGAGTGCCCTGGCAGCTTATACATGGTAAGAGGCATTGTTGGTGAGCAGACAAATATTTGGGGAAGGCCATTTCCTAGCATGGCTGTTTCATAGCAATAGGAAAGGGGAAGACAAGGATTAAATACAAATAAGCAATTAAGTTTGCATTAGGAAATCCAAACTGATTGGACAGAAAGAGACTGCAGTTAGCTCTAGGACACACTAAGTGAAAACACATATAAACAGATTATAGTCACAATGTGAAGACTCAAAGCAGTGAAGGGGGTTTAGAATAGGACACAAAGAGTGAGAATGATAGAATGAAGTGTGCTATGCAGAGCAGTCCCTACCAGTCAAAAAAAAAAAAAAAAATATTATGCCTATGATCATAATATTCAAGGGACCTGCTTCTGTATTACTCTTACACACCTCCTGTTAGAACAGTCTTAAATTGTGCTTGGAGGAAAGACTTAGCATGCAGTTTAGTAGGTGATGAGAAACACTACTATGCAGAGCAGTAGAGCTGATTTTAGGGCTCACCGAAGCCTCACCATGACTTATATGGAACCTGAAGACTCTTCCAAGCCTGAGGAATTCTGTTCCACTTGGTTCATATATTTTAGATTTTGTCATTCAAGCAGTATTAATCATTGTTTTCTGAGACTCTTTTAATCTATTCCAAGGTACCGTTCTCCTGCAAACCAGGTGTCCCTCAAATTTAAAATGAGGTTAGCATTGTTTTACTATTGAGTCTCGAGTGCTTCAAGCTCACGAAGCAGGCTTCAATGTAAAAATCCCCATTTTTCACACTTTATCTCCTTCCTCACATTCATTTTACTTTTCCTATTTCTTTCCAAGTAACTACCCCACTGTGAGAAATTTAGGTCAGCCTTCTGCTCCTCTGATGCCCTTTCTTGCTAGGACTTTGACCCTGTCATCGCTACAGCAATTTACTCTGATAGCTCACCAAGGCTTCCTCCTTAGGAATTAGATCCAGTTTGAAGCATTAAGACAAAATGTAATTCATGAGGGGAGGTAGGCTAAGCCTTTGACTCTGCAACCAGAGTGATTCAGTTTAACTCTTTGTATTCTGTTTATTTCAAAATTTTAATCTGGAAAACAGGAATGTTATTATTATGTATCTTGAAAGATTAAGGAGTGACAATGTTAATACATCCAAAGTTCCTGGTCTGATGTGTGCTTCATGGTGTGTGTGTACTAAGTCGCTTCAGTTGTATCTGACTCTTTGTGACTCCGCTGAACCGTAGCCTGCCTGGCTCCTCTGACCATGGGATTCTCTAGGCAAGAATACTGGATAGGGTTGCCATGCCCTCCGCCAGTGCTTCACAGTAAATACCCAGTAATTCACTAGTTTTTCTTTCTACTTCATTCTCACATTTTTCCTTCCACTGTCTCAGTCCATCATAGCATTATTCTGTGTGCTTTAGATTTTAATGTTTTTGTGAATCACAATTGCTCTCCTATTATCTGTAAGCTCTCATTATAAACATTCTACACATTTGCCCTTAATCTGTAACAAATATGCTCATGTTTTCCCAGCTTACTCTGTTCTTTGTGGATCTTGATTTCTCTTCTGTTGGTCATCATAAGCACCTTTCTTTCTTTCTTTCCCAGAGGTTATCTCGGTTCTGCTCATCCCATTTCTGAAACTGCCAGTGTCTTCTCCTTTCACTGTATATATTATTTTCTCACCCCGAAGTCTTTTGCTGGGCTTTCACTTCCAATTGAGGGCACCAGCATACCTTTAATAAGGGTTTGTCCTCCTGGGCTATTGGAACCCTCTTTGCCTTCAAGCACAAAAGGCCAGAATTGTTGAAGAATTTGCGTACCTGGGTAGCTCTTGACCAAAGGCTGATGGATATAATTACTCCAGCTCCATAACCCCTTGGTTGTTATGTAAATGTCAGCCTGGTCCATTTATTTGAGTTATGGAAATCTTGTATATTCTTACTAACTTATTGGTTGATCTTTCAATCAATTTTGAGAGTTTTAAAATCTCCTGTAATTGTGGATATGCTTACGTATACTTCCTGGGTTGAGTTTTCATTTATTTTTGAAGCTCTGTTATTGGATATATGCATTTTTAGCATTGTTATATCTTGTTGATGACTTACAAACTCTTTCATTAAAGAATTTACCAATTTCTCTTTGATCATTCTGATAGTAATATAGCCATTGCAGCTGTCTTATGATTAGTTTGCATGGTATATAATTTTCATATTTTGCTTTTTGCCCTTATTTTTATAATTTAATTGCTTATTATTATAAGCAGTTTAGTATCACATAGTTTACTGCTTTTTAAAAAAGTTTACTACTTTAATGAATAAAATAAATAAAAAGTTTGCTGTTTTAATGAACATCAAATTTTTAAAATAATTTTTAAGCATATTTTGTAGCAGACATTTGAAATTGACAATTTCAGACACTGAAAATGAATTGATGTGTGTCTGGAGTTTTTTCTCTTCCTTTTACAGTACTTGACTTTATTCTGGAGCACAGTTTAGTCATTGCATCATTTACAAGGTGTTTGTTTTTTTTTTCTAATAGGTGGGTTTATAGTAGTCTTACTGTAGAGCTTATTTGTCCCTATTACCAAGGCGTGACTTTCCTTGGGTCTCTGCTCTATGCCCCAAATATGCAACAAGGTCTCTCCATTGTGGTGGTTTATACTCAACATCTGTGGCTTGCAAGAGCTTTATAAATTGTTTAGATTTACAGGCATCCAGAAACTTTTTCTTTTTTTTTTTTGGCACAGTTTAGTGGAATTAAATCCTACATGTCTGCTGCCTGAGATTCCTCCAAAAATTCAAGGGATCCTTTGTATATTTCTGAAGTATTATTTATGTAACTTTTTCTTTTAGTACTTTACTCCTAAATTCCACCTACATTGACCTCCTCAGACTTCAACATCTGTCTCCTCAATTCAACAAGACTGGAGTGCTTTGGTTTCTCCTGCCTGTGACATGATCTGAAAAGGCAGATCTTGCCTGTCTAGGCAGAAAGCTAGGGCAATTATATTCTCGTTTTTATTATTTCTTCTCTCAAGGATTATAGTACTATGATGTCTGTTGTGAAATATCTGTAAAACAGTTATTTTATATGTTTTATCAAATTTCTAGTTGTAAAAGTCCAAGTTAAGTACCAGATACTCTGTCATGTGTGAAGTTTTCTATAATCATTTTTTTTTTTTTTTTTCCAACTGGAAGTCCATTAGCCTTACGATGCATTTCTGAAGTAGCATTAAATAGAGTATAGATAGATCATTACATTTTTTCTGGGGGATAGTCTGCAGTTTTCAAAATTCTCAAGGATCCCAGTGTATAGGAGTATGCCTATTTGTTTTGTGATCTCTAATCTATTCTATTATGGTGAACATACAAAATGTTCAAAAAGGGAGTTAATTGACTGAGACTACCATTCAAATGAGTTCATAATCTGAGCCACAGTCAGCTCCTGGTCTTGTTTTCTCTGACTATATAGAGCTTCTCCATCTTTGGCTGCAAATAATATATTCAATCTGATTTATTGACTATGCCAAAGCCTTTGACTGTGTGGATCACAACAAACTGTGGAAAATTCTTCATGAGATGGGAATACCAGACCACCTGACCTGCCTCCTGAGAAATCTGTATGCAGGTCAAGAAGCAACAGCCAGAACTGGACATGGAGCAACAGACTGGTTCCAGTTAGGCAAAGGAACACATCAAGGCTGTATATTGTCACACTGCTTATTTAACTTATATACAGAGTACATCATGAGAAATGCCAGGCTGAATGAAGCACAAGACAGAATCAAAATTTCTGGGAGAAATATCAATAACCTCAGATATGCAGATGACACTACCCTTATGGCAGAAAGTGAAGAGAAACTTATATATAAAGCCTCTTGACGAAAGTGAAAGAGGAGAGTGAAAAAGCTGGCTTAAAGCTCAACATTCAGAAAACTAAGATCGTGGCATCTGATCCCATCACTTCACAGCAAATAGGTGGAGAAATAGTGGAAACAGTGACAGACTTTACTTTTTGGAGTTCCAAAATCACTGCAGATGGTGACTGCAGCCATGAAATTGAAAGATGCTTACTCCTTGGGGCCTGGTGGCTCAGAGGTTAAAGGGTCTGCCTGCAATGTGGGAGACCTGGGTTTGATCCCTGGGTCAGGAAGATCCCCTGGAGAAGAAAATGGCAACCCACTCCAGTATTCTTGCCTGGAGAATCCCACGACCAGAGGAGCCTGGTGGGCTACAGTCCACGGGGTCACAAAGAGTTGGACACAGCTGAGCGACTTCACTTTCACTTTCACTTTACTCCTTGGAAGAAAAGTTATGACCAACCTAGACAGCATATTAAAAAGCAGAGGCATTACTTTGCCAACAAAGGTCCGTCTAGTCAAGGCTATGGTTTTTCCAGTAGTCATATATGGATGTGAGAGTTGGACTATAAAGAAAGCTGAGTGCCAGAGAATTGATGCTTTTGAACTGTGGTGTTGGAGAAGACTCTTGAGAGTCCCTTGGACTGCAAGGAGATCCAACCAGTCCATCCTAAAGGAAATCAGTCCTGAATATTCATTGGAAGAACTGATGTTGAAACTCCAATACTTTGACCACCTGATGTGTGGAACTGACTCATTTGAAAAAACCCTGATGCTGAGAAAGATTGAAGGCAGGAGGAGAAGGGCATGACAGAGAATGAGATGGTTAGATGCATCACTGACTGTATGGATATAAGTTTGAGTAAACTCCAGAACTTGATGATGGACAGGGAAGCTTAGAGTGCTGCAGTCCATGGAGTCGCAAAGAGTTGGACACAACTGAGCGACTGAACTGAACTGTTCAAATGATGGTGAATACATGCTCCAGTGGCACTTAAAAAATTAATTTTAAAACTTTATAGTGTTAGAATGTAAATTAATAGAGTGTAGTGCTGCATATAAGAAATAATAGACTAACTTGTTCATAGTTCTAGAAAGATAGAAAATGTTCCGTAAATAATAAATGTATATTAAACTTTAACTATATGGAACATACTGGGAGAGGTAGTGGGGGAAAACACAGATGAAGATAATTATGACACAAGATTTTATTATTTATATATTTACTGGTAAGTGAATAAAGAATAGAGGATATATTTTAGTATTAGGAAATTAAAACCAAATTTTATAAGCATTTAGTAATAAAAATTCTTATTTTTAAGTTCTGAGGTTGAAAAAGTAGATCTGTGTGTCAACTTTATTACAAATAACAGAAATATTTAGAGATTAAATATAGTTAATGCTTGTTTGATTTAAATATTTAATAGTTTGAGCATTGATAAATCTATGAATATATCCACTGTGACACTGTTGCTTTTCAACATCACAAATCTTGAAGCCATGTTCATTAGGAATGTAATTTTAAAATATTTGCAGATCAGTAGTCAAAAATGAAATTCTACCACTCAAACCTGTCAGTTACTGAGAATTTGAAACATTGTACACATTCCTTGTAGGTTACTCAAGAGCAAAATGTAAAGGAGTCTATATATTTTATTTCTTATTTTATTCTAAGATGAAGATAAAAGTTTTCCTTGGAAATGCAAGGAAACAAACCTACTTACTGCAAAATTTTACTATGTTCAGAATGAAGAAATTTAAGAGAAAGTTTCAGACTCCCTAATTTTTAAATGTAAAAGGTTATAGTTTCAATTTTCAGTTCAGTTCAGTCACTCAGTCGTGTCCGACTCCTTGCAACACCGTGGACTACAGCACGCCAGGCCTCCCTGTCCATCACCAACTCATGGAGTCCACCCAAACCCATGCCCATTGAGTCGGGGGTGCCATCCAACCATCTCATCCTCTGTTGTCCCCTTCTCCTCCTGCACTCAATCTTTCCCAGCATCAGGGTCTTTTCCAATGAGGCAGCTCTTCGCATCAGGTGGCCAAAGTATTGGAGTTTCAGCTTCAACATCAGTCCTTCCAATGAACACCCAGGTCTGACCTCCTTTAGGATGGACTGGTTGAATCTCCTTGCAGTCCAAGGGACTCTCAAGAGTCTTCTCCAACACCACAGTTCAAAAGCATCAATTTTTTGGCACTCAAATTTCTTTATAGTCCAACTCTCACATCCATACATGACCACTTGAAAAACCATAGCCTTGACTAGACAGACCTTTGTTGACGAAGTAATGTCTCTGCTTTTTAATATGCTATCTAGGTTGGTCATAACTTTTCTTTCAAGGAGTAGCGTCTTTCAATTTCATGGCTGCAATCACCATCTGCAGTGATTTTGGAGCCCCCAGAAATAAAGTCAGCCACTGTTTCCACTATTTCCCCATCTATCTGCCATGAAGTGATGGGACCAGATGCCATGATCTTAATTTTCTGAATGTTGAGCTTTAAGCCAACTTTTTCACTCTCCTCTTTCACCTTCATCAAGAGGCTCTTTAGTTCTTCTTTACTTTCTGCCATAAGGGTGGTGTCGTCTGCATATCTAAGGTTATTGATATTTCTCCCAGCAATCTTGATTCCAGCTTGTGCTTCCTCCAGCCCAGGGTTTCTCATGATGTACTCTGCATATAAGTTAAATAAGCACTTCTCAAATAAAATGTTAGTATACTTCAGCTCCTATCTACCTTGTCCACCCTATTTTCATGCTGTCTGTATGAAAACCTACTTTCTCAATATTTTAATTGAGACATTCAATAAATGCCTCTCTAGCAAGAGGCATTAGCCTTTGTAGGTATGTATATCACTTCCAGTATCTTACTACTTTTAGGGGCTGAGTACCATAGAAATTCCATTTATTTTAAGATATATAACATTATCAATAAAAGTTGCCCATGAAGGATAGTGAAATCACAGATTTCAAAGCTGCTTTACAAGGACTGACTTTACTCATTCACATATCTCTGTTAGCTCTGCTGAAACAGCAGGGTTTGAAACTGGCTGTGAAATTAGATTTTTTTCTAACATGAGCAATGAGAGCTGTCATAATTCTGATCTCTAAAGGAAAAAGAAAACCTCTGTTATCATGCTATATTTCTCTCTCCTATGAATATTTTCTCTAATGATAATATGCTAATGGTGGTATACATATTGAAGTTGACTTTTGGGTATTCAGGGATTTTTAGTAAGATTTGAGTTCCAAAATTGTTCTCCCCTGACAACATCTTATGATATATATATTCCTAATAAAAAAATAAGCAGATGATTCTTAGATAAAAATTCTGAAAAATAACCTATGTTATCAAAACAATTTACATTTTCCCCAAAGAATTTTTCATGTTATTGGTAGAATTGACTATTTTGGGACTTTCTAGGCTGTTTGCATTTTCTGACTAGCCAAAGCAATATACAAGCACTCTCCTTTCTGTGTGTCTTTTCTCATGTTAGTGTTCAGTATGGATACAAACTCATCACTTACATGTGTAAATTAGAGTCCAACTCTTGAATTTAGGCAAAATTTGAGGTTTAAATTCGACTCTGTGTCTCCTAGTTTCTTACTAGGTAGATTACATAAAGTCCCAAAGCCACAGCTTTCTCATCATTAAACCAGAAATAATTTTACTGTTACGGTTGTTGTGAAGATTAAATAAAATAATTTAGCATTCTCTTTAGAAGAGTACTGGGCATTTGCTCTATAATTTTTAATCATTTCTACATTCATTTTTATCCCACTTGACAGACCAAAACAGCGTGCCTGTGATACAGCTGTTCAAAAGACGCCAGGGGCAGACATTCTGAAGTGCATCTGGCCCTGGTTCACACTAAATAAATGATCCTGGAGGGTCTCAAGAGGGACAACAACCTCAGAGTAGAACTAGTATCTCAGAAATAACCCCCCAAACCAAATGGTTTAAGAACTCCTAGGATAGATTTATCATGAAACAATTGACAGACTTTCTCAACTTCTCAGTAAAATAAAGACATACATAAAAGAGGGTAAAGTCAGAAGCAACTATAGGAATATTAATAGAAATTCCAGAATCTAGACAAAATGTTCTCTATCTATAAAACTGATAGAATGGCTTCAGAATAGCAAACATTGTACAGATATTTCCAGGACAGAGTGGGACAGTCTACAGAGAAGCACAAGAAAGTCACTTAGTTGCCCACCCCAATATCCTCTCTCTCTCTCTCTCTCTCTCTCTCTCTAGAAAATGTAAGCTCAGAATCAATCCATCCGGAGTGGGACCTGTGGGTGTTCTCACTATGTGGTTGTTTTGTTTGGTGGAGGAGCTGACTATCACTTCCTATCCTGTTAGTACCTTCCCATCTAGATCTACTCTGACAGTAAGACTACCAGGAGACAATTAAGGGAAACAATTCAGTATGCAGATTTAATATGCATGACATATTCATGAAAAGATAAATCAAAAGTAGCCCACACTTCCTAAGAATCCAGACTCTAGAGACATATTTTTAATTTAAAGTATAAAGAAGTTTCCCTGCCTCCAGACTGGGATGGGATGGCAAGGGGAGAGAAAGAAAGAATGAGAGGGGTTAACGACTAAAGAAAGCAAAATAAGGTTTATCCTAAACATCCATGCAATACTAAATACTGGAAGAAATAAAGAAAGGTGCATTTAGTTTTGAAGATAATAACTTGGTAATTTGGCAATGAGTCTAATAATTGTTTTACATGCTTGAAAACAATGGATATATTTTCTACTTTAAATTGGATATAATTAACTTTATTATAATAATACTTTCAGGGGGCTACAGTCTCTATATTTTGTGAATTTATACACAATATTAAATCATAGTTTCCATATAAACTTAGTCTCTTTGTTTTGTCATAACTAAAATGTTTCTTCTAGACCTTCCTGGGACAAAGTCTATAATATGATTTTGTTGTTCAGTTGTTAAGTCATATCTGACTCTTTATAAGCCCATGGACTGTAGCATGCCTTATTTTGCAGTGATATCTGCAGAATTAATCATAAACTCTGAAGAAAGAAGGAATTTATAGGTCACATAAGCATGAATCCACCTTAAACCACTATGCCTGGATATTTTTTCCTTGTGATATCATTTCTTATCTGTATCAATAGGGCAGTGGGATTTTGTTTAGAGTTGTTAGTTCTGAAGTCACATTACCTAGGTTTAGGTTCAATATTTATGTGTACAAATTGTAGAACATTAAAAATATATAATATTTTTTTTTCTGGGCTTTGTTTTCATTTTCTGAATGAGAGAAAAACAGTACTGACACCATTGAAATAATATTTAAGGTGCTAGGATTAATACCAGCACATAGTGAAGAGTCAATTATATACTATGTGTGTATAAATGTAACATGTTTGTATAGAATTAACTATTAACATAATGCTCAGAAGAGAGTAAATGTTCAGTGAACGATAGTGTTTATCTTTACTGTTACCATTACTGCTTTGTATGCATGCATGCACAGTCATTTCGGTTGTGTCCAACTCTTTGCAACCCATGGACTGTAGCTCGCCACTCTATATTCGTACAACAAAACTACTTTTACTAGAAAATACCTAAAGATTTCTTTACAACTTTCAGAAGAATTCAGCAAATATTACTTAAGCCCCTACTATGAGCCAAGGATAGGAGACATACAAGGGTCACTCTTCCCTTCCCCTTCCTGGTGTTGTGGGATTTTGCTTTACTATGTGTAAGAAACAGACAGACGGCAGTGTGGAGGGCAATGGCATGATAAAGGCTCATCTGTCCATGGGATTCTCCCAGCAAGAATACTGGACTGGGTTGCCATGCCCTCCTCCAGGTGATCTTCCCTACCTAGGCATCAAACCTGCATCTCCTGTGTCTCACACTTATTAAACTCCCATAAATTAATACTGTGTTGACATCACCAACTCTTATTGTGAGGTTAATAGCATGTTCTTAATCATCTTGGGGCTGAAAACTGAAATGCCTACAGTACCATTTCCCCAGCTACTTTGTGTACAAAGAATCACATAAGATGCTTATTAAAATTTAGAGTCCACCATTATTCTCAATATATTGGACCAGAATCTCCAGAGGATGAGCTGGGGATATGTATTTTTAGTCCAGAGTCTTGATGGTTTTCTGATCTGGCAGTTTGAGGAAAACCCTAACCAACAGAAACTAAGTAGGTGATGTAAGTGGGTGGAGCATGGTGAATAAGGCATGTGAGGAAATGAGGGAATACCTTGGTTGTAGGATCTAGGACCAGCTGCCTTCAAGTTTTCCAGATAAGCTAGAAATATGGATTGTTATATAAAATATTCTAATTTTTTACATATTGGCAAATTACTCATTGTCTTTCTGTTATTACCATTCAGGACAAACCAAATTTTTAACCTATTTCTGCTGTTAAAAATAAATAAATTATATATATATATATATACACACATATATATATGCATAGTAAAGCAAAATCCTGCAACACCAGGAAGGGAAAGGGAAGAGTGACCCTTGTATGTCTCCTATCCTTGGCTCATAGTAGGGGCTTAAGTAATATTTGCTGAATTCTTCTGAAAGTTGTAAAGAAATCTTTAGGTATTTTCTAGTAAAAGTAGTTTTGTTGTATGAAGATAAAGTGATTATATTGCTTGAATGTAAAAAGTGACTTGGGTGTGAATTGAATTTTGTTGTTGCTGCTTAGTTGCTAAGCCATGTCCTACTTTTTTGTGACCCTGTGGCCTGTGCCTGCCAGGTTCCTCTGTCCATGGGATTTCCCAGACAAGTATACTAGAGTGGGTTGCCATTTCCTTCTCCAGAAGGTCTTCTCAACCCAGGGATTAACCTGTGTCTCTTGCTTTGGAACCAGAGAAGCCTTGTAAATTGAATTGTCTAGGTGTAAAAGGGAGGACTACATGGTGGGGGGGAGGGGGGGGGAGGAGCAGTTAAGATAATGACTTCTTGGTAGTACAAGAAAGTTTCAATATATATATGTATGTAACTTCTTTGTATTTTTCCTCACTTTCCTCCTCTAAAATGCATTATAATATCCAGATGCAAAAATTACGTGTACCTGCATAAGCAGAAGGTAGTTTATAAGCTTCAAGAGGCAGAAATCATGTCAATCTTTGTTTTCATCATATTCCTCAGTTCAGTTCAGACGCTCAGTTGTGTCCGACTCTGCAACTCCATGAATCGCAGCACGCCAGGCCTCCCTGTCCATCAACAACTCCCGGAGTCTACTCACACTCATGCCCATTGAGTCAGTGATGCCATCCAGCCATCTCATCCTCTGTCGTTCCCCTCTTCTCCTGCCTCCAGTCCCTCCCAGCATCAGGGTCTTTTCCAGTGAGTCAACTCTTTGAGTCAACTCCAATGAGTCAACCATGAGGTGGCCAAAGTATTGGAGTTTCAGCTTCAGAATCAGTCCTTCTAATGAACACCCAGGACTGATCTCCTTTAGGATGGACTGGTTGGACCTCCTTGCAGTCCAAGGGACTCTCAACAGTCTTCTCCAACACCACAGTTCAAAAGCATCAATTTTTTGGTGCTCAGCTTTCTTCACAGTCCAACTCTCACATCCATACATGACCACTGGAAAAACCATAGCCTTGACTACACTGACCTTTGTTGGCAAAGTAATGTCTCTGCTTTTTAATATGATATCATCATATCCCTAGTGTCTAACAAAGCAAGATTACCTTCTTGAATATTTAAGTAGGATAAGGAATGAATGCATTAAGTAGGATAAGGAATGCATTAACTTGGTAAAGCACCTTTCATATATACTCATATTAATCATGGTACAATCATGTCAATTTGATTGAACATATATAGAACCCTTTCTCTGACAATTAACCAGTATGCTCTATACTGATAGTTTGACCATATGCTAGACTTATTACAGACATATGCAAATTCATATTATATTTCTTCTTATAAAAACACATTCACAAACACATTTCTATTGAAGTGGAACTCATCCTTTAAATCTTGGTTAGCACAGCTTCTATGAGGTTCAAACATTTGGCTCATAAGACACAACTGCTCTGTTGGGAAAAGAAAAAAGTACTGACTCTGTATAATCTAAGGAAAGAGAATAAGTATTGTTCCAGTAAATTCAGAGCAGTTTAAGGAATATATATTATATGAGAACAGAGTAGAGGGAGCTCTGTTTAAATAGGTTCAGCGATGCCTTCCGGGTGAAAATACCAGCCCTGCTTCTTGGTAAGACACTGAGAGTGAAAGGTTAAAATGACCTTATATTTTCAGTGGTTTTACTCAGCAACCCGGTTTTACTATTATTACTGTGTTTCCACCTTTTTAAATCTAATATATATATATATGTTTATATCTTTAAATCTAATATATATATCTTTGATATATATAATATATATATTTATATCTTTAAATCTTTAAATATATATATTTATATCTTTAAATCTAATATATATATATATATATATATATATCTTTGAAACTTTCAGTCTAGTTCCCCAAATGGTCATTCATTATTATAATAGACTATTATTTTCAGGTATAGATTTGTTTCCATTTTTCCTTTATAGATATAAATTCACTATTACAAGAGCTTTTCATGGTTCTGAAGTATTTCCAGAGCCATCATATATGATAAATGACTTGTTTCATCCTACAAGACATGGGGCAGAAAATATTAACCTTGCCAAACTGGAGACTAATTTAATATTTTAGGCTATTTCCACATGGTCTCCTTTCAGTACTATTATGTATATAAAACTGCTTTGTAAGTATTCTGATATTTTCATTGGTTCCTACTATGTCACTATAATAATGATGACACTGTCTAAATCATAGATATTAAATGTCTTGAGAGCTTTTACTCTCAAGGAAGTAACAGAAGGCCATGCATTTGAACTGCAAAATTGAAGAACACAATATAAAGTGAATATATTAGATTTGCTAAACATTAAAAGGCAATAGCTATAAAGTGAGAAACATGGCCATTTCATTCTGCTGAAACCAATGAATAAACAGATGATTTTCAAATAAAACTATAAATAGTAGTATAATATAAATTTCCATAGAACCCTCAAACATGTACACATATCAAAATAAGCTTAAGGAGCAGCATTAATGTGGGAAAGAAAGGAAAGCAGAGACAGAGGAAATATAGTTTGTGAAACACAGCCAGTTCAGGATTGCAGAAATACATTCAGGCCATCATTTGGGGTTTTATCTGTCTCCTTACTCACTGTTCTCACATTCTTTTACATCTTGGATCCATATGATTCATAGAAACAACTGAGCACCTTGGAAATTTCCCAGGCTTAGTAGAATACTATCTTAGTGCCTCTAAAATTACTCATTGAATATCATATTAGCTTAAACTGAAACTGTAGAATTTTCTATATTTCAACAAATACTTAAAATAGCAAAACAGCAAAGCTGCTTTTTTTTTAAATTTTGGAAATATGATTTCACTTTGTTTTTGTAAATGTGTAGGAATGAAAATTAGAGACATATTCTGATCAGGATTTTTTTTTTTCATCTTTGTATTTGTAGTTTGGCTTTTCTTCTCACTCTATTGCTCAGTGCAGTACAGCTAACATGATGGCACTGAATGCTATCTGGACTTCACATCCTGCCACTTACCATTGACTTAGTCACTTAAATTTTCTGAGGCTCCATTTCCTCAGATTTAAAAGGAGATTAATAATGTATTTCTGATAAGACTGGTATAAAAATCAAAGAAGTTTTTCCCAGTGAATCAAAGACTTACAAGACCTGAAACCATAAAACTCTTAGAAGAAAACATAGGGAAAAACTCCTTGAAATTAGTTCTTAACACTGATTTTCCTGGGTATAATACCACAAGCACAACAGCAAGAGCAAATATTAATAAATGAGACTTTTCCAGGCAAGGATACTGGAGTGTATTGCCACTTCCTTCTCCAGGGGATCTTCCCAACCCAGGGGTTGAACCCAGGTCTCCCGCACTGCAGGCAGACGCTTTACCCTCTGAGCCACAAGGGAAGCCCAATAAGTGAGACTACATGAAATTAAATATCTTCTATACAACCACAGAAACAATCAGCAAAATGAAAAGGTAACCTAAGGAAGGGATAAGACATTTTCAAATCATATATCTAATGTGTTAGTATCCAAATATATATTAAAAAAAAATCCAACATAATGGAAGGAAAAAAATCTATTTAAAAAATGGACAGAGGAACTGAACATTTTTTTTTTTTTCCAAAAAAGACAAGCGAATGACCAATAGCACTCGAAAAGCTACCACCTTTATGGAAAATAGTATGGAGTGTCCTCAAAAAAAGATTAAAAATAGATTTAGCATGTGATCCAAAAATCCTACTTCAGGCCATATATCTAAAGGAAATTAAATCACTATCTTAGAAAGATATATGCACTCCCAAGCTCATTGTATTATTATTAACAACAGTCAAGATATAGAAACAACCTAAGTATTTACCAAGGATAAGTGTATAAACAAGAGGTAGAATTGGTGTACAAATGGATTATTCAGGCATGATAAAGAAGGAAATCTTGTCATTTGGACAAGATAGATGGACCTTGAGGGCATTATGACAAATGAAATAAGTTACAGAAAGACAAATACTAATTGATCTCACTCATATGTGGAATACAAAAAACCAAAGATTGCTATATGTGGTAGTTATTTTTTCATTAAATCAAATATTTCATTATGACATATTTTTTTCCCTTTCATATTAGTATGACCCCAGATCATAAAGAAAATACATTCACCAGTATTACCTTGTTTTCTTTTATAAGAATTTTGTGCCATGCCTTTGAATGTATGGTCATCTCATTTAAAAGTAGATTAATAATTATGGCAGTTAAGAAAAATAATGTTCCCCTTTTAATACCAAAATATATTGTTAAAAATGCAGATCTTCTCTACCTTTTAGTTACTGTAATCTTTTAAGTGAGGCAAAACATATTGTTAAAGATATATTATGTACTACTTTTCCATACAGCTGGTTATTTTATCCTGTCAGATATATGAAAGCATTGGCTGTGATATTAATGAGTTTCAGAGTGGAAGGAATTCTTTTTTTTTTTTAATGAGGCATAGAATTTATTAATGTTTTATGTAATTTGTAATCTGTAAGCAGTGGTCTCATAAATATATGACTACACCTTTACATGTGCTAAGCGAAGATAGCTGTCTTCCCCACCAAGACAGCTCGGTCAAATAAAAAATGGACAGCATTTACCCCACTATCTGGGCTTCTTATTTTCTCTTTGGAAAACACGGCTAGTCAGTTTAAACTGAATCTGCAATTCAACATGTTCCAGGCAGCCTCTCTACCACCACCACCTTGATCATCAGAGCTTACTTTAAAAAGGTGCCAGTGACGTGCCTGGGGATACCCATGCGACAGGGTCCTGGGCTGCTGCGCCCATCGGAGAGATGGTGTCAGAGATGGTGTGGGTGGGTGCCTCTCCATCAGCCTCAGGAACAAGCCACGTCACCTTCAGACAATCCTAACTGCCATCCCTCCAGGGTGGTAACTGCTTGCATTCTAAAAGCTATCACTCCCTCTAACAGTGGCAATGGGCAATGGGCAATGGGCAACGAAGGGAAGGAATGTAGCCACAAGGACTTTTTTTTTTTTTCTTTTTCTCAAGAACCATGAAACTGCTAACTTTTCCTTAACAAATGTGACATAGAATCATGACTACAAAGCTACTCAATGATCTCATCCTACCATCCACAAAACTCTACATTCTTTCTCAGCAACATGAGGAGCCAATGATGCGGTCCCTGTGTACACAGAGATCCTTGACAGGACGGAAGTCCACAGACTGACGAATTACTGCTGCAGTCTCTGAAGAGGAGATGGAACCAGGCAATTCCCTTGAATCCCTCTATTGCCCAAAAAAGACCCAAGACTGACAGACGACCCCTTGCGGCGGGGCCCAGCACTCCCGCGACCTGTCAGGACCACCTACTTGGTGAGGGAGCCCCGGGGCCGACGCCCAGTCAGCAGCAGCTCCGCTTAGGCTTCAAAGGCTCTCTGCAGAGTTTGAAGCCCTTTCCGCCAGAAGGCAGGCTGGCATCACGGGATGGAATTCATTGACTAACTTACATAAAGAGTTCAAGATTATATTTATCTTGTTCATCACACTAGTCCACACAAGGACTGCATGGATGTAGTCGGCTAGTCCTTGGCATCTCTCTCCATGACCTCTCTTACATTGATAAGATCACACTTATTTCCTGCAATGACAACTACAATGTTGGGTGGGTCATGTTGCCAAAGCTCTTCTACCCAATTCTTTAATGTTGAAAATGTTTTATGATGTCGTAAATAATATAGCTGCAGCCGAGCCTTGGTAGTACATTGGTGCTAAGGCAGGAAATCGTTCTCGTTCATCCCAGATGAAGGATTTATGTAGCTCATTTTGGTACTGGACAGTCTTGGTCATAAAAGATGGTCCTATTGTTGGGTTGATGTTTGGATCAAAACTGTATTCCACAAACCGCCACACAATACTTGACTTACCTACACCTGTATCCTCCAGCAGACACACTTGGAGCTACCTCAGTGCCAGGGCCTGGGAGCCAGGGGCGCGGGCCCCCTGCCATCCTAAATTGAGAGAGAGGCTGGGCCCAGAACGAGCATTCCCCGCGCCACCACCGCAAGGCCTAACCCCGGCCGCGGGGCGCGCAGAGGCCGCTGCCCCCCGTTTGCTGGCCCTTGGCCCTGCCCGGAGGTTGCCAGCCGTGTGGAGCCCATCTCAGCAGACCGGACCGTGCCTCAGGTTCCCGGGCGCCACTGCTGCTGCCGTCTTGGGACAGCGGCCGGTCAGCTGCAGGGTGAAAGGAATTCTTAAGAGACATTTAGTCCATTTTGTCAGGTGGTCTGGTATTCCCATCTCTTTCAGAATTTTCCACAGTTTATTGTGATCCACACAGTCAAAGGTTTGGCATAGTCAATAAAGCAGAAATAGATGTTTTTCTGGAACTCTCTTTTTCGATAATCCAGCGGATGTTGGCAATTTGATCTCTGGCTTCCCTGCCTTTCCTAAAACCAGCTTGAACATCTGGAAGTTCACGGTTCACATATTGCTGAGCTTGGAGAATTTTGAGCATTACTTTACTAGTATGTGAGATGAGTGTAATTGTGTGGTAGTTTGAGCAATCTTTGGCATTGCCTTTCTTTGGGATTGGAATGAAAACTGACATTTTACCTGGGGCCACACTATGGTGTAGGTAATGAAGATAATGGCATCCTACTTCAAAACATACTATGGACATACCGCTACACCCACTGCCCCCCAACCCAGCAGCAGGCTACCACCAACCCACACCTTTGCCGGAGGCTCCTTGACACTCCCCAGCAAGTCTGGCTCAGTGTCTTGTGGGGTCACTTTTTTTTCCTGGGTCCTCATGTGCCCTGTTTGTGCCCTCCAAGAGTCTATTTCCCAGTCCTGTGTAAGTTCTGGCAGCTCTTTGGTGGGTTTAATGGCGACCTCCTCCAAGAGGGCTTATGCCATACCCAAGTCTGCTGCACCCAGAGCCCCTGTCCCTGCAGCAGTCCCCTGCTGACCTGGACCTCCACAGGAGGTTCTCAGACAAAATTCTGTCTCGGGCTCTGTGGGGTCCCTGGGTCCTGGTGTGCACAAGGTGGGTTTGAGCCCTCTGAGCATCTCTGGAGGGAATGGGGTTTGATTCTAAATGTGAATTTGCCCCTCCTACCATCTTTCTGGGGCTTCTCCTTTGCCCAAGAGGAATCTTTTATTCTAGTGAAACATAATCCAGAACCTCAGAACTTAAATCAGATAAACCAGAGCAACTGTAGGAAATTGAGGAGACAGGGCCCAAGGCTGTGCTCACAGAGGCCTCTTTGTTCCCCTTACTGAGATGTTTTTTCAAACCTGGTTTGAGAATGGAGAAGACTCTTGAGAGTCCCTTGGACTGCAAGGCGATCTAACCAGTCAGTCCTAAAGGAAATCAGCCCTGAATATTCATTGGAAGGACTGTTGCTGAAACTGAAACTGCAATACTTTGGCTACATGATGTGAAGAACTGACTCATTGGAAAAGACCCTGATGCTGGGAAATATTGAAGGCAGGAGGAGAAGGGGACAACAGAGGATGAGATGGTTGGATGGCATCACTGACTCAATGGGCATGAGTTTGAGTAAGCTCCAGGAGTTGGTGATGGACAGGGAAGTCTGGTGTGCTGCAGTCCATGGGGCGGCAGAGTCAGACACAACTGATTGACTGAACTAAACTGAACCTGTCATTATAAAAACAGTTTTTCTATTGTCCAGTAGTCTATATTCTTTTGTATTATTTTATTATTATTTTTTCTTTTGTATTATTTTAAAAGCACTGGACATGGATGGGTGAAGAGAGGTAATTGGCTAGGTATCTCATCAAAAGTCCAGCTCTCTCCATAAAGAATGTTGCTTATTACCTCCTCCTAATTCTGTAACATTGAAAACAACTGCATATACAATAAAAATGAATTATGAATATTTTTGCATCTAAGAGAAAAGTATGTCTTCCTCCTCAGAGCACCTCAGTTGCCTGAGTCATTTTTTTGTTTAAACATTCTAGAGACAAAACACAATAGGAAAATGTATTTAGAATAACTTAAATTAAATATTTAACATTTATTTGTTATATGACTGTAATTGAAAGAAACCCACCAAAAATAAAAATATGTGTTATTTATAAGAAATATATATATATATATATATATATATATAGTTTTTTTTTCTTTTTATTGGAAGCTGAACTAAATTTTTTCAAGGCCTATAATATGAGAGAAATTTTTTAAACTCATTTTTCCAGTGGGCTCTAAAGGAACTCTATGCCATTTCTTCAGTGGTAGTCTCAATTTGAAATAGTATGGCTATTTAAAACAATTATGTCTCCAAGTCTCTAATGGACACAGAACAAAGCTTAGTGTCAGTCTTTCAAATAATAGTTTACCTGCATTGCAAGTCTCCCTGCCAAAAGAAAGCAAACCAAATTAACAAAACAATTGGCCAAGATTACTATTACCAAATAAACAAGGTGCCAAATGAACAAACATAATCATAGATTTTATTCCATTTCCATAAAATTTTCTAATACTACATTTAATAAAATACTTCAATTTTCTGGAGAGAAAACTTGAAATATTTGAATTCTTTAAAGTTATAAGAAATCCAAAAGAATGAACCCCAAAACATAAACAATCTCCTTATAGCTATTTCTAATATCCTTTCCATCTTACTTACCTGTTACTTTGGACTCTTTTTGTAGTAAGATAAGAAAAATCCTCAGAGTAGAAAAGGAGGAGACTGAGTTCAGAATGTTTAAGAAATTAGCACTTTTTATCTAACTGAATCATTGCCTTGTTTAATATGATTGCACATTCTTTTACTTCAAATTATAGATTTGGTGGGGTTTGATTCAGAAAATCCATACTCTGAGTAAGGTGGCTCGTCCCCTAGAACACTTCCTAATACCATACACAAAAATAAACTCAAAATGGGCTAAAGGATGGCCTAAATGTAAGGCCAGAAACTATCAAGCTCTTAGACAAAAACATAGGGAGTATATTCTGTACATAAATCACAACAAGATCCTCTTTGACCCACCTTCTAGAGCAATGAAAATAAAAACAAAAATAAATGGGGGTTAAACAAATGTTCCTCTGCACATCAAAGGAAACAATAAGCAAAACACAACCATCAGAATGGGAGAAAATAATTGCAAATGACACAACTGACAGGATTAATCTCCAGAATATATAAGCAGCTCGTACAGCTCAACATCAAAAAAATAAACAGCCCAATCAAAAACATGGGTGGAAGACCTAAACAGAATTTTTTCCATAAAGAAGATGCAGCGATGGCTAAGAAACACATGAAAAGATGGTCAACATTGCTCATTATTCAGTTCAGTCCAGTCACTCAGTCGTGTCTGACTCTTTGAGACCCCATGGACTACAGCACGCCAGGCCTCCCTGTCCATCACCAACTCCCGGAGTTACTCATACTCATACCCATTGAGTCAGTGATGCCACCCAACCATTTCACCCTCTGTTGTCCCCTTCTCCTGCCTTCAATCTTTCCCAGCATCAGGGTCTTTTCCAATAAGTCAGTTCTTTAAATCAGGTGGCCAAAGTATTAGAGCTTCAACATCAGTCCTTCCAATGAATATTCAGGGCTGATTTCCTTTAGGATGGACTGGTTGGATCACCTTGCAGTCTAAAGGACTTGCAAGACTCTTCTCCAACACCACAGTTCAAAAGCATCAAGTCTTTGGTGCTCAGTTTTCTTTATAGTCCAACTCTCAAATCCATACATGGCTATAGAAAAAACTGTAGCTTTGACTTAGATGGACCTTTGTTGGCAAAGTTATGTCTCTGCTTTTTAATATGCTGTCTAGGTTAGTCATAGCTTTTCTTCCAAGAAGCAAGAGTCTTTTGATTTCATGGCTACAGTCACCATCTGCAGTGATTTTGGAACTCCAAAAATAAAGTGTCACTGTTTCCACTGTTTCTCCATCTATTTGCCGTGAAGTGATGGGATCAGATGCCACGATCTTAGTTTTCTGAATGTTGAGTTTTAAGCCAACTTTTTCACTCTCCTCTTTCACCTTCATCAAGAGGCTTTTTAGTTGTTTGTCACTTTCTGCCATAAGGATGGTGTCATCTGCATATCTGAGGTTATTGATATTTCTCCCAGAAATTTTGATTCTGACTTGTGCTTCATCCAGCCTGGAATTTCTCATGATGTACTCTGTATATAAGTTAAATAAGCAGGGTGACAATATACAGTCTTGATGTGCTCCTTTGCCTATTTGGAACCAGTCTGTTGCTCCATGTCCAGTTCTAGCTGTTGCTTCTTGACCTGCATACAGATTTCTCAGGAGGCAGGTCAGGTGGGCTGGTATTCCCATCTTGTGAAGAATTTTCCACAGTTTGTTGTGATCCACACAGTCAACGGCTTTGGCATAGTCAATAAAGCAGAAATAGATGTTTTTCTGGAACTCTCTTTGCTTGTTTGATGATCCAGTGGATGTTGGCAATTTGATCTCTGATTCCTGTGACTTTTCTAAGTCCATCTTGAACATCTGGAAGTTCATGGTTCATGTACTATTGAAGCCTGGTTTCGAGAATTTTGAGTGTTACTTTACTAGTGTGTGAGATGAGTGCGATTGTGCAGTGGTTTGAGCATTCTTTGGCATTGTCTTTCTTTGGGGTTGGAATGAAAACTGACATGCTCATTATTAGAGAAATGCAAGTCAAAACTACAATAAGGGCATTACCTCACAGCAGTCAGAAAGGCCACCATTAAAAAAACTACAAACAATAAGTGCTGGAGGGGGTGTGGAGGAAGGATAACACCTTTGCACTGCTGGTGAGAATGTAAGTTGATAGGACCCCTATGGAAGACAGTATGGAGATTCCTTTAAAAACTAGGAATGGTTTTTAAAGCTAGGTGGTTTTAAAACCACTCTGTATGTGTCCCAGCTTCAGAAAACTGCCCTTCCCACTTTATCTGCCCCATTTCTTTATAGCCTTCAGCTTTCCTATCTGCTTAAATCCATAGGGACTGATTCTATCAGGCCCTCAGTGATTCCCATCAAAAATGTCCTCATTTCTCTACTCCCCTGAATACATTTGTCTCTGTTTGTAGTGCCCATATTTATGGTACCATCTTGTCCTCCTGTTCTTTTATATATTCACACCATTCAGGCTATTATTATTGAGGTCACAATACTCATTACAATGGTTAATTATCTGTATCCATCTTATATGACCTGCCAACAGAATTAATCCTTGCTTCTTGCACACAATATTTATAGTGACTTGCAGGTCACTGGGTACTCTTCATTATTTGGCATATCTCATGCCCTATCCATCCCCTCCTTTTGCTAACCTCTCACTATTGGTCGGGCTTCCCAGATGGCACAGCAGTAAAGAATCTGCCTGCCAATTCAGGAGACACAGGTTCAGTGCCCGGGTGGGGAAGATGCCCTGGAGAAAGAAATGGTGACCCACTCCAGTATTCTTACCTGGAAAATCTCATGGACAGAGGAGCCTGCCGGGCTACAGTCCATGGGGTTGCAAAGAATCAGAAACGACTGAGTGACTGACACTTTCAGTTTCACTATTGGTTATTTGGGGTTTACTCCTTGGCCCTCTTTATCAAAATTTACTCACTTGATCTCCTTCTATTTTATGGCTGTATCCTAATGATAAATCCTGTCTCTAGTCCAAGCCACCCTCCTCAATTCAGATAGTATGTTCCTTTGGACAGATTTCTATCTGGTTGGTGAATAAAAATCTCAAACATGGCCACATAACAGCGAACTTGTAATTCCCTCACTCACCTGACTGACTCTACCTAAAGCCTCCTGGAAGATGATGATAACTTCTTGGTGCTCATTCCAAAAATCATGAAATAATCCTCAATCCCTGCCCTTCCCCTGTATCTAAATTTTACTTCATCACAAAATGCTGTCAGTTTTCTCTTCAAGATTTTTAGAAAATATGACCACTTTTTAACACCTCAATTTTTATCACTTCATGTTTGTTTTTATTTAAAAACTTCCATAATTAAAATTGACAGAATATCTTTATTGACCATCTATGAGCCAAGAAAAATTTAATAATCAAGCAGTATTATCTGTGGCACTTACAATGTGAAGATCAGTTTTGACAGTTATTGATAATTTGTAGAACATAACTAATATTATTTTGAATAATAGTTGTTATTCATTATTTTGTATTAACTTTATAATACAAATGGAAATAGTTATTCATTATTTTTGCGAACCAGTATAATATGTATATATAAGTTAGTCTAACTTTTTTTTTTTTTTTTTTCTCCAAAAAATTGATCAATTTAATGGTAGTTATTTAGTCACACATTCCTGTCTGAGTCTTCGCAATCCCATGGACTGTAGCCCACCAAGCTCCTCTGTCCATGTGACTTTTGAAGCAAGAATGCTGAAGTAGGTTGCCATTTCCTTCTCCAGGGGATCTTCCTGACCTAGGGATCAAATCCATATCTATTACTAGTATATTACTTTTTTCCATTTGTTACTGTAAAATGTATTATTTTATTAAAAATATTTAATGGCATCATTATACATAATGTGGGATTCCCAAGAGGCTCAGTGGTAAAAAATTTGCCTGCCAATGTGGGAGACATGAGTTGAAAAAAGAAATAAGCATGCCCTAGGTTTTATGCTATGTGATACTATGCAACCTTGTAACCACAAGCAGAGACTATCGTTATGAAGTTTAGACACCACAGAAAAAACAGTCATTAAACATAAATTTAAAATAAACATATAAATTGAATGTTTTCAGAAATACTATATTAGAATGATTCATAGTTCTAGGGTTACATTGAGCTCCTGACCTCTCTCTGATGAGAGAAGATGTGGGGATTGGATACCTTCATGTTGAAAATATGATCTAAAAAGTATGAATGGACTTATGTGTGGGTGTGAATAGGGGACACTGAAGAGAGTATTCCCAACAGAGATAATAACAAAGTTGATATAGAAGAAAAGATTAGTAAGGAGGATTAGCTAAGGCATCAAATAAAAGCTGGAGTGTCTGAGAGGGCAGGTCATGTCAAATGAGACTGGAGAGTTTGTAGCTACACCATGAAGAGCTAAGTAGGACAGAATAGTTATTTTTGTTTGTTTGCTTGCTTGTTTCTTTTCCTAGCAGCAATGGTAGCTGTTGAAGAGTTCCTGTACTACAGAAGTTGAGGGTAACAGAATCAATTTGTATCTTGAAAAGAACAATGTTTTTTTCAGCTTACATTTTTATTTTGTATGTTTATTACAGTAACTTTAAATATTACTAATTAGTAATGCCTTCAAAATTAAAATTTGTCATAAGGACTGGCTCTACAATTTATGGGGCTAGTACTAAATGGAAAAAGCACAGGTTCTTGTTGAGATATTGTTAAGAACGTAAGACGGTGACAGCAGAGAGTAGTGGGAGTCCTTTCTCCAATGATCTTCTGTGCAACTATTTAGAATGTTTGTCTGCAAATGCAGCCTTCATTTCTCCCCTAGCCCTAGATAAAATTAAAATGGAAACCATGTAGTTGACCTCTATAGGTAGATGTTTTCCAGGCATGGGACAATAAATGTATGTATAAATAGACCTTAAATTTCCCCTTTAATATAGAGTTCTGTTGTGTGTTTTGTTGTTGATTGATTGGTTGGTTATTTCTGCCTCTTTTGGTTGACAGTATTATCATTTTCTTCTTTACAGAGCTAAGATCCTGAATAGCATCTCCAGTTTTACCCTCATGCCCTTAATCCAAATAATCAAGAAGTCCTGCCAATTAAGATTTGACATATATCTGCCACCTTCTTAATTTACACACAGACCTTTATCTCTTATCACAGTTACCTTCCTACTCTTTATTTTCCTACTCTAGTCTCAATTATCTCTTGTCTTCCTTCAAAAGACTATCAATATTTCCCCTCTAAGTCATTTGACATTATTTAATTCTTGCCCAACTTAAAGATCTTTGATGGGTGTCTACTGCTTCTTTAGAAAGAACAAATTATTTAGCAGAATATTCAGTTATCTTCATAACCTGGCCTTAACTCATATTTTGTTCAAATTAATACCCCTTGAATTTCCCTCTGCATCTGTTCCTCTCTCAATATTAAGAATACTGGAGTGGGTTGCCATTTCCTTCTCCAGATCTTCCCAACCCAGGGATTGAACCCAGGTCTCCCACATTGTAGACAGATGCTTTACCGTCTGAGCCACCAGGGAAGATTTCAATAATATCATCCTTCACCAAAGATACTGTTGATATTTCCATCACCATGCTTTTGGCTTTAATCTCTTCACCCATAATATCCTTATCTCTTATTCTCTAGCTACTTAAATATCAAGAGCCAGCTCAACAGTTAACATATCTATGATACATTAATCCCTTCTGGTGTCTAGTCAGAAAGAGTAATTTCCTTTCCTTTATTCTAATTCTGTTGGAAGACAGTTCTCCCTTGGTTCCTCACTTTCCTGCATATCTTATAAGCAGACACACTGGCTGTCTGTTTTGTATTGTTTTTAATGATGTTTGTATAACACCAGCCCTGATAGACCAAGATAGTATTTTGTCTTTGAAACAGAGGGTAGGTATGCATAGTACACATTGTAAAAGATTCATGATCCCTAAGCTCAGGTTTCCTCTCCTCCAACACAACCTATCATGTGTACTTGACTGGTGTCACTCTGGGGCAATAATGGCTAAGGGAATTAGTGCAAGCTGGGTATTCTCACTCATGTTATTACTGTGAGTGATGAACTGTCCTGTATATTTGACCCAGAATTTCTGTTTCTTTTCCAGGACTTAGAAAATTGTAGCAGGCTGTATCGTATTATCTCAGAATTGGGGGTAAAATATCAAATATTCACTTTTCTAAAAAACTAGCAGTCAGTATATTTATCCATTATCAGCTCTTTATGTTATTGCCTTCTCATGTTTTCCCCATTGGGAACCCATTACATTCAATTTTATTCAGCTTTTTAGTATATTTTACTATATTTGGGAGACTACTGAGCAGGCCCCAAAACTCAATACATTTGTTGTGTAAATGAGTAAATAGCTTAACAGCGGTATGATTATAATTCTCAAAGCAAACTCATTCAGTTCTTACCTATGTATGGCTTTAAGCGTCTTCAGTGCAGTGTTTGGAGATGGCAATGGCACCCCACTCCAATACTCCCGCCTGGGAAATCCCATGGACGGAGGAGCCTGGTGGGCTGCAGTCCATGGGGTCTCAAAGAGTCGGACACGACTGAGCGACTTCACTTTCCCTTTTCACTTTCATGCATTGGAGAAGGAAATGGCAACCCACTCCAGTGTTCTTGCCTGGAGAATCCCAGGGACGGGGGAGCCTGGTGGGCTGCGTCTATGGGGTCGCACAGAGTCGGACACGACTGAAGTGACTTAGCAGCAGCAGCAGCAGTGCACTATTTAGTGGAAAGAAATGTATTTGTAGTAACCAATAACTATAATGAACTTTCTTATATTTCTTTAATAAAATTAAACATTTCTTGTCTACATAGTTTGCTCATAGTTTTCCTTCTATTTCATCCGCCTTCCCTACCTTTAAAATTTTCATCCATCTTTCATAACCTATCCTTAGTAAATTATTCCCAACTTATTCAATCACAGGCAACCTCTGACCTTCCTTTGTTTACCTTACTCTTTGTGGCTCAGTCACACCGCTTTTTAGAGTTGACCTTGTTTTATATACTTTTCTTATCTCTCTCAGTAAATTGAGTTCTGACAACACAACAGTTACATCCAGTTGATCTTTGGATTGTCTATGTTGCCAAGCACAGTAAGTAATAGGAAATCAATAAATAACAATTTAATTAAATGGAGTAAAGTATTACATACTGTCTCACTAACTGGCTTTCATTTCTTTTGCCACTTTATTCCTAATCTCCTCCCATTTACTTGTTTTCAATTCAGTTCCTGAGGTGAGTTAAAGCCAACTGAATTCTTTTCAGAAAATGATTTCTTACAGGCATCTAGACATCTGGTGTGCCACATTTATTGTATTTACAAACAACAAAAAAGGAAGTATAACTTAGTAACATTTTAATATCTGTGAGAACGATGACATCCAACAGCTTTCAACCAGTTTGTGTATAATATGCATATGGTTGAAAGGATGAAAGTCAGAACTCAGTTTCCACAGATGAAAACACTACCCTTGGAAAACTACTAGAAGTAGACTGTTAAATATCTTTAGGGAAGTGGGAAAGAAAATGAAAATAGAAACCTTTATCAATTGAAATTGCTTCAGACAGTCATACAGCATGTGAACACTTATGATAAAATATGATTATTTAAGTGACAAGAATAATTGGTAACATTTTTAGTACTACCAAAGGCATGCCAGATAAGTCCTTACTAAAAATGAAATATTTTGACATGGAAATTCCACTTACGTGTCCTTTTTTGTTCAATAAATATGTTGATTAACCTGAATTTCCTTGTTTTCTTATAACTGAGAGGCTGGCGTTTCAATATTTTGACTGATTAGAATGGCAGCTGTCAAATCAAGTGCAATTTTAGATTACATTTTTAGAAAGCAGTTACTGAAGGCTTGTTTAGCATAAAGTACACATGATTTACAAATTAGTTTAGTAATCATTATTTCTTTTCATTTCTATTTATAAAATCAACTAACCATCCCTAAACAACTCTAAGGAAACTTTTTGCCTACTTGGCATCCAATAATTAAGGAAGACTAGGCAAACACAAAACAAAGCAAAAACTGGGAATGATTGTTTCCAAGAAAAAAATATATCCATACCTAACCCTCTGGGTCTGCCATTGAAGAAAGCTCTTAATTTATAGTCTCAGTAAATCTACTGTGTTTTAGCTGAGCATCATTGCACATAATTCTGTCATATTATGCACTTTTAGATACGCTGAGTGCCACTCTCTTTTATAAGGAAAGTTAGGAAACAGCTTTCTCTACATTTGTGAACTCATAAATGAGAAAAAAAAACATCAAAAATTTGGGTAATTTTAAATAAACTATAAAGTGTCATAAAATTACCTGTTAAATCTAAAATGAACAAAAATAATTAAATGGCAACCCACTCCAGTATTCTTGCCGGGAAATCCCACGGATAGAGGAGCCCGGAGGGCTATAATCTATGGGGTTGCAAAAATTCAGACACGACTTAGCAACTAAAACAACCAGTCAAAATACCATTAGTTGTAAAGTAATTATTAATATTATGAATAGAACTGTCTCATTCCTGAAAATCTTAAATGTGCTAAAAAATGTGCAGATCATTTGTACAGGTGATACTTTGCATTATTTTTCATCCTCTAATGAACTCAATTTTTTGGTTTATAGAAAAGTAGGTGGAAATAATGGAGACTTCCTGCATACCTCCCCACCCCTATCTCAGCCAGTTTCCACTATTATTAGCATCTTGGTTCACTGTTAGTACATTTGTTGTAAGATATGACATGCTTTGATTTTTAACTAGAAGAATTTGGAAAGGTACTAGTATTTTATCCAATAGTGGGAATATACTCAAATAATGTTATTGCAAAATACTGTAACCAAATAGGATCATTATTAACATTGTCTGGAAAACAATTCCCATGCTTTTTTGTTTCTTTAATTTTTTTATTTGGTTTTTAATCATAAAGGAGGGCCTATTACTATTTTGAATTCCACTTTAGGTCCTCTTTTAGACTTCAGCTGATATTATAAACCTAGATCTCCATTCTCTCTGTCCTCATACCTTGCTGATATATTGGTAGCAAAATACAGGAAAAAATCAGAAATTAACAATTTCAAAGAAAAAACATATAAGGTTGAATATTGACAAGACAAAACTTTTGTGAACAAAAAGTGGCAGGAATTGTAAGAAAAGGCCTAGGAATACCACCACCATTTTATGTTATGTATAGTTTGAGTAAACACATATTACAAAAAGTTTCTACAATTAGTTTTATAAAGACTTTCATAGAAGAAAGGCAACCTGTTGCATCATACAGGTGCGGAAATGAATGTGCAAAACAAATCCTAATTCACTCCTAGCTGAAGGCTATATACTGTGTCCATATAAAATGAGAAACTGTAGAGGCTTATATATTGTGATAAGCTTATACCCTCCTGTGACTAATAGATTTATTTGTAAATTTGTGCCTGCCAATTGTATAGCAAGCACATATAGCTATTTTTCTATAATGTTTATTTGATCATTCTCAATGAATCCTTCGAATCATCTTCATAAATTTCTACAGTAATCATTGGGCCATGCTTAGTTGCTCGGCTGTGTCTGACTGTGACTGTAGCCCACCAGGCTCCTCTGTCCATGGGATTCTCCAGGCAAGAATACTGGAGTGGGTGGCCATTCCCTCCTCTAGGCAATCTTCCCAACCCAGGGATTGAAACCAGGCCTCCCACATTGCAGGCAAATTCTTTACCATCTGAGCCACTGTAGGCAGTTATAGCTGCAAACATATGTCTAAGGCAGGTAAGAGTCCTATTGAATCTGCAGATCTGTTTCTGTTTCCTTGGGTGGCAGGCTGTGTGAAATTTTGCTTTCAAAACCTGATGCTAATTTGGATATAGTACAAATTACCATGTGTACCATGAGCTCACATTTTCCTTCTTTGAATTTTCTAGTCTGATAATTGAAGAGAACTATAATGGTCTAAACAAATAATTTCTCAACAAATAGTTAATTCTCATGGCTCCCAATATCCTAATATTGGTATAAGCTAAGGGCTTACTTGATTTGTAAATGTTATGGTTAGGAGTATTGAATTCAGATTGTCTTATAGATTGTAATGACTTTTTCTTCACTGAACCCAATTTATATCAAATTTACCCTTCTAAAAATCCCATTTTCAGAGTTTATACAATATTACCACTTGCAAGTAATTAACTAAAGGCATTATTCAGCATGTAAATATGGTTTGTAATTGGATGTTTTTATTGTAATGTGTATTTCAAGAATTGCAATTACCCTATACTCACCTAGTTTTCTTCCTTATCTTAACAATATCTATTAGACCTAAAATTGAACTTAAAAGTTCAATTAATTTAGAGACTGTTGTGGCAGGAGATATTGATGACAGAATTTACTTTTTAAGTATTCACTATTCAATTTACTTTACTTAATCTCATATTGATGTACATAATTATGGACAAATGAATTTCACCTATGTCATCTCCCTAGCTTGTCTTTATTTATGTCTGTGGTAAACTACTAGCAAAACCTTTTTTAATTGTGTTCAAGTTCAGATTCCTGAGATATTTTGCATAAAGTTATTTTTAAAAACTGTGATGAACATTTTCCAACAGACTGTGAACTATCAGTATCAGTGGGGAGGACTCAAGACTCAGGAACTCCTTCTCTAACCCATTAGCAAGTGACTCATTTCCCATAAGGAAGAAAAGAACATTGTCAAGTCAGATCCCAATCCAATAAATTAATCCATAAACTTCTGACTCTGGTTACTGGTACATTAGCAATATGTATTGCTAATATATTAGTAATATGCATCATTAGAAATGAAACAGGTTGAAACTAGATAATGCATTACTATCTGCTTTAGGATTCTTCTACTGCTGCTTGTCATATGTGTGATCATAAACATCTGTCTATGTTTGTATGCCCTCATCTGTTTAAAAAAAATGAGAGAGAGAGAGAAGAACAAAAACAATATAGATGTGTGCCTCCTTGACCTGGGTTACAGGGAGAAAAATAGGATTCGCTTGAGAAATCTAAAACACTATGGAGCATAAAATGATCATTAACTTGTCTTTCAATTGATTAAATTGTTTGCAAATTAGTGCAATTGGCAGAAATGACTGATTATGTCAGATATACTGGTTATACAGATTATACTGATTAACTGTCAGATAACTACTTGTTAATAGGGCCTAATTTATGAGAGCTGGTGTTAATCATTCTACAGGCACCTATTTTTCAAACTTCTCATCATTGAGAGACCATAGTAGAGAACTACTAAGTCTAGCAACCTAATAATATGGAGGCAGAGAAAGCACATTTTTCTGGTTTGCTGGCGGTGATTTCCTTCCTGCTTTTCCATTTGGACATAGTCTACTCTAGGCAAACAAGGTGGACATCTGTGGATCTAGGGAGCAATTCTTTTTGCTCATGAACACTGATGTCTTCATGACAAACAGATGATGTCTGTAGATGGTCAGTCCCCTCCAACCTCCTTGGCTGCTCAGTTCTCACAGATTTCTATACAAATATTCTCCATTTTACCACAAATTTCTCGTATTTACAGAAAAAGCTCATTTAAAACTATTTTTCTCCTTTCTTCAAAGTCTTTGGCATTTAAATGTTTATCTTAATAGAGTTGAAATAAAGATGGGAAGTGTGTGTGTTTGTGTATATGTGTGTATGTAATATTTGCTAAATATACTAACATGGTTAATGCATTTCCACCCCGTTTCCTTCAAAGGTTACATTATATATTCCTACCCTTTTTGCTTTTCTCAGTATAAATATGATAAAAAAGTTATATGACAATATTTTGTACATTTCACAAAAATCTTTGGGATACTCAAGAATGGTTCACAGATATGTGTTTAAGTGAATCAGGGATTCTGATAAATTGCTTCAATTAAAAAGGGGGAAATCCTTTTTTGAATTTCAGTTTTTATTTTCACTGAAACCTGTTGTGTAATGCCTGTCCATTTCATACTGGCAAATATTCATTTCAAATGTTTTAGAAATCACATTCTTTTTGTTTGTTTCTTATATTAAAAATCAATAAATAATAGCCAGTAAACTGACATTTTCAGTATTAACTGAAAAACAAGGCATTCACTTTTTTTTTTAATCTTTAAGCTGCTTTAAAGTACAATATTCACTTCTTGTCAAGCTGAATATGGCTAACACATGTGCTACATCACTGCTATTGAGACATAGTACCTTGGATCTCTCTGAAACAAAATGTTATGTTTTCAATTGTTCATTTCTCCTGTCTGACATAAGGCAAAATCAGATTTGCTAATTACAGATGCACAATTCCTTGGCTGGCAGTGAGGGGATCAGTAAAGATGAAAAGCAAAAGTAGCTCAGTGAGATAAAGTGCAAGTTAAGTGAGTTGCCCTTGCAATATCTGGTACCCTGATTACTGACATGAACCACGTAATGATTCTTGTCATTATTAGAGATATAGCGGTTGGCCACCATTCTGCAGTGGTCAGCTATGTTGATGAAAAGAATCATTCATTGTTGAAGAGACACATTGAAAATTAACCTTAGACTTTTTAAGGATAACGCAAAGAAAAAACACTATGAATTCTACTTTTTCTTAGACAATTTTATTTCTCAGTTAAAAAATGTTTACTTTCATCTTGGTTAAGCTTCATTATACTTTCAGCACACAGGCTTGCTTACTGTTGAAGAAAACTAATATAGTCTACTGTTTGTCATTGGATATATACACTTAAAATTTTTCTGTCATATTTCTTTTTGCTTCTAATAGATTAGGATGAATCTAGTCTTTCAAATATTTAGTTTCTGCAGTGCTCCCAACTGAGGAAGCAGAAGCTTCAATATAAAAAAGATAGCTGGCTAGATAGATAGATAAGCTAGTGTCATTCCCTCTTTACTCCTTCTCTATTTCTATATTTCTCTTTTTCGGGCTTTTTGCAGAATTGTTCTTCAGTCATGATAATTTATTCAAGAGTTCATTTTCTGTCTCACTCAACTGCAGTAGTCTCATTCTAAAATCTAAATTGAGCTGAAAATTCTGCTGCAGATCTAAGCAAATGATTCTTCTTTACTTTAAGCATAGGATTTATTGTCAAGCCTAAGCAACTAAATTTTTCTTTGTCTTGAACTTCAACTTATGGTAAACTGTATTCATGAGGCAATAATCAGAAAATCATGCTTACTATATTCTAACTAAAAATAATGTTGGAAAAAGAAAAGTGAACAAAAACACTGATGGGCTCCAGTGGGTACTCAACTTAATTCTTTAGAGTACAGTTTAATTCATTTCAATTATGGTAGATCCAGACATCAGAAAAAAATGAGCTATCTTTTTAAAGCTCATGCAAAGTGTTACATGGGTATTTGTGTGTGTGTGTATTTCTGACATTTAGGTTAGAAGTTTGAGCTGAAAATATAAATTGAGTAGTTTCCATTTGATATGCAGTAATTTAAAGCCAGGCAATTAGAGGATGTAACCAAAGTTTGAGTAAACTCCGGAAGTTGGTGATGGACAGGGAGGCCTGGCGTGCTGCAGTCCATGGGGTTGCAAAATGTCAGACACGACTGAGCAACTTAACTGAACTGAACTGAAGAGTGAGCATAGACTGAAAGGGTGTCTGAGACCCAGTCTTCAGAATTCCTGATGAATCAACATTTATTATGGCCTTATCGGTAAATGAATAATTGGTCAATTGCCTTATCATTTTGTATCAGGTATTAAATACTAAAAAATAAGTTTATTGAGGAAATTAGTCTACAATATAATTTTTAGTGTTTATTATTTGATACAAGGAGAGAATAAAAAGGTGATTGCAGCTGTGAGAATAAAACTCGTGTGGAATAGATAAATGGACTTCATTTATATGACTTCTTTTGTTAGTACCACCAGTCATTTCTAAATTTGCATTTAACACTTCAAATGACTGTTAGTCCCTCTAAGTCAATGTACTTTTTTTATTTGATGTCCAAGATACCAATATCTTATGGTTATACCACTACTAAATTAGCCCTTTTCCTTTCCTTTCTTACTCTTTTCTTCAAACTCTTAACCTTGTGGAATTAAAACAATCCTTTGGATCGCTACGAATACTTATTTTTCTGCAAGAAAATTCCCTGGGTTCTACCCCCTCTGAATAAAGCCTGAATCTGGATACGTCTCATCACCTTCACTGCTATAAGCCTAGTCCAATTGCAAATATTTCCAGCATGGTTTTAGAACTCCTTTCCCAACTAGACTCAGATTCTAAACTCTTTCTGTCACCCTACTCCCTCTAAGAAAAGGTAGTATATCCTCAACCCATCAGCTAGAGCAGTCCTTTCAAAATGTAACTAAATTCTCTACACATTACCTCATTGATGAAGTTGTTTATCAAGAAAATTCAAAGAGTGCCCCCTCCAAGATATTCATTGTCTTTATCCCATCTAGTTTTTCTGCAGCACTTATGCTCTAATATATTATTGACCTATATATTGTACATACTATTTATACTATTGACTATAGATTGTACAATATATATATAAAATTTACCCCTAAGCTTCCTGGGAAGCCCTCAGTATCTCTTGGGAGTCATTTGTCTGCTTACTGCTAGTCTAACATTTTACCAAACTGATCTCCTCTGGCCAACTTCATGAAAGCATGCTCTCTATGAATTCAACAGTAAGTTCACTTCAGTTCGGTTCAGTTGCTCAGTTGTGTCCGATTCTTTGCGACTCCATGAATTGCAGCTCGCCAGGACTCGCTGTCCACCACCAACTCCTGGAGTTTACCCAAATTCAGTCCATCGAGTCAGTGATGCCATCCAGCCATCTCATCCTCTGTCGTCCCCTTCTCCTCCTGCCCCCAATCCCTCCCAGCATCAGGGTCTTTTCCAATGAGTCAACTCTTCCCATGCGGTGGCCAAAGTATTGGAATTTCAGCTTCAGCATCAATCCTTCCAATGAACACCCAGGACTGATCTCCTTCAGGGTGGGCTGGTTGGATCTCCTTGCAGTCCAAGGGACTCTCAAGAGTCTTCTCCAACACCACAGTTCAAAAGCATCAATCCTTTGGTGCTCAGCTTTCTTCACAGTCCAACTCTCACATCCATACATGACCACTGGAAAAAACATAGCCTTGAGTAGACAGACCTTTGTTGGCAAAGTAATGTCTCTGCTTTTTAATATGCTATCTAGGTTGGTCATAACTTTCCTTCCAAGGAGTAAGCGTCTTTTAATTTCATGGCTGCAATCACCATCTGTAGTGATTTTGGAACCCAAAAAGATAAAGTCGGACACTGTTTCCACTGTCTCCCCATCTATTTCCCATGAGGTGATGGAACCAGATGCCATGATCTTAGTTTTCTGAATGTTGAGCTTTAAGCCAACTTTTTCACTCTCCTCTTTCACTTTCGTCAAGAGGCTTTATAGTTTCTCTTTACTTTCTGCCATAAGGGTGGTGTCATCTGCATATCTGAGGTTATTGATATTTCTCCCAGCAATCTTGATTCCAGCTTGTGCTTCTTCCAGCCCAGCGTTTCTCATAATATAGTCTGCATATAAGTTAAATAAGCATGGTGACAATATACAGCCTTGACATACTCCTTTTCCTATTTGGAACCAGTCTGTTCCGTGTCCAGTTCTAACTATTGCTTCCTGACCTGCATACAGGATTCTCAAGAGGCAGGTCAGGTGGTTTGGTATTCCCATCTCTTTCAGAATTTTCCATAGTTTATTGTGATCCACACAGTCAAAGGTTTTGGCATAGTCAATGAACCAGAAATAGATGTTCTTCTGGAACTCTCTTGCTTTTTCAATGATCCAGCAGATGTTGGCAATTTGATCTCTGGTTCCTCTGCCTTTTCGAAAACCAACTTGAACATCCGGAAGTTCTCGGTTCATGTATTGCTGATGCCTGGCTTGGAGAATTTTGAGTGTTACTTTACTAGCTTGTGAGATGAGTGCAATTGTGTGGTAGTTTGAGCATTCTTTGGGATTGCCTTTCTTAGGGATTGGAATGAAAACTGACCTTTTCCAGTCCTGTAGCCACTGCTGAGTGTTCCAAATTTGCTGGCATATTGAGTGCAACACTTTCACAGCATCATCTTTCAGGATTTGAAATAGCTCACTGGAATTCCATCACATCCACTAGCTTTGTTCGTAGTGATGCTTTCTAAGGCCCACTTAACTTCACATTCCAGGATATCTGGCTCTAGGTGAGTGATCACACCATCATGATTATCTGGGTCCTGAAGATCTTTTTTGTACAGTTCTTCTGTGTATTCTTGCCACCTCTTCTTAATATCTTCTGCTTCTGTTAGGTCCATACCATTTCTGTCGTTTATTGAACCCATTTTTGCATGAAATGTTCCCTTGGTATCTCTAATTTTCTTGAAGAGATCTCTGGTCTTTTCCATTCTGTTTTCCTCTATTTCTTTGCATTGATCGTTGAGGAAGGGTTATCTCTCCTTGCTATTCTTTGGAACTCTGCATTCAAATGGGAATATCTTTCCTTTTCTCTTTTGCTTTTCATGTCTTTTCTTTTCACAGGTATTTGTAAGGCCTCCTCAGACAGCCATTTTGCTTTTTTACATTTCTTTTCCATGGGGATGGTCTTGATCCCTGTCTCCTGTACAATGTCACAGACCTCTGTCCTTAGTTCATCAGGCACTCTGTCTATCACATCTAGTCCCTTAAATCTATTTCTCACTTCCACTGTATAGTCATAAGGGATTTGATTTAGGTCATACCTGAATGGTCTAGTGGTTTTCCCTACTTTCTTCAATTTAAGTCTGAGTTTGGCAATAAGGAGTTCATGATCTGAGCCACAGTCAGCTCCCTGTTTTGTTTTTGCTGACTGTATAGAGCTTCTTCACCTTTGGCTGCAAAGAATATAATCAATCTGATTTCAGTGTTGACCATCTGGTGATGTCCATGTGTAGAGTCTTCTCTTGTATTGTTGGAAGAGGGTATTTGCTAAGACCTGTGCATTCTCTTGCCAAAACTCTTATTAGCCTTTGCTCTGCTTCATTCCGTACTCCAAGGCCAAAGTTGCCTGTTACTCCAGGTGTTTCTTGACTTCCTTCGTTTGCATTCCAGTCCCCTATAATGAAAAGGACATTTTTTGGGGGTATTAGTTCTAAAAGGCCTTGTAGCTCTTCATAGAACCATTCAACTTCAGCTTCTTCCGTGTTACTGGTTGGGGCATAGGCTTGGATAACCGTGATATTGAATGGTTTGCCTTGGAAAAGAACAGATATCCTGTCGTTTTTGAGATTGCATCCAAGTACCACATTTTGGACTAAACTTTTGTTGACCATGATGGCTACTCCATTTCTTCTAAGGGATTCCTGCCCACAGTAGTGGATATAATGGTCATCTGAGTTAAATTCACCCATTCCAGTCCATTTTAATTCGCTGATTCCTAGAATGTCAACGTTCACTCTTGCCATCTCCCGTTTGACCACTTCTAATTTGCCTTGATTCATGGACCTAACATTCCAGGTTCCTATTCAATATTGCTCTTTACAGCATCAGACCTTGCTTCTATCACCAGTCACATCCACAACTGGGTACTGTTTTCGCTTTGGCTCCATCTCTTCATTCTTTCTGGAGTGATTTCTCCACTGATCTCCAGCAGCATATTGGGCATCTACTGACCTGGGAGTTCCTCTTTCAGTATCCTATCATTTTGCCTTTTCATACTGTTCATGGGGTTCTCAAGGCAAGAATACTGAAGTGGTTTGCCATTCCCTTCTCTAGTGGACCACATTCTGTCAGACCTCTCCACCATGACCGGTCTGTCTTGGGTGTCCCCACATGGCATGGCTTTGTTTCATTGAGTTAGACACGACTGTGGTCCTGTGATCAGATTGGCTAGTTTTCTGTGATTATGGTGTCAGTCTGTCTGCCCTCTGATGCCCTCTCACAACACTTACTGTCTTACTTGGGTTTCTCTTATCTTGGACATGGGGTTTCTCTTCATGGCTGCTCCAGAAAGGGCACCACTCCTTACGTTGGAGGAGGTCGCACCTTCTCACCTTGAATGTGGAGTAGCTCCCTCCCACACCCACGCAGCCGCTGCTCATTGGACATAGCGTTGCTCCTCTCTGCCGCTGCCCCTGACTTCAGACTTGCGGTTGCTCCTCTCGGCTGCAGCCCCTGACCTCCGACATGGGGTAGCTCCTCTCTGCCGCACTGCGCCCTTGCAGCCTGGCACTCTGGGTTGCCGCCCCTGACCTTGGGCATGGGGTAGCGCCTCTTGGGCTCGTTTCTGCGCGGTCTGTCGTGCTTCTATAAGGTTGGGTGTTAATATAAAAGTGGTGGTCAAACTAGTTCTTAGGAAATTGTAACAGGGGTTCAAGAAGGGCTTACTTGGATCATAGCAGATTGCAGAAAATGATAAGAGAAGTGATTTAAATTAGATCAATATATAAACTTTCAAAGTTTTAATCAGGCAGACATTTTTCCAAATGTATGGAATGGCTGCCTTAAATGAACTAGGTGTTACAGTAAGTGCACTGCATGCTGTCCAGTAGCAACAAAATAGGGCAATCTTAACAAGTCTCACATAATGCTATGCAGTAATACAGTCAATCAATAGTATTTGTTCTTAAATTATTTTTAATGTATCCATAACTTAACGTTGTCACTAAAATAATTAGGAAAAATGAACTTGTGTAGTAGTATTGATTCATTCAGTTAAGAAACTTGCAGGATTTTATATATGCAAAATGGTTATTGAGTGCATTTTGCAAAAATGGTAAAGTTTTATGAAATATCAATTATTTGAAGTTTCATATTACAGCATAGAGCTTTATCATAAAACCCAAATCATGTATGAAATATTTTCATTAATCCTAAGGTATTCATTGGGCTTCCCTAGTAGCTCAGCTAATAAAGAATCTGCCTGCAATGCTAGAGACCCTGATTTGGTTCTTGTGTTAGGAGGATCCCCTGGAGAAGGGATAAGCTACCCTCTCCAGTATTCTTGGGCTTCCCTGGTGACTCAGAAGATAAAGAACCCTCCTGCAACACAGGAAACCTGGGTTTGATTCTTGGGTCAGAAAGATCCCCTGGAGGAGGGCGTGGCAACCCACTCCAGGATTCTTGCCGGGAGAATCCCATGGACAGAGGAGCCTGGCGGGCTCAGTCTATGGGGTTGCCAGGGGTTGGATACGACTGAGCAACTAAGCATGCACAAGGTATTCATTATGGAAAGATTCTTAAGAAATGGGCTAATTAATATTACTACTTCATGTTTATACCATCATTTTCTGATAACGGTGAATCAATATTCCCAAAAAGATTGAAAAAGTATTCATGGATACATTTTTATTCAACTTTACTTATTATGGCTATTAAAATGAAATTTTATTTTAATACTTAAAACTCATATATGTCTTCTTTCTTTAAGTTTTGTGATTATACTTAGACCACACCCAGATGATCCAAGGTAATCTTTCCATATCATGATCCTTAACTTGGTCACATCTGCAAACTCCCTTTTCCCATGTAAGGTAATATTAACAAACTCCAGAATATGGATTTCTTTGAAGGCAATTATTGAGCATATCCCAAAGGGAAAATTCAATAACTTCAAAATAACATATCTGTAATTGCGTTCTTATTGAGTCTTGGATATAGCAGAGATGATGATTATTTCACTTGATATGTTATTTTTATTTGGTGTATATTTTCATTATCTTGTATCATTTGTGAAATTACCTCAACTAAAATCTATAATTTTATGCTAACTTTGCCTCAAATGGAACATAAAACTCTGTAAGATTTATTTCAAAATATTTTTTCATTTCAAAAAGTATGATTTATTATGTTGTGTGAAATACTAAAAAATAAACCAGGCTGAGCATAAATCAGTACATGGTGGCTCATACTAATGTAATTTATTATGAAACTTAGTTTGGTCAAACTCTTCCTGAATTTAAATAATAATTATTTCTTTTCTTACTTTCAAGTACAAAAGTTGAATATTTCATGCACACATATTTTTAGCCCATATCATCATCTTTTTGAAAGTATGGTTTGCTGTGGGAGAAAAAAATTATCCAATTATGAAACCATCTGGTATTTGAGTTTTTGTAGTAAATTTAAGATTTTAATTCCTTACCTCTGCATGCAGTTAAACAAATGAAAGAAAGCACAGGTTTTTGATTGAGCTACAGCCTTTTTATTGTTCTTTTCAATTAAAAAAAGAAAGAAAGAAGAAAAAGCAACCATCTGTTAGTGCCAGCTGCTAGAATGAAGAGAAAATAATGGAATTCCTGTATATGATAGCATTTTGTTTTTCTAGTAGAAGTTGTGACATTCTGAACAGTTCTCTTCAGGATACATCTGCTTCTCTAAGAGAATTGAAGCCAGTAGACGATAAAAAGGGTTGTCATCCTTGTATGAGCACAGGTCTTTGAAAGCCTCCCATGGAGATATGTAGAGTTTTAATTTAAAGTCTTTACAGTGTTTTATAATTTACACTTTAAATACTATAGAAAAATAGAAAATAAAAGATTCATATTTTGATGCTGTTGTTATTATAAGTGCATGCTTGTTTAGCAAGCAGACATTTGTAAATACATTTACAGAACAGTTTCTTCTTTCCATAATTTTAGAGGGATGATCTGAGAACCCTGAGGAATTGTATCCAAAATGTGTTGAAGTTTTGTAGGCTTTTTTACTTCTCTTTCAATTTTTATGGATGGAAATAATCATTCTGAAATTAGTAAACCCGTAAGATGAAGTATCATTTTAATGCATGCAAACTATGATTAAATACTTTTAAACAGTGACTGGTAAAGGAATGACAGCTATAAATCAAATGTGTGAGCATTTTTTCTTCTTTTAGCAAAGAAGTTGCCCATTATTTCACATTATAGTCATGAAAAGAAAATTACCTTGAGGCAAAACTTCCTTCTTCTTTAAAAATTTCTTTCAAAGAGTTTTCTTCATTGTTTTGTAAATTTTTAATATGTTTAAAAGATCTTACTTTTTCTTAGATGGAACTTTTTATTATAAGGAAGAAAGGAAGATGGAAGTTCTTGGTTCTTGTGGTTTAGGGCCCTTTTCAAGGTGGTTTATTTTTAGAAGTGTCTCCAAACATGAAAAATGACAACTAGTTCTGGGGAATCAAGAATATTAGGACATAAAACCCTCTGAATTGAACTAGCCATGAAGAGAGGGCTTTCACTTAAGTAATGTTGCTAAATGTCTCTTCCTCATTCCATGATTAGAATCGGAATAAAAAAGTCAGTCATCACCATTGAACTAAATTTAGGGAATTATTTACTTTTTGTAAGTGACTTCCCATGTTCCTTTTATTTCAGAAAATTATAGAACATACGAGAAAAGCACAGCAGTGCTTTGCCCAAGATAGGTAGAATATACCGAAATCCAGCATGAAGGAAATCTCTGTAAAATGAAGAAAGAGATAAAAATCAGCAAAACTATCAAACATGGGTAAATAGAAAGCAACACCACCAAAGAATAAGGGGGAATTATTACCTTTTCTGAAACATATGTATTGAAGAAAAAGAAAAAAAGATTCTACTTAAAATTCCAGATTCATATTTCCAAATTAAGAGTACCTTAGGGGAAAAAAAAAAAAAAGAGTACATTAGGTTTATGGGGAACTTGAGACTTGATGGCAAATGTCAAAATAATTGATTGTAAGTACCAATGAGCATCTTTTCTCCCAGCACAGGAGAGAGATTAAAATAAAACAATTATTAGCCAGAATCTAGTTAAATTTATTCAGATGAACAAATGAAAGTCTGGAGAAATGATGTCTGCTTCTGGCTACTGGAGAAATTGACCCATATGCTTAGTTGCCCAGACTTTCTTTCCTCCTCTATGAACTAGGGCTGCTGTTAATGCCATACACTCATGGAAGCTGTGAGGGTTACTTTGGTGGCATAATTAAAGTATCAAGAGCAGTATGTGATACAAGTTAGTGCCCAACAATGCATGTGTGTTGTCTTCTCCTCTTCCAGCCTCACAGCTGTCAGTGTGAGATGTTGGAAGGGAAAGTACTAGTTTCTCCAGTGATCAAGATACTATATCTTCGTGGGGAGATGACAGCCACTGAATCACAAATGAACATTTTAAGAAAGGAAATAACAAGAAAGATTATATTTCATTGTATTTGCCATAGTTTTTTGCAAAAATAATATGGCAGTTGTATAACATTTGGTTAATCATCAAGGCAAAGCCTTTATCCGAAGCAGGTGTGAAGATGGTTATTTTCGTTCAAAACATGAGAACTCAGTCTGGTTTCTGGACTAGAGCTCACCCTGTCATGTTTTATCTTAACAATTGATACTTGTATATTTTTAGAGTATTTTGAGAAATGCCAGAATGCCAGAAATGCCATAGTATGAAATGGAATCAAAATCGGAAGATACGCTGTAGTATAAATCCGTGTCAGGTCAGTGGATAAAATGGGAAATAGTCCCCCAAACTTGAGAGAAATAATCTAGAATTAGGTGGAATCCTGAGAGGTTTAGTTAGATCCTTATGGACTTCAGATACCCAAAAGCAGAAGCCTGCCGTTTTATTTTTGAGTTTCACGCTCTCACGACTTTCTTTGTTGACACAAGCTTTTACTGGATCTTGTAAGAGGGTGGGCATTAGCTGCTGACTAACTCACTGCTTTCTATTGATTGTTTCAATCTGTGATTCTTTCCTGTGTTGAGCCAACAAGGAATGTAGCATTAAGGTCCTATGTTTACCAAAATTGCTTCTCTGCAGTTTAAGACACTGGTTTGAAAAAGTCTGATTAGAAAACTGGCCTTCTTCAGTTTAGCACTATCTAAAGGCAATTCTTTAACAAGAAGGAAGAATATGATTGATTTTTATGTTAAAAAAAGAATCTGTGTTTTCTTAAATCCAACATATTGCACATTGATGATACAGCAAGTTTCGGTTCTGCTAGTTCTAACTTCATAGAAAAAAAATAAAGGTGAATTCCTTCTAAAACAAATTATACTAAATGTCCTTTGAATGTATCATTAAAAAGTTTATATTGTTTCAATTTAGTACAGTGAAGCTCCAGATTCAATACTCCCATAGGGGAAAAGTATGAAAGAATGGCTTGTTGAATTAAAACACTTGGTCCACAGCCTCACAGAACTCAGGAAGTATTATGGACCTATTTGACATTGTTTGGCATATAGAGGAATAATCATAATATGTGCATTTGATTTTCATATTTGCAGCCTAGATAAGATGGGCCTTTTTATTTTTCTCAGGTTCTAGTTTCTTCATCTGTAAAACTGAGGTAGCATCATCTACTTCATAGTTTTGGCTTGTTAGTATTTGATATTAAGCTGATTCATAAATCTATATGTTATGATCCTTTTATTGTATGTTCAGTAAAACTGTAATAGTTGCACATTGATAATCATGTGTGTTTAAGTATGGCATGCTGACAACTTGAGCTCCAAGCATATTCTCTCACATTCCATATAGTATTTCGGAGCTTATGAGATTGCTTATTAGATAATAACTTTGTAATTATATAAAATATTAGTTAATTAAATGAAAGCTCTGAGATTTAGGAGAATGTATATTATTCTAGTATCCTTTCAATAAATTGGAAATAAAACTTAACATAGTATCTTTAAAAGTCTGCTGATGGGATAAAATATTATGTTGTATCAAAGAAATTGTGAATTATAAAGGAATACACAAATACTTGGGCTATTATTCTAATGTGGAAGTTAAAAAATCTGTCTCAACAGTTTTTTTTTTAGATTTTGTTCGATGATAATTTGTGACATTGGTTTGTATTATGTAAAGTTGTTAGTGAAGTCTTCCAACAGTGTGTCTTGAAAAAATAAAATTTGACATTTAAAATGGTCCAAGGAAAGTGCTAGTCATTGAGTTTGCACCAGAACATGTGAGGGAAATAAAAAATTCAGCTTCTATGAGAATGGTATTAGTAAGACAGAAACAGATCACACTTGCCAACAGGGTCAATGGTTTTGAGGAATTACATGTGTTTCTTTGCAGGAGAGTATCACAGATATATGCTAACATGAAAAATAATTATGGCAGTTCAGGGAAATAAATGATTAAAATTTGCACTGGATTATAAAGCAACAAAGGAGTAGTCCCCAAATTAGGCTGGGGCAAGAAAAAGACAAATAAGGTTACTGATGGGAAAGAGAAAAGAAGATGGTAGTTAAAATGTATTGTCAAATCAGATAATAATCATGAATTGAATTGGCCCTTGAACCATGCAAGTTTGAACACTGTGGGTTCACTCATATATGGATATTTTTCAGTAGTGTACTACAGTCCTACAAGGTCCATGGTTGGTTGAATCCTTGGTTAGTTCCAACCCTATAGCAATGAATAGAAGGCTTAGACTGAAGAAAGAACTGTGAATTTCATGGGGAAATTTACTTTCCCCAATTAAACTCAAATGTATGCATTCACACTGTGGATCCATAGCAAAATCAAGTTTTGGGTTTGTTTTTTTTTTTTTATGTTTAGAAAAAAGTAATTCAATAATAGAGTAATTCTGAACACATACATCCACTTTTTTTTAAATTGGCACATAATTGCTTTAAAACTTTGTATTAGTTTCCTCTGTACAACAGTGAATCAGATGTAGGTATACATATATCCCCTCCCTCTTAAAGCCTCCCTTTAGCTCCCCTGCACCGCCCCCACCGCCACATCTCACCTCTCTAGGACATCAGAGAGAACTGAGCTGAGCTCCATATATTATGCAGCAGCTTCCCACTGGCTGTTTAAGGATGGCCCTAGAGTCTGTCATACAGAGTAAAGTGAGTCAGAAATAAGAAAGTAAATATCACATATGTAGGATATTCCACATGTCTGTTCTCTATCCCTGCCCTGCATATATGTTTGGAAAACACTTATATGTCTATATATGGAATCTAGAAAAATGGTGAACCAAGTTGCAGGGAAGAAATAGAGAATGGACATGTGGACATGGGGTGGCGGGGGAAGCAATGTGTAGGACAAATTGGGAGAATAGCATTGACATATCTACACATCTTTTTTTCTTTGGCCTTCTGAAACACCAGTGTAGTAATGGGAAGGAATTTTTAAGGCGTTATCAATTATAATTATTATTATTTTCATTGAGTATATCTTTATCTAGCTGAAGGGAAAAGAAAACAAAAAAAGAAGGAGCTTAATTTGTAACTCAGAATTCTCATAAATAATAAGGATCTGGCATCCGGAATCAGGAGTAGGCAGTAAAGAGCTGGGGTGGGGGGGAAAGGTCATTTAATTCTTGTTTACAATAAATTAAACCTATAATGGGTCAGGCTCCCTAGTAAAAGAACCTGAGGGAAAAAACCAGGTGCTTTTAGTCTGTTTGAAGAATTACAGCAGAATAGTGAAAGGAAAAGGGAATAAAATTGTATTCTCATGTAAAATTTAGCATAAACGGCTTCACAGATTTACCTTCTATTGAGGCAAGGGTGCCCATTTTTTTTTTTTTTTTTTTTAGCTCTGTAAACAGTACATTTAGTGGCCCAGACAGTAAAGAACCTACCTGCAATGCAGGACACCTGGGTTCAATCCCTGGGTAGGGAACATCCCCTGGAGAAGGGAATGGCAACCCACTGCTGTATTCTTGCCTGGAGAGTCCCATGGACAGAGGAGCCTAGCAGGCTGCAGTCCATGGGATCGCAAAGGGTCAGACAATACTGAGAGACTAAAACTTTCCCTTTCTCTTAAACAATACCTTAGACATATCTAAAATTAATCAAAAGGAAACTTCACTCTTAATAAAATTCCAGTAGTTATCGGGCAGACAAGAGCAGAGAAATGTTCCAGGAAGAAATAAAAATGTGCAAAAGAACAAAAGTAAAAATGCCCATAGTGAATTTGGGACTGTAGAAATTACCTCAGAAATGTAATAATGCAATGTTTACATATAAATTGTAGTTCTAGTTGGATAATGTTTGCTTTTAATTGCTTTGATAATTGTTATATACTTAATGTTTAAATGTAAAATGACAGAAACTTATGTAACAATTCCACTTTGCAAATGTTTTTCATTTAAGTCTTATTTTCAAACAGTTATAGAACTCTCGTGAATGAAAAAGATATTTTGTCTACTCTGCAATATTAAATAGTAATGCTTAACTTGAAAAGATAAGAAAAATATATTTTAAAAAAGATATGTAGAGGTTATCTGAAGGCCACTCGGACATATAGAATGTTCGTATTCTGCCATTTCTGACTCTGTATGTTGGATTATAATATCCTGGGGAGATATTTTCCCATTTTATTGCTGATTTTTGTAGAAATCATGTGAACCTTAGCAACATCACTATATACCAGTTCCTGTTTTTAACTCATCTGAGTTTTTAACTCAGCTTACCACCACATTATTGGTCTTATTTGTCAAATAAAAATTCTTCAGTATAAACACATCTGTATGTCTTTGTGCTGTCTTTGAATAAAATATAAAAGGGATTTCCATGCTTGATGTACTCAAACTTTTATTGTGTGTGATTAACATTCAATTAAAAAATGAACGGTGGAACAGTAAGTTAAAAGCATGTTTCAGAAGTTGTCTCCCCCTTTTTGTTTTCTATATTTGTTTCTTTCATGTGTACATTTGATAATTTATTAGCCTATTCTCTGGAAGTCCAAGTATTTTTAGTAATGGAGAACTGAGGTCAGTTTAAAAGTAGATTGATTTAAAATATAAACACTACTTAGCATCTTGTGCACAATTATGTACACAGTAGGGTCCATATTGGGTTTGCCTGGTGGCTCAGCTGTAAAGAATGTGCCTGCCAATGCAGGAGACATGGGTTCGATCCCTAGGTCAGGAAGATCCCCTGGAGAAGGAAATGGCAATCCACTCCAGTATTCTTGCCTGGGAAATCTCATGGACAGAGGAGTATGGTGGGCTACAGTGCATGGTGTTGCAAAGAGTAAGACATGACTGAGTAACTAAGCAATAACAAAACAGGGACCATATTGGTATTTACGCCACATTTGATCTATTGGTAAACTGACCATAGTTTATCAATAGCTTGTATACCCTGACGTAATAATTCCTATTAAAATGAAAATGGGCCTCCCTTGTGGCTCAGCTGGTAAAGAATCCACCTGCAATGTGAGAGACCTGGGTTCGATCCCTGGGTTGGGAAGATCCCCTGGAGAAGGAAAAGGCTACTCACTCCAGTATTCTGGCCTGGAGAATACCATGACTGTATAGTCCATGGGATCACAAAGAGTTGGACACAACTAAGTGACTTTCACTTTCACTTTCTTTCTTGATCTATTGATAAATTGACTATAGTTTATCAATAGTTTGTATACCCTGGTATATTAACTCCTATGAAAATATGAATTGAAAATTATTGATAATTTATGTAATGGGTATCAAATTGTTTTCTGTAGAACCCTGGAGTACTTTAGAATTATGGCAAACAAAATTGAAAGCTGAAATGAAAAAGCACTTAAAGTATTTTTCAAAGAAAATGATACTATGAGGCATAAGGAAAGAGCTGGAAAAGTCTGTCAAGCCATGTGCCACAAATTCTGTAATAACCATTGCTAGAGACATAACTGTGCCACCCCAATATTCCTATCTTTAAGGCCTTACCTTTACTGTGATGGTATTTGGAGGAAGGGATCTTTGAGAGGTAATTAGATTGAGATGAGGTCATAAGCTGCCGTCTTCATGGTGAGATTAGTAGTCTTTTAAGTGAAGATGCAGTCTAAAAAATGACAGAATGATCTCTGTTTATTTCCAAGGCAAACCATTCAATATCGTGGTAATCCAAACCTATGCCCCAACCAGTAACGCTGAAGAAGCTGAAGCTGAACAGTTCTATGAAGACCTACAAGACCTTTTAGAACTAACACCCAAAAAAGATGTCCTTTTCATTATAGGGGACTGGAACGCAAAAGTAGGAAGTCAAGAAACACCTGGAGGAACAGGCAAATTTGGCCTTGGAGTACGGAATGAAGCAGAGCAAAGGCTAACAGAGTTTTGCCAAGAGAACACACTGGTCATAGCAAACAGCCTCTTCCAACAACACAAGAGAAGACTCTACACGTGGACATCACCAATGGTCAACACCAAAATCAGACTGATTATATTCTTTGCAGCCAAAGATGGAGAAGCTCTATACAGTCAGCAAAAACAAGACAAGGAGCTGACTGTGGTTCAGATCATGAACTCCTTATTGCCAAATTCAGACTTAAATTGAAGAAAGTAGGGAAAACCACTAGACCATTCAGGTATGACCTAAATCAAATCCCTTATGACTATACAGTGGAAGTGAGAAATAGATTTAAGGGACTAGATGTGATAGACAGAGTGCCTGGTGAACTATGGATGGAGGTTCATGATGTTGTACAGGAGACGGGGATCAAGACCATCCCCATGGAAAAGAAATGCAAAAAGGCAAAATGGCTGTCTCAGGAAGCCTTACAAATAGCTGTGAAAAGAAGAGAAGCAAAAAGCAAAAGAGAAAAGGAAAGATATTCCCATTTGAATGCAGAGTTCCAAAGAATAGCAAGGAGAGATAAGAACACTTCCTCAACGATCAATGCAAAGAAATAGAGGGAAACAATAGAATGGGAAAGACCAGAGATCTCTTCAAGAAAATTAGAGATACCAAGGGAACATTTCATGCAAAAATGGGTTCAATAAACGACAGAAATGGTATGGACCTAACAGAAGCAGAAGATACTAAGAAGAGGTGGCAAGAATACACAGAAGAACTGTACAAAAAAGATCTTCAGGACCCAGATAATCATGATGGTGTGATCACTCACCTAGAGCCAGATATCCTGGAATGTGAAGTTAAGTGGGCCTTAGGAAGCATCACTACGAACAAAGCTAGTGGATGTGATGGAATTCCAGTGAGCTATTTCAAATCCTGAAAGATGATGCTGTGAAAGTGTTGCACTCAATATGCCAGCAAATTTGGAACACTCAGCAGTGGCTACAGGACTGGAAAAGGTCCATTTTCATTCCAATCCCTAAGAAAGGCAATCCCAAAGAATGCTCAAACTACCACACAATTGCACTCATCTCACACGCTAGTAAAGTAACACTCAAAATTCTCCAAGCCAGGCATCAGCAATACATGAACCGAGAACTTCCAGATGTTCAAGTTGGTTTTAGAAAAGACAGAGGAACCAGAGATCAAATTGCCAACATCTGCTGGATCATTGAAAAAGCAAGAGAATTCCAGAAAAAACATCTATGTCTGCTTTATTGACTAAGCCAAAGCCTTCGACTGTGTGGATCACAATAAACTGTGGAAAATTCTGAAGGAGATGGGAATACCAGACCACCTGACCTGCCTCTTGAGAAACCTGTATGCAGGACAGGAAACAACAGTTAGAACTGGACATGGAACAACAGACTGGTTCCAAATAGGAAAAGGAGTACGTCAAGGCTGTATATTGTCACCGTGCTTATTTAACTTATATGCAGAGTACATCTTGAGAAACGCTGGCCTGGAAGAAGCACAAGCTGGAATCAAGATTGCTGGGAGAAATATCAATAACCTCAGATATGCAGATGACACCACCCTTATGGCAGAAAGTGAAGAGAAACTATAAAGCCTCTTGATGAAAGTGAAAGAGGAGAGTGAAAAAGTTGGCTTAAAGCTCAACATTCAGAAAACTAAGATCATGGCATCTGGTTCCATCACCTCATGGGAAATAGATGGGGAGACAGTGGAAACAGTGTCAGACTTTATTTTTGGGGGCTCCAAAATCACTACAGATGGTGACTGCAGCCATGAAATTAAAAGACGCTTACTCCTTGGAAGGAAAGTTATGACCAACCTAGATAGCATATTAAAAAACAGAGACATTACTTTGCCAACAAAAGTCCATCTGGTCAAGGCTATGTTTTTTCCAGTGGTCATGTATGGATGTGAGAGTTGGACTGTGAAGAAAGCTGAGCACTGAAGAATTGATGCTTTTGAACTGTGGTGTTAGAGAAGATTCTTGAGAGTCCCTTGGACTGCAAGGAGATCCAACCAGCCCACCCTGAAGGAGATCAGTCCTGGGTGTTCATTGGAAGGACTGATGCTGAAGCTGAAACTCCAATACTTTGGCCACTTCATGCGAAGAGTTGACTCATTGGAAAAGACCCTGATGCTGGGAGGGATTGGGGGCAGGAGGAGAAGGGGACGACAGAGGATGAGATGGCTGGATGACATCACCGACTCAATGGGCATGAGTTTGAGTAGACTCCGGGAGTTGGTGATGGACAGGGAGGCCTGGCATGCTGCAATTCATGGGGTTGCAAAGAGTTGGACACGACTGAGCCACTGAACTGAACTGAATTGAAGACATCAAAAGACTTGTCTTTCTCTCTTTCACCATAACGTGAAGATGGAGTGAAAAGATTGCCATCTCTAACCCACAAAGAAAACCTTCATGAGAAACCAACCATGCTGGGACCTTGTTCCTGAACTTCTGGTTTAATGAACTGGGAGAAAATGCATTTATGTTATTTAAGCCACAGAGTCAATGTTATTTTGCTATGGCAGCCTGAGCAAACTAAGACAGCCATATTTAAAAGTATCTTTCAGGTAGATCCCAGAGTTCAATCCCTGGGTTGGGAAGATCCCCTGGAGAAGAAATTGGCAGCCCATTTCAGTGTTCTTGCCTGGAAAATCCCATGGATGGAGGAGCCTGGTAGGCTGCAGTCCACTGGGTGGCTAAGAGTCAGACACGACTGAGTGACTAACACACTGAAGATAGAATGTGAGCTGACAATATCGTTCAAGGAATTATCTAAAAATATTCATCAATGTTGAATTGGTTCAGCTATAAAGGTAACATATAATTTGTTTTGGATATTGCATATCTCTGTTATACTTAACTGCTTCCTAATTCTCCATGATATGGCTGTGCATACTCCCAGTAGTGACTGACTCTATTTGACTCCACTTTTCTGTTGCTATGAATACTGTACCATCAAGAGCCTCGTGTATTTTCATTTATGGAACAGTGTGAAAATTTCTATGCACCATGTACTTGAGTATGGAATTGTTGGTTTGTAGAACATTAATTTACTTAAGGGCTTCTCTTGGTTCTCTGAAGTAGTTGCCATTGGTAGGATTGTGAGCATCTATATTGTATATCATCATCAACATTTAGTAGTATATATTTTTTAAGTTTTTTTAATCCAATGGTGTAACATGATAGCAGATTTTTCTTTCAATTTGGATTTTTCTCATTAAGAATCTGATCAGCTCTTGATTAGCTTTTGAGATTCCATTTTAATACTATTTATTTATATATTATGTCAATTTATCTTTTAAGGTTACTGTCAGATTTTTGTTGATCTGTATAAGTTGCTTGCATATTATATGTAGTAAAGAGTCCCTGTTGACTCCATGCATTATAAGTGTGTTCTCCCTTTCTGTAATCTGCTTAGTATTAGCCATGGTCTTCTTAATTATAAAAAAAAAAAATAGGAAAAGAATTATTTCTCATTCTTGGTCATTGATGTAAGTTCCTTTATTATTTTCTAATAATCTTTTAATTTGACCTTTCACATATAGTGCCTATTATATAGTACACATTAATGTAAGTGATCCTGTTTTATATTATTTTTATGTATGAATCAATATCCCAATGCTATCTACAAAATAACTTATCTCTTTGCAACCCCATGGACTGTAGCCCTCCAGGCTCCTCTGTCAATGGAATTTTCCACGTATGAATACTGGATTGGGTTGCTATTGCCTTCAGTAGACATGAAAAGTTCAACAGAAGATATGCACTTTGAAGCATTAGTGGAATTTTGGCAAGTGGAGATAGACAAGAGATCATGTAGTAGTGGATACTATTATTGTCTCCCCAATATCCATTCAATACCAGGTGATTCGTCTAAGTCAATCATTATTTTCCATGTTTCAAAGATTAGTCTCAGTCACAGCCAGTTATAAGACAAGGAAAATCTGGTGGTGGGATGGGATAAAGCTGGTTTTGTGTGAGACTACTTCTTCCTGGTAAAAAAAAAATCATAGGTAAAGCTGGTTCATGTCTGAGTGTGATGTTCAGAGCTACTGAAGTTATTTTACTACCAGTCTAAAGTCCAGGCCGGTGCCAAGGTATTTGAGTGGAGAGGCAGAGCATCACTGCCTAACCAAATCTTTGTTAATTTTTATTGGAGCATAGTTGATTTACAATGTTGTGTTAATTTCAGGTGTATAGCAAAATGAATCAGTTATACATATATAAACATTTTTTATCCTCTTTCCATATATAGTTCATTACAGAGTATTGAGAAGAGTTCCAATTTAAGCTATTCTGGAGATCAAGCTATCTCTGGAACTGTCATACATGTACTTTATGAATTATGATACATGTATTTCATGAATTATCATGCATGCACTTTATGAAGAAAAATGTGTGAGTCATTAAATTTAGATAATCAATGGAATGTCAGTTCTGTTCTAAGGTATAGATAACTGTCACTTGAAAATACTGGGACCCAGAACGCAAGTCAGGAATAACACCACAAATTTAATTCTAACAGTTAAATAAAGGGATAAAAATATCTCCAAGTAGTATTTAAGGAGAAAATGCAATACAAGAAAGAATGAGTAATGCCTGTATTTATTAAATAGGAAACAAACAGAAAAGCATTCTCACAAAAGGAAATTCACAATTGATTAGAGGAGACCTGGAACTTTTCAGTATTGCAGAAACAAGGAAGAAAGTATTAACAGAGCTATAGAACTGCGAAAATTATCCAAAGGAGGAAATGAACAAAGGAGCAAAAGATTTTTTCCAGGGGATGTTAGGGATTTTTGAAATAACTTAGATTCTGAATGCAATATATCCTTGTGGGGCAACACAAGGAAGAGAAGCATACTAGGAGACATATAAATCTGAATGCCAGGAATTTTTTTTTTTAAGACTTGTAAGGAAAGCATGACCATTTGAACTGCAAATAAGTAAAGAAGTCCTTCCAGTGTCATATTTTAAATAGTACCATAACATACTACGTGTTTATTGTCAAGCCAGGAGGTTAGAGCAATCTCTGTTGACCTGTTCAAAGGACTTTGCCTGTTTCTCACTGCAAATTTCTTTTGGAATTTAGATTTCCCTTCTGTTGTCAGAGGCATTAGGTAAAGATGTGCACTGCTGGGAGCAGCAGTGTGTTTTACCTTAGCAGATGGTTGCTGTTGAGGCAGATTGAAATCAGCAATGTGCACTTGTTTTAGCAGGTTATTTTCATTTTAATTGTACACCAGAAACCTAATAAACAAAAATTCCCTCAGGCTAGATTATCTTGTGCATGTGTGTGTGTGTGTGTTTAAGATTTGCTGGTGCCAAAATCTCTGCAAACCCAAATACCAAACAATAATAATACACTGATATTAAGGTGGCTCAGGTGGTGAAGAATCTGCCTTCAATGCAGGAGACCCAGGTTTGATCCCTGGGTCGGAAAGATCCCCCAGAGAAGGGAATGATTACCCACTCCAGTATTCTTGCTTGGAGATCCTATGGACAGAGGAGCCTGGCAGGCTACAGTCTGTGGCGTCCCCAAAAGTCAGACGCTACTGAGCAACTGACACTTTCAGTTTCACTTTTCATGACCTGTATGTTAGGCCTCTCTGACACCACAAGTAACTTTTGGTTAAGAAAAACTGAGAAACAGGGAAAAAACTTTCTTTAGAGTTTCCCAGCTTATTTTATAGATAGGAAATCAGCCAAGCACCTTCATGGGTGAACTATAAAGAAAAAGTAAATGAGGAAATGATGCAGTTAGTCTCTAGCTGTTGAAGACATCATTTGTTGCCTAGCCTTCCAGGCAGTTATATGAATATTTAGATTGTAGGTAGCAGAGGATCCTTCAGTTAAAGGAGATTGTAGAGACAAACTTGGTTAAAGCTCTATCTACTGCCCCATTTCTTTGTTCACAATGATGTAAGAATATGTTCAAGAATTTGAAGGGGAATATAAAAGAAATATATGTCCTTTTTTAGTCCAGTTAATGATCTACTCTTCTAGATCTGTACTTAAAGATATGAATAAATCAACCTGCTAATAATAGGAAAAATGTAAAGAATCTTACTGATATTCATCTGATATATTATTTTAATAGAAATCAGTGTTTCAGAGCTGAAAAAACCTAAGAGATGTTTTTCCTAATTTTATAGCTGGGCAAACAAGAATGTGAAATTCATGGACTGGGCTTCCAGTCTGACCTTTATTTTAATCCCAGCTCCATTACATCTTGAGTCTTTGGGAAATTTAGCTAAAATTCTCATTTTTATATTTTGATCTAAAATTTGAGATAAGAATAACACTCATAAAATCAACATTGTTTTAATCAGTAAACAAAGCAAAATATATGTAAAGAACTTAGCTCGGCACTCAACATTAAACTCAACATTAAATAGTTAACTCTGTAAACATGACTCTTTTTTTCTTTCCTGAATATCACCAAATGTTTACTAGTTAACTTAATTCCATAGTTAACTTGCCCACAAGTTTTCATAATGATTTTAAATGAAATGCTAATATCTTGATGTCTGAGGCCTTTTTAAAAAAAAAGGGGGAATAATTAGTTTTGGCTGCACTGAGTCTGTTGCTGCATGCAGGCTTTCTCTAGTTATGGTCTACCCCTCTTTGCAGGGCATGAGCTTCTCAATGTGGTGGCTTCTCTTGTGGAGCACAGGCTCTAGGGCACTTGATCTTCAGTAGTTGCCCCACGTGGGCTCAGGAGTTGTGGTTTCCAGGGTCTAGATCGCACACTCAGTAGCTGGGGTACATGGGCTTAGTTTCCCTGGGACATGCGGAATCTTCCTGGACCAAGGATCAAACCAGTGTCCCCTGCATTGGCAGATGGAATCTAAACCACTGGACCACCAGAGGGCCTTCTAATTCAGGAATAATAGCCAAGGAGTTACTACGATTGGCTAGAACTTGTATTTAAATTTAAAAACAAAATCAAGAAACTCCGTTCAGACAGGCTGCCCTTTTCCCAATCCCTTAGCTCTGCTACAGTGGTAGGTGTTAGCAGAACTATACTGTGCGCTCTCCTGAAACCTCTGAGCTGGTGTATAAAAGACTGCTTGATCCATGGAGAACATGAGAAGGAGGCTGCTCACAACTTAACACCAATTTTCCCCAACACCGACTAGTGACTGGGAGAGGGTGTGAAAGCATGTCTGAGTAACACCCTCCGCCCCCCGCTTTTTTTTTTCCTTTCAATTTGTCTTAGATTATACATGGAAAATCCTTGGATATACACTTTGAATGTAATATGGATATATTTAGTGACCTGATAGAGTTTGCCTTGATCAAGTAGTCTCAATATTTCTATTTACCTTCTCTCTTTCTTGTAACAAAAATTAGATAGAATAGATAGATAGACTGATAGTTACCAAAAAACCTAGTTGCCAAACAAAATTTGCTCGGTTTTTTTGTTTGTTTTGTTTTGTTTTTAGGAGAAAGATATTTTTGGACTGTTTAGCTTATCCACTCTATATTAAAGGTAATGATTATAGCATAGGCTTGCCAAGGGAGTCTCAGACTCTATGTCTATTTTAGATTGTTTTGTTAATATGTAAGATCTCAAAACATACTTCTTTGAGGACCAAGACACATTTATATAGTACTTGGCATTTCCTGTTCCTAATACAGAGACTGACATATAGTTAATATTCAATCAGTAACCACTGAACAGAACTAGAGAACAGAATTGTATACATGGTTATACCTGGCATATTAGCATTGTGGGAAGTAATTTTTAAGATATGCTTTTAAAAATAAATTTTACTTTTATTGTAACCCCAAACAAAGTCATGTCTCTGCTAAGGAAATTTGAGAAAATGAATCAATTTTTCTAGGTAGCTGTAGCAAACCAGCTGTATTTTGTTGTATTGATAGGATTATAGAGGCAACCCTTATAGGTTTAATTTTTAAAGAACAATACATTTTAATTCTGTTCCTGATACATGTATTAAATAATAAAGGCTTCAGGTTTCCATGAAACCACTTTTTAATTAATTTTGTAGAGGTCTTTAAACAGGGGTCAGACAGGCAAATACTACCAGATTCCAAGCATGTAATAAAAGGGATAGAGTAATTGGATTTAAGACAACTGGGAGAGGGTAGAACCATGAGGAGTCCATATGCTTATTTTAGAAATTTATAACTGTACACATAGAAAGTTCAGTAGAACAAATTTTTCATGCAATCTGTTTGCCAGTTTTCAACCTTTTTTTAAAGAACAAATATTTCACATGATAAACATTTACCTCATGTTCAGTAATTCTGTCCTTTTTACTTTAGTTTGTGTTTCTTTAGTTACCTAAAATGAATTTAATATTTTATAAAGATACTCTTATAATTTTATTCCATTTTACTAAGTGCTTTCTGTCTAAATGGATTTTTACCATTGGTTCTTATACATGGGTGTCTAAGAATGATGCTTTCTAAAGGTTAATGATGCTTAGTTTCCCAGTCAGAAATTTAAGGTAACTATTTTCTACTTGTTTCTTCATAGTTTTCTATATCAATTAAATTTTATAGCATATGCATTTATTTATTTACACAATACATGCTTATTGTTTAAATACTTTTGTTAATGTTCTAGTCACTATTGATATAGCAGTGAGCATAGCATAAAAAAATTTCTAAGTCCATGAAATTTAGTAGTAGGAGACATTAGAAAAAATATCAAGGAGAAAATACAGTTCCTCAACTAGAGATATAAAGAAAAATCTATTAGGGCAGATATAGGGAATATGAGAAATTTGTGGAAATAAACTTTTAATTCATGGTATACTAGCCAAGATCTGGTCAAGAGATATAATCATGTCAGTTATTATACTATAGAGATAATTCACTATAAAGAATTGTTAATTAGTTGTTGAAGATCTTAAAATATAGCAATTAAACAATAAGATATTACAGTAACAGCCACTGCAGAAAAATAGTCATTCCCTTAAGGTGATGGGGATAAGGAAAAGAGATGGGAATTATTAAAACCTAAATGTTTGGGGGAGGGCATCCAGAAAACTGGGACTTGGTCCCATTTGAAGGAGATGCTACTCCTTACTACGGATGTCTCTGAGGTTGGAAAAAGTTCCCTGTGGGCCTGAAAATCAGACCCCTGACAATGAGATATTTCTGACAGTATGTACTGGGTCTGGTTCTGAGTGTTGGAAATACTGCAAACTGGAATCAACCACTGCCTCCTGCTGATAAGAGGCTAAAAAAGTTAGCTTGCAAAAGGTGTTTTTGCAGATTTCTGTCCTCTACTCAGAGTGGAATGTTGACAATATGGCCTTGAAACTGAGAAACAATACTTTAATACACACCTAACTTAAAACTTTAGTTTCTGAAGTTTTTATGGATTAGTTCATTTAGGTTCCCTTATAAACTGTTAAAGAGTTTGAGAGGAGAGGGAAAGCAAAAGGGAACTCAACTGAGTCAGTCTACAGATTCTAATGGGCTTATTGTCTCAAGAAAATCCTTCTATCATTTCACTCTACACTGGGCAGGTGCAGGAAAGATGATCAAAGTATATAAAATGATATACTAATACACATTACTTATTTTTCATTCTAAAAGGAACTTCTCTAAATTCTCTTTCAGTTAGGAAGCCTAATGATAGGCAGCCTATAAGGTTATTCCAAACCGGTGAATTGATTTTCTAAAATGCTATGCCCTGTCTTTCCAGTTGTCTGACCAGTTATCTAGGCATCACAGCAACAATCAGAATATCACTGAATTTGCCTTTTGAAATAAATCAGTTGATGTTACTACATTACTTAAGATCTGAAGTGGTATACTCCTTTCTGTCTAGGATTTAATTTTGTCTCATATCAATAAAAATGGTTTTTATTTTTCCTTCTGATTTGTGTGTAAATCAGAGTAAAGCAGTCGAGTGAAATAGTTCGTTCAACCTCATTTTTAAGTGTATATCTGGCTGTGCCGGGTCCTCGTTGCTTTGTGCAGGCTTTCTCTGGTTGCGGTGAGTGGGGGTTACTGGTGGCCGCGGTGCACGGGCTGCGCAGTGAAGGGGCTTCTTGTTGCAGAGCACAGACGCTAGATGCGTGGGTTCAGCTGCTGCGCGGTGCGGGCTGTAGGGTGTGAGGGCTTCAGTAGTTGCGACACACAGGCTCTGTAGTTCTGTCTTATGGACTTGGTTGCTCTGTGGCATGTGGAATCTTCCCGGACTAGGGCTCGAACCTGTGTCTCCTGCATTGGCAGGAAGATTCCTATGCACTGTACCACCAGAGAAGTACTGTTCAAGCAATTTTTAGTGGGCTATTTACTTTCTAAATTATGCAAGGTAAAAAAAAAAAAAAAATCAGATAAACCATACAAAATTTAAAAGATGTGATTTTTCTAATGGGAAACCAGTGATTAGAGAAATAATATCCCTCTGTGCATGACACCTGCAAAATAAATCTTAACTACCCAAATCTTGAATATTTGGAAAGTGAAATGGTCATTGGAAGGAAGGAATGATGGAAGTGAAAGAAAGGAGAAAAGCAAAGAGAGAAAGAAGGAAAGAGAAAGAAAAGCATAGAGGAGGGGGGGAGAAAGGAGGGGAATTAATTATATTCCTCTTAGAATGATGTAGAAATACTTTAATCTTGAAATCACTAGAATATACCAATTTTGGTGTTTCAGGTATCTCAATTATAAAAATGAGATAATAAGCTTTAAAAAATTTTTTTTCTTTCCTGAAATAGCTATAAAATATTTGGTTTTACTTCATCTAGTTATATGGGCTTCCCTGGTGGCTCAGATGGTAAAGAATCCACCTGCAGTGTGGGAAACCTGGGTTCAGTGCCTGGGTTGGGAAGATCCCCTGGAGAAGGGCATGACAACCCACTCCAGTATTCTTGCCTGGAGAATTCCATGGGCTCAAGAGCCTGCCGAGCTATAGACCATGGGGTCACAAAGAGTCAGACACGACTGAACAACTAAGTGCCTCTAGTTAAATAAGGGACTTACATATATATACATATATATTTATATATCCCTTTATATATATATCTATATATAAGGGATTTATATATATATATAAAATATATATTATATAGTCTAAACATAGCTGTATTAATAAAACATTATATTCAACTTATTTTATCTCTCTTGTTTCATTTCACTCTTAGTTTGGTTCAGAAGTAGGTGGTAATCTTTATCTCATGGCTACCTAAGTATGTTCTTAGTTGTAGAATATGAATGTGGAAGATTTCAGTTGACAGAATTTCACAATTAGAAATCCAAGATTTTTTAAAAAATTGTTGAGCATCCTAATGCCCCTTTAACACGAATAAAGTAAATCTTATTGCAAGTGTAAAAAATACGTAATTTAAATTTGGCCTTTTTTGTTAATGTCTGAGAGCATTTTTACACAGTAAGGGATAGTTTTAATTACTTTTTAAATTAATATTTCAGTTATTATATTTTTAAATATTTTAATTACTTTTCTTGAGCCTCCAAGATTTTTTTAATTAATTAATTTATTTATTTTACTTTACAATATTGAATTGGTTTTGCCATACATTGACTTGAATCCTCCATGGGTGTACATGTGTTCCCTATCCTGAACTCCCCTCCCACCATTGCTAGATTTTTAAATCTAGCAATTATATAAAATATAGTTAGTAATTTTACTTGGTTTCAATTTATGTTCAAGTAACTTATACATTTGCAAGATTAGAATCTGCTTAAAATTTACCTCTATTTACATACTTAATTAAACAAATTCACTTAGACATTAATCTACAATCAAAATTTAATTTATCTGATTATCTTAATCACTTTGATCATCTAACAAGGTAGTATATAAATTATATGAGCAAAATATTCCTGTGTACTTAGGCAGTGTGTGATAAACTATAATTGTAAATTGTGTAATAGATTAATTTAACCATTCAAGTCAACTTTAAATAGGTATATACACACAGGCAATGACCAAAAATCCATTATTGTATTTATATTACTAACATAAAATACATAGAGCTTTCAATTATATACTAATTTCTTCATCACAGGGTTACAAATACATTCTTTTAGTGAAGTGAAGCATGGTAGCCATCTCATACCTGCTTTGGCAACTTTGATTTTATACTGCAGTTAATGGCCTATGCTTATCTTTAGAATATAGGTATAACTTCCAGGAAGATTCTACCCAGACTTGATTTTACTATTTTTTATACAATGCAACTTTTCAAGGAATAAATTTTCTTTCAGCTTGAGTTATTTCACATCCCCTTTTCATATCATACAATTTTCCTGGATAATCTTACTAAATGTGTGTATGTATGTTTATATTTATGTTGGGAGTGGTAGAGGTTGACTGTGTGTGTAGAGTATGTCAGGGAGTTGCTGAGTAAAATCCATTTATTCACACCAACATTTATCCAGCCTAATTTGGAATTGTTATTGTTCACTTGCTAAGTCCCATGGACTGCAGCACACCAGGTTTCCCTATCCTTCTCTATCTCCCAGAGTTTGCTCAAACTCATGTCCATTAAGTCAGTGATGCCATCCAACCATCTTATCTTCTGTCTTTCTATCTATCTGTCTGTCTGTCTGTCTGTCTGTCTGTCTATCTATCTTACCCTTCTCCTCCTGCCTTCAATCTTTCCCAGCATCAGGGTCTTTTCCAATGAGTCAGCTCTTCACATCAGGTGGCCAAAGTATCAGGTGGAAAAGAAAAAAAGCCTCATAAGGCAAAATTTTAAATTTTAAAGGTGTAATTTTTCTAATGTGAAAGCCAATAATTGGAGAAACATATTTGCATGGTATAAAAAGATTCATTATAACTCTTTACACTGTCCTCAACTTTTTTGTTGATTGATTTCACCTACTAAGATTCTTGCTATCCCATTTAGAAGTAGAACTAGTCACCTGCCATCAACTAAGTATGATGAGATTTAAACATTGGCTACAATGGATAAGCACTGAACTTGAATATACCATATTCAACAATTTCTAGAAATACCTGAAATATGAGAATATGCCTGTTCTTTAACATATCTTGAGTGTCATCACATAATCATAGTTTTTCAAATAATTATTGTTTTTTTTTTACTTAATTTTTAGATAATCATACCTTGTTTTGGGAGGCATCTTTCAGCTGACCCCATTGCATCCCTGAGGGTGTTCTTACTGTCTGACAGCAATTCAGTTTTCTTGTCCTATCTCTATTTTCCCTGGCTCAGGACAAACTCAAGTCCTAAGAATTTTGTCTTATTTTAGAGAAAATAAGGTTATCATTGGAGCATTGTGGATGAATAAAAGATTGTAGCATTAGATAACACTACTTATTGGGATACCTTAGTACGAGAATTGGAAAATATTATTTATAAAGAGTTTTTGTAGGCTGTTAATTTCTTACAGATAGTGTTTATCTGAATGTGAAATGTTTTCAACTTTTTCTTTTCTGACCTTCCTTCCTCTCTATTATAGCACCTTATCAACTTTATTATATGAAATATGTGTTTACGTTGTAGTACTATATAATTACTTTATGTGGGATATATACCTACTTAGGTCATAGAATCTACATCAGAGGTTCAATTGCCCTTTTCCACTTTTTGTGTTGTGAGCGTATTTCATTGTTCACCATTGTACCATCCCTTGTTGACATTTCATTAGCTCTGTAGGAAAGTCTTATATGTTTCAATTTGCCATATTTTAAATGTCCATTGTAAAATAACAAGTGCACTCTGATTAATTTCTTAGCATGTGATTGTAGTTGTAGAGGTTTGAGGGTATGCAGTGCTCGGTTCTCATTAAGCCTTTTAATTTGTCATTATTAGTCATCTTTAGTGGTGTCATTTGCCATGAAATATTTTTCTTAAACTGACTTTCCACTATGATAGGTTGATTGACTGCAACATGTTATTTTTTTGACTGTTGAAAATTCATTTTTTGAATGAATATTCACTGATACAAAGAAATATATATAAAGAATTTTCACTAAACTATGCTGAAATCATACAGTTCCCTGGATGTATAGCCCAGTATATTTGCCATAGAGGATATACTGAGGTGAATAAAATAAGATGTTCATCCAAGAGTCTCCAATTATTTCAATTGACTTAGTCCACTCCTCTTTTTTTCTCCTCTAATTAACACATCAAAACATAAAATACTGATAATAAAGTAACACAATACAATTAAAGCACTGATTGGTCCAATTCCCATAAAGTTAGAACAGCAAGGTGTACAAAAATATGATTGCTATAATATTAACATTACTCAAACAGAAAAAAAAATGAGCACGTCCTTTCATCATTTAAAAATATGAAATATAAGGGAAACATTTTATATTGTACTCTGAGACCATACACTCCAGGTTATTATAGTCTGTTACCTCTAATTATTTGTGTGTATTTTCTGACCATGTTAAGCTTTCTTAGCCCTTCTTGTTAGCATCCACCAACTGGAAAGCAACTGCCAAACAAAATTGATCACAGTGGTTATGCATATGAAAATAAAATTTACGAGAAAATAAATTATTTTTATAGAACACAAGCATAATTTTTGCTGGTTTGCCTAATTTTTATGTTTTCTAACACAGAAATAATACAATTGTATTTTCAACTAATTTTAAATTATAGTTTTCAAGATTTATGAATATTAGACATCTGAAGGAAGTCATTTAGTCATCTCAAATTAAAGATTAATTTTACATAACAGCATGGCCAGTTTTTCCATTTTTTTGTATTAATTATAAATATAACTGTAATTTTTGTCAGAAAAAGAGTTTAAGAGCAAATATTTATGATAACTTAAGAAATGTCAACTTGAAAAATCTGATGTTAATGAAAGATAGATAGAGGGAATTTTAAAAGATATGAGATATTATATTAAAATAATAGAAACTATTGGAAAAAATTAAGGGGAAAATAAAAATTTTCAATAAAAATTTCAAAGAGAATATTCTGAGATAAAACTCAGGAAATGCACATTTGGATGTAAAAAACATATTAAAATCCTAATAATCATCATGACATTTATTTAACACTTACTAAATGTCAGAAACTTCTCTCTCCTTTATATTATCTCATTTACTCTTCAAATAACCACATGAATTTTTTTGTTGAGGGTACTTTTTTCCCCTATGATTGCAGATGAAATAACTGAGTATTAGAAAGGTTGGTTAATATCCTTAGAATCTATGTGAGTGTTGCATTCAGTTGCTCAGTCATGTCCGACTCTGTAGCCCAATGGACCGTGTGGCCCACCAGGCTCCTTTGTCCAAGGGATTCTCCAGGCAAGAATACTGGAGTGAGTTGCCATTTCCCACTCCAGGGAATCTTCCTTATGCAGGGATCAAACCCGCATCTCTTACATATCCTGCATCAACAGGCAAATTCTTTACCATTAGCACCACCTGAGAAGCCTGGAAATCTGTGACAGAATCTATGAGAGAACTGGAATTTAAAATCATGATTGTTTAGGTTGAAAAAATGAGTAGGGGGACTTCCCTGATGGTTCAGTGGCTACAACTCCATGCTCCCAATGCAGGGGGCCCAGATTCAATCCTTGGTCAGGAAACTGGATCTTGTATGCCACTACCAAGGCCTGGCACAGCCAAAGTAAATAAATGAATGAATGAGTAGGGATGGAAGAGTCAACCAAAATGGCAACATAGGAGGCTCCAGAACTTTAATGAATTCCCAGGAGTGCACTTGGAAGGTACAGCTGCACTTGGAGCAGTTTCCTCAGGGAAATCCAGAAACTAGATGACCACCTACTACACGTGGGACAAATAAAAACATTCACATATTGAAATGGTATGAAAGGCTGAGATACTCTCACCTTAACCCCCACCCCAGAACACTGACATACAATAGAAAGGGAATCCCCAATTTCCATCTTCTCCCTGAAAAGCAAAACATTTGGACCACAATATAAAACCTCCAACTTGTAGACTCCCACCCAAGTGATAGGCCCCCAAAATGTATAGCTCTGAAAGCCACCAACTTCATGAAGATGCAATTCCTAACAGCATTAGATCACTCACCTTGGCTCTTCCCCATGAGCTCAGCATAGAGGGAGCAGGCAAAAATGCCCATCTCCCATTCTTTCCTTGAAAGTGGCCAAACTGTATACATGCCAATTTTTATGACTTACTTTTTATGCAGTATCTTATAACTGTTCTGACATGCTTTCCTCATACAGATTTTAGTGGGAAAATCCACCAAGATTACAAGGGTGCGAAGTGTACTATTCATGAAATGTGGTCCTTCACCTAACATCTTTGGCCCAAATATCAGTGTTCTTAGTCAAGCCATATCTTTTTTTTTAATTATTTTAATTGGAGGCTAATTACTTTACAATATTGTGGTGGTTTTTGCCATATATTGACTTGAATCAGCAATGCGTGCACATGTGTCCCACCATCCTGAACCCCCCTCCCACCTCCCTCCCCACCTCATCCCTCTGGGCTGTCCCAGAGCACTGGCTTTGAGTGTCCTGCTTCATGCATTGAACTTGCACTGGTCATTATTTTACATATGGCAATATACATGTTTCAATGCTTATTCTATCGTGCATACTCTGAATTCTTTCTGAATCCCAATAACTAGGGCTCTTGCATTTTCCTAGATTGTTTTATTGACTGTGCTTCCCTAGTAACTCAGCTGGAAAAGAATCCACCTGCAATGCAGGAGATCCAGGTTGGATTCCTGGGTCAGGAAGATTTCCTAGAGAAGGGATAGGCTACCCACTCCAGTATTCTTTGGCTCAGATGGTAAAGAATGTGCCTCCAAGGTGGGAGACCTGGGTTTGATCCCTGAGTTGAGAAGATCCCCTGGAGGAGGGCATGGCAACCCACTCTAGTATTCTTGCCTGGAGAATCCCCATGGACAGAGGAGCCTGGCGGGCTATAGTCCATGAGGTTGCAAAGAGCTTGCTTTATTGATTAATAAACATTAAATGTATATATTAATTTATATATTAAGTTAAATATTAGGGACTTCCCTGGTGGCTCAGATGGTGAAGCGTCTGCCTACAATGCAGGGGACCGGGGTTCAATCTCTGGGTTGGAAAGATCTCTTGGAGAAGGAAATGGCAATCTACTTCAGTAATCTTGCCTGGAAAATCCCATGGACAGAGGAGCCTGGTAGACTACACTCCATGGGGTCTCAAAGAGCTGGACATGACTGAATGACTTCACTTTCACTTTTCTTTCAAGTTAAATATTGTTTATACATGGGTTTCAAAACTAGACAAAATATTAATCTAAAGCTTTGATAATAACAACAGAATATAATTTTTCTCCAGTCAGAAATATGATTGAGGAAAATGCAAAAGATAAAGGAAGAATCATGACATGTAACTTTTGATAAAAGGACCGACTTGTGCATTAATCTTGGATGAGGGGGATGGATATCTAGAATTTTGCCTTTCAGACCTGTAGTTTTGAACCAGATTCTATAATTTGGAGCCCACTACTTAATTTCCAGGTGTTTCATTTCCAGCCCTTTCTGCACATGAATTTTGCATGTCATTGTTGATGATATAATTTCATGTTTGTTTACTTCCTTCTTGGAATGTTTTATATGGTGTATTTTCCTGATTATCTTCAACTTTATTCAAGTCAGGCATCCACACCTATGGTCCCAAGATTTAGTAAAATCTCTTTATTTATGTCCAGTTTATCAGTATCAATCAGCATCTTATTTTATTGTTAATTTGACTTTGATTCTCTTGCCAGAATGAAATCCTTGAAAGTATACGGCCTATTAAAATCACATCTGTAATTTTTCTGCCTTGTTCAGAGCCAAATAAACCTCCCATAATGTGAAACTACTAAATCACAATTTTAGAGACACTTGTCAAACAAATATATAGTAGTTATTATATTCAAGCCATCCTTGCAGATGTGATATCCTTAGTTTTAATCTATAAGGAATCTTGAAGGAACTTACAACACAGTCTCTGTCTTAAAGGACTTTATGACATAGGGAGAAAAGATCAGTTAAATAACTGTAGGAAATGTATAGTAGATATTATGTCCAGGGTCTACTGGAATAGTTGTGAGAATTCAGAAATTAAAGAAAAGGAAGAAGTCATTTTCACCTAAAGTGATAATAAGAGGCTTCATAGAGAAGGTGTCAGTCTCTAAATATGAGCCAGTCTGTAAAATACATACAGAATTTGAAGGTAAAACTTGGGATAATGTGGGTATAAAAGCAAAATAAGGATTGACATAGGCAAATGTATTGAGGTATAAATGTATAAAGGTCAGTGCCACAGTGTGACTGACAGTTTTGCCAAAGACTGGTCTACAAAAAGGAGAGTTAGATCAGTTAATGTCACAGCAGAGAACTGAAAGTCTTTATTTTAAAGGCAATAGATTTTGGAAGTGGAAGTGATGAGACTAAAGAGGTGGTATAAAACAAGTATTGCTCAGGAACTGTTGAAGGAAAAGGAAGCAGACAGCTAGAATAATTTAGTTGCAAAGTGTGAACAAATAAATTATTTACAAGGCAAGCAGCAGTGGAAATATAACCATAAGGATAAGCACAAGTTATCAGTTCCTTCTTAGAAGTGGTAATTCACAATAAACCTATAGAAATTCTCAATTTGAACTGGGTTGAACTAAAATAAGAACAGTATATCACCCTTCTGAAGGAAGCATATTTCCAAATCAGATGTTATATTTATTTTAAAGCATTTTATTGATTTTCTTGTTTCTAGAACTATTTAAAGTTCACAGGAGAATTGAGGGGAAAAAATGGAGATTTACCAAATAATCCCAGCCCCTACACACTCACAACTTCCCCAGTTATCAACCTCCCTCACCAGAGTGGAACATTGGTTACAATGGGTAACCCTACATGGACATATCATAATCACCCAAAGTCCATAGTTTACATTATGGTTCACTCTTATTGTTGTACCTTCTCTGAGTTTTAACAAATGTAATATGACATCAATATGGTATCATACTGAGTATTTTTACTGTTCTAAAAATGCTCTATGCTCTGTCTGTTCATCCCTTACTCCAGGGAACCATAGATTTCTTTCTGTACTATTGCCATAGTTTTGCCTTTTCTAAAATATATAAATGGAGTCAAACAGTATGTAGCCTTTTCAGACAGCCTCCTTTCACTTAGTAATGCATGTTTAAAATCCCCCCATGTCTTTTCATGCCTTGATAGCTCATTTTATTTTCAGCATTGAATACTTTTGCAGTATTTGAATAAATAAATACTTTTTGCAGTATTTATCCATTTATTTACTGGAGGCCATCTTAGTTGCTTCCAAGTTTTTGTGATTATCAATGAATTACTAGAATCACTATAAACATCATTGTACAGGTTTTTGTGTAGACATGTGTTCAACTACTTTGTGTGAATACTTTGTGTGAATACACAAGAGTTTGATTGCTAGATCCTATGTTAAGTGTATGTAGATTTGCAAGAAATTTCCAAGCTGCCTTCCAAAGTGACTGTATTATTTTGAATTTCCACAGCAATGAGTAAGAGATCCTGCTGCTCCACACCCAGCACTGGGGTGTTGTCAGTGTTCTGGAGTTTGGCCATCCTGATGGGTAGGTAGTGGTATTTCACTGATGTTTTATTTTGAAAGGCCTTGATGATATATATATCATCTTTTCATATGCTTATTTGCTACCCATAGATCTTCTTTAGTGAGGTGTCTGTTAAGGTCTTTGGCCCTTTTTTTTTTTAATTGGGTTGTTTCCTTGTTCTTTTATATGTTTCTGATAACTGCCCTTATCTGATATGTCTTTGTAATTTTACTTTTTTCCAGTCTATAGCTTACTTATTCTCTTTCCTTGGTTTTACCTAGGGCAGAGTTTTTAATTTTAATGAAGTACAATTTATCAATTATTTCTATTGTGGATTATACTTTTGATGCTGTGTCTAAAAAGTCATTGCCATACCCAAGTTTATCTAGGTTTCCGTCTTTACTGTCTCATAGAAGTTATATTTTTTGTGGTTTTCATCTATGATCCATTTTAGTTAATTTTTGTGAAAAGTGTAAGATCTCTGTCCAGATTTATTTTCCTTTGCATGCTGATGTCCAATTAAGTAGCAAGTATGTTCTTCTCTAGGCTGAATATATAGCAGTTTTGCTATTACATAATCTCAACTAGTTTGCTCAAGGGGAATGTCTTTATAATGTCAAAATTTCAGTCTTAACCAATAAAGATTCACAGAAGATCAAGCATTCCCCCCCCCCATCTCCCAATATAAAGAGGGCTCTATTTATATCCAAGTCCATATACCTGAGCTCAAAATGTATGTTGTTTTCGAAGAGTGAGAAGGCTTTTAAATTTCATTTTTACATGTGGATAATCAAATCACAATGGCAATCCTGCAGTCTTTTATAGCTTTAGTTTTTACTGATAATTCAGGGGTGTTTATACCAAATATAAAAACCAAAAGCCCTTTGTTAATAAATAGACATAGGACAACTTTATATAAGAGCTGTGTGCTACAGTTAGCTATAAAATCCTTTTTTAACTGAAGTTTTTATAAGATAATTGCAGTTGCTTTTTTTAAGGAATTTTAAGAAATAGTGAAGCAATCATGCTTTTCTTAACTTAGTTTCCCCCCATGATGATATCTTGAAAAACTATAGTATATTATCACAACCTAAATTTTTTTTAATTTTAATTTTTTTGTTTGTTTTAATTGGAGGCTAATTACTTTACAATATTGTGGTGGTTTTTGCCATACATTGACATGAATCAGCCATGGGTGTACATGTGTCCCCCATCTTGAACCCCCCTCCCACCTCCCTCCCCATCCATCCCTCTGGGTCTCCCCAGTGCACCAGCCCTGAGCACCCTGCCTCATGCATCAAACCTGGGCTGGTGATCTATTTCACATTTGATAATATACATGTTTCAATGCTATTCTTTCAAATCATCCCACCCTCACCTTCTCCCACAGAGTCCAACAGTCTGTTCTTTACATCTGTGTCTCTTTTACTGTCTCGCATACAGGATCATGGTTACCATCTTTCTAAATTCCATATATATACGTTAGCATACTGTATTGCTATTTTTCTTTCTGACTTACTTCACTCTGTATAATAGGCTCCAGTTTCATCCAACTCATTAGAACTGATTCAAATGTATTATTTTTAATGGTTGAGTAATATTCCATGGTGTATATGTACCACAGCTTCCTTATCCATTCATCTGCTGATGGGCATCTAGGTTGCTTCCATGTCCTGGCTATTATAAACAGTGCTGCAATGAACACTGGGGTACACGTGTCTCTTTCCGATCTGGTTTCCTCAGTGTGTGTGTCCAGCAGTGGTATTGCTGGGTCATATGGCATTTCTATTTCCAGTTTTTTAAGAAATCTCCACACTGTTCTCCATAGTGGCTGTACTAGTTTGCATTCCCACCAACAGTGTAAGAGGGTTCCTTTTCCTCTGCATCCTCTCCAGCATTTATTGTTTATAGACTTTTTGAGAGCAGCCATTCTGACCAGCATGAGATGGTACCTCATTGTGGTTTTGATTTGCATTTCTCTGATAATGAGTGATATCACAACCTAAATATTAACATGAAGCAATTGGCCAATATTATTCAGGTTTCCCAATTTTAGTAGTACTTATGGTTATGTGTGTTCTATATAATTTTATAAAGTGTATGGGCTTCCCTGGTGGCTCAGACAGTAGAGAATTCACCTGCAATATGCGAGACCTGGGTTCTATCCCTGAGTTGGGAAGATTCCCTGGAGAAGGAAATGGCATCCCACTCCAGTAATCTTGCCTGGAGAATCCCATGGACAGAGGAGCCTGGCGGGCTGTCTATAGGCCATGGGTTACAAAGAGCTGAACATGACCGACCTACTAAACCCAGCACAGAACAGCACAGCACAGGTGTATTTGTCTTCCCCCATAGACAATCTCCACTAGGATCATTGGTGTTGCCCTTCTATGAAGATACCTACTCCTCTCCCTGCAGGCCCTCCTTCTCCCGCACCCAGAGTTTTACCCTGTACCAACCATTGATCTGTTCTCCGTTTCTAAAATTTTGTCTTTTCAAGAATGAAATTACTGGAAGCATAGATGAACATTTTGAAGATGGCTGTTTTCATTTAGGTTAATTACCTTGAGATTCAGCCAAATTTTTATTTGTATCAGAAGTTCATTCTTTGTATTGATATGTCACAGTTTGTTCAAATATTATCCCTTGAAAAACATCTGGGTTGTTTCCTGTTTTTCCCCTTTTACAAATAAAGTTACTGTAAACACTGATGTCTGCATCTTTGTATGAACATAAGTCTTTGTTTTTCTCAAATAAATGCCTAAGAATGCAATTGCTAGGTCATATTGTACTTATGTGTTGAAATCTTGAGAGACAACCAAGTTATTTTCCAGATTGGCTGTGCTGTTTTACATTCCCAACATCAATGTATAAGTAATCTAGCTGCTTCGCATCTTTACTCACATGTGTAATTTATATGTATAATATCTTAAATATGTAGAGATTTATTTCAACTAAATAACCAGAAGATAACCCAATTTATAATTTGCAGAAACACTTTTATATATGATTTACTAAAGAAGACACATGGATGGCAAATAAGCACACAAAATGATCAACCTTCTTAGCTATTAGGAAAATACACATTTAAACTGCAAAGAGATACTACTACACACCCACTAGGAATAGCTTAAAAGAAATTTTCTCGTGTTGCTAGGGGTCTAGTATAACTGGAACTCTGATACCTTGCTGATGGAACATAAATTCATACATATTTTAGAAAATAGGTTGATAGGTTTTTAAAAATACAAGTATAAATATGCACCACCTAGTTATTCCACTCCTAGATATTAACCCAAGAGAAAAATGATACATCCATTCAAAGATATGCATGCAAATCTTCATTGAAGATTTTGGTAATAGTCACAAAACTTAAAATGATCCAAATATCCAATGAGAAGTAAATAGAGAAAGTATGGTGTCTGCACACAAGCTAACTGATACATATCACAACATGGATAGATCTCCATCTTGTGTTGAATGCAAGAAGTTAAAGTACATGATGTATGATTCTATGCATATTAAATTCTATAAAAGTGAGCTTAATTTCTAATTAACAAAAAACAGTTTATGTGTCACATGGGAAACTGGGACTAGAAAGCAGAGGATGTAAGAATTTAAAAGTGAGTGAAAGTTGCTCAGTTGTGTCAGACTCTTTGCAACCCCATGGACTATACAATCCATGGAATTCTCCAGGCCAGAATACTGGAGTGGGTAGACTTTCCTTTCTCCAGGGGATCTTCCCAACCCAGGGATCAAACCCAGGTCTTCCACAATGTAGGAGCATTCTTTACCAGCTGAGCCATAGGGAAGCCCAAGAATACTGGAGTGGGTAGCCTATAACTTCTCCAGCAGATGTTCCTGACCCGGGAATCGAACCGGGGTCTCCCGCATCGCAGGCAGATTCTTTATCAACTGAGCTATCAGGGAAGCCCAAGGATTGTGATAGAACTTTGCCTGTAATGTGTTTGTTAGTTTTCTTGACTGTGCTGATGACATCACTGATACATACATAGGCCATCAAATTGTAACCTAAATTTATACAGTTTATAGTACTTTAATTAGACCTCTAATGGTGAGACAAGAAAAAAACTACAATGGAAGATGTAAAATATTTCTCATGATATTTGGCCTGTAGCTATGTAACTAAAATCTGTTATTTCTTCTTAACTTTCCTATACCTGTCTCACCAACACTTCTAATACCTACCAGAAATCCTGCTTCTGTCTTGAGGCTCTAAACTCGCTGTTGTTTAGAATTTATTTGTTGTTAAAATCTAGTAATATAATTTATGAAAATATTATGTTCAAAGAAGTGAATTTTCCTACCCCAATCAAGGATTTAGCAAGTATTATCTTTGCTCAAGAAACTGTTATTCAAAAAATTTGAACATTAACAAAATATTTATCCTTTATTTGTATAATGTCATATATCACAGTAATAGATTTGCATATGTTGAACTATCCTTATATCCCAGGGATTAAGTCTTACTTGGTAATGGAATATGAACATTTAAATATGCAGTGTGATTTGGTTTGGTCATTTTGCTGAGAATTTTTACATGTATATTCATCTAAGTTATTGGACTGTATTTTGTATATATTTTTATATATCTGTATTTTATTATATAACTTTGACTTTGATACCAGGATAATATGTTAGTTGCTCAGTTGTGTCCAAATCTTTGTGAACCCATGGACTGTAGTCTACCAGGTTCCTCTGTCCATGGAATTTTTCAGACAAGAATACTGGAGTGGGTTGCCTTTCCCTTCTCCAGGAGATCTTCCCAATCCAGGGATCGAACCCATTCTCCTGTATTGCAGGCAGAGTCTTTACCATCTCAGCCAACAGGGAAGCCCCAATCCTGGCCTATAAAAATGAGTTTGGAGATGTTTTCTGTTCTTCAAAAATTTTTGAAATAGTTGATAAGGATTTATGTTAGTCATTCTTTAAATCCTTAGTGGAATTCACTAGTGAAGCTACCTGGTTCTGAATTTTCATTTGTTAATGGAGGAGTTTCAAGTTCAGTAAATTTGCAAAATACAAATCAATATATAAATATCATTGTACACACTAACAACAAATTATCAAAAAAGGGATTAATAAACAATTCCATTTATTATAGCATAAAAAGAATAAAACGCTTTGGTATAAACAAAACCAAGAAAGGCAAAGACCTGTACACTGAAAATGTCAAAATACTGCTGAAAGAAATTAAAGAGGACAAAAGTAAATGCAAAAAGAAAACCCTATGTTCAGGAATTAAGAATCTATATTGTTGAAAATCTATTCTACAAAAAAATGATATTATGATTCAAGGAAAATTCTATCAAAATCCCTATGAAGTATTTTATAGAAATAGTTAAAAAAATACTAAGTTTTGTATAAAACCATATGAGTTTAGAAAGCAATCTTGAGAAAGAAAAACAAAGAAGGAGTCATTACACTTCTGATTTCATATGTATCACAAAGTTATAATAATGAAAATAGCATGGAACTGGCATAAAAACAGACATCTAGAACAATGAAACAGAAGAGAGAGCCCAGAAATAATCCCACACATGTAAGGTTAACTCTTCTTCAATAAGGAATTCAAGAATGTACAATGGAGAAAGGAGAGTCTCTTAAGTAAATGGTGTTGAGAAAACTGGAAGTCCACATGCAAAAGAATGAAATCAGACCTCTGTTTTAAACCATAAACAGACAGTAACTTAAATGGATTAAAGATTTAAACATGACCTGAAACTGTAGAGTTCTAGAGGAAGAGTGCCTGTAGAACTATGGACAGAGGTTCATGACATTATACAGGAGGCACTGGTCAAGACCATTTCCAAGAAAAGAAAGGCAAAAAGGTTATCTGAGGAGGCCTTACAAATAGCTGAGAGAAAAAGAGAAGCAAAAGGCAAAGGAGAAAAGGAAAGATATACCCATTTGAATGCAGAGTTCCAAAGAATAGCAAGGAGAAATAAGAAAGCCTTCCTTAGTGATCAGTGCAAAGAAATAGAGGAAAACAATAGAATGGGAAAGACTAGAGATCTCTTCAAGAAAATTAGAGGTACCAAATGAAGATTTCATGCAAAGGTGGGCACCATAAAGGACAGAAATAGTATGGACCTAACAGAAGCAGAAGATATTAAGAAGAGGTGGCAAGAATACACAGAAAACTATACAAAAGAGATCTTCATGGCCCAGATAACCATGATGGTGTGATCACTCACCTAGAGTCAGACATCCTGGATGTGAAGTCAAGTGGGCCTTAGGAAGCACCACTACGAACAAAGTTAGTAGAGGTGATGGAATTTCAGTAGAATTATTTCAAATCCTAAAAGATGATGCTGTAAAAGTGTTACACTCAATATGCCAGCAAATTTGGAAGATTCAGCAGTGGCCACAGGACTGGAAAAGGTCAACTTTCATTCCAGTCCCAAAGAAAATCAATGCCAGAGAATGTTCAAACTACCGCACAATTGCACTCATCTCACACACTAGCAAAGTAATGCTCTAAATTCTCCAAGCCAGGCTTCAACAGTACATGAACCATGAACTTCCAGATTTTTGAGCTGGATTTAGAAAAGGCAGAGGAACCAGAGATCAAGATGCCAACATCTGCTGGATCATCAGAAAAGCAAGAAAGTTCCAGAAAAATATCTACTGCTGCTTTATTGACTATGCTAAAGCCTTTGACTGTGTGGATCACAGCAAACTGTGGAAAATTCCTCAAGAGATAGGAATACCAGACAACCTTACCTGCCTCCTGAGAAATCTGTATGCAGGTCAAGAAGCAACAGTTAGAACTGGACATGGAACAACAGACTTGTTGCAATTAGGTAAAGGAGTACATCAAGGCTGTCTGTTGTCACCCTGCTTATTTGATTTATATGCAGGTTACATCATGCAAAATGCCAGGCTGGATGAAGCACAAGCTGGAATCAAGATTGCTGGGAGAAATACCAATAACCTCAGATACACAGATGACACCACCTTTATGGCAGAAAGTGAAGAAGAGGTAAAGAGCCTCTTGATGAAAGTGAAAAAGGAGAGTGAAAAAGTTGGCTTAAAGCTCAACATTCAGAAAACTAAGATCATGGCACCAGTCCCATCACTTCATGCCAAATAGATGGGGAAACAATGGTAACAGTGAGACTTTATATCTTGGGACTGCAAATCAATGCATATGGTGACTGCAGCCATGAAATTAAAAGATACTTGCTCCTTGAAAGAAAAGCTAGGACTAACCTAGACACCTTATTACAAAGCAGAGACATTACTTTGCCAACAAAGGTCCATCTAGTCAAAGTTATGGTGTTTCCAGCAGTTATGTATCATATGAGAGTTGGACCATAAAGAAAGCTGAACACCAAAGAATTGATGCTTTTGAACTGTGATGTTGGAGAAGACTCTTGAGAGTCCCTTGGACTGCAAGGAGATCAAACCAGTCAATCCTCAAGGAAATCAGTCCTGAATATTCATTGAAAGGACTGATGCTGAAGCTGAAACTCCAATACTTTGGCCACCTGATGTGAAGAACTGACTCAGTGGAAAAGACCCTGATGCTGGGAAAGATTGAAGGCAGGAGAAGAATGGTATGACAGAGGATGAGATAGTTGGATGGCATCACTGACACAATGGACATAAATTTGAACAAGCTCTGGGAGTTGATGATGGACAGGGAAGCCTGGCATGCTACAGTTCATGGGGTCACAAAGAGTCACTCATGGCTGACTGACTGAACTGAACTGAGAGGAAGACATACAAAAAGCTTCATTTTATTTGTTTGCAGTGATTTATTTGACATGCCACCAAAACCACAGCAACAAAAGCAAAATAAAGTGGTACTACACTAAACTAGTCTGTGCATAGCAAGGGAAATTATTGACAGAGTTAAAAGGCCACCTATAGAATGGGTGAAAATATTTCATACAAGAGGTAGATTTCCCAAATATGTAAGAAACTGCCACAACTCAATAGTAAAAACTCAAATAACCTGATTTTAAAGTGCTCAAATACTTGAACAAGTGTTTCTACTAAGAAGAATACAAGTGGCCAACAGGTATAGGAAAATATTCCCCACATAACCATCAGAGAAATACAGATCAAAACCACAATGAGATATCGCTCATTTCACTTTAGGACAGTTATTAGGAGAAAAAAGATATTAAGAATTGTTGGTGAGTCTGTGAAAGAAATGGAACCTTTCCACACTGTTGGTAAGAAAGTCAAATGACACAACTGTTACGGGAATAGTATGATGTTTTCTCAAAAATTAAAACAGAACTCTCATATGATTCAGCCATCGCACTTTGGGGCGTTTTATGTCCAAACAAATTTATGTCAGGATCTGAAAGAGATATCAGCACTCAGAAATTCATTGCAGTAATTTTCCACAATAGCTAAGATATGGAAACAACCTGAATGTCCATAAATGTGTGAATGGATAAAGAAAATGCCCACACATACAATGGAATATTATTCAGTCTTAGCAAAGACAGTACAACATGGTACAATATGGATTAACCTGGACAACTTTATGCTAAGTAAAATAAGTTAATCACGAAAGGCATATGTGCATGAGCCAATTAAAAAGTATCTAAAATAGTCAAACTTATAGAAACAAGTGAAGTGAAGTGAAGTCAAAGTTGCTCATTGCATCTGACTCTTTGCGACCCCATGGACTGTCCATGGCATTCTCTAGGCCAGAATACTGGAGTAGGTAGCCTTTCCCTTCTCCAGGGGATCTTCCCAACCCAGGGATCAAACTCCAGTATCCTACATTGCAGGTGGATTCTTTACCAGCTGAGCCACAAGGGAAGCCAAGAAGAATGGTAATTTATAGGGGTTGTGGAGAAAGACAAATGGGGAGTTGCTTTACAACAAGTATGTAATTTCAGTTGTGAGGTTCTCTGGTGTCTCAGTGGTAAAGAATCCTCTTGAGTCAATCCTGGAGATGCAGGTTCACTCCCTGGGTTAGGAAGATCCCTTGGAGAAGGAAATAGCAAGCCAATGTAGTATTCTTGCCTGGGAAATCCCATGGATTGAGGAGCCTATTGTACTATAATCCATGAGGTCACAAAAGAGTTGGAGACAACTTAGGGACTAAACAACACTAAAAATTTCAGTTATGCAAAGTGAAAAAATTCTAGCCATCTGCTACATTGTATCTATAATAAATACTGTACAATATACATAAATATTTGTTTATAGATTTCATGTTAAGTATTCTTACAATGTTAAGTCACTTCATTCATGTCTGACTGTGAGACCCTACAGACTGCAGCCTGCCAGGCCCTTCTGTCCATGGGGATTCTCCGGACAAGAGCCCTGGAGTGGGTTTCCATGCCCTCCTTTAGGAGACCTTCCAACCCAGGGATCAAACCTGTGTTTCTTATGTCTCCCACATTGGCAGACAGGTTCTTTACCACTAGTTCCACCTGGGAAGCCCGAGTATTCTTACAAAATACACACACACACACACACACACAAACAAAATAATCTAAAGAACATTTAGTCTTGATTATAAACTTTTTGTTAGGAATATGAAAAAAATTACATCTTCATTTAAAGAATATTACTTTTCTAAATTTGATTTTGGAAGAAATATGCAATATAAGTAAGTTTTCCTTTAGCAAGTTAGTATGCTCTTTTAGCAATTTAACTAAAAGATGAAGGAATTCAATTTAAAATTATGCCTTACTCTGAAATAATAATCAAAAATTTGGTGACACATACATCAAGATGGTCATTGAATGCTGCTATTCTTCTTAATAGTAAACTTTTCAGTAACAAAATATTAGTCATGGTTATAATTAACTCATAGAAATTTTAGTTTGAGCAGTACAGTAAAAATTGGTGATTACTAGAATTTATGAAGTAAGGAGTTAGATTCTGATGAGTTCTCTGCTACACATTAATTGGCAAGAGAGGAACTGGAGATTATTCAGAGAAGAGATCAGTAGTAATTAATGGACTGAAAAATAGCATATATGGGGGGAAGCTGAAGAATGTAAAACTGTTTTAAATAAAAATAGCATACATAGAAGAAAGCTGAAGAATGTAAAACTGTTTTAAATGAAGCAGAAAACTAGAAAATTACTAAATAGCCATCCATAAGACTAAAACTTCAGTGATGGTTAGAAAATTAAGTCTCCATTAAGAAAGTCTTTTTTTTTTTCCACTTTGGGTTTTTAAAAGAAAAAGTTTTCCTTAAATGAATTTTGAAATATTGAGTAAGTGTATTAAAGTGGGAAGTTATAGCCTTGCTTTCTTTTTAGAATTATAATAAAGAACAGGATACATTCTCATTTTTTCTTAAGGCTGTTTATAGATAGCAAGGGAGGGAATGAGTGACATTATCAGTGATCTTTCCATTCTTAAGGTTCTGTGATGTTCAGTTTATTCAATCATGCTGAAGTTGGGAAGTTCATTTCTGTATCATCAACTGGGGAAATAACTGTATTAACTGATAGATTTTTCTCCCTTCAAATTGTTTTTTTCCCAAGTGATTCTCCAGTTTTATCTGATATTACTGTCTGAGCCATTACAACAATCTTGCAGATATAAGGTCAATTGACTACATTATGTTTTGACTCTAAAGTGATTGAGAACATTATTTTTAAGAAAACATATCAGAGTGTACATTTTGATCTGCTTCTCTAAATTATCTTATTGATGTACATTTTAGCATAACAGTTTGCAAATAATTTTGATGATGAGGTTTTATCATCAAATATCATTTCATGAATACTATTTGACTGTTAAATAATATTTATGGATAGATCATATTTTAAACAAGTTCTTATATAGAGTATTCAAACTTTTTAACATAAACACTTTTGCAATTTATATTTTTATACATTAATATTTTTTTCTGCCTTGCTCCACTATTTGTCTTATGTTCTTTAGCAGAATTTTTAAGAGACATTGTTTGGTCAGAATCCTTTAACACTTTGCAGATTCTTTGGAAATATTGCCAAAATGCTTTCTAGAAATTTGAGTCAATTGCCTAACATTCCCCATTTATATAAGCTCTTTCAAATGTATATTCTCCTATAACAATGCACAACTTTGCTAATTTGAAAAGCAAATTATTTTCTTGTTATGCTTTAGAGTGTCAGTGAAAGACAATCACTATTGTCAGTGAAAGGCAATTAACTATTATTTTAATGGGATTACCACTGAGAAACACCACAGTTTCAAAACTAACCAATAAAGTTTTTGTACATATATATATTAGTATAAGATGCCACCTGGAAGTCACCAAATGAATTTCTGAGATTTATGAGAAAGACTTCTTCAACACTGTTATCTTAGGTATATATCAAGAGTCATCACATAGTGTAATGACATGAAGAAATGTGACATCTGTCATAATCATATTGAAAAGATAAGCACTTCACTGTAAAAGGAAGGAAAGACCTAACTAACACAGCAAAGCAAAAATGATCTTTCCTTTGATATGTAAGAGAACAGAGCGTCCACTGAAGACTGCCATCCTTCCTCACTCTATAGACATACGAGAACTTCTCTTGATGTTCACAAGATTTCTTTTATGTTCCATTTCAAGCCTTTCATTTGTTCTAGAAATCCTTCTTTCTCAGCTTCCTTTACATTTAAAGAAATTTTTGCAAAACAAAACTTATTCTCCCAATTTCTGATATGAAAATCTAGAAGTGTGTTAGCACTCAATTCAAGGGGCAGAAACATAATTTGAACTAGATCAAGCAAAAACGGGTAATATGTTGAAATAAATTGCCAAACCACAGAAAAGATAAGGATGAAGATGGATTTAGTGATAACTAAGTCTTTGACAGTTACATAATCAAAGTCATCTTCATCATTTTTCTCTGCCCCAACTTGGTACTTTTCTACCAAAAAGGTAAGGGTGAAAAAGGGTTAGAAACCATTCAGTTGATTCTTGTGTTTACACACTTTTTCAAAGAGGTGAGTAAAATATTTTTTCCAGTCCCTGCTTGGAAAACATAGTTAATATTATTAAATGTTATTTTTTGTAAGGGAAATAATAGTTTCATTCTGATTCTGGGAAATTTGAATAGCAGTAGAATGACAGAGGCATAAAGCAATTGATCATATCAACAAATATCCTAATTTGAATTGAGAACTCTCTACTATGAATCACATCCAAATAAATTCAGCAATTTGTGTAGTTTAGGAAGAAAACACAGTTGGTTCTCTGGTGCTGTCACTGTACTATAAAATAGCTTGTGGTGTTCACCAAAGTGTTGCTTATTACCAAATCTAATGTTACATGCATTTTTCATCTATATTATGTTCATGAACCATTAATACTTTTGTCCAGCATTAAAGTTGTATCCTTCCTTGATTTAATAGGTCATATTATGAAAATCTCCTGTTTCTCTATTCTTTTATTTTCTGTGTAATTATTTTCTGATGCAGCACTTGGAATTGTAGGGCTCTCTATGGCTATAACATTGTATCTTCCTCTGTAGTCAGTCCTATGGTGGTTCTCCTTGTTTCCAGAATCTTCAATTCTCAATATATGCAAATGCCACTGAAGCAAAGCCACTGCTGTGTCAAACACATTTTTTTTTTCCTCTTAAACTGCATTTCCCAGCCTCCTGAAGGAAGCTGAGTCAAATCTACAGGGCTATGTTGGACATAATATTCACCAATTCCTATCTGTCCCTGAAAACATCCAATATACTTTCCACAGGCTCTTTCTACCCTGGCTGCTAAACTTATGTTGTTTATTAAGTGGATGATTTTATAGCCCTAGAAGAGGGTGAGATAAAAACAACCTAAGTCCCTGATGGAGTGTGAGAGCAGATTCTACTTAAAACCGACCCACCTCCCATCCTTCCAACATGGTTGTCCATTACTGTTTAGTTCCTAAGTTTGTCTGACTCTTTTGTGACCCCATGAACTATAGTCCACCAGGCTCCTCTGTCCATGGGATTCTCCAGGCAAGAATACTGGAGTGGGTTGCCTTTCCCTTCTCCAGGGGATCTTCCCACCCCAGGGGTCAAACCCACATCTCCTGCATTGCGGGTGGATTCTTTGCACTGAGCCTCCTGTGAAGCTCTCCAACGTTAAAGTCAGCCATGAGAAAGAAACAAGTAGTTACCATTTGAAGACACTGCATGTGGGGCTTGTTTGATGTAGCAGTCTATCCTGTCTTTACAGTATTGCAGACTTTATTTTTAATTCTGATCTTTTCTCTCCTATCCATATTTCCAGTTTTTTTTTTTTTTTTGATATCTTTAACTTCTTATTTTCTTGGTTCTGAATATTAAGTGATAGCTTTTTTCTCCTTAATAACTAGTTCTTTTTCTTAACTCCTGTACTTACAAGAGTACAGAAGTACTCCTATACTTGAGTATAGAACATAACTATTATTATATTTTAATAACAAATTATTTCCATAAATGTGCCCCATTTTTCATTTCAGGGCTTTTGCATTTTCATCAGTGAATCTTTAATAACTGGAACAGTGGATGATACACAGTAGGTGCTTGATAGATATTTTCAAATGATTGAACACATTTTTAAGAATTACTTCTTCTGAAGAGGTAACCTTAAAAAATCAAGCATCTTTATATTTTTCTTTAACTCTTTGTAGAAAATTCATAAATCTGACAGATCATATAGCATCTAAATTATTCAGATTTATTTCCTCTCTCTATCCCTTTCCTTCTTCACTAACTCCCATCAATTCATATAAATGATGATTTATCTATAATTATGCAAAATGCTTCACTTTTCTCCCTGCATACTCTCATGTGTTATAGGCTATCCCATGTGTCATTGTGACAGCAGACTTTGAAAGGCCAATCTGATCAGATTATTTCCCTTGTTAGGCTTCCCGTTGTTTACCAGATTTAGGGTAGATGTCACACCTCCACAAGTTCTTTCATAACTTGTTCTTTATTGACTTTCTTAGGCTAATTTTCCTACAGGGAAACATATTCCTGATGCTCCAGTCAAACAAGAATATTTGCTGTTTCTCATGGAGAAATCGTTTCCCTGCCTCTGTGATTCATCTAAGGCTAGTCTCTCTACTTGGAATACTTCTTTCTCTGGATAGTATGTCTGAATTTAAATGACACTAATTTGAAGTTCTTCTAATAATGACAATGAAATGTGATTCTTTTCCTTTCCATTACTCTCCTTGAAACTTTCTGTTTCTCCATGAACGTGCTATTCCTTACTGATTAAAGTAGCTGAATCTGAAACCAGCTGCCTGGGCTTCATTCATATCACCCCCAGTTAGTAGTTATGACTTGTTGGGCAAATTCTGTAACCAATTTGTTTTCCAGTATATTCATTAGTAAATGATGAATATTAATTGTATTTACCTCATTAGATTGTTTCAAAAATCAATTGGGCTAATATTAATAATACATAATATTTTAAATGATTTATATATTAGAATTACATTAAACTCAAATTTTTATTATATTATTTGCATCATCAACAAATTTCTCTGCAATACACACATACATAAGCCTACAAACACAAATAAATGTATTAAAACATGGATATTGCCTTTCCTCTTTTTCTGTCAATCCATAATAATTAAAATGACTTACTTTTACACATAATTTTTGATCAGTATATATGAAGAATCATCTTGCATACATAATATCTCTTTAGAGTATCTTATAAGCTTAAAAATGTCTTTAAAAAATTTGCTCTAATGATTTATTCTTTCATTCAACATGCATCTAAGGAGCACTCACTCCATGCCAGAATTTCTTTCTAGGCCCTAGAATACATTTTGTTATAGGTATGATATGTTGAATCATGAAGGCTAAAGATAGCCATTCCTTAATCTCTGGGACTTGTGAGTACATTACTATATATGGCAAAAGGACCTTTGCAGATATAATTAAATGAAGGCTTTTAAGGCAAATGTTCTGGATTATTTGGATGGCACAGGGTGGTCAAAAGGGTACTCATTGAGGAAGGAGACTCATAGAAGACAGGATGTGATGATAGTAGAAGTTACTGTGATGTGTTTTGAAGATGGAGGAAGAAGTCACAAACTAATGAATGGTAACAGCCTCTAGAAGCTGGAAAAGACAGTCTTACCTGGAAGCACATCCTCCTGAAGGAACACAGACGTCTGATACCTTTAAGGCTCATTGGATCTGTATGCTATAACTTTTGTGTTGCTCTAAGTCACTAAGTTTGTGATAACGTTACAGCAGCAAAGGGAAACTGATAGTTACAGTAATGCCAGGCTTAAATTCTACATCCACATTTTCATGCTCTTCTGTGACCCTCTTCCACATCATTATCAGGCTCAAACTTGGAATTTACTTTGGCCAATGATATTAATACATTAACAAACATAATGCAACCAGAAAATTGTGTATATTAAAATTTGTGCCCCCTTGCAGCTGGAAAACTTGTATCCACTACCCTGAGAAGAATGCCAAACTATCATCCTTGAGGATAAAGGAATATAACTGATCGAGGTCTCAGTTATCCTAGATGTCCCAGTCCTTCCAGCCATAATAGTCATGTCCCAAGGTCATGAAAACACACGGGAGTGCTAAGAGCTTTGAGATGGGATCTTGTACAGTTTGAACTATTTGAGTGAAACTGAATAAGGAAAGGACAAGTAGCAGGGGATTGGGTCACAAGAATGACAAGGCCAGGGAATCCATGGGGTGTACTTGGATTATACTTAGAAAGATAAGCGAAGCCACTCAGTGGCATCCTCAGACATATTTATTTTTATTCTTTTTAAAAATTTCACTGGAGTCTAGTTGCTTTGCAAGTTGTGTTGGTTTCTACTGTATAGCAAAGTGCCTCAGCTGTATGTATATCCATATCCCCTGCTTATTGGATTTCCTTCCCATTTGGGTCACCACAGGGCACTGAACAGGGTCCTCTGAGCTATGCAGTAGGCTCACATTAGCTATCTCTTTTATACATAGCAGTGCATGGCTGTCAATCGCAGTGTCTCAAGCCATCACACCCTTCTTTCTCCTTGGTATCCATACATTTGTTCTCTATGTCTGTGTCTGTATTTCTGCTTCGTAAATAAGATAATCTGTAGCCGTTTTTCAGATTTCACATATATGCATGAATATATGATATTTGTTGAAATGATAAAGAAAGCCACTCAGTTGCATCACCTGATTTATATTTTAATTAAGAACTCTTGCTGCTTAACAGACAATAGACAGCAGCTGGGCAGGGGTAAAAGTAGGAACAGCCCAGGTGAAAGACGATGGTTGTTTGGACCATGGTAAAAACAGTGAAGATAGTGCAACTTTGTGAGGTTCAGGGATTTTTTGAAAGTTGCTGCTAAGTCGCTTCAGTCATGTCCGACTCTGTGCGACCCCATAGACGGTGGCCCACCAGGCTCCTCCATCCATGGGATTTTCCAGGCAAGAGTACTGGAGTGGGGTGCCATTGCCTTCTCCTTTGAAAGTTGAGTTGACAAGATTTGTTAATGGATTGAACATGAATTGAAAAGAATAGAGTTTGTCTTATTGGCTTATGTAGCATCAGCCAGGCAACCAGTAGGTTTGAGGAATAGTAGTGGTTTGAGGAACAGGTAAATTAGATCTCAGTTTTAAATATGTGATGTTGATGATGCTCATCAGATATCTCAGAGGAGTTGGTGAGAAGGCACTTGTCATTGTTCCATAAGCAAAGCCAGAGTTTAAGGAAGACAAAAGTTTAGGTTGAAAAGAATTTTTCTAGGGAGAAGGTGAAGAAAGGGAAGAGGAAAGCCCTGCAAATGTGTCCTGGAGCTTTCCAAAGCCGAGACCATGGGAAGAAAGGAAGGAAATGGTGCTTTTGGAGTTCTGTGTAACCAAATTGTATCTACCTCCAAGTCCTATGTAATTTCCACCAAAAACAATCCCATTCAATTTCCTGTTTCACAGATGGTGATAACCAAGGTTTGGGGAAGTTAAACATATTTAACTTGCTGAGTATTATAATCAAAGTAACTATGATAAATTCCCTAGGTTATTAAATTCCCAAGGCTCAAGTTTTAAATATGTATCCAGTTATATTTAAAGAATTGAGCCTCATAACCATCATCTCCTCTTTTTCTTGTGTGGAATTATTCACTGCATTGACTGAAGTTTCTGTTGTCATACACAATGCTATTCGAGACCAGAACTCCCTGGTTGCTCCCTATTTTACCAGTCACAATACCACTCACAGCTGGGATGTGATTCATTACTACTTATTCACTACTATATAAGATGGTTTATCCAGAGCATAAAAAGAAGCGAAATAAGGCTGTTGGAAGAGAACAGTCACACTACAACAATTCAGCTTGATTATTACTGCATCACTTCCCCCCTGTTGGTGATATCCTCTCAATTGTTGAGCATTATCCTACACTTTAAACATCCTTTATATTTGGAGGGACTGGAGAACATTTCATTAAAATTATCATAAACTAACAGCGAATGTCAGCTCTAAATAAATTCCCTGTGTAAGCCAATAGGATGTAAATGTTTCCTGCTCTAATATAAAAAGGTGAATAGGATGTGTGGGGGAGTATTATTGAATGTAGAAGGTCAGTTTTGTTCTCTTTTCCTTTTTCTGCTGTTGAAGCTGGAGGGAGCACACAGAGTTGCTTCTAAAGCTGCTTTGAGCAACTTTGGCTTACCTTAATTTAATCTCCACAGCAACTGGGATTTAGGGTGTAGAGAATGCCTATATTAACAAAAATTTCCAAAGCATTTAAAAGGAACCAATGTATCAACATTGTTTAAAATCAGAGAGAAAGAGTGGCTCACTGTTGGGCTACTCATAAGACATGTATGTCCAGGGCATCTATCAGTTAGAGGCTTGTGATTTAAAATGAACTGGTATACACATATGGGGCTTCCCTGGTGGTTCAGTGGTAAAGAATCTGCCCATCAAAGCAGGAGACACAGGTTCAATCCCTGGTTCGGGAAGAACCCCTGGAGGTGGAAATGGAACCTAGTGTTACACACTAGTTGAGGGCTGTCAAAATTAAGGGGGAGGAGACAGAGGAATTGAGAATTACTCAGACAGATTCCTATGCCGTTCATCTCAGAAATTCTAAATCATTGTTTCCAAGTTGTCTTCTAAGAATCTGCTTTTTTATCAAGTGCATTTTGAAAGGTCAGTGGTCCAACCACACTCATTTTTGGTCATTACCCTTCCCTTGTGAATCCTTACTTATTCCATTCCATTGCTCAGAATATTCTTTTTTCCTTTTGGGAAGCTAATTCCTAGTGATATTTGAAGTCCAAAATCTACATCCTTTTTCTCTGTAATAATCTTTTCCCATTTGTGTTCCATTAGCATTTTGCATGTGTCTCTATTTGATTTTTTATCGATTTTTCTACTCAAAGCATAGATCACAAACAAGAAGCATCATCAACTGGGAGCTTGTTAGAGATGAGGAATCACAGGCTCCACCCTAAATTTACTGAATCAGAATCCGTTTTTAACAAGATGCCAAGTTGATTCTGATGCACGTTAAAGTTTGAAAAATACTTTTCACATTTCACAGTAGCTATTTTTTTCTCTCTTTCAGTAAAACAAGGATTTCTCCTAAACTGAGATTGAGTCTTAGAGGACATTATTTCCTCAGATTTTAGCACACAATCAAATACATAATATGTATCACTGTAAATAAAGTGGAGATATACTTGTAAAAGAATTCTTACTACTCCAAACAGAACAGAAGAGAAATGTAAACATATAAAGAAAAGAGAAGATAAAGATTAATATAAAACAGGGACAAAGAGGTGCATTAAAACTATGATATAAATCCATTATGAAACTTCATTTTCAGATGAAATCACTTTCAAAGGATTTGTTGCCTTTTGTATCATAGCAACCTCATACAAGCAATACTTGATGTTACTTGGCTAACCTAAAATATAGTAGTCTATTTGACTCCACGTTTCAGTGTCAGAAAGATGTTCTAATAGCACAGACCATTACCATAGAAACATCAGTAATCTGTTTATAATAATGATTTTAAAACAAGTTTGTAAAGTTACTTCAAAAAGAAAATTCAAATCTAGTATAGGTTCAACTGCTTTGAAAATCCTGATTCAGAAGTCTTGGGGTGTGGCTTGGAATAGTTATCTTGCTCCCCAGAAGACTCTGATTCATGTGATCATAAGAGACCATTTGGCTGAATATTATTATTTATTATAAGTTGAATTATATCACCGCCCCAAAATACACTAAATCTTTCAGACCTTAGAATGTGACCTTTAATTGGAAATAGGGTTGTTATAGGTGAAATTAGTTAAAATGAGATAAGAATGGAGTCAGGTGATCTCTTAAGTCAATATAATCGGTCCTTTTAAGAAGAGGAAAGTGAGAGACACGGGGAGAATGCCAGGTGAAGGTGGATACGGTGATTGATTGAGGCATCAACAACACGAAACTACCAAGGGTTGTTGGCGTCTCAGAAGGCAGAAGAGAGAAGTGGAACAGACTCTTTTTCAGAGCACGCCAGAGGAACCAACTCTGCCAACACCTTATGTTTGGATTTCAAGACTCCAGAAAGAGGAGAAAGTAAGTTTTCTGTTATTTTAAGCTACCTAGTTTATAGTACCTTTCACACCAGCCTGAAGAAACATAACATTATTTGTGTTCCTCTTGAATGAGCTTGAGTCCCTCTCTTGTTCTTACTGCCCCAGAGAACACAAGTTCTCAAGTATTAGTAGGTATTTTAGAGGTTTGTTTGAGATGACTGAAATCTGTATCAACAGAGTCTGTAACATTTGTTACAGGCCATCTGTTCCCTTTTGTTACAGTTCACCTGTTGATTACTATTTGAAGTTTGAGTTTGCAACACTTAATGTATTTCATCAAAGATTAGTGGGTGATACCAAAAAAACAAAACAAAACAGCATAACATTAAATTGCATCCCTCTTTTCAAATATCATTGAAGGAAATTAAGTAAGGCTTTGTATACAGATCTTCCCAATTTCAAAGTCTAGGTACTTTGTTCACTGTGGTAAAACTTTACCTTGAAGGTTATTTGAGAGGGTGGGAGGTGGGGAGGCATTAGTTTTCCAGGTTTATACACAAAGAGTCTGAACTTCATAGAAACCTTTCCTATGGAGAGCATTTATTTTTGTTGTTGAAGTTTTGGAAGATGTTGGGTAGAGGAGAGTAGCTGAAGTAAAGAGCCTCTTTTATGAAGCCTTGCTGTGTTGGGGAGCCAGCGTGGCAGGGAGCTGGGGAGAAGCCCTTCACAGAATCCAGCACCACTGTGGCAACTATCGGGCGCAGCATCATTTGAAAGTGTCTGGATGTGACAACCCCAGGAGCATTCAAGGGCTCAAAAGTATTCATGGAGTAATTGAATAAATAATCTGGGGAGCTGGATCAAAAGTGGATAAATGTGGCAGTGGGTGAAATAAACCAGTGGATAGGGTGGTTTGGGAACTTTTATGTGACACCCATTTTGAAGCTACCGGAAATCATTTGGAATATTTGGGGTTCACAGAATATTTAATGTCTGGTAATCAAGCCAAAAGTCCCAAATACAAAATTTGATGAGAATATATTGACAAAATTATGTACTTATATGTGTAAACCCCTATTATTTGAATCTTTCTCATATAAACACACACATTGTCAATTACTGAAAGCTAAGAAAGAATAAGGCTTGTTAGTTGCCAAAATACTCAATACCATAAGTGGAAAAGCACTTTTTCATATTTTCAACCTACTAGAATCAGCACAAATTTATTTTAAGAGCATTTAGTGTTCAGCTCATTATGCATTGAGGATCCACTAATATGTGAGATAGCTACAGATTTCATAAGCTCCAGAAAAATTCTGTTTGACATATGGAATAGTCCACTGCTATGGGAAGAGGTGTAGAAAATGTAGGAAGTACATAAGTGTGTAACTAAACCTGATATGGAAAGAATGGGTGAATAAAACCTTCTAAGGGATCATGATGTTTACACTCTGTTATATGATGAACTGGAGAAGGAAATGGCTACACACTCCAGTATTCTTTTCTGGAGAATTCCATGGACAGAAGAACCTGGTGGGCTACAGTCCATGGGGTCACAAAGAGTCAAACACGACTGAGTGACTAACACACATATGATGAAAAAAAGTCATGAGTGAAGAGTCTGTGTGTGTGTGTACATGTGTGTATTTGCATGAATGCTTTTTGTGGTTACATTCAAGAGGGGGTGAGGCGAAACTGAAGCTGATAATACGACATGTTCTACTTCATTATTGATAATAAAACTGAAGATTAAGATCAAAATAATATTCTCCATCCCTTTGGTTGGCACAGGTTGAAAAGTTTGACAATATCAAGTCTGGCAGAAAATGTGAATCTGTAGGCTTGCTTGTACATTGCTGGTAGGGATATGAATTAGTACAGCCATTACAGAAAGCTGGGATTATCTTAACATACTCTACATGTTACTACATGTTACATTACTCCACATATTACTCTAACATACTCGTACACTATATAACGCAGTAATTCTAATTTTAGTTACTTACCATCAACCAACAAATTTTATAGCAGCACAGTTCACATGGAAAAACCATGAGTATGCCTTAAAAAGAGGATTATTATTCATTGAATTCTGTATAATGGAAGTCCAGTGAAAGGGGAAATATTATACAGGGACCTGTAATTGTAAGTACATTGTGTCAGTTGTGCTCTGATCCTGATTGAAAGGAAACAGTTGAAGTGAAGACAAGAGGACTGGAGGTGTGTTATCAGGTGCCATTGACAGGATTTGTTGACTAACTGTGGGGAGTGAGAAGGGAGGAGTCTGGAGAGCTGCCAATTATTAAGATGCTAAATACAGGGAAGGAAGCCAATGTAGGAGATAGGAAGAGGAGAGAGATTGATTGAAATGTAAATGTTAGTTTTTCTTATGTACCTCTCAGTCTTTTGCAGAGAACAGAGTGTTGAGTAGTTTCTTTGGATGTTTAGTAATTACTTTTATTGAAAAAAAAAAATCATACTAGAATGTTTGGAGGTTTTGTTTCTACATTCTGTTTAAAACTGAGACATGGAAAATTATTATGGCATCTCTTACATCATGACTCAATATTTTTAAACATAAAAATAGATTATCTATTTCAGAATAAGAGGATGTTTTTTGTCATTTGTTTCATTGTATTTTTGTAGATCACTTCCTAAAGTCTTGTAACCATTCCTGACTCTTCAAAGAAGGATATTATCCCAAGTTGGCACTTAATTTAATCTGCAAATGGAGTGGTTTGTTTTTTTCTTGTTGATCCTTGAAGACTTTCATTTGTTTCTCCCATATGGCAAAAATGGGTCCATATTTTGTGAGCATCTGCAAGGCAATATTTAATACTCTCACATTCCTAAGAAATTATGTTCAAGCTGACACATGTTTTCACAACCAATGTAGTTAAAATGTGTAATGCCACACTGTCTGAACATAGTAAGAATCTGTTGTCAGTTTTACTAAACATTAGGGATGTTATCTGATGCTCTCTAATTTGCTGTGGGTCAAATTGAATATTTAATTTATTTGACCATTCAAAGAGTTTCTTTTTATTACTATGGGTTTTTTTTCTTCTATTTGATCCAAATGTTCATAAGAAAATAAAATAGAATCAAGATAAATGTTGATATACAAAAGGGAAAGATACTGCAGTTTGCACAATGAACTTCATATTTATATGCCTTCTTCATACTAGATGTGACTCTAAATCCTTGGGTGTTGCAATTTGGGGATTTTTTAACATTGGAGACAAAAATTTATTCCCTGATGCTTTTTTCCATGTTCTCTTCAGAGTCAGATTATAGGCCACATAATGAAATAACTATCATTGCTTCATATGTTCAAACCAGAATTGTATTGTCAATTGTCAAACTTATTATTCAGTCACTTTACCTCTGAAGAAACTTCAAATGCTTCCACACTTTAAATCCAGCATTAAAGGGCAAATGTGTTTTCACCATTGAGAGGATATAAATAGACATGCCACAGGAGATAGCACTGTTAGATGCATAACTTCTTCAGTGCTTTTTATGAAATCAGTTGCATTGCTTTAACTTCATATTTTCTATACTAAGCTGAGTATGAAACAGATAATATTCCCCCCAGGAAGCTTTCTAACCAGAGATCACTAAACAACGCCATTAAAATCTCTATTTTATTCTTCGAAGTTCAAGGTCAGCAAACCTATTCTGTAAAGAGCCAGATAATAAATATTTTAGGCTTTTTTGGCCATAGCATCTCTATATCAACTACTGAACCCTACCATGGTATCCAGAAAGCATAACCCAGCTATAAGGATTTGTGGAGAAATTGTGTGACATCTGACATGGCACCTCATACATTTTGCAGGGAAATTTTGACATCATGGAATTTCCACCTAACTGCAAGCTAATGACTTAAAGAAATATTTCCATTCTGTCCACTATGCCAGCCTCACAGGATACTGATTAGAATTCAAAGAGAAAACCCCTTTACTACATTCAGCACAGCACCTAGAATTTAGTGTTCCAACTCTCATTTCTATTGCTAAAGTAAATGCATGTTGTTGTTATCTGTAAGAAAATTAGGTTAAACATTCAACACTTTGATAATTCTATTGTAGTTATATAAACTGCAATGTTAAATACTTATCAGTTTCAGCTCTAACCCCATACTTACATAGCATGGATTGTTTTGATCAAATTACATGAAATTTTGTATTTATCTAAGATAGTGTTATTATTTAGGTGGTTATATTATTAAAATGTTACTTACCTTAAGCAAATGCATTTTCATATCATTTTAGTGTAGATTACATGTAACACATATAATTGTGGATTATGGTATGTAAGGCTCTGAGATATACAAGATGTTGATATATATTTTTAAATTATCTTGGTTTGGAGTCAAGAATAGTATTCTAATAGCCTTGTATTCTTAATGCTAAAGACAACTAATTCTATATACTATTTTCAACTATTCTAGTCTGTGAACTATTCACAGATGAAGTATTTTGTTGAGTCTTCAAACACAAGCCTGAGCCTCATGTTTGCATGAGAATACTGTAACTGACCTAGTATTTTGTGTTCCTATTCCAAGAATAATGAATGTTTTCCCGTTCCAAAGTATCTTGCAATATATAGCCCAAAGGAAAGGCTTTATCTCCATTGTTCCTATCAGTTGTAACTGAGTGTGTCTATGAATGACAGTGAAATATTTTCAAGATTTGAAGTATACCTTTCAAGTACCACGATCTGCCTATGTGTAAGAGATTTGTTATTCAGCTATTCTAAGTGATTATTTGATTCCTGGGAAATTGATTCCAAAAATGTTTAACCATCTTGATAAGTAAAAAGTTGGTAAAATCTAACCAAAGATTTAATACCCTTGCATGAAGATTTCCACTGTAGAAATTTCTAATATTCTTCTAGACTAGATGTTCTCTCTAAGAATGACTGACGGAAGCAGGTCTGACTTGTCACTTCTTGATGATGGGTAATTGTAGACAATTTAAGTAAGCTCATCCTACGGTAGTGCATTTGATAGTGTATTTTTTGCTTTTAAAAAGATCCAAAAAGATTACCATATCTATCTTTTAGAAAAGTGGATTATAAACCCATTCATTTTATCTCTTGCTCTGTTATTTTTTCCTTCCCTACCTTGGGTAGCATAAGAACAACTTCAAACTTTCATTGCAAATGAGATAGGTATAATTTGTTGAGGTAAGTCAGGATCAACCTGGCTTACATATTTCTGTTTTGTAGCTCACCTTATATACAGTGTAAAAAAAACCTTTTAAAAATACCACTATAACTACATTACTCCCCAATAGATCTTGTTTTCTTCTTACAAGGCTTTAAGACTATTGCTTTGTAATACCATCCTCTTCACCAAAATTCCCAGGTATTTTCTAAGCCACATGTTTTCCTGAAAAAAGTATAGATTACCATCTAATGCATGCTACCCTGTATATTTTTATATTTGTAGGTAATATACTCCATCCAAGTATGGCACAATGTGTCCATTTGTAATGCACTCCCCTTTTCGATGCAAGTCTGAGGCATTTCGTTATTGTATAAACTAGTTATCTAGAAAATTGCTATTATTTCAGAAAAGTGCATTTTTTTTCAAATTATGTAGGGATTATGTGCTCTTAAGGGTACTTTGAAAATGACAGGTTTTCCAAAGGAAGTCTTAAAAGCATTTATGGGAGTCGGAAAAAAAGGCTTTCAGTAAGAGGAAAAAACACTTTGATTCTGTTAAGTAGATCACCAAAATTATTCTCTCTATAATAGCTTCTCTTGGAAAGTCATGTATTTTCTAGTTCTTTTCATTTCCATTCCTATAATTGTCCTTCCTTAAATTATTATATGTAATGCAATTTTGATTACATTAATGAACTAGTTTATGGAAAATATTAAAAAACAGAAAAGTAACATAAAAAGAAGAAGGGAGAAAAACTAGTAAACTCAACCTGTTAGCAGGTTTTCAAGTAGGAGTCTAGCTCTGGAATTTGCATTTATGATTAAACCCTCATTGAAATTTACTCATCATTAGCATCTTGAAGATGAAGGCATAGCCTCAAAGTAGACTATTGGTCTTCCTATTTTACAAATGTTCTGTAATTCATGGAAATACTTATTAGTGCATTTTATTTAGCTTTCTGTTATAATCCTGGGGACATAAAAGTAGGTCATCAAATCCACAATTTCAGTTTTTCAAAGGTAATGAATTGGAATTAGAAATCCTTGTAATAAATAGTATAGTTTTGTCTGTGAGAGAACATGTATCTATCAATCTTTTGGTCTACATTTTAAAAAAAGTTTAAAACATGTTTGACACATTATCTCAATGTAGTGTCATTAATATTAATGTTAAACAGAAGTGTTAATATACCAGTAAATGAATTTCAGAAAAGAGACCTTAAAATTAAAACCCAAGTGAGCTCCATGTAATTTTTTTTAATGTAATGTATAATTCTAAAACTTGATCAATCACTTCCATACCTCAGTTCATTTCTTTTCCAACCATCCTTGATTGGGAGATAAAGGTAAAGTGATGAGTAAATGGTTTCTTAATTCAATATGTATGTTTCTGAAAACAGTTAAATATCAAAATTATCTGCTGCTGAGCATCCTTTCTCTGTGTTATTTTCACCAATGGAGCATGCTTTAAAATTGGAGAAGACTACAGCTATGATTGCATAAGGATGTATTTTGATATTTTAATACACTTTTTGAAGGTCTAAGAGCTTAATATAGTTTTGTACTGTGTCTTAAAATAGGCACCTGCCCTAAAGTGATGTGTATTGAATACTTTGATAGTACTATCTTAAAGGTAGAACAAATACAGTTGGTGCCCCCCCAAATTATGCCATCCTACTACAGTAATTACCACACTTTTAAAATGTATTGGTTATTATCATATATATTTAATCAATTCCCACATATACATCCTCTGTATCCATGTGGAATTGGTTTCAAGGCCTTCAACAGATACCACAATTTGCAGATGCACAAGTCTCTTTATATAAAATTCTGTAGTATTTGTTTATAATCTACTCAAATCCCACCCCCAGTCCCCTGTATATTTTTTCCATGATGTTTTTCCTGCCTTTTGTATCTAAAGGACATAGTCATAGTTCAACTATCATCTTCCCCATAAAACTCTTCCCCAGGGGCAACTTTCTTTGGGCCCCATTGACAGTCCATGCAGGGACTAAAATATACACTATCTTGATTATTTCCCCTAATTTTAGTATCTGCAACCCCCGAAGTATTTTGTGTAATCCTTAGGAGAAGGAACTATCCTTAATTTGTCTTTTCATCTCCAGTAGAGACAATAGATTGTTTTATTTCATTCAGATATAGCTGATGTTAACTATGTTACAGGTGAATAATATAGTTTTTCACAATTTTTAAAGGTTTACTTCATTTATAATTATAAAATACTGTCTTTAATCCCTGCATTGTACAATATATCCTTGTAGCTTCTTTTATACATAATGGTTTGTACCTTTTAATTCTCTACCCCTAATCTTGCTCCCCTCTTCCCTCTGATAACCACAAGTGTGTTCTCTATTTCTGTGCATTTGTTTCTTGTTATATTCACAAACATGTTTTATTTTTTAGATTCCACATAAAAGTGATATCATACGATATTTATTTTTCTCTGTCTGATTCATTTCACTTAGCATAATACCCTCCAAGTCCATCCATGTTGCAGCAAATGGTAAAATTGTGTTCCTTCTGTATGGCTTAGTAGTATCCCTGTGTATGTATACCACTCTCTATTGATCCATTCGTCTGTTGATGGACACTCATGTTGCTTCAATATCTTGGCAATTGTAAATAATACTATTTGAATACTGGGGTACATGTATTCTTTGGAATTAGTAGTTTTGCTTCTTTTAGATATATGTCCAGGAGTGGAATTACTGGGTCATATTGTAGTTCTGTTTAGATTTTTGACAAACCTCCATACTGATTTCCCAGTGGCTTCACCTATTTACATTCTCATTTACTGTGTATGAGAGTTCCCTTTTCTTTACATAATCACCCACATTTGTTATTTATGTTCTTTTGGATGATAGGCATTCTGACAGGTGTGAGGTGATATAACAATGTAGTTTTGATTTGCCTTTCCATGGTGATTAGTGATGTTGAACAATTTTTCATGTGCCTGTCAGCCATATACTTATCCTCTTTGGAAAATATCTATTCAGGTCTTCTGCCATTTTTAAAAGACAGGTTGTTTGTTTTTTGAAGTTGAGTTGTATAAGCTCTTCATATGTTTTGAATATTAACCCATTTTGGTCATATCATTTGCAAATATTTTCTGCCATTCTGTAGGTTGCTTTTGCATTTTGTCATGCAACAGATTTTAGGTTTAATTAGGTCTCATTTGTTTATTTTTGCTTTTATTTCCTTTGCTTTAGTAAACAGGTACTGAAAAATATTGCTACAATTTATGTTAAAAACTACTCTACTTATGTTTTCCTCTAAGATTTTTGTGTTTTCTGGTCTTACATTTGGGTCTTTAATCCACTTTTGAGTTTATTTTTGTGTAGGGTGTTAGAGACTGTTAATAGTTTCATTATTTTCCATGTTGCTGTTTTCCCAGCACCACTTATTGAAAAGATCATCTTTTCTACATTGTATATTCTTCCTCTTTTGTTGAGCATTAATTGACCATAAGTGCACAGGTTTATTTCTTGGTTTTCTATTCTGCTCCATTTATCTGTGTGTGCGCTTTTGTGCCAGAGCCATTTAGTTTTGATTACTGTAGCTTTGTATTATAGCCTGAAGTCAGGGAAGGTGATACCTCCAGCTCTGTTCTTTGCATATTTGGGGACTTTTGTGTTTCCATAAAACTTTTAAAGTGATTTGTTCTAATTCTACAAAAAAAAAACCCATTGTTATTTTGATAGAAATTGCATTGAATCTATAGATTGTCTGGCATAGTATGGTCATTTTAACTATTAATTTTTCTAACATGTAATTATGTCACATATTTCTATCAGTTTATGTTCTCTTCATTTTCTTTCATCAATGTATTACAGTTTTCTGAGTACATGTCTTTTACCTCTTTAGGGGTATGCCTTGGTATTTTATTCTTTTTGATGTGATGGTAAATTGGATTGTTTCCTCTTTCTGATGCTTTGTCATTAGTGTATAGAAATAAACATCTTTGTGTATATTAATTTTGCATCCTACAACTTTACTGGATTCATTGAACTTTAGTAGTTTTATGATAGCATCTTTAGAATGTTCCATGTGTAATATCATGTCATTTGCAGTGACAGTATTATTTCTTCCTTTCCAATTTGGATTTCTATCTATTTTTCTACACTGGCTAGGATTTCCAATACTGTGTTGAATAAAAGTGGAAAGACAGTGCATTCTTGTCATGTCTCTCTTCTTAGAGGAAATGCTTCTAGCTTTTCACTATTGAGTGTGATGTTAGCTGTGGGATTGTCAATATATTCCCTTTATTATGCTGAGGTAGCCTCCCTCTATGCCCACTTTCTGGAGAGTTTTTAATCATAGATGTCAAATTTTGTCAAAACCTTTTTCTACACCCATTGAAATGACTTTATGGCTTTTTCAATTTGTTAATGTGGTATATCACAATGATTCACGTATATTGGAAAATCCTTGCATTCCTGTAATAAATTCCACATGATCATGGTGTATTATCTTTTTAATTCATTGTTGAATTTGATTTGCTAATATTTTATTGAGAATTTTTGCATCTGTATTTATCAGTGATAATGGCCTGTATTTTCTGTAATACATATGATACTGTTCTGTTTTGGATAACAGGGTGATGCTGACTTCACAGAATGAGGTCAGGAGTGTTCCTTCCTCTACAACTTTTTGGAATACTTTGAGAAAAATAGGTTTTAAGTCTTTTCTAAGTGTTTTATAGGATTCACCTGTAAAGTTATCTGGTCTCAGACATTTTCAAATTGTAAGGAGTTTTTAAGTTACTGATTCAGTTCCAGTACCAGTAACTGGTTTGATCATATTTTCCATTTCTCTCGGTTCAGTCTTGGGAGATGATACACTTCTAAGCATTGTCCATTTCCTCTTGATTCTCCAATTTATTGATTAATGTATAGCTGTTCATAGTCTTTTATGATCCTTGGTATTATCTCTTCCGTTTTTCTCATTTTAGTTACAGTGTGTCTTGGTGTGTCTCTCTGAGTTAATCCTATATGGGACTTTCTGTGCTTCCTGGACTTGACGATTTTCTTTCCCAAGTTATGAAAATTTTCAGCTTTATATCTTCAGATATATTTTCTGCCCCTTTCTGTCTCTTCTCCTTCTGGGAGCCCTGTAATGTGAATATCAATGTGCTTGATATTGTCTCAGAGTTCTCTTAAACTGTCCTATTTTTTTTTTTTTCTTTTTGATGGCAGTGATTTCCACTACTCTGTCTTGCAGCTCACTGATCTGTTCCTTTTTCAGTCTGCTATAGATTCATTCTTGTGTCTTCTTTAGTTATTGTACTCTTCATTTATGTTTGGTTAGTCTTTATATTTTCTCTCTTTGTTAAAAATTTCAACTTCTTGCTGTGTGCATCCATTCTGCTCCTGAGTTCTTTGATCATCTTTATGATCATTACCCTGAACTCTTTCTCAGGTAGATTGCCTATCTCACTTCACTTAATTCATTTTCTTTTTCTTTTTTTTCACTTATTTTTATTAGTTGGAGGCTAATTACTTTACAATATTGTAGTGGTTTTTGTCATACATTGACATGAATTAGCCATGGATTTACATGTATTCCCCATCCTGATCCCTCTGGGTTTTCCCAGTGCACCAGGCCCGAGCACTTGTCTCATGCATCCAGCCTGGGCTGGTGATCTGTTTCACCCTAGATAATATACATGTTTTGATGCTGTTCCCTCGAAACATCCCACCCTTGCCTTCTCCCACAAAGTCCAAAAGTCTGTTCTGTACATCTGTGTCTCTTTTTCTGGGATTTTATCTTGTTCCTTCATCTGGAACATGTTCTCCTGACACCTTATTTTGCCTAAGTTGCTGTTTGTATTTTTATCTAGTAAGTCGGTAACATTTCCCGACTTTGATGAGATGGCCTTCGGTAGGAGATACCCTATCCATCCCAGTAGCAAACTCCCCTCTTGTCAACTAAGTTACATGTTCTAGGGGTTCCTCCTGTGAGCACTAATTGAGTCTCCCTGTTGTGGCAGGCCAGCGATGTGGGTGGTCTTATAGTCTTGGTTGACCCTCAGGCTGATTGGTTGCCAATTCTTATCTTTTGAAGAAGCTGCTGGCTGCTTGTTGGTGGGGCATGGCCAAGAGGTGGCTAACTGCAGAGCCCCAAGGAGCTCTGGGGTGAGTGCTTATTTGCTAGTAGGTGGAGTCATGGTCTGGAAGAGTCTGAGGCTGCTTCCCAGTAACTGGTGAGTGAAGCCAGGTCTTGGGCTGAGTGCCAGACTACCGGCAGGCAGAGTCAGCAGTGGGAGTCTGCTCTGGGGCCGGGTGTCCCAGAGCTTGTGTCAGACTGCTGGGGTGGGGGTTCCTAGCACAATTGAGTATGGGCTCCAAGGCTGTCCTGAAGCTTGTGTTGAACTACTAGTGGGCAGGAACAGGGCAAGCTGCTCCCGGAGCAGGGTCTGGCCTGCTGTGGCCAGGCTTTGTCCACAGGCTATGGGATTGTGAATTTCTTCTGTCTGGTGTCTGTCCTCTGGTTGGTTAGGCTGATACAGAGGTTGGAGCAGGCGTCTTGGATGGCAGGGCTGCTGTCTGCCCACTGGTTGGTAGAGCTGGGTCCTGGCCCTCTAGTGGAAAAGTCAGTGTATATAGGAAAGTCTAGATGTGGCTTGTGAGCTCAGAAATACTTGAGACAATCTGCTGATTGGTGGGGCTGAGTTCCCATCCAGCTGGTTGCTTGGATTTAAACATCCTAGCAATGGAGCCTATAGGCTATTGGTGGGGTTAGATCTTGGAGCCAGTGAGCTAGATGGAGGTTCCACAATGGGGCTTGCCAGCACCTCTGTCCATGCCCAATGTCCCAAGAATAACTTCTGCCAATGTTTCTGTCCCCAGGGTGAGCTTCAGCTGCCTCATACACCTCTCCAGGAGACTCTTAAAGACAGGCAGATAGGTCTAAACATGGCTCCTGTTGAATTGCTACCCTTGCCTTGGATCCAGAGTGTATGAGATTTGTGCATGTGCCCTTTAAGTGTGAAGTCTCTGTTGTCCCCAGTTCTATGAGTCTCTCAAATTAAACCTACTGGCATAAGAAGTCAGATCCTCCAGGGCTTTACAGATGCTCAGAACTTTCACTCCTGTGGGAGAAACTCTGCAGTGTAATTATTCTGCAGTTTGTGGGTCTCCTAGGCTTTGCTACTGGCTCAGACGGTAAAGAATCTGCCTGCAATGCAGGAGACCTGGGTTTGATCCCTGGTTTGGGAAGATCCCCTGGAGAAGGGAACAGCTACCTACTCCAGTATTCTTGCCTGGAGAATCGCTATGGACAGACGAGCCTGGCTGGCTACAGTCCATGAGGTTTCAAAGAGTTGGATATGACTGAGCCACTTTCATTTTTCACTTTTTGTGGATCTCCTACCCTGGAATATGGGACTTGAATATATTGTGAGTCCACCAATCCTCTGTATCTCACTGTGGTTCCTTCTCTATGTTTTAAGTTGCAGAGATCTTTTCTAATAGGTTCCAGTCTTTTGCATAGATTGTTGTTTTGCAAAAATGGTTGTTTTGCTGATAGTTGTGATCTAGATGTACTTTTCAGAGGAGGTGGGTTCCGGGTCTTTCTAATCTGCCATCTTGACTGAGCTCCAATAGATTATATTCCATATACTTGGTCATCTCTAAATTGTTTATAACATGCAATATTATAATACTACAATACCAAAAATGTAATGCTATGTAAACAATTTTAAGTACAATGTAAGTGCTACATAAATAGATGCTAGCTCATGGCAAAATCAAATTTTGCTCTTTGTAACATTCTAGAAATTTTTTTCCAGATATTTTTGATCTTCAGTTTGCTGAATCCATGAATGTGAAACCTGTCGGGGTGGAACTTGTGAATATAGAGGGCCCACTGTGCTAGATATCATTTGACCTTTTTTTTCATCGCGTAATGTTCCCCCTTCTGTTTTTGTGTAACCCACATGGTACAATTCTGTATAGAGGCCTGTATAGTTTTGCTTCTATGCATGTAATTATGTTTGATAATAATAGCTGTACTTATGAAAATTAGAAAGGTAATGTATTTTTGCTTATGATTAATGAAAATGTTCATTTGATCAGCAGTTGGAAAATAAACCACTACTAGGTAGTGTCCCAATGTAGTTGAAGTATCTGAGGCTGAAATGCTTGTGATATATCAACTTATAAACATAAATTTTTCCTGCTTTGCCACACAAGAAGTGTAATAGTTATGGCTCATATTGGTGTTTTTCAGTGAAGTGAAAGTAGTGAAGTTTGGTAGTTATTTGTATGCAAGAGAATGATTTGCCAAATACTAATCAGTAATTTTGTGCTAATGCCTTGGAAAATCCTATGCCATGTCCATGTGTTCAAAGTACCTTTTATGGGTGGTAATAAAGAATGGCTCAAAAATCATGAACATGTCCAAAATAGATATGAAAAAATAGACATATCACAAATACAAAATAAGAGATGGTTCATTCATGAGGGAATGGAGAAATAAAATATGATACAGTAATTACATGCCCTATTTTATTTTCTTGCAAATCCTGCAGTTGATGATTTGCTGAGGAAGACATGTAGGCCCCAGTGGAGTCAAATACTCAAGATGGCCTTTGGAGAACCTGTAGTGTTACTTCCACTGTCTCTGTCAAATCCTAAACATGTGAAGTTTTGAGAACTACCTATTTGATAGAACATAGGTTTGAGAGGGAAAGATGGAAGGTTCATGTCTGATCTTCTCTGACCTTTGAATCCCACACAAGGGCCCTTTTCACTTCTAGCCTGGCCTTCAAGACTACTTAATATATTGATACAGCCCAGGTTGAGAGAGAAACTAGTATCAAGAACTCCATATTTTTTCTTTTGTTTCTCAGTGGTGACAAGCAACTGTCAAAATAAACTCTGAGAAGGACACAGGCATGGAGCCCAGCAAAGGGTTAAGAGAAACATGTATTTCAATTGCATGGTTAGTGAGAAACTATGAACTGTACAAGTCTTGTATTCCTTAGGTCTGTATTTAACAAATGAATATGATATTTTTCTAAAAATTTCATTTTTAATAAATATATATAACCATACATTCAGTGACCAATTTTAAAATCAATATAATTCAGTTTGAATGTTTTTGATAAAATACATACACCTTCAAGCTTAAGTCCATCAGAATTTTTATTATGTTGTAATAAAAAGTAGATTAAATACATCTTTGAAAACAACTTTCGTGGTTAAGATTTTATTTGGTGACCCTTTAGTTTAATTCAGAGGGGCTCTTAAAAAGAGAAAAAAACCCTCTTAGACTGAATTACTGATAGTTTAACATTTATGTTTGCTTTGTAATGTCTGTTTAGATTTAAAAAAAAAAAAAAAGATTTACTTTTCCCCAAATTTATACATTGATGAAAGTAAATAACCTGAGGAATATGTCTTCTGTGCCAACTTTAAGAAAAAGTAATTTTATGAGAACAAGATGGTGGAGGAGTAGGTAGACATGGAGTACATCTCTCTCCACGGATACATCAGAAATATAACTTCAGACATAGAAGTGCATGCAGAACACCAGCAGAGAGCGGACAGGAGGACCTGACCAGTGGGAAAAAATATATAGAACCACACAAAACTCAGTAGCACAAAGGAACTAGGGGGGAAAACAGGAGTGTTAGTAAGACTGTACCTGCCCTCGGTGGGTGGGGGAACTGAAGCAGGGGTCCAATCCCCACATCAGGGCAATTGTCTGAGTCAGAGGAGAAACATTTAAGGCTGAGAGTGAAACAGCTGATCTGTGGCAGCCTAAACGGAATGAGAATCAGACAGTCCTTGCCGCAACCGTACATACCCCAGACAGGGATGCAGGTCCCCTGGAAGGTATAGAGGCTGGGAGTTGGAGTTCAGGGATTGTGGAGCAATCCCAGGGCAAGGGCTGCTGTTGACTGTGGAGAGACAGATAGAAGGGATGTGAGGGAGGAGATTGTGGTGGGAAATGCCAGTGGAGGAATGCCAGGCGGCCATGGAATCAAGGCGATACTGCAGAGTCACACATATGGGGTGGAGCCCCATCACCATAGGATCTCTCTCTCCACGCACCAGCATCTGCCCATGAACAATAGAGAGGCTGGCCCATCAAACATGTGACACATTGAACTAGAGTAGGACCCCACCCAGGGGGCCCCTTTAAGTGCCTGATGCACCAATTTATGGAGTAGGACCCCAACCAGGGGTCCCCTCTATGTGTCTGAGTACTGAACAGCAAAGAGGGACCCCTGGCAAAGGAGCCGTCTAAGTTCCTCAACAGAAGAAGCCATGGAGAAAGACTGGCCAAAGAAGCCTTTTGATCGCCAGCTACAAGAGGCTTGGAAAAAGACTCTGATGGGGCCGTAACTCCTGCAGCAGAGGCAGCCCGTGTCCCTGCACAGTGGGCACTACTGGGCCCTGCAAACCGGCAGCTGCACCACCTTCATGCTCAACCCTCACTGGGGCAGAGCTGCCACAGGCAAAGAAAAAAGTCTTGCGTCTATGCATGCAGGGTTGCTTTGGTCGTCTCCAACTTTACAACCCTGTGGACTATGGCCTGCCAGGCTTCTGTGTCAGGAGGGTTCTCCAGGTAAGAATAGTGGAACATGCTGGCCAATACTACTTGCCATACACTTTTAGAGCACTGTATTTACTGCTGCCCTAGCTGCCAACTCCTCTGAGTACCTGGTGCTGCCAGAGCCCCTGCGACCCAAGCAGCTGCTCCACCTCCACACCTAGCACTCACTCAGGGCAGACCCAAGTCCTCCAGGGCAGCCTCAAGAGCAAACCCCAGTGGATGACCCACATGTAGAGGTGGAAATAAGATCACAACTTAAACCCAGGGGCAGGATGTCTGAAGAAGAAGACCCAAAATCTTCCCACCAGCTGTACAAGCTGCAGATTAAATGCACATGATCAACTAGGCAGACTCTGTGTCTATGGAATAAGGACAAGAGCTCCCATGAAAGAAAACACGCTAGTTCTGATAGTTGTGGACATTGAGGCTAGAACACTCAGGAGGAGGACCAGATTAGAATCTGAGCTGCCCCCACGGCAGGTCCAGAGACCAGAACAGTGTTGGAAGGCATCCTAGGGAGGTAAGGTGGACTGTGACTCCCAGCAAAGGGAAGGACTCTGATAGCAGTGACTCAAGAAAGACATTTATTATTCTTATGTTTTGACTTCTTCTTTGGATTTTTTTTCTTCTTTTTCCTCCCCCCCGCCCCTGTTGTAGTTTTTTATTTTATTGACACTATGAAATCTAATTAAGCTTTGATTTTTTTTTTATTTTACCAGTCACACTTTTTATTGTTGTTTTATAAATAAACCTCTGCCTCTGGATTGGACTTTTGCAGTTCTGTGAAATTTTCCTTTTTCTTTCTTCTCCCCCCCCCCCCCTTTTTTCTTTCTTCTTCCTTTTTTCTTCTTTTTTCTAAAAATTCTTATTTCTATTTTTTTTAATGTATTATTATTTTTCTACATTTATTCCTTTGTTTGCTTTTTCTGCTAGTCTTTTCCCCTTGCCATTAATCTTTAATGTATATAAATCTTCTTTATCTACCTCTATTTAACTTTGCATATCTATTTTCTTTCCTTTCCTTTCAACATATTTGTTAGTTTTCTTTTCATTGCTTTATCCCCCACTTGGCACCTTCCTTTAGTTTTGTTTTCTAGTTTGTGCTTTAGTTAGTTTTACCCTTAACTTGTAGATATAGTATTTGGTTTCCTTTGTTTGCTAGGTCAATCTATTGTACTTTATTTTTGTCAGACTGTTTTGATTTTGCCTGTGGGTGTATATGTATATGTGTATATTCCACTATTTTAATCATTATTTGCCTGATTTTGTAATTGCCATTTGTATGGGGTTCATCTTTGGTTTTGGGGTATTTTTATTAATCTCACTTAATTAATGCCATAACAAACCACTTGTGGAATCTTCGTTCCTGACCAGGGATCAAACTCTAAGCCTTTGGAGTGGGACCACTGACTCCAAGACCCTAGACTACCAGAGAACTAACCTTAAGGAATATCAAATAGTGAGAACTCACACAAACCACCTGAATGCAAGACCTGGCATCTCCCAACCACCAGCAGCACCCTGTGCAGGACGCCTCATCTAAACAACAAACAAAACAAATACAAACCCAGTCATCAATAGACAGTATTACCACTTCACTCAGCCTCGCCCATGAGAGGAAAAACCAACAAAGAAAACTCAGCACAAATCTTACCCTGTATGAAGCTTACACAACTACTGGACCAACCTCAGGAAGGGGGAAACCAAAAGGAACAAAGAATTCAGCCTTGAAGCCTGGGAAAAGGAGACCTCAAATACAAATGAAGGAAAAAACTAGAAACATAGAAGTCCAAATAAATGAAGAGGAAATAGGCCAACTACCTGAAAATTAATTCAGAATAATGAGAGTAAAGATGATCAAAAACCTTGAAAACAAAATGGAGAAAATGCAAGAATCAATTAACAAAGACCTGGAAGAATTAAAGAATAAACATACAGAGACAAGCAATACAATTACTGAAATTAAAAATACTCTAGAAGGAATAAATAGCAGAATATCTGGAGGAGAAGAATGAATCAGTGAGCTGGAAGATAAAATGGTGGAAATAAATTCTGAAGAGCAGAATAAAGTGAAAAGAATGTTAAAAAAAAAATAGATAGTCTCAGAGACCTCTGGGATAATATCAAATGCAACATTTGATATCAAATATCAACATTTGAATTATAGGGGTTCCAGAAGAAGATTAAAAAAAAGTGTATGAGAAAATTTTTGAAGAGATTATAGTTGAAAATTTCCCCAACATGGAAGAGGAAATAGTCAAGTCCAAGAGGCACAGAGAGTCCCATGCAGGATATACCCAAGGAGAAACACACTAAGATACATACTAATCAAACTAACAAAGACTAAACACAATGAAATAATATTAAAAAGCAGCAAAGGGAAAAGCAACAAGTAACATACAAGGAAAACCTCATATGTTTCACAGCTGATCTATTAGCAGAAACTTTGCAGGCCAGAAGACAATGGCAGGATATATTTAAAGTACTGAAAGGGAAAAATCTACAACCAAGATTACTGTACCCAGCAAGGATCTCACTCAAAATTGATGGAGAAATAAAAAGCTTTTCAGACAAGCAAAAGTTAAGAGAATTCAGTACCACCAAACCAGCTTTACAAGAAATATTAAAGGGATTTATATTGTCAAGAAATACAAGAACAAGATCTACATAATTAACCCCAAACAAGAAAATGGCAAGGGAACATATATATCAATAATTACTTTAAATGTAAATGGATTAAATGCTCCAACCAAAAGAAACAGACTGGCTGAATGTATACAAAAACAACTATATATATGCTGTCTTCAAGAAACCCACTTCAGACCTCAAGACACATATAGACTGAAAGTGAGAGGATGGAAAAATATATTCCATGCAAATGGGGAGCAAAAGAAAGCTGGAGTAGCAACCCTCATATCACACAAAATAGACCTTAAAATAAAGAAAATTAAAGGAAATTAGGATAGACACTGCATAACGATCAAGGGATCAATCCAAGAGGAAGACATAACAATTGTAAATATCTATGGACCCAACATAAGAGCACCTCAACACATAAGATAAACACTAACAGATATAAAGGGAGAAACTTACAGTACACAATAATAGTAGGAGACTTTAACACCTCACTCACAACAATGGACATATCCTCAAAACAGAAAATTAATAAGGAAACACAAGTTATAAATGACACATTAGATGAGATGGATCTCATTGATATCTTCAGGACATCCAAATGCAGAATATACCTTCTTCTGAAGTACATGGAACATTCTCCAGGATAGACTACATCTTGGGTCACAAATCAAACCTCAGTAAATTTAAGAAAATTGGAATCATATCAAGCATCTTCTCCAACTACACCGCTATGAGACTAGATATCAATTACAAGAAAAAAACTGTAAAAAACACAAACACATGGTGATTAAACAGTATGTTTCTAAATAACCAACAGGTTATGGAAGAAATCAAAAGGGAAATAAAAAAAATTTCTAGAAACAAATTGCAATGAAAACACAATAACTCAAAACCTAAGGGAAGCAGCAAAAATAGTTCTAAAAGGAAAGTTTATAACAATATAATCATACCTCAAGGAAGAAGAAAAACGTCGAACAGAAAATCTAACTTTACACCTAAAACAACTGGAGAAAGAAGGAACAAAAAGACCCCAAAATTAGTAGAAGGAAATAAATCATAAAAATATGAGCAGAAATAAATGAAAAAGAAATGAAAGAAACAGTAGTAAACATTAATAAAACTAAAAGCTGTTTCTTTGAGAAGATAAAGAAAACTGACACACCTTTAGCCATACTCATCAAGAAAAAAAGAAGAATCAAATCAACAAAATTATAAATGAAAAAGGAGAGGTTACAACAGACTGTTCACAAGTGCAAAGAATTATGAGAGACTATTATGAACAACTATATGGCAATAAAATGGATAACCTGGAAGAAATGGACAGATTCTTAGAAAAGTACAATCTTCTTAGACTGAATCAGGATGAAATAGAAATTGTGAACAACCCAATTCAGTTCAGTTCACTCAGTCATGTCCAACTCTTTGCAACCCCATGAACCACAGTACACCAGGCTTCCCTGTCCATCACCAACTCCCAGAGTCCACCCAAGCCCATGTCCACCGTGTCAGTGATGCCATCCAACCATCTCATCCTCTGTTGTCCCCTTCTCCTCCTGCCCTCAATCTTTCCCAGCATCAGGGTCTTTTCAAATGAGTCAGCTCTCCACATCAGGTGGCCAAACAACCCAATTACAAGCACTGAAATTGAAGCTGTAATCAAAAATCTCCCGAAAAACAAAAGCCCAGGACCAGATGGTTTCTCAGGAGAATTCTATCAAACATTAAGAGAAGAGCCAATGCCTATCCTTATAAACCTCTTTCAAAGAATTACAGAGGAAGGAACACTTCCAAGACTCATTCTACAAGGCCACCATTACCCTGATACCAAAACCAGACAAAGACAACACACACAAAAAAGAAAACTACAGGCCAATGTCACTGATGAACATAGATGCAAAAATCCTTAACGAAATTTTAGCAAACAATTCAGCAACATATCAAAAAGCTCATACATGATCAAGTTGGCTTTATTCCAGGAATGCAAGGATTCTTCAGTATACACAAATTAATGTGCTACACCATATTAACAAATTGAAAGATAAAAACCATATGATAATCTGAATAGACGCAGAAAAAGCCTTTGACAAAATTCAGCACCCATTTATGATGAAAGCTCTCAAAAAAATGGTTATAAAAGGAATCTACCTCAACATTAGTGAAGGCCATATATGATAAGGCTACAGCAAACATTATTCTCAAAGGTGAAAAACTGAAAGAATTCCCCCTAAGATCAGAAACAAGACAAGGGTGTCCACTTTCACCACTATTATCCAACATGGTCCTGGAAGTCCTAGCTACAGCAATCAGAGAAAAGAAATAAGAGGAATCCAAATCAGAAAAGAAGTAAGGCTGTCACTGTTGCAGATGACATGATGCTGTACTTAGAAAACCCTAAAGATAGTATCAGAAAATTACTAGAGTTAATCAGTGAATTTAGCAAAGTTACAGGATACAAAATCAATACACAGAAATCACCTGCCCTTCTATGTACTAACAATAAAAAATCAGAGAAATTAAGGAATTAATCCCATTTACCATTGCAACAGAAAGAATAAAATATCTAGAAATAAACTTACCAAGGAGACAAAAGAACTGTACACAGAGAATTAGAAGACACTGGTGAAAGGAATCAAAGACAATATAAGTAGATGGAGAGCTATTCCATGTTCCTGGGTAGGAAGAATCAATATTGTGAAAATGACTATAATACCAAATGCAATCTGCAGATTCAGTGCAATACCTACCAAATCACAAAGGGTATTTTTCACAGAACTATAACAAAAAAATTTCACAATTCATATGGAAACACAAAAAACCCTGTATAGCCAAAGCAGCCTTGAGAAAGAAGAATGGAGCTGGAGGAATGAACCTTCATGACTTCAGATTATACTACAAAATTACAGTCATCAAGACAGTATGCTACTGGCACAGAAACAGAAATATAGACCAATAGAACAATATAGAAAGCCCAGAAATAAACCCATGCGCCTAGGGGTACCTTATTTTTGACAAAGGAGGCCAGAATTTACAATGGGGCAAAGACAGCCTCTTCAATAAATGGTGCTGGGAAAACTGGACAGCTATGTGTAAAAGAATGAAATTAGAATACTTCCTAACACAATACACAATGATAAACACAAAATGGATTAAAGACCTAAATGTAAGTCCAGAAAGTATAAAACTCTCAGAGGAAAACATAGGCAGAACACTCAGTGACATAAATCAAAGCAAGATTCTATATGACCCACCTCCTAGAGTAATGGAAATAAAAGCAAAAGTAAACAATTGGGACCTGATTAAACTTAAGAGCTTTTGCACAGCAAAGGAAACTATCAGCAAGGTGAAAGGACAACCCTCAGTATGGGAGAAAATAATAGCAAATGAAACAACTGACAAAGGGTTAATTTCCAAAATATACAAGTAGCTCATACAACTCAATACCAGAAAAACAAACAATCCAATCCAAAAGTGGGAAAAAGACCTAAACAGACATTTCTCAAAGAAGACGTACAGATGGCTAACAAACACAGGAAAAGATACTCAACATCACTCATTTTTAGAGAAATGCAATTCAAAACTACAATGAGATATCACCTCACATGGGTCAGAATGGCCCTCATCAGAAAGTCTATGAACAATAAATGCCAGAGAGAGTGTGGAGAAAAGGGAACTCTCTTGCACTGTTGATGGAAATGTAAATTGATACAGCCACTATGGAAGATGGTATGGAGATTCCTTAAAAAAAAAAAAAAAAAAACTAGGAATAAAACCACCATATGACCCAGCAATCCCGCTGCTAGGTCTGTACCCTGAGGAGACCAAAATTGAAAAAGACACATGTGTCCCATTGTTCACTGCAGCACTATTTATAATAGCTAGAACATGGAAGCAACCTAGGTGTCTGTAGATAGATGAATGGAAAAAGAAGTTGTGGTACGTATACACAATGGAATGTTGCTCAGCCATGAAACTGAATGCATTTGTGTCAGTCCTAATGAGGTGGATGATCCTAGGGCCTATTATATAGAGAGAAGTAAGTCAGATAGATAAATATCATATTCTAATGCATATATACAGGATCTAGAAAAATGGTATTGAAGCATTTATTTATAGGGCAGCAATGGAGAAACAGACATAGAGAATAGACTTATGGACATGGGCAGAGGAGAGGAGAGGCTGAGATGTATGGAGAGTGTAACATGGAAACTTACATTACCATATGTAACATAGATAGCCAATGGAAATTTGCTGTATCTCAGGAAACTCCAACAGGGTCTTTGTGACAACCTAGAGGGATGGGATATATGTATGCTATGACTGATTCATGTTGAAGTTTGGCAGAAAACAAAATTCTGTAAGGCAATTATCCTTTAATTTAAAAAATCAATTTTTAAAAATAATTTTATTTTTAAAGAAGAAAATCTTATAGACTTAATTTTAATTAAATTATTGGATTATAGCTGATTTATAATATTGTGGAAGTTTTGGGCATACAGTAAAGTGAATCAGTTATTCATATATCTACTCTATTTTTAGATTTTTTTTTTCCCTGTGTAGATCATTAGAGTGTTGAGTGGAATCCCTGTGTGATACAGTAGGTCCTTATTAGTTGTCTATTTTATACATAATAGTGTGTATATGTCAATCCCAGTTTCCCAATTTATCCCTCACCCCTCCTTTTTCCCTGATAACCACAAATTTGTTTTCTGAGTCTGTGAGTCTGCTTTGTAAATAAGTTGGTCTTCCCTGGTGGATCAAATGATAAAGAATCCACCTGCAATGTGGGAGACCTGGGTTTGATACCTGGGTTGTGAACATCTCCTGGAGAAGGGAACAGCTACCCACTCCAGTATTCTGGCCTGGAGAATTCTGTGGGCACAGAATCCTGACAGGCTGTCGTCTAAGGGGTCACAAAGAGTTGGACATGACTGAGCAACTTTCACTTTTTCATTTATATCATTGTTTTTTTTAGATTCTGTATAAGCAGTGTCATATATTTGTCTCTGTCTGACCTCACTTAGTATGACAGTCTCTAGGTCCATCCATGTTGCTGCAGGTGGCATTATTTCAATATTTTTTATGGCTGAGTAATACTCCATTGTATATATGTACCATATATCCTTTATCCATCCTTCTGTTGATGGACATTTAGGTTGCTTCCATGTCTTGGCTGTTGTAAATAGTTCTGCAGTGCCATGGGGCTGCATGCGTCTGTCTGAATTGTGGTCTCCAGATATATACTGAGGAGTGGGATTGCTGGAACATACAGATGTTTCACATGTGTCTATTTAAGGACCCTCCATATTGTTCTCTGTAATGGTTTTAACAATTTACATTCCTGCCAGTGTAGGAAGGTTCTCTTTTCTCCACACCCTCACCAACATTTACTGTTTGTTGATTTTTTTTTTTTTTTTTGATGATTGCCATTTTTACCAGTGTAAAGTAATCCCTCATAGTAAGTTTGATTTGCATTTCTCTAATAATTTGTTATGTCGAGCATCTTTTCATGTGCTTTCTGGCCTTCTGTATGTCTTCTTTGGAGAAATATCTTTTTAGATTTTCTGCCCATTCTTTGATTGGATATTTTTAATTTTTTTTTTTTTTAATGTTGAGTAGTAAGAGCTGTTGGTATATTGTTGGAGAAGAGTTCCTTATTGGTCATTTCATTAGCAAATATTTTCTCCCATTTTGAGGATTTTTTTTTAATGGTTTCCTTTGCTGTACAAAAGCTTTTAAGTTTAATTCGGTTCCATTTGTTTGTTTTTGTTTTTATTTTCATTACTCTGAGAGGTGGATCAAAAAATAATATTCCTGTGATTTACATCAGAGTGTGTTCTATGTATGTTTTGCTTTAAAAGTTTTATAGTATCCAGCCTTACATTTAGAACCTTAATCCATTTTGAGTTTGTTTTTTGTATGATGTTAGAGTGTTCTAACTTCAGTCTTTTACATTTCCCCAGTACTGCTTATTTTCTACATTGTATATTCTTGACTCCTTTGTCATAGATTAGTTGACCATAGTATGTGGGTCTATCAGTAAGCTTAATATTTAACATAAAAACTACAAAGCCTAGCATGAAGCAAAGACTCATAAAGAACGCTGTTTTCCATTTTGCACATGATAATCAAATTCCGATTTTTTAGTATATCTGACTATATATTGAATATGTATTCAAATTTCCTTTTTAACCCCTTATTTTTTTCTCCCTTAAACAGATCAATAAATTTCTAGGATAGTGTACTGTATCAATATATAACTAATTTATGTATTACTAAAGTTAAATTTCTTAAATTTACCAATTCATTTGTTTATTCAGCGTACCAATGAATCTCCTTTGAGGAACTGATGAAGTGCCATGGTATAGAATAGCTTTGTAATGGGCAATAACTGGGTTTGTATCCTGGCTTAACCATTCTAAATGAATATTAAATGAGTTAAAGATGGCCCTTTAGTCAAAGCTAATGACATATTTATGTAACTTCCCTTCCTTTCCAAAGTCCACACCCAAATCTTTGTCCTCTGTATGTTCCACCTCAGATCCAAGGGAAGACAAAAAACAAGAGCAACAAAAATAGTTGAAAAATAGTATTTCTTATAAATATTTAGAGAATGACACAATTAAATTACTTAAATAATCATATTTTCACAAGAGGGTAAACCTGACCAAGAAGTACCACCAGTGTTCAAAGCATAATATAGCAGCGGTGTCTATTAATATACGCTGATAGCAGGGAATGTGGTTTGTTCAAAGTATAATTCAGCAACAGTGCCTATGAATATATGCTGATAGCAGAGAACGTTGTTTGAAAACTCTGTAATGCTTAACAATTCTATTGTCCTTTAGATTCTTAAATATAACTATTAAAATCTGTAAGTAAAAGACTGTATATTTGAATTTCCACAAATGGTTATTGATTACACACTTCTTGCGTTTACATCAAAGAAATGAATGTATAATAACAAAGTGTCTTTTATTTAAAATAGGAGTAATATTTCCCATTATATAGAGTCTAATGAAAACCCCTGAAAGTAAGTTTTTCCTCAAAAAAATACAACAGGCAGATGCTATTCTTAAAGTGAAAACAGATAAATGTGTTACAGTGGTTAAGTGACATGAAAAATAGTGTACAATCAATGAGGGAATTGGAATTTGAAATGGGAGAAGTTTTGAGTCCAATCTAATAACCTTTTTAGTACAAAAATTCACAAAATTTAAAATTGTTCTTGCAAGATTTGACTATTATATAAACATACTAAATGAGATTCTCTGAAGTAATTTCAGACTGTTGCTAATAGGTGTGAAATTATTCATTTGTATACTTCAGAGATTTTCATTGTCACTGCCTTTCAACTACCTTCTTATTACATGCCGACATGTAAATGAAAATTTAATTAGATATGAAACTGTGATATAATTTATCAGATTGGCAAATATTTTGCTATACCTACTACCTTTCATTAATATTCAAGTTCTGAAGTTATTACTAAATTAAGTCATTTTAACTATATTTACATAAGTTAAAACCTGAAAGAGGTTTTTCATCCTACTTTCTTGATTAATAATATTCTAGAAACTTTTAGATAGCAAATTGATTTCTACCATTTATAAATTAATGGCAAAATATATATTTTATCTGTCAACGTACTAGAAAGTTCTGAGGGAAGACCACTGGTCAGAAGAAGGGAACAGGGGCCTTAGAGTTGGCACAGATACTATTTAATAAAAAGGTGGGTTGAAAAAAACCTCAAAACTTCAGCTTCTTCCTGTAAACTGAAAGCTGTAATGCCTCACACACAATGGAAGATGTGGATCAAATGAGATTTACATGATAAAAAGCCTGACATTTGTTAGAACTGTTAGAGAGGCATCCTCGGACTTTCCTCTTTCACCCACTGAAAAGGGGGATTTTCCAGCACACAGAAATCAAAATGTTTTTATTCTTTTGCTCTATTTAAGCCATAAAAAAATCATCATCTGAAAAGCCTGAGATGAAGTTGCATGAACTTAAAGTAACAAAGATTGCACAGACTAAACACTAACCCTTGATTCCTGTTCTTAAATGTCAATCTCAATAGAGGTTTCTTTGTCCTTTAACAGTAGTAAAATACTCAGAGTGATTTGTTTTAAAAAAAATAGAATAACCATCTATCTCTATTACCTGTCTACTTCTCTGTCTATATATATATAATCTGTGTGTGTGTGTGTGTGTGTGTGTGTAAATGTTGTGTATATACATGCACATTCCAAAGGCCTAGTCACTTGGCTTCCACGCAAATCCTGGAATTTTCAAAAGATGTTTGAAAACTTTGATAATGGTAATTGAATTCTATTTATAGAATCATCATGGTGCTATTTGTAGCCCCAGTAGTTTAATCATTTGACCTACTCTAGAGTTTACAATAGTCATATGTATTTGGGCACAGCTGCCAAAACTGAGAGGTGTTCAAACAGTGAGACATGGGTCAACCTCCTGGAACTTAATGAAAATGTGTTACTTAGTAGAAGTTTTGTTTTTTGTTCTTTAAATGAAGGTTAATCATAGTTAAAATAGGAACTACATATGTATTTGTGTTTCTGAGTTGCTTAGAAAAGTGAATTCTCTCTATTAGGAATAAAATCAACTGTAATAATAATTTAAAAATTTGAAGGAGTGATGTATAGTCTTTCTTTATGAGACTGTGAATTATAGTGAATATTTGGAGAAAGGGCCATCTGATATTGAATGAATGTTTTTACCATCAACTGTGCATAGATGTCACTCATAATAGAAAAAATTAATTTTTAAAGTAAATAGCTATCCTAGCTGTATGCAGTCTGTGTATTCCTACACAGCTTGGGTCAGGTAGGTACAGGACACTGCGCCCTCTTGGAGTTTCTCAGAAAAAATTTGAACTTAAGCAGATGTGAATTTTCAGTTATGCTCAAGTGTTTCCTACTACATCAGTTTCATTGCAACAAATTCATGTTTCAAAACAGTGTAGCAGAATTGATTGTAGTTGGACTATGGAACAAGATAAGAATTTTTTTTTTCTACTTTATCAGTTGCTCTCTAGCTAGCAAAAATTGATGTCAGTAGTTAGTTGTAAAGATTTGGTGATGTGACTCAAAACAGAAAAACCAGTACAAAATCTCTTTTGGAATATAAATGTAGAGGGAATATGCTAAAAAGTAACCAAGATTTTTCTTGTCTTGCAAGCTCTGTCCCAACTAATACAGAAAATGCATACATGGTGAAACTTATTAAAACAATGAAACAATGTATCCAGCTAGAGTCTGTAGAGAAGAAATGCTTGCATCCTAAGGTTGTAAATTTTATTTATTTATTTATTTTGAGGGCTGCAGGGTTTGTGCTTTTTTTTTTTTTTTTTTTATTAGTTGGAGGCTAATTACTTTACAATATTGTATTGGTTTTTGTCGTACATTGACATGAATCAGCCATGGATTTACATATATTCCCCATCCCGATCCCCCCTCCCACCTCCCTCTCCACCCGATTCTTCTGGGTCTTCCCAGTGCACCAGGCCTGAGCACTTGTCTCATGCATCCAGCCTGGGCTGGTGATCTGTTTCACCCTAGATAATATACATGTTTCAATGCTGTTCTCTCGAAACGTCCCACCCTCGCATTCTCCCACAGAGTCCAAAAGTCTGTTCTGTACATCTGTGTCTCTTTTTCTGTTTTGCATATAGGGTTATCGTTACCATCTTTCTAAATTCCATATGTATGTGTTAGTATGCTGTAATGTTCTTTATCTTTCTGGCTTACTTCACTCTGTATAATGGGCTCAGTTTCATCCATCTCATTAGAACTGATTCAAATGAATTATCTTAATGGCTGAGTAATATTCCATTGTGTATATGTACCACGGCTTCCTTATCCATCCGTCTGCTGATGGGCATCTAGGTTGCTTCCATGTCCTGGCTATTATAAACAGGGCTGTGATGAACACTGGGGTGCACGTGTCTCTTTCAGATCTGGTTTCCTCGGTGTGTATGCACAGAAGTGGGATTGCTGGGTCATATGGCAGTTCTATTTCCAGTTTTTTAAGAAATCTCCACACTGTTCTCCATAGCGGCTGTACTAGTTTGCATTCCACCAACAATGTAAGTGGGTTCCCTTTTCTCTACACCCTCTCCAGCATTTATTGCTTGTAGACTTTGGATAGCAGCCATCCTGACTGGTGTGTAATGGTACCTCATTGTGGTTGTAAATTTTAAAAAGAGTGTCCAAAGGATGCTGAATACTTCTATTTTTGGAAAAAAAAAAAAAAAAAAACCATGAAACTGGCATTCTCAGTCCATGGGGTCACAAAGGGTCGAACGCAACTTAGCAACTGAACAACAGTAACAATATGATTGTGTAATTCTTCTACTAAATCAGTGACTATTAGATGTTTATGGTTTTCTTGATCTGATCAAGGAAATTACATATAAGGCATTAATGCTTATGGTCCAACAGATTGTGAGAAATGAAGCAAAGGACCATTATGGCACAGAAAATATTCATGTTTCTATGGGGCCTGCTTTCAAAGATATATACCATGATTACAGGGTCATTCTAAAAGTTTTATATTCTGTTATAGATTGAAAAATAGTTGATTATTAAAAGGGAGTTTGTGTATTTTTCAATCAAAGCTGAACCTTATGTCTATGTTAATTTGAGTTATAAACAGTCTGTTTTTTTTTTTTTCCTGAAATTTAATTTTTATGAACTTTTGACTTTTTCCATTATGATTTGTTATTAACAGTTACCTGGACCCCAAGCCAAAAAGTTGGCCCATATCACATCCTACAAAACTACCAGCATTTTAATTTGGTTTATAGAAAGGATCTTCAAATTTTCTTGACTGTTTATGTCTATTACACAGGAGTTGTTGAAGTATGTATGCATTTGCTTTTCACCTAAGACTTAAGACGTAGAACTGAGGCTCCATAATCTCTAAGACTGCGTATTTTTAAACAAGATAATCTTTAGTCCTTCCTAAAGCAAAATAAATAGCCAGTCATGATTATATTTTTTAAAACATTTTTATTGGAATATGGTTAATTTACAGTGTTCTTAGTTTCTACTAGACAGCAAAGTGAATCAGTTATACATATATCCCACTGTTTTTTAAATTATTTTCCCATATAGCTCATTTCGGAGTATTGAGTAGAGTTTCCTGTACTAGAAACTAGCAGTGGATCCTTATTAGTTATTTATTTTATATATATCATAGTGCATATATGTCAACCCCAATCTCCCGATTAATTCCTACCCATCCTTCCCTCCTTGATAACCATAGTTTATTTCTTTTACATCTGTGACTGTATTTCTGTTTTGTAAATAAGTTCATTTGTACCATTTTTTTAGATTGCACATGTAAGCAGTATCATACAGAATTTCTTTTACTGACTTCATCCAGTATGACAATTTCTGGGTCCATGCATGTTACTGCAAATGGCATTATTTCATTATTTTTTATGGCTAAATAGTATTCCATTATGTCTATTTACTATACTTTATCCACTCTCTGTTGATGGACATTTAGGTCATGTCCAATGTCCGAAAGAAACCATAAACAATACAAAAAGATAACCCATAAATGGGAAAAAAATTTGCAAAGAAACTGACCGACAAGGGAATAATCTCCAAAATCTCCAAAAAACTGTATGCAGCTCAATATCAAACAAACAACACAGTCAAAAAATAGGCAGAATATCTAAATAGACATTTATTCAAAGACATATAATGCCAAAAAAACACATTAAAAGATGCTCAACATCACTAATATTAGAGAAATATCATTTTTTATAATACATGGTATATTGAGGACATTCTTGGGGGTTAATCTGTGTTTGCCTGTACTCTGGGAATAGCTGAATCACACAGCAATTCTATCATTAAAGAGGGAAAACAAGTAGACAAATTGAAATTAGTTTTGCATGGTGTAGAGATCAGAAAGTTCTGCTTTCTCAACACTAGCTGCTTCTGTGACATCTGTGGAAATGCACTTGAATGTGTGAAGTAATTGGCTGTAAGTGTTAGAAGGGATATGCTTGTCAGTATCTGACTTGTCTGCATCTCATAACCTCACATGACTCATATCTGAGGTCATGAGTTTTTATCTTTTTCTCTTGTAAGTAGTGGGAGAGTTTCATACACCAGTGAGCCCAGTCAAGATGTGCAGTAAAACTTTATGTGCCAGTAACAAGGTATTGAAATTTTGAGTTAAGCCTCTACCTCAACTCACCATCTGATCACATAGTCTTTGTTAGAAGTCTCTAGGTTATAATTTTGCATCTGCACTAAGGTCTCTAATCTCACCAACGAAATGGCTTGCATCATGAAGAGAAAGGCAACCTTAAACTTCTTTTTGTGGGAGTTTTATAAGATTCTTTCATCATGTAGGTGTGAAATATCTTTTAATGAGACCTGTTGTCATAAGTATCCCACTTCAATGAAGAATTAATAAATCAGATGAAATCTCCTAAGTGTAAGGAAGCTCTCTTTCTGATAGAATAATAACATAAGTAGACACTTACACTGAGCACTTATTTAAACCTCAGATTAAATCTGAAGTTCTGGAGGATACTAAGAAAAGGAACAGCTTTAAACTATAGTGCTTACATTTCAAAAAGCATGAAGTTAGATAACAGTATCTAATTGTTAGATGAAAAACAAACTAACGTAAATGACTAGGAATCTAGTAGCCATAAAATTGTCATATAAACTTCTACAACATTTTAATAGTTGGCACATCAATAGACAATTTTTAATAATCTATTGTTTATGTAGTAGTCCTAGTGAAAGCAAGTTAATGGACAAATTAATATTGTTTGATAACTTGTCTTAAAAATTGCTATATATCTTCTCTCTTTCCTTTTCACAGTATATAATGGAAGTATAACATTCAATTTTATGTAAGATCATGAGAATGTGAACATATTTTTAACTAAAATGACTTTTTTAAAGATTTATCCCTTATAAATCTGGGGTAATGCTGCATGTAGACTTAGTTATTCCACGTAAACTATCTCAAAATATGTATGGCATCTCTTAGACAAGATTTTAGTGTGATTTTGTTGCTTGATAACTATAAGCCCCAAGTGATTTTAGAACTTTAGACTAATAATTGAGTAAAAACAATGAAAGTATTATTTTGGTTACCTGAAGTTTTGAATTGCCTATACAATTTCTATGAAGATGATAATGAAGAAAAAATTTTAAAGTAATCAAATCTAGTTTTATATGTACATATTTATATAATAAGCACTGTTGTCTCACAGTTTATTGCCCTTTTAAAATTTAGGCTCCAAGAAAAATAGACTCCAGAAAAATAATACTATCAAGTTGACTTTTATATGAGAACCAGGTTTAGTATTTCCCCGATGGCCACTAAGTAGCTCCAATGATCATCCTCTTCCTTCTAAAAGGAGAATTAATGGAAATAAGTATGCATGGGTGTTCTTATTATATTAGTTAATGCTCTTGTAAAAATTATCCTATTTAGCAAGCTCACAAGAAGGAAAGAGCTGATGATTTAAAAAAAAGAAATAGAAGACAAATCTCTCCAGGCCACATTGTGTACAAATTAAACATTATTGATCTGAGTAGGTTTCAGTAGAATGTTTTTACCTGTTTCATTATAAATAGAAGCCTACTAATTTTAATGTATACTGTCCTCATTTTCAATAAATTAATATTTAATAAGGTTTTAATACTAGATTAAGCAATCCTCATCATTTTGACAGCTAAGATGTAGTTTGCTGAGTGAATGAAGGACCCTGGAGTATTGTCGGTGTCCTACTTACTGTCTATAATATGTTTTTTGCCTAAGGATAATCTCAACTTAATACTTATGAAATAGTTATATGTCATATATCAAAAAGAGAATTCCATTTGCCTCCATTCTGACATTGATTGCTATAATAAATTATTTAGAACCACTCAATCTTATCAAACCATAGTTTTTCTTTTCTCCCTCACATTAGCCAGAAGCCCTCTTCTAAAAGCTATAGGTTAGAAGAGAGAAGGAGGAAAAAAAAGATCATTGAAGTATTTTACTTCCCCTTGACTATCGGTACTGCAAGAAATAGAATTCATGAGTAGATCACTCCTATTGAAAGCTGACCTCACTATCATAAACAGACTCCTTCAGAATATTTAACTGAACTGAGTCAGGATTTTCAGGGATTTCTTTTTTTAAATTAATTTTTGTTAGGGTATAGTTGCTTTCCAATATTGTTAGTTTCTACTGTATAGCAAAGTGAATCAGCTATATGTGTACATATATCCCCTCTTTTTTGGGTTTTCTTTTCCATATAGGTCAGCACAAAGCATTTGGTAGAGTTCTCTGTACTATACAGTAGGTTCTCATGAGTTATCTTCTCTTTTATACATAGCATCAATAGTGTATGTAAGGCAGTCCCAGTCTCCTAACTCTGCCCACACCCTCTTTACCCCCTTTGGTGTCCATAGGTTTGTTCTCTATGTCTGTGTCTCTATTTATTTTGTAGATAAGGCCACCTATACCATTTTTCTGTGTTCTACATATATGCAGTAATATACAATATTTGTCTTGCTGACTACTTTACTCTGTGTGACAGTCTCTTGGTCCACTCATGTCTCTAGAAATAACCTAGTTTTATTCCTTTCTTACGGCTGAGCCAGGGCTCTTTTAGTCTACAGATGACGGTAGAGTGAAAAGAGCTGCTAGGCAATCAAGTATTATTGAAATGAGTATAATTATATAGAAATGAATGGAATTTACAAAAGAAAATATAGTGGTGGCTGTTTAATTAAAATATTTTGGGCACTATTTTTGATATTTTAAGTAGAAAAGTGAACAAAAATGTTTTTTGAAATATGGACCAAATTAATTAGGTTAAAATCTACATGTTAGAATTTTAAGTCGACCAAAAGCTACTTCTAATAGATTTTAAATGGTTCTGATTTTTAACTTAGCCATGTTGCTCAGTCTGACATGTAACATGTCACATATCACATCTCAAGGCCAAATCTCAGTGATAAGTCACTGATGTCAGTTACAATATTTTCAAAAGTTAAGCACTGTGATTTCTAGGAGAAGCAAGGAGTCTCCCCAGATATAAATAATATAATGGAAAACAGAAGACTATACAGTTCAGTTCAGTTGCTCAGTCATGTCCGACTCTTTGCAACCCCATGAATCACAGCACACCAGGCCTCCTTGTCCATCACCAACTCCTGGAGTTTACTCAGACTCATGTCCATCGAGTCAGTGATGCCATCCAGACATCTCATCCTCTCTTGTCCCCTTCTCCTCCTGCCCCCAATCCCTCCCAGCATCAGGGTCTTTTCCAGTGAGTCAACTCTTCACATGAGGTGGCCAAAATACTAGAGTTTCAGCTTCAACATCAGTCCTTCCAATGAACACCCAGGACTGATCTCCTTTAGGATGGACAGGCTGGATCTCCTTGCAGTCCAAGGGACTCTCAAGAGTCTTCTCCAACACCACAGTTCAAAAGCATCAATTCTTCCATGCTCAGCTTTCTTTATAGTCCAACTCTCGCATCCATACATGACCACTGGAAAAACCATAGCCTTGACTAGACAGACCTTTGTTGGCAAAGTAATGTCTCTGCTTTTTAATATGCTGTCTAGGTTGGTCATAACTTTCCTTCCAAGGAGTAAATGTCTTTTAGTTTCATATCTGCAGTCACTATCTGCAGTGATTGGGAGCCCCAAAAAATAAAGTCTGACACTGTTTCCACTGTTTCCCCATCTATTTCCCATGAAGTGATACATGAGCAGTAAAAGTCAAATTGCCTTTAAAGATTTACAAATATAGCTCTAGGTAGAAAACATGTAATAGGAAAGAAGGACTACCTTTACGTAGAAGTTACTAGAGGAAGGAAACTACACTGTGTAAACAACAGAAGCCCTGGGCATTGTTTTAGACACAACAGACCTAGATCTAGATTGTTGTCTAGAAGGGTGCTGAGTTCATTAGGTGCATTAGAACTGTGTGTCCTGAGAAGGGTAACTAACAGCAAATTCAACCTTAGGACTAGTGTAGTTGCATGGCAATGATACAGTGTCAAAGCTTATCAGAATTTTCAGGGAAAAATATCTCAAACATAGTCATACATGCAAGCTTAAATTTCAAAGCTCCCCCTTACAAATATATTTTCCAAGTCAAATGTTTTACAGTCGGAATTTCTAAAATCTGTTGCCTGTTTTGAAAATGCACATGATGAAGTCATCTTATATAAAATACTCATTGTAATGAATATATGCAACCATTGAGTGGATTTCATTAAGTCCTTACTATGTACCAGGCACTGTGTTAGTTTAATGGATACAGAGACAAAAACAGATAAAAGAACAACTCAAAATCTAGAGATAGTAAATGTTAAAATTGAAACAATTTATACTCAAGGTACTACACATAGAAGCATTCTCTGTGCTTCAGTCAGGGACATGGGCCACAAAAAAGTTTGAACTTTGAGCTAAGAGAGGAAGGATGAGCTTTTTACCATACCCCCACCCCAGATAAGACAAGGGGGTATATATTATTTTAAAAATGGCACAATGCATGCAAACATGGAAAAATGAAAGGTCATGATCTCATGATGAATTATGGCATATTAACATTACAGAGTTAATGAATTTACTTTCCCTTTCCCGGATCATTTCTTTGGTGCAGGATTACAACACTAATATCTGTAAAATAGAGGAAACAAACCAAAAAAAAAAAAAAAAAATAGAGGAAACATAGAAGGAAGACAAAACATAAAGAAATGTGTTTATTCCTCTTCCAATTGTAATTTGGGCTGTCCTTGCCTACAAAATAGAAAGATTTAGTTTAGATGTGGCTGGCACATACTGATATCATAAACACATAATTCAGTTTCAGGATCACATTTTGCTTTTAAATTTCCAAAATATTTTCTCATGAACTGAGTGGATAAGAAAACATAAGAGTTTAAACAGCTATAGAACAATTTAGTAACATATCCACCATCAACTGACTTTTTTTTTTTTCCTGACTCTTAGTAGAGGTAACACTTTCTTCCTATCTCATGTAATTCGACTAGGGCTCCTCTTGATTTCCTAAGGGCAATAAGAACGAGAAGATATAGACTGCTCATTAACAGCCTATATGGGTTTTTGATCAGGATGGATCTTGGTAATTCCATTTTCTGCTGAAGGCATTGCATGGCAGACTAATTGCTGGCTATAAAGGTTTTACTCATTATGCTACACTTATCAACCCCTGGGGAAGAATGATATTCTCCCAGCCACCATGCTAATACTGATTTTCTTAAAACAGTACCATTGATTTGTACAGATTTTGTAATTTGTGTCTTTCCTTTTTATACTCGCCACCTCACTAGACTCTTAATGTGTGTTTGATGTCTTACCGTTTAATCAAGTCACGAGCTTGTGGACTAACAGAAAAGTTCAGATGTTTAATTGTGACCTTGCTGAATCCTACTGCATGAAGCCTAGTTGACTTAGAGAAGGTCACAACAGTGGAAAAGAGAGTACAGATTATATGTAACTGTTTTCAATTGCTTCCAGAGGAAAACTCCTAGGATCCATAACATTGATCTAGATCTTCCTCCTGTAGAGGCAGTGTTGTGCCCATAAAAACAGAGAATGAGTTACATAAGCTATCATCTCTTTAGAGAGAGGAAGAGATGAATCAGTTCATTGTTGAATGAAGAGTGTACATCCAATTTTCATGTTATCTGAAGAAAGCTTCTTAAAAGTGACTGTCAATTACAGAAAATTATTAATTATAGTGCCACATAGCATTGATTTTTATTTTGGAATTAGTGTTTCTTAAAGAATATCACTTGAGCATAATTTCTGTTATTTAGATAGCAATATTGCATGTTTCATCACTGTATTTTTAAACCATAGGAGAGAGCTGAGAAATCTGGCTTAATAGATGAAGGTTTTTGAATGAAATTATGATGTAACTTGCTTTCCTTGGAAAAATCATGTAGCACACACTCTGAGAGAGGAGGGAAAATGGCCATTCTGTCCTTTGCTAGACAATGATAACAACCTGGTAAGTGGTGAGACATTGGAAAGCTGGTGCTCCTTATAGCCTCCAGCTATAGACAGCTTCCTGCTTTGCTCTGATATGGAGCTAAAAAAGCCAGACTTCGAGAATACTCCATCAGCATGTGACAGAAGCAACAAGCTGGGAAAACTCAATGTTGTCATTCATTCTTCTGTTCATGTAACAAGTATATATGGTGCTGCGTTCCAAGAGTGAAGATAGGAAAGAAAATTATCCTGCATTCAAGAAGCAGGGTCTATTCTGGAATAAAGCAAATGGAAAAAAAGTACCTCAAATTGAGACGTGTCATCATGAAGCGTGAAACAAAGGAAGGAGAGATGGCTTATAGGCAGCTCTACTAAACAGGGTCCAGTCCGGAGACAGTTACAACTTCTGTTATTTAACAAGGTTCTTCAAGAAAAGCAATTGTTAGTATTGTTAGAGAACTGTTATGATAGAGAAACATTCTGTTACAGGGCTACATTCAGTCATGTCCAAATCTTTGCGACCCTATGGACTTAGCCCACCAGGTTCCTCTGTCCATGGGATTCTCCAGGCAAGAATACTGGAGTGGGTTGCCATGCCCTCCTCCAGGGGATCTTCCTGACCCAGGCATTGAACCAGGGATCTAACTAGCCTCTCTTACATCGCCTGCTTTGGCAGAATGACAGCCTGTAGTTCTTAACTACTAACACTACCTAGGAAGCCCTCTTACAGTGGTAGTACCTGTAATTACCTCTTGGACTGAACTAAAGGAGAGGATGTTGGAATTATAAAAATTTAAAAGCCCAGAGGAGGGGCTTTGTGGAGCTGGAAATATGACTTTTAAGGAGGAGGCATTACATGCATGAGATAGACATCCCAGGAGCACAGAGGAGGGAGCAGGGACTCAGACCTTGAAGGAGAACTACTAGAAGATGTTTGGTATCTCCAAGGGGTTACAATGAGAGTAGTTATGAAAGTGTTGGGGCCTCCCTGATAGATCAGTTGGTAAAGAATCTGCCTGCAATGCAGGAGACCCTGGTTTGATTCCTGGGTCTGGAAGATCTGCTGGAGAAGGGATAGAGTACCCACTCCAGTATCTTGGTCTTCCCTTGTGGCTCAGCTAGTAAAGAATTCGCCTGCAGCGTGGGAGACCTGGGTCTGATCCCTGGGTTGGGAAGATACCTTGGAGAAGGGAAAGGCTACCCACTCTAGTATTCTGGCCTGGAGAATTCCATGGACTGTATAGTCCCCAGTGTCACAAAGACTTGGACACGACTGAGCGACTTTCACTTTAAGGAAAATGTTGAAAACTGGACTCTGAAACCAAATGCTATCATTAAGTGAATTGTCACCATCAAAATCAAGACTCACTACTGTGGCGATGGTGGCTAGACAAAGAGCAAGTCAGAAACTGGAGGCAAAACACGAAGGACTAAAACCTTTCTTCCTCCTCTGACTTTCTAATATCCCTCTAATTCTCCCAGTGGCAGAAGCTAATAGGGATCCAAGCAGCAGAGCTGAAATACAGTTTACAGAGTCCTTGCTGAGCCCAGGAGAGTGAGTTTTAATCTGAGAAATAGTTCATCAGCTGGCACAGTCGGTAAATGTAAGGAAGTGAAAGATGGTGAAATGAGCAAAAAATTCACAAAAAAAAGAGAACCTTGAACTGAAGATGAAAGAATGGGCAGGAGTTTCCCAGGGTGAGGTAAGAAATTTTGTATGAGCTAGGACAGCAAATCATGAAGAAGAACCTGAGAACATTAGGTAGTGATTTGCATAAACAATTACTATGCAGCCATTAATGCTTTAAGACAGACTAGAACTGTTGAGGCAGACACTCTTGCTTAAGGAAGGCCTGGTGATTACAGGTTTTACTATAACTGGATAGAAGAGGAGGAGAATGGTTTAGAGTTCAGTGTAGGAATTATTCTTATATAATTATGGCAATGAACATGGCCATAAGGGAGTCAGTGCTGACAAATCTCAATCTGAAATTATACAAAAAAAAAAAAAAAGGTTGACATTCAAATTTGTTTAATATGAGCAAAGAGAAAGAAGAACTTCTTGCATATAATGAATCATAATGCCATTAACTCAATATTTTAAATATAAGGTGAATGAAAAAAATGCTATTTGGATGCTGAAAATTTAAAATATAATCATCATTTAGATAATAAAAATAAATCCCATAAGTGTATATCTTGAAACAGAGGGCACATATGATTAATCAGACCCTTGAGAGTCATCATCTCAAAGTAAGAAGAAGAAAAAGGTATAGTAAAATGGTAGAGAGAAGAATAAATCAAAGACTGGAGAGTATTTCAAAGAATTGCATGATACAGAAGCAGATTGAGGACAGCATTTCAAAAGAGGAGAGGTTGTTCAGTCTCTACAACTGGGAACAGTACATCAAAGATCATGGGGCTTAAGAAGATATAATCAATTTTTCAGAAGAGAATGACACAACCTTTGAGGGATCAATTTCTGTAGAATGGAAGGGCCAGAATCCAAAGTACTAAGATAGTAGAAAGGTTATTGAAAAAAGTGAAAAATTTTAGCAATCAAAGGAATATATAGCAATGTTCAAGCAAGTTACTTTTGAAATGAGAAGGCATTATAACCAATTCTGAGGTTTAGAGTGGACTATTCTTCTTTATAGTTGGGTATTTTAAAGAAATATTGGTATCAGCTCTTCACAGAAACCTTTTTGTGTGTCATATAGAACTGTGCTGAATCCTTCATATATATTATCACATTTAAGCTTCATATGTTAAGACATGAAATGTACATATTTAACATACCAGGAGACTGGCTTTAAGAGACAAAGGAACTTCATTAAAGTTACAGTGCAATATGTGTTATAATCTCCAGCTGTACTCATAGATTTGCCTATTTCTCTATTTTTCAGTTTCGTATAACTTTGAAGCTCTCTTTTCAGGCACCCACACACATTTAAGATTTATATATTTCTGATGAATTCACCTTTTCATGAGTCGCCCTGTATTCCTTCTAAGACTTACTCTCTAGAGATCCACATTGATATGAATCTGTACAAAACAACCTTCTTTACCTTCTGAACAGTTTCATTTTTTCATTTCTTTATCAAACCTAACATGCCTTTATATTTCAAATTAACCTCTTACGGACAGTATGTAGTTGGGATTGGCTATTTTATCCAGTTTGTTGTCTACTTTCAATGGGACTAGTGAATTTACATTTAGTGGAGTTACAGATCTGATTGGGCTTGAAGCTCCCATTGTTTATTATTCTCCATTGAACTGTCACTTCTCGATTAATAAAAAATGTTTAGTATTTTAACTACTCTGTTGGTATCATCAGTTATAGCTATATATCTTAGGGAATTGTAATACTCTCTCAGAATCTACATACCAGTGATATCATGTAAAATATAAGAACCTTGCACATGTCACTTCTCTTTACACTATCACATTCTTGGTAATATTATTTTCATATATTTTACAACTCACAATAGGTGATTTTCTGCATTTAAACTGTCAACTGACTTTGAGACAGATAAAAAGGAAAAAAAAATATGTTCTTTAAAGTTACTCAAGGAGATCTTCCTTCTGGTGGTGTTTTTTTTCTTTCATATAGATTCATGTTCCCTATCACTTAGCCTGCTATCATTTCCCATCAGCCTGAAGAAGTTCCTCCATATTTCTATTAGTTCAGTTAAGGTGGTTACAAGTTCTCTTGGTCTTTGTCCAATCTGGAAAAGCATTTTTGCCTTTATATTTGAATAATATTTTCATTGGCTATTGAATGAAAGTAATCCTCACTGTATATGATTCTGATACGTATGAGTTTCGTTTACCGTGGTTAAATAATACCAATCCCTCACATTTCAGTTATCACTGTGTATTAGGAGTGAGTACAAATTTTGCTGCTCTCTCTTCAATCCACAAATCTCTGGATAAGTAAGAAATGCCTATTAGGATTAGCAATCAATTGCGCCATTTCTTCCAAAGTCATTCAGGGACTGATCAATGCGCATCGTTACTCAAGTGCAGGGAGCGAGGTGTGACACACTCTTGTGCCTTGGTGATGAACTTCTGACATGTTACAAATATAGATACTTAGGAAAGGCAATTGGTCAACGCTGATGAAAGTGCAGTGAAGAAACAAAAAGGTATAAACTTAAAGTGAAATTGAAATTGAACATAAACGGAGTTATAGACGAATAGCTATCAGAATGTTGACATTGCTGTCATTCAAGAGGCTCAAGTTATATACCCAGTAAACAAGCACTGTCTCAAATTACAGATACTTCACTATCAAAATTGATCTATCCCTCTGTGAAAAGGAAAGATGACTCTAAATTTAAGGTAGTTTATATTTGGGGATCAAAAACCTATTTAGTAGCCTCATGATAGCTTTAGAAACCATTTTCAGAAATATGATGTATACACAATCTACATACAGTTTGAGAAGTACATATAGACACTGACGCCTACTTTAAAAAAAAAAGTGAAAGTCACTCAGTTCTGTCTGACTCTTTGCAACCCCAAGGACTGTATAGTCCCTGGCATTCTCCAGACTAGAATACTGGAGTGGGTAGTAAGTAGCCTTTCCCTTCTCCAGGGAATCTTCCCAACCCAGAGATCAAACCCAGGTCTCCTCCACTATAGGCGGATGTTTTACCAGCTGAGCCACAAGGGAAGCCCAACATAAAACAAAATGCAGCTCAGAACTGAAATCTTCTCATTTCTCACACAAACTGTGTATGCTCTTCTTAAAAACTGAGTACACTTCAAAGAACTGCACATACACAAAGATACACAGAGTAAAAGATAAAAAGGCAATTTTAAAAATTCTGAGGCAATGTGGAAAATTCACACTCAAAAAAATAAGTGTGGTTAAATCTGTAATTGGCATGGATGTAGTATTTAAGCTGCTAAACGTAAAGTTTTCAGAAGTGCACATTTTCAGCTGCTTCATGGAGTCCTGGGTTTACTTGGGAAGTATTTCTCACTCAGGAATCATGAGTGAATGCTGCTGAAAATGCTGACCCTCTAAACCTTTTACACCAGAGTATCTCATGTGTTTTTAAATACCCAGATTCCTAATTCCATTTTTCATTGAATAACAGCTATCATTTATAAAAAAGCAAAGGAAACACTGACTTGCATGTATTATGCAGATTCCTGACAACCTGTTCCTACTTTTAACACGAGACACCATCACAACTTCATGTGTTTGACTGTGATTATGAAATGACTCCGTTAAATTCCACCCCTACACTACCACCCACTGGCATTGTGAAGACAAGGATAATTATGCTGCTGCTTAAATCGACAAACTCGGAGAACTCATTCATTTCCAATCAGCCTCTTTTAAGAAATCAGTGCAGTTCTCTGTAAATGACCAGCAAGTAACAGCAATGTTCTCAACAATAAACAGTCTCACAAGTGCACTGTTTTGACAGTTCTTAACCTACCTGGTCAAACAAAATATGCTGTCTCTCCAGTGCATGTCATTAAGCACTAGCTACAACACCATCAAAAAGGTTCATGGAGCATAGTATCCTACACTAATGTGATTTGAAAGTCTTATTTCATTACATGCCTGTGTCATATTGAATTAACATCATATCACAATTATCTGTTGTTTGCCCTAATAAGAAAGGATTTCTTATAATTAGATCTCTGTCTCATATTTACAAAAAGACAGATATAATTTGGAATAGATTAACTACTGTAAAATCACAAAAATGACTAAAGCAGAGGAAGGTTCATAGAATAATTTCCCCTAATCACATTTTCCTTTCTGTGTGTGTGTGGTGTAACATATATACACACACATACATATGTATATATATCTCCTTATATTTTTTGGTCATATCCTTATTAGATGTAAGATATATAGACATAGCATTTCTCTGTGTTGGTTTTTGTGTGTATACATATACAAATGCATTTATATAATTCCTATTACACATGAACAGACATTTGTATATAAACACATGTATACATATATGCTTGCATATAAATTAAACCCTTCATTTATGATTCAAGTAAGTAGGACCCATGCCATATTTGTGTGTTAATAAAATATACATATGGAATAGCCAAGTTTCAAATTAGATATTCTAGGTTTCCCTTTTTAATTTAGAGAATTTCATATTTTAAAACTAAAGTACCATATTCAAAAGTAGATTTGAGACATATCTTCATCATCTTTAAAACTATTCCAAGTATGAGTTTTGCTTATCATTTAGGGCTATTATTTGAGAAGTACAATTTGACTGTTAATATTTTTATGATTTTTTTTCTGTTTTAGTTTTTTTTAATGTTTTGAACTCATGTATCATTTAAGTGTATTTTATTTTGATGATCAGAGAGTTCCTTATTGCATAGAGTTATCTGAGAAACCTACATGCTTCATAGGATATCTTATTTTATAAGGTATTTAACTCATCTATGTTAAGTTGTACCTTTGTAACATCTCTAACCATGAATTAGTGTCTTTTTTCTTGTTAAAATCATACCACTGAACTGTGTATGATACAAGCTAAGCACAAAGAAAAAACTGAATTTGTTAATTGGGTACAGAATGAGGAAGAAGTTGAAGATGGTAATTTTTCAATCATTGCATTTGTTTCCCTCAGATGAATAGGCTTCAGGAAATGTATGGCCTCAGTGGATCACAAAATTCATAGATAACAGTCAACAAATGTTAATTTGCTACTCACTCACTAGAGACTTGTCCACAGTCTCATGATATTCAAGGAACCATTCTGTGAATCATGAAATATTAATCATTATTTTATTTGTCATCTGTTAATATGAGCAGTGCTACTGAATTCCTCTCTTTAAGGTGGACTGTTGATTCTAAACTGTCTTGAGTTTCATGTTAATTTCTCCTGCTGCAGTTGCAGCTAGATTAAATCTCCTCTTTTTTCACTAACTTCTGAAATTTTGAGAGGATATATTTCCCCTAGCCCTTTAATTTTCTTTAAAATATATGACAAGTTTCTCAGCATCACCTATACATAGAAGTTCCATCTCACTTCGGATAAATGAAAAGTGACATAGATTATTCATTATATCAAATAACCCAATATTCATAGCTAATGATTATACTACAGTGAGCAGAATATTAATAGCATGGTACCAAATAGATAAGAAGTTGTAATATAAAGTGGTGACTGCTAAAAAAGAGAGAAAAAGGAAAACATAGATTGGCAAGTCTAAGGAACACTAAGAGAAAATGGTATTATGAATAAAAAGAGAACCATGCTCTACATTCTCTGCTTGCTTATTTATGTTGTTCTATACTTACAACTGGAATATTCATGGTGGAATATGTTCCACAAAAATGTAAGTCTTGTAGTATTAAAAAAAAGCTTTCCCCCCATTATTCCTTCTAGTGATTAATACTTAATATTCTGAGACTCATTTATATGTAAATTATTACACTAAAGTTTTCTGCCTTCTGTGTCTGTCATATAAATACACTAACCTTAAATATCTGTTATATAATTGCTGTTAAATATCTTATGTCTGTATAAAATAGATCACTTATTTGTACACTAGTGTTAGAGTATTATATATTGTTATATATTTTTATATGGTTATGCTTAAAAATAACTTTATAACTGGAGAAGAACCTGGCAACCCACTCCAGTATTGCTGCCTGAAGATTCCCATGGAGAGGACCCCGGTGGGCTACAGTCCATAGGGTCACAAAAAGGCATGACTGAGGCAACTGAGTATGCACGCACTTAAAAATAAGTATACACACAAAATATCAATTCATTAAATCCTTATAGTAAACAATAGAGCTTGATCTCATATAAAGATAAGAAAAAGTTCAGAGAAAATGCCTTGCCTAAGATAATGCAACACCTTACACATGAAAACAGGATTTAAACAGATACCTACATGGCCTGATTTTTCCATATTTTTAACCATTATTCACGTTGGACTCTTTAAAGTGGCCTTCATTTAATAGTTTTTTTTTTTTTTAACTCCAACCTAATTCTGCATGCACTGATGATGATGATGTGATGATGATTAACACATTACCTGGACTACATAAAAAGGCAAGACTAGAAGATCCCTATATTATGATAGCCACTGAAGCTGCTAGGTGAACCCCTGCATCAGGTTGACTGAAATGCCTGGTCCAGATAAAGAAGTACTAGGGCAGAGCCTCCCTACACAGCGCTGGCAAAGCAGAGCTATGCTCTAGAGCAGCCAGCCTTTTTGGGACCAGGGACTGGTTTTGTGGAATACAATTTTTCCATGGGCCCAGGTGAGCAGGATGATTTAGATATGATTCAAGTGCATTATATTTGTTGTGAACTCCATTTCTTTTATTACTACATCAGCTTCAACTCAGATCATCAGGCATTAGATCCCAGAAGTTGGTGACCCCTACCCTAGCACACATCAGATGATGCTAAGCTGAAGAGAAGGTTTAAGTGAAAATAAGCCCCTCCTCAGGGCCTGAGTACATTAGAAGAAGCCCTGAGAGAGCATATGAGAAATCTCTTAACTGAAATCAGCAATGAGGAAAAGCAGTCTTAGCTAAGATTCTACAAAGCAAATCTGACATATAAGAAATCTAGTTCTTACAAGGAAATATCTCTTCCTAAAAACTGAGAGAGGATATACTCAGTGAAAGGAATATTAACACTTAGGAGTTAAGCCTTTTTAAATGATGGTTCTCCATACACATCATTGAATAAAAAAATATCTTTTTTTCATTCTCTGAAAATATATAAAATAAGAGCAATAAAAAGAAAATGAACCAAATTACTTGGTTAGAGAACTGTGACAGTTTTATCAGCCATGTATTACATTTTTATATTTGTTTAGATAAAAAGAAATTACTTTCTTTTTAAAAGTCATAAAAACCTTAAATCTAATGAACCTCTACAACTTTTCTCAGAGGAAATATAAATTTCTTACTTATTATAGCCTTAAAAGTTCTATCAACATGAATTTACATAAATATTAAGAAATACAAGTGAATCTATGACTAGGTTTATTGGTTTCAATATTGCTACTAATATTATCTTCCCTTATTTACTTCACTGGCAACAATTTGGCTATTTCCAAATAATTATTTGGGTTTTTGTCATGTTTCACATTTTATTACAGACTTTTTCTTAAAGTTTCTCTTTGATCAAATCTTCAACTTTGGTTCTATGTTCTTAGTTTCACCAATAGCAACAAAAGTATTCAATATGAAAGCAAAAAGGCTATAAAACCAAGCGTCAAAATCTGCACCATTACCCCAAAAATTATACTTAGAACTCATCAAAATTATCCTTTGGAGCCATAAAACCTTAAATATTTTTTTATTTTAGAAAGCCATTTGCATTTTTCGTGTCTATAAATTTTTAAGAAAATACTTTTTTCCCAAATGTATTATTGAAAATATGTCAATACTTTTAATGTATTTCTGTTTATGAAAAATATTTTCCTTAAATATATAATTCAATGCAAAATGATAAATCCAATGTTATTTTAAATTTAATAACTGCTTTTAAAAAATAAAAACACTCAAAGTTTATGTTTCTTAATCCCATTTAGCTTTAATACATTCAGTTCAGTTCAGTCGCTCAGTTGTATCCAATTCTTTGTGACCTCATGGACTGCAGCACGCCAGGCCTCCCTGTCCATCACCAACTCCTGAAGTTTACCCAAACTCATGTCTATTGAGTCAGTGATGCCATCCAACCATCTCATCCTCTGTCGTCCCCTTCTCCTTCTGCCCTCAATCTTTCCCAGCATCATGTCTTTTCAAATGAGTCAGCCCTTCGAGTAGGTGGCCAAAGTATTAGAGTTTCAGCTTCAACATCAGTCCTTCCAATGAACACCCAGGACTGATCTCTTTTAGGATGGACTGGTTGGATCTCCTTGCAGTCCAAGGGACTCTCAAAAGAGTCTTCTCCAACACCACAGTTCAAAAGTATTAATTCTTCTGCGCTCAGTTTTCTTTATAGTCCAACTCTCATATCCATATGTGACTAACTGCGAAAACCATAGCCTTGACTACACGGACCTTTGTTGGCAAAGTAATGTCTCTGCTTTTTAATATGCTGTCTTGGCAGGTCATGACTTTCCTTCCAAGGAGTAAAGGGAAAGGGAAGTCATTCAGTCATGCCCAACTCTTTGCAACCCCATGGACAGTAGCCTGCACCAAGCTCCTCTGTCCAGGGGATTTTCTAGGCAAGAATACTGGAGTGGGTTGCCATTTCCTTCTCCAGGGAATCTTCCCAACCCAGGGATTGAACCCAGGTCTCCCAGATTGTAGACAGACACTTTACTGTCTGAGCCACCAGGGAAGTCCTTCCAAGAGTAAGCGTCCTTTAATTTCATGGCTGCAACCACCTTCTGCAGTCATTTTGAAGCCCCCCAAAATAAAGTCAGCCACTGTTTCCCCATCTATTTGCCATGAAGTGATGGGACCGGATGCCATGATCTTAGTTTTCTGAATGTTGAGCTTTAAGCCAGTGTTTTCACTCTCCTCTTTCACTTTCATCAAGAGACTCTTTAGTTCTTTTTTTGCTTTAGTTCTTTGTGCCATAAGGGTGGTGTCATCTGCATGTCTGAGGTTATTGATATTTCTCCTGGCTATCTTGATTCCAGCTTGTGCTTCATCTAGACCAGTGTTTCTCATGATGTACTCTGCATATAAGTTAAATAAGCAGGGTGACAATATACAGCCTTGACGTACTCCTTTTCCTATTTGGAACCAGTCTGTTGTTCCATGTCCAGTTCTAACTGTTGCTTCCTGACCTGCATATAGGTTTCTCAAGAGGCAGGTCAGGTGACCTGGGATTCCAATCTCTTTCAGAATTTTCCACAGTTTATTGTGATCTATACAGTCGAAGGCTTTGGCATAGTCAATAAAACAGAAATATATGTTTTTCTGGAACTCTCTTGCTTTTTCGATGATCCAGCGGATATTGGCCATTTGATGTCTGGTTCCTCTGCCTTTTCTAAAACCAGCTTGAACATCTGGAAGTTCACAGTTCATGTATTGCTGAAGCCTGGCTTGGAGAATTTTGAGCATTTAATACATGATATAGTACAATTTATTATTACACCTAATAAAGTAATGTAAAAATCACTGTACAAAACAAAAACATTTTTAAAACACTTTTTAAATAACTCAGTAAAAAGCTTACCAATATAAAATTATTTATTACTAGTGGAATATAGAGACTACGTTGACTTTTATCTATTACATAGTAGCAGGGGCTTCTCGGATGGCTCATTGGTAAGGAATCTGCCTGCAATGCAGGAGACACAGGAGACGTGGATTCAATCCCTGGGTCAGGAAGATCCCCTGGGGAAGGAAATGGCAACCCACTCCAGTATGCTTGCCTGGGAAATTTCAGGGACAAAGAAGTCTGGAGGGCTACAGTTCATGGGGTCACAAAGAGTCCAACACGAGTGAGCAACTGAGCGCACACACACACACATATGGTAGTAGTAACTGGATTTACTCACTCAGATAAAATAGCTAGATAAATGAAAAATGTATGGAGCAGTCATTTTCACATATTTGACAGGAGGCAGAACTAGACAGCAATCTGTAAGACAAAGACCTAAAGGCACGGATTTGCTGTCTGGAGGCATACTCCAGCCATAGAACAGGGGCCAGGATCCCAGAGCAGTCTTGCTGAGTTGTGGAAACAAATGCAGAAGAACTCAGAAAGTCTGAGGGGACTAGGTATTGTGTAGTAGAGTTGCAGGAAGGAAAGAGATCTGCAGAAAAAAATTATGCTGGAAATCTGCACTGAGATCCTCTTGTATCTTTGCTGAAAGCACAGTTCTAAAGGAACATCTAACCACGCAGGCTCTGGTGGAGGTTGATTCAATCTCAACCTTATTTTCTCCTACAGCCCTAGTCAAAAAAAGTCTATCCCAGAGATTTTGTTCATGGGGACTGATGTCCCAAAGGCTGGCCTTTTTGGGTTAAGTACCTAGAAGACAGTTTTACCATTGAGAGCTACTTTAACCCTTGGAAACTTTGATCTTAGTCATGTGAATAGTTAGAATATACACTACCGCTTGACTTTTTATAAGAGTCATTACTCTTCTGTGTCCTAATAGCAATGAGCAGTTTGATGAGTCAAAATTCAGTAAATCTGAGAAAAATGATGATGGCACTTCCTTTCCTTTTTGAGGGGCATAAAATATAAATGAGTTGAGTGAGACCTAACTTGGCAAATCTAATGGGGGAAAAAGGAATAGTACTAATTCCTTCTCATATTCTTACTAGATAAAATATCTGTGTGTGTGTGTGTGTGAGTGTGTGTGTATGTTAGCAGTTCAGTCATGTCTGACTCTCTGTGACCCCATTGTAGCCTTCCAGGCTCCTCTGTTCATGAAATTCTCCAGGCAAGAATACTGGAGTAGCCATTCCATTCTCTAGGGAATCTTCCCAACTAGAGATCAAACCCAGGTCTCCTGCATTGCAATCGGATTCTTTAACATCTGAGCCACCGGGAAAGTATCAGTAGATTCATCCAGACACAACTAATCTTCAAAAGAGGTGTAATTGAAGGTCCATTATATAGATCAATACAATATAAGTTTATGAAAGGGTGGGTGGTCAGGATTGAACCCTCAATTCTTACTACCTTAAAAATGCTTAGCTTCCCCACCATTTAAGAATACCTCAAGAAATGCAAAAGCATCATTACCCTCCCCCCCACCCCACCATTTTCCTACATACTGAGATTTTTATCATGTTAATAGTCATTAGATTGAGCTTCCCTGGTAACTCAGTGATAAAGAATCCACCTGCCAGTGCAGGAGATGTGGGTTCAATCCCTGGGTCAGGAAGATCCCCTGGAGAAGGAAATGGCACTAGTATTCTTGCCTGGAAAATTCCATAGGAATTCCAGAGGAGCCTGGTGGGCTGCAGTTTCTGGTGTCACAGAAGGGTCAGACTTGACTTAGCAACTAAACAAGTCACTAGATTTGAATTCAAACTTATTTGTATTGCAGATTGATTCACCTCAACCCAAAGTGTCTTTGTATGATTAGCATTGCCCTTTCCATAGAGATAATGAAACACAAAGATGAAGTCAGTTGCATCATGAACCCATAATTGTTCTATTGTGACTAAATCGATTAATATCAATTGACTTTGCTAACCCAGTATGTACATCATACCTTAATAAAAACAAAATCTCTAATTCACTTATGTTTGATAATGTGATAAATACCAGTTTTGACTTTTTTGTAGCTACTGTCCTCCGTACCAACAAAGATCCAGCAAAATATGGCATAAAATTTGTTCATTGGCTTTGGCAATAGCTCTTGATTTCTGAAAAGCTGATAGTTCTGTGTACAAATAAGAGCACTGAAATAATTTATTTCTTTTTTCCCCCCTACTGGCAATGCTTCTAGTATATTGGAAGCAAAAACAATTACATATTTATCAATTTGAATTGTTTTCCTCATAAATTTCTTCTTCAAAATAATGATAATGGGCTTACATTCCTAGAACAAAAATAGCCAATTGATTTTAATTAAAATGATACAGTATCAAAGCCTGTCAGAAACAGACATGGATTCTTCTGGATAGCTGGAGGAAGAATGATTGCATCAATTATTTTAGAGAAGAAGGAAATTTCTCAAAAATTTAATGAATATAAAATACAGCTAAAATTATTAACATGTTTAACTACCTTTTTCACATAAAGTTTCATATCAGCAAATATAAGAATTAGCCTGAATAAATGTCTTGAATTGATATATGATGGAACATTGTGATAATTGTAAATCATAGTGTAAAGTCTCCTATAAATTTTGGCATCTTTACCTCTTTATTTATGTCACATGTAGAAATTTTCAGATGTACACACAAGAATAGATAATATAACAGACATACATATATACACATGTATATATAAAACAAATATGTATGTTTTATATATTACTGAATTAAGTTAATATTTTTTGAGATTTTTCATACATATATGTATATTTCAGTGTTATAAGTATCTTAATAATTAGCCATGACTTTTGACACTTTAAAGCTGAGGGAAAAGAATGTGTAAAGAAAAAAAAAAAACACGTAAGCCTTCCCCAGTCTCGTTTTTCTTTTGTCCTAGTAGCATTTGTTTCTGTGCATATTTACTATTTGTTTATGTTCCTTTAAATATTAAATGAAAATTGTTCTCTGCTATTTAAAATTTTGATACGCCACAATTGCAATTATGATTGCCATTATATTATGAGATATATCCATGTTGGTAGATGGTTGCTATAATTAGCTTATATTATTTTTATTTTTCATTACCATGCATGGAAATTCCTCCCACTATTTATCCTTAAAAGCAATGTTTTAATGCGCAGTTTGGAAATTTACGAAGCAACCTTGCATTCCTGATATACTCAACTCATTCATGATGTTTTTGTATGTTGCTGCATTAGATTTTCTAATATTTTGTTGTGAATTTTTGCATCTGTGTTTATGAGTAATATAGGCCTGTAAGTTCCTTTTTACAGGTTTTAGTATCAAATTTATATTGACTTCAGAAAACAAGTTGGACACTGTTTCCCTCTTATATACTCTCTGGAGGCTTTTGTAGATGATTGATGTTAATTCTTAAATGTAACTTGAATACATTCATGAATATATCTAGGTCTATTATTATTTTCTCAGAATATTTGTCTATAGATTTCACTTTTTAAATAAATATTTAGGACATTTAGAGGTCAGTTTCTTCTTGTGTTTAGATAATTTACATTTTTCTAGTAATTTGTTCTTTTTGAGTTTTCTGTGTTATAAGTATAAAGTTGCTCATAATATTCTCATATTGTTTTGAATTACATTGAGGTATATATGCTATATTCCCTTTATATTCCTGAAATGTTTTATTTGCTTTTTTTTTTTTTTTCAATTTTCTACTTTAAGAAGTCTGCACATACTATTGTTATTATGTTAGTCTTTTCAGAGACCTAATTTTCACTTGTCCTTTTTCTTTATTGTAGATTTATCTTCTTCTTCACTGAGTTTGATTGCTCCATTTGCTATTTTTCTCTGATTTTTGAGGAGCTAATAGGCACACTGCTTCAAAATTTATTTTAAAAAACTTTGCCTTCTGGAGTTTTAGCCTTTCTTATTCCCTAGTATGTGCATTATGACAAATTTTCCCTGTAAATAAACTTTAGCTGCAACACATTTAATATTTTACTTTATTATACTGTATATCTGTTTCTAAAGCCCATTACTTTCTATTGGAACTGTGTGTTATTTAAGTGTTTAATTTCCAAAATAGAATATTTTCTAATTATCTGACTGTTTCTGCTACCTTATATCTGTGAAGCTTTGCATACATATCTTTTACTTTATCTTACATATGCTGAGATTTGCTTATGGCCCAGCTTGGCCTATTTTTGTAATCTTTTTTTTACAAAAAGCACTAGAAAATAATGTTTGTTCTCCAAATGGGGGATATAGTAGTCTGTACATATCAATTTGTTGAATTTGTTGTTAATGATGTTCAAATCTTATCTTTATTATTTTATTTTTCCACTTACTTGTGTGTAAAATATAGAGGTTTATTAAAATCTTCAACTCTAATTCAGATTTCCCTACTTCTTCTTTGACCTTTCCAGATATTTTATTTATGGATTTAGATGATGTATAACTGTTCTATACAGTAGAATAGCTGCTGTCTCAGGTTTATATTTACATTTAAATTAATTAAAATTAAATTAAAACCTAGTTCCCTGTTCACAATAGCCATACTTCAAATGCCCAATAGTTACATATTGGGCATTGGCTCTTATATTGGCTAGTGAAGATACAGAACATTTCTATCATCCCAGAATGTCCTATTGGACAGCACTGCTATATAATTACATTTATATAAATTTAGATTTATTATACCTGTTGGTAACTTGAAAGTTTTTATGACAGTGAAAGATCTTTCCATATCTAGAAATCCTGTTTTGTTTCTTGTTTTTTATTTCTCTTTGGCTTATGTTTGAGTAATTGCACAAAATTTTTTTTGGTTAGTTTTGCATGCCTTATTTCCATTTATTATTTTTCATTATTTTTGTGTACATACACTTTTAGATAAAAACTACTCTAGAGCAATTAATTGTTTTAAACTTGTTTTAGCACAAATGCATTTGAGTTTAAATCTAATATCTTATTATGCGCTTTCTATATATCTTCTCTGTTCTATGTTTTTCCTCATTTCTTTTCTTCTTTTAGTTATATATTTTTTTGTTAACCACTGTTTGCCTTAACCAACTCAGAACATACACAATTTATTATTGTGGTAACTGTGATGGCTTCCCTTCTAAATTAAAACTTGCCTCATTAAATTAGATAAAATTAGTAAATATCTAGTCTTCTCAACAGACAATTGATTTCATTTTCAACTTAGCAATTTGTATATTATTTTTAATATTTTATTTATACACATAAAATTCCTTCATTCCATCTGTAATTTCCCATGAGGGAATTTTTCTTTTTGACTAAAGTGCATTCTTCAGATTTTCCTTATTGCGCATCAGTCAGTAGCATCTGATTGACTTTTGTTCACCTGAATTTTGCCGTCATTCTTAAAATGTATTTTTGGCTGAGTTTAGACTTGTATAAAGCAGTCATTTTCTTTTATCAGAGTTAAGATATACCTCCTGTTGTTTTCTGCCTTGCATCTTGTGTGGAGAGATCTGTGTGATGTGATTGTCATTTCTATAAAGACAATTTGTTCTCCTCTCCTGTTTTAGCAGTTCTTTTTATCCTTGGTTTTCTTTAGTTTATCTCTGCAAAGTCTTGGTATGAATATTTTTTCAATCTATTCTTTTAAGAATCTGTGATTTGGGATATTTGTTTTACAAAATTGCGGCCATTCTCTCCAGTATTTTTTTCTGTGCTTTTTCTATCTCCTTTCCTTCTTTCTCTATCTCTTCTCCCTTTGGGAGTCTTGTGTTAGACTTTCATTTCAGTAATTTTCTGTTCAAAATCTCCTATTTCACATTTGCTTTTCTTTCATTTTTGTTTGGTTTTCTTTAAAAAGTACTTCTTTTTTCAAAGTAGGATTTATCACTGATTTTGTTGTTTTAATAGTCTCTAAGTTGTGTCCATGAGACTCTGTGGACTGTAGCCTGGCAGGCTCTTTTCTCCATGGGCTCTCCCTGGCAAGAAAACTGGAGCAGGTTGCCATGTCCTACTCTGGGGGACCTTCTCGACCCAGGGATTGAACAGTGTCTCCTACTTTGATGGGAAATTCTTTACCGTGGAACCACCAGGGAAGATTATTACTCATATTTCTCTTTAAATATTTCTGTATACTTAAAGTTTTTATAAGAATCAATTACAAAATTCATTTCAAGTGTAAAGTTTTTACATCCCAATGGGAAGGATTTTTTATTGTTTTTTTGTCTATCAATGCATTATTTTCAGGTATTTTATTATCTTGTGTGGGTAGTTAGGATCTTTGAGGATTTTGACTCTCCCTTCTCACCATTCTTGTATCACTTCTTGCTTTGTAGTGCTATTTCAGTTGCCTCCATTTAATCTTCAGTTCAGTTCATTCAATCTTACAGGCCCACAATAAAGAACCGAATCTTCCACAAAGTTTATGATTCTCCATCCTGTGGTTCTGTTTAACACATACAGACTAAACACAGCTAATGATTTGGCTCAACTCTTGTTTCAGAGGTTATGTTTGAAATGTTCCAGGATTTCCAGGCCAGGAATGATTGATATAATTTTACTTTATTTTTTGTAATAATTTACTTTTTTGTCTCCATTTACAAAGTTTTTGGTAGAAGGACCAGATTTCATTCCCTGGTTGTATGTAGTCAATATGGTTTCGACTTATCATTTTACAAGAAGCAGTTTACCCTGGAGGAGCTTAACTCCTGCCCACATTCCATTCTTTTTGTACCTAGAGCTCAAAAAGTCTGCAGCTTCAGCCTGGCTCGTTACTGCATGTTTTTATTCTATTTCTGGACACAGAGATTGTATTTGAGTCCAACAGTGCCTTTTAGGTTTTCTTCTTTAATATTTCATCTTTCATTACTGTATGTTTAGAACAGAGAGGGTGATCAAAGTGTGAACTCTGGGCTCCAACTTGACCTGAATGCTAGTGGCATTGATTTTTTACAAAACTGTGTAGCTGCTATATAGAATATTAGACCTTCCAGTCCTTTAAACAGATCATATTGACTACAAACATAAAGGTGAAATTATAAATTATGCAGCATGCAGGGAAGATAATGGAAACAGAATGCCTCTGTCTTTTAAAATAGTTTATGTGATATTGAGTTTGATTTTTCCAAGGTATTCAACTTAATTGCCAGATACAACTTTACTATACTGTTTTATACCTACAGACTAAGACTGGTTTTATTTTTCATAAGGCATATATTTGCTAACATTTCAAAGCATAACTCTTTGACTTCTGGCATTACTGCAAAAGATTTTTTTTCCACACTACCATTTTTTTAAAGTAAAACCATCTCATATTCTTTTATTAATCCTGAACATGATGCCTCTGTTTAATAATTGAAAGGAATGGCTCGAGGATCAAAACCTTAGGTCTATCAAAAAAGTTAGATTATTATTTTTTTTTTTTTTACTTTTTGTCGAACTTTGAAGTTTTTCTTCATGTGTTATTTTTTTGCTTTTCAGTATTTGTCAGGTTCATATTGATGAACATTGGTTAAAGCAGAACCACTTAGATTAAACAGAGCAATATAGTATCAGTATTAGCTTTTTCCTTTAAGACATTTGGTCATTGACTCTCCCATAAAGTTGGGGAAAAATTAATAGCTTAACTCCTTAGAATTTATATTGGGCTGTTATTGAATCAAGTTCCCCATACCAGTAGCTGCACTTAACAGTTGATGTATGTTTTGTGTATAAATACATTAACAGAGTACTATCATATTGTACTGTCATCATGATGCAGAGTATCCATTTAATGAGGCTTGAGATTGAATGTACTATTGAACACTACTGATCACAGGCTTGCAGTGAACTCCAAAAGAATGATTTAACTGTATATTTGGGCTGCATTTTAAAGCTGTGAATAAAAAGGTAGTATACTAAGACTCGAAGTATGGAAACTTAAGGTAAAGTTTAATTTCAGGAGATATTTTGTCAAGCTGATCAAATCTCCTCCAATGTTTAACTTGTTTTTGTAAGAGATCACTGAAATAGGACAATAAATTATGTAAATCTCATGATAAAATATATTTTACCAGACACTATCAGTGTAATTTTAAAAATGTTATCCATTTAATGTATGTACTTTGATACACAAAGTTAAACCTGGAGTTACAAGGCAGTTTATTTGAGACAGCTTTCCAAAATATGAACAAAAAGTAAAATGTTAAGTAATAAAATCAGCACTTAAAAGGAAACTAAAAGTTACACAACAAACTAACCAGAAAAATTCAGAATGATTTTTTTTAACATAAATGCGTGCCTTTTTATCCTATCCAAATAATAGAAGGTGGAATTCAATATTGTGAGCATGATTAAGGCAAAAGCCAAGAGAAAAACACTATGTTGTCTGTTACTTTATTTACAGAGTTCACAATTAGAAAAACAGAAGTATTCAGGTTAATGCAAATCTCCATGCTACAGATACCTGAGAAAGATTTACTCCTTAAGTGGTCATAAGTTGGACACTTTTTGATGAAGTGAGCATCAATTTAAATAAAATTGCTCCTTGTCAGGAAATGTTTTCTGTAAATGGCTAGAATAATTATATTTGCAGCATTCTAATCAACTTGGTTAATGATAAATAGCCTAACACTATCTGAATAAAAGTTTACTTGTTTTTTTTTTCCCCTCAAATATGCTGAAGAAATGCATTTTCATGAATAACATAGCAGAGGAAATAATTGTGGAATATCTGAGATTGTATTGGTTCTAATATTAATCTTAGTGAGTTACATTTTCTCAAAGTGAAGAATTGTAGGTATCTTCAGATCTATCTGCTTGGGTTCATCTGCTTGGAATTAGGCTGAAGAATTACCTGTGAATAAGGCAAAGATTCTCCAACTGGATATGTAACCTGGATATATTGTAATAAATAGTAGTTTTCAGTTCAGTTCAGTGACTCAGTCGTGTCCGACTCTTTGCGACCCTATGAATCGTAGCATGCCAGGCCTCCTTGTCCATCACCAACTCATAGTAGTTTTACAAGGATATAAATAAGATAATGCAAATAATTTTAGCCTAAATAAATTTCAATTTGGATGATATTAATCAGCTAATAGTTACAGTTAGTTTTAATGTTGTAACCTAATGGTAAATTTTCTAAGCCCGTTAGGTTACAATGTTAACTAAGAAATAAAAATAGTAAATTAAAAAATCAATTTGTGTCCTCATTAATCACTCATTCTTAAAACAAATACTATTTCATTTGAAAATTCCATTAAATGCTGATTTGGAAAAAATCTGAAAAATATTTCAATTTACATATTTAGCTCTTCATCTTATATTTGTTTACTTTTTTATAGTTATAATTGAATTTGGAAAGCAAAAGACTTTTTGAGGAAGCAGATGATTCATGAAAAAAGTTAAGAATAAATATTAAACTGAAAATTGAAGTTTTAAAGTAAATTAAAATATCATTATAATTTTAAACATAAACATAAAGAGATTAAATAATTTGAAATATTACTTTAAAAGACCAAGTCAATCTTTGTTTCTGATCTCTTGTTTTTAGTGTATAGGATTGCAAGAGATTTCTGTGTATTAATTTTATATCCTTTGACAGTATTGCATTCATTGATTGTAGCAGTTTTCTGGTGGCATCTTTAGGATTTTCTATGTATAGTATCATGTCATTTGCAAACACTGATAGTTTTACTTCTTTGTTTCCAATTTGGATTCCTTTTATTTCTTTTTCTTCTCAGAATGCAGTGGCTAGAACTTCCAAGAGTATGTTGAACAATAGTGATGAGAGTGGATATCCTTGTTTTATTCCTGACCTTAGAAGAAATGCTTTTAGCTTTTCAACACAGAGAATAATGTTTGCTTGGGTTTTTTATATATGGCCTTTATTGTGTTGAGGTAGGTTCCCTCTGTGCCCAGTTTCTGGAGAATTTTTATTATTAATATAAATCAGTGTTGAAATTTGCTGAAAGCTTTTTCTGCATCTATTGAGATGATCATGTAGTTTTTACTCTTCAACTTCTTAATATGGCATATCATGATTGAGTTGCATATAATGAAGAATCTTTGCATCCCTGCAATAAATCTCACTTGATCATGGTGAATGATGCTTTTAATATATTGATAGATTCAGTTTGATAGTATTTTGTTGTGTTCATCAAACAATGGAAACAGTGAGAGACTTTATTTTGGGGGGCTCCAAAATCACTGCAGATGGTGACTGCAGCCATGAAATTAAAAGATTCTTGCTCCTTGGAAGAAGAGTTATGATCAACTTAGATAACATATTAAAAAGCAGAGACATTACTTTGCCAACAAAGGTCCATCTAGTCAAAGCCATGGTTTTCCAGCAGTCATGTATGGATGTGAGTGTTGGACTATAAAGAAAGCTGAGCACTGAAGATGTGATGCTTTTGAACTGTGATGTTGGAGAAGACTCTTGAAAGTCCCTTGGACTGCACAGAGATCCAACCAGTCCATCCTAAAGGAGATCAGTCCTGAGTATTCGTTGGAAGGACTGATGTTGAAGCTAAAACTCCAATACTTTGGCCATCTGATAGGAAAAACTGACTCATTGGAAAAGACCCTGATGCTGGAAGAACTGAAGGTGGGAGGAGAAGGGGAGAGCAGAGGATGAGATGGTTGGATGGCATTACCATGAGATGGTTGGATGGAGGCGAGTTTGATGAAGCTCTGAGAAATGGTGATGGACAGAGAAGGCTGGAATGCTGCTGTCCATGGGGTTGCAAAGAGTTGGACATGACTGAGGGACTGAACTGAACTGAACTGTTGTGTTCATCAATGATATTGATGTGTAACTTTCTTTTTTGAATGTGATATCTTTGGCTTTAGTATCAGGGTGATGGTGGCCTCATAGAATAAGTTTTGTGAAACATCTGTTTTTAAGTCATTATCATTAACTAAGCATCTATTATGAGCAAGACACAGCAGTGGACTCTGTTATACTCTTTGTTCTCTTGACAATTTCTATTTATCCTCTGATACCCTTACCTAAGGGTATAAACTTAGAAGAATTGATGCTTTTGAATTGGTATTGAAGAAGACTCTTGTGAGTCCCTTGGACTTCAAGGAGATCCAATCTGTCAATCTTAAAGGAGATCAGTCCTGAGTGCTCAAGGAAGGACTGATGAAGCTGAAACTCCAATATTTGGCCACCTGATGCGAAGAGTTGACTCATTTGAAAAGACCCTGATGCTGGGAAAGGGGGAGAAAGGGACAAGAGAGAATGAGATGGTTGGATGACATCACCAACTCAGTGGACATGAGTTTGGGTAAAACCCGAGAGTTGGTGACAGACAGGGAAGCCTGGCTTGCTGCGGTTCATGGGGTCGCAAAGAGTTGGACATGACTGAGCGACTGAACTGAACTGAACTGAATGTGCTTAGCATAGGATTTGTACATAGTAAATGTTAAAAAAAGGTGTCAACTACTCTTACTACTACAGTTCATGTGTGGCATTGTGGTAACCTGGTTATAAAGGTAATGTTAAAATAAGTCTCTCTTATGCACTAGTTTGCAATTGTAATTGTCATATATAACATTAATGCAATAAGTATTATAACTTGTTTTTTCCTGTAAGCATTACTGTTAAATGACAGCATCATTTTTTAAAATAGAAAAGAGAGAAAAAATTTATTTTCCTCTACCACTATTCCAAAAAGAATCTGCTGTCACAACAATGATAAAGTAGAATACATTAAATACTTCCCATTATTCAAACTAAATGTGAGAAAAGCAAAATAAAGACATTTATTATTTGAGTCATAAAATTTTAAAATTAAAAACATATTTGTAACTTTGGCATATGAGGTGTTTACCAGTTTAAGTCATTAGAGGTGACACTTTAATGAATGGATAAATTTGCTGGCAATTACCACATTAGCCTTTTGACTAAATGGTTATAGGAGATTTCCTGTAAGATAATTTAAGCATAGCCTCACTGACCCTGTGTTTCTGGTGTTTCCTTAGCATTCATCTTTAAAATTGGTTTAAGGGTAGACTTCAGTTCCTCTTAGACCTTATTCAAATTATATTAATTAACAAAAAAAATTCTCATCTGCTCAGTGTCAGGTGTTAAAATGTTCATAATCAGCATAAAAGAAGTTTAACTCCCACACAGTCCCAAATTTTATCCACAGGAGAAAGCAGTACTGCTGTTTTTACTGTCTTTAGATTTTTTTTTTTTAATGGATCAGCCATGATTTCTGTGCAAGGTACACACACCTACATATTTACACACACACACACACACACACACACACACACTGGTAGCCATTCCAGTTCCTAGATCTAGCAGATACTTGAAGGAAATATTTGGAAACCTCCAGGTACACCCACAATAAACACTGTCTTACTCTACCAAGGACTTTGTGCCATATTGACGTTCTTTCTTTTATCCAAATTACTTTTTCTTTTCATGCCATGTGATGCACTCTACAACTCACCTTCTTCCTTGAATTCTTCAATTCTCACGTCCCTCTGCTCTCTGTCATCCTGTTTCACTCGCTTTGTATGTCTTTCCTGTTTCACTTGCTTTATTTCTCACTTAACACTTTTCAAATATTACCTTATGCTATAGTTGTTTCCTATGTATTTTTAAGAAGTGTGTTCTCATTAAATCTGTTGATTAAATTGTAGCCTCATGCACATTAAACTACAACTACTGCTGTTTCAAAATAAAATGCCACTAGGCTTCATCACTTGAAACCTACTTTAATTTATCCTTAATAGGTTTCTTTTATGTTCCCTACTTACTGCCTTTAGTTAACTATATTAAAAACAAAATACAATATCTATTTTACTCACAAAAATCCATTCATTTGTAAGTTCAAATTACCACAGAAAGAAAAGAAAATTTGAAATGTTAAAAGTTTAAGGTTCTTTTATCCTTGACCCAGAGGTCTCAATCCTGTTCTTTGAGTGTAAAAGCATTTTATAAAATTAATTTACACTAAGAGCTAGAGGTCATTTTCAAGAAACTCTAGAGAATTAGTGCCAAATAAGTTATATATATTTCACTGATTGCCAACAAGAAAAATCAATTTCCAGTGCTAATATCTATGAATTTAATTTGATCACTTATTAATATAATTAGAAGCAGTATTGCTTGGAGGCAAGTAGCTTAATCTATGAAGGAAGAAGAGAAATTTAAATCGACATGAATTTACTTACCAATATTCCAGATGGATGTCATACTTTGTGTTTTTCCCTGAGGTTACAGATAATCATGAAAATATGAGTCAGATATCTGTGCCTCTAAACTTAAGAAATAGAAGAGAAAAGTGGGTGGGGGGTTGGGACTTACTGGGTGTTCCAACATTAAAGGAGTGTTTTCATTGGTTCCTATGCTCAGACGAGGCTTCCCAGGTGGCTCAGTGGTAAAAAAAAAAAAAAAAAAAATCTGTCTTCCAATGCAGGACACGCAGGAGATACGGGTTTGATACCTGGATTGGGAAGATCCCCTGGAGTAGGAAATGGCAACCTGCTCCAGGATTCTTGCCTGGAAAATTCCATTAACAGAGGAGCCTATCAGGCTTAAGTCCATGGGATCACAGAGTCTGACATAACTAAGTGACTAAGCACACATGCACGCTCAGATGATAGACATATGATGTAAGAGAAGGACGGCAAAAAAAAATCTACCTACCAACAGGTGCACATAACAAATTGTTTATCCCCTTAAAGCCTTGATCTCCTTTGGGGACATCCAGGCTTTTCTCAGAAAATTATTGGGATAACAATCATACTATAGATGTGGGACATGTTTTGGCCACTACCTACTGCCTTTAAAGCCTGAAAATGAGGAATATTCAGAGGAATATCTAACTTTTGGTAAATATCTTTTTGGCTAGCTTTATTCAGGTACTAAAAGGTTAAAATGGAAGACTTAAACCTGTATCAGACTTTATTGCTTTTAACTCTCAATTTAAGAAATCAAGTAGTTAGGGCTTGAGCTTGCAAGCTATTTGATCCTTCATAAATAATTTGCAACTCAGTCCATTGTGCAGGGAAGATGTTAGGTGTCCACATGAAGAGAATAGATTGCCAGAGTTTGGGTCCCTATTTTTTTTTTTAACCACTTACTATCTAGCGATCATGAGACCTTTCCTATGTCTCAGTTTTATGATACATAATATCAATGCCTGCTTCATTGGGTAGGTGTGAAGCTTCAGGAGTTGATGCTATATACTTTAAGCCCATAGAGCTTCCCAGACGGCTCAGTGTTAAAGAATCAGCATGCCAAATCAGAAGACACAAGAGGTGTGGTTTCAATCACTGGGTTGGGAAGATCCCCTGGAGAAGGTAGTGGCAACCCACTCCAGTAATTTTGCCTGAGGAAATCTCATGGACAGAGAAGCCTAGTGGGCTACAGTCTATGAGGTAGCAAAGAGTTGGACATGACTTAACCGAGCCCACACACAAACACTTAAAGCACATAGAGTGGGACCTGACAAATTGCTGTTTATTTAGTTACAATTTTAGGAGTTAACTTGGAAGCCCTTCTGTTCTGGTTGGTCTCTGGGGTCTCAGGTGGTTGACTTGATTTTGTTCCACGTGGTCTCATCCTGCCGTAGTCCAGCTCAGGCTTCTTTATGTGATGGTGGAAAGAATTCCAGCACATCAAGGAATCTTAGTGAAACTACTTTTTATAACTTGGCTTGCATCTTGCTTGCTACTACTATCCTTTTGCCCTAAGCAATGGCCCAGATCCAAGTCGGCAGAAAGAGACTCAATTTCGGTGCCCGCAATCTAACACATTCTGTATGCATACACACATGTATGAACACATATGTATTTCAAATATCATATGCAAATCAATTTATTCCACTATATTTAAGTATGTGTGTGTGTATATATACACACACATATGCATGTATTTATTTACAAACATACATGAGTTATGACTTAAATATTAATAAGTGCCCTTTCAGGGCAACAGAAAAGCACCTCTGTATATGTATCAGAAATCAAATAAATATATGTGTAAGCAGAGAGGAATAAATCAAGGCATGGTGTGCTACTGCATAACTTATATCAACAAGTCACATCACTCTCTTCCATTGGTAAGATTTAAGAGCTCCACTAAGTTGGTAGTGTTTTATGTTTGGTTGCATAATAAATTATCACCAATATAATGTGCTGCCAGCCTACTCTGTGCATACAGAGTCCTCTTCTAGGCACTAAAGCCTGAGGAAAAAAAGTTTAAGTAATTTAAAATATAGTTGAGGTAAATCTGCAGATACATATTTGAAATTAGCCTAGCAAATTCTAAACAAGTGAGTGCATATAGTGACATAGATCTTGACTGGACATAGAAGAGTATAATTAGCTGTAGGGATTCAAGGGGAAGATATCTGGGGGGATTGTGTGATGAATATCTTATGTCAAGAAGAATACATGGTTAAGTGGAAGAACTAAATGTGGAAGTAGTGTGAAGTTAAGCTTGTTAAAGAAAGTAGGAAGAATATAAAAAACAGCACCTGTTACATTGAACTAGGGGGTTTAATGTCATAAACAGAAGGGAATTACTGGCTGTTTTTAGGAAAGATATAATCCATTGTGGTATTTACACTGCAGGTGACTTTTCTAATTAGTAGTTCTCTTAAACAGTTGAGGACTATAAATCTGAACTTTACCTATTTTGGTGGCTTTAAATGAACCCATTTTAACAGCTTTAAACGTGTACAAAGCATAAGTATAAATAAATCCAGTTTCCTTTCCAAATGATGCATAATCTTGATAATTTAAGAAATAATTTAGACATGATCTTTTAAATTATATTCTTTGCAGCCAAATTCTATTCCTTTCAGCCAAAGACGGAAAAGATCTAAAGAGTCAACAAAAACAAGACCAGGAGCTGACTGTGGCTCAGATCATGAACTCCTTATTGCCAAATTCAGACATAAAAGGAAGAAAGCAGAGAAAACCACTAGACCATTCAGGTATGACCTAAATCAAATCCCTAATAATTTTACAGTGAAAGAGAGAAATAGATTTAAGAGACTAGATCTGATAGACAGAGTGCCTGATGAACTATGGACGGAGGTTCATGACATTGTACAGGAGACAGGGAGTAGGAACATCCCCAAGAAAAAGAAATGAAAAAAAAAAAAGCAAAATGGCTGTCTGAGGAGGCCTTACAAATAGCTGTGAAAAGACGGGAAGTGAAAAGCAAAGGAGAAAAGGAAAGATATACCTATTTGAATGCAGAGTTCCAAAAACTAGCAGGGGAAGATAAGAAAGTCTTTCTCAGTGATCAGTGCAAAGAAATAGAGGAAAACAATAGAATGGGAAAGACTAGAGATCTCTTCAAGAAAATTAGAGGTACCAAGGGAACATTTCATGCAAAGATGGTCTCAATAAAGGACAGAAATGGTATGGGCCTAAGAGAAGCAGAAGATATTAAGAAGAGGTGGCAAGAATACACAGAAGAACTGTACAAAAAAGATCTTCACGACCTAGATAACCACGATGGTGTGATCACTCACCTAGAGCCAGACATCCTGGAATGTGAAGTCAAGTGGGCCTTAGGAAGCAACACTATGGACAAAGCTAGCGGAGGTGATGGAATTTCAGTTGAGCTATTTCAAATCCTAAAAGATGATGCTGTGAAAGTGCTGCACCCAATATGCCAGCAAATTTGGAAAATTCAGCATGGCCACAGGACTGGAAAAGGTCAGTTTTCATTCCAATTGCAAAGAAAGGCAATGCCAAAGAATGCCCAAACTACCACACAATTGCACTCATCTCACATGCTAGTCAAGTAATGTGCAAAATTCTCCAAGCCAGGCTTCAACAATATGAGAACGGTGAACTTCCATATGTTCAAACTGGTTTTAGAAAAGGCAGAGGAACCAGAGATCAAATTGCCAACATCCCCTGGATCATTGAAAAAGCAAGAGAGTTCCAGAAGAACATCTATTTCTGGTTCATTGACTATGCCAAAGCCTTTGACTCTATGGATCACAATAAACTATGGACAGTTCTGAAGGAGATGGGAATACCAGACCACCTGACCTCCCTCCTGAAAAGTCTGTATGCAGGTCAGGAAGCAACAGATAGAATTGGACATGGAACAACAGACTGGTTCCAAATAGGAAAAGGAGTACGTCAAGGCTGTATATTGTCACCCTGCTTATTTAACTTATATGCAGAGTACATCATGAGAAATGCTGGGCTGGAAGAAGCACAAGCTGGAATCAAGACCACCAGGAGATATATCAATAACCTCAGATATGCAGATGACACCACCCTTATGACAGAAAGTGAATAAGAACTAAGGAGCTTCTTGATGAAAGTGAAAGAGGAGAGTGAAAAAGTTGGCTTAAAGCTCAACATTCAGAAAACTAAGATCATGGCATCCAGTCCCATCACTTCATGGCAAATAGATGGGGAAACAGTGGAAACAGTGGCTGACTTTATTTTGGGGGGCTCCAAAATCACTGCAGATGATGATTGAAGCCATGAAATTAAAAGATGATTACTCCTTGGAAGAAAAGTTATGACCAACCTAGATAGCATATTAAAAAGCAGAGACATTACTTTGCCAACAAAGGTCCATCTAGTCAAGGCTATGGTTTTTCCAATAGTCATGTATGGGTGTGAGAATTGGATTATCAAGAAAGCTGAGTGCTGAAGAATTGATGCTTTTGAACTGGGGTGTTGGAGAAGTCTCTTGAGAGTCCCTTGGACTTCAAGGAGATCCAAACAGCACATCCTAAAGGAGATCAGTCCTGAATATTCATTGGAAGGACTGATGTTGAGGCTGAAGCTCCAATACTTTGGCCACCTGATGCGAAGAGCTGACTCATTTGAAAAGACCCTGATGCTGGGTAAGATTGAAGGCAGGAGGAGAAGGGGACGACAGAGGATGAGATGGTTGGCTGACATCATCGACTCGATGGGCATGAGTTTGAGTAAACTCCAGGAGTTGGTGATGGACAGGGAGACCTGTCGTGCTGCAGTCCATGGTTTTGCAAATAATTAGACATGACTGAGCGACTGAACTGAACTGATCTTTTTAGTGTATTGTTGTATTTGGGTAGACATGTTTCATTAAAAGTACTTCACAAAATATAAAATGTATAAATATTACCATTGAAATAGCTAAAATTGTATGTTTATCTTAGCTATGTTTTCTTTAGTTTTTCCATAACCTCTTTGGGGGTATTGAATTAAAATTAAAAGTCTTAGTGCCTCTGTGAGAGTTGTTTCTCAGAAACTTAATGTCAAATGTGACTTTCCCTATGGTCTTGGAGTTTCTATATCTTGGGAAGTGGCTCCAGTGAGCCAGAATACTCATTAAGTGCTAAGTAGTAAGCAGAATATAATAAGATACTGTAAAACTAGCCATTTATCAACTCTAGCCTAAATAACGGGAGAAGGTAATGATAGTATTTTAAAAAAAAGACCTACAAATTGGGAACTTATTTGAAGAGAAAGTTGCTAATTCTTCCTGCCACCACTTCATATGAAGTGAAAATCAGAAAATCACATAGAGATGTTAGGTGTGTGTTTTTTGGAGGGGGATTTTTAAGGTTACAAGAAATATCTTCTTGACAGAGAAATGAATAAAGAAGATGTGGTACATATATACAATGAGTATTAGTCATTGAAAAGAGTGAAATAATGCCATTTGCAGCAACGTAGATGAACTTAGAGATTTTCATACCGAGTGAAGTATATCAGAGAAGGTGAAATGTTGTATGACATTCCTTATATGTGAAATCTAAAAAGAAATGATACAAATGGACTTATTTACAAAGCAGACTCCCAGACTTAGAGAATGAACTTATGGTTACCAGGGTGGAACAATGAGTGGAGGAGATAGTCAGGGAGCTTAGGATCAAAATGTACACACTGCTATTTTTAAAATGGGTAACCAACAATGTCCTACTGTAGCGCACAGGGAACTCTGCTCAGGGTTATGTGGCAGCCGAGAGGGGAGGGGAGTTCGGTAGAGAATGGCTACAGGATATGTATGGCTGAGTCCCTTTGCTGTTTATCTGACACTATCACAACAATGTTAATTGGCACTAGAAGTGCAAACTAAAGTGTTAGAAGTAACTTTTAATCCAAGCCTGAAAAATCTGTAGGTAGGAATGTCCTGTGGCAGCAGAGTGAAGAAAACTTTATGAGAAATGGATAGAACTTAAATTCCACAAAGCAGTTTCCTATAGGCCAGAGTTGGACCTTGTGGAAGGGAGCATGGAAGGGAGCAAGAGTGAGTGTGCGCATCAGGTAGCCAGAAGCTAGACTCTGCGAGGGCCAAGTCTTAAAAGTCTAATGGGAAGAAGCCCTATCTTCATCAAGGAAATACAGGAAAAGTGATCTCTAATAATGAGTATTTTAAAGGAAATCTGAGAATATCCTTTGTTATTAACTTCAACATTTGACATAAAGGTAGTCCAGATGTTAAATTACAATTATCCCAACCACATGACATTATGCTTGTTTCCTAGAAATCATTACCCATTCCCTAAGTCTGAGAATAAATACAAATATCAATTAGAATGTAAAAGACGAGGTAAAGGAAACAGCAGAAAGAAGCTGAATGTGGATTATATGGAAGCTTACTTGAGACTTTCAGGTCAAAGCTGCCTGAAAATGGAACAGTTTTGATTCATTTGAGAGTAAAGTTTTTGTCATTAGACCATACAGCACTTGCAAATACTAGAATGTGATCATGAAAGCTTTGGAATTTCCTCAGTGTTTTATACAAGAAGAGGGACGGACAGTTCAACATAGCAGTTTGAAGACAGACAGGTAGGAGTGGTTGAAATTGCTGTATGTGTGAACTCACTACATTTAAATGTATGTTTAATCTTCTCAAGGTTCAGGATACTGAGGTTGGGATGAAATACATTGGTATGATATATACACCCTAACACATTAAAACAAAAAAAACCTTGACATCCTATAAAATATAGTGATTTCAGAATTGAAATAATATGTGAATGAAAAATGTTGCCTGTTGTAACAGTAAACAAAAGATGTTGCTGCCAACAAGCCACTATAGCAACTCCCAACGGTGTACTCCAGGAAATTCAGGATAAGGAAGAACAGTTACTGGCCCTTGATATCTAAGGTGCATGTCAAAGTAATATTTCAATGGGCCCAGACTCTCATATCTTCCGATACTAGAAAGTGCAGAGTTAGTTAACTTGAGATACTCAATTTTCTTTGCGTACAAGCTAAGTCACTGCATTTGTGTCTGACTTTGTGGCACTATGGACTGTAGCCCACCAGCCTCCTCTGTCCGTGGGATTATCCAGGCAAGAATACTGGAGTGGGTTGTCATGTCCTTCCCCAGGGGATCTTGCCTATGGAAGATCTAACCTGCGTCTAACCCCAGTGATCTAACCTGCATCTCATGATTTTCTTTAAATATCAGTAATCTTTTGAAGTGCTGACTATTTGGTCTTTGTTACAAAAACTCAGCTCTGTTTTGCCTCCTCTCTTACCTCTTTAGACAGTTTCTCAGAGCTTTCCGAGAGGCTGTCTTCTGGACATGAATCCTCAGTTTTGTCCACCAAATAAAACATAATTCTCAACTTTTAGATTGTGCTGTTTTTTTTTTTTTCAGTCAGCAGATATTTCAAGAAATAGATTAACAAGATAACTGTTAAATTTATTGTTTTTAATTCAAACTATATTTTAGGGCAAGGAAAATTATAATTAGATATTATCATAACATACTTAGAAATGACTCTGTATGTAGATCAGGCAAATCATACTCAAGGGACAATTGTTATTATTAGGAAAACCAACCTTCTGTGCCAAACATAGTAGAAAACTTTGGACAAACAAGTTTTTCTGAAATAAATGACAAATATTTCTATTCTAAACATTTATAGATTAGACACCAACAATAATAAAAATTTGCTTTTAAAGTTTTAAATTTGTAGAAAGAAAGTTTTTTTGCCTAATTTGGTATACAAAGTTAGGCAGAACCTGAACTTTATTGTGACAAGTTACCAAACTGGTGAAGTTTTAACGAAAAAAATTTGAAAATAGTTATGTAAATATTCACTGTTTCCTTCCTTATTTTTTTCTTTTACTCCTTTGTCTGATTTTTTAAAAATTTATTAATTTTTTTATTGGAGGATAATTGCTTTACAGAATTTTGTTGTTTTCTGTCAAATCTCCACATGAATGAGGCAGAGATATACATATATCCGCTCCCTTTTGAACTTTGCTCCCATCTACCTCCCCATCCCACCCCTCTAGGTTGATACAAAGCCCCTGTTTGAGTTTCCTGAGCCCTACAACAAATTCACTGCTTTTGAAAATAGCTACTTATTTTACATATGGCAAGGTAAGTTTCCATGTTACTCTTTCCATACATCTCATCCTCTCCTCCCCTCTCCCCATGTCCATGGGTCTATTCTCTATGTCTCCTTCTACATTGCTGCCCTGTAAGTAAATTTTTCAGTACCATTTTTCTAGAGGTGGCCAAAGTACTGGAGTTTCAGCATCAGTCCTTCCAATGAACACCTAGGGCTGATCTCCTTTAGGATGGACTGGTTAGATCTCCTTGCAGTCCAAGGGATTCTCAAGAGTCTTCTCCAACACCACAGTTCAAAAGCATCAATTTTTCAGTGCTCGGCTTTCTTCATAGTCCAACTCTCACATCCATACATGACCACTGGAAAAACCATAGCCTTGACCAGATGGACCTTTGTTGGCAAAGTAATGTCTCTGCTTTTTAATATGCTATCTAGTTTGGTCATAACTTTCCTTCCAAGGAGTAAGTGACTTTTAATTTCATGGCTGCAGTCACCATCTGCAGTGATTTTGGAGCCCAAAAAAATAAAGTCTGACACTGTTTCCACTGTTTTTCCATCTATTTCCCATGAGGTGATGGGACCAGATGCCATGATCTTAGTTTTCTGAATGTTAAGCTTTAAGCCAACTTTTTCACTCTCCTCTTTCACTTTCATCAAGAGGCTTTTTAGTTCTTCACTTTCTGCCATAAGGGTGATGTCATCTGCATATCTGAGGTTATTGATATTTCTCCCAGCAATCTTGATTCCAGCTTGTGCTTCTTCCTGCCCAGCGTTTCTCATGATGTATTCTGCATATAAGTTAAATAAGCAGGGTGACAATATACAGCCTTGACATATTCTTTTTCCTATTTAGAACCAGTCTGTTGTTCCATGCCCAGTTCTAACTGTTGCTTCCTGACCTATTATATTTCATTGATCTATATTTCTGTTTTTGTACCAGTGCCTTTCTGTCCTGATTACTGTAGCTTTATAGTATATTCTGAAGTCAGGTTGCCTGATTACTCCAGCTCTATTTTTATTACTCAAGATTGTTTTGGCTATTCAGGGTCTTTTATATTTCCATACAAATTGTAAACTCAGCATTATTTAAAATTGCCATGGAAGCAACCTGTCCATCAACAGAGGAATGGATCAATATATTCATTGGAATATTACTCACCTGTGAAAAGGAAAGAAATTGTCATTTGCAGAGGTGCAGATGAACCTGGAGACTGTCATACAGAGAGAAGTAAGTTAAAAAGTGAAAAAAAGAATAGTATATTAATGGACGCATGCAGAATCTAGGAAAAATAGTGGAGATGAGCTTATCTGCAAAGCAGAAGTAGAGAAACAGATGTGGAGAACATAAATATGGTTACCAAGAGGGAAGGGGGCGGGATGAGCTGGAAGATTGGGATTGACATATATGCCGATATATCCACTGTGCTGTGCTTAGTCACTCTGCCGTGTCTGACTCTTTGTGACCCCGTGGACTGTAGCCCATCAGGCTCCTCTGTCCATGGGGATGCTCCAGGCAAGGATACTGGAGTGGGTTGCCATGCCCTCCTCCAGGGAATATATACACTACTATGTATAAAATAGATAATGTATGAGAACCTACTGTATAGCACAGGGGTCTCTACTTGGCGCTCTGTGGTGAACTAAATGGGAAGGAAAGCCAAAAAAGAGAAGATACAGGTATGCATATGGCTGATTCACTTTGCTCTATAGCAGAAACTAACAAAACAATGTAATATAGCTATATTCCAATATAAGTAAATAAGTGAACATGAAGAAAAGACTGAAAAGTTATTTCCTTTTGTACCTACAACAAATATTTGTGCTAATTAATCTTGCCTTTTTAAATTGTTTGTTATAAATTGTATACAATATTTTATTAAGGAAATGTTTAATAGTATTAATAAAGCTGCCTTCAGGAATATTTGTAGAATTTTTGACATGGCGTGAAATGTCTCAACCATGTCCATACACAAATGTTGTTTTGAAAAGTAAAAACAGTTGTAATAAAAAGCACAGATCTATAAAATAGATAGAAATCAGCTAAAAAGGTGTTTGCTGTTCAGTTTAGGGCAAACTTTAGAAAAAAGTATTGAGACAATGCGTGGTGAAGTTTTGGGGAAAAAAAAAAAAAAACCCTTTTCATTCACAGCCTCTTCAGAATGCCAAAGATGTCAAAATTATAAAGGACTTCAGGGAAAGTATCAAATCTGGAATGTTGTCAGGAAAATATGGCATCAGCATAAAAATGAAGCCAGGGTGTGACTGAAAATTTCTTTGTTTAACTCTCCAAAAAATTTAAAGTCATACTTTGTAGGCTCTTTCAGAAGGCAGAAAGTTTGTTTCTTTTATATGTGCCTCTGACTCCCTGTTAAAAATAGTCTTCTGTTAATTCTTAAGGGTGTTTTCCCACAACTGTCTCATAAGAAGCCCAAGACTGAGAAAAGTTATTAGAATGAGATTTGTGAATCTGGTTTTCTTGTAATGGAGTGGATTAATAAGTTGACACATAAGATATCCTGAATTTTTTAAAAGACTTTTTTTCAGCTTGCCCTAAGTGCTGAAGGCTGTAGGAACTGTGGAGGTCTTTAGAACTGGGAACATACATGTCCAGTTATGGAGTCATGACTGCTGTCTACCTTTTGTCGCCCCCTTTCTATGGTAGTGTCTATTATATTTCCAACTTGGGTCACCTCAAAGTCATCTGCACATATTTTGAGGTCAGAAGACATCTTTAAGCTTCTGCCTTGTTTTCATTTCTTTTTTTATAAAATTGTTTTAAATTTTATTTATTTTGACTGTGCAACGTCTTTGTTGCTACAAGAGCTTTTCTGTAGTTATAGGGAGTGAGGGCTACTCTCTGGTTTCAATGTGCGTGTTTCTCAATGCAGTGGCTTCTCTTGTTGTGGAGCCTGGGGTCTAGGGCTCGTGGGCCCAGCGGTCACGGTTCCTGGACTCTAGGCAGGCTCAATGGTGTGGCCCACAGGCTTAGCTGCTCCACGGCATGTTGGGTCTTCCTGGACCAGGGATGGAACCCCATGTCTCCTGCATTGGCAGACAGGTTCTTCACCATCAGGGAAGCCCTGCCTTGGTTTTTTGTTGTTGTTGTTGTTTTTCTGAGTGCTCTTTACAAGTTCCCTTAAGAACTCAACTTCTAGGCTCTAAGGAATTCAAGCCACATGGAGAGACCACATGGGAACTGAGGTCTGAGTTATCCCAGCCTGAGCACAGATATATGTCGGTTAAGAAGCCTCCATATTGTGTCAGGCCCCATTCATTTCTGCCACTCTATTTATAGTTCTTCCAGCTGAGGCTTTGGCATTATGGAGCAGAGATAATCCACTCTGTCGTGCCCTGTCTGAGTTTCTTGCAAGAATTCAGAAACTTAATAAAATGAGCTTGGTGTTCAGCCACAAAGTTTGGAACCATTGGTAACATAGCAACAGATAGTAAAGCATTGGAAAGTTACAATTGATTTAAAAAATTTTTTTCAACATTTTAACCACCCCTATTTGATATTATGCTCATTCAGTGGAGGATTATTCCAAGAGAAGAGTGTCTTGAAACTAATAATTGACAAACTGAAGCTAAAGTGCAACAGAAAATAACCACATGGGGTGTTAAGAAGGAAAAACTAGAACTGACAAAAACATAGTTGAACCACAGGAATATATAGATTAAGGATTTAGAGGAGCAGTGCAAGCTGTCTTCAGATATGTGAAGGGCTGTCATGTGGAAGATGGATTAGACTTGTATTGTAGAACTCTAGAGAGCAGAACTAATACCTCACATTGGTAGGTACAGGGAAGCAGATTTTACACTTACTGAGAGGAAGTATTTTTCAGCTATCAGAGCAGTAAATTTGTGAACTGGTTCTGGAGGTAATAAACTTCTGTAATCTTTGAGGCAAGCCTGGACATATCAATGATGGTAAATTTCTAGAGAAAATTCTTGTTTTGCAGAGAACATTAAAGTAGTCATTCTATTTCCAACCATGATGTTGTATAAAAGTCTTGGAAATAAAAGCAAAACTAAACAAATGGGACCTAATGAAACTTAAAAGCTTTTGCACTACAAAGGAAACTATAAGTAAGGTGAAAAGACAGCCCTCAGATTGGGAGAAAATAATAGCAAATGAAGAAACAGACAAAGGATTAATCTCAAAAATATACAAGCAACTCCTGAAGCTCAATTCCAGAAAAATAAATGACCCAATCAAAAAATGGGCCAAAGAACTAAACAGACATTTCTCCAAAGAAGACATACAGATGGCTAACAAACACATGAAAAGATGCTCAACATCACTCATTATTAGAGAAATGCAAATCAAAACCACAATGAGGTACCATTACACGCCAGTCAGGATGGCTGCTATCCAAAAGTCTACAAGCAATCAATGCTGGAGAGGGTGTGGAGAAAAGGGAACCCTCTTACACTGTTGGTGGGAATGCAAACTAGTACAGCCGCTATGGAAAACAGTGTGGAGATTTCTTAAAAAACTGGAAATAGAACTGCCATATGACCCAGCAATCCCACTTCTGGGCATACACACTGAGGAAACCAGATCTGAAAGAGACACGTGCACCCCAATGTTCATCGCAGCACTGTTTATAATAGCCGGGACATGGAAGCAACCTAGATGCCCATCAGCAGATGAATGGATAAGGAAGCTGTGGTACATATACACCATGGAATATTACTCAGCCATGAAAAAGAATTCATTTGAACCAGTCCTAATGAGATGGATGAAGCTGGAGCCCATTATACAGAGTGAAGTAAGCCAGAAAGATAAAGAACATTACAGCATACTAACACATATATATGGAATTTAGAAAGATGGTAACGATAACCCTATATGCAAAACAGAAAAAGAGACACAGAAATACAGAACAGACTTTTGAACTCTGTGGGAGAAGGTGGGGGTGGGATGTTTTGAGAGAACAGCATGTATGCTATCTATGGTGAAACAGATCACCAGCCCAGGTGGGATGCATGAGACAAGTGCTCCGGCCTGGTGCACTGGGAAGACACAGAGGAATCGGGTGGAGAGGGAGGTGGGAGGGGGGATCGGGATTGGGAATACATGTAAATCCATGGCTGATTCATATCAATGTATGACAAAACCCACTGGAAAAAAAAAAAAAGTCTATGATATACCCTATATTTTTACAGTAACCTATTTCAAAATTTAGGTTTCTGGAGCAGAAGACAAAAGCAGCTTTCATATGGGATTTCTGTGATTTGCACTTTCAAGACCAACAAGTACTTAGTAATTATACACTACTCAGTAACAAATTTAGAAAAAGAAATGTGCTGAATAGATTAGGGAAATATCTATTGTACCTATGCATAAAGGTGTAAGTGACGCTAAGGTCAGTGTTATTTTACTTTATATATAATTCCATTTTACAGTGTGGGAGGCCTGGGTTGGGAAGATCCACTGGAGAAGGGAGTGGCTACCCACTCCAGTATTCTGGCCTGGAAAATTCCATAGACTGTTCCATGGGGTCACAAAGAGTCAGACATGACTGAGTGACTTTCACTTTCACTTTCCATTTTATAAATATAGTCATATAAACATTCCCTTGAGTGTACTGTCTCATTCTTCAAAAGATTTGATGGAGCCTCCATGAATATATGGGCCTCCACATGATTCTCAGAGGTTAAAGCATCTGCCTGCAATGCAGGAGACTTGGATTCAATCCCTGAGTTGGGAAGATCTCCTGGAGAAGGAAATGGCAACCACTCCCCATGAATATATACAACACAGTGAAACAAGAAAGTAAAAGTAGAATCTGAGTGATTTAGATGAAACAGTGGATAAGAAATACAAGAAAGTTAATATGCAAATAACATACTAATTATAGGCAAATAGAAACGTAGGGTAATAGTGATCAAAAAAATTTACATCATAATTATTATCACATTATTATTTATATTATCATTATCTTTGAAGTGGCTGTTTATTGATCCTTTATTCTTATATCACAATCCTCAGCATGTGTTATACATTATTTCATTGAATCTTCAATTGATTTTATGAAAAAGGAAACTGAGATCTAGAGAAAAGGATACCATTCTTAAGGCTACCCAGCTCAGTGAATTAACTGGGAATTGAACCCAGATCTTTTATAATAACTGAGATGAGTTTATAAGGCTATACAGTCTGTTGTTATAGCTGAGATCTGTACTCTTTATGGTTGAGATTTTTGGTCATGAAAAGGAGATGGATGTTGTATCTATTATAAGGCTTCTAAAGACCTTCCCTACTTTAGTTCACATTTTCTGAAATTCCGAGGTTAGATACTTTAGTTCTTGATTCAGCAGAGAACATAAGTATTCTTTGTGTGTCTGCAAGTAACATTGAGAGGGATGAACTAATACATATAGACTTAACAATTTAGAAAACAGCCAAAAGGTGGTTACTGAGGAGTTGTCAAAAGGAAGTAAAGTCATGAAATTCAAGAAGAAAGCAAGGCTGCCTAGGACAGATATCACCTATTTAATATTCCCTCCTACATAAAAGATACACAGTTCATCTTTCAAGGAGGTGAGGAATACAGGATTGTTCACTTTCACTTGGAAAATGTTCATCTTTGGGGCTAACAAATTGGCAAAAATTTTATCTACACAGTAAGTAGGTAAATTTGTGTCTTTATGAAAGGTGGATATTACTGGAAAAAAGAAGAGAAAAATATAGCTGATATTGAGATAAATAAAATTTTTTTTAACTTGTAGAAAGAATCAAGGTAAATAAAGAGAACTTTTCTAAATTTAAGATGGAAATTGATCAAGTCTTCATTATAGTATTTCAGGGACAGCATGTGCAGACATTAAAACAAGAGGTAAGAAAGTCAGATGGGGATGCTGGAGCTAGAGAAAGAAATAAATCATTTGTAATATTTTGCTTTTGCTTTGGAGTTTTCTGAAATATTTTATCTTGTTCATAGCAAAATTCTCTTAACTGGAAAAAAAATGAGAGTAAATCATATGCTTTTGTTAGTTTGGAATGACACTGCTGAAACCAGAAATTTTGTATGATGATGCTGACAGTTTATATAAGGGTGAGGATTCATGAGGTTCAAGCTATTAGATTTAGTCAGAAATGATATATGGAAGGAAGGTCTTTATGTGATTTGCCTAGTACATTGAGTTCATATTCAACTGCATTTGATGTTCAAGTACTATAACTTAAATGATACTTTGGATATTTTTCATAGTCTAGGCAAATAATTCCCCACATTACAAATTCATTATGAAATCCATAATAGTTTAAAATTTAAAGAGCTAAAAGTTCTAGATATCTCTACCTAATCAGGGAACTAAGATTCAAAAGTATTTATTCAGATATATTTATACCCTGTTTCTCTTGTCAGACCCTCATTTTTTTCTTTACTGAAGCACTTATAGAACTGGTCTATATCTACTTTTATAGATATAATTTTTAGGATGTCACAATGTAATATTTATTCCGGTACCTCCACCAGTAAGAATAACTCAGATTTACTTAAATTACTATCAGGCACTGATATCTGCTCTTCATTTCTCACAACAGTTTTGTAAGTATTTGCTATTGACCTATACCATATTGGAGATGAGAAAATTAAATGAAATTATAAATAATAAAAATTTTAGCAATTAAATTGGCTTTGGAAAGATTGTTTCTCTTAAATGAATTGACAGGCCTAAATTGCCAGATTCAGCTACACTTTTCTCCATATAAAAAAATGCAAAACTATACATAATGAGACCTTAATTTTTAAGTATTGAGAGAATATTTTGAGATTGATTATCTATTTCTTAGATGGAAAATAGTTTGTAATTATGATTTTTAGAGAATTATGTAAAGGTCCTGAGGTCTTTTATCAGCATATGATTATAAATATTATCATTAGTATCTAGAACATATCACATATATTTCACTCAATTATTTGTCATCCTTTATTGTTGTTCAGGCTCTAAGTCATGTCTGACTCTTTGCAACCCCATGGACTGCAGCATGTCTGGTTTCCCTGTTCCTCACTATCTCCTGGAGTTTATTCAGACTCATGTCCATTAAGTTGGCGATGCCATCCAATCATCTCATGGATTAACTGGTTTGATCTCCTTGAAGTCCAAGGAACTCGTAAGAATCTTCTTCAGCACCATAATTTGAAAGCATTAATTCTTTGGCACTCAGCCTTCTTTATGGTCCAACTCTAACATCTGTATATGACTACAGGAAAAATAATAGCTTTGACTAGGTGGACCTTTGTCAGCAAAGTGATGTCTCTGCTTTTTAATATGCTGTCTAAGTTTGTCATACCTCTTCTTCCAAGGAACAAGTGTCTTTTAATTTCATGGCTGCAGTAACCATCTACTGTGATTTTGGAGCCCAAGAAAATAAAATCTGTCACTATTTCAACTTTTTCTCCATCTGTTTACCATGAAGTGATGGAACTGGATGCCATGATCTTAGTTTTTTTAATGCTGACTTTCAAGCCAACATTTTCACTCTCCTCTTTCACCCTTATCAAGATGCTATTTAGTTCCTCTTCACTTTCTGCTATTACAGTGGTATCATATGGTGGTATCATATCATATCTGAGGCTAATGATACTTCTTCTGGCAATCTTGATTCCAATTTGTGTTTCATTCAGCCCAGCATTTCACCTGATGTACTCTGCACATAAGCACAGTACAATATACAGAGTACAATATACAGCCTTCAGTTCAGTTCAGTTCAGTCGCTCAGTCGTGTCAGACTCTGCAACCCCATAAATTGCAGCACGCCAGGCCTCCCTGTCCATCACCAGCTCCTGGAGTCCACCTAAACTCATGTCCGTCGAGTTGGTGCTGCCTTCCAACCATCTCATTCTCATATACAGCCTTGACATACTCTTTTCCCAATTTTGAACCAGTTTGTTGTTCCATCTCCAGTTCTGTTTCTTCTTGACGTGCACGCAGGTTTTTCAGGAGGCAGGTGACATGGTCTGTTGTTCCCATCTCTTTAAGAATTTTCCACACAAAACCCACTGCAATGTTGTGAAGTAATTAGCCTCCAACTAATAAAAATAAATGAAAAAATAATAATAATAAAAAAAAAGAATTTTCCACAAGTTTTTGTGATCCACACAGTCAAATTTCCAAGCTTGCTGTGATCCACACAGCCAATGGCTTTAGTGTAGTCAGTGAAGCAGAAGTAGATTTTTTTTGGAATTCTCTTGCTTTTTCTATGATCCAGTGGATGTTGGCAACTTGACCTCTGGTTCCTCAGTCTTTCCTAAATCCAGCTTGTATATCTGGTTGAGCATAACCTTGCTAGCCTGTGAAATGAGTGCATTGGCAACCTTAAATCTTAACTAAAACCTTTGAATAAAGACCATGTAAGTAAATGAAAAAGAAAAATATACCATTAGTATATCCATCATTCAGTGATAAGCTAAAAGTGTAATCCTTGGGAATCCTATGGATAATTTAGTGTAACCATTCATTTACCACAACAGTGACTACTAAGACTTTATCCAAGTTTACGAATGGGTGTTAAGTGTACTCCCTATTAGGTCTTCCCAAATTTCTAGAGATCTCACAGTTGAGTTTAGAATTTTTTAAGTACTCGATAGACCTTTTTCCCTTCTTGCCCTGGTCTCAGAATCCATTTATCTTCATTGAAGGTTTACTATAGATGATAAAAATAGTTGATATTTATTGTTAATAATGGGTCTGGTAAAATACAAAATATTTTGTTTGTAATTACTATTTAATCTTCACAGAAGTCAGAAAATACTACAAAAGCAGCATTATAATGCCATCTTTGCTTTATAGAAATTATGTAATTTGCCAGTAGCCAGTGAAAGGAGACAGTGATTCAACCTCATCAAGCTTTCTTTGATTCTACAGCCCACACAGCTTCCAGGTCATGGTGTTTATCACAATTGCTTATCTTTTTTATTTCTATTTAGTCCCCTTGAGAATACATTTCTCCCATATTAGTAATGATTCCTGTGGTCTCTCCTTGCCTCAGTTTTACAATAGTACTGTCTAGTGTATCCCTGCCTGTGAAAGTCTTGAAGCATTTAGCTTACTAAGCAAAAAATGAATTAACCACACTCCAAAAATCTTAGAACCAAGAAAATTCAGTTGGTACTCAGATAATATGCAACATAGCATTAAGCCTAGTACCATGTGTTTTATTTCCATAAATGATGATTCAAAATCTGCAAGCTGTGTATTTAGACAAAAGTAATGTTTTCCAAACTGACAGTAGCTGTAATGGAAATAATAATAAATGCACCATTTCCAAATGTGCTGGCACTGTACCAGTGGAAGATAAGGCAGAATAAAACTGTTTCTTGTCACATCTTCTATGAAGAAAATGTCACAACTTCAAAACAGTCTTCTTATTCTGTATTTTGTAAACGTGACAAAAATGTTTCTTTTTTTCAGAAGTAGAGAAATTTGAAAGGAAAAACTTTTTGAAAAGGGATTATATTTCTTATTTAGATTGTGATGGAGAAATAGATACTAGTAAATATACATCTAATAATTCTTTTTGGTATGTTAAATGAAGTTTTGAAATAAAAATTGTGGAGCAAGTAGACCATGGGAGTTTAGGTCGATTGTCTTTGCAAGGACTTTCCGGGGTCTAGTGGCTTGCCTTTGAGTGCAGGGGGTTCGGGTTCAATCTCTGTTTGGAGAGCTAAGATCTCATATGCCTCGTGGCCAAAAAACCAAAACATGAAATAGAAGCAGTATTATAACCAATGCAATAAAATTTTAAAAAACGGTCCACATCAAGAAGTTTCCTATTCCTATTACATATCTGCATTTCATCAAAGCATTTATAAAGTTGCCCACTTTTCTTGTCACAGCTCTTACTGTCACTTCCTTGTCTCACTGTCACTTGATTTCTTCTAGAACTCTGTTGAAATAATGATTTTAAAATAATTTCTTATCAGTCAGATCTAATTGCCTCTCATTTTTTGTTTTTTATTTTGAGATCATTCTCTCAAGTCTCCACTTGAAAGTGACCTCCAGTAACTTCCACATCACTGCCAATTTCTATTTTATTTCCCCTGACTACCTGCTCCATACTACTTCAATGATGCTATTTCCAATTTTAATTTGAATCACTTTCTTTTAATTTGCAAATATCTGGGGAGTTGTCAGGCTCATTCATGACTTCAAGAAACATTGATGTGCTACTGACTCTTACATAGCCACACCAACCACCCTCCTAAATCCTTACCTAATGTCTCTTACCCCAGTCTACTTGGGTATCAGCTATACTGCAAAACAGCTGTGGCCTTTCAGGGCATCCTCCATTACAGAAAGTATAGGAAAATTGAAGTTGCACAAGACAGTGTTCTCAAATGACACTGGCTAAATATTTTAGCATTGGTAATTTTATAAAAGCATATGATCCTCTGCATGCATGTGCCATACACCTGGTGTAGGAAAAGACCTGTGGAAATAAAAATCCGGACACTTAATTTGCTTCATCATGTATCTGCCTCTGCCTCTCTTTTTCTTTTTTTAAAGTTTATTTTACTCCAGTATAGTTGATTTACAAAATTGTATTAATTTATATTGTATAGCAAAGTGATTCAGTTACATATATGTATATATATTTTAATATGTGTACTTTCTTTATATTCTTTTCCACTTTATACTGTAGGATGTTGAATATACTTCCCTGTGCTATACAGTAGGACCTTATTGTTTATCCATTCTATATATTATATTTTATATCTGCTAATCCCAAACTCCCAATTCATCCCTCCCCTGTGCCCTTTCCCCTTAATAACCACAAGTCTGTCCTCTACATCTTTGAGTCTGTTTCTGTTTTGTTGATAAGTTCATTTGTATCATATAATAGATTTAACATATCAGTGACATCATACAATATTTGTTTCTTTTGTAGCATGTTTCTTCACATAGCATGATATAATACCTGTATTCATCCAAATCACTGCAAATGGCATTATTTCATTTTTAATGGCTGAGTAATATTCCATTGTGTATATATTATATATTCATACCATATCTTCTTTACCCATTCGTCAATGCATATTTTAGTTGTTTCCATGTGTTGACTGTTTAAAATAGTGCTGCTATGAATGCTGGCATGCATATATCTTTTTGAATTATGATTTGCTCCAGATACATGCCCAGGAGTGGATTGAAGGATCATATTGTAGCTCTATTTTTATATTTTAAAGGAAACTCCATATTGTTTTCCACAGTGGCTGTAACTGATTTACTTTCCCACCAATAGTGTAGGAGAGTTCCTTTTTCTCCACACCCTCTCCAGCATTTATCTGTAGACTTTTTAATGATGGCCATTCTGACTGGTGTAAGGGGGTACCTCACCATAGTTTTGATTTTAATTTCTAAATAATTAACAATGATGCCCTTTTCATGTGCCTGTTGGCCATCTGTATGTCTTCTTTATAGAAATATCTATATAGGTCTTTTATTCATATTTTGACTGGGTAATTTAGGGGTTTTTTTTGTTTGTTTGTTATTAAACTGTATATTTGTATACTTTGGAAATTTACCTTTCCTTTTCTAATCCATGCTCTACATTTCATCCATATTATACTGCACATATATTATTAATAATGATTTTCTCTTTACTCCCACAATTCAAATAATAACATGCAAACAATGAAGCACAGGAGGCAAGGCCCTTAAAATTATATTTCAATTACTTTCTCAAATTTTGTCATAACCCAGACAAAAATTCCCTACTCACTTTTTAAAATTAAGGAGATTGCCCATGACACAGCTACAATTTAGCCTCATTGTTGGGGTAGAGTGATTCACACTGCTTTTTTATTTACAGGTAATTGTGGCAGTCTTTCAATGATGCTGCACTTTATACTATTTGTATATAGTCAGGTATATAAATCAAAACATTATTTTGTATATCTGACTATTACATATATATCAGCATACCATACATACTCTCATTTGGGAAAATTCATATTAAATTACTAGCACGTGAAGGGCAATTCAATCCACATATTGCTTAAGCAAAATGCAGTTTTCTTGCAGCATGTTAAAATGCATTTCCAGAGCCCATTGTCAGATACAGCTTAATGCAACATTCATTTTATATGACCAGGGTGTTCATTTCCTTTTTTGGTTTTTTAGATATTGGCTCTTTTATCAGTAGCCTGTCTCCTTTTCATCTGAAGGTGATTACCAACAGTTTATGTTAATTTATTTCAAGAGGAAAGAGAGAATGTCTATGGGAATTATTTCTTGAGCTTCACTCAAATTTAAATATATTTAATTCAAGTATGTATTATTGAATTAATTGCTCTGGCCAGGAGGTTAAGATTTCACTGATTAGATTATGGCTGAGTCCTCTCGCCTACCTCCTGGTATAGTAGAGATGCTGCTGCTGCTAAGTCGCTTCAGTCGTGTCCGACTCTGTGCCACCCTATAGAGGGCAGTCCACCAGGCTCCCCCGCCCCTGGGATGACCTTCCATCGAAAGGTAGACTTTCTAATAGGAGGGGAGTTTGGGGGAGAGTGGATACAGAAATATGCATGGCTGAGTTGCTCAACTGTAACCCTGAAACTATCATGATGTTATTAATCATCTATACTCCAATATAAAAGAGTTTTTAACAAGACCTTTTAGAAAGAGGTGGTTTTCAAATGAATAAATTCAGCTACATCAAATATAATAATTACATTCATGTGGTTCCTACTTTATGACACATACATATAAAAATGTAGTGAGACTTTAGATATAAGTATATATTCAATGATTGCATTGTTATCTGTGTTTCAATCCTGCAGTATTGTTAAGACTTTATTGGGTATAGCTTAAACATCTTCCTCATATATAGTGTGGAAGAATTTTACTTACTAGTATTAGAAGTCAAGAAGAGACTGTTACTCAAAATGAAAAATCAATAAAAGAACATAATATCATTTGCCTTATCTCAAATAGCATAGTCCTCTACCTGGATTTGAGGTTAGAGGAATGACTGAGACACTCAGTGTCATAAATCTGCTTTAGAATGAGGTGAAGAATGGAGGAAAGAGTCAGATTCAAGACACACTGAGAAATCATTCCAGATTGTAATTTCATCATGAGTTATAGATGTGATAAAATTCATTGTGCAATTTTTATTATGTCAAAGAGAGCTTTAAAGCATTTTGGACTATAGGGTCAGTAAAAATGTCTTCTACTAAGTGGCCTCACACTCCCGCATTTGTATTGTATGTTGCATAGTATTTGAAGATGAATCTATTTAAATGCAAATATACAATCACAAAGCAGTGAAACCAAATTATACGCAAACAAAGCTACTTGAAATTGAGTAGTTAAGCATTTTCGAATTTAAGTTAAGCAAATCAAATTTAAAGGCATATTTGTTTCCTTTCGAAAACACTACTTAGCAACATTTAAACATGCCTTTTCCAGATTTGTTATTGCCTTACACCACCTAATATGCCTATAGCATTACAGCCATATTTTGAAGAAGTCCTCATTCCAGACTCATTCTCTAGCAGTGGAAATAATTTATTAACATAATTTTAAATGATGCTAAATAGTGAAATGGAAATAATTCTGGGAACTAAAAGATATACCAATTGGCATGTGTAGATACATCAATTTATGGAGAAGGTGCATTGTTTTGCCCAATGGTATAGTATGTTAAGTGAAATAAAAATCATGTCACTGAAAAAATAATAAAAGTAAGACCAGTATTTAGAATTATGAGGTGACAATATGATGTAAAAAAAAAGAGCTCTAATATCACCAGTTATTGAAACAAAGAGTATCAAAAGTATATTAAATGAATAATAATACAAAGATTACCCCTGAGCCAACAAAATTAGAGAAGATATTTGATCAAGTCATGGTGGCCTTAAAAAGATATTGACTAGTTATCTAGAGTCAAGTTGTCCCTGAATTAAAGTATGCTACATAAATATCTATAGGATAATTCAGTGGAAAGTTAGTAATAATAGTGATGGCAACAAACATTTATTTTGAAATATGCAAATATTTTGGAAGCTTTGTAGGAAATTTTTAACTGAATTTCTTGGATGTGGGGTTATTCAGGCTAAGTATTTCTCCTTGAATGAGTTTTGCAATTGCTGTCTTTCAAAGAATCTGTCCATTTCATCTAAGTTTTAGAACATACAGGCAGAGTACATCCTAATAATAACTTAGTATGCTTTTAATACTTATGAAAACTGTTGCAATGTCCCTTCTTTATTCTGGATGCTAGTAATTTGTGTCTTCTCTATCTACATTTTTAAATACTATTTTCTTGATCTTTTTCCAAATACTACTTGTTGATTTCCTTTATTTTCCTTACTGTGATTCTGTTTTCAATTTATTTCTTATCTTGCCTTTATTTCTCTCTTTCTACCAGTGGTGATTTTAATTTAATTTTTGTTTGTTTTTGATCATTTTAGTTTCCTCAAGCAGAAGCTTATATTATTGATTTGAGACTTACTGCCTAATAGAAGTATTTAATGAGATAAATTTCCTTTTGATCACTGTTTAAGCCCTATTCCATAAATATGGGTATGTTGTGTTTTCATTCTATTAAGTTAAATATAAGTTCTCATATATTTAACTTGGAATTCTTTGAATGATTTTTTCTTTGATCATTATTTTAATAAGAATTTTGTTGTTCAGTTGCCAAATATTCAGGAATTTTCAGATACCTTTGTTATTAATAGTGCCAATTTAATTTCACATAGTCAAATGACATGTATAGTTTCAATTTTTTAAGTGTATTGAAATTGATCTTGCTAGAGTTCCATAAGCACTTGAAAATAATATATATTCTGTTATTTCTTGGTAGAGTGTTTTAAAATGTCAGATCAAGATTGTTAATAAGGTTGTTCAAGTCTCCTGTACTATTTATTTCTACTTGTTCTCTCTTTTACTGGTAGAGTCTTATTAAAATATAACTCTATAATTACTGATTTCCCATTTCTGCCTTAGATTTTCAGTTTTTGCAACATTTGAAGCTCAGTTGTTAGCTTCACACATAGAATTTTTAACAAAAATATTGGGGAAAACTTAAGAAAAGAAATCATACAGGTCAATATCCCATATGTACTCAGGCAAAATACCCTTATTAAAGTTTTAGCAAATTAAATCTAACAATATATAAAAAGTCAAAAACTTTGTGACCAAGTTGGATTCATCCCAGGGATACAAGGTTAACCTATAAAAATTAATTTTGTTAAATATATCTTCATTCTACAAAAATAAAATAACTATAATAGTATCTCAACATACAAAGAAAAAGATTATTGACAAAATTCAGTCTTCTTACATCATTGAGAAGATTCCCGTGTGGCTCAGTGCTGAAGAATCCACCTGCCCATACAGAAGATGCTGGAGACACAGATTTGATCCCTGGGTCATGAAGATCCTCTGGAGAAGGAAATGGCAACCCAATCCAGTATTCTTGCCTGGAAAGTCCCATGGACAGAGGAGTCTGGTGGGCTAGAGTCCATAAGGTCACAAAAGAGTCAGACATGACTGAGCATGCACGTGGTTTTGGTTACATCATTGAACACTTTCAGCACACTGGGGATAAGAAGGATGGTGTAAGCAGATAAGAGCTAGCTACAAAATACCTACCACTAATATGATACTTATTTGTGGGATACTGAAAATTTTAATATAGTCTTATAAAAGCCAGGATTTCCACTTTCACTATTTTATTCAACATTGTACTAGATGTTCTACGTTTCATTGAGGCAAGGAAATAATTTGAAAGGCCTAGAGATTGGAAATAAGGAAGTCATTTTTGGTAGATGGTGTTTTTGTTTATAAAGACAACCCTGAGGACTTGGAAAAAGCTACTCAAAATAATAAGGTTTCAGGACATAGACTAATTTTTTTTTAAATGTCCTTTTTGTTTTAAGTAATGATGAAAAAGTGGGAATTTATAATAGCATCAAATACATGAAATATTTAGGAAAATTTTTAACAGCATATGTGCAAGATTTGAACACTGAAAATTACAATACAATGCTGAGAGACATTTAAAATGACTTAAATAAGGACATATATTCATGAATCAGAAGATTTAATGTTGTTCAGATGTTAGTTCCGTAAGTTAATCTGTTGACTCAGTTACTATCCTCATCAAGCCTTAGCTGGCATCTTTGTTAAAATTGACAAGATGATTCTGAAATTTATATAGAAATGCAAATGGCCTAGACAGATCAAAAAAAAAAAGACAAACTGGAAGATATGCTCTCCAGCCCCAAAATTTACAATAGATCTGTGTTCACAAAGACAGTGTGCTGTGTGTAAAAGGATAGAAAGAATAGGATCCAGAAATAGACTCCCAATATATAGACAGTTGATTTGGAACAAAATATGAAGAGAATTCAATAGAAAAAAGGATACTATTTTTAATATATGGTGCTAAAAAATTTGGACATGTGTGTATGTGCTAACTTGCTACAGTCACGTCCAACTCTGCAACACTATGGACTATAGCCCTTGGGGCTCCTCTGTCCATGGGATTCTCCAGGCAAGGATACTGCAGTGGCTCGTCATTTCCTCTCCCAGGGGTCTTCCCAAGCCAGGGATTGAACCCACATCTCTTACATCCCCTGCATTGGCAGGTGGGTTCTTTACCACTAGCACCACCTGGGAAGACCTGAAAAAATTGGACATCTGTACCTAAAAATTGCATTTTTACTCTATAAACCAGTGTTAATTTGAAATCTATCATAGTCATAAATATGAGCTGAAACTGTACAACTCCTAGTATATATCATAAGAGAAAATATTTCTTGACAGTTGATAGGTAGGTTTTTTTTTTCTCAGATGGTGAAAACCATGAATCATAAAAGAAAAAAAGACAACCTTTATACTGTGTAGACCATTAACTTAAGAAACACAAAGGCACACACAGTCTATGAGAAAATATTCAAAATACGTTCATCTAACGAAAGACTTGTTTCCTTTAAAAAAACAGTTACAACTCAATAATGAGAAAACAGCCTTTATAAAATGGACAGATGTTTTATGAATGAATCACATAAATATTATAGAAAATGAAAGAAGTCAGATATAAAAGACATCTGAGTAATTCTAAAGAAGATATCGCTAAAATGGCAGAGTTCATCAGTGGTTGTCAAAGGTTCGAAGAGGGAGAGGGGACTGAATCAAAGGGAACCTGAAGGAACATTTTAGAGAAATGAAAATGTTTCATATCATGATTACATGATAGTGATTGGTAGTTACTGAATTTATGTTTGTTAAAATGTAACATATTTTGCACTTAACATTTATTCTAAGAGTTTATGAGAAAGAGTTCCGATTGGCTTGCTCAACCAGATACTGAGAGTAGTCTGGGCCTGTGTTCAATAACAGGCAGGTCTAACAGCAGCTCTTTGGTTGTTATTGGGGTAGGAAAAGAAGGAACCCTTGTGTCTGCAAAGATGTAGGAATATTTTTATGAGTAACAGATATGAACTTTATACTGTTACACAATTATTGGGTCACTAATGCTCAGGGTACTAAGGATAAATTAATGCCTTCCAGTAATAACTACCAAACCCCTGAACCAATAGACATTATTGTTTACCAACAGGTATTATTGATAACCTTTATAAAAATGCCATAAGTTTGTTTAGATAGTCATCTCTCAGAGAAATTTGAACTTCTCCCAGTTTTGAGAAAATCCTTAGTCTAAGGTCCCGTGATGAACCTATTTCTTTCATCAGTTTCTATTTTGGTCTTGCCATGTAAGCCAAGGTATGTCTAGTAACTTGTGCTCTAAGGTAAATAAAAACACAGAGCTTTATACTTTAATAGGGGAAGAGTATTTTTTATCTCTATGACCATTGCTATGTTTGGATGTCATGCTTGGGAATATTGTAGCCATCTTCAAAGCATAGTTGGGCCCTCCAAAGGATGGCAAGGTGATAAAAAGTGGATGATGGATTTATGGTGACCTCTTTGAGTCACTAGTGTCATCATTCTTAGAGTTGAATAGTTGGATTTGATCTTATATGACATGAAAATTTTTTTACTGTTTAAGCTTCTTTGAAATGGATTACTATAATTGGTTGAATAAACCAATGCTACCTGATACAGAACCAAAAATAAAAATGAGAGGAAAACTACATACTTATTTTTATATAGCATTATTCATTTGACAGAACAATTTCCCATATAGTATTTAACCTCAAAATAAGCCTCAAATTTAATGTCAATTATGTATCACTGTTATAAAAATTAAAGATATTAGTTAGAAGTATTAAAAATGATATCATCTTGTTTAAGGTTCTGAGTAAGGAAAACAATCAGGGTTTGATTACAGAGTCTAGTGGATTTATTTTTCCTGTTCCTAATTTTGGTTTCTCAATCACAAATTTTTTTAAATAGATAATCCTGATTTGTTGCAGATGATTATGTGGATTTTACTATGTCTAATTTGCATTTGTTATCTTTGCTTCTGTAATACATAATATGACTTGTATAAAAGAAACCTTTGAAGCATATGAAAATGCAAACATACAAAAACTGAAAGAGAAATTCTTTTCTTTCAAAATATCTATTTCAAGAGGATTTTAGACACTGTTCAGTATTCTAACAGTGCTTAAATTTTTTAGGTCTTCTTCCTTTAGAAGTGCCATCAGTGATAGTTTATAAGTCACAGACACACAAATAACTTGTATTATCTTTTAGTCACACTTCAATTTGATCAAAATAGTATTTTCCTCCTGGAATCTTTTTACTTAATTTATCATGCTTGGTGTTAAACTGTGTCTCACTGTTTCCCCAAATGAAACCTATCATCAAATGAGAAATTTTTTCTGTCAGTTATATTATTTTTAAAGAAATGTTCAGTGGACTCTGTAGGAAATTTTCACAAAGGAGTTTAAAAGTTTTGGGTCAAATTCAAAATTGTTTTGATATTTACTTACAAGTGAATGAATTGAACTGGACAGAATCAAGTGTCTTAATTTTTCATATGCTTAAGAAAAATTTGCATCATATGTGTTGTAAACTGCCTTTATTCAGATAATCATACTAGTCATGTGAAAATTTTGTATGTATTCTGTGTAGCTGATTTTAACACTTTATTTCTTCTATTTCCTAGCAATGGTTTATATACTGTCCAATTTAATAAACAAAGACATTTTTAACCAGGAATCAAAAATTCTGAGACCAAAGTGACAAGTCTAGAAATACTCTAAGATATTATTTCATATTTCTTTGGTGGCTCCTGTTATGATTTGAGACCCAACTCAGTTTCTGCCAGAATCATGATACTGTCTTAAATGGAAATTTGACAGTGTAGTCTTTCTTAATGTGACAAGAGAAGAAAAAAGTACATGAAATCTTGAGATTTCTGGCCCAGAGCCTTTCAATGGAAAGTAGTAGCAGCAGATTCCAACCCGGAATGATTCTGAACTTCATATATGGTGAAACTTGTATTCTCACTTATGTTTGTCTTCCTTCTTTTGATAATTGATTTAATTTTTTTTTCATTTGCCTAAGTTTTGCTAACTAGTTTCTTCTGCTAGCAATGAATATCTGTCCAGTTTCATTCTTGATATATTCCTCACATAAAATTTGTTTTTTTTCCTCAGTAGTCACTAATCTTAGCTTCTTACTATGTAAATAAGTAATTCTATTTTCCCTTTGCAATCTATTTAGGACTTACTGTTAAGATGTGCCTTAGAACAATTTCTTCAATGATTCCAATCATTGCATCATCCACCTAAAACACATTCAGAATCTTATGATAGTTGAGTTAACAGAAATTTGGGAATGCATCTAGTTCAACTCTCTTAGTTGCATATGAGAAATATATCTGAATGGACTTCCCAGGTGGCTCAGATGGTAAAGTATCTGCCTGCAATGCGGGAGACCTGAGTTCAATCCCTGGGTTGGGAAGATCCCCTGGAGAAGGAAATGGCAACCCGCTCTAGTACTCTTGCCTGGGAAATTCCCTGGATGGAGGAGTCTGGGAGGCTACAGTCCATAGGGTTGCAAAGAGTCGGACATGATTGAGTGACTTCACTTTCACTTTAATCAGATCCACTCCCATATATAATATATCTGAAAGAGCAGAAATGACTGGCTTATAGGCTCCTCAAGTGTAAATTGACATAGGTTCCTGTGTTAATATAGGGGCATACACATGGATTTTGAAGTCAAGTGGAAATTGGATAAACTCTTATTTCTGTAAGACTCTTTCCTCAGTAATGAAGTTGAAATAATGACAACCCTCACATACTGTCTCAGTATTAAATGAGCTATTACTTTGAAGAAGCCTAAAGTTCCTAGAAAACAATGGAGTAATAGGTACTCAATAAATGTCACATGACTTGTTTTTAAATTGGTGTGCATGCATGCCCATACGTGCACGTGTCTGTGTGTGTGTGAGAGAGAGACAGACATAGATAGATATACCCATTAACGAATTGTCTTATAGATATTTCTATTAACTTTTACCATATATAACATTTAGTAAGCATGTTCTTTTTTTCATTACATATTTGTTTGATGGACTATCTGAGATTCTGATATAATTGGTTTTTCAGCTCTAATGATATACCTGTCAAGTAGTTAGGAAATATCAGATACAGATAACTTTAAAAACTTTTCTGTATTTAAAAAATCTTTTTTAATACTGTTTGGGTCAAATAAATTTGCTGATCCTTTATAAGGTACATTCCACTTCGAAAGTTGTTTGTCTATGTTCAGCATCATCTAGAAAAACAAATTGTATTGATTATTGGATCTAGCCAGATTATTACTTCATTGGTCCTAGAAAATTAAGAACTAATTTTAATAGTCTAAGTAATAATTATTGGTTTTGCTGATAGATGTTTGCAATAATTAAAGATTTTTTAAAAATCATTCTGAGAATGTTGAGCAGTGTTAGAGATCCACTGTGCCATGTAATAGATGCATCTCTGTCACTTAAAGGCTTCCCAAGTGACTCAGTGGTAAAAACTCTTCCTGCAATGCAGGAGCCGCAAGAGACTCAGGTTCAGTCCTTGGGTTGGGAAGCTCCCCTGGAGAAGGACATGGCAATCCACTCCAGTATTCTTGCCAGAGAATCCCATGTACAAAGCAGCCTGGTGGGCTACAGTCCATGGGGTTGCAAAGAGTCGGACAGACTGAAGCAGCTTGGCACACGTGCGCTGTTATCTAAGAATTCTGAGTACCAAAGAAACTATCCAAAGGGGCTCCTGAAGAGAAACAAATTTCAAACTCTTTCCATGGTGCCGTTTTTAGAAACATACTTTTCCCCAGCCATGCTATTATTTGTTGTGTGCTCCAAGACCAGATTTTCAATGCTTATATCATTGGTCTTCATAATAAAATCATCAACATGCATTTCAGTTAATGCCAGTTGGGATGTGAACACCTATTCACTAGGAACTGGACTGAAACAAACTAATTTCACATAGACTGTTGAACGGTAATGACTTTCCATCAATTACAACCGGAACTATTTTCTAAGCAGTGACCCAGAAATGAAAGGCTTTGTATCCCATTATCATTTCTCTGGAAAATATCATTCCCTTGAGGTCACTTACTCCTAAACAGTTCTAGAAAGCTTTATTGGCTTTAACAGGTGTGTTAGTGAGGGAGAGAAATCAGAATTCCATTCGAAATTGTTTTAAAACCTTCAAAATGCAATATCCTAAATTTCTATGGATGATAATAGAAATGACTAAAAAGTAAAATTTCCTTTGATGTACAAGAGACAACCTTAAATCTTAAATTATTCTTTCTAATAAACACATAACTCTTTGAGTGAAATATCCACTTCAAATAGTTAGATAATGTGATATTATTAAATGGGAACAATCATATGGAGGTAATTAATAGCTATAATGACTGTATTTGGGTTTATGTGTATAGGAATACATTTATACATAAATGATGGCAGTTTAAAAATGCTTTTTCTTGTGATTAGAACTTTTGAGATCTAAATGCATGTATTTTATTGTCTCATACTTTCTTAGCTTCTTAGAAAAGATGACTTTATAGTGAATTCTAGTCAGAAACAAAAAAGCAACCGAAATTGCATTGTATATTTGAAATTATTATTACACTATTTCTGATTTAATAAGATTTGCTTATCAATTATATCTAGATTTAACCTCTGGATTTATCCTTTATTTGATAGTGTGTTAATTTTAAACTAACATGACAATTATAAGTATCTCTGAATATTCAATCTGAGATTTTCTGCTAATTAATTCTACGGCTAAAATTAATTAATTTAATCTTACAGTTTTCTCTTTTCCTAATAAAAAATTAATATTTGAATAAGGTAAATATCAGAAGGATGAGATATTTACCATTATTTATTGTGAAATTCTTGGGCTTTAAATTCATTGAGACAAGGGTTAGAATTCTGACTCTATCTTTCAGTAACTTTATAAACTGTAAAAGTCTTACTTAATTTGACTATTTATCAGTTTTCTTATCTGGAAAAAAATGGATAGTATCTATCTCTTCAAATTTTATAAAGATTATAAATAATATATGGGATTCTGACAAAATATAAGTAGTCAATGGCTCAATGGTAAAGAATCTGCCTGAATGCAGGAACCACAGGAGACATGGATTTGATCCCTGCATCAGAAATATCCCCTGGAGGAGGGCATGGCGACCCATTCCAATATTCTTGCCTGGAGAATTCCATGGACAGAGGAGTCTGGTGGGCTCCAGTCCGTAGGGTCACAGAGAGTCAGACACGACTAAAGCATCTAAGCACAGCACAAGTAAACTTCCCTGGCAGTCCACTGGTTAAGACCATGCTTCCACTGCAGCAGACATGGGTTTGATCCCTGGTTGGGGAATGAAGATACATCATACAGTACAGTGCAGCCAAAAAAAAAAAAAAAAGATATAGAGCCTCTTACTTGCCATCCTTAGTACCTCGGCTTGGTCACCTTGGTAAGGTACATGTTGAAGTGCCAAGTTTCACACTCCTTCTCAAGAACATCCCAGCAGGAAGGAAGTGGGCTGTGGCAAAAAAACTTTAGCATATCGAAAGTGTGGTTCTGTTAAACAGGAAGAAGGGATGGTGGCTCTTGGATAGGCAACAATAGTATTTTCTTTTTTCCTGTTATGCCATATTTCTCTCATTCCAATAGATCTCATAATTTAGAGTTATAAATGCATTTGTGTGATTGTCCAATTAATTTGAGTTTTCTCTAGTAGACATTTAGCTTCTGCAGAAGCAGTTGTTTTCTGTTGAATCCCCATTACCTGAATGACTGCCATAGTTCAACAAATATTGACTGAATGAATGAATGCATGAGTGAAACTTCTGTAAAAATGCTGAAGTTTAAATTTTATTGACTTCTTACAACTTAAGTGATGCCAGTTCATACTTTGTGTGTGTGTAAATATATGGTTTCCATTTTTTTAGTTTGCTTCCTTAACTGTGTCTCTTACTGATTTCTAGTTTAATGTCATACTAAGTGTTTTATAGTGTCTACTTGGAACAACTGTATCAACCATTTCCGTTATGTTATGATTCTTTTTTGAATAGTGTAATGACCCTGATTGAAGAATTGGGAGGTAGGTCAGTGTGACTGCAGTTCTAGTTTGATAGCCAGGGTTTGTTAGGTGCTTGTTTTGCACATTCCAGTACATTTAGTACTTACTGTTTTTAAATTGTTTGCATGAAGATTTCTAATTCTCTACTAATGCATTCACTGGTCCTTATTTATGACCTGAAAACTTATAAGACAGAAAGGTGATTGTGTTACAGATGCATAGAATTTCATTTTTTTTAAACTGTATAGTCTTGTAGTGTCATCGACCATGTTCTTTTAATGTTTTATTTGTGACAATATGGAAAATACTCCATCCTGAAAGAAGCCATAAAAAAATCTCATGCCTATAATTTAGTTTGCTTGATTGAAGTATTAAAATAATATGTGTGTTTATTTCTTGTTATGAAGAAACAGCTTGCACCAATGAATGATCTTACTGAAGATAACTGGAAAACATAGATGAAATGTGTATATACACAAAAACAAATCTGAATGCAGGTAGTAGGAATCTTCTGAGTCACAATGTCAGAAAAAAGAACTATTCGTTGAAGTATGGTCAACATTCCCTCTGTTACATTGCCTGTCAGTGAATTTGCTGCTTTCTTATGTTGCAGGATAAGATACATAAAGGCTACAGAGGATGACTCTGAAGAGATAGAGACACTTATAGTTTAGTGTTGTTTTGTTTTGTAATTTCATATGAATTGGAAAGAAAGAATTGAAATTTTCACCTACTGTGTTCTTGGAGGCTTAAGAAGATGAGATCCAGAAGGAAAGAGAAGCATCAAAAACTAAAAACACAACCAGTTCATTCTTTATTTTCATTAGTTTGAGTCTTTTAAATTCATAATAGTACACAGGAGTAACTGTTTCATGGTCTAAGAAAAAGTGTCTTAGTTTTTCAATAGATTCTTATGGAGGCAGTATGGGGAAGGGAAATGGGAGATATGAGCTATTGGGTGTAAGATAGGCTCAAGGCTGTTCTGTACAATACATAGAATACACCCAATACTTTATAATAACTGTAAATGGAAAATGACCTTTAAAATTGTGTGAAAAAATTCTTCTTAAGAAGAACTTATTATATTTTTATGACTGTGGACGACAGTGGCCCCAAAATTGAGGAAATGTGATGTGGTCCTTGCCTTTACAGAATCTATAGTTTGTAAGACAAGACTGAACCTTATTTATATGTTCAGCAACTATTTATCAAGTACTTATTGTGCTCCAGAAAGTGTTCTAGATAGTGAATGCTTTCAGTAAACAAAAAAATTCCCTTCTCTCATAAAGTATATGTTGTATTGTTTGATGGGGAGACAGCAGCATCAAAAAATCAGTATGTTTCAAAAATCAAGAGAGAAGTGCTGTGAAGAAAACAGAAGATGGTAAACAAAAAGAACTTGATTGATGCAATTAGGAATAGATCTATTTTAGCTGAAATCATCATTCAAGACCTCACTGATAAGACAATTTAAAGAGATAAAGAAAGAATAAATCAATCATGTACCTGGTGGTTTAGTCGCTAAGTCATGTCTGACTGTTGTGACCCCATGGACTATACTCTCCCAGGGTTCTCTGTCCATGGGATTCGCCAGGCGAGAATACTGGAATGGGTTTCCATTTCCTTCTCCCATCATATAACTAGAGGCTAAAAAAGTATTTAGATAAAATGGTCAGTAACTCAAAGGTCCTGGAGTAGCAGAAAAAAGCCAGTTTGCCTGCAAAAGCCCACATGAGGAAAATGGAAAGATATTAGATCAGGAGGATAGCGTGGAGCTAGGTCATGCAGAACCTTTACATCAATGGTAAGGACTTTGAATTTTATCCAGAGTAAAGCCATTAGAAACAAATAAATGGTGGCACTAGAGGTAAAGAACCTGCCTGCCAATGCAGGAGACATTAGAGATGCGGGTTCAATCCCTGGGTTGGAAGATCGCCTGGAGAGGAAATGGCAACACTCCAGTATTCTTGCCTGGAGAATCCCATGGACAGAGCAGCCTGGTGGGCTACAGTCCATAGAGCCTCAAAGAGTTGGGCATAACTGAAGCGACTTAACAGACAATCAGATATTTAAAAATAGCTTCAGTGTGATAATAGAAACACGTTACTGTTAACCAAACAATTAATAGTTTAAGAATGACATGGAAAATTTTACTGCAGCCAACCTGAGGATTTTAACCTGGGAGAGAGTCTTTCAGAAAGCTCTGAGGGCCTTCCCACTCATTGGAAATCAAAGCACAGTCATCTAAGTTTTTGAGACAAATTGTTACACATTGGAGTAACATATTGACAGTTTACATAATCCAACAGATGAGCAGTGGGTCATTGTAACCCTTTACAGGATTGACAAAGGACTGTTACATCCTAAGAAGTTATTTTCCTAAAGCCAGTGGAAATTGTCTTTTTTGGTAAGAATTCCTGTCTAAGGGAAGCTATTTAATGTGTAACTCAGATGTACAGTGCACACTACAGGGTAGGGGGCAGCAAGTGAGATCATGAATTTTCTCATTTTGCCTTCAGAATAATTTTCTTTCATCAGTGCATGTACAATATCATAGAGTGGTAAAGGAAATGGTTACTTCTGACGAGATTTCAATAAGAATTAACAGTGGAAATGATCTCGTATTGATCTTAAAGGATGAAATGGAACTATTCAGAAAATGAAAAACAGAAAAGTGATGGTAAGAATGTTCCATATGTGAGGAAAGTCTCTTAAAATTGTTAGAATTCTGGTTTGTTTTGGCTTACTATTTTGTCCTTGTCATGCCCTGAGGAGGTTCAGCATTTTCGGAAGGTTGCAGAGCAAGGAGCTTAAGGTATGCAGCTGGTAGGTGCAGATACTCCAGTCTCATCCCAAACGACAATACATCTTGAAGAATAAACTTCTGCTTAGTGTCAGTCCTTGGATTTCCTGAGTTTCCCTCTAGGCAACAGTGCTGATAATTGGAACCGGTGGTTTAACATGAGTTTGCATCTGCGCAATATATTCCCTACATGGACTTAACTAAATTCAGCAGGAGAAATATGGGTCTTGGTAGTCTGCAAATATTGTGAGGTGTAAAATTCAAATTAAGGTTTTCATGGGAAATTGAATATTTATGTTTTGATATCACTTACTTGAGGCATAGTTCTCTTTCAAAATTCCGCACAGATCCTACCCCAAGCAATGCTAAGTGGATCATATTTAGCTTTGATTATTATTGTGACTTGCCTAATTCCTTTGTGATTTTTCACCCTAATCCTAAGCAGGGGATACTTTAGAGAAGAATTTCTATAGCTAGCACAACTGAAAGAGAAAATACATGCTTGCAGTCTTTATTGACTCCTTTTACCTTCTTAGTTAAAACTTTTCATCTTTGGTGACCCTGACATTTATGGTGGCAAGAATACAAGTATTTTATACTCTATCCTTTTGTTTTGTTTTCTGTCCTATATCTTTTTCCACAATTTCTTTTCAGTTATAGCTATTTCTCCTGGCTTTCTAATTGAAATTGATGAAGTAACTACCAGTTAACTCCTTGACTTCCTATGGAGTTAGAGTCTGAGGAGAGGCTGTAGAGATTGAATCACATTGAATCTCCCTTTGACCAATCCTGACTTTCCATTACTGTTTAATACTTTAGGTAAATAATCCTAGTTGGATCTGAATTTATGCACCAGGCAATGAGTCTATATCAAATTTTGAAGTAGGAAAGTGTCATAAATTATATGTATGTATGTATGTATGTATATATGTATATGTATGTATGTATATATTTGGAACATAATCCCATTTGAAACAGTGTGAATTGTATGTTGAATTTAATAGAAGCAAAGAGACAAATTAGGAGGGTATTGAAAAAAACCTCATCATAGAACAGTAAGTACAATTGAGGATTAAGGGAAATAAAGCCTAAAAATAAATACACAGGGAATGTGGAAAATTTTCAATTAGGCCTTAAGGAGAAAAGAAAAAATAAATGTGTAACTTCAGAAAAGTACATTAAGTTAATTTATTAATTAAATAGCTTCTCTCTACCACAAGCATTTGTTCCTTGAAATTTAACTGTAAATGACCAGGAACTTCGTTAAATGTCGGCAGAGGACACCTGGGGATCAGAAATTGATTCAAACATTTACACTCATCATCTCCTGACTCAAACATTTATGCTCCATCGTCTTCTGCCAGTTACCCCTGGCAGCCACTAATCTTTCTTCTGCCTAGATTTTGCCTATTCTGTTTATTTCATTTAAATGGAATCATATAGCACATGGCCTTTTGTGTCTGTTTTTTTTTTCTCTGCTTCTTGAACAAGAAAGCTCACATTTTATCTTGCAGTAGCCCCAAGTTATATAGCAAGCTTTGCCTTAGAGACATAAGAAAGATAAAAAATGACCAAAACTGTTTCTGCTTTTTTAAAGGGTTATCATTATTTACATCAGGGAGAGAATAAATCTCTGGATTGCAGACTTTCAGTTAATGGAAGAGGAAGAAAAATAGTCTCTGAAATTACTAAGATTTGGAAGTTGTATGGCGCACTAAAGGGAAATTCACAGAAGATGTTCTTTTTAAGCCCGTGCATGCGTACTTAGCCGCTTCAGTCCTGTCCAAATCTTTGTGACCCTATGGACTGTAACCCACCAGACTCCTCCATCCATGGGATTCTCCAGGCAACAATATTGGAGTGGGTTGTCATGCCCTTCTCCAGGGTATCTTCCTGACCTAGGGATCGAACCTGTGTCTCTTATGTCTCCCGGATTGGCAGGTAGATTCTTCACCACTAGCACCTCCTGTGATTTTACACCAAAGTAAATCTTAAATTGGTAAATCTTCAGTTGGAGAGAATTAAACATGCAAATTTATGTGAGTAAAGATAGGGAAAGAATGTAAGCTAAGATGAGCTGAGCTTGGATAGTTCAGTATGTTAAACAATAATGGGCAAGTGCTTGCCAGTTATTCCAAAATTTGGAAAGTGCTTGTTGATTTGAGTAAAGGGCTTCTGGAGACAAGAATGTCTAACATGCAGTTTTTTGTTGATGTAATACCTTATTTGGGTTTCCCTGGTGGCTCAGTAAAGAATATGGTAAAGAATATGCCTGCCAATGCAAGAGATGCAAGTTTGATCCCTGGGTCGGGAAGATCCCCTGGAAGAGGAAACGGCCGCCCACTCCAGTATTCTTGCCTGGAAAATACCATGGACAGAGGAACCTGGCGGGCTATATCCCAGTTCAGTTCAGTCATTCAGTTGTATCTGACTCTTTACGAACCCATGGACTGCAGCACACCAGGCTTCCCTGTCCATTACCAACTCCTGGAGCTTGCTCAGACTTCATGTCTATTGAGTCACTGATGCCATCCAACCATCTCATCCTCTGTCATCACCTTCTCCTCCTGCCTTCTGTCTTTCCCAGCATCAAGGTCTTTTCCAGTCAATCGGTTCTACACATTTGGTAGACAAATTATTGGAGCTTCAGCATCAGTCCTTCCAATGAATATTCAGGACTGATTTCCTTCAGGATTGACTGGTTTGATCTCCTTGCAGTCCAAGAGACTCTCAAGGGTTTTCCCCAACACCACAGTTCAAAAGCATAAATTCTTCAGAGCTCAACTTTCTTTATGGTCCAACTCTCACATCCATATGTGACTACTGGAGAAATCAGAGCTTTGACTATACAGACTTTGTTGGTAATGTCTCTGCTTTTTAATATGCTGTCCAGGTTGGTCATACCTTTTCTTCCAAGAACAGGCTGCAGTTACCATCTGCAGTGATTAGGGAGCCCAAGAAAATAAAGTCTCTCGCTGTTCCCATTTTCCCCATCTATTTGCCATGAAGTGATGGGACTGGATGCCATGATCTTAGTTTTTTGAAAGTTGAGTTTTAAGCCAACTTTTTCACTCTCCTCTTTCACTTTCATCAAGAGTCCTTTTAGTTCCTCTTCACTTTCTGCCATAAGAGTGGTGTCATTTGCATACCTGAGGTTATTGATGTTTCTCCCAGCAATCTTGAAGCTTGTGCTTCATCTAGCCTGGCATTTCAGATGATGTACTCTGCACATAAATTAAATAAGCAAGGTGACCATATACAGCCTTGACTTACTCCTTCCGCAGTTTGGAAACAGTATATTGTTCCAGGTCCAATGCTAACTGTTGCTTCTTCACCTGCATACAGATTTCTCAGGAGGCAGGCAAGGTGGTCTGGTATTTCCATCTCTTTAATAATTTTCCACATTTTGTTGTGATCCACACAAAGGCTTTGTTGTAGTCAATAAAGCAGAAGTAGATGATTTTTCTGGAATTCTCTTGCCTTTTCTGTGATCCAGCTGATGCTGGCAAGTTGATCTCTGGTTCCTCTGCCTTTTCTAAATCCAGCTTGAACATCTGGAAGTTCACGGTTCATGTACTGTAGAAGCCTGGCTTGGATGATTTTGAGCATTAGTTTGCTAGCATGTGAAATGACAGCAATTGTGCAGTAGTTTGAACATTCTTTGGCATTGCTTTTCTTTGGGATTGGAATGAAAACTGACTTTTTCCAGTCCTGTGGCCACTGCTGAGTTTTCCAAATTTGCTGGCATATTGAGTACAGCACTTTAACAGCATCATCTTTTAGGATTTGAAATAGCTCAGCTGGAATTCCTTCACCTCCACTAGCTTTGTTCATTGTGATGCTTCCAAAGGCCTACTTGACTTTGCACTCCAGGATGTCTGGCTCTAGATGAGTGATCCCACCATAATGGTTACGTGGATCATTAAGATTTTTGTACAGTTCTTCTGTATAACTTTGTCACCTCTTGTTAATATATTCTGCTTCTGTTAGCTCCATACCATTTCTATCCCTTATTGTGCCCGTCTTTGTTCCCTTGGTATCTCTAATTTTCTTGAATAATCTTTCCTATTCTATTGTTTTCCTGTGTTTCTTTGCATTAATCACCTAGGAAGGCTTTCTAAACTCTTTTTGCTATCCTTTGGAACTCAGCATTCAGATAGATATATATTTCCTTTTCTCCTTTGCCTTTAGCTTCTCTTCTTTACTCACTATTTGTAAGGCCTCCTCAGACGACCATTTTGCCATAGCCCATGAGGCTGCAAAAGAGTTGGATATGGCATGTCGTCTAAACAACAACAACAATCCATTATTTAAAATATTTATTCACCTTGATATATAGGTATAATCAATATTTTGATATTTTGAGAAAATAAATCATCTGCTTACCACATAGAAGCAGAGATAAGAGTTGAAGGAAGTTTTCAGAGAAAGTAGTGAGTCACAAGAAGAAAACAAATAACCTGCCCACAATTTAAATCTTGATAAAAGCACTTACTCTAAATAGAAAGTATTAATATTTTAAATATCAAGGGACAAAATAGGTTTATATAGCCTTTTTTATTCAGTGTCTGTTTATGTTTTATTCTACTTAATTTTTATTTTCACATTAATGATTTTTGTGATAAATATTTGCTTGTCTGTTTTGCAGAGGGGGAAAATTTTCACCATTTTCCTTCTAGATTTTGTGGCTTATCTGATAATTAAATTAATGGAAGACAAATTAACAGGAAAAGAGCAAAGTTAATTATGTAAAGATGGAATCACCAAAGACTTGAAAAGCTCAGTGACTGGCAACTAGAGTTTATATGCCATTCTGAGCTAAGGAGAAAGGGGGTAAACAGCTGGAACATCAAAGGGTGGAAAGACAGTTCTCAGAAAGATGGAGCAAAGAGCAAATACTTGGAAGACAAATCTTTGTAACATCACATGGATAAGCCTTTCTTGGATTAAATTATCTTTGATAATAGCTCTCTTCCTGCTTTTGGCTCCCTGTCTAAAGTATTTTAGACCGTTAAGGTGGAGGTTAAAAACTATTCTTGTCTGTTGGGCCTTGTGATACATTATGGGGCAAACTGAACCCCATCAGTTTTTTTGTTGTTTTTTTTTTTTTAATTTATTTTTATTATTATTATTTTTTTTTTCCAGTGGGTTTTGTCATACATTGATATGAATCAGCCATGGATTTACATGTATTCCCAATCCCGATCCCCCCTCCCACCTCCCTCTCCACCCGATCCCCAACCAGAGTTGTATACAATACACCCTATTTTATGTGCTTTTCTTTTAGGATATTAGATATCGATGATTTATTATTTACATACTGTTGCATTTCATTATAATAGTAGTTAGTCATAAGCGTTACAGGTTGATAATATTAATGAAAGTTAATATTAACTGGGGGTTATTCTTTGGCACTGTAAATTCTTTTCATGATATTTTCCATCAAATCTTCATACGATATGAAATACTTACAGAATAATTGTTAAGACATGGGATTTAGAGTTAGACTATCTGAATTTGAATCCTGGCTCTGACATGTCCCAACTACGGGACCTTGACCAAATTACTTAATGCACCCTTATCTTCAGTCCTTCATTTGTAAAATCAGAATTTTTAGAGTTGTCGCCTTAAAGTCAATCAGTCTTTTTGAGCTGAAGATAATACAAGGCACACACATAGTAAAAGTTGTATAATTAGTTCTTAATATTGGCCTCATTTGTCAACTGAAGCAAGGTCGGCCTAGAGAAGCTAATGACACGAGTAACGCCTTTAGTTACAAGCTCTTCTGGCTTTAAATGTATGTTATTTGCTCTATTCAATTAGTGATTTGGTAAAATTTGTTATTCAGGTTGCTAAGCAAAATAAAATAATTTTCAAATTAATAAATTATATTTGTTTTTCTCTGTTCACATGACCTGTACTCATTTACTGAATATTAACTTGAAGCTTGCTAACAGTTTTGAATGGAATGAAATACAAAGGAATTATCATTGCAAACATTCTCAACATTGAACTCTCACTACTGTAATGATACTTTTTTGATAATATTCAGGAATCTAGTGGGCTCTGAAAAAGATACATTCCTTTTGTTGTAGGAACCTTATGTGTTCAGAAATATGGTATGTAATAAAAAGAATTCTGAATTTAAAACTTTTGGGTTAGAACTCTCCCTAAATAACTAAGAGGTTATTCATCTTAAGCAATTATAGTTTCCCAGATTTGGTTTATTTTCACCAGTAAAATGAATGTTTTAATTTATCCAGTTAAAACTTGGATAAGAGTAAGAAGGAACTGATGGTAAAATGGCTTATAAACCACAAAGGATGAAATTAAATTTACTACAGAATTACTAAACATTGTGGCTGATGGATTCCAGAATCACTTTAGCAAAATCCTCAATTTGCCTATCAGATAAAGTACATGAGGTTTATTGTAAATAATTTGCTAAATATTTGCAATTAATTTATAGTATATATAAGATTCTGGAGGAAGGCATGGCAACCCACTCCAGTATTCTTGCCTGGAGAATCCCATGCACAGAGGAGCCTGGCAGGCTATAGTCCATAGGGTCACACAGAGTTGGACACAAATGAAGCAACTTAGCACACACTCAAATATAAGTTTAATTTGTGGTTCTCTTCATGGACACGTTATGTTATTATGTTATTATTATGTTATACTTTATTACACACACACACACACACATACACACACACACACATACATATATGAGAAGCTCATGGAAACCCACTCCCGTATTCTTGCCTGGAGAATTCCATGGACAGGGAAGCCTGGCAGGCTACAGTCCATGGAGTCGCAAAGAGTCTAATACGGCTGAGCAGCTAACACACTGTGTGTGTGTGTTTGTATACCAAAGAAGAAGGAATATGCTTGCTTTATTTGAGAGAACATGGTAGTTCTGTTGGTCCTCTTTATCCATGGTTCTTAATCTCCGGATTCATCCAACCACTAATTTAAAATATTCCAAAAAAGTTCCAGAAAGTTCCAAAAAATACAACCTGAATTTGGCATGTGCTGGTATTTACATTCCATTTATGTTGTACATTTCAACTCTTGAACAACAAAGGAATTAGGGGCAGTTGGTGCCCCTAATTCCTTTGAAATCAAAAATCCAACTAAAACTTTGAAATCAAAAATCCAACTAAAACTTTGTAGTCAATCCTCATGTCTGTATTTCCATGTCCAAGAATTCAATGAACTGCAGATTGTGTAGTACTATGTAAGTATTTATTGAAAAAAATATGCCCCTATAAGTGCACCCACACAATTCAGATCTGTTTTGTTTAAGGGTCACTGTTGCTGTTATTAATAGTAGTACAGAGATGATTTAAAGTATATGTGAGAATATGTAGGTTGTATGCAGATATTGCATTATTTTATATAAGGAACTTGAGCATCCTTAGAATTTGGTGTCTACAAGAAGTCCTAGAATCAATCTCCCTCTAATACCAAAGGATATCTCTATTCCAGGACACTGGGAACAGAAGAGTATATTGCAATTTGACCGCTAATGGAATTATTTTTTGATGTTTTAAATCACAATATTTGAAGAAATACTATCCTGCCCATTTCATGACTGCCTCTATACTCAATGATTTTATCTAAAAAGTGAAGGAAAATAATGCTTTTACTTTGAAATTAACTGTAGGATTTACTAAATGTTTCTCTGTTTAGGACTCCTTAAGTCAAATTAATAAAGTGCATGGTACTTGAACTGGTACTTTCAAATAATTGACTCCCTAAATTATATAGCAAGATTAGAAAAATTTACCTGTGAAATATATCACTTCGTATAAGTCCCCTTACTTATAACAGACAATTAAAATCTAGGATTTAAAGTATGGCTTTTATATGAAAATACAGAAAGCACAGTAGAGGAGGGGGATACATCTGTCTCCCCCTTTCCTTTTCTTTTACAAAGGAACTTACATATCTGAACAAGGGAATAATCCCTGATATCAAAGAAATTGTCTTCCTGAGACCACAACCTACAACAATTACGTACACACATATATGCATAGCTATCTTTGTAAACACAGACACATATAATGTTGCTATATTTCTTAATCCTTGAAAAACTCTACCATTTCTGTATTTTTTCTTTTTAGGTTGGTGTAAAAGTAATGGCGGTTTTGCATTGTTGAACTTTGCCATTTGATGTTGGAACACACTCATATGTAAATGTGGTTATGTTATACATCTTTTTTAATGTGCATTTCTCACTTTATTTTTTTGCTAATGACTTAGTACTTGCTATTTATTTCATATATTTAGACAATGGTCCTTGAAAGAAAAGTTATGACCAACCTAGATACCATATTAAAAAGCAGAGACATTACTTTGCCAACAAAGGTCCATCTGGTCAAGGCTATGGTTTTTCCAGTGGTCATGTATGGATGTAAGAGTTGGACTGTGAAGAAAGCTGAGCGCCAAAAAATTGATACTTTTGAACTGTGATATTGGAGAAGACTCTTGAGAGTCCCTTGGACTGTGAGGAGATCCAACCAGTCCATCCTAAAGGAGATCAGTTCTGAATATTCATTGGAAGGACTGATGCTGAAGCTGAAGCTCCAATATTTTGGCCACCTCATGCAAAGAGTTGACTCACTGGAAAAGACCCTGTTGCTGGGAGGGATTGGGGGCAGGAGGAGAAAGGGACGACAGAGGATGAGATGGTTGGATGGTATCACTGCCTCGATGGACATGAGTTTGAGTAAACTCCGGGAGCTGGTGATGGACAGGGAGGCCTGGCGTGCTGCGATTCATGGGGTCACAGAGTCGGACACGACTGAGCGACTGAACTAAACTGAACTGAATGATGTTAGGCAAAAAGCAAATTCAAGCATTTTCTTATTCGAGTTAAAAATGGATCACCAATTGTCAGAAAGAGACAATGTGCAACATCAATAAAGAATATGACCAGGAACTACTAATGAATGTACAGTGCAGTGGTGGTTCAAGAAGTTTTGCAAAGGAGACGAGAACCTTGAAGATGAGGAACATAATGAATAGCCATCAGAAGGTGAGAGTGACCAATTGAGAGCCCTCATGAAAGCTGATTCTCTTATAACTACATGAGAAGTTGCCAAAGAACTCAGTGTCAATCATTCTATGGTCTTTGGGCATGTGAAGCAAATGGGAAAGTTGAAAAATCTAGATAAGTGGGTGCCTCATGAACTGAACTGACTGAAAATCATAAAAACATCATTTTGAAGTGTCATCTCCTATTCTATACAACAACAACGCACCATTTTTCAATCAGATTGTGATGTGTGATGAAAAGTAGATTGCATGATGAAAAGTAAATGACAATGACCAGCTCAGTGGCTGGACTGAAAAGAAGCTCCAAAGAACTTCCCAAAGCCAAACTTGCACCAAAAAAAGGTCATGGTCAGTGTTTGGTGGTCTCCTGCCCATCTGATCCACTACAGCTTTCTGAATCCTGGCAAAATCATTATATCCGGGAAGTAAGCTCAGCAAACTGATACACTGAAAACTGCAATACCTGCAGCCAGCACTGGTCAACATAAAGGGCCCAGTTCTTATCCACAGCAATGCATGCCTGAATGCATGTTGCACAAAAGCTTCAAAAGTTGAATGAATTGGGCTACAAAGTTTTGCCTCATGTGCCATATTCACTTGCTCTCTTGCCAACCAACTACCACTTCTTCAAGTATCTTGACAACTTTTTTCAGGGAAAATGCTTCCATAGCCAGCAGGAGGCAGAAAATAGAAAATGCATTTAAGAGTTCCTTGAATCTTTAAACGTGGATTTTTATGCTACAGGAATAAATGAATTTATTTCTCATTGGCAAAAACGTGTTGATTGTAATGTTTCCTGTTTTGATTAATAAAGATGTGTTTGAGTGTGGTTGTAATAATTTAAAATTCATGGTCCAAAACTGCAATTACATTACATTTGCACCAGCCTAAATAATATGGGAGGTTTAAGAGGGAGGGGATATATATATATATATATATATATATATATATATACACACACATATACATATATATATATATATACACACACACATACTGTATGGCTGATCATATTGGTGTTTGACAGAAACAAACACAATACCGTAAAGCAATTATTCTTCATTAAAAATAAATAAATAAAATGAAGAAAGTGAAAATGTAAGGAAACCTATAAAGAAGACTATTAGGACAAATGATAAAATCAGAAAATGGACTATGGATTATTATTTGCATCTAATTTAAATGCCCTGGTTTTGATAACAGTGCTATGGTTGTAAAATACAATGTGTTTATTCCCAGGGAGAAAAAGGACAGTATATTCTCTGCTTATTTCCAGTTGGTCAAGATAAATATGCAAAAATGATGTTAGTCATAGGATAAAGAGATATTCAGAAAGCAAATTAATTTTCTAAATTTCTAGTTTTAGAGGAACAGTTTCTTCATTTAACTTGTTCTTTCAAAGTCAGTAAGAAAAAATTGCCTGACATCTACTGGGAATAGTGTGGTTGCTAGGTAGAGTAGTTGAATTTTCAGTTTCTTAACAGTACTCTGATAGTTCTGCTCTATGACACCGGAAATTGGCAACATCACATGAAGAATGTATAAAAGCTTCCATTACTCAGCAACAAGGTTTCTTTGTGTTTTTAGTTATTGAACATAGCACCATTACTAGCATGTCCAAATATCTTTAACTATTTATGATTCTTGAATTCTAAAGAATTTGTTACAGTGATTCAGCATAAGCTGAGTGTATTAGTTAAGGCAACTGTAAGTGCTATAATGCCTAAATCTCTAAATGTCTGGTTTATTAGAGAAGATGCTTGTTTCCTATTCATATAAAGTTGAATACTAGTGATCCTTATGTGTAAGTGGCTCTCTACAAGGACATTTCAGGGATCCAGACATTTTCTCTGAGAAAGGAATGTCCATTTCTAGCATGTCAGATTTCTCCATGTATATCAGGTATATGGGAAATGGAAAACCATAATAAGTCTATGTATATTTGTTCCTTAATCACTTTGCAGTGGGAACTGATGAACATCTCCGTTCAAAATGCACTGTGCTGCACCTATTTGCTGAATCGTGTCTGACTCTTTGCGATCCCATGGACTGTAGTCCGCCAGGCTCTTTTCTCCATGGGGATTCTCCAGGCAAGAACACTGGAGTGGTTGTCATGCCCCCCTCCAGGGGATCTTCTCAACCCAGGGATCGATCCCAGGTCACCCACATTGCAGGTGAATTCTTTACCAGCTGAGCTGCCAAGGAAGCCCCAAAATGCACTAGTAAGGATTATTTACATGACATTACTTAGATGCAGGAGAAGGTGGAATTGAGACCAGAATGCTCTAAGCATGCCTATACTCTGGTAGGAATTTACAAAATTCTGATGGGCATCTGGTCATCTCTTTCATAGAAATAGCTGTATACAAGCAGTCAGTCATTTCAACCACTCAGCATACACTAAAGTACACTTATCTCTAGTCCTTCATTGGCAGGTTAAGCAAACAAAGACATCAAAGTCTGTGTCCAGTTTTCTCATCTTATGAGGAACACACACTCACAGATATAGAATTTGGGACTCTCAAAAATCAAGTAACAAGCACCTTTTTTATTGAAGTATAGTTGATTACAATGTTGTATTAGTTTCAGATGTACAGTGAAGGGGTTCAGACTTTTTTCAGATTCCTTTCATTATAGGTTATCACAAGATATTGAATATAGTTCCCTGTGTTATACAGGAAATCCCTATTGTTTATCTATTTTATACATAATAGGTATATCTGTTTATCTTATACCTAAAATTTATCTCTCCCCTTTCATCTTTGGTAACTATAAATTTGTTTTCAAAGTGTGTGAGTCTGTTTCTTTTTTATAAATAAATTCACCTGTATTTTTTAGATTCCACATATAAGTGGTAACACATAATATTTGTCTTTGATTTATTTCATTTAGTCTGATAATCTCTAGGTCTGTGATTTTTTTCTGCAAATGGTAGTACTCCATTGTTTTTCACAGTTGAATAGTATTTCATTATATATATATATATATATATATATATATATATATATATATATATATATATATATATATGAAAGATGTTGTATACATACCACATCTTCTTTATCCATTCATCTGTTGATGGACATTCAGGTTGAAAAAAGCACCCTTTAAAAGCTGATTACCTTAGATCATATACCAAGTGATCTGGGGAGAAATGATGCTTAGAATTCAAGTTTCAGAAATAAAGCCCCTCTAATAGTCAGTAGGGCTGCAGCAAAGTCCCTGGGCCACAGATTCTTCATTTGCAAACTTTAAGAAAAAATATCTATACTCTGAAGAATTTTTTGAGGAATCATCCATGCCAGTAAAGTGCATGCCTTTATATGCCTTTTTTCACATGCTTCTGACTCTAGAGTTTGCTCCATTTTCCTGGCCCATGCACAACTAAACATTTTTTTTTAATATCTCTTCCTTCTCATCTGATATACATACTTAATTTATCTACTTTTGGGCTTTTAATCCTACCACTCCACTTTAAAAGCCTTTATAATCTACTTTTTTGACAAACACACTGGTTCCTTCTCCATCTTCATCTTTCATGACTTCTGAGCACTTTTGACACAGCTCCCTGCTTCCTTCTTTGAAACAAAAGTAGTTTTCCATGCTTTTGAACTGTGGTGTTGGAGAAGACTCTTGAGAGCCCCTTGGACTGCAAGGAGATCCAACCAGTCCATCCTAGGTGAGATGGGACCTGGGTGTTCATTGGAAACGCTGATGTTGAAGCTGAAACTCCAATACTTTGACCACCTCATGTGAAAAGTTGACTCATTGGAAAAGACCTTGATGCTGGGAGGAATTGGGGGTAGGAGGAGAAGGGAACGACAGAAGATGAGATGGCTGGATGGCATCACCGTCTCGATGGACATGAGTTTGAGTAAACTGCGGGAGTTGGTGATGGACAGGAAGCCTGGCGAGCTGCGATTCAAGGGGTCGCAAAGAGTCGCACACGACTGAGCAACTGAACTGAACAGAATGGGAATTCTATTACTTTTCCTTTCTGGCTTCTGTATTTATATCTTCTCACAGTTCTCACTGATTTGAGAAATGGAATCAATTGTTGTATTTTGGCCACATGAAATTGAAGCTATCAATTATACATTCCTTCTCGAAATCTGTTAATGTCAACAACATTTACCTGGGTTTTTTTTTTTGTTTTTTTTTTTTTTGGCTACTAGATATCAGAGAAGGCAATGGCAACCCACTCCAGTACTCTTGCCTGGGAAATCCCATGGACAGAGGAGCCTGGTAGGCTGCAGTCCATGGGGTCGCAAAGAGCCAGACACTACTGAGCGACTTCACTTTCACTTTTTGCTTTCATGCATTGGAGAAGGTAATGGCAACCCACTCCAGTGTTCTTGCCTGGAGAATCCCAGGGATGGGGGAGCCTGGTGGGCTGCCGTCTGTGGGGTCGCACAGAGTCAGACACGACTGAAGTGACTTAGCAGCAGCAGCAGCAAAGGAGTTGTAATTTACTTCTCTCTTTTAAAATCTGCATCTAGGATTTTGGTCTTTGGTACTAGCTGCAGATTGTACCCTGGAGCATTTTATCTCCATGTATCACCATTCTATAATCCTGTTCAAAAGTGCTCTGAAAGCCATAGAACAGACATCTGTGTATTCATTTTTTTAATTTTAATCAGAGATGTAATATCCTTTATTAAAATCCATCATGTCTTATTATTGAAAATAAAAGTAAAATCTTTGCCATGGCTACCACCTACCTTTCCCACCTCATCTATGTCATGTTTCTCCCACTTTCTCCAGACTCTAGGTGCAGTGACTTTCAATCAGAGATATTTAAAGGTCACCCCCTCCAAGGATACTTATTCTTCCTCCTCATTTGGACTGTCTCTCAAGTATTTGCATAGCTATCTCTTTCTCATAATTCAGAGCCAAACTCAAATATCATCTCTTCAGAGAGGCCTTTTTTGATGACCCTAGGTAAAACCGTTCATAAAAAGTACCTAACACATTTTATTAAAGAGATTTTTTTTTATGCTAAAAGGGTTGGATTATTAGTGAGCAGCAGTAGAAGTAATGAGAAAAATACAAGGGGAAAAAAATCCCACACTGAGTTGGATGCCTAGTGCCCCTTGACTGCTAATTAGCTGTGTGACTTTATGTGAAAAATAATACACTTAAAATCTCTAGGAATCAGTTTTATAAAATGATTAGTGAACTCTATAAATCACTAAGGGTTCTTCTACTTCAAATATTCTATCATGTATTCCATTTCACTTTTCTTGGAATTCTGGAATTTATAAAGTGTTTAGCACTTGAAATGTCATGTTGAAGGTAAGCACATTATTTATCGCAGGGGCAGTTTATTATGAGGTAGCATAAGTTGGGAGGCACCACACCAAGTATAAATGCTAGAAGCTACTGTGAATCAAACATTTTTGCTGTAATAATTTCAGAATTTTTCCCAGGGGTATCAACTATGGATGTTTTCATTATTTTAGAAGACATAAATAACATTTAAGTTACTGAACTGAGATTATAGGGCAGTTAATCCTAACAATATAATTATCCCTATCTTTATTTCATAAATCACAGATGCTATTTTATTTACTAAAAAATGTTCTTTTTGTACAAATGACTTGGAAAAAAAATTTTAAATAAGACAACACTGATTTTCTCTTAGGAATGCTATGTGGTTACCTTGGAATCATTTTGAAAAATTCTGACTATTCAAATTTGTCTATTCATTAGTTCTCAAAATACATCACCATTTGAATCTTAGAAATTATCTATTTACTTTTAGATAGAGATCATCATTTAAGTTAATGGCAGAGATTATTTATACTAGGCTTTCTTATATAGTTAGTTTTTTTAGATAGAAGTGAGAAAAATAAGTTGTTTTCTTTTTATATTGTTTTAATTGTGTTAAAATATGTGAGATGAAATTTACCATTTGTCTGTCTTAAGTGTACAGTTCAGTAGCATTAAGTACATTCATAAGATTGAGCAACTATCATCACTGCATAGTTCCAGAACTTTTTCTTCCACTTGAAAGGTAACCCAGTGCCCAATAATCAGTTGCTCTCCCCCTAATCCCTAGCAAACACAAATCTCTTTTCTGTCTCCCTTAATTTGTCTGTTCTAGATAGTTCATACAAATGAAATTATATATGCCCTTTTGTGCCTGGTCTCTTTATCTTATATAATATTTTCAAAGTTCATATATATCATAGTACTTCATTTCTCTTAATGACCGAATAATTTTATATTATACAGCTATAACATTTTATTTATCCATTCTTTTCACCTTTTGGTTATTGTAAAGTGTGCCCCTATAAATATTCAGATATAAATATTTGGATGGATGTCTCTTTTCAATCCTTTGGGATATATACATAGAAATGGAACTGCTGAGTCAGATGGTAATTCAGTATTTGACTTACTGATTAACTTCCAAACTGTTTTTTGAAGTTACTGTACCATTTCAATATTATTAGGGTTTCTATTTTTCCACATTCTCATCAACACTTGTTTTTATCTGGTTTTGATTATGCTATCCTACTGATTGTGAAATAGTATATCATTGTGATTTTCACTTACATTTCTCTGATGACTAATGACTTTGATTATCTGTTCATGTGCTTATCAGACACTGGTATACTCTGAGATATGTTTATTCAGATCTTTTGCCCACTGTTTTTTTTCAAGAGGAGTCGCTTGATTTTTCTTTGTGGGGTTGTTAGTACTCTTTATATTGTGTGGATATTAGATACTTATTGTAAATGTGGTTTGAAAAAAAATTTTCTTCCTTTCCATGAGTTGTTCTTTCATTCTACTGACAGTGTCCTTTAAGGAACAAAAGTTTTTAAGTTGAATAAACTCTATTGTTAGTAGTTTTCTTTGTTGCCTTTAGGAGTTGTTTCTCATATCATATTTAAGAAACCATTACCGGGTTCAGGATTGTTAGCTTTTACCATGTTTTATTTTAATAGTTCTATACTTTTTGCTCTTACTTTTATGTCTTTGATCTATTTTGTGTTCATTTTTATGTTAAGAGTCAAATTGTATGCAAGATGTATGAGCGCACACGTGAATGCAGGTGTTGACAAGTTGACTCAGCACTTTTTGTTGAAAACACTTTTATTTCCCATTGAATTTTCTTTCCTCCTTTGTCAAAAATAAATTGTCCTTAAATGTGAGTGTTTATGGAAAGTCAGTTCTACTTGATTGGTCTGTATGTCTCTGTTATTTTAATATTGCAGTTTTTATTCTTATAGACTTGTAGTATGTTCTGAGATCACATTTGAGAATGCTCATCCTCCTAATTTGTGCTTCATTTTCAGGACTGTCTGTTTAGAGTCCTTTAAATTCACTATGGACTTCTGAATTGGCTTTTCTATTTCTGAAAAGAAAAGACCACTGGGATTTAATAGGAATTGCTTCAAATTTGTAGATCACTTTGGGTAGTATTGCTGTCTTAACAATATTAAGTCTTCCAATTCATAAACACAAAATGTCTTTATATTTATTTTGGTTCTTTAATTTCTCTTGGCAATTTTTCATAGTTTTCAGTGTACAAGCCTTGCACTGTTTTGTTTAAAGTTATTACAAGTACTTTCCAGGTCTTTGCATGTTGAGTGTATGTTCAGAAATTCCTTTGCTGCTTAGCCATGCTGGTTTTTTCCCCAACTTTACCTTAGCTTTCACTTCCTGATTATGCTGAGCATAAAAATCAGGCAGAGGGAGGATGCATCCTGTATAGGGGATGTCCATGACACTGTAGATTTCTCTATACATGCAGGATCTTTTCAACGCCCTTATTCCCCAAACTTGCTCACTCTCCGGTTCTTCCCTGGCTTTAGTTGTATCTACTATTTGCCTTGTTAACATTTTGCCTCGGGATAGTGGCCTGTTTTTTTTTTTTTTTTTAATGGTTTCAAGAGACACTATCCATATTGTGGCTTTTCCTCCCTGAGAGACTTCTGAGTTAGGCAATGCAAAGGCAGGTCCCTTGTGCTTCAGGGAACTCACACACAGATCAAAACAGACAAACCCAGTTCTTTGGAAACAAGGTCTGCTGTGGTCTTTAAAGAGCCAGGACCCACAATGGGAATGCTGCCATCTTTATAGCCATCTCAGGTCTGGAGGAGGGGAGGTAGACGGAGCTAAGTTAAAATGCTGCAAATCATTTCTGTTGTTTCATCTTTTTTTTTTTTTTTCTTCTTCTTGTTGAGGCATTTGCTCATGTGCTGTAAACTTTTAACTATTTTCTATAGTTACTATAAGGTTGGTTCTGATTGTTGTCAGGCTTTTGATATTTCTTGGGTGAGATAAGCCATTAAGGCCTCCTTTTTTGCCAATATCACTGCTATCACTGCTTCTTGGCCTGAAATGTAAAGCTAGTTGGAAATTAGACATTTTGTATGATGTGTGTATGTGTGTGTGTGTGTATAATATATATATTTGCTTTCCTAGAATGTTTGTGTTTCCCTATCCAGAACAAAAAGTGTTGCACATTAAGTTGTACAACAAATGCATGTTTTAAATATTATCTTTACATTTTTTATTTATCAGGTGATTAGGTCTGTACTTCATACCTGGTGCTGTACTTAACAATGGAGTTGAATATATTAAAGGCAGTTTACCTGTCCTTAGTATCCTCAGTAAAGTCAGGAGAGGTAGACCAGTAAACAGATAACTGCTTAGATGATATAAGCTAAGAATTGGTGCTTATATATTCACTCTTTTATTCAGTGAAAACAAATGCCAGTTGTTTAACAGTAGTTATTAGACATTACTAATTTTCTCTGAAGGATATTACACAAAGCAAGCAACAAATTTGGATTAAAAAAGGATAACATGAACAACCATGCAAATATCTCATACCTCAAAGGCAGAGATCAATAACTTGGAGCTAAAGATCTAGAAGCCACATTTCCCTCTTCTATTTATCTACAAGTCAAAATACAAAGCATAATATCTTATTCCCTTTTGTTGATCCATGGGAAAGAAAATTCACAAACTCATCTTTAGGTTCAGGTGAGCCATGAAAATAAAATGTGTTTTATTTCTTTATTTATTTCCACCTATTATTATCACACCCTGGGTCAAATTACTCAGCCAGACACTTAGAATGTAGGGGGGAAAAGCACAGATGGTTATAGAAGTGTGTAGGAAACTTGGAAGTATAGTATAATTCAAACCAATATTACACTATTTCTAGGAGTCCTTGGAACTATAAGAGTACACCTTTGAAGTCCACTGAATTGGAGTATAAGTAACTATCTTAATGCACATTTTTTGGGAGTATGTCAAGGCTGTATATTGTCACCCTGCTCATTTAACTTATATGCAGAGTAAATCATGAGAAATGCTAGACTAGATGAAGCACAAGCTGGAATTAAGATTGCTAGGGGGAATATCAATAACCTCAGATATGCAGATGACACCACATTTATGGCAGAAAGCAAAGTAGAACTAAGGAGCCTCTTGGTGAAAGTGAAAGAGGAGAGTGAAAAAGTTGGCTTTACATTCAGAAAACTAAGATCATGGCATCTGGTTGCATCACTTCATGGAAAATAGATGGGGAAATAGTGGAAACAGTGACAGACTTTATCTTTGGGGGCTCCAAAATCACTGTAGACAGTGACTGCATCCATGAAATTAAAAGACGCTTGCTCCTTCGAAGAAAAGTTATGACCAACCTAGACAGCATATTAAAAAGCAGAGATAAATGACCCAATCAAAAAATGGGCCAAAGAACTAAACAGACATTTCTCCAAAGAAGACATACAGATGGCTAACAAAGACAGGAAAAGATGCTCAACATCACTCATTATCAGAGAAATGCAAATCAAAACCTCAATCAGGTACCATTACACGCCAGTCAGGATGGCTGCTATCCAAAAGTCTACAAGCAATCAATGCTGGAGAGGGTGTGGAGAAAAGGGAACCCTCTTACACTGTTGGTGGGAATGCAAACTAGTACAGCCACTATGGAGAACAGTGTGGAGATTCCTTAAAAAACTGGACATATAATTGCCATATGACCCAGCAACCCCACTCCTGGGCATACACACCGAGGAAACCAGATCTGAAAGAGACACGTGTACCCCAGTGTTCATCGCAGCACTGTTTATAATAGCCAGGACATGGAAGCAACCTAGATGCCCATCAGCAGACGAATGGATAAGGAAGCTATGGTACATATACACTATGGAATATTACTCAGCCATTAAAAAGAATTCACTTGAATCAGTTCTAATGAGATGGATGAAACTGGAGCCCATTATACAGAGTGAAGTAAGCCAAAAAGATAAACACCAATATAGTATACTAACGCATATATATGGAATTTTAAAAGATGGTAACAATAACCCTATATGCAAAACAGAAAAAGAGACACAGATGGACAGAACAGACTTTTGGACTCTGTGGTAGAAGGCGAGGGTGGGATGTTCTGAGAGAATAGCATTGAAACAAGTATACTATCAAGGGTGAAACAGATCACCAGCCCACGTTGGATGCATGAGACAAGTGCTCAGGGCTGGTGCACTGGGAAGACCCAGAGGGATGGGATGGAGAGGGAGGCAGGAGGGGGGATAGGGATGGGGAATACATGTAAATCCATGGCTGATTCATGTCAATGTATGGCAAAAACCACTACAATATTGTAAAGTAATTAGCCTCCAACTAATAAAAATAAATGGAAAAAAAAAAAAGCAGAGACATTACTTTGCCAACAAAGGTCTGTCTAATCAAAGCTATGGTTTTTCCAGTATTCATGTATGGATGAGAGAGTTGGACCATAAAGAAAATTGAGTGCTGAAGAATTGATGGTTTTGAACTGTGGTGTTGGAGAAGACTCTTGAGAGTCCCTTGGACTGCAAGGAGATCCAACCAGTGCATCCTAAAGAAGATCAGTCCTGAATATTCATTGGAAGAACTAACGCTAAAGCTGAAAGTCCAATATTCTGGCCACCTGATGTGAAAACCTGACTCATTGGAAAAGACTCTGATGCTGGGAAAGATTGAAGACAGGAGGAGAAGGGGACAATAGAGGATGAGATGGTTCGATGGCATCACTGACTCAATGAACATGAATTTGAGCAAACTCCGGGAGCTGGTGATGGACCGGAAAGCCTGGTGTGCTGTAGTCCATGGAGTCTCAAAGAGTCGGACACAACTGAGTGACTGAACTAAACTGAATGATTATATATCTTATAAAGTAGTATCATCTCAACACACACACATATGCACATCCCTAATGAAATATTAAGAGAAATATTATTTCAAAAGAATTTTGTTGAAGCTCAAGACATCACCCCTGCATTGTTATAAGAATTGTTTACTTGGCAGTCATGTAGATCCATCACAGATGATGTTGAATTTTACTATGAATAGGATCATTAAGGATTATTAACTAGAACACGAGGGCAATTAAAACCAAAATAACTGTGTAAACGTGAGACAAATTCTCACTACATCTGCTGCAATGACATTAGTAATAGCATGTTATGATGCACAGAAAGAGTATTGCTGTCCTCTAAGATGTACAAGTGTCAAAAAGTATATAAAACCCAAAAAACATGAAGTGCTATAGTTAAAAATTGATTCTGTTTATACTGCTGCTGCTGCTGCTAAGTCTCCTCAGTCGTGTCCGACTCTGTGCGACCCCTTAGACGACAGCCCACCAGGCTCCGCCATCCCTGGGATTCTCCAGGCAAGAACACTGGAGTGGGTTGCCATTTCCTTCTTCAAGGCATGAAAGTGAAAAGTGAAAGTGAACTCGCTCAGTCGTGTTTGACTCTTTGCAACCCCATGGACCGCAGCCCACCAGGCTCCTCCGTCCATGGGATTTTCCAGGCAAGAGTACTAGAGTGGGGTGCCATTGCCTTCTCCATCCGTTTATACTACATATCCATAAAAAGTAAGCATGTAAAGACAGGAAGTAAATTGATCATTGCTGGGGACTGGTAGAAGACTTGGATGGGAGGAGACTGTCTGACTGGTACAGGAATTTCTTCAGGGGTGATGAAAATATTCAGAATTAGATGGGGCAGTTCCAGGATATTATGAGTTTACTCCATGCCATTGACTTGTACAACTTAAACTGCTAAATTTTATATTATGTATATTTTGCAAAGATGAAATAATTTAAAAATTTTTAAAAAATTGATTGTAGCAGAGGCTGCTTTTAGTTTATAAAAATACCACTTTTGATGTCCTCTTAAATCATAGACACATATATGTGTGTCTCTAAAACCTTGTAGGCAGTCTATTTATTTTGTGATTGCTATACTTTATCCATATTAATTGTTTTCAACCAGTAAGTTTCGAGCCTTCTTGAGTCTAATGAAATAGTGATGGTAGGATGGTAAATTTGTTCTTAAGTTTAATATCCACCAGGTCTGAATTCATTTACCCCATTATAGGATAATTTGTGCAGTTAAAGAGTGACCATCATGCATGGCCGTACTGTCCTCAAGAATCCATCATCCTACACCTACCTCACACCTATTTGGGAACCTTATAGTGACTCTGTGAATTTGTATTATCTGGTGTAAAAGGGGTTCAAACAAAGAAGATACTACTCTCAAATTATCTTTTTCTCATAATTGGACAATGGAAGAAAGAAAAACTTTATAAAGAAAGACACAACAATTGAGAGGAAAAGGATAACATTTAATGTCCTCTAGCACAGTTTTTGACCTCATCTGTATAAAATGCATATAGTGGCATCTTCAGAATGCATTCAACATTAATTAGCTGAAAAAAGCCACAATTTTTTTTTCTCTTGAGAATACACAAATGGAAGAGGAGATAAAGATGGTGCACAGGAATGTGGAGCTCAATTCCTCCAGTGTACATCAAAAATACATGTATGTATGGAACACTTCTATCTGAAACTAACTGAAAGTTGACAGAACTCCTGTATAACCAAGGCTGTATGAAATATATACTTGTAATCAGGTAGGAAGAGTGAAAAAGCAGTCAGGTCAGGACCTGTGGCCTTGGGAAAGAGCTCAGGGAAAGGTAGAGAACACTGGCAGAAGCTTGCTCTGGGGAGTGAGTCATTTGAGCCATAGACTGGGAATCACAATCGTGGGATCCTACCTGTTGGGTGGCTGATGGACTGTTGGGACAGATAAAAAGCCCGGAGAAACCAGCCCTTAGAAGGGGTATCATCTGCATATATAAGATTGTTGATATTTGTCCAGGCAGTCTTGATTTTAGCTTATGATTCATCCAGCCCAGCATTTCACATGAAACCAGAAAATACCTCTAGATAAATGAAAATGAAAACACAGCACCACAATTTATGGAAGAAAGGATAAGCAGTTCTAATGGGGAAGGTTTTGTTGTTTAGGTCTTCCTCAAGAAACAAGAAAAATCTCAAATAACCTAATCTACCAACTGAAAGAATTAGAGAGCAAAGTCTAAAGTCAGTAGAAAGAAAGAAATAACAAAGAACAGAGAGGAAATACATGAAATAGAAATTTTAAAAAAGCAATAGAAATGATCTCTGAAACCAAGACCTGCTGTTTCAAAAAAATAAGCAAAATTGATATCCTTTCAGCCAGATTCACCAAGAAGGACAAAGACCCAAATAAACAAAGTAAAAAAAATGAAAGAAGAGAAATGAAAGTTGATATTACAGAGACACAAGAAATTCTAATGATACTAAAAATCCTAATCAGAGTACTTCAAACAGTTGCATGCCAACAAATTGGACAACAGAAGAAATGGACAAATTTATAGAAACATATGACCTGCCGAGATTGAATTAAGAAGAGATAGACAAACTGAACAGACCAATCATTAGTAGTGAAGTTAGATTTTTAATCTAAAAAAATCTCCCAACATTCAAAAGTTCTGGGCCAGATGACTTCACAGGGGAATTCTACCAAACATATAATGAACTAACAGTTATCCTTCTCAAATTATTACAAAAAAGCAAAGACAGAATACTCTCAAGTTAATTCTGTGAGGCCACCATCACCCTGATATCAAGTCAGACAGTGCCACTACAAAAAAATTTATAGGCCAGTAGCTTTGATGATGAAGGCTTCCCTAGTGGCTCAGATGGTAAAGCGTCTGTCTGAAATGCAGGAGACCTGAATTCAATCCCTGGGTCAGAAAGATCCCCTGGAGAAGGAATTGGCAACACACTCCAGTACTCTTTCCTGGAAAATCCCATGGATGTAGGAGCCTAGTAGGCTACAGTCCATGGGGTTTCAGAGTCAGACATGACTGAGTGACTAGATGCAGATACAATTCATCAAATATTAGCAAGCCAAACCCAACAATATAGAAAAAGGATCATACACCACAATCAAGTTGGATTTATTGCAGAGGCACAGGAAAGGTTAAACATATGCAAATCTGTCAATAAGCTATTGCACATTAACAAAAGGAAAAATAATAATATGATCATCTCAATAGATGCAGTAACAGCATTTGACTAGTGTCTAAAATACTGGAGCTTCAGCTTCAGCATCAGTCTTTCCAGTGAATATTCAGGGTTGGCCTCCCTTAAGATTGATTAGTTTGATCTCCTTGCTGTCCAAGGGACTTTCAGGAGTCTTCTCCAGCACCACAGTTCGAAGGCATCATTTTTTTTTTGGTGTTCTGCCTTCTTTACAGTTCAGCTCTCACAACCATATGTGACCACAGGGAAGACCATAGCTTTGACTATCCCAGCCTTTGCCAACAGTGATGTCTCCACCTTTCAACACACTGTCTAGGTTTGTCATTGCTTTCCTGCCAAAAAGCAATTGTCTTCTGATTTCATGGCTGCAGTCACTGTCCACAGTAATTTTGGAGCCCAAGAAAAAGAAATCTGTCACTACTTCCACCTTTTCCCCTTCTATTTGCTACGCAATATTGGGGCCAGATGCCATGATCTTATTTTTTATAATATTTAGTCTTAAGTCAGCTCTTTCACTCTCTTCCTTCACCTTCACCCTTGATGGATCACTGCCTTGTTGTGGCAAAGGGACTTGGTAACTCAATGAAGCTATGAGACCTGTAACACAGGGCCACCCAAGATGAATGGGTCATAGCAGAGAGTTCTGACCAAACATGATCCACTGGAGGAGGGGATGGCAACCACCGCCCCCCCCCCACCAGCCACCCAGTATGCTTGCCATGAGAACCTCATGAACTGTATAAAAGGACTTCGTCATTACCTATATTGTAAAGATGAAGAAAGTGGAACCAGTGAGTACAATAGCTCCATGCATGATTTTTGAACATTAGCAAATGAATGAATACAGTTCAGAGGTTAGGTTGCTTGCCTGACACTATATAACTTGTCCTTGTGCTTAGTCATTCAGTGTCCAACTCTTTGCGACCCCATGGACTGTAGTCCACTAGGCTCCTCTGTCCATGGGGATTCCCCAGGCCAGAACACTGGGGTGAGTTGCCATGCTCTCCTCCAGGGGATCTTCCCCACCCAGGGATCGAATCCAGGTCTCCCGCACTGCAGGGGGATTCTTTACCATCTGAACCATCAGGGAAGCCTGACAGTATATAACTAGTAAACTTTCTAAGTCTGAATTCAGGCTTCCTGCCTTCAGCTTGTATTACTTTCACAATGCCACTGACACAGCTGGGTATGTTTTCGCCCAATACTTACAGTGTCAGATTATTTGATGTGAACAGTTATGAGAGCAGAGAGACTTCTCTTGAATATTTTTGGTATAATCTCATCATTTAACATTAGACCTAAGTCTGACTTTACCATCAGCAATGCTGAATAACCAATTAAAAGTTAGAATTCAACTAGATAATTTTTGCTCAATTGCTTATAATATGTGAACTTATTAGAACATGAATAATGCATCTGTGAACAGAGAAAAGTAGGTAGCAGTAATTTCTTGCCAGTAAGTTACAATGTAAATATATTTTAATGATAACAGACATGAGGGATATTTAATCCTCAACTTACAAAGGATGAAGCTAGGATTCACAGGTGAGTTGTGAGAGCTACCTAAGACACAGGAAAGCACTGATAGGCCTTAGCAAATATTGTAAACATATATTTTAAGTGGATGTTCTCATTATAAAAGCCTTTATAGAGCAGAATTTGTATCAATTACATTCAAAATTCTTAGGCTATGTTTCACCAAAGACAAAGGCCAAAATTCTTAATTTTCATGATTGGAACCTTGAAAATGTAGTTGGTTTATAATATTAATATATATAAATAAATGTATACTTAGACAATTAAATTCACTAGTGAATAATGGATTGACCAAAAGTTCATTTAGATGTTTGTAAGATGTTAGGGAATCTTAACAAATTTTGGCCAACCCAATATATGAAAGAGAAGTAAAACAGGAAAACACAAAATATGGAAAACTATATTAACCAATATATTTTATTTCAGTTTAACAATACTAAAAAAAAAAATATTACTTTTTGAAAACATTATTATATAAGATTCTTAGAAAAATAAAAAATATTTTCATCAGCAATAAATTTGAAATTTTTACAGTTTGGAAATAGCAGTGTGAAACTCTCACAAAGACTACCATTTGGATTATGAAAGAATATAACATAATTAACAATTTTAAAAAATGTAGTGCCAAAATAAGAAACATTCTACGATTTTTATTAAGTTTCTACTTGAAAATTCTTGAATGAGTCTTATAAATAGGATTTTTCACAGAGATATAATATAAGCTATGCTGTATGCTTTGTTTTTTTTTTTAATATTTTTAATATGTCAGAAAACTAAAATCTAACCAAGATCATGGAGCTATTCTATAACACCTTCTAATTTTCCTTTATTAACCTTCTAATTTTCCTTATTAACCTCTATATACAAGTTGTCCCTACTCTAAACTGGAGCTTCTTTACAATCTGTCACTCATGGAGTTAAACTCTACTAGCAACAGGTGAAGGATAATTGAACGCCAAGTATATTATCAGAATGAAAGCCAAATAATTAAAAAAGGAAAGACTAAACTGTTCCGTTAGATGGCAGGTTAATGTCTGCATAGAATGCTAATGCTACTATTATATTTTGGGCTTGTGAAGAAACAAATGAGATTGACATTCAAAAATTATATTTTTAAATTATAGTGGCATAAAGATCAAGTGCATTGCTATTTGAAGAACTCAGTCTTGCTGTTGTTGTTTAGTCTTCTTTTTAATACCCTTTTTAGGTTTATTGTAGCTTTCCTTCCGAGGAGCAAGCCTCTTTTAATTTCATGGCTGCAGTCACCATCTGCACTGATTTTAAAGCCCAAGAAAATAAAATCTGTCACTGTTTCCACTTACCCCCTTCGATTTGCTATGAAATGATGGGATTGGATTCCATGATCTTAGTTTTTTGAATGTTGAGTTTTAAGCCACCTTTTTTCACTCGCCTCTTTTACCCTCATCAAGAGACTGTTTTAGTTCTCCTTTGCTTTCTGCCATAATGGTGGTATCATCTGCATATCTGAGGTATTGATATTTCTCCTGGCAATCTTATTCCAGCTTGTGCTTCATCCAGCCTGGCATTTCGCATGATGTACTCTGCATATAAGATAATGAGCATGGTGACGATATATAGCCTTGATATCTTCCTTTCCCAATTTTGAACCAATCCATTGTTCCATGTCCAGTTCTAACTCTTTCTTCTTGACCTGCATATAGGTTTCTCAGGAGACAGATAAGGTGGTCTGCTACTCCCATCTCTTTAATAATGTTCCACAGTTTGTTGTGATCCACACAGTCAAAGGCTTTAGCATAGTCAATGAAGCAGATTTTTTTTCTGGAATTTCCTTGCTTTTTCTATGATCCAATGGATGTTGGTGGTTTGATCCCTGGTTCCTCTGCCTTTTATAAATCCAACCTGTACATCTGGAAGTTCTTGGTTCATGTACTGTTGAAGCTTAGTTTAAAGGATTTTGAGCATCACCTTGCCAGCATGTGAAATGAACAAAATTGTACAGTAGTTTGAACATTCTTTGGCATTGCCTTTCTTTGGAATTGGAATGAAGCCTGATCTTTTCTAGTCCCATGGCCACTGCTGAGTTTTCCAAATTTGCTTATATATTGAGTGCAGCACATTAGCAGCAGCATCTTTTAGGATTTTAAATAGATCAGCTAGAATTCCATCGAGGCCCATTTGACTTCACACTCCAAGATGTCTGGCTCTAGGTGAGTGACCACACCATCGTGGTTATCTAGGTGATTAAGACCTTTCTTGTATAGTTCTTCTGTGTATTCTTGCCACCTCTTAATCTCATCTGCTTCTGTTAGGTCCTTACTATTTCTGTCCTTTATCATGCCCATATTTGCAAGAAATATCCTCTTGATATCTCCAATTACCTTCAACAGATTTTTAGTCTTTCCCCATTCTATTGTTTTCCCCTATTTCTTTTTGTGAAGGCAGTAAAGAAGGGTCAACTCAAGAAAAACATTTTCCCTTCAATAAAATTTCCTGATTGGTATTCCAAATTACAAGTGCTAATTAGAAGTAGGATTTTTTTTTTTTTTTTTTTTTTTACTTATTTGAGGACTATCTTTGATTTCTTTATTCCTTAATTTCTTTTTATGGACAAAGGAACACAAACTTAGAGCCATGCTTTTTTTTTTTTTTTTTTTTTTTTGTTACCAACCTGGGTTCTTGAACTCTTTAATCAATAGAAATTGATGAAGACAGATGAGAAGTTCAGACCAGGCTTCCTTGGGACTCCTGATACAGCATTAGGGGGTGAGAAGTAACAGGTTACCTTACTCACTCAGTAGGTGGGAGTGGGGTTGGGGTGGTTAATCTGGCCCCTCAGATGGGATGAGGGTGAGATAGATCCATGGGTGGACCACCAGAGTGGTGGCTTAGGTGCTCTGCCTTCCCCCTTGGTGGTGCTGTGTGCAGGAATTACGTGCAGCACCTGCCCTTGCTCCTAACACCTGCTCTTGCTCAGAAGTGGCATTTGGGGTTTCTGCCTTTTGTGTCTTGTTGTTGACAATTTGCCCCAACTGGGCATGTACACGCAGCTCCCCTGGTGGCTCAGTGGCAAAGAATCTTCCTGCTAAGCCAAAAATAGGGGTCCTGCCCTGGGTCAGAAAGACTGCCTAGAGAAGGAGATGGCAACCCCCTCCAGTATTCTTGTCTGGCAAATCTCGTGGACAGAGTAGCCTGGTGGGCTACAGTCCATAAGGTAGCAATGAGTCAGACACCGAGTGACTGAGCATGTATGCATCGGTGTGCACCCAGTTATTTTCAGTCCCTTCTCGTCTTTGGTATCTGTTGCTCAAGGAGACATTTACTGCAGTAAAGGGTCCCAGATGCCAGCCTATTTCACATTGATTGTTATCACAGACTCTGATACCTGTCATCCCTCTGCTGATCAGTCTATTCCTTGATCTATATGTCTATCATCTATTTGCTTTAAATAATTAAATAAGCATCGATAAACCCACTACCCACTACAAAATCTAGGATACCAACAAAGACCTCCATCATCCAGTTTGGTCCTGTCCCATCCAGATACCTGCCACCTTCAAACTGAAAAACCAAACCAACCAAACAAAAAGCCACTTACAGTTCTGTGTGTTATTTCCTTGCAGATATTTTTGTTTGTGTTCATTTAATAAAAATTCCTGAAAATAATTTTTTAAATTGTGCTTAATTAAAAAATGGTATCATAAAATATAATCTCCTACAACTTATTAAAGTTTCAATCACATTGTCAATATTCATCCCTTTTGTTGAATATAGCTTTAGCTTGTTTATGCCATTTTATGTTAAACACTTCCTTTTTTTTTATTGTTTCAAAGTGTATGATCTATTCTCTTGTGGATGGGCATTCAGTTTTTTCTGAGTTTTGTTTTTGTATGTGTGCATGCTCAGTCATTCAGCTGCGTCCAGCTTTTTCCGACCCCATGGTCTGTAGTCCACCAGGCCCCTATGTCCATGGAATTTTCCAGGCAGGAATACTGGAGCAGGTTGCCATTTCCTCCTCCAGGGGATCTTCCTGATCCTTAGTTCTAATCCCTGTCTCCTGTGTCTCCTGCATTGGCAGGCAGAGTCTTTACTGCTGAGTCACCTGGGAATCCTTTTTTTGTATACTGGACTACTATTGTCTTGTTTTCCAGTATACATCATAAGAAATACTCTTGGTAGTACAGGGAGGATAGTTTTTCTCCATTTAATACAATTTTAATTTATAAAATAGTACCACTTTTTCAGGGCAATTTCCCACCTTCTAAAGTCTATAAAAATATTAAAATATTTTACTGATCTGCATCATCTCCAACTATTAGTATTTTAATTGATGACAGTCAAATGGACAGAAAAATGGCATGTTATTTATTTTAATGCCGTCATTGTGTTTTTCAACTAAATTGTAAATTTTATAAAGGCAACGGAATTTTCCTCTGCTGCTTCATTTCATGTGGCATCTAATAACCTTGAGTATATAATAGGTCTCTAATTGATTGAATGTTGATTAATCTACCAGACACGTTGATAAAAATTATTTTCAGTCATCATAGTAGTTGATAAGTAAATGACACTTTAAAAGAGGTATGAGGAATAGAAAAATAGCTCCAAACTTGTATACAACATAATGCCCAGTATTAGCATGAGAAATGAGGGAAGTGTTGACTGAAGAAAAATGTACAACCTGAAAGTTGCAAGCTATGTTTTATTTGAGGGCTTACTGAGAACTATAGCCTGGGATATACCTGAGTTTTTGCTAAAATGCCAAAAAAGAAAAAAAAAAAATGTAGTTGAACATCAAAGAATTACTGCTAACCACAGCAAAAGGCATCTCAATTTAATTTTAGTGCTTTTGCACATGTGGGAAGATGTAAGAGTCTGAAATCATTGAAATTATTCCTTAAATATGCATTTTAACTATCTCTATCCTCATACTTTTTCACTATCCATCACGGCACATGGTTGGTGATGGCTACATTGGTTGATGGCTTGATGGTGGGCAACATTTTTCCTTTACTGAAAGGAAAAGCAGCATTTTTTATTTTCTGTAGAAATCAAGCATATTTAGGATTTGTTTTGTCTTAGTAGCTTGGAAAACATTCTGGTTTTTTTTTTTCCTTCAACCAGATAAATATAAGCTAATTCACTTCATTAGATACACATTGAAGTCCGCCCATTACCTCTTCTCGGCCTCTTCTGTGGTTATTAGTAAAGTTCAATTCCCAGTTACTTAATCACCATCATGTCATATTTGCTCCAAACAGCAAATATTTTGCTGTTGTGCTTTTCAAGCAGCTGCTTGACAAGATACAATTATAATGTACTGCTAGATGTCTGTTGCATGTATTAAGTAGAGGCTGAGCAAAATAAACACAGAAGAAAGTACATTCTCAAAAAGTTGACCTTGTGAACCTTAGATATAATAAAAAAGAGACACATCCAATTTTATTCTTTCACAAATAGGGTTGTTTGGAAACATCACTGTGTTTCTATATAAAGATTGACCAAACTGTATTTTGAACAGAGGCGTGAATTTGACCTTGGACTTCTTATTTCATCTAAAAAATGATATTTAAATGCTCCTAAAATGTCTAAAATAAGCTCTTTAGGGCCAAATGCTCAACACAACCTAATAGTTCATCGCAGCTTTATTTCTGTTCATGTTCTTTTGAGGATTGGATATGTGAAGAAATATGTAGAAATGTAGAACTTTAACTCAAAATTTTGCTACCTTAGAAACACAAACACATTACCCTTTCTGAACCAAATTGCTTGAGCTTTCAGAAGTAGGGGACACTGCAGCACTTTGTCCTGCAGGGAGTAGTTATCATTCCCACATAAGACATTTTGGAACATGGTTAGTGTGATAAACTCTAAATACTCGGTGCCCACCAGCTGTAGTGCTGTTGGCAGTAAGGTTTATAAATTTTCCTAAGGCTGAAAGAGTTAATGTGCTCCACTAAGAAGCTAAATTATTATCAAATGGCAAAATGATAGGACCCACACATTGGAAATTCATTTTGCTACTAAACTGGTCCTTTTAGAGACTGCAATATAATTTTTCTCATTAAAGGCTCTTTGATATGCTTTAAAGAGAGTTAGTGTGAAGTTTCTTTTTTGCTAAGGGTGAACTTGAATTTGAACAAACTGCAGGAGATAGTGAGGGGCAGGGAAGCCTGACATGCTGCAGTCCATGGGGTCACAAAGGGTGGGACATGACTTGGGGACTGACAACAACAAGGCTGGAGAACTCAGCTCTCTGCAATATAGTCTTTGATACAAGGTTTTGGATTTTAAAAGTAATTGCCTAAGAAATGGGGATGTATGTTGTTTGCATATGAATTGCTGCCCTTCAACTCTTCTAGTTTCATCAACAAAGTACCAATTAACCACCAGTACTGATATTCTTTCAACTAGTAAAGAAAGATTTCAGATGATTACATTTAAAGAAACAAATACAGCCCCAAATAGAGATCAAGTCCAAGTTTAAAGAAAAGAAAAAATTAAAAAAAAAAAAGAATATTCTGAAGCCCTTTTTCTTAAACACTTGGCCTGTTATATAAGAATATCAGTGATGAATTATAGGAGAAAAGTCAGGTTACATAATCTGTAATTTGTGTAGTTCTATAGAAATCAATCTTAAAGTAAGAGGGTTGTTAGGAGAATAATATGTTTAATCAAGTTAGAGATGTATACCATTTTATTTAAAATGTTTAGGGATACATAATGCCTGCTGCTAGTTCTTCAGATGTGTATTGAGAATTTATACCTGCTTTTGTAAACAAAGATTACAGGTTAAAATCTCAGAAGTGATTTCAGCCTGTTGAAGATGATATGTTGACATACCACAATATACTAAATCCTTTACAAAAGACACAAAGATGAATAAGTCCCCAGGAATAAAACTGTCTAAAGTTCACAAGCTGCTCCAAATTATGAGAACTGCAGTTGTTTACAGGACAAAAATAAGACACTAAGATATTTTATATATATATATATATATATATATATATATATATATAATAAGATATACTTAAACTATATCTTGTTTCTTAAAACTTATCAGTTGGTAGAAATTTTGAACAAATGTTGAAGAGGTAATCTATTATACTAATGATAAATATGAAAACTCAATTCATAATCCAGTTAACAAAATCTTTGCAATTTTAAGCTGATAGGTCAGCATCGGCTAAATCAAAATTCTCAGAACTCATTAAAATCACCTGGGGAGATCAAAAATATGAAGTTTCCATTTCTGATAGAGTTAACTCATATCAAACTAATCCTCCTAGTAAAAACAAGTAGAAAGTCTAAATAGAAAATGATCATTTGGAAATATATTAGTGCGAGCACAATTGTTGCAGGAAAATGGGATGCAAGACAATGGTCTTGTCCTAGGTCTTTGGAGAGCCCCTGGGACAGACCGCCAAGTGATGTTCCTTGGCTTGATGCAGGAAAGAATTCAAGAGGGAGCCCAAAGGGAAAGCAGATTTAATCAGGGAGATACATATAGATAAAGAGTAGGCTGTCTCAGAAGGCAAGGGGCCCGAGTGTGGGGGTGGGTGGTTAGTTTTTATGGATTATGTAATTTCATAAACTGAGTAGGACGATCACTCAGTTTTGGAGAGGAAGTGAGGATTTCCAGGAATTGGGTTACTGCCCATTTTGGCCTTTTATCCATTGACTTAGAATTGACATGGTGCCTGTAGGTGTGTTTCGACTTTCTGCCATCCTGGGCCTAGTTGTTTCTAACCAGTTTATGTTGTACCCTCAAAGGTTATGTCATTCTGTTAAAAGTGGTACCCTGGCCCCTTTTTTGTTATCTCAGAAGCAAGCCAAAAGTAGAAGGGAGAGATAGGGGAGATTGTCATTTAGATTCATATTTCCCATTCTTTGTGTTTCACTTTGCTCACTACTGCAAAAATCTAGCCATCCAGGGAGATGTTGCTTTCTTAGTCACTGTTGTTACCTGAAGGAACTTGGATGTACTCACTAACTCACAGCAAAGCTGATTTACTGACACCAGGTTGTAGTGAAGGAAAGTACAGCTTTTATTTGCAAGACACCAAGCAAGGAGTATGGGTAGCACATGCGCAAAAGACCCAGCTCCCTGATGGCTTTCAGGGAAGACTTTTTAAAGACAGCACTTGGGGATGGGGCTGCAGGGGGTAGATGACTTTCTTCTGATTGGTTGCTGGTGAGGTAACGGGGTGGTGCTTCACTAATGTCAGTTACTGGCATTCGGGTTCCAGTCAGGTCCAGTGTGTGGTCAGCATGCGGTAACTATCCTGTTAGAGGGTGGGAGGGTCTTAGATCCTGGAGAACAACTCACTATCGATCAGATGGCTATGTATACATTGGTTGAAGAGGAACTCGGATTCTGTTTTATTAATGAACTATTGTCATTACTTTACTTGTGTCAGTTACAAATTGGCACTTGCCATCCACCTCTGTAAGGATTAAATCATGTGCTGCTGAAACTGTGACCTTCAACATGTCCTAAAGTGAGTTCAAGGTGGAGATCAGATATGAGGCTCTCTGTGCTCTCAAAAAGTGGCAGAACAGGTTTTCAGACAGATATTTTCAGGAACTGATTTTATGAGCCCAATTCTTTCATCTCCTCATATCTAGAAAAGCACTAAATTCCTTCATGGTGACATTTGCTTCTAGTGACTAGCAAAAACTCCTGCAAAATGTGTGCTTGACTGCGTGAACTCCCTCTTCACTGAAATCACTTATATACTGACCTTCCCCTGCCTGCCTCTTTGGAGCTGTTTCTCAGAGCTGTCTGAGGGCTATCTCCCAGGCTGCGGTCCTCATTTTGCCTCAAATAAAACTTAACTTGCAACTCTTACGTTGTGCATTTTTTTAAGTCAGCATGTATTTGATTGCTTTTCCTTTGTTTCTGTGTTTCCTCACTTCCCTAATTAGTAACTGCATTGATCTGTTCTTTGAAACTCAAAGAATGGCTAGGAGACTAAAGACTTTGTTTACATATAGGAAATTGAGAACACTGAGGGACTTTTGTACATGAAAGGGCCCCATAGGGTCCTGCTCATTTTCATTATGCCTGCTATTTGTTTTAATGGATGCCACTATGGTATGATGGTATGAGGGTAAAGATTGCATTTTATGGCTTTTATACTGTTATCAAGTAGGATCTTGCATGGGATGAATTAAATACAAAGTTAAGTATCTGCATCTCTTTGTTTATACACATGCATTGTGTGTGTGTGTGTGTGTGTGTGTGTATGTGTGTGTGTGTGTTTTAAACTAAAGCAGCTGGGAACTCAAAGGATGAGTTAATTTTGTTGTTGTTGTTCAGTCACTCAGTTATGTTCAACTCTTTGTGACTGCATGGACTGCAGCACTCCATGCTTCCCTGTCTTTCACTACCTGCCAGAGTTTGCTCAATTTCATGTCCATTGAGTCAGTGATGTTATCATACCATCTCATCCTCTGCTGCCTGCTTCTCCTCCTGCCCTCAATCTTTCCCAGCATCAGAGTCTTTTCCAGTGAGTCGGCTTTTCACATCAGGTGGCCAAAGTATTGGAGCTTCAGTTTCAGCATCAGTCCTTCCAATGCATATTCAGGACTGATTTCCTTTAGGATTGACTGGTTTTATCTCCTTGCAGTCCAAGGGACTCTCAACAGTCTTCTCCAGCACAATTCAACAGGACCAATTCTTCTGCACTCAACCTTCTTTATGGTCCAACTCTCATATCTGTAAAATTTTCAAAAACCCATGGATTTATGTTTTTCTTTTACTCCCATAGAAACAGCATTCCTTGATAAAAGTTCAGTCTTGAAGCACTGCCTAACATTAATTTTTCATATTTTAAAAGACACTATAGTGCAGAACAGGAAATGGAAGTAAGTATCACCAGTTTCACTTTAGTATTTCCTTGTTAACTTTAACTTATATCAATCAGGGTGGGGTGGGGAGAGGTCTTCTATATGTTTAATTTAGGTAGGCAAACACATGTTGTCATCTGCCCTGTGCTTAAGTAGGAAACAGATGTTTAATTTGGCCAGCACACTCTGCTAGAAGCAAAGGCCCTCAAAAGGAGTATTTCATCCTAGATTCAAATACTCCTCCTGATATCAAGAGCCCTATTGTTTCCAGTACCCTGGCAGGTTGATTTTGTTCAGTATCTCCTTCTTCTAGAATACAGACCTTTAACTTCATATTTAGAACCTACTAAGGAGAAGCTATTGAAGAGTATTTTAATGCTAGTTAACTCTAAGCATTCCCTCTGGGGGAGAAAAAAAAAGGAAAAACCGAAAAATTGTATCCCAGCGACATGCTGCAGTTCTGCCTTATTTTTCCCACTTGGCAGAAAATTGCACGGCTCTTCTGCGTACTACCTTCACTTTCTTCACTCTCAGATCTGTAGAAATTCTCAGCATAATTGTCTTTTTGGTAACCTCTGCAGATTTCTTGGATCTAATAATCAAGGATCATAATTCTGCCCCGTAAAACGTAGACTGTACAACTCACTGGAAACAGAAACATGGATTAAAAATATACACAGTGCTTTTCTTAATATTTACTTGTTGAAGGAATAAAAGTTATCTGTCTTAATTTTTTGCTAGTTTCTATATATTCCTTTAGCTTCCCTGGCAGCTCAGACAGTAAAGAATCTGCCTGTAATGCCGGAGACCCAGATTTGATCTCTGGGTCAGGAAGATGCCCTGGAGAAGGGAATGGCAACCCACTCCAGTATTCTTGCCTGGAGAATTCCATGGACAGAGGAGCCTGGTAGGCTACAGTCCTTGGGGTCACAAAGAGTCGGACATGAGCGACTAACAATTTTCCCTTTCACATATCCCTTAGTACATTTAAAAACATAATTTTCTTCCTAGGAGTCTTGTATAATCCTTTACATTGTGATCCATCTTAACATGGCATCTTAGTGTAGCGTAATAAAGGTTCATCTGTGTATAACAGTGACTCAAAATATTATTGATTTCACAAAGAGAGAAGATTTTTATTTCTTTTCTCTCATAATCCATTCATGGATCATTTGAGGAAGGAACATTAATCTGGAGAGCTGTCTAGAAACTTTCCATTGATAACTTTTGATATAGTAGAGCATATAACAGCATCAAAACTTAAACACAAGTGTCTGTGTCTTGGAAGAAATTCCTGAAAATGATGTTAAGGCATTCTTTAAAAACATCACCTCACTAATGTTCTTAATGGTACAGGTGGTAGAGTATAGGAAATCTGAGTCAAAGTGATTTTGAATGATCAGAGTAAATAGTGACACTTAAAGAATTTCTCAGCTAGTTTTTGCACGTATTTTTGTCTTTATGTAGGCATACAGTGATAAATAGTAACTTTTTTTGTCTAAATCTAAAATAATCTTAAATTAGTAAGAAATATTTTTACATATCAGATAAAAAATATTGTGTTATAATTTAATTGCCAGCATTTTTTTATTTCTTAGTAACACATACAATGACATCTTCCAACCAACCTAGGCTTCAGTTCAGGAAAATGTAGCACTTCTGCTGATCTTGGTGCTCATTGGCAATTAACATAGAACCCCCACTGTCCTCCCCACCCCACATCTGTGTACCCACCTGTCTGCCCGGCCTGGAAGGCTTCTTTGCCCTCTGCCTTCATGTTGTGTTTGACCAGTACAAACAATATTCAGAAGGTCTTAGAGTGGGAGGAGGAGAGGAGGGGAGATGGTTATTCCCACACCTCCTATTTTTTACTTTGCTACAGATCTGGCAAATGCTGTATTTCTTTATGGCCCTAAGGTTTGTCTCAGTGGCCATGAATCTGAGCAAACTCGGGGAAATAGGGCAGCCTGGCGTGCTGCAGTCCACAGGGTCGCAAAGAGTCAGAAAGGATTTAGCAATGGAGCAGCAACAACAGAAGGTTTGTCCAGTGGTCCGTGGCTCAAGTTTTCACTGGAATCCGGGAATGCTGTTTACCTCTTTTTTCCCTTCAGGATTAGATGTAATGTATTTCGTTGTCTCTGAATGTTATCACCTATGCCTTTGCCCACCATTTCGGAATTCATGCCTTGCAGTTTCAGAATCCATGTTGATCTCTTAAATCTGCTCAAACCTTTGCAAATAGACCCTTCATTGATCTCTTTTCAATTAACCCATCTTAAGTATATCATCTCTCTCGTGGTAGAACCCCAGCTGACACACAACCCGGTTTTTTCCATGGGTTATTTTTTTAAATATCAGCTGAAATTAGTCTATTGATGTTAAATTTAGTTTTGGTGATACTTTGTGTCAGTAAATACTCAGAAATTAGGTTGACTGGTAGTTTACATTTGGTACTTTGTAATGCTTAGGCATAAGGGTTATGCTGTGGTTACAAAGTTGGATGTGTTTTTCATTTTTCTATGCTATAAAGCAATTTAGTTATCATGTGATAACATTTTTAGTATACGTTGTTTAGTATCCGCTTTGCTGTGTTTAGTCGCTCAGTAGTGTCCGACTCTTTACAATCTCATGAACTGTAGCCTGCCAGGCTCTTCTGTCCATGGGGATTCTTCATGCAAGAATACTGGAGTGAGTTGTATGCCTTCCTCCAGGGGATCTTCCCAACCCCAAGGGTCAAACCCAGGTCTCCTGCATTGCAGACAGATTGTTTACTGTCTGAGCCACCAAGAATACTGGAGTGGGTAACCTATCCCTTCTCCAGGGGCAGTATACGTTATTTTATATTAAAATTTGAATGTAATGACTTGTGGGACCATGTCATCTTGGCGTATCGACCAACAGGGCCTTAATATTCCCTTTAGCTTACCTACCCTTGAGATAGGATTCTAACTCAAGCTATCTGCCTCCCTTTCCTTGGAACATTTATTTGAGAAAATTTATAATTGCAAATTCTGACTCTGCTCTGTGAGCTATAAATCATTTAAAAGTTTCTTGGCAGTTTTACAACCCAGAGATGTCTTTCTCAAGGCCCTAGAGCCATCCCAGTGAAGCAGAATCATCAGGCTTAAGAGCACCCTAATCTCCCAGTCCCAGTGGAAGGGTAAGAGCCTACCTCCAAGTTACAAAACTTCCTCCAGCCATGAAGACAGGAAAAAATTTAGTTTTTCTAGTAAGACCAGTTAGCAAACAAAGGTGGCATAAAATCTTCCTCACTTCATCTCAAAACCCCCTTGTTACAGCAGAACTGAGTTGAGAATCCAGTTCTCTTCCTTGTTTGAACAGGCTCTTGAACTCACCCTAGGCTTTTCATGTATGGCCAGTACAGTTTTCACTTTAGACAGCATCTTTTTCATATTTCTCATTTGTATATACCACTATTAGTTTGAGGATGAGATGGTTGGATGGCATCCCTGACTTAGTGGACATGAGTTTGAGCAATCTCTAGGAGATAGTGAAGGATAGGGAAGCCTGGCATCCTGCAGGCCCTGGGGCTGCAAAGAGTCAGACTGAGCGACTAAACAGTAACAATATTAATTTATACTTTTTCAGGAATCACTTCTTAGTTCTGTTGCACTTCTCTTTCCATTTCAAAATTTCTGCTATCTTTATTTTATCAGAATCACCTGGGGAGTTTTTTGTTTAGTTGTTTTTTTTTTTTTGTTTTTTTTTTTTAACTTACTCATTTCTTGACTGTGCAGTCTTCACTTACACACTGGCTTTCTGTAATTGCAGCGAGCAGGGGCTGCCCTTCAGTCGCTGTGCTCAGGCCTCTCGTTGGAGTGGCTTCTCCTGCGGAGCCCGATCTCTAGGTGCGCCTTCAGCCTCTGTGTCACAGAGACTTGGTTGCCCTCCAGCTTGAGAGTTCTTAGTTCCTGGACCAGGGATTAAACCTGTGTCCCCCATACTGGCAGGCTGTTTCTCAACCTCTGAGCACAGAAGTCCCTCTGCTTGCTTTCTTGAAGTATAATCCTTATATTTTTTCGTATTTTTTCTTATGTTATCAAATATGTCCTTTACTGTTTTCATTCTTTCATTTTGTGAGTAATGATGGGTTTGTATGATGGTTAATTCCTCTTAGTAAAATTGTCATCAATTTCATAGTTTAAAATACAGTAGTCACTATTTGAAAATTAAAATTTGATTACCTCTTTTATCCAAGAATTTTTAAAGAAATAATTGAATAATTTCCCACATCTCCACGTAATTTTTTTAATTGCTACATTTGTAATTTCTTTATAGTTGTAAATGCAACATTATCAGAGAGTAATTAACTACAATTTCTCTCTCTCTCTTTTATTTTTTTGGTTTTATCACTTCTAAGAGCTTTTATGCAATAGATAAGAGTGCAGTGTTGGTTTTGATTTTCAGAGGACTCTTAGTAATAATACTTGTTTTTCATCAAAAAAAAGGATAAAAGGACAGCCATCATTTAATAAGCTTGCCACTAAACCAGTTCCCATCTGCCTATTTGTATGGATGCCAACAGCACACAAATTTTAATTTTTGAAAGGATTACATAAAGAAAAATCTAGAATTACAATGGACACTTGGAGAAATTTTTGACAAACAAGATTTTTCATTTCAGACAACTTAGCTCAAAAAAGAGAAGACAGACTGTATATTTGTTTGACTAAAGAGAACATATATGAGAGTTCACTTACTTAAATGAGCTATAATGACTCATGTGTGTGCACATGTGTGTGTGTGTGCATGTATGTGTATTCAAAAGAGGATTCTTGTATCTAATCTTTCTTTCCCTTGAAAATAGTAATTTCACATTTGTCTGTAACTGGCTTCTTCAAAACTTCCTCTTTTTATTCTTTTTATTTTGTTCCTTTTCCTATCCTCTCTCTTGGGAATTTTTGGAGATCAGTGAATCAAAAATTGTTATGTGTTCACTCTAAAAATATCCAGTCTTGATACATATTGTCTTCAAAAAAGAAAAAAAATAAAGAAAAATTACTAAACTGAAATTATATTGCTTAAAATATGTGAGGTTTTTTTTTAAAGCCCTACAACTTGGAAAAGTAGAGCAGTGGCCTTGCTCAAAATCTTAGAGAAAAGATGGTCTCTAGTTCCACAAAATGAAGAAGAAAGCTTAAGTATGATTTAAAACTCTTTAAAATTTAGTTTTCTAAACACATAAGCTTGTAAATTGTCTTAAAAATAAGTATATGTAATATTTCTGTTAAGTGAATAACACAAGCCAAGTAATGGACACGTCTTCTTCCATATTTTAGTACGTAACGTAATAGCAACAGAATTTCCAGTTCATACAAGAGTATGTCTAAACTTCTCATGGTATAAATTTTTGGAAAGTTCCAACATTTGTTTTGAGTTAAAGAACCCATCATTGTTCTCATAGTAGTTTAAGCTTTCAAATTATTAAATGGTGTAGAAAGAAATTAGTCTGTAATAATCAGATATCTCTTAAAGTGTTAAATCGCATAAATTCTAGTAATACTGGAATAACAGGAGAATAATGTATTGACTTTAATTACAATTTCAAAATTCTTAATTAAATTTAAAACCTTAGACTAACACTAAATTTGTTTTAATAAATAATCTTTGGTTTCTTGGATAATTTGAGGGCAAGAAAAAATAGAAGTTTTGGTCATTAAGTATAATTTACCTTGTTTACTTTTACCATATAGAATGTGAAAGTGCCTTTGCAAAATGTTATCACCGTTATTTATTTATTTACTTATTTTTGCTACAATAGATTTGTTGAAGGTTATAGGAAATATCTGCTCATAATGATGAAGGGTTTATGGATTTGTAATTTAGTTGTCAATATGTTTGTATCTGTAGGGAACAAAATTGGTTACTTTGGTTAAGATGATAATTAATATAAATAATTGAGATTACATCCTGTATAAAACAAGAATGATATGAATATGGACTTTCTTGAAATGGCCAGTTAACAGATTTTTTTCTTTTTATAAAGAGATTAAAATGATTAATAAAAGAAAGTAAGCTTTGATATTCTCCAAATTTTATTAAACACAAAGCTATTTTCAGAATTGTTTCCCAAAACATAGTTCCATTGTCATAATTTATATGCATAAGTAACCTTCTCATGTGAAAAGAAAAATGTCCCTACTGAAATCCAAAGACTAGATACTATTTGCCAATTAATTCTTGTTTTCAGATTTATTATACTTGTTACTCAGGTATAAATAAAAAGTGACATTTGGTGATATACCAGCTTATGATATATGCTATATGATTTGATTGATTTTAATTTGATTCAAAAGCCTTTTCAGTGTTCTTTATTTAGGTTTTTATTCAAGAATAATTAACGACTACATTCTTAGAAATTAGTTGAATGTCATTCCTAAAATAAGGATTCTACCATCTGTTTTATAAAATTTAAAGATTCTTTTGATGATGAATAGAAGGTAGGTGAAAGACTTGAGTAAGTGAATGCTGTCACGAAGGGCCACACAGAGGGTTGACCTGGGGATAAGGCTGCAGTGAGCAACTTATCTGTTAGACATTTTCACTCAAAATTCTTAAGGCTTTCTCCCTGGTACATGTCCCATCTGCCAACCTCAGAATTTTGACAAAGATATATGAAAGTGGGACATAACTGTTTGAATGTTAGCAAATGGGGATTTTATACAGTTGTATGATTCACCTGAACATGAATGCATTGTAATTGTTTGTTTGCTTTCTGGATGGCTAGAAAGTTTACTCAATCAAAAGACAGCTATTTCAGTGTAACCTAAAAACCTCAAAATATTAAGACTGTTTACACCTTGGCTTATCTAACTTAAATATTCAATACCAAAGACACTCATGTTCTATTTTTATATTTTAAAAACAGCTTTGTAAGACACCAGGAAGGTAGTCCTTTCCTAAATTTCTCAGGGTTCCTTCAGGGTTCTGGCCTGAGCAATGAAAATTAGCAGACTAAATATAGAGACTGTCTCCTTTTGTTCTCTGGAAGCATTTGTTCTATACTTTAAGTGTATTATAAACAGAGGTATGCTTCAGATTTCACAGCGAGATGAATCCCAGAGCCATTTTTTTTAAAAATATTCACAATAGAAATGGTTCTAAATTAGGGCCCTTCCTCTTTTTGCCTCTGAGATTTGTTTTCATTAGGGAGGCAAGGTTTCTCTCTTTCTCAAGTGGAGAGGAATGTAACTGTATACCAGTCCTCATAAAAACTCATAATTTCAGTTTCCCCTCCTATATTAAAAAAAATCACTTTTTGTACATGTGTGGATAACCATTTGCCTCTCATCACATACTTCTGAGAGTCAGGTACAGGAAACTGATGTGGTTATTTACCGTCATTAATAATATTCTGATTTTACTCTGGAACTTTCGTGTTTGCTTTCAGAATAATATAAATAGTCTAAGTATTAGCATTTTATCCAATGCTACTCATCATCTACAAACACCTTTGTTTTTATCACTATAATCAACAATAAAAATTGGAAGAATAAAAGATACTTAAAAGCTTTCACAATTATCTAATGTATTATTATAAAGTTTTAAAGCACTGTATGGTAAGGAACCTGCCTGTGAATGCAGGGAATACAGGAGACAAAGATTCCATCCCTGGGTCAGGAGATCCCCTGGAGAAGGAAATGGCAACCCACGCCAGTACTTACCTGGAAAATCTCATGGATAGAAGAGCCTTGCAGGCTATGGTCCATAGTGTCACAAAGGAGTTGGACATGATGGCTTAGCATCCACACACCCATACAACCAAATTTATTACTAATAAGTTCAAAAGGATAAATATGGACTCCTTGTGTGACCTTTAGCCAAGAACTGGAAATAACTATTACTTAAGGCTCCTTTTTAATCTTACTAGAAGGATCCTCATAGATTCTGTTAATACAAACATTCGCACTGAAAATCTGTGGAATTAACACTTAGATTCATGATTCTAGTTAAAAAGAACTGACCCTTGAGTTCATATCTCTTAGTTAAAAAACAAATTATGTTTTGCATTTCCAAGAGTTCAGTGCTGACAAGGCATCCCAATAATAAAGATTCTCAAGAATATTGACTCAAGTAGCATGATTCTAAAACCAGCACCTTCCACATGTCAGGAGGCAATGATTGCTACACCTTAAAAACACCTCATTTCCCTTTCCCCCCTAATTTCTTTCCCCTTTTTATATTAATTTCAAATTCCATTTATTGTGAGTTGTTTTCATATTGCAACATTCAAATAGGTTTGAGTTAATGGCCTTTGATTAGTTTCACTTCTTCAGCTTTTGCAAATTCACTTTCAAAGTAGAAAGTCTCTTCCTTGCTGTTTTGGAATTAAATAAGTATGTCAGGAAGTAATACATAATTTTTGGAACTCCATCTATGTCTAAAATATTTATTGCATGAGAACGCTACTTTTTATATTACCACTGTAAGAATTATACTAGATATATTACAAGGGAGATCCTCTCCATTTCTTCATATAGATTATATGCATCTTCAACAGAGGTAAGAAAATAACCAGAAAAATTATGATTTTAAAGAATTTTAATTATCTCATTGCATGTTAGTGTATTAATTTGAAAACAAGTTGTACAAATCATTATTGCAGAGTGATTTAACAGGGGTATTATACCAATTAATATCTGTACCATTTACAGCAGAGAGAGTTTTAAAAAAGCAATATTCCCTGAGGAAAAAAATTCTGTGCAAGTGCATGAAACTCCAAAGATCCATGTATAAGCTTCCTTATAACATTTTTTTTTTCACTTTCATTGTGTGGAAAAGCAAGAAAAACTGAGAGATGATCAATTCTTTATGTGTTTGTTTTAGAGTTAGAATATAAATGTAATGGTATTATTTTCAATTAATTTCTTTAAAAAGGATCAGAGTTCATTAATAACATAACTAAATTAAGACATCTAATTACTTTAATCAGTCGGACCATAGCCTGATTTAGCCTATTAATAACACAATTATATTTCCATGTTGATTTTGGAGTATTAAAGTCACTATCAAGCTTCTCTTGGCCCAAGCTCTAACAATCTTTGTTGAATCTTGCCCACATTTTAGATGATAATTCCGCATGGATGTGTTATTTTGGGCTTGTGAATATATATACCATTTCTTTTACTATCTTCAGAAAATGTTACTTTTTAGTACTGTCAAAAATCTAAAATAGTATAAACATGGTCAATCTGACTTTTTGATTCTTGAGTAGACCTCTACAATGTATCACTTTTATTAAGAATGAATGTAAGTAGAATAATCAGTAATGTTTGTTTGTTAATTTATTATTCAAACAGTTTTTATTGGGTGCTTGTTGTATATTGAGCTTCCATAATGGCTCAGATAATAAAGAATCTGCCTGCAGTGCAGGAGACCCAGGTTGCAGGGAGATTATTTACCATTTGAGCCGTCTGGGTCGGGAAGATTCCCTAGAGGAGGAAATGGCAACCTACTACCTACTCCAGTATTCTTGCCTGGAGAATTCTATGGACAGAGGAGCCTGCTGGGCTACAGTCCATGGGATTGCGAAGAGTCAGACACATCTGAGTTAATAACACTTAGTTGTATATTAGACACAAAGAATATTTAAAAATGAACAGCATTTACATCCTGCATGTTATCATGTTCACAGCAATGTCCAATGAAAGTATGAAAGAGGAAAGGGAATTGAGGATCAAATTTTTAGTTTACAAATTTGTACCTATGGAGAATATTGATATATCTCAACTACTTGTAACAAGCAAGTTATGTTTGGGGTATTTTCCTTGGACTCTCTTGGTAATATAATTAACTTGGCTGAAAACTGACCTGGAAACTCCTTTGTAGAGTTATAAATATTTCGTTCTTTTGCAGGATGGACACTTACCCCAAACTTCATATGTTGACACTGAAGACACCTCACACGCCAAGAGAGTTCACAGGAAATCTTCACACAAGGGACTCGAGGAAATCAGTTTGTGGAAACAGGTAGGAAGTGGCTTGGGCAAGGCAGAGGGAGTGGGTTTATAGTTGTTAAGGGGTATAACTAGGGGAAAGTTCTCATACCTTGGGAGGAGACTTGTGGAATTTAAAATTCTCATGTGCTCCAAAGAAGGAGGTATGCACAGACTCTTTTATCAGCCTGTCCAGAGCAGGGCCAAAGCGGGGAAATGTTGAGAGTTAAAAAGAAATCAGCAGTCAAACATCAAAAATGTGGTCATCTGTAAAACATGCATTAGCCTATTTTTGGAAAAAATATATATTTTTCTTAAAAAAACAAGCTATATAATAAGATAGAACTAGGATTTAAACTATTATCTGCTTTAAGGAATCATGTGATTTTGAATAAGTCATTTTATATCTGTTAGATTCAGGAGTATTTTTTTTTTCTCTTCTATAAAATGGAGCTAATACTTAATCTACATCGTGACCTTAATTGTCATAGTAAGGATAAGTCAGTATAGATCAAGTGTTTGACAAATGTTTCACTTTGTATTTTATTCTTCTGAAATAATACTAGTAAGTATGACTCTTGATACTTATTCCAAAGAAGACCCTTTGTAGGAACTCATTGAAGCTGAGTATCCCATGAGTGATAAGTCAGTAGAACTTCCTGAATGAAGCAGATCTCAATCTGGGTAGATGGTGCAGAATCTTATCACTGTCTTACTAGTTATGGCTAGGTAGGGATACTTAGAGAGACTGGGATATGCAAAGATTGCAGGAGAAAATGTTGATAACCCTTAGATGCTAGAACCTCCATGAATAGGTTTTGAGAATAACCAAGAAATACTAGATCTTAGATGTTGCAAGATCAACTCTTTTTAGTTACTGGTTTAGGAATGTATCTGAAGTAAAGAGTTTAAATATATGACTTCTTAATGAAATTTAAAGATGTATATTACTTTGTCATTATATAAATTTAAAAACTTTTAAAATTTTAACTCCTAATTCAGAAAGTAGTATATAGCACACCCAAAATGATACTGGAAAAATTATGATTTCTTACTTCAGACTTCTTTGTGATATCTGTCATATACTAGGATATAAATAGTATGCAACAGAATAGTCCAAGTAAAAGCACAAATAATATCAGAGAGACTGAAGTACAAAATATGTATTTCAGCACATATTCAGGGCACATCTTGTATACAGTCAATTTCACATTTTAAATTATTTACCATGAAAAATTAGTATAAACACCTTTCTTTCTTTTAATTATTTACAACCAGAATATTATATAAGCATTTCTTGAAAATGTTAAAGACTTTTTAAAAAAATTAACGTCCTATTTTTCAATTTTATTAATATATTCAAAAATAAACTTCAGTATGTCAATAATGTTAGTCAAATATGCGTGTAAATGGCATAAATCGGACAGTTAGTGTGTACGAAGTAATTAATGGTTTCTACTGTTTAAGCTATAAAGACTTTTTAAATGATTGGCATAGTTGCAGCCTAATTAACTGAAATTAATAAAATCAGTAATTAGTTTTGAAACAAGAGCAGTATATTTAAAAATCTACATGGTATTCAATGTATGCACTGCTGCTATTATTATGTTAAAATCAAGACTTTCCTGGAAAGGTCTTGATAGGGAAAGAAAATGAAATATATATACATATATATATACACACATATATATATATGTGACAAATAAAATACTAGTAATAGTTTACATATAAGGACAATTAGATTTTCTTTCAGGATGGGAAACTCTTATTTTTAACTGATAATTGTACATTTACTTTTTGAGAAACTAAAATACCCAAAGAGAAATATGAATACTCTCTTTTTGCATGATTTAGAACATGCCAGTGTCCTATTACCTATATTTATTGAGACTTTGATAATCTAACACTCCTCATGTGTGTTCAACATATGCCAGCAACTAAGCCTCTTCCCCACCAGCCTTTTGTATGTAAATGTCAGCCAGGTTCAGGCTCTAGGAGGTAGTGAGGGCCTAGTAGCCATAATCCAGTTCTTAATGCATGAAGGGGAAGATAGCTAAGCGAATCTCCCAAGAATACTTCACCCCAACCCGTACAGATGCACACACACTCTATAAGGCAAATTTCTCTATAATATTGTTTTAGGTGGGGAAAAATGGAACAATTTTAAACTTAACTGTCTGTAGAAGTAGGGAGCTTGAAGGGACCATAGATGACTTTTACTTTCTACTATATATATGTGTATATATATGTATATATACAGTATATATATATATGCTTTATGCTAAAATGCAATAGATGTTATAAAAATGGCATGTATCATTTTCATCATTCAAAAACAAAAATAGAAACATATTTTTTAAGAGTAAGAATATTTCCAATAGAATTTTATATGGGATGACAATAGGGTCTCAAATAGAATTTCTGCACCATGTACATTGAAGTTACTGGGTTTATCTGATATGATGACAAGGCTAAGTACAATGTCTGAAAAAACTCATTCTTAAAAAACAGTATAAATTATAGAATATACAAGTATAATGTATTTTATTTCTCCAAGTAATAAAAGTTTGAATATTCAAATTAGAGCTCAAAGAAATATGAAGAGTAATTAAGATATAAAAGAACAGAGTAAGAATATGATAATTATGTCCTTGTGGATATAGATCACATGAGATGGCAGCATGATTTGAACTCATAGAGTAGTTATTAGGTCAAAATTAACCAGAGGAGTAAAAAACACCTTGGAAATAGTAGAATAAGAGAAAGCAATAACAACTCAAGTTTATGGTAAAACAAATAGAATTGAAAGTGTTTGTAAATACTGTTGTCTTCTTTGGTCATACGAAAGAAATTACATCTGTGGCTTTGTATGTATACATTTGTACATGCTAAATATGTGTCTATATATCTTTCACTGGCTCAATGGTAAAGAATTTGTCTGCAATGCAGGAGACGCGGTTTCAATCCCTGGGTCAGGAAGATTCTCCTGGAGAAGGAAATGGCAACCCACTCCAGTATTCTTGCCTAGGGAATCCTATGGACAGAGAAGCCTGGGGCGCTACAGTCCATTGGGTTGCTAAGGAGTTGGACAAAACTTAGCAACAAAACAACTTTCACAGTAAAATGTTTATTGTAATCAAATAGGATAGTAAATGTATAAATATATTAATGTGAAAACAACTAAAAATTATTTATTTATGAACACAGCATAAAGGTGTTTAATCCTGACTTATAGTCTCTAATATTATGGTGAGATTCTGAAGTATAGAAGTATACTACAGTATAAAAACATGAAGGATAAAAGGGCAAGTGTTAAAAGAAGCATGGATATGAAATTACTCTTTCAGGTAATCATTTATAGAAAATAAAAGTAGCATGTGTCTCTATAAGGAACTCAGAGTAAAAATTTCTAGTACGGACATTTTTGAGTTTGAGACATTGAGGAGAAAACTGTGAAGTTTAAGAAAGTTGAAAGAATTTGCTCAGTTTGTGGGATAGACAAATGGAATCTGTCACTGGTTAAGCCTTAAGTAAGGATGTATACTAGAATCTATCAAGATGAGAATATTGAAATAATATTCCATTTGCTGTTAGCTGAAGATATAGTTTACATTCATATATCCATTGTTAAAAATGTATAGTTTATAGAGTACATAGAAACCATGTAGATGCTCAGTGAGCAAAAATAAACTAGTTGCAAATTAAACTATGCACATTATTTAGCAAACAAATATGTACATTTAAGTATAAATACTATGTATGGTTTTCCTGCTAAAACTTTAATATGTTTTTTTTATGCATTAACTTTTTAATATCTACATTCTGATGACAGTAGCAATTAATCACGCTAGTGCCAGTTCTCTGTTTTAGCAAAATACATGTTTACTGATTCTATTAATCTTTAATTACTACAAAATTTATAGCTTAATCACTAATTAGGTCACTCACTCAACAGCTTTTATTCAGAACTTACTATATGCAGGTATCAACTATAAATATAGCAATAAATGAAATATAAGTGGTCCCTGTTCCCACTGTCTTCCTATTTTAACTAAAAACTCAGTAGCCTCCAGTTGCATTAAAGTAACATGCAATTTTATAATGTCAGGTTTATTATTTTTAAGTTACAATTTCACCATTTCACAAATTTTTGACATTGCAGAACATATAAAAATTGAAAGTGATTATAAAATGTTTGAACATATTAGTGATAACATAACTAGAATGCCTTTGAAATATTCTGTGCTTAAAAAATATATTGATATCTGGGATTCATACATATCATTGCTCCATCATTGAGTACAACTTCCAGCAAGCTAAACTTAACTGATGAGATATCCTTTATGTTTTTCCTAAACAGTAGGCAAAAGAGAGAAAGGGTTTATTAACCTCTTTTTCATGGTGAAATGGTGTAAATGAATACTAAAGTTTTGTTAGAAGAGATAGCTGTGAGAAAGAGGAAATATTAAGTCAGCAGAGTTCAGTGCAAATGGTAATTAAAACTCATTGGGCATTACTGAGTGCCAAGAAATATTCTTAAAAACTTTACCTCTCTATGAGTTGAGAATTATTAACATCTCACTTTATAGATATAAACACTGAAGCACAGAGCAATGAACTTATCCAAAATGACACAGAAGTCCAGTCAGAGACAGGATTTAAACATCAGCAGTCTGACCATCACATTTTTCTTTTCACACAATCTTACAGTGACACTCAGATTGGAATCTGCTTCTCAGATCCCAGAAGGAAGGCCAGAGAAATGTTCCCAATATACTGCCTTGCAGGCAAACCGTCAATAGATGGTGAATCATGCATCATAAAAAGATTAGATTAGCTGACCTCTAAAGTTCCTTCCAATTTCAGCATTAGATGATTCTCTGAAAGTTAAATTAATGAATTTTAGTTGACTGCTTGGCCTAGAGCCAAGATAAATTGAAAAGTTGCATTGTGGAAAGAGACCAGTAAGTGCCTGCTTTACAGAGAACAGAATATGTTTGAGAGTCCGTTTCCAGCAGAAAACTCCAAGGGCTGAGAACTGCCCTGACAGTTCACTTAGCTATCAATGGAACCCATGGAACAAAACAGTACTCTTCTTCTGCTCCATCTCTGCTCTCTGAATTATTTTTCTGGCCTACTGCCCTAGTGAGTGACCATGGAGACTTCCTCTTCTCTTCAGCTAATTAGTTTAATATCTGTTAAACTAGGAGGCAAAATTACTGACATTTTTAAGCTTTGAATTTATGGCAGGAGCTGCTTATGCCACAGGAACTATTTGTGTGATATTGTGACCCATGGCTAAATCTGGAAGACTTAGATTAATTTTATAACTTCAAACCAGAAACCTGTATGTAGATACTGGGATGGCATATATAAATATTATGGTGAGAATAGTTTGTTTATTTGTGTGTATGTTTATATAAGTATCTGAAAAAAGTAGATATAGATATTCTGGTCTTTATATTTTTGCTCATAATAAGCCTTCTCTGATGCAAAATATGTGGGTGCTAGTTTTATTTTAAAAAAGAGGTGATGAGTAGTATAGATAGGAAGTAAATATATACTTGTTAAAAATATGAATAAAAGAATGTCCCCTTTATTATCAAAAGTGCTTTTAGCAATAACCTCAGACTTAGATGCTTAGTTTTGTTTTATTATTCACTTTCTGAAATTCTCCTTAGTTTATTTTTAATTTAAAATCAACTTAGCTACCCCATTAAAACTCCATATTTTGTTGCTGTGTTTTGATTTCAAAGCTCCAGATTTTCGTATCTCAACTGAATATCTTGAACAACTAGTTGGTACATTTTAGCTAAGTTTTCTCTCCTGTTTTACCTAATGTAGAAATAGCTTCCTTATAACGGTGTACTCCAGAATTCACATAGGAAAGTCTTTACTCTTCTTAGAGCAGGTTGTCATCCTTAATGATGTGAAACTGGTCCATGACTCAATAAATTCCTTTTTATTTATAAATCAACATCTGACCAATCTTTCCAGAATTTTTTGTTGTTCAGTCAGTCAGTCATGTCCAACAGTTTGCGACCATATGGACTTCAGCACTCCAGGCTTCCCCGCTCTTGACTGTCTCATGGAGTTTACTTAAACACGTGTCCATTGAGTTGATGATGCCATCAAACAACTCATCCTCTGTTGCCCACCTTTCTACCTGCCCTCAATCTTTCCCTGCATTGGGGTCTTTTCCAGTGAGTCAGCTCTTCGCATCACATGGCCAAAGTATTGGAGCTTCCGTTTTAGCATCTGTCCTTCCAATGAATATTCAGGGTTGCTTTCCTTTAAGACTGACTAGTTTGATCTCCTTGCTGTCCAGGGGACTCTCAAGAGTCTTCTCCAGCACCACTGTTTGAAAGCATCAGTTTGTCAGTGCTCAGTCTTCTTTATGGTCCAACTTCACATTTGTACATGACTACTGGGAAAACCATAGCTTTGACTAGATGGACCTTTGTCCACAAAGTGATATCTTGCTTTTTAATATACTGTCTAGGTTTGTCATAACTTTTCTTCCAAAGAGCAAGCATCTTTTAATTTCATGGCTGCAGTCACCATCCACAGTAATTTTAGAAAATAAAGTTTCTCACGGTTTCCATCATTCCCTCATCTATTTGCCAAGAAGTGATGGGACCGGATACCTTGATCTTAGTTTTTATAATGCTGAGTTTTAAGACAGTTTTTTTCACTCTCTTCTATCACCTTCATCAAGAGGATCTTTAGTTCCTCTTTGCTTTCTGCCACAAGGGTGGTGTCATCTGCATATCTGAGGTTATTGATATTGCTCCTGGCAATCTTGATTCCAGCTTGTGCTTCATCCAGCCTGGCATTTCCCATGATGTACTCTGCAGAGAAGTTAAATAAGCAGGGTGACAATATACAGCCTTGTCATACTCCTTTCCCGATTTGGAACCAGTCCTTTGTTCCATGTCCAGTTTTAATTGTTGTTTCTTGACCTGCATTTAGATTTCTCAGTGGAAAGGTAAAGTAGTCTGGTATTCCCATCTCTAAGAAAACATAGTTTGTTGTGATCCACACAGTCAAAGACTTTAATGTAGTTAATGAAGCAGAAGCAGATGTTTTTCTGGAACTCTCTTTTTCTATGATCATTGAGGATGTTCTGTGATCACTGAGATGTTGGCAATTTGATGTCTGGTTCCTCTGCCTTTTCTAAATCCAGCTTGAACATCTGGAAGTTCTCAATTCATTTATTTTTGAAGCCTAGATTGAAAGATTTTGAACATCACCTTGCTACTATGTGAGATGAGTGCAATTGTGTGGTAGTTTGAACATTCTTTGGCATTACTGTCCTGTGGCCACTGCTTAGTTTTTCATATTAGCTGACATATTGAGTGTAGCAGTTTCACAGCATCATATTTTAGGATTTTAAATATCTCAGCTGGAATCCATCACTTCCACTAACTTTGTTTGTAGTGATGCTTCCTAAGGCTCACTTGACTTCATGCTCCAAGATGTCTGGCTCTAGGTGAGTGATCACATCATAGTGATTATCTGGGTCATGAAGATCTTTTTTTACAGTTCTGTGTATTCTTGCCACCTCTTCTTAATATCTTCTGCTTCTGTTAGGTCCATACCATTTTTGTCCTTTATTGTGCCCATCTTTGCATGAAATGTTCCCTTGGTATCTCTAATCTTCTTGAAGAGACCTCTAGTCTTTCTTATTCTGTTGTTTTCCTCTATTTTTTTGCATTGTTCACTTAAAAAGGCTTTCTTATCTCTCCTTGCTGTTTTTGGAACTCTGCATTCAGATGGGTGTATCTTTTCTTTTGTCCCTTGCCTTTCAGTTCTGCTCTATTTTCAGCCATTTGTAAGTTCTTCTCAGTCAACCATTTCACCTTTTTGCACTTTTTTTTCCTGGAGATGGTTTTGATCACAGCCTCCTGTACAATGTTAGGAACCTTCATCCATAGTTCTTCAGGAACTCTATCAGATCTAATCCCTTATATCTATTTGTCACTTTCACCGTATAATCATAAGGGGTTTGATTTAGGTCATACCTGAATGGCCTAGTGGTCTTCCCTACTGTCTTTAATTTAAGTCTGAATTTTTCAATAAGAAATTCATGATCTGAGCCATAGTCAACTCCTGGTCTTGTTTTTGCTGACTGTATAGAGCTTCTCCATCTTGGGCTGCAAAGACTATAATCAATCTTACTTTGATATTGACCATCTGGTGATGTCTATATTTAGAGTTGTATTGTTGAAAGAGCATGTTTGCTATAACCAGTGCTTTCTCTTGGCAAAAATCTATTAGCCTTTGCCCTGCTTCATTTTGTACTCCAAGGGCAAATCTTTCAGGAATAGCAGACGTACTATCTAATAATATGATAATATGGCTGGTGACTTCATCTTAGTGTCATATTTCTTGGATTAGTTTCAAAAACAACTGCAGTTTTTAGAAGCTTCAGTACTTACTTTTTAGCAGGCACTAATTGGCATTCAGTTGGGATGATAAAAAATGTCAGTTTATGTATTTTTCCCCTCAAAACTCACTGTGAAACTTGCCTCTGTTTTCTATATCACATTGTCTTTGCCCATCTTTTTATTCAGCATCAGTTGTGGTGGAAAATTTCATGTAATTCAGATTCACCGTAGGTTGCTGTTGTCCAGATTTAAGCAAATTGTCTCTTCCAGCAACCTATCCTAGCAGAAAATGGCTTGATTTGGTCAAAGGAGCAGCCCAGAAACACAGGGCTGATGCCCCTTTGAGGCCGTCTCCAAACAAGGGGTGACTGAAGCTTTTGGTTAAGAACTCCAGCTTCTCCTTTGTTGAATGGACTATTCTGAGAGGTGGTGTGACTTTTCATGTGTTCAGAGGGAACTTGGAGTCAAAACCTACAATAGTGACCATGTTAATACACCATCCTTAGGGTTGGGTTGTTTTTTTTTCTCTCTCTTCCTACTTTCACATGTCCTGTTTTCTTACAACTACACCTGAGTCTTTGTTTCAGGGACATTGAAAGGGAATCCAAACAAAGATAATCACTCTAGTCACGCAATACAGTAAAAACCAATCATTTAGGGGCAATGCTAAGGATTAGTCAGAAGCTGCATCTCTTAAAATCTTTGCAAAAAAAATTGATCTCAGCACTGCTATGTAATTCAAAATTTGATTAACTCGTGTACATTTTGAAACAGAACTAAAGTTGTTCATTTAGAAAACGCTTGGCACCCTCTGTAAAATTAGGAGCCAAACATTTAAATTCTTTCAAACAAAATATCAGTGATAACCTCTGTGCCTAAAACATGTGAATCTTTTTTCAATCAATTAATAAGGAATCTCTATTTCAGGCTATTAGCAAACGTGTCAATTTCAAAATATTGTCAGTTAATATAAAGAATATTTAGTCCTGAAAAAGCATACTAATGTTTTATAATCCTAAGTATCTTAAATTTTATAATGTCCAATTCATTAATTACCATGAATTCATTCTCCGTTTACCCTGGAAATGGAGAGCCAGAAAGTACATGCCTCAGATACATTTTTGTATGTCTGAGAAATAGCTTCCATAAACCATGAATTGACAAACTGGCTTTATCTTTGAGATTCATCAAAAAATTAGAAAATAAATAACACAGTCTTCATCTTCTATAAAACTGCTTTAAAAGATGTTATCCTCCATATCATACCTTAATCCTCACATGGATTACTACAAAATAAATGAGCAAAGAATTTAGTGTGAATAAAAATTTGACAAACTATATTCATAAACTGATAAGCAACTTTGCATAAGATTTAGAAAAGGCAGAGGAACCAGAGATCAAACTGCCAGCATCCGTTGGATCATTGAAAAAGCAAGAGAGTTCCAGAAAAACATCTATTTCTGCTTTATTGACTATGTCAAAGCCTTTGACTGTGTGGACCACAACAAACTCTGGAAAATTCTTAAAGAGATGGGAGTACCAGACCACCTCACCTGCCTCTTGAGAAATCTATATGGAGGTCAGGAAGCAACAGTTAGAACTGGACATGGAACAGACTGGTTCTAAATTGGGAAAGGAGTATGACAACACTGCATATTGTCACCCTGCTTATTTAACTTATATGCGGGGTACATCATGAGAAACGCTGGGGTGGATGAAGCATAAGCTGGGATCAGGATTGCCGGGAGAAATATCAATAACCTCAGATATGCAGATGATACCATGCTTATGGCAGAAAGCGAAGAAGAACTAAAGAGCTTCTTAATGAAAGCCAAAGAGGAGAGTGAAAAAGTTGGCTTAAAGCTCAACATTCAGAAAACTAAGGTCATGGCATCTGGTTGCATCACTTCATGACAAATAGATGGAGAAACAGTGGAAACAATGGCAGACTTTATTTTGGGGGGCTCCAGAATCACTGCAGATGGTGACTGCAGCCTTGAAATTAAAAGACGGTAACTCCTTGGAAGAAAAGTTATGACAAATCTAGACAGCATACTAAAAAGCAGAGACATTACTTTTCCAACAAAGGTCTGTCTAGTCAAGGCAATGGTTTTTCCAGCGGTCATGTATGGATGAGAGAGTTGGATTATAAAGATAGTTGAGTGCTGAAGAATTGATGCTTTTGAGCTGTGGTGTTGGAGAAGACTCTTGAGAGTCCCTTGGCCTGCAAGGAGATCCAGCCAGTCCATCCTAAAGGAAATCAGTTTTTAATATTCAGAAGGACTGGTGCTGAAGTTGAAACTCCAATACTTTGGCCGCCTGATCTGAAGAACTGACTCATTTGGAAAGACCCTTATGCTGGGAAAGACTCAAGGCAGAAGGAGAAAGGGATGACAGAGGATGAGATGGCTGGATGGCATCACCAACGCAATGGACATGAGTTTGCGTAAACTCAGGGAGTTGGCGATGGGCAGGAAGGCCTGGTGTGCTGCAGTCCGTGGGGTCACAAAGAGTCAGACATGATTGAGCGACTGAACTCAACTGACTGGTTCATGGATGACTTTTTCAAGTAGAGTTTTTTCTTTTTCTTTTTTCTACCAGATAACCCAGGAGTAAATATTCATAGTGGTAAATTTATTTAGATTAAATATTCAATTTAAATGTATTATACTCATAGTGCAAAACTGTTTCTTTTAATGATTTTTTAAAATGTGACATTGAATAATTATCAGAAAACAGGATAAAAACACAAATGTGCTCAATTTTATTCCTTCATTGTATTAGTAATATGTAAGATTCAAAGAGTGACTGAGTGTTTTTTTCTCACATTTGTTTAGAAAACTTGATTTATCTAAGGATATAATAAATTTAGACCTCCCTTATTGAATTTCCATTTTTTTAAAATAAATCAACAAGCATGTTCCCTCACTTCATTCTGATTTGTACATTATTGCAATAAAATGAGAGACTGGGAATAATTTCAAATCTAGATTTTAGATGGTCTCTTACAAGTCCTTTACTGAAATCATTGGATAAAATGATGGAGATATACTAGCACAATTTTTTTCTGCTAACAATTTAGTAATTTCTCTTATTCATCTTCTGTTTTATTAGATTCTTGGGGAAAATATAAAATCTAAAGCAACATGATCTGTCAGAATGTCTTTTATCGACTGATCCTATGTTTACGTGTCTTTCATGCCAGAGAATACACAACGACAGTCCACAGTGATGGAATCCACGATAACCATATTGAATCTTTCTTTTGATGTGCATGTGGGAGGAAGCTTTGTAAATTTAAATGAAAACATCAATCCTACGTTAACAAGATTGAAGAGCAAAGAACTCTAATAAAGTGCAGTATCTTTGTGAGTCTTCAGAATATGATATCCAGGCAATCAAATGGCATATTTTTACATTCAATCTGCATTATTCTTTGTTGTTATGATAAGTTTAATATATGGGCCAATGGACTTTAGTTTTCTACACATGAGAAAAATTTTATTGCTGATTTAATCATACAACAAATATTAGCTCAATTTTCTTTTTTTTTTTTTCAGTTGTGAGTTTGGTAAATTGAAAGACAATATACTGGAGGAAGATAAAAAGTATTTTAAGCAAATGTTTCTTATACTGCATGAATCAGAAAGTAAAGAAAGATGACAGTAATAGTTTCAGAAGAGTGGCTCAGTTGTTTACTCCAGTTTTTTCTTAGAAATTATGTTTCTCCTCAGAATCTTGAAGTCATTACGTAATTCCTTATATACTGCAGACTGCGTGGTGGCTTTCTCATCCCCTTCTCTAACCTACCTGATGTATATTCCTATCAGTTGTAGGAGTAAAAATTTATAACTGTGCTAACTATTGTCACAATTGAGACCTGAGTGACATTGCTGCTGTTACCCACACCACAGTGGAATGTTCTTAGAGTAATTTCTAAGACTTCTAACACTACCACCAAGTTGTCCTCAAGTTTTACAGAGATAGAGTTAGTATTGTTATTGCTAACTCTGCTTTCATTCCTCTTGCTGTGTTCCTACATAAGCCCATAAGGATGACATGAGAGGTCTAAGGGAAATTGATAACCTCATGCTATGTTAGAATTGCACTTTCTTCTGGCACATTTTTGCTGAACCAAAATCTGTTCACTGTTACCTCTCCCCTCTTAAATCACTTTAGTATGGTTATTTGTTAATTGTGAAAGTAAAATGACTTATTAAATGAAAAATTAAATCCATTGTGCTTGACCCTCTAATCATCTACCTAGATCCAAAGTTTTGCATTACTCAGGGTGAAAAACCTTAGGCTCAAAATGAGACCTGTTTTTCTTTTTTAATATCTTGTGTCATGAAAGATTGAAATTTAAGCTCACAGTTCTTAACCCAAGTGATCATAAAACTGAATAGAAATCCCAGTTAAAAAAAAAAAAAAAGAAAAGTCATTTTAGATCTTTACAATCTTTATTCTGCTCTCTCAGCTTCTTAGATTCCCTACAGGTATTTTTCTGCAAAGTTTTCTTTATGAAATTGTGAATTTCATGATGAAGCTAACCATATCTTATTTATCACTGAATTCCCAAAAGCCTTGGACAGTGCTTGATCCATGATATACACAAGAAATAGGAGTTGAATACATTTATGAAATATTGGAATGGAGCCTCTGTTTGAATTAAAATTATCTGTAACAAGATTTCTCAACCATGTCACAATTGACATCAGGGCTACAGATTATTTTGTTGTGAGGGGATGTTCTGTGCATTGTAGGGTATATGGCAGCACTTCTGATTTCTACCTAATTACTAAATTTTGTCTCCTAGGAGACAAAATCGTCCTTAATTGAGAAGCACTGATCCATAGATATATTTGCATCAATATATCTATTTATCTACCATGGGTATAGTCCATTTCTATAGCCAAAGTTCACAACTGTTATGATTTTTGCTACTGCTGGTATTACCTTTCAGTCTTCATAATAAATTTATCATCTTTCAGTAATTTTTGTTCATTCTATTTGGAGACATCCTTGGAGATTTTGAAGAAAACAAATTAGGATAGCAATCCTGTGTGATAATCCACTTCATAAATTACTGTATTTTCAGAAAGAACTAATTAGACTTCTGTTCGGAATAACAAGCTTAGAATCATTCTCTTATTAAAAACAATACTGAAAAACCAATATGGGCAATTATAAAATAGTAATGTGAACAAGAAAGAATATTACATAGAGGATTACTGCACCCATTAATCAAATTATATGTCTGTAAATCTTTAGAATATTTAGTTTATATTGGTTATAACTGTTATATTTGTCAATCTCTAAATGAATACTCTTTATTGTAGTTAATGATAGTAAAATCTTCCTTGAAAAGTATAGTTTTAAAATGGAATGATTTTCTATTTTGTACATTTTTAAGTTTAAAACAGCATATAGTGAAGTGAAAACATTAGAGGATTGAAAACTTGGATTAATTTCTTGTTCTTTCACTAGTTTTTAGTTTAGAAAATTACTAATCTTCCTTGGTTATCTGTTCTGTTTTTAAAAAGTTACAATGATTAAATAATTTACAGCAGCAGTCCCCAACCTTTTTGACACCAAGGACTAGTTTTGCATGAAAGACAATTTTTTTCCCACAGACCAGGGGTGGGTGAAGGTTTCAGTGTGAATCAAGTGCACTACATTTATTGTGCACTTTATTTCTGTTATTATTACATCGGCTCCACCTCTGATCACCAGGTATTAGATCCTGGAGATCAGAGACTTTTGCTTTAGAGGATACTTTTTCTTTTGAACACAAATTATATGACCACTAAAGCTCTACTTCTGAAAATCAGCATGAGGCTCTCTGTAGATCACCCTTAAGCAAAACAAGTATAGCTGGTAAAAGTATTGAAAAAAATAAAATTTCTCTGAAAATTTTCTTATGAGCTTATAACAAATGAAGCATTTACTCAAGGAAATCTACTTCAACTTAATAAAAATCCTAAGAGACAATACCATTGGACCTGTCTCTCTCTGTCTAGTGACATTTAGGGAAATAAGTCACTTTTCTTACCTCTAGCTCCAGAGCCATGTCTCAGAGACTTTTTTCTCCAGAGTAGAATATAAGCCTTAAGCTCTTGGGTTTACTTTAAAGGAACTGATAGTATTTGAAGCAAAGTCTTAGGGAAGTTCAAACCTGTAGCTACTCTCAAAAAAACAAAACACAAAGACGGGAAGAGGGCTTATTGGGAAAGAATTAAGGAGAGGTTCATGAAAATGCAGAAAGTAAACCATCAGCCCATTAGTTTAAAAGAGAGCACCAGGGATATAAATAGCTAAGAAGAACCATCCTGGTTTCAGAGCATGCTACAACATTGTGCACAAAAACTTCCCATGCAAAGGAGACCAGATTTACGTGAATCAGATTGTGGAGCAATTTATGTCAGGTAATGATTGGAGCAATCAGCTGGTGGTTGGTGGAACCTAACACTGAGTATGATCAGGAAGTGAGATGGTCAAAGAGAGTTTTGCTAAAATCACTGTCATCCCAGTCCCAGGTGACTGTGCATGGCAAAGGCTGTGCCCAGGGTGGTGGTAGATATTTTTAGTAAAAATAGCCCAGCCTGTCATAAATAAAGAATGAGAGTAAGCTCTATCCAAATGGATTAAAATTATGAAACTTGCTATAAGAAAGGGAAGTGTGATACATACCCAGGAAAAGTAGCAAGCAGCAGGAACTGCCAGGGAGAGGGTACTGATGTCAGATTTAATAGGCGAAGACTCCAAAGGAGCTACTACAGATACATTTCAAAGTACCAAATGGAACCAAACTCAAGGGAGTAAGGAAGGTGTGATGATAATGTCTCATCTCTAAGACTATCCAGAAAAAGATAGACTTTACAAAACAGAGCCAAATGGAAACTATGGAGTTGACAAGTGCAATGACTGAAATGGAAAACTCATTAGAGGATCTCAGTAATAGTTTTTGACCTGACAGAAGAAAGCAATAATTGTATGAAAACTGATGGATATAAGTTATGCAGCCTGAAGAACAGAGAAAAAAGGAATGATGAAAATGATCAGAATCTGAGTACACCAACATAGCTCCATAGTTAGTCAATAATGGTCGATGCAGGGGAAATAACCAAGTGTCTTTTGGCATACTCTAAACTTTCCATGGAAGGAAACATCACTCTATAGCTAAGTGAAAGGAACCTCAACATTCTCTCTTATCTCAGTACATAGGTCTTGTTTTTTAAATTATAAAAGTGAGACTGTCCCTCAACAATTAAAAATTATGAGAATGCAGCTGAACAGTTTCATATTTATTATAAGGTAAAAGTCTATTAAAATATTTAGGAAATAGAGGTAAATATTTTTTAACATATCTGGGAAAGAAACACTTTCAATGTGAAAATTGTGTAGTGTCAAATTTTTGCCAAATATTAGGAGAGCAATGTTTAGTCCTAAATAGACCTCCAGTATAACCAATAGCTAAGGAAGCTATGAGTATATTTCCACCGGCTTTTCTGTGATTAGGGTCAAAAGTTCATTTTTCTCTTACTGTCTTTACCACTAAGAATTTTCGAGTATTGTTTTTAGTGTAACTATTCTCTGTGATACTGGGTCCATGTAAAGCAAAATTACGGAAATAAATATCCTGAGAAGGAAACTATATGTACTTATTAAAAGAAGACTTAAAGTGAAAACCATTTTAAAAAATACATGTCATGTATCAACATCCTATTCATTTCCTTTCAGAATGGCTTGTCACCTCTTACTACAAAATAACACAGAATACAGACAAAATACAAACAGAATTTTGTACAGAATTTTGCTACCCACAAATTACAGACAGAATCCCTCTCTATATGGTATTCCCTGGGAAGTTATTTTCTCTTATTTTCATGAATGCTTGGGGACATGAACATTGAATGTTTTTATTAAGTTCCCAAGTTTACTTGTGGTTATTATTTATAAAGATATTAAAATGTTATTTTGAGAAGATACATTTCAGCAAATGGTACAGAAACAAGTAAAATAGATTACAAGAGCCGATTAGCCTTTAATGAAGCCCAGCTAAACTAAATAAGTTGTAATAACATTTCCCTATAGCCACATTTTGAAAGGTTGGGGAAAAGAACTACAATCATAGCAAAGCAAAACAACAGATTCAGAGTCCCAGTAAATGCTTTAGGAATGTTGCTCCTAGGTAAAATTATGCTGGCTACTAGGCTAATTTCAACATCTCTTCTAGTGTGATTATGATCATGAACTCTGATTTTAAATACAGCATTGCACTCTTATTTCTAATTTATTATTCTCAATATTTACTATCACTAGTCTTAATTTGATGTCATCCAAATAAAAATCTTCCATATTCAGAAAATCCAAAGCAAATTAATTTTCCTTTAGATAAAATTTGATTTAAAGATCATTATTTTCAGTTTTGAATTTTCACATGGGATAAAAATAAAAGTAACAGCAACAGTGAAAACAGTGTCAATATAAATGTAATTCTGTGAATAATGAAAAAAGAATCTGAGTTCATATAGGGTATAACAAGATGCTCTAAAGAGCAAGCCACAGGGTCAGACTTTCCTGAAGTTTAAATCTCTGTTTTACTATTTATCTACGCTGAGAACTGGGACAAGTTATTTAACATCTCCCATTCATGAGTTTCTTAATTTAAAATGTGCTAATGATGTCTACATTACTGGCTTGTTGTGGGGATTTATTCATTCTGTAAATATTTATTAAGAGTCTATTATATGCCTAGTATGGTTCTAGCTAATGGGCACTTAAAAACAAGTAAATGTAGATCTCAAAGAGCATATAGTCTAGAGCACCAAGAAATAAAATGTAAACAAATCTATGAAATAGCAACTATGATTGATATACACAAAGGGTTCAGTAGGTCCATCAAGGAGGGTTCTTTTCTTCTGAAGTAGCTTTTCAGAATAAATGACATGTCATCCACAAGAAATTAAGTGGGCTACAAATAGAAACCTGCTGAATCAGAGTTGTGCTTGTAAATGACAGTGTTCTTACTGCACAACGTCAAGGCTTTCCAAGGGGATGGAGTTGGGATCATGCTGAGATTGTAACCTTAGATTCAGGCGAGAGCATGGGAATGGGTGGAGCACGCAGGAAGAGGACTTGATGCCAAGATTCACATAAGGACTGTCAGAAGAAAGCGGGTTGCAGAAACTTACACCTTATCACAAAGCAAAGGGAGTAAGGAAGAAGGAACATCAAAGGGAAGGTTCGAAAACTAAGGACAAGTAACAAGGTTCAGAGCATGGACTTCGCCCCACGTCCCACACACATACCCCTTGAAATATTACTAAAGTAGACAAGTACAAATGTGGATGGGCAACAAACATGTTGGTATAGAAAATTATTGCCACCATAAATCTCCTATGAATAAATGCGCAACAGTCATGCCTCTGAGGAAGAAAAATCCAAGATACTGCTTTTAAATAAATCTTAACTTTTGGCTGCCTTAACAGTGAAATTAATCTTTATGCTGTGCTCCTTTATTTAGGTCAGCTTTTTGCATCATCACAGATATTTGGGAAGAATATAGAGAGATTGCAAAGACTTCTTTCATTTAGCATTTTTATGTATTAGGCCAACAAATTTGGCTCATTTCACCTTGTAAAGAGAGGTAAACATCTTGTTTTTCAAATAACCTAGCAAAAGGATTTTGATGTAAATGATAATTATCTTTGCAAAGCCTGAGAGCAAAGTGAGAGAGGTCAGTGAGAAAACCTGTAGCAATTTATATCTCCACCTGAGTTTTCAAAAGCCATATGTGTAATTGATGATTCATGTAGGAAAGGACAAAAGATTGAGTCAATAACTCACTGTCCAAAACCCAGACTTTGTAAATGACTGTCTTTTTTTTTTTTTTTTTTTCATGCTTAAAAATACTCTTGACAGTTTGGATCAACAATCACACATAAATTTTTATTAGAATTGTCTTTTACTCTAATGTTAAACAAGTAGATCCAAGTCTGTATTAAGTAATTTAGTCACAGAGAAAGTCTAAACAAGTAGGTTCTAATAAAAGTAAGATCAAATAGCTACAGATTAAATAAAGGATAGATGATACATGTATGCATGCATACATATATGTATGTAAATATATGTTTTCAAAACAAGGCTAGGTTCACAGGTGTTATGTGTGGAGATGCTGTCAGCTCAGTCCTCTTAGTAGTGGTTTAATGGTTTGCTCAGGTAAAACTGCAACACTTCAGTGAAAATTTTGAAACAGCTTTCCTCATTAAAGCTCCAAATGTTACTAGTTTTTGTTGTTTTGGTGCTGGTGGCACATTTTTTCTTTTCCACAGAGATACAGATGAGTTATTGTTTAGGCACGAAGCCACCTCTGACTCTTTGCAACCCCATGGTCTGTAGCCCACCAGGTTCCTCTGTCCACGGGATTCTCCAGGCAAGAAGACTGGAGTAGGTTCCCATTTCCTTCTCCATATTGGTGAGTTATTTAGTGGCTAATTTCCTTTAGATAATTTGCTTTTTTGTGTTTATTTTTATTTTCCTTCTTTGACTTGCATATAGCATTTTGCTTCCCCTGGTGGCTCAGATGGTAAAGAATCCGCCCACAATGCAGGAGACCTGGGTTTGATCCCCAGGTTGGAAGATCCCCTGGAGAAGGGAACAGCTACCCACTCCAGTATTCTGCCCTGGAGAATTCCATGGACAGAGGAGCATGGCAGGCTACATTCCATGGAGTCGCCAAGAGTCAGGCAGGACAGAACAACTTTCACTTTCACTTTTCACAGCATTTAGAATGAAGCATTTTAGGATCAACACACTGTCTGTGGTTAGCCTGTTTGTTTGTTTGTTTGTTTTAAATTATTAGGAGATTTTAATGAACCCCTTATGCCTTGACCCTCCTCCAAAAAAACTTAGCTATAAATAGTACCTTCTTTTGATAACTCTTTGCAGATCTTAGGAACTTCTTTTGTTGTATTGCTTTTGTATAAAACAAAGTTAATTTTGTTACTTAAATTTATGCTCCAGTTATCATTATTTTTAAGTTCTCAGCTTTACTCTGACTTGTAATGTTAAATGAGATCTAAAAAGAATCAGTCTGTCTTTAGTCCCAGCTTGTGTAATAGGTGGGGTTCCCTTGTGGCTCGGTTGGCAAAGAATACACCTGCATTGCAGAAGACAAGGGTTTGATTCCTGGGTCGGGAAGATCTGCTGGAGAAGGGATAGGCTACCTGCTGCAGTATTCCCTGGCTTCCCTTGTGGCTCAGCTGGTAAAGAATCTACCTACAGCGCAGGAGACCTGGCTTTGATCCCTGAGTTGGGAAGATCCCCTGGAGAAGGGAATGGCTACCCACTCCAGTATTCTGGCCTGGGGAATTCCATGGGTTGTCCATGGGCTCACAAAGAGTCGGACAACAACTGAGCAACTTTCTGCTCTTAAATTACTTTTAGACCCTCAAATAAAAGATTTCCATCATAAACGTTGACAAAAGTGAAGCATTTTGAAGTTGGATCTTTATCATCCAAAAAAGCTATAGTATCTTTTTCAGTAATAAAGCTTAGATTTTATTTATGCGAGTGTAGTCTAATCTTTGAATTTTAATTAATATTCTTTATAATAAATGAGCATTTGATATATAAGTTAGCTGAAAACTTCATACAAGTAAGTAATTTCAGCTGCTGCTCCCTTTTCATGTCAACTTTATTCCACATTAATTTGGACATATAGATTTCTTTTCCTTAAGAAATATAGAATATTAGAATTCATATTTTTGAAAGTACCATGCCCTTGGTCCACCAGCTTTGACTACTCAATGCTCTCTTCTTCACATTTGACTTAAAACATCATCTTTAAGAGTTTTAGCATGTTTCTTTTATTTTTGCCAATAGGAAACAGCATCTGCATGGTGGCGATTTTAGGTATAGTTATAACACCTATAAAATATAGGTTATAACACCTATAACTTGGTGTTTTCTACCAATGTGAATTCTAAACAGCTAGGACTTGAAAGTGGATAGCCAAGGAAAAAGATTCTAAGCCAGAAGCTGACAATAAGTCTGGTCATACTAATCAAGGTTGGATGAATGGGCAGAAATTACTGCCTGAGAAGGCCACAGGATCTCGTCTACCTTCAGGAATCTCAAGGTCTTAGGCATGGTGTGTCTTGTGGGGCTGTTAGTGCTGGAGCTATGAACAGATATTTTCAAGGTTCCTGGGTTAGAAAACACTCTAGCCCTGAATGAAATTATCTTTGCCTTGGCATAGTTGTCCTAAAAGAGCATTGTGAAAGTGAAGAGGTTGTTTTGAAATCCCCTTTGTTTCAAGGACTCTGCACTTCTAAGCAAATCTTATAAACCACCACAATTATTTGGGGAGCTCCATTGCTTTGACCCATTTAGACCTTGCGTTCTCTCAGAACCAGTCATTTTGATTTTTCTCTCTTCTATAAGAACTGAGGTCTAGTTGCATGAGATTCTTGATAGGTATTTCATGTTCAGTTTCAATGCTAGTAAAAGCAAATGAGAAGAAATATTTTTTCAGTGAGAGGTTAGATGTCTTTCTTATTGTGTTATATAAGTAATCGTCTACGGTGCTTCTAATTTATGTCTAGAGAGTAAGTCGAATGCCGTACTTGTACCCAGTAAGAGTCACACACTATGAGAAAATAAATCATCCTATGCCTCTGTTGCTAATTGATTCCTTTTCCACTGTCCTCTTCCATTACAAAACAAAATGCTGCTGCTAACCTGCCTTTTAACAGGTAGAGGGCTCCCTCCTGTGGGCAAGCAGCTAAAACGGTATCCATGGCAACAAACAACTCCAAACCCTGACATCAAACACTGGCTTAGAAATCCCAAAGTTCTATTAGAAAAAGAAAAGAGAAAATGGAAGAGAATCTAGGAAAGAGAAAAATGAGCCTGGAAAAGAATGGTGAGAGGGACTTTAAAAAACTCAGTAGAATAATTGCTAGAAAGGAGGATGAAACAGGACCAGAAATATGTATGTCAACTAGATAAAAGGAAGGGGATGGAAGGAGAGGAGAAGGGAAGAACGTGGTGACATATTAACATAATCTGTTATAAAATCTGTAACTATGACACAATCATCCAAAGACATGATAAGTATTTAGAAATGTGAAAAAATAGTGCAATGAACACATTAAATATTAAATAATTACCAGCATTTGTATAATGCTTTCCAGGGTATGGACCACTGCCTCATGCTACCCCGTCATATTTCCTCACATGAACTCAGAAGGAAATGTTCTCATTTTTATCACTGGTGATATAATCATTGTACTCATTTTACTAGTAAGACTGAGACACTAAAAGTAATAGCAGTGTCTATTTGAAAATGTAACAACTGATAATTATTATGATCCTACTATGTATCAGGGACTGGGCTCAAAAGTGGCTTGATATCTCTTTAAATCCTTTTGACAAGCTAATAGTATGTAGCAAGTAGAAAGAGTCATAACAAAGGAGCATGTTTGGTATGTTTGATATCTAGTAAGGAGATCTGTGATTAGGAGAAAAGAACGGATGTATACCAGGGAAATAAAGTTACAGAAAAACCAAGTATTTAAAACAAGTAGGTTTTATAGGCCATTGTAAGGTGTTTACTTCAATCTGAGTAACTGTAAAATCTGTGAAAGGTTGTATGAAGAGAAGGGACATGATATGATATACATTTATAAAAGAATTTATCCTCTGATATGTGAGGAATAGATTGTAGGGGTCAAATGTAGAAATCTGGGTATCACTTGGAAGAATGCTGAAAAAAATCTTAATGACTGTTGATGGTACCTTGGACGTGAATAATTTTGGTTGGTGTAGGTGGAAAGAAAGGATAATTCCCAGATGTATTTTCAAGGTACATACAACAAGACATGCTAATGGATTAGATGTGAAGTATGAGAAAAAGAGAGAAGAAGGGAATTATTTCAAAATTGTGGGCTGGAGGCCTTTAAAAATGGAGTTTTCATTTACTAAGATGGAGAAAACAATGTGAACAACATTTTTTAAGGTTTAAGGAAACAGTTGTTCACTTTTTTGACATATTAGTCTTTCTGTAATCCCCTGCAGCGCTCAGTCGCTCAGTCATGTCTGACTCTTTGTGACCCCATGAACTGTAGCCTGCCAGGCTCTTCTGTCCATGGGATTTTTCAGGCAAGGACACTGGAGTGGGTTGCCATTTCCTCTTCCAGGGCATTTTCCCAACCTAGGGATTGAACTCACGTATTCTGCAGTGGCAGGTGGATTCCTTCCCACTGTGCCACTTGGGAAGCCCTCTTTTGCCATATTTAACTAGTTCTCTCTTACACATCTGCCTTAGTATGGGATGTCCAGAGATCAGAGCCTGAAGCTGGTATTTGCATGTTCATATGTTGTTAGGGAATACAGTGATTGAGAAGCAAATATGAGGGAGAGAGAGGTAGGAAGGAGCAACATGTATCAGGTACATAACCGAGTTGGCCACCTACTGGATCAAGCATAAGCAATAGCTCAGTTGTACAGAATTTCCAACGGGTCACATATAATAAAACACGAGAGACAGGAAGTCCAGGAGGAGAAGGAAAGGTAAGGAATTTATCCACCAAAACCCTGCCTCCCATCACAGATTCACGTTGAGGACAGTAACTGTTCTGCATGTTCATAGTTCATGTTTAGAGGCACTACAACCACGCTGGTTTATACCTCAGTGTCAGTAGGGAACTCAAGATAGAAAGCAAAGCATATCACAAAAGGCAAATGCAAGAGTGCTATCTAGTTTTTCCGAGTGCAGTCTGTTGCCTCAGCCAGTGGCTGAATTAAGATTAAATTTATTCCATAACCAAGGCAAGACAGTTGGCCAAGGCTCTTCAGTATTCTTGCCTGGAGAATTCCATAGACAGCGGAGCCTGGCAGGCCATGGTCCATGGGGTTGCAGAGTTGGACATGACTGAAGCGACTAAGCACGCCCTGTATACAGGTAAAAGGATGACATGATATGAAATGAAACACGAAAGGCATTTATGTAACATTCAATTAGATATTAGGCAATTAGAAATATAAGCATGGGGAGATAGGGCTATGTATAAGAGTTAAAGATAGATTTGACTACATAAACTCTAGTCATTTCTCTGTGGTTAGTGTGAAGTCAGAAAACAAAGAAACGAGAATGAGAAAAATATTTGCAACAGAAAGGGCAAAGTTTTCATATATAAAGAGACCATAATTGAAAATGCCCCCAGTAGGAAAAAACTGGAGAAAATAAAAAATAAATACAATTTGAAAATAAGCATATGAAAAAGATTCATTCTATACCCTCCTGAGGAGGATGTGTGATGTCACCACTCTCAGTATTTGAACCAGACATCATGAGTTACTTAAATGTTAGATTTTAGATGAAGGGGACTATGTGCTTTTATATTTTAAGTAGTGAATAAAATACTGCATGAAAAAAGCAATGAATTATGATAAATTACTAGGTGTGTGGAAAGTTATTTTCTTAAAAACACAAATTCCTAGCTCATGCTGTAATATATTTTAAAGTAATTGAATATGTCTCAGTAGCCTTAAGAGTTGTGTGTATGTATGAATGTGTGTGTGTGTTTTATTTTTGATTCCTGAATTCTCAGAAAGGCTTTTAATTTTGATCCTGAGAGATTTGAGCTTGAAAGACAGCTAGATAATGGCATTTTTATTGCCAATTCATTTTTCTCTTTGTTTTAAACTAAAATATATGTAACTTGGTCAAAACCACATTTTAAAATTGCAAACATAGTGAAATTCAGCTCAGTTTAGTTCAGTATGTATTAAGCATATGATGTTTTTGGTTTAAAATATGTTAGCATTGCTGCCAAAAATTCTCTTTTAACTTTGGCCTTTGCTATATAGCCAAGACACTATCTAATAAATTACTTCACTTTCTATACTTCAGTTTCCTCATCTTTAAACTCGAGATAATAATACTACCTATCCTAATACCTGGCACAAAGTAACTGATGTGAAACTTATAGATTTTGAATATTTAAGGATAATGTATATACTATAAGCCTAGCATAATGCTCATAAAATAATAACTTATTATAGTTTTCTGACGGGGATGGACCCTATACCACCTGAATTACAGCTATTTTATTGGAACACAGAATAGGGCTACCTAGAGTTTCTTTCCTTGGAGTAGTTTTAAAAACTCAAATTTATAAAACTCTATCTCCATCCAAATGTTGAATTGGTAAGAGTGATGTCATACAGTATCTAAGTTAAAGAATACTCTAATACTGAATAGGTGTTTATAGTGAGGTAAACTAGCTCTTTTCCTTCTCCCCTTGAAATATATTCTTTCCTTACTGGAAAGAATAATACCACTTCCGTTTTCTAAAATTTGGCTACTGGCTTTAAGGAAACCAGCCCTTACCTACTCATCTTATTTGTGTAGTGGGGAAACTGGAAAATAATTGAGGCATTGAATCTGTAAAGCTATGTACTCATTATAAATAGAACCTTAGTCTACACTGGCCTGCCAGAACAAATTCACTGTATGTGGTGATTCATTCATATGTGTTCATTTTTATTTGTTTTACTGCTTTGGATGTCTTCAGGAGAAGGAAATCTTCCTTGACTCGGAGACAAAGTGTCAGAAAATATGAAAGGATTATTTTGAGTGCCTCATGGTGTATAATTCAAATATTCATTTCTCCTAATTTGTAGAGTCCAATTAAATAGAAATAACAATAATTTAGGGAAGGGAAGGAGAATATTCTTGTATGATGACATTCCAACTTGAGACATGGAAACTGAGTATTAAATGAGGAGATAAGAATATGTTTGGTTTATATATGCAGTAAGAAGCAAGTATATTAATAACTGGCCAATATAAGGCACTGAAGATTATTTGGGGTCTTGAACAATGCAGCCTACTTTGGATTAATGAGAAATATCAAAGTACCAACATGGAAATGTCACCCATTATTGGGAATATAAAAAAATACCACAGAAGAGCATGCTTTGAGGGAATTGTAAGGATTAATATACACAGATCTAGAAGAGAGAGTGAGATGAGAGGACTACCCACTTACTAGTACACTAAAGAGATCTACCTTCCATGACTTTCTGAACCAAGTCAGAAAGGATTTCAGAGAAGATGATGTTCTCATAACTTCATGAGTAGGACCAGTAAAGGAAATGTTTTATTGTTACTATTTCTCTACTGAAAATTAATTTTGAAGTGTCCTGTTAAGTGTGAATCACTTTTAAAAAAATCACAGTTTTTCTCATCTTCAGCATTTTACCTTTCTACCTTTATTTTTAAATAGTAAAGTAGTATTCTTTCTGAATTATTAAACTTTAAAATGAAACAATATTTGGGGATGGAAAAATTGAGAAGTTTCCCTCTCATGAGTGGATAAATCAAGAATTACTATTTTGGTCACAAAATTAAGTCACCAGATTTTTAAACTTTGCTAAAAAAGAACTCATCCTTTCCTTAGGCAGGTGGTGGGAGTGGGGAGAAAATGTTGGATTCAAAATTCAAATAATTTGGGACATAGAGACTCCCAACTGACTATGGTTATTCTTTCTTTTTCAAAACCTTATCTCGTGAGTTAGAACAATTAGCCAAGTGAATGTTTAACCAGGTTTGGATTATAGACCAACTGTGATGAGTCAAACGATATCATAGAAATATTGGCTAGATGCTTAGAGAGCACAATATAGTTTGTGCTCATTCATCTAAGACATTTATTCAAAGGCTTCAGTCAGAGTCACTTTATCTTTAAAAAAAGAAAAGCCTCCTTAAAATGTGCTGCTGCTTTCTCTTTCATGGTAAGAGATAAATTGTTGCCCAAATCATATGAATTTCTAAACACAATCACTTGTTGAAATACCCATTGTTTAGAATCAGAATGATAAACTTTGATGAGTAATGATGTTATAAAGTTAATACATAATTATTTAATCCTACTTCTACATCATTTCCTAAGAGGCGTATCATCTTGGATTTCGGACCTATGCATTAATGGACACTTCAGTGGATGATGAATAGCATTTCTTTATGAAATACATTGAAAGGAATTTTACAGTTTATAAATTTGCTAAATGAGAGTAGGCATATGTGGCTCTAGTAGTCACTGTTCTCTAGAGAAACAGGAGGGTGTGAGATAAATCTAAAAATAAATATTAAGGAATTTGCTCATGTGATATTGAAGGCTGGAAAGTCCAAAATCCACAGGGTAGGCTGGCAGGCTGGAGATTCAGGAAAGAGTTGCTATTGCAGCTGGAATCTAAAGGCCATCTGATGGCTGAAATCCCTCCCTCCAGGAGGTCACTCTTTTTCTAAAGGCCTTGAAGCTAATGATATATGATATATATATGTATGTGTATATATATATATATATATATATATATATATATATATATACATATAATGATATATGATATAACATGCATAGCTGGTATTTTACAAATTTCATTCTCAATTTGTTTGTTACCAATATATAGAAATGCCCTTGGCTTTAGGTATTGACTTTGTAACTTGCTGTTTAATTTCTTGCTAATTCTACTACTAGAGCACTACTACTACTAACCAATACTACTAGTATTAAAACACTTCTTGTTAACTCCCTTCAGACTTTGTGGTAGATGATTGGATTCCCTGTGATTAGAATCAATTTTACTTTCCCATTTTCTACACATGCACACACAGGTAGGTAGGTAGGTAGGTAGGTAGGTAGATTGATTCATATAAATGATATACATGATAGGTTTCTCTCCTGGGCATAGGTGAACTCTCTCTACTATTTCAGGACCTGGAATGTTCAGATGGGTCTTTGCTGTACACCTTACTGAACCTCTATGTTCAGAGTGAGCCCTTGATGAAGGCCTGTGGGAAACTGGTGATGGGTGAGTACAAACTCTTCTGAGCTTCAGACTCTTCTAGAATCTAAATGCTCAGGCCAGTCTACTCTCAACTTTAAACAATTGTAAAACATTCTGTAATTCCTAATGATGGCAGGTTCCTTTTTCCCACTGTTTTGCAGAGGACGAAGCAGCAATGTGTCTCTTTTCTCAAGGAAGATGATCATTTTTGGATTTTTAATTCATTATAGTTTGCTTAGATTCTTGGGGCTTTTATAGATTTAAGTAAGTCTTATTTTAGATATTATCTGCTTTGTTCTTACTACAGTATAAGAGAAATTCCATTGCAACTTACTACTTTGAAAGCAGAAGCATCTTTATATGCCAGTGTCTATTTGGTCTGTCAAAGATTTTTGTAGGCCCTCAGCTGGTAAAGAATCTGCCTGCAATGCAGGAGACCCTGGTTCACATCCTGGGTCCTGAAGATCCCCTGGAGAAGGGATAGGCTACCCACTCCAGTATTCTTGGGCTTCCCTGGTGGCTTAGCTGGTAAAGAATCTACCTGCAATGTGGGAGACCTGGGTTCGATCCCTGGGTTGGAAAGATCTCCTGGAGAAGGGAATGGCTATCCACTCCAGTAGTCTGGCCTGGAGAATGTATGGTCCATGGGGTTGCAAAGAGTCAGACACAACTGAGTGACATTCATTTTCACTTTGTAGGCCTATTAGCTTTGCACAGTAATTCCTTTCAGTCTCTTAATATTTACCAGTGATTTTCTTTTTTTGATGCAATTATAAATGATAAAAATATACTTGTGTGTGTTTGTGCTAAGTCACTTTAGTTGTGTCTGTCTGTGACCTCTATTACTATAAAACAATAAAATAAAAATTTCAATGTTAAATGAGATGAAATGTTTGATATTAAATGGTATTTGTTATCCCTCATTAAACTGTGAGGTGTTTCAAAATGGATCATATTATTATTGATAAAAGAATAGCATATATCAGCAAAATATAATAGAGACTTTAGAAATAGTATCACTATATATCAGAAATTAAGATATCACAAACTTGTTCATGGAATTTTTTAAGCAAATATAAAGTATTTAACTTATAGGCTGACTCAAAAAAACCTCCAAAACTGGAACCCTGAATGTGAGAGCCAAGCGTGGAAAGAAAAGAAAAAAATATGGGAGAGAAAAGACTAAACATGCACTACATGTGGCAAGATCATAATTTTGTATTTGTTTAAAATCTCATGTGTTTGTGCATATACTAAAAGTATGCTAAACCCATTGAGAATAAGAGTTCTAGAACTAAAAATAAAGGTGCCAGGTCAATAGGAAGTGTGTAGCAGATGTTAGGGAAAGCCAGTTTCATGTGAGCAAAAATGGGATTTACATGTATAAGAAGAAAGCTATGAACACAGAGCAAATACTTGGCAAACCAGTATTCAAAACAGGATTCTGTGGTTTTAAACTTGACTGTTTCCGTTGCCCTGTACTGTTTGGTACAAACTGTGAAGTGGCCTGCTCTTCAATTGTACCTGCCTAGTACAGTGACCAGATCCACTCAGAAGGTCTGAGAACTCAAGTCCACCACTAGAAGATCACTGGTTCTTAACAGCTTCTTGGCATGTGATTCCCCCTCTCACAGAACTTCAGTTATCTCACTCGAATCACATCTTCCCTGACTGCAGCCCTTAAGTTCCTCAGTTTAGTTCAGTTGCTCAGTCATGTCCGATCTTTGCAACCCCATGGACCGGAACATGCCAGGCTTCCCTGTCCATCACCAACTCCCACAGCTGACTGAAACTCATGTCCACTGAGTCAGTGATGCCATCCAGCCATCTCATCTTTTGTCATCCCCTTCTCCTCCTGCCTTCAGTTTTTTCCAATCATCAGGGTCATTTCTAATGAGTCAGTTCTTTGCATCAGGTGGCCAAAGTATTGGAGTTTCAGCTTCAGCATCAGTCGTTCTGAATATTCAGGACTGATTTCCTTAGGATAGACTGGTTGGATCTCCTTGCAGTCCAAGGGACTCTCAAGAGTCTTCTCCAACACCACAGTTCAAAAACATCATTTCTTTGCTGTTCAGCTTTCTTTATGGTCCAACTCTCACATTCACACATGACTACTGGAAAAACCATAGCTTTGACTAAGTGGATCTTTGTTGGCAAAGTAATGTCTCTGCTTTTTAACATGCTGCCTAGGTTGGTCATAGCTTTTCTTCCCAAGGAGTAAGCGTCTTTTAATTTCATGGCTGCAGTCACCAAGTGCAATGGTTTTGGAGCCCCCAAAAATAAAGTCTCTCACCATTTCCATCGTTTCCCCATCTATTTGCCATGAAGTGATGAGACTGGATGCCATGATCTTTGTTTTCTTTTTTTTTTTTTTTATTTTTTTATTTTATTTTTTTTTAATTTTTTTATTATTATTATTATTTTTTTTTTTTTCCAGTGGGTTTTGTCATACATTGATATGAATCAGCCATGGATTTACATGTATTCCCCATCCCGATCCCCCCTCCCACCTCCCTCTCCACCCGATTCCTCTGGGTCTTCCCAGTGCACCAGGCCGGAGCACTTGTCTCGTGCATCCCTCCTGGGCTGGTGATCTGTTTCACCATAGATAGTATACATGCTGTTCTTTTGAAATATCCCACCCTCACATTCTCCCACAAAGTTCAAAAGTCTGTTCTGTATTTCTGTGTCTCTTTTTCTGTTCTGCATATAGGGTTATCGTTATCACCTTTCTAAATTCCATACACATGTGTCAGTATGCTGTAATGTTCTTTATCTTTCTGGCTTACTTCACTCTGTATAATGGGCTCCAGCTTCATCCATCTCATTAGGACTGGTTCAAATGAATTCTTTTTAATGGCTGAGTAATATTCCATGGTGTATATGTACCACAGCTTCCTTATCCATTCATCTGCTGATGGGCATCTAGGTTGCTTCCATGTCCTGGCTATTATAAACAGTGCTGCGATGAACATTGGGGTGCACGTGTCTCTTTCAGATCTGGTTTCCTCAGTGTGTATGCCCAGAAGTGGGATTGCTGGGTCATATGGCAGTTCTATGTCCAGTTTTTTAAGAAATCTCCACACTGTTCTCCATAGCGGCTGTACTAGTTTGCATTCCCACCAACAGTGTAAGAGGGTTCCCTTTTCTCCACACCCTCTCCAGCATTTATTGCTTGTAGACTTTTGGATAGCAGCCATCCTGGCTGGCGTGTAATGGTACCTCATTGTGGTTTTGATTTGCATTTCTCTAATAATGAGTGATGTTGAGCATCTTTTCATGTGTTTGTTAGCCATCTGTATGTCTTCTTTGGAGAAGTGTCTGTTTAGTTCTTTGGCCCATTTTTTGATTGGGTCATTTATTTTTCTGGAATTGAGCTGCAGGAGTTGCTTGTATATTTTTGAGATTAATCCTTTGTCTGTTTCTTCATTTGCTATTATTTTCTCCCAATCTGAGGGCTGTCTTTTCACCTTACTTATAGTTTCCTTTGCAGTGCAAAAGCTTTTAAGTTTCATTAGGTCCCATTTGTTTAGTTTTGCTTTTATTTCCAATATTCTGGGAGGTGGGTCATAGAGGATCTTGCTGTGAATTATGTCGGAGAGTGTTTTGCCTATGTTCTCCTCTTAAAAGCAGTGCTAAGGGGAAGGTTCATAGCATTACAGGCTTACATCAAGAAACAGGAAAAAAACCAATTAAATAACCTAACTCTACACCTAAAGCAATTAGAGAAGGAAGAAATGAAGAACCCCAGAGTTAGCAGAAGGAAAGAAATCTTAAAAATCAGGGCAGAAATAAATGCAAAAGAAACTAAAGAGACCATAGCAAAAATCAACAAAGCTAAAAGCTGGTTTTTTGAAAAAATAAACAAAATCGACAAACCATTAGCAAGACTCATTAAGAAACAAAGAGAGAAAAACCAAATTAACAAAATTAGAAATGAAAATGGAGAGATCACAACAGACAACACTGAAATACAAAGGATCATAAGAGACTACTACCAGCAGCTCTATGCCAATAAAATGGACAACTTGGATGAAATGGACAAATTCTTAGAAAAGTATAACTTTCCAAAACTGAACCAGGAAGAAATAGAAGATCTTAACAGACCCATCACAAGCAAGGAAATCGAAACTGTCATCAAAAATCTTCCAGCAAACAAAAGCCCAGGACCAGATGGCTTCACAGCTGAATTCTACCAAAAATTTAGAGAAGAGCTAACACCTATCTTACTCAAACTCTTCCAGAAAATTGCAGAAGAAGGTAAGCTTCCAAACTCATTCTATGAGGCCACCATCACCCTAATTCCAAAACCAGACAAAGATGCCACAAAAAAAGAAAACTACAGGCCAATATCACTGATGAACATAGATGCAAAAATCCTTAACAAAATTCTAGCAAACAGAATCCAACAACATATTAAAAAAATCATACACCATGACCAAGTGGGCTTTATCCCAGGAATGCAAGGATTCTTTAATATCCGCAAATCAATCAATGTAATACACCACATTAACAAATTGAAAGATAAAAACCATATGATTATCTCAATAGATGCAGAGAAAGCCTTTGACAAAATTCAACACTCATTTATGATTAAAACTCTCCAAAAAGCAGGAATAGAAGGAACATACCTCAACATAATAAAAGCTATATATGACAAACCCACAGCAAGCATAACCCTCAATGGTGAAAAATTGAAGGCATTTCCCCTGAAATCAGGAACAAGACAAGGGTGCCCACTCTCACCACTACTATTCAACATAGTGTTGGAAGTGCTGGCCACAGCAATCAGAGCAGAAAAAGAAGTAAAAGGAATCCAGATAGGAAAAGAAGAAGTAAAACTCTCACTGTTTGCAGATGACATGATCCTCTACATAGAAAACCCTAAAGATTCTACCAGAAAATTACTAGAGCTAATCAATGAATATAGTAAAGTTGCAGGATATAAAATTAACACACAGAAATCCCTTGCATTCCTATATACTAACAATGATCTTTGTTTTCTGAATGTTGAGTTTTAAGCCAAAACTCCTTAAGCTCCTACTGCATTGCTAAGTACACTTGGCAGGAGAAAAAAAGTAGGGAATTTAATCACACTGAAATCACTGCCAGGTGGTAGCTCAAAAAGTTCAAAGAGATATTGTGTGTGTGTGTGTGTGTGTGTGTGTGTGTGTGTGATGGGAAGTGATATTCTTTGCACATTGAGGATTATCAGAAAAGCTGTTTTTGTTTATTCATTGGTGGAGTAAGGGGACGCAAAGGAATCTATGAACTCTCAGGAGAACCAGTCTAGTTTAAAAGAGAATGAGGCAGAAAGAGGGAGTGAAGCTTTGAATGAAATTACAATTCTCCACTGTCCAGGTAAAGAGTACAATGAACAGACTATTCTCAGATGGGAAGAAGTGGATCTGTAGTATTATTAGTCATAAAGCAAGAAACCATTGATCTAGAAACGCTTAACACTATTTATTCTATATAAAACTATTGCCTATTCATATACGTTCTAAAACTTGTCTCCAGTATAACACATTTTATTGCACAAAAAAGTTCTGTATTGCCATAAATTTACTACTGACAAGGGATGTAGGCAATTAGATGCCTTCATTTCTGAAGATAGAAATTCCCCACCCACTGCCCAAATTCTAGGTCTTCAAGCAGAGGAAGAGCTAGCAGAGACTTCGTATTTTCACGTGTCTGTTTTGTTTTGTTTTGTATTTGTCGTTTTAAGTCACTTAGAAAAGAAGATGGAGGAGATTGCCGAGGGAGGCAAGAAATCATTCATCCTGACCCTAGCTGCTGTATCTCAGAACAGTAGAGGGCAATGCGGTGTGCCTGACATATGTTTACGCTGAGGTGTCCTGGAGATTTAAGCTACTCTTTTGCCTTTGCAGTTTTAATGCAATGCCTTGTCCATTTACTCAGTACTGAAAGACACCAGTAGAAAAAAATAGTTTTAATTAAAGTAACAAAAGAATTATTAAGACAGCATTTATGCATTCATTGTGTCGATTCAAAGCATACTATTTTTTAAATTTTAGTGCAAACAAGAGGCATTTTAATGAATAAATTTACATTTAAAATTCATATAAAACATGTAACTGGCAATACCTGCCTAAAGTAACACCCTGTCTGTGGAGGTAAAACTTCCAGCAAAACAACTATTTTGCAGGAAAAAGAAAACAATGGTCAAGGCAGGAAAGCATTCCGAGTGTATTGTATAGAAATGTAGTGAGCATTTAAGGCAGCAGCAGTTTAAAAGGTCGAAGATTGGGCTTTGTTCTTAAGGGTGTAGCAAAATCAGGCTGACCAGATGGAACCCCATCTGCAGGGTGTCTGTATATCTGTGGAGTGATGTTCTGTAACGTGCTGATGCATCAAAACTATAAATAGAAAGCTCTGTAAATTAGTTCCCCTTTTACCCATTTTTAGCAAGTTGAAAGTCTTAAACATCTCAGCTCTATGGGAAAAGGAAAAGGGTGTTTATTCACCTTAAGGTCTGGGGTCTTCTCTAAGAGTAGTATCAAAATGTTTACCATGATCCCTATCATAGCTTTGTCTGTGAAGTTAAGATGATAAAAGAAGGAAGAGAGAGGGGAGAGAAAAAGTCAGATACTTCAAAATAATTAGGGTCAAAAAACTCAAAGTGTCTTCTACATGGAGAAAATATCAATTGCAAAACTCTAGTTTATTTATATGGTAGAATGATACTATTGGCTTTAAATATTTTCTGCCAATTTATGTTATTTTTATTAAGTGGATTGAAAAACCTATTTTCTGTCAATGCATGAGGAATTTATCTTTGTATAGAACTCTTAAAATTCAATATTCGAAGATAATTTTTTTTTAAAAAGATAGCTCCAGTTGCATACAGAGGTAATCTTTGACAATATTATTTTTTTCTAGGGAATCAAACAAAAAATGACTAAGACATTATAGGAAAATTTACAGTGCAAAGAGATTTCTTTCATATCCTATGGTTGCTAATATTACTTACGTATATCTGCATGCAGGCTGCATGACCTTGAACAATTTACTTAAGCTCTCTTTGTCTCAGATTCCTCAAATGCAAAAAGAAATTCTGATTATACTTACAATAATCTCATAAGGCTTTCATGAGAATTAAATGTCCACATGTGTAAATTACTTAGAATGGAGATTGCCATAGAATAAGTGTTCAATGAATATTAGGTATTACAATATAAACAGTTCTCATTGTAGACCAGACATTAACCAAAATTCTCCACAGGTGCTCCCAGGATGGCATTAGATAGACATTTGTTACCCCTCCAATCTAAAAACTGTTACTGTATTTAAATATTTTTGTGTAAATATAAGTTCTTATTATAAGACAAATATACCATGGGCACCTGAAATTAAGAATTTACAGGGCTGTTTTGACAGTAGTCTGAGCATCTACTATTTAGATCCCTGCTGTGTTCTTGGCTTTCCTTATTCCTTTGGTTAAGGAAATAAGAACCATTCCATGGTTTTTCCTGAGTTTTTGGCCTTTTTAAAAAATATTATCTTTTCAAAAAATCAATATTTCTTCTCTTCCCTTAATGTCCTCCAGTCTCTCCTAAATTTATTAAGTTAGCCTACTCTTTTTCTTCGGTCTACACTTGATGCCTTTTCCCTTGCTCTTTTACAATAGATTCTTCCTGTGGTCAATACTTTCCACACAAAAGGCACAATTATTCCTATTTAAGGATGAGAAAAATGAGGCTCAGAGAGTGCAAGCATACTTGTAAGTTTGAAAGTGAGCCTATTTGACTTGAAATTTGTGCCTTGCCAACTCTGTCAATACATGACTACAAAGGACTCTATTATTCTAACCCTATTGAAAACAGAAAGGTTGAGGAATGGGGTTAACTTTATTGTCAGGCAAACCAATGTACTGGGATAGGCATGTTATGTCCCAAATATCTCATTTCTTAAAGCCTTGGCCTTCCTTGGTGGATCAGATGGTAAAGAATCCACGTGCAATGTGGGAGACCTGGATTCAATCCCTGGATTGGGAAGATCCCCTGGAGGAGGACATGGCAACCCACTCCAGTATTCTTGCCTGGAAAATCCCCATGAACAGAGGAGCCTGTGGACTACAGTCCATGGGTTCGCAAAGAGTCAAACACAACTGAATGACTAAGCGCAGCACACAGCACCCTTTCTTAGACAGTGGTATTGAAACTGAGGCTCATAAATGTAAAATTTTATCCTCTTTGCTTGTGTATAATGTGTGGGGAAACTCATTTAAATTGTTCAGAAGGTCAGCTTGAAAATCTGTTGGGAATGCTTATGTTCAAATAGTAGTTAATGTTTTAATAAAAATGTAGAAATATCTTAGGAAGCCAAGCCATAACTTTCAATTGGTTCCAAAGAAGTAGAGTATGGAAAAGGAGAGATATAATTTGTATTAATCATTACCCTTCAATAAAAAAGAAAACTGCATATCCTAATTTCTGTATTCTATAAAAGTTAGAATGATCCTAAAAATTAGGAAGCAAGAAGAAATTATGTATAATACAAATTGAACTATTTCATCCAGGAAATAGTCTCAAACACCTATGGATGGAAGGAATTATGATAAAATAGGAATTTCTATAAAGTTTATTTATTCCCAAACTGCACTGAATATGGAATTTTTTCATAGAGCTTTCCAAAACACAGGTACTTGGTTCAGTTCAGTTCAAAAGTTCAGTCGTGTCTGAATCTTTGCGACCCCATGGACTGCACCATGCCAGGCTTCCCTGTCCATCACCAACTCCCGGAGCTTACTCAAACTCATGTCCACCAAGTCAGTGATCCCATCCAACCAACTCATCCTCTGTCATCCCCTTCTCCTCCAGCCTTCAGTCTTTCCCAGCATCAGGGTCTTTTCCAATGAGCGACTTTGGAATGGGAGTCAGTTCTTCGCATCAGGTGGCCAAAGTATTGGAGTTTCAGCTTCAGCATGAGTCCTTCCAGTGAATATTCAGGACTGATTTCCTTGAGGATTGGGTGGTTGGATCTCCTTGCAGTCCAAGCGACTCTCAAGAGTCTTATCCAACACCACAGTTCAAAAGCATCAATTCTTCAGTGCTCGATTTTCTTTATAGTCCAACTCTCACATCCATACATGACTACTGGAAAAACCACAGCTTTGACTAGATGGATCCTTGCTGGCAAAGTAATATCTTTGCTTTTTAATATGCTGTCTAGGTTGATCATAGCTTTTCTTCCAAGGAGCAAGCATTGTTTAATTTCATGGTTGCAGTCACCATCTGCAGTGATTTTGGAGCCCCCCAAAATAAAGTCAGTCACTATTTCCATTGTTTCCCCACCTATGTGCCATGAAGTGATGGGACCAGATGCCATGATCTTAGTTTTGTGAATGTTGAGTTTTAAGCCAACTTTTTCACTTTCCTCTTTCACTTTCATCAAGAGGCTCTTTAGTTCTTGGACCACTCCACAAATTTACTGAATTAGAAGTCTTATTTACAAATAAAATTTGTGTACAAGCACACTTTTTTTAAAAAAATTATTTTTTAATTGAAGGACAATTGCTTTACAAAATTTTGTTGCTTTCTGCCAAATATCAGCATAAATCAACCATAGGTATACAAATGTGCCCTCCCTCTTGATCCTTCTTCCCATCTCCCTCCCCTCTAGGTTGTTACATGACTCAGGGATCTCAAACAGGGGCTCTGTGACAAGCAGACTTTTGAAAAACTGCTCTAGACTATGACTCACTAACATTTTCAAAAACGCAAAAAAAATATTTTGATGCATTTATTTCACAACAATTTGAAGAACAGGATTATAAAATAGATGTAAAACAATAAACATTTCTGTCATGATATGTTATTGTCATATTATGAAAAATATAGTGCATTTTTGAAGTAAATTTTGGAGAGGTTGGGATGAATGAAAACAAGTGAACCTCATAATTTACTGACTAGAATGTTTCAGAGAGTTCATTCAAACATTTTAATAAGTATTAAAGAATGAGCGCTCATATATTTCTGACTCAAAATAATGCTAAGATTTTTTTCTTTATTATATTATTTGATTGTATTTGGCAAAACATTGATTTGCTCTGATTTCAAATGTCATAGACTTTTAAACACTGTGCATTAACTTGGAAGTTTCAAGTTTGATTTCTATAAAATTAATTTACTGGACCCTGGCTTAAGTGACACGATCACACCACCTTTTGAAAATAGAAAAAAAAAATTGCATTTCTAAAAATCTGATTTGGATTCCCTTGATTCTATTGTTTTATTTACATTTTCTCTGGGGCTTGGCCTGAGCTCCATTCAGCTTTGCTAATGAATTACTAATTGTCCTTATCAAGTATATCATGAAAATAAAATCATGAAACAAAATCTCCCTTAGATAATAACTGGCTTCAATGGGTTTAGAAACAAACATTTATGTAATAAACACAATGCATTCACTGTCAATATTGACCAGAGCAAGTCAAAGGAAGTTGGTAAAACTTTGTCACAAGTTTTCATTTCTATGAAATCCTGTTTTTTTGTTTAGCGCAGTGTAACCTACGTATAGAAGGGTTCATAAAACAAACAGCAGAATTGTTTCACAAAACACTCATGTAGGTTGTGCTAGTGGTAAAGAACCTGCCTGCCAATGCAGGAGACACAAGAGATGTGGGTTCCATCCCTGGGTTGGGAAGATCCCCTGGAGAGAGCATGGCAACACACTCTAGTACTCTTGTCTAGAGAATCTTGTGGACAGAGGAGCTGGTGGGCTACCGTCCATGGGGTCAAAAAAAGTTGGACATGATTGAAATGACTTAGCATGCACACATGCATGCAATCACCACTTCAGACAATAAATGGAACATTTGTAGGCAACTTTATTTCTACAATTGCCCCAACCTAGTAATAGCATTTCTCTCTAAAGATTATCAGTACTCTGAAATCTATGGTAACCACTACCTTATTTTAATATATATTTTAACAACCTATAGATGTTTTATGAAACAATATGGATTACTTTTGACTTGTTGACCTAAGAATAAATAGGCTGCTAGATATTTTTCCAGCAAATATGTACTCTCGTGGGTAAGAAAGACTCCTCTGAGTAAATTCTTTTACTATGTCCTGAATCTTTGCACTAAAAGCAGAAACTCAGAGGGTTTTGATTTTGTGTAGGAGGCTTCAATTGCTGGAGTTGTGTTAGTCTTCCTTTGAGGTCACTCATCTAATGTGTGAGAGAGCTGGTTTGCCAGATTAACTAAATCTGGAATGAACATAATGTCCCATTCCATCTTGCTCCTTTTTACAAGAAAGGAAAAGTCCCAGTTCAGCCCATTAATAAACACAGAGGTAAGAGCTACCTTGGTGGAATCAATACCTGGAGATAAACCAGAATGTTATTTAAAATTGATCTGAAATCAATCGTAGTAATTGTGTATAGGTTCATCAGATTTTTGTGTGCAAACCTAAACCTAAATTTTGTTCCAACCAACAGACTTTGGAAAAGTCCTGGAAATTACTCAATGAATTACCTACAGATTGTGCAAGCTTCATCATGTAGTAAGATATCAGGTTGGTCTCCTGGTGTAATACTAGAGACCTTTCGGGATTTTCCCGATTTGTGATTTTCATCCAACGCTGAGCCCGAACTTCACCAACCAGCATATGAAATAGCTGATATAAGTCAAGAGAAGCCAGGTTGATAAGTTTGAATGACTTTATTAAATTCCTCTTCAAGTCTTTGAGGATATTCAACTACTTTTGGAAAATCTTTGACTATGGTTCACAGTTCAGCTTTAGTCCAGACAATATAAGAAATTAAGAGTTTAACCTATGGATCCTCAGAAGACTTAATTTTAAGGAAACAGGCTCTAGTAAGTTCAAAGGAAAAGGTACTGGGGACAGTTTCAGAGAATAGGGAAAATTTTGCTGTAGAATTAGTATGAGGTAACTGAGGGCATAGTGGAGGCATAGGCAGTGTGGAAGGGGAAGAGGAAAATGGTGTTGGAGGAGGAGTCTGGTCATGAGGATCTGAAGAAGAGAGACAGATGGCAACAGCGGCAGAGCCAGAGAATGAATAAAAAAGAGGAAGCTGAGGCTTTGGGAGCCATTTTATCTTTCTTTAATCATTTGTTTGCCTCAGTTAATCTTAAAATATTATTTTGTGTAGAGGCAATTTTAGACTTCTGATACTGTTGGGAAATCTCAAAATACCAATAAAAATAAGCATTCCACTCATTACTGGAAAATTTTGAGCTATTTCAGTCCAATTCAATTTTCAGGAAATTAAGTTTGGGGATTTTAAAAGCCCCCCATAATAGTCATTGATATTCAAAATTGCCTTTGGGCAGGTCATTTCATTTAAGTTAGAAATGCATATGAGGAAGAATTATTGTAGACTAAAGTCCCTGAAGGTAGGGTGCCCTAAAAGTATTTAAATAACTGGGATCCTATTTCTTAGAGGTTTATTACTATAGAGTAAAAGAACAGCTTAAACAGCTTACAACTCAAACAGCTCAGTTTAAACTGCTTGCAAGCTAATAACACCCAGTTATAAGGATGCAACTTGGTCTCAGAGGAACCAAGTCAAAGGCTTTTCAGCCACTTTCTGGAGAACAGCCCCTACTCCAAAGGGATGGGCCAATGACCGAGAACCTGGCATAGTTTCCATGAATCAGCCCCTGTCCCTGAAGGAATGGGCCAGCAGCTTCTCAGTCAGTTTCAGTTGAAATAGTGTAATCTTGAAATTAGATACAAGTCTCTAACAAGTTCTCACATATGGAAAAAACAAAACCTTAAAATAGTCCCTAAATAAAGCCTAGGGAGATTCAAATGCTAAAAGGACATACGCTCAGATCCAAGAAAGAGACATACCTTCAAACTTCAGGGTTAGCAAGAAAAATCAGTGAGCTCAGTGGGTTCAATTTGTAGATATTCTACCTATTTGTTCACCACACCTAGAGCCTTGGGTCTTCTCTGGTCCCCATGTGGGCCACCAAAATGTTGTCCTAAAACAGACTGTCAGATGTGTTTCCAGTAAAGATGGATTTCTTTGGAATCAGCAGAGAATTGCAATTTGGGTTCTGCAATCATGGTGAGCCATGTGCAAGTCCCACGTGGAAATGAAGGGAGAACTCTTTTATTGAGGGGAAAAGGAATTTGGAAGGGCTATGGTAAAGAAAGAGTCCATGGATTTTCATTGACTGAGTCCTTGCCTGTAAAGAAGGGTCTTTCCTCCTGTTATCATGCTCTGCTATGGCCATAGGGTGTGAGAGCTCCCTTTTCTGGCCCCTCAACTTTAATTAAGGTTTCTCTTTTCTACAGACTGTGTTTGTATTGCACATAAAAAAATTGCAATATGACATGTATTTTGTGATAAGCTTCTATCACTCAAAGTTGTGCTTTTAAGACTCAACCATGTTTTTGTATGTAATTGTAGTTCATTAATTTTCATTGCCTGTATTTCTTTTTGAATATAAAACATCTTATAATTTGTACTGCCAATAGGCAGTTGGGTTTATGGCTTATGCAGATTTTTACTTTATGAATAATGCTGCTAACAATACATGTCTTCTGGTGCATGCATGGATTAATTTCTCTAGGGAATACACTTAGGAGTATAATTGCAAGATCATGGTATATGCCTACTGCATGGGAATTAAGTTTTGATTCCAACAATCTGCAAGTTATTGTATACCTGTTTGTTAATGGCATGCGAGTTCCCAAAGCCTCCCATATTTCTGACCAACTGGCTAGAAGTCCAGAAAAGTTTGCACAATCTCAATCAAGTTTGAAAATACACTGATACAACTCAAAGAACTCAAGAAAGTTCTATATTACAGTTGTAGTTTTATAGTAATGGATACAAATCAGGATCAAATGAAGGGGTATACACGACAAGGAATAGGAGTTTCCCAAAAGTAGAGCTTCTCTGCCTTCTCACCATAGAATCAGATTGCCTTACCCTCTCAGCACACTGATGTGGTAACCAGGAAGGAAATTCCACTAAACCTCAGTGTTCAGAGATTTTATTTTGTCAGCTTTATTATATAGGCATCATTGATTAAGTCATTGGCCACATGACTGAAACTAAGGCCCCCTCCTCTTCTCCCCTTTCTGAAAGTTGAGTTGGCTCAAAGCCCCAACCCTCTGGCCATATGGTTAGTCTTTCTGGTCACAAGCCCATCTTAAATTGGCTGATTATCATAAACTCAGATATGGTCGAAGGGGTTCATGAATAATAAAGACATTACCACCAACTGGGAAAGGTCCAGGATTTTAGAAGCTACACCAGGAACTCAGAACAAAGACCAAAGTTATTTTTTTTTTTCATTATTTAACACTTGTACATAGATTCAAATTATTATTGAAAGTAATCGACCAAGCCACTCTCTCACAAGCTTTTTATGAGTCCTTATCCCTTCATAAACAAAACCTGTTATTGTTTTTTTTAATTGCTTCTTATTTTTATTTTCTTAAAATTCCACTGATTTATCATAAACTCAGATATGATCCAAGGGGTTCATGAATAATAAAGACATTCCCATCAAAAGTCCAGTGGTATCAGTTGTGGTTTTAATTAATTAATTAATTTTTTTTTTAATTCTTGCCTTATTGCAAATAGTTTTACTTCTATTCACACAGCAGGAAACTTTTTTTTTTTAATTGCATGTATCACACTATGGGTCATATTGATCTTGTAGTCAGCTAAAGGGTTTCTCAGGTGGCTCAGTGGGTAAAGAATCTGCCTGCAATGCAGAAGATGTGGGAGACACAGGTTTGATCCCTGGGTTGGGAAGATTCCCTGGAGGAGGGCATGACAACCCACTCCCATATTCTTGCCTGGAGAATCCCACTGACAGAGGAGCCTGGAAGTCTACAGTCCATAGAGTTGCAAAAATTTGGATACGGTTGATACAACTGAGTATTCACACACACACAGCTAAAACTCCTGTTTCTCATCAGAAATTATCCTCTCTATATTTGCGCAGGTGACATTTTACACCTAAATTCAGGACTTTACAATAATTACTCCAATTTTGTAGATGAAGAAGCAGATTCAGGGAAGCTGAGTCTTCACTGTCTTGTCTGTCTTGATCTCCAATCTTTTCTCTACCTCCACTTGTCTGCTCTTCAGGTTTGTGTTCATTTGTCCTCATTACTCAGAGTTTTACATTTTTTATGATGGTTGATTCCATTGTTTTCTTTTTGTTTTATTGAAGGATAGTTGATTCACGGTATTGTGTTAATTTTAGGTGTACAGCAGACTATATCATTTTATTCCATTTATTCCATTTATTCCAGACTTTATTCCATTATAGGTTAACTCAAGCTAGCGTGTATATTTCCCTGTGCTATACAGTAAATCCTTGTTGCTTACCTCTTTTATATGTAGTAGTTTATATCTGTTAATCACATATACCTCATTTGCCCCTTCTACTCCCCTCCCCTCTTGTCCTTGGTAACCACAAGTTTGTTTTCTATGTTTGTGAGTCTGTTTCTGTTTTGATTAAATGCATTTGTATTAGTATTTAGATTCCAACTATTAATGATATCATATAGTGTCTTTCTCTAGTGTCTGATTTACTCCAGAAAGCATAATATTCTCTAGGTCCATTTATGTTGCTCCAAACAGCAATATTTCATTCTTTTTTATGCCTGAGTAGCATTTCATTGTATATATATGTGTGTGTGCCTGTGTGTGTGTGTGTACATATATTCTTAAGCTAACTGATGGTCACTTGGGTAGTTTCTGTGTCTCAGCTATTGTAAATAGTGCTGCTATCTACATGGGGTACATGTTAAGGGTATTCGTATCTTTTAAAATTACCATTTTCATTTTTCCAGATATAAACCAAGGAGTGTGATTGCTAAATCATATGGTTGTTCTATTTTTAGTTTTAAAGGAACCTCAACAATGTTTTGTATAGTGGTTGAACCAATTTATATTCCACAACAGTTTACAAATGGTTGCCTATTCTCCACATCTTCTCCAATATTTTTTATTTGTAGGCTTTTTGATGACAGTCATACAGACAAGTGTGAGGTAACATTTTGTTGTGGTACTGATTTCTTTTTCACTAATAATTAACAACAGTGAACATCCAATCACGCGCCTTTTAGCCATCTGTATGTCTTTTTTGGAAAAATATCTGTTCAAACCTCTTGTCCCTATTTTATTGTATTCTCAGTTTTTATGGTATTGAGTTGTGTGAGCTATTTATCTATTTTGAATATTAATCTCTTGTCTCTTGCATTATTTGCAAATATTTCTTCTATCCTGTAGGTTGTCTTTTCATTTTGTAGATGGTTTCCTTGTGCCAAAGCTTTTAAGTTTAGTTAGGTCCCACTTGTTTATTTTTGCTTTATATTTTTGGCCTTGGGATACTGATCCAAGAAAATATTGCTGTGATTTATGTGAAAAAGTGTTTGCCTATATTTGTTTAACAGCTGAGGAAATATCCTAAAATTATTGTTGACTTAAAGTATTTATTTGAAATTTTGTACATGTCTTTCTAAAGCATCCGAATATTTCATTAGAGTGTGATAGGCAGTATGGCAGGCACCTCTATGCAGGAGAAAAGAACATCATTACAAATATACTGTTTCACTGTGCTTTCCTCTGAAAGAGCAGACTCTATACTTCCCGGTGTGTTGGCATTTTTTTTTTTAGTCCTGTGGGTATTATTTCCTCTAGAATATGTTCTTTTATTCTATCTCATAGTTGACAAAGTAGATCTTTGGAGGGGGTTCTTTCACAAACAAGACATTTCACAACGCATCTTTTTAAAAAATTTTACGATAATAAACTTGTGTTTATAATATACAGAGTGTTGGAACAGAAACCTAATGGAGCAAAATGTGAATGATAACAACAATCATAAGTTGTATTATGAACATTTGATCAATTTTAAGCTCTAACAACTTCACACTGTGATGTTAATTGTATCACTCTCTAAAAGCATATTGATATGTCTCTAATCAATGATGTGTTAATAAATACAATATCTTCTTGTATTAACCCATTTATCATTATTATAATGCCCATCTTTATCTTTTGTTATTGACTTGCTTTACAATCTATTTGATATGAGTATTGCTACCCCCTTGTTTGTCCTTTTCTTTTGCATGAATTTATTTTTTATATCCCCACTTTTAGTTTTGCTGTTTTTTGCCCTGAAGTGAGTCTCTTATAGGCAGCATATTGAAGGTTCTTGGTTTTTAATCTAATCAGCCATGTATGTCTTTTGATTAGAGGATTACTTTCATTGATATTTAGTTATTATTGATTGATATGTACTTATTACCTTCTTATTTCTTATTCTCAGGTTGTTTTGTACAAAGTTATTCTTTCTATATGTCTTCTTTTTCACCCGTCCCTGTTGTGATTTGGTGATTTTCTTTTGTAGTTCCCTTCATTTTGTATTTATTGCAGGTTTTTGATTTGTGTTTACATTGGAATTAATGTATGTTGACAAGAGATCAAATTGCCAACATCCGCTAGATCATAGAAAAAGGAACAGAGTTCCAGAAAAACATCTATTTCTGCTTTATTGACTATGCCAAAGCCTTTGACTCTGTGGATCACAGTAAACTGTGGAAAATTCTAAAAGAGACGGGAATACCAGACTACCTCACCTGCCTCTTGAGAAATCTGTATGCAGGTCAGGAAGCAACAGTTAGAACTGGACACGGAAGAATAGACTGTTTCCAAATTGGGAAAGGAGTACATCAGGGCTGTATATTGTCACCTTGCTTATTTAACTTCTATACAGAGCACATCATGCGAAATGCTGGACTGGATGAAGCACAGAGCTGGAATCAGGATTGCCGGGAGAAATATCAATAACCTCAGATATGCAGATGACACCACCCTTATGGCAGAAAGTGAGGATGAACTAAAGAGCCTCTTGATGAAAGTGAAAGAGGAGAGTGAAAAAGTTGGCTTAAAGCTCAACATTCGGAAAACGAAGATCATGGCATCTGGTCCCATCACTTCAGCAAATAGATGGGGAAACAGTGGAAACAGTAACCAATTTTATTTTTGGGGGCTCCAAAATCACTGCAGATGGTGATTGCAGCCATGAAATTAAAATATGCTCACTCCTTGGAAGGAAAGTTATAAACAATCTAGATAGCATATTAAAAAGCAGAGACATTACTTTGCCAACAAAGGTCAATCTGATCAAGACTATGGTTTTTCCAGTGGTCATATATGGATGTGAGAGTTGGACTTCGGCTGAGTGCCGAAGAATTGATGCTTTTGAACTGTGGTGTTGGAGAAGACTCTTGAGAGTCCCTTGGACTGCAAGGAGATCGAACCAGTCTTTCCTAAAGGAAATCAGTCCTGAATATTCATTGGAAGGACTGATGCTGATGCTGAAACTCCAATACTTTGGCGACCTGATGCAAAGAGCTGACTCATTTGAAAAGACCCTGATGCTGGGAAAGACTGAGGGCAGGAGGAGAAGGGGATGAGAGAGGATGAGATGGTTGGATGGCATCATGGACATGATGCCACGACTCAATGAACATGAGTTTGAGCAAGTTCTGGGAATTGGTGATGGACAGGGAGGCCTGTAGTCCATGGGGTTGCAAAGATTTGGACATAGCTGAGCAGCTGAACTGTACTGACCCATAATTATATGTATAACCTTAGTGTGTGTGTGTATATATATATATATATATATATATATATATATAGATAAATATTTCACTTCAGTTGCATTCTAAAAATCATTTTTTACTTTCCTCCTCCACATTTTGTGTTTTTGAAGTCATATTTTACATCTTCATGCTTATCTCTTACTGTTTATTGCAGTTATATTCACTTTTACAACTTTTTGTTATTGTTGTTTAATCTATGTACTGGCTGTGTACTATGTACCATGTACTGTATTTAAGTAAACTTTGATTCTTACTATATATTTGCATTTGCTATTGATATTTTCCCTTTCCTATAGATTCTTGCTTATTTTCCGTTTAGCAACAACCTTTCAACATTTCTTTAATAAGTTTAATATTGATAATTTCTTTTATTTTTTTCTTGTTGAGAGAATCTTTCTCCTTCTTTTCTAAATGATAGTCTTGCTGTGTAGAGTATTCTGGGTTGCAGGTTTTTCACTTTTAGGACTTTGACTATATTGTAACACTCTTCTGATTTCTGCAGAGAAATCAGCTGATAGTCTTAATGGGGGTTTCCTTGTATATGAGTCTGTTTTTCTCTTGCTGGCTTTATAAATGTCTTTAACTCTTGCCATTTTAATTATGATATGTCTTGGTGTTTGTTATTTTGTGTTCATCTTGTTTGGGACCCTCTGTGTTTCCTCTGTGTGGATATCTATTTCCTTCTTTACGTTTGGGAAATTTTCAGCCATGATGTCTTCAAATATGTTTTCCATCCTCTTCTCTCTCTTCCCCTTCTGGAACCCTCTATTATGTTTATTGACTTGTTTTATAGCAGGCTATACATATATTTTTTTGCTTTCTTTCCTTTTTTTTAAAAAAAGCTTTTCTGTCTATGGTTCTGTTTTGGTGATTTTCATTAATCTCTCTTCTAGATCACTTATGCACCCTTTTCTGTCATTTTATCAACTATTAATTGCATTTAGATTGTTTCTTATTTCAGAAATGGAATTATCAATTTTTGATTCAGTCATCTTCATAGTTTCTAGTTCCTTGTTAAAATGATCTCTGCTTATATTGCTAATCTTTCTTATTCAGTTAGCATTTTTATTATCTACTCTTAAAATTTAGAGTCTGGCAGACTATCTCTGTTTCATTAATTGTTTTTTCCACGGGTTTTCTCTTGGTATTTTGAGAGTATTTTCTCTACCTTTTCATTTTACTTTCTGTCTCTGTGAATTTAGGTGAAACAGTTATCTCTTATGATCTTGAAGGGCGTTTGTATGAGGGAACATCCCTACGTGGGCTGTGTGTGCCCACTGTCTTTGGCGTGGATGCCAGCCACATCCTTTCTCAGGGTGTGTTGGCCACTAACCCCTTGATAGGAAGTGTAGTTGGTGCTGGACCTGCTAAAGCCCGAACAAAACGTGAGACTCAACTTCCCGTCTTTTCCACGACTATTCCTGCCCTTCTGGGGGGCAGGGTCTCTTTCCCAGTTACTAGAGTGCAATCCTTGTGTGTTGGGCTTGAGCAGATTCTGTTACCTTTAAGTGTGGAAACTTCCTTCCACACTTTGTCCCAAATGAGGGGAGTGCTGAAGTAAGTGGGGATTGTGTGCCCACTGACGTCTGATGTGCTGCCTGGGAACATGTCTGTGGCTCCGCTCAGACATAGCCCAAAGTAGCATGAGCTTTCCTTTTCACTGCTATGATCATCCCGGATCCAGTGCACGGCTGTGGCACCGGGTGGGCAGAGTCGAAGTGTTTGCTCAAGTGGGAGTGTTTGCTGGAACGGGAGGCTGCTCTGCTGACAGCAGCCTGGGCTGCTTCTGTGCTGCTAGGTATCACCAGCACTGGCCACGCTGCCCCACCAAGACCACCCCCCACACACCTGGCCCATCTCAGCTTTGCCAGATTTAGTCTTTTCCGGGCTGTGACTGTCCTAGATCCCACACCGCACTCTGTCGTGACATGAGTGGGGCCGGGCTGTTTGCCCGGCTTGGGCTGGGGAATGCGGCGGAAGGACAGCATCTAATGCAGAGCCCTCTGTCCTGGCTGTTGGCAGGCCAGCACTTGTGCACTTCCTGAGCGGAGCCTCAGCTTTTCAGCACCAGCCCCCCTGTTTGTTCCAATAGTTCTCCCAGTAGCCTGGGAGGCTTGTCTCCTCTGTGTAGAACCCCAGAACAGGGACATCCAAGCTGTGGCTTGATCCGCGTACTCTCCAGGGTGAGAGTCCATCCTATGCAATCTTCTTTTTAAATGCAGATTCCCTCCCAAAGGCACAGGTCCTGAACTTTTGCTACCCAGCTACACGGCAGTCTTTCTTGCAACCTTGGTTGTACGGAAATTCTGCCAGTTTCCAGTTGGTTTTCCAGGAGAATCATTCCACATGTAGATGTATCTTTGATATGTTGGTCAAGGGAGGTGAACTCCATATTCTCTTATTCTGCCATCTTGATCCCCCTCATATTTTTCTGTTTGTTAATGAAATTCTATACCTTCACATAGGTTTAGTGTCTCTTTAAGCATCTTTTTTCATTTTTGTAGAACACTGCTCAAATTTTTTTCTTCTCACATATTTCTTCTAGGATTTCTATCTTTTAAGAATTGATTTGTAGGCTTTATATATTGATTATTTTTATATGACAAATACTCTGGTTGTATATTATTTGTAAGTTTTGTGTGCTCCAAACATATTTGTCAGTACTGAAGGTTAAATTTAACATTATCTTTAGTTGAACATAAGTTCTAATTTCAGTATAGTTAAATTTGTTAGTTTTTCCTTTTGTGCATTTTGTGATTTGTCTAAAGATATATGTTCCTAGTCTTCATGCATGAATATAATCCTGAACATTTTTACATAAAAACTACTTTTTGTTTTACTTTTTACATTAGCATGGTAATGGAAGTAAATATATATGTTAGATACATGGTCATGATATTTTTAATATGCAAAACAATTACAAGTTCAGTCATTCACTGAAAAGACCCTGCTCCTTATATCCATGCCGTATAGACTTTCATGATAGATCAAGTGTCATACATGGATTGCTTTGCTTCTGGTCACTATTTTCTATTCCATTGGTTATTTTATCAACACTTTGACCAATGCAGTTTTTTTTTTTCTTTTATTTTTTCACAGTTTGAAGATTGTCTTGGGCATTTTTGACCTCTTACATTTCAATATAATTTTAGAATTTGCATATGAATACTTATATGCACAGAGAATTTTGAGATCTTTGGGAGTTTTGCAAAAAAATGACAACTTTATATTACTAAGTCTTTTGAATATGAAAATGGAATATCTCTCTGTTCTTAACTTGAAATAATCTTTACTATCCCATTGAAAATTTGAAGTAATTACGGATTTTTTTTTCCAGAATTATCCTTGATTATCTAGGCTTCCACTATTTGTAGCAAAAGTTCCAATCCAGTTCTATAAAATTGTTTGGATTTTAAATATATTTTATTCTGTTCTTTCTACTCCATTTTTAAAACTTCATGTTGTTGAATAAAAGCAAATCTGGACTTAGAGAAGGGTTGAAAGTAAAAGTGTTAGTCTTTCAATTGTGTCCAACTCTGTGACCCATGGACAGTAGCCCACCAGGCTCCTATGTCCCTGGAATTCTCCAGGCAGGAATACAGGAGTGGGTTGTCATTCCCTTCTTCAGGGGATCTTCCCATCCCAGGGATCAAACCCAAGTTTTCTGCATTGCAGGTGAATCCCTTACTGTCTGAGACACCAAGAAGTCCTAGATAAGGAGAGACTTCATTTAAAAGTAAGACTTTTGCAATAGGGAGAATGCTATATCAGAAATTGGCGAGTGTCTTAGAATCAAACAGGAAAGGGGTTTTGTTTGTTTGTTTTATGTAGAGAGAGGGGTGGGCAATGCTTCAGCAGAAACATTTAAAGTGAAGTTGGGTAAGCAAAGGAAAATGACCAGTGGGGCCTGAGAGAAAAAGTGTCTCACTGGGCTTAAGCACTTAGAATAAGCTGACAAGGGTACAGATTGTACCTTTTTAGTGCTTGCCCAGACTTTGGGGGAAGCAGGGTCCAGCAAATTGTAGTTGAGTGGAAAAGCCTGACTAAGGTTTAAAGTGAAAGTCATTCAGTTGTGCCCGACACTTTGCGACCTCACGGAGTATACAGTCCATGGAATTCTCCAGGCCAGAGTACTGGAGTGGGTAGCCTTTCCCTTCTCCAGGGATCTGGAGATCCCTTCAACCCAGGGATCGAACCCAGGTCTCCTGGATTGCAGGTGGATTCTTTACCAGCTGAACCACAAGGAAAGCCCAAGAATGCTGAAGTGGGTAGCCTCTCCCTTCTCCAGGGGATCTTCCCAACCCAGGAATCAAACCGGGGTCTCCTGCATTGCAGGCAGATTCTTTACCAACTGAGCTATCAGAGACTAAGGTTTGGTGAAGACCAAACAGAAGGTTAAAAAAAATATAGACCTTTGTGAACACCTGGTTGTGTGTGTCTTTCTAATCCTTCTTAATAATTATTCATAGCCATTCTTCTCTTATAGCATACTGACTTACTATTATTCATTCACAAGAGTGTTCTCACCAAGGCAGTTAAGGAAATATCCTGTGTGCTGTGGAAGGCAGGGGCAAGCAAAGTCTTCTCTATTGCAAAGGGCTTTTGTATTCTATGGAGAAAATCCATCTGGCTTTATCCAGAGTGGAAAATGGGACAGGGAGGGAGAACAAGAAGTTGTATAAATGACCCCAGAGATCAGCCTGAGAACAAAAGGACTGAACAAGATGTATTACTTACCATTTAGATATAATTATATCTAAACTGCTTCACATTTTCGAAACCACCATTCTATCAGTAGACATGTAAGTTATTGTACATGTAAATGTACATGTACATGTAAATCACAATGTGAGTAAAAACAATTGAGTCCAATGCTCTTTAGTAATACAGAATTCCCAATAAGTGGAGTATCAACAGTCAATGGGCTTTACATGTGTAATGAAGTAATTTAAAGAAGATTTCTTCCCTTTGCTATTTGTAAGTGCTTTCTTAAATTTAATTCAATTCATAAGTTATAAATTACTATATATACATATATATGCTATCTCATCTTCAGTTATATTTCTATGATAAAATAATAGACTATCTTCAAACAAATATCATTTAAATAGCTAGAGTGGCATAGGATTTCGCATTTTTTAATGAATTGGGATTCTAATGATTTATGATGTTAGAAAATAATTCTGTAGCAGTAGTAAACGAATGGTTTTTTCTAACTGATTACCGACCTACTAGGTGTAGAAATTCAGTGAAAGAAAACAACAAATAGGTACATATTTATGGATTGAGAAACCATATGGTTGGTAGTTTTACCAATCAGGAGAGAACACTGGAAAAACATTGTTTTGAAAGGCTAATAGATTGTTGCAATAATGGACTTAGGACTCAAAAGAATATAAAGGAAGTCAAATAATGGAAAAGATGAAATTAACCATGGAGCATAAGTAGTGAAATGAATAAGAATATAAGAAGAAAAAGAGATTGTAGTTTTAGGAAACACTCAAATGTTAGAAAACTGAGGGATCTTGAAAGAAACTGAACCAAAGTCTGATCAGGAGAAAACCAGGATTGCTCTTTTGATGATAACAGACCCAAAGAAGTTCAGCGTATCACTGATAAAATTTTTAAAAGGATCAAAGACAAAATAAGGCAATCCTAAAGGAAATCAACCCTAAATAGTCATTGGAAGGACTGATGCTAAAGCTGAAGCTCTAATATGTTGGCCAGCTGGTGCATAGAGCCGACTTTTGGAAAAGAAACCCTGATGCTGGGAAAGATTAAGGGCAGAAAGAGAAGGGGTGACAGAGGATAAGATGGTTGGATGGCATCACCAACTCAATGAACATGGGTTTGAGCAGACTCCAGCAGACAGTAAAGGACAGGAAAGCCTGGCTTGCTACAGTTCATGAGGTTACAAGAGCTGGACACGACTTAGCAACTGAACAACAACATCATCATAAAGTTTCATAATGTCAAGACTCTCAAAATAAGAAGGATTCTGTCACCCAATTGTGGCCAAACTTATAAAAGTGTTCTGAAATTTTAAAATATTTTATCCACATTTGTTAGAAACTCGACCTTACATGAAGAGATTAATATAGAAGTGCTTAAAGAAAATAAATCTGAAAACAGACAAGTTAATTTTTATTTAGTGAGTGCATATTGACCTATTTCTGATGTGTTTAAGTATATGAATCATTCTAAAATATAAAAGTACTTTGATAGTTGAATAGGTTATTTAGTAACAGTTTGTCTCTCTCCCTGAGGTGGTATATATTCAAATATTTCCCTGGATTGCATATATCTGTTTGTGCACCAAATTTTATAAAATGTAGCAATGATGTTAATTGTTCCAAGATTTTTCTAAATTGCTTTTATTTTCCTTACTGAAATAATAAGAGACCAAAGCTTTCAAATAAAATCCTTTCTCCATTTAAAACAAGATAATAATATTCACACTTGTAATAAGTCATAAGTTAGAGAAAAAAATTTATGCCAGGTCTTCTCTTTTTCAAGCATGGTGGACTGATCTCAGTCTGTGTTCTTTTGACCATAATTTATATGTTTCTGATTAGCATCAGGAATGTAGGAAGCAGAGGACTAGACAAAATAATGTGTAGTTTAATAAGGAGTTTTGCCCACTGAGGTTATATATTTTTCAGGGCTGTTTTTTTGAAGAGAAACCCATTCTTTTCCTGGAGTTACCTCTAGGGTCACTGCCACTGTGTTGAAAAGACACCCTACATGTGTATCACAGTCATTAAATCTTCATCTCTAATTCCCCGTGTTTGTAATACAGGTCAAGGAACCATCATGTGTGAGGTCAGAGAATATTGTGATAAAACAGCCCCAAATATATCTTGGTCATAAATCTCATCATTGATCTTGAACGACATTTCTAACCAAATACAGAGCACACATATTGATTCATTTGTGAGGTTTCTTTAGATTCATTATCTGGCAGGAAGCTGTGCCATACAGTAGGGGCACGTTTGAAGCCCCTTCATCTCTCTTACAATATGTTATTTTAAAATTTCAAACTTGTTTTGCTATTCCTGGAATCTAAATGATTTGGATGAACTGCTTATTTATATACAGAATCACTCCTTAATAATTATGTAAAATTATGTGCTGTGCCTCTCCCAGTAAGATGAAGGATTGGTTTCCTACAGAATGTTCTTCTTCTCTTGATCGTGTTATCATAGTTACATTGCTGCATATTTTCACTTCCATCTTGCATTTTGAAAGAAAATGAAGTGACTTAATAAACAGTGAAAATAATACTAGCTATTTTTTCATCTTTTCAATCAGTGTAGCAGTTCAAAACCATAATATATTGTGTGGTTATTATGAGAGAGAGGACTCTGTCATTGCTACTTTCATTTGACCTCACGGTTTCCAATGTTCCTACTTACTTCTTATAAGATATTAGACCTTCATGATACTAGAAGCAACTCACTTGCCCTAAGAATACACCAGAAGTATCCCAAAGCCCCAAATTCTTTATAAAGAATGTATCAGTTATACCCATAACTACTCTATCCTCTGTCTAATTATTATAGTTATTTATAAATACTGAATCTCTCAGCTCAGATATTTAACAATATCCCTATAATAAACATCCATGCCAATCTAGAATATAAAAGTACTTTAATAGTTGAGTAGGATATTTAGAAATATTTCATCTGTCTTGCATGAGATTACATATATTCAATGACCATCCTGGATTGTATATATCTGTTTATGCACTGAATTGTATAAAATGTAGCCATAACAATACTTTTTCTAAGATTCTTTTAAATCATCTATATTGCTCACTCTAGATTTAGGTATTATAGATGCATATGCCCAGGATTTATCATGATGCACTCACTTTATTCTAGTTTGCTTGTATGATTTATCTCAAGAGTGTGCGAATTCTTGAACAGGTATTTTACGTTTCTGTAAGCATCATCCATGCTTTCACATAGGAAATTTTGTGAAGTATTGGATAAAGGTGAATTTATTAAAAACAAGCAAATCACAAAAATTGTAAATAAGTCCAACTTCCAAGTAATGATATAAAAGTATATTAATTTATCTCTTTGGAGATACTTTTATAACTGAGAGCTATTGTTTATCCATTTTAAAGATGATATAAGGATATGCAATTAATATTTCAATGAAAACATTAGAAACTCTTGCTTTTCTTCGCATTACTTCATTTAATTTTGGTAAAGTCAAGCTTCTCTGCTTTTTGTTTTTCATGAAAACACTGAGCTGTGTCCCTCTCTTTCCTTGTGCCTCTTTAGTCCCTGTTACTCTTTGGTGCTTGGAAGTGATCGTGTTTATTTCCTGACATTTGTCTCGCCTTCTGTCATTGTTCATTTAAAAACAACTTCTTTGATCTGAGAAAATTAAAATTCTCACCAGTAATTCATTAACATCACAGATCCTTTGTTTTCCTCTTATAATTCACATATGCCAGTGTTCAATTTTATTTTTCATGGTTAATTGTATCTCAGTAATTCTCAAGATCCAAATGAATCATATATATTCTATAATATGAAACTGGAATACTCAACTATTAGAATACTAGTGTATTATTATTATAGTTAACTGCCTCACATAATCTATTCTCTAGTCTTAGATGAATCTCCCTGCAGGAGGTCACTATTTCAAAAATGAAGTCAATAGGGAGAGTCACAATAAGATGTGTTACCTTTAGTCTGGGGTTGGCTTGTCTTGTAAAGCAACAAATAGACTGTTTTACTTTGTGTCAGGATCAATTTGATAATTCATAAGTGATCTGTTAATGATTCTACATAGAAGTTGATATTCATCTTTATTATCAAATATATATATATGTATATTTAAGAAAATTCTAGGCAGGTGGCAATATTATTATTTATACTTTTTTTCTAATTTATCTTTTTAGGACAGTAAGATAATTTAGGAAATATTTCTTGAACCATTGCTATTTATTATATTCATCTAGTTTATTTCTTTCATCAAAATATATATCCAGGCCCTTTCTAGCCTTAATATAATAACATCAACAACAAAAAACTTTTGTTCTTTTGCTTAGTTTCATATATAAATATGTATATGTGCACATATACACATATGTGTGTGTGTGTGTGTGTGTGTGTATATATATATGACATTTTATATATTCATATGTGAAGAGCTAACTCACTGGAAAAGACCCTGATGCTGGGAAAGATTGAGGTCAGGAGGAGAAGGGGATGACAGAGGATGAGATGGTTGGATGACATCACCAACTCAATGGACTTGAGTTTGATCAAACTCCAAGAAATAGTGAAGGACAGAGAAGCCTAGCCTGCTGCAGTTCATGGGGCAAAGAGTTGGACAGGACTTAGCAACTGAATAACAGTATGTATATATATATATATATATATATAATATTTCAAATGTGTATGCTTTCAATATAGTAAAATGTTAAGATAATAAAAATAATAGATTCAGTAACACATTTTTCCAAAGTATCATTTATCTGTTTATTTTTTATTAAGAAATAATGATGTGATTAGGAAATAATGTATGATTAAAGCATAGCTTCCATGTTAAATTATAGTAATTAATTTACTTTTGTTAGTGACCCTTAACAGTTTCTTAATATTCTGGGCTGAGAACACCTAACTGTGTTATCATCTACCCTTCTCATCTCTTAAGTCAAATAATTCACTGATTTCTGTCAGTTGTTTTTTCAACATATTTGCTAAATATTATTTCCCAGTTCTGACTTTCATGTGTTCATGCTAACTTGAGCTCTGATAATTGCAGATAGAGGGTATCTCTGAACTCCTCATCTCTAATTTCTCCCCTTAATAATTTTCACTGTATTACCAGTGGCAAATCTTTCTAACATTTTATATTCATGATGTTATTCAATCTTTAGATTTAAAAGTATCAGTGGTCCCAAGCCATCTACTCATGATAGAACACATTCCTTAATCTTATAACCTAGGCTTGACTTAATTTTTGAAGTGACTTGCTGCTTTTTTTGCAGTCTTAACCTCCTAGTCCAGCTATTTTAATCTATCTACTTACTACTTAATTTTCTGTGTCAGGAATTTCTTCCACATCTCTGTTCACTTTTCTTTCTTTCATACTCTCAAGTTTCCTAAATTCCCTATCCACTGTTTTCATAATTAACAGTTATTGTGTGGGATTCATAATTGCCCAAATTAAAAACTGTGATATCTGTCTTGAAAAGAATCATTTATGAAGAATTTACATTTCTTTGCTATATTGTTCTTGAATTAAATAAAGCTCTTCAGTTCAGTTCAGTTGCTCAGTCATGTCTGACTCTTTGTGACCCCATGGATCGCAGCACGCCAGGCCTCCCTGTCCACCACAAATTCCCGGAGTTTACTCAAACTCATGCCCATTGAGTCAGTGATGCCATCCAGCCATCTCATCCTCTCTCATCCCCTTCTCCTCCTGCCCCCAATCCCTCCCAGCATCAGGGTCTTTTCCAACGAGTCAACTCTTCGCATGAGGTGGCCAAAGTATTGGAGTTTCAGCTTTAGCATCAGTCCTTCCAATGAACACCCAGGACTGATCTCCTTTAGGATGGACTGGTTGGATCTCCTTGCAGTCCAAGGGACTCTCAAGAGTCTTCTCCAACACCATAGTTCAAAAGCATCAGTTTTTCTGCACTCAGCTTTCTTCACAGTCCAACTCTCACATCCATACTGACCACTGGAAAAACCATAGCCTTGACCAGATAGACTTTAGTTGGCAAAGTAATGTCTCTGCTTTTTAATATGCTGTCTAGGTTGGTCATAACTTTCCTTCCAAGGAATAAGCATCTTTTAATTTCATGGCTGCAGTCACCATCCACAGTGATTTTGGAGCCCCAAAAAATAAAGTCTGACACTGTTTCCACTGTCTCCCCATCTATTTCCCATGAGGTGATGGGACCAGATGCCATGATCTTCATTTTCTGAATGTTGAGCTTTAAACCAACTTTTTCACTCTCCTCTTTCACTTTCATCAAGAGGCTTTTTAGTTCCTCTTCACTTTCTGCCATAAGGGTGGTGTCATCTGCATATCTGAGGTTATTGATATTTCTCCCAGCAATATTGATTCCAGCTTGTGCTTCTTCCAGCCCAGCGTTTCTCATGATGTATTCTGCATATAAGTTAAATAAGCAGGGTGATAATATACAGCCTTGACGTACTCCTGTTCCTATTGGGAACCAGTCTGTTGTTCCATGTCCAGTTCTAACTCTTGCTTCCTGACTTGCATATAGGTAAGGTGGTCTGGTTTTCTCAAGAGGCAGATCAGGTGGTCTGGTTTTCCCATCTCTTTCAGAATTTTCCACAGTTTATTGTGATCCATACAGTCGAAGGCTTTGGCGTACTCAATAAAGCAGAAATAGATGTTTGTCTGGAACTCTCTTGCTTTTTCGATGATCCAGCAGATATTGACAATTTGATCTCTGGTTCCTCTGCCTTTTCTAAAACCAGCTTAAACATCTGGAAGTTCACGGTTCACGTATTGCTGAAGCCTGGCTTGGAGAATTTTGAGCATTACTTTACTAGCGTATGAGATGAGTGCAATTGTGCAGTAGTTTGAGCATTCTTTGGGATTGCCTTTCTTAGGGATTGGAATGAAACCTGACCTTTTCCAGTCCTGTGGCCACTGCTGAGTTTTCCAAATTTGCTTGTATATTGAGTGCAGCACTTTCACAGCATCATCTTTCAGGATCTGAAACAGCTCAACTGGAATTCCATCACATCCACTAGCTTTGTTCATAATGATGCTTTCTAAGGCCCACCTGACTTCAGATTCCAGGATGTCTGGCTCTAGGTGATTGATCACACCATTGTGATTATCTGGGTCCCAAAGATCTTTTTTGTACAGTTCTTCTGTGTATTCTTGCCACCTCTTCTTAATATCTCTGCTTCTCTTAAGTCCATACCATTTCTGTCCTTTATCAAACCCATCTTTGCCTGAAATGTTGCCTTGATATCTCTAATTTTCTTGAAGGGATCTCTAGTCTTTCCCGTTCTGTTGTTTTCCTCTATTTCTTTGCATTGATTGCTGAGGAAGGCTTTCTTATCTCTCCTGGCCATTCTTTGGAACTCTGCATTCAAATGGGAATATCTTTCCTTTTCTCCTTTGCTTTTCACTTCTCTTCTTTTCACAGCTATTTGTAAGGCCTCCTCAGACAACCATTTTGCCTTTTTGCATTTCTTTTCCATGGGGATTGTCTTGATCCCTGTCTCCTGTACAATGTCATGAACCTCCATCCATAGTTCATCAGGCTATCTGTCTATCACATCTAGTCCCTTAAATCTATTTCTCACTTCCACTGTATAGTCATAAGGGATTTGATTTAGGTCATACCTGAATGGTCTAGTGGTTTTCCCTACTTTCTTCAATTTAAGTCTGAATTTGGCAATAAGGAGCTCATGATCTGAGCCAAAGTCCACTCCCAGTCTTGTTTTTGCTGACTGTATAGAGCTTCTCCTTCTTTGGCTGCAAAGAATATAATCAATCTGATTTCAGTGTTGACCATCTGGTGATGTCCATGTGTATAAGATTTAACCCACCATAAGTATATTTTTGTTTTGTGTTTCATTGCAATTATTATTAAAAGTCTGTGATCACAGTCATATAAAAATTCAGTTCTGAAAAAAAATCTCATTAATCCCAGGGGGATAAAGCTGATTAGAGAGAGTGGAAATATATAAACCACATCCTATATATACTTAACAAATATACTGCTAAACTGCAAAATGATTTTAATGACCTGGGTAACTGATGGTGTAGTCTCATGCCTTGAGTCATACATTCTGCAGTGGGAAGTTAAGTAAGCCTTAGCAAGAATCACAACAGAGTTACTAGAGGTAATGGAATTCCAGCTGAGATCTTTAAAATCCTAAAAGACGAAGCTGTTAAAGAGCTGCACTCAATATGTCAGCAAATTTGGGGGGAAAAAAGCAGTGGTTACAAGACTGGAAAAAGACAGTTTTCATTCCTATCCCAAAGAAGGCAATGCCAAAGAATGTTCCAACTACTGTACAACTGCTCTCATTTCACATACTAACAAGGAAATGCTCAAAATCCTTCAAGCTAGACTTCAGCAGTACGTGAACAATCAAGAACTTCCAGATATACAACTGGATTTTTAAAAAGGCAGAGGAACCAGTGATGAAATTGCCAACATTCGTTGAATCATGGAGAAAGTAAGTGAATTCTAAAAAATATCTACTTCTGCTTCCTTAACTATGCTAAAGTCTTTGCCTGTGTGGATCACAACAAACTGAAAATTCTTAAAAGAGATGGGAATACCAGACCACTTTACTTGTCTCTTGAGAAACCTGTATGCAGATCAAGAACTGGACATGTAAAGAGGAACTGATTCAGAATTGGGGAAGGAGTATGTCAAGGTTATATACTGTCACCTTGCTTATTATGAGAGTACATCATCTGAAGTGCTGGGCTGGATGAAGCACAAGCTGGAATCAAGATTACCAGGAGAAATTTCAAATCCCTCACATATGTAGATGATAGTACTCTAAGGGCAGAAAGTGAACAGGAACTAAAGAGCCCTTTGATGAAGGTGAAGGGGAGAGTGAAAAAGCTGGCTTAAAACTCAGCATTCAAATAACTAAGATCATAGCATTTGGTCCCATCACTTTGTGGCAAATAGAAGGGGAAAAAGTGGAAGCAGTGACAGATTTTATATTCTTGGGCTCCAAGATTACTGCAGATGGTAGTAAATTAAAACATGCTTGCTGCTTGGAAGAAAAGCTATGACAAACCTAGAAAAGCTATGACATACCTAGACAGAGTATTAAAAAGCAGACTTTGCCAACAAAGGTCCATATAGCCAAAGCTATGGTTTTTCCAATAGTCGTGTACGGATGTGAGAGTTGGACTGTAAAGAAGACTGAGCACTGAAGATTTGGTACTTTAGAACTGTGGTGTTGGAGAAGACTCTTGAGAGTCCCTTGGACTGCAAGGAGATCCAACCAGTCAATCCCAAAGGAAATCAACCCTGAATGTAAATTCAAAGGACTGAAGCTGAAGCTCCAATACTTTGGCCACCTGATGCGAACAGCCAACTCATTGGAAAAGACCCTGATGCTGGGAAAGATTGAAGGCTAAAGAAGAGGGTGGCAGAGGATGAGATGGTTAGATAGCATCACCAACTCAGTGGACATGAATTTGAGAAAACTCTGAGATAGTAGAGGCAAGAGGAGGCTGACCTGCTGTAGCCTTTGTATCCAAAGAGTTGGATACAAGTTTGTGACTTAACAACAACATACCTTATGAAAAATATAAAAGGAGTTTTCTTTGATTTCTGAGCTATTATAGTACATCTAGTTTGTTGATAACTACTATAAAATTCTCAAGTCCTTATGTAAACTTTTGCATCTTCTATCTAATTATTTTAGATACAGTTCTTCACAAAAGCCTATTATACAGTAAAAAAATGATTGGCTAACTATAGTCATCTAGTTTTGAGCATCTCTTTGATTTGCTAACAGAAAATAAAAATGTGTGTTACTGTAGTAGTTCACATGTGTCTACAACTGTGTCTTAAGGTAAATACAAATTCTTTTAAAAACCTACTAATAATAATAGGAATAAAATTTGCTTGCTTCAAGCAGAATAGGCTGTCTCCTATTTGACGTCAAACTTAGAAATATTAAAAAATATATACACAAATAAAGTATGTAAAACATATTTTTTGTAAATTTAGCATATGATTATAATATACTTAAATAAGATTACAGAAATTACAAAATAGTAAAAGAATTGTTCGTGATTATTTTTACATTGGTTTCGTATGATGTTTGTTTACTCAAGATGATGTTTTATTTCACATCCTAAGAATAGTAAGTAAGATAATGATATATGCCACAAAATGATTTTTGCCAATGAAACTTGATTTAAATTGGATAGTACAAGGAATACAAGATTCAACATGAAAGCAAAAACAGAATTTATGACGAGCCCTTCTATATATAAGAATAAATCGGTCTGTTCCAACTGTACAGAATGTTTTTCATATAAATGATAACAATGTGAATAAGTAATGGTTTTCTAGATAACTTATGTTTTGTATTGAAAATAGCTTGTATTTATAGTGATTATGTATCAAGAGAAATGAAACAGTACCTGAAGTGTTGGTAAATGTGTACAATTTATTAGTTTGGTCATGAATTCAATTTATTTGTCATATTGACTCAACAGAGTATGCTTGGTTTATGCAAAGACTTTACTAGTCTGGAAGAGAAGCAGAGTATATATGTTCTTCTGAATTTAAGTTCAGAATTAAAGCCTTCTATTCTAATCTTTTGTTACCAACAATGAAATATAAAACTTCTATTCTTATAGAAAGTTGCCCTCACCATGAAAAATCAGAAAACCTAATGTAAAATAATCAAAATGTACTTTGTGAAGACTAATATTAGGTTCATATATATAACTATGTACTAATTGGTACTAATTGATAAAAATCACTTTTAAAATACTGTGCTATTTTTTACTCTTTACTTTCTTCTAGTATATGTAGCTTTATTCACTAATACTTTTAAGTCATTTGAAAATGTAATTCCTTGTAAGAATGAGCCATATCAAGAGGTACCTCAAAAGAATTCAAATCCCGTCCTTACTCAATTAAATGAATACTTTGAAGGGTTTTAAATCTTTTATACTGAGATCACACATGAAGCAGATCATAAGTCATTTAAATTACAACTGCAAACTTTATCTTTTAATTAATATTCTAGAAATTAGTTTATAAAGAATATTTTGTTTAAAAATAATCTCCTAAATTCTATCAATAAAGGGTGAGAGGATTGGAATATGAGGAACAATATATTCAATATAATTAAAAATAAGCTTTTAGTTCAATTATGGATATTAATTGTAGATAACAAACCTCCATCTGCATTTCAAATATTATCTGAAAATTTTGCTTCTGGTTTGGCTGAGTAGCTCCTATCAAAACTACCTTTCTGAACATAGAAACCAAAAATCTGGGGCTAGGGGACCTTGATGAAGACACCAGAGAATAGTAAACAGAGGGTAGAAGAGAGTTGGGCTTCCACCCCCAGGTGGCCCAGTAGTAAAGAACCAGTCTGCCCAATGAAGGGGATGTGAGAGATTCAGGTTCAATCCTTGGGTCAGGGAGATCCCCTGGGAAAGGGCCTGGCAACCCATTCCAGTATTCTTGCCTGGAGAATCCCAACGGAGAAGCCCCATGGGTGGGCTGCAGTTCATTAAGTCACAAACAATCGGACATGAAGTGACCACACACACACACACACACACCCCCAAAGAGAGTTAACTTTTGAATGAAGAGAATAGCACTGAGTTTCTCTTTTTTTATGGCTGTTATTCTGAGAGCAGGCACAAGTCTGCATCATTCAAGGCACTTAAAACTCTAATGGGCAGCCCACAGTCTTGCCGGTTTGAAGAACCAGAGGAGAGAGTTTGGAGCAACTACAACTATAGGGAAAAATAAAACTGGGTGAAATCTCAGCTAGGGGAATTTCGAGAACAATGTAAAAGCCAGAGGATGAGGGTAACCAGTCCAATCACTACTCAAATGTCTAATTTCGGCTTGAACCACGCATAAGTGAGACTAATGTCAAACAGCCCAGACAAAAGAACTTAATGCAGTTGGAGCTGCCACCTATCAAAAAGGAGATGTGTTTTGTAGTCTGAATTCACCCTGCTTAAAAAGTGAACATTATTGGGAAGACCATACTAGAACCTAGATTTTCTACAATATATTATTCACAGTGTCCAAGGTACCATGCAGAGCTCCTCAACATACAGGGGGATAAAAAATAAGCAAAACATAGCCCATTCTCAAGAGAAAAGAACAATCAGTAAAGACCAACCCTTCGATAACCAAGATGTTAGAGTAAGTTGACAAGGATTTTCATGCAGCTACTATAACTGTGCTCAACATCAAAATATGCTTTTAACAAGTGAAAATAGAGGACATCTCAACAGAGCAAGAAGAGACTATGCAAAGCAGAAATTGTAGAACTGAGAAATACCATATCTGAAATATCAGCTAAGTCAGAAAATGCATAGATTCCAGATCTATTACAGCACCCAAAGCTTATTGTGTCTTCTGATAACTGTAAAAGCACTTCATATGGTCCCAGCTGAAGTTTATTAATGTGATAACAGTGGCGGGGTTAGTCGCTCCGTCGTGTCCGACTCTTGGTGACCCCGTGAACTAGAGCCTGCCAGGCTCTTCTGTCCATGGAATTCCCCAGGCAAGAGTACTGAGTGGGTTGTCATTCCCTTCTCCAGGGGATTAATGTGATGAACTTATTCTCAAGTTGCTTTATGGAAAAAATTGCATAAAAAAGGAAAATAAATATGTACTCACGTCCCCTGCCCCATTTAGGACAATGAAGAAAGACAAATTTACCAGTTCTCTGTTTAAGCTATGTTTATCTGGCAAATAGCTCAGGCAGTCTATTAAGTCATTTTTGCTTCAGTACAAAGAGAAATCTGAGTAGATTTCCTTGCCAAATATTTATCTGTTTTGGCATATGTATGCAACCAATTAGCTGTGCTTCTCCTCCAGGCCGTGGCTCTGCTCCTCGTGTTGTTTCATTTTAGGACTTAGCCTAAATAAATTTTTAAAAAATTAAAAATTTAAAGTAAAATAAAACATGAGGCTGCATGATTGAGGGAGGGTATAGCAGATGGTTTTTGAACTGATAGAGAAAAGCAAGCAAAAACTAGTGACAACAGCAAAATGTATCAGAGAAATCCCAGGACTTGGAGTAAAATATATGCCACCAAATATATGTTTCCAAAGATCACAGTATCAGTGCCAATATAAATATCCATGCACTTAGGTAAATACGAAATTTATAGTTTTTTTTTTTTTTTCTTCTAGGTCAGAATGTCCTATGTAATTGATGGGACATTGAAATAGGTTGCTGATTTTCAAAACAGCTTAGATACAAGCTTCCAGTTTATTATGGTAAAGAGATTGAGACTTTGTGAAACTGAAAACTGTGCTGTATTGTTATTTTTTGTGCTAGACTGAATGATAGCATGTGTTACAAGACAGACATTCTGAAATTCAGCTAGACAAACTGGCCCTATCTTCCAAATATCTCCAACAACCCACAAACAAAAGCTAGAGCTGTGATGGATAATATGCTACTTGCAAGGGTCACATAAACCTCTCAGATCAGTAGTTCATAAGTCTTGGCTTTATCATAGGAGCAGGGTCTCTATTTTAACACTTGCCCTGGATCACAAGAAAATGAAGGGTTTCTCTCCATGAAAGCAGAGAAGCAGTCAGTGTAGTTCTAGGAACTTTTTTCTTTACACTTAATGCGTGTTACCCTAGGGATTTAAATAAGCCCTTCTCACATATTTGACCAAAAAAGCCTTTCTCTTCACTGATCAACTTGAGAAAATATTGCTTACATCACTTGCTTTATATAGCCTGTATATTTCTTTAATTATTTTTACAATTCTTTCTATAAAATTAGTTTAGAAGCTACTCAAGGGAATATATTCCTTTGTGATTTCTATATCCTTCTTAGCTCTAAACAATCATATTCTGTTCAAAACAGGATAATAATTTGATGCATTTGGTTGGCCAAAAAGGTCATTTGAGTCTTTCTGTAGGATGTTATATATATGTATGTATATGTGTATGTATTTATATGTATACATAAAATAAATATTAGCAAAAAAAATGTCATCTTACCATTTGTAGCAACATGGATGGACCAGAAGGTATTAAGTGAAATAAGTCAGAGAAAAGAAAAAAGTTAAATAAGCAGGGTGACAATATACAGCCTTGGCGTACTCCTTTCCCAGTTTGGAACTAGTCTGATGTTCCATGTCCATTTCTAACCATTGCTTCTTGACCTGCATGCAGATTTCTCAGGAGGCAGGTAAGGTGGTCTGGAAAAAGAAAAAGCAAAAGAGTTCTAGAAAAACATCTGCTTTATTGACTATGCCAAAGCCATTGAGTGTGTTGATCACAACAAACTGTGGAAAATGCTTCAAGAGATGGGAATACCAGACCACCTTACCTGAGATATGCCTGTAATCTTGTATAACTGTCATCTACTTAGAATATTTTAAGGTGCATTCATTGATACACAAACACATCCACACATACATTTTATTTAACAGGTCTCATGCACAGAAAATGTAAAGAAAAATTTTAAAATCTATTGTCTCTATGTATTCAGATAAACAAACAGGGAAAGAATGCAATGCACTGTGTCCTGACGAGAGAGAGGCCTCAGTTCCAGTTCAGTTCAGTTCAGTCACTCAGTTCTGTCCGACTCTTTGTGACCACATGAATCTCAGCTACCTGACATCAAATGAAAAACTGGATAAGGCTTAATAGAAGACACTTGAGCTAGAGTTTGATGTTTAGGTAGGAACTTCTCTTAATAACTAAGAATAATGGTATTTTTCAGGAATAGATATCACCATTTATAAACGAAGGAACTTTTGATTTTTTTTTGGACAATACCATTGCTGTGATTTTATTTTATTTTTTTTTTGTTTTATTTTTTTTTCTTTCATTTTTTTTTTTATTTTTTATTTTTTTTGTATTTCTTTTTTTTTTTTTTTTATTAGTTGGAGGCTAATTACTTCACAACATTTCAGTGGGTTTTGTCATACATTGATATGAATCAGCCATGGATTTACACGTATTCCCCATCCCAATCCCCGCTCCCACCTCCCTCTCCACCCGATTCCTCTGGGTCTTCCCAGTGCACCAGGCCCGAGCACTTGTCTCATGCATCCCACCTGGGCTGGTGATCTGTTTCACCATAGATAGTATACATGCTGTTCTTTTGAAATATCCCACCCTCTCATTCTCCCACAGAGTTCAAAAGTCTGTTCTGTATTTCTGTGTCTCTTTTTTTGTTTTGCATATAGGGTTATCGTTACCATCTTTCTAAATTCCATATATATGTGTTAGTATGCTGTAATGTTCTTTATCTTTCTGGCTTACTTCACTCTGTATAAGGGGCTCCAGCTTCATCCATCTCATTAGGACTGGTTCAAATGAATTCTTTTTAATGGCTGAGTAATATTCCATGGTGTATATGTACCACAGCTTCCTTATCCATTCATCTGCTGATGGGCATCTAGGTTGCTTCCATATCCTGGCTATTATAAACAGTGCTGCGATGAACATTGGGGTGCACGTGTCTCTTTCAGATCTGGTTTCCTCAGTGTGTATGCCCAGAAGTGGGATTGCTGGGTCATGTGGCAGTTCTATTTCCAGTTTTTTAAGAAATCTCCACACTGTTTTCCATAGCGGCTGTAAAAGTTTGCATTCCCACCAACAGTGTAAGAGGGTTCCCTTTTCTCCACACCCTCTCCATCATTTATTGCTTGTAGACTTTTGGATAGCAGCCATCCTGACTGGCGTGTAATGGTACCTCATAGTGGTTTTGATTTGCATTTCTCTAATAATGAGTGATGTTAAGCATCTTTTCATGTGTTTGTTAGCCATCTGTGTGTCTTCTTTGGAGAAATGTCTGTTTAGTTCACTCTCCAAAAAGCAGGAATAGAAGGAACATACCTCAACATAATAAAAGCTATATATGACAAACCCACAGCAAGCATCACCCTCAATGGTGAAAAATTGAAAGCATCTCCCCTGAAATCAGGAACAAGACAAGGGTGCCCACTCTCACCACTACTATTCAACATAGTGTTGGAAGTTTTGGCCACAGCAATCAGAGCAGAAAAAGAAGTAAAAGGAATCCAGATAGGAAAAGAAGAAGTGAAACTCTCACTGTGTGCAGATGACATGATCCTCTACATAGAAAACCCTAAAGACTCTACCAGAAAATTACTAGAGCTAATCAATGAATATAGTAAAGTTGCAGGATATAAAATTAACACACAGAAATCCCTTGCATTCCTATATACTAACAATGAAAAAACAGACAGAGAAATTAAGGAAACAATACCATTCACCATTGCAACAAAAAGAATAAAATACTCAGGAGTATATCTACCTAAAGAAACAAAAGACCTATACATAGAAAACTATAAAACACTGATGAAAGAAATCAAAGAGGACACAAACAGATGGAGAAACATATCGTGTTCATGGATTGGAAGAATCAATCTTGTCAAAATGGCTATTCTACCCAAAGCAGTCTATAGATTCAATGCAATCCCTATCAAGCTACCAACGGTATTTTTCACAGAACTAGACCAAAGAATTTCACAATTTGTATGGAAATACAAAAAACCTCGAATAGCCAAAGTAATCTTGAGAAAGAAGAATGGAACTGGAGGAATCAACCTGCCTGACTTCAGACTCTACTACAAAGCCACAGTCATCAAGACAGTATGGTACTGGCACAAAGACAGAAATATAGATCAATGGAACAGAATAGAAAGCCCAGAGATAAATCCACGAACCTATGGACACCTTATCTTTCATTTTTATTAGTTGAAGGCTAATTACCTCACAACATTGCAGTGGGTTTTGTCATACATTGACTTGAATCAGCCATGGAGTTACATGTATTCCCCATCCCGATCCCCCCTCCCACCTCCCTCTCCACCCGATTCCTCTGGGTCTTCCCAGTGCACCAGGCCTGAGCACTTGTCTCATGCATCCAACCTGGGCTGGTGATCTGTTTCACCATAGATAGTATACATGCTGTTCTCTCGAAACATCCCACCCTCGCCTTCTCCCACAGAGTCCCAAAGTCTGTTCTGTACATCTGTGTCTCTTTTTTTTGTTTTGCATATAGGGTTATCATTACCATCTTTCTATTTGTTATTATAAATCCTGTAAATCTCAAGGCTGATTTATTGAACTGATTTGTGATATTTTCCTTGGCTCTATTGCTTTAAAATTATCTTGTCAGTTTTTGCCAAAATTTAGGCTCATCTTGGTTCCTCATGAAACTCATTTATTCATCATTTCAAAATTAATTAGAATCTAGTGTGGTTCAGTTCAGTTCAGTCGCTCAGTCGTGTCCAACTCTTTGCAACCCCATGAATTGCAGCACGCCAGGCCTCCCTGTCCATCACAAGCTCCCGGAGTTTACTCAAACTCATGCCCATCGAGTCGGTGATGCCATCCAGCCACCTCATCCTCTGTCATCCCCTTCTCCTCCTGCCCCCAATCCCTCACAGCATCAGGGTCTTTTCCAATGAGTCAACCCTTCGCATGAGGTTGCCAAAGTAGTGTGGTAGGAAATTCTTTTATTAATAGCAATTTAAGTTTGGAATCTGGAGAAGGAAATGGCAAACCACTCCAGTATCCTTGCCTGGAGAGTCCCACAGACAGAGGAGAATGGTGGGCTGCAGTCCATGGCATCTCACACAGTCAGGCACAACTGAGTGACTAACACTTCAGTTTGGAAATACTCTTGACTGAATGAGATAATTCAGTTCAGTTCAGTCCCTCAGTCGTGTCCAACTCTTTGCAACCCCATGAACTGCAGCACATCAGGCCTCCCTGTCCATCACCAACTCCTGGAGTTCACCCAAACCCATGTCCATTGAGTCGGTGATGCCATCCAGCCATCTCATCCTCTGTTTTCCCCTTCTCCTCCTGCCTTCAAACTTTCCCAGCATCAAGGTCTTTTCAAATGAGTCAGCTCCTCGCATCAGGTGGCCAAAGTATTGGAGTTTCAGCTTCAGCATCAGTCCTTCCAATGAACACCCAGGACTGATATCCTTTAGGATGGACTGGTTGGATCTCCTTGCAGGCCAAGGGACTCTCAAGAGTCTTCTCCAACACCACAGTTCAAAAGTGTCAATTCTTCAGCACTCAGCTTTCTTCACAGTCTAACTCTCACATCCATACATGACCATTGGAAAAACCATAGCCTTGACTAGACAGACCTTTGTTGACAAAGTAATGTCTCTGCTTTTTAATATGCTGTCTAGGTTGGTCATAACTTTCCTTCCAAGGGGTAAGCGTCTTTTAATTTTATGGCTGCAATCACCATCTGCAGTGATTTTTGAGAAAAATAAAGTCAGCCACTGTCTCCACTGTTTTCCCATCTGTTTTCTATGAAGTGATAGGACTGGATAAGAATCATTGACATTGTTATTAGCGTTGCAAAATACTTTTCTGCATCTACCTTACTTGCTATTAATGTACATAAACATCAGTATACACTGGGTAGCTGAAACTGCTCTTCCCACTTTATTCAAGCAATCTTCATTGTAGTGTACTTATGTGAAGTTTTAGCGTCAGTGATTTCTTTTGATAGGGAAGGGAAGATAGTTTCATAGTAGATGTTATCACTGACTGTTAGCACCCATGTGGTTTATTGTCTTAAAATTCTTCTAAATTTTCTCAAAGCTCAGCACTGAAGAATCATTTATGAACAGTTCATTTCAGTGGCTCAGTTGTGTCTGACTCTTTGCGACCCCATGAACCGCAGCACTCCAGGCCTCCCTGTCCATCACCAACTCCTGGAGTCCACCCAAACCTATGTTCGTCGAGTTGGTGATGCCATCCAACCATCTCTTCCTCTGTCATCCCCTTCACCTCCTGCCCTCAATCTTTCCCAGCATCAGGGTCTTTTCAAATCAGTCAGCTCCTCGCATCAGGAGGCCAAAGGATTGGAGTTTCCACTTCAACATCAGTCCTTCCAATGAACACCCAGGACTGATCTCCTTTAGGATGGACTGGTTGGATCTCCTTGCATTCCAAGGGACTCTCAAGAGTCTTCTCCAATACCACAGGTCGAAAGCATCAGTTCTTCGGCACTCAGATTTCTTTATAGTCCAACTCTCACAACCATACATGACTACTGGAGAAACCATAGCTTTGACTAGACAGACCTTTGTTAGCAAAGTAATGTCTCTGCTTTTTAACATGCTGCCTAAGTTGGTCATAACTTTTTTTCCCAAGGAGCAAGCATCTTTTAATTTCAAAGCTGCAGTCACCATCTGCAGTGATTTTGGAGCCCAAAAAAATACAGTATCTCACTGTTTCCATTGCTTCCCCATCTATGTGACATGAAGAGATGGAGCGAGATGCCATGATCTTAGTTTTCTGAATATTGAGTTTTAAGCCAACTTTTTCACTCTCCTCTTTCACTTTCATCAAGTGGCTTTTTAGTTCTTCTTCACTTTCTGCCATGAGGGTGGTGTCATCTGCCTATCTGAGGTTATTGATATTTCTCCCGGCAATCTTGATTTCAGTTTGTGCTTCCTCCAGCCCAGTGTTTCTCATGATGTACTCTGCATATAAGTTAAATAAGCAGGGTAACAATATACAGCCTTGACATACTCCTTTTCCTGTTTGGAACCAGTCTGTTATTCCATGTCCAGTTCTAACTGTTGCTTCCTGACCTGCATACAAATTTCTCGAAAGGCAGGTGAGGTGGCCTCGTATTTCCATCTCTTTCAGAATTTTCCACAGTTTACTGTGATCGACACAGTCAAAGGCTTTGGCATAGTCAATAAAGCAAGAAATAGATGTTTTTCTGGAACTCTCTTTCTTTTTTGTTAATCCATCGGACATTGGCAATTTGATCTCTGGTTCCTCTGCCTTTTCTAAAACCAGCTTGAACATCTGGAAGTTCATGGTTCACTTATTGCTGAAGCCTGGCTTGGAGAATTTTAAGCATTACTTTACTAGCATGTGAGATGAGTGTATTTGTGCAGTAGTTTGAGTATTCTTTGTCATTACCTTTCTTTGGGATTGGAATGAAAATTGACCTTTTCCAGTCCTGTGGCCACTGCTGAGTTTTCCAAATTTGCTGGCATAATGAGTGCAGCACTTTCACAGCATCATCTTTCAGGATTTGAAATGGCTCAACTGGAATTCCATCACCTCCACTAGCTTTGTTCGTAGTCACGCTTCCTAAGGCCCACTTGACTTCACGTTCCAGGATGTCTGGTTCTAGGTGAGTGATCACACCATCGTGACTATCTGGGTCATGAAGATCTTTTTTGTACAGTTCTTCTGTGTATTCTTGCCACCTCTTCTTAATATCTTCTGCTTCTGTTTGGTTTAAGAAAAATTTCACAACAAATACAGAAAGGAAAAGTGGTAGCAAAGCTTTCACATATTTGCAAGTTGTGGTTCACATGCATCCCTATTCTGCATGCATTTTCTCTTTTTTCTATTTTTACTCTTTGATCTCACACAAGCAACTGTGGCTCAAGAGTTTCTATGTTTTCATGGTTGTATACTTTGGGTGCTAATGACAAGAAGATACTTGGTAATTGGTAATACCGGATTTCCCAAGTGGTTCAGTGGCAAAGAATCTGTCTTCTAATGCAAGAAACCCAGGTTCAATCCCTGGGTTGGAAAGATCCCCTGGAGAAGGAAATGGCAACCCACTCTAGTATTCTTGCCTGGGAAATCCCATGGACAGAGGAGCCTGGTTGACTACAGTCTATGGAGTCACAAAGAGTCAAATAGGACTCAGCAACTGAGGACACATGCACACACGTCGTGATACCACCACACAGCTTAACAAATTCAAACATCAACTGCTAGCATATTTGTGTTTTTGTTAATTATATACTGACTTATATTCTGAGTGAATTTTTTTAAGTCATACTAAGCGAATACCAAAGAATGAATACTTTTTATGTTTGCTATTCTTCGTAAAACCTCTAGCAGATTTCTTCTTGAATATTGTTTAAAAGGAAAGTTCCAAATCAGGAAGGAAGAAAATACCCTGATATTTGTAGTCAACATGCCAACACCTAACATAGGAACTCAGGTAGGCAGCCAATCTCTCACAGGTAGTAAATGAAGTTAAGCTGTATCATCTAGAGTGTCCCCAGAGGAAGATTGAATGGAAGCGTTGGTGGCCCTTCTTCTTTATGTAGGGACTCTGTCTTAGATTACATCTTTACTTTGTGTGTGTTTTATTGGAACTTTGAATGTCCTCAGTAGTTCATTTTGAACTTATCTGACTGCCTCAAAAATTACAGTACAAAATGAACCAAAATCAGCGAATTCATCTAAATAAATCATGTTCAATCATATTTCAGCTGATAAAAGACAAAAATGAGGGTCAATGAGAACTTATCTCATGGTCTTAGACCATTCAATGAAGAAGATTGTAGCTCTCAATAAAGAGATCATTTTAAATATGAGCATTCAAGACAAACTATCTTACAGATGAAAAACACATAGAGCAAGAAAATATAAGAAACCAACTGGAAAATGTTTCAGGTTTTACTACAGTGCTAAAGTGTTTCAAAAAACAGAAGAATGAGTTGTCATCAGTCTTCATTGTACTAACAAATAAATTAAACCCTGTGATGTTTATCTATAAGTTTGTCTTCTCAAGGTAATGTGTCATGTAGCTCTATCAATTTTAAGCCAATCTGATTATACCATATAATGTTTTTCTTTTCAAGGCATTATTATAACATTTTAGAACCTTAGGGAAAGAATTTTAGATATTACATAGTCTCACAAAATACGTACACAAGCTTAAATTTGTTTATTCAGTTGCCCAGTCATGTCTAACTCTGCGACACCATGGACTACAGCACACCAGGCTTCCCTGTCCTTCACCATCTCCCAGAGCTTGCTCAAACTCATGTCCATTGAATCCATGAGGCCATTCAACCATCTCATCCTCCTTCATCCCCTTCTCCCACTGCTTTCAATCTTTCCCAGCATCAGGATCTTTTCCAGTGAGTCGGCTCTTTACCTCAAGTGGCCATATATTTTCATTATCATCATGAATATAATTTGAACCTATTTTGGCAGGTGTAGTTGTATGTCCCTAAAACTACCATAGGATGACATTATTTTCTGTTATTGGGTAATAGTTTTTAAGGAACATCTCTAGGAATGAGACTTTTTGGTTTTGATATGAACAATGTTGGTATAAAATTTTCTTATTGATCTGTCAAATAACTTAACCAAAAATTCCATTTAAGGCAGAAACTTATAGGAGAAATTACATTATCTTTTAATTTTTTGTTGTTGTTGTTTTTCCAACCACATAACACATTATGTGGTTGCCTGGCAGAAAATATATACCAATGAAGATTTTTGAAAAGTCCAGAATAAACACTTATTATAGAGATAAAAGTTTCAGGCCCAGAAAAAATTAAGAAAGTTACCCTAAGTGCACTACACGAAGATTCTAAATTGATTGGAAAAAAAATAAAGATTATTTGACCAAAGCTTGCCTCTAAAGTATATTTGACTTAGAAAAATAAATTATTTGAATTAAGTATTTCTAACTACTGTGTGTGGCTTCCAAGGTGGCACAGTGGTAACAAATCCTCCTGCCAATGCAGGAGACACAGGGACACCGGTTTGGTCCCTGGGTCAGGAATATCCCCTGGAGTAGGAAATAGCAACCCACTCAAGTATTCTTGCCTGGAAAATTCCACAAACAGAGGAGCCTGTCAGGCTACAGTCCATGGAGTCACAAAGAGTCAGACACGACTGAGTACACACACACACACCAATCTTTATAGGACATTTTAGCTTTCTTCTTTTTAATAGCCCCAATTATATACTGGATTTTATGGCTGCTATCATGAGATAATGTTGTTTTCTAAGTACAATAATCCATTTTTCAATAATCAAACTGTGACTGGAAAACTGATCAACTTTGTAGACCTGACCTGAATAAAGGTCTTTGAGCTATTCTGTTGAGATATAAAACACAACCGGAGTCTAACGAAAATGCAATTTTCCAAGGAGTTTAATTATATAATTTAGTATATGACAAGCTATGCATATCCTTTGGATTTCTATCTCTTATCTTACCATTAATGATACTGCCTGAGATGCCCTTTTGTAAAAACACCTATTTTCTTCTTAAGTGAACTAATCTGGAGCAAATCCATTAGATATGTTCAGTCATTTTTCTTTCTTACTGCTGGTTTTGCTGCTAAATTAACCCACTGAATAGATTGCACATATCCCATTCAGATTATTATTCATAGCCTTTTGAATTTATTCCTTGGCCTCTGCGGCTTTTACTTTCCTTTCCTACACAGTGTAGGCACTGGTCTATAATTGTATTAGAAACCTTGATGCCCCAGTAGTCATATTAACTGATAATGGTTTAAGAATTTCTGTGATTTTTTAAAGCATTTCTTTCTGTATATTGAATAGCACTCATATTTAAAAACATTAAAAGACTTGTTTCATTTTGCAAGAGCAAGACTAAAAATAAAACTGTGGCTGGGATGAATATTTGGTTGTACTGACTGAAAATTTGAGTACCAAAAATTTGTTATATGGCAGATCATTCATTTTAATGGTATTAAAACATAATATGTTATCAGAGAATAGTCAAAAGATTAATATTATAATCTTGATATTGTGAAACTGCAACACTGAGAGAGTTTCATCCACTACTTGGGAGGAAATGTGGATATATAACTTCTCTAGGGTATGTTTGCTCAATCTTATTTGACTCTTTGCAATCCCATGGATGCGAGCCTACCAGGCTCCTCGGTCCATGGAATTTTCCAGGCAGGAATATTGGAGTAGGGTGCCATTTACTATTCCAGGGGATCTTCCTGACCCAGGGATAAAACCTGAGTCTCTTGCGTCTCCTGCATTGGCAGGTGGATTTTTTACCACTGCACCACCTAGGAAGCCCTAACTTCTCTAGAGCTAGTGTGAAGAGGAGAGAGTTTAGAAAGAGCATATTATATACCACATGTATTTTCATCATAAATGTCTGCCTTGACCAGAGGAATTATCCATAGCTCAGACAGACAGACAAAGCATGACTTTAGAGTAAAGATTTTTTTTCCATTTATTTTTATTAGTTGGAGGCTAATTACTCTACAATATTGTAGTGGTTTTTGCCATACATTGACATGAATCAGCCATGGATTTACATGTGTTCCCCATCCTGATCCCCCCTCCCGCCTCCCTCCCCATCCCATCCCTCTGGGTCATCCCAGTGCACCAGCCCTGAGTGCTTGATGACCTGGATTGAAAACCGGGTTCATCAGGTAATTGAGTGAACGGCTATGGACACGTTTAATTCCATGAGACTGTTTTTCATTTTTATTTTCTGGCTCTGCTGGGTCTTCGTCACTGTGCAGGTTTTCTCTAGTTGCAGCAAGGAGGGGCTCGTCTAGTTGCAGTGCATGGACTCAATAGCTGTAGTTCCTGAGCTCTAGAGCACACGCTCAATAGCTGTGGCGCACAGGCTTAGTTGCTCTGTGGCACGTGGAATCTTCCTGGACCAGAGACAGAACCTGTGTCTCCTGCACTGGCAGGCAGATTCTTTACCACTGAGCCACCAGAGAAACCTAAGACCCAGTTTTATTGTATGTTAGATTGGGATAAAGTTTCCAGCTTATGGAATTGTTGCTGGTATTGTTATGTCTCATATATATAGGATTTAATTTTTAATGAGTATCTTTGCTTTTTGTTTTTAAGCCGGAGAAGTTTAACATAAAGAACAATTAAGCTCTGATAAAGGGCAATTAAGCTCTGATAAGGGCATGGCCATAAGATACAAAGACACTCTGTAAGGCAGGGCAGACTTGAAAGGGTCCCGTCCCAAGGCTGGAGTTCAGACCTCCTGGCAGAGGTGTAGCTCAGCCCCTTGGATAGCAGGGACGTTTGCTGGTGTGCCCCAGTTAGAGCGAGCTTGCTGTTGCTGGGCAAGCAGAAAGCAGCTCTTGGAAAGTCATGCGGGGCATAGGCAATCAGGAACTTGTGATTTAGGTGTGCAGAGAGTGAAGGCTCGGGAGGAACCATCCACACAGGCCTCCAGAGAAAGAAAGGTGCCAGAGTAGGCAGGAGGGACTTTAGGAAGCTGGTGTTCATGTCTGGAGAGTGGTAGAATGGTGCTCATCAGTCCAGGCAGAGCTCTTGGTGAACAAATCAGTATTCCCAAGATTTCTCACACAGCAACACGGGCCTGCTGCACAAGAAGAATCCTTCCTTCTGCCATGTCCTTGTATTTTGCCATCCTAAGAATACTGAGTATCGTGCTCACTGTGAAAAAGATGCTTAAAGGGATGCTGTCCATTTGGGAAGGAGAGCCTGCAGCTAAGCGGCTAGGTACTGATGACTGGAACTCTAGGAGGTTAATACTTGTGTGGTCCTTTTGTACAGAGGAGTGCCTTTAGAATGGCTCTGTTCTACTCTAGAAAAACTGAAATTGTATTTAAAGTTAAATAATAATATGTGACCAATGGTTTAAATTGAAGGAATTTTGAAAGTCCTAATTCTTCCCTTTCCACTAACTTTCCCCACTTAGTTTATCCTCCTTCTTCAGGGTCATCCTATTTTATTATCTTTTGTTGTTGCTCAGTTGTGTCCAACTCTTTGTGATCCCTAGGACTGTAGCACACCTAGACCTCCATATTCCTTACTATCTCCCAGAGTTCACCCAAGTTCATGTCCATTCAATCAGTGATGCTCTCCAACCAGTTCACCATCTGCCCCTCTCTTCTCCTTTTGCCTTAAGTCTTTCCCAGAATCAGGGTATTTTCCAATGAGTTGGCTGTTTTACCATTTAGTTAGAGCAATTTTTAAGCTGTTTAAAATGTCAAAGTCATTTACACTCTTATCTGATTTTCTTAAAAATTCTCACCGAATAATGAAAGATGAACTTTGCCACTTGGAGTTTCTAACATGCACAGGCTCAGAGATTATTCTAGAACATGACAAAATGTCAGACGTATCCTATTTGGTGAAAAGTAAAAAAAAAAAAGTTAAAATCACTCAGTCTTGTCCAACTCTTTGCAACACCATGGATGGTAGCCCACCAGACCCTTCTCATCCATGGAATTCTTCAGGCAAGAATACTGGAGTGGGTTGCCATTCCCTTAAATTAATATGAATAAATGTTGAAAAATAGCTTTTAAAGGAGAAAATAGTATTTTTATTTGGCAAATAAGAATATAATTATTTAGAAATATGTGTGTGGCATTAGGGTAGTACTAATACTCTTTCTCTGCCGATTGTCTCATTCTAGTTATTCACATGTAATGCTGGGATACAAGGAGAATCAAACATATTCAGAGGATATTGACCAGAATAATGAGTGGGTCATGAAACCATGTTAATGTAAGAAATTTACACTTTGAAAATACATGCCATACGAACAGTACAGCATACTAACAGATATATATGGAATTTAGAAAGATGGTAACGATAACCCTATATGCAAAAACAGAAAAAGAGACACAGATGTACAGAACAGACTTTTGGACTCTGTGGGAAAAGGCGAGGGTGGGATGTTTCGAGAGAACAGCATTGAAACATGTATATTATCTATAGTGAAACAGATCACCAGCCCAGGTTGGATGCATGAGACAAGTGCTTGGGCCTGGTGCACTGGGAAGACCCAGAGGAATCGGGTGGAGAGGGAGGTGGGAGGGGGGATTGGGATGGGGAATACATGTAACTCCATGGCTAATTTGTGTCAATGTGTGACAAGACCCACTTCAATATTATGGAGTGATTAGCCTCCAACTAATAAAAATAAATGAAAAAAAAAAGAAAAAAGAAAATACATGCCAAAATTTTTATGGATAAAAATGATATTATGTTTGGAATTTACTTCATAAAATTTAAAGCTGTTTGGTTACAGTGGTGATGATATTGATGAAACAGGTTGGCCCATGCTTTGTTGATTCTGTTTTTGAAATAATTCTTGTTGGAGTATTTTGGAGCTTTACAGTGTTATGTTAGTTTCTGCTGTGCAGCAACGTGAATCAGCCACAAGTAAACATATATCCTCTCTTTTCTGGGTCCCCTTCCCTTTTACATCACCACAGAGCATTGAGTAGAGCTTCCTGCACTATATTAGTCCTTATTAGTTATCTGTGTTATACATACTAGTGAATATATTTCAGTCCCAATCTCCCAATTCATCCCACTCCCCATTTCCCCCTTTGTTGTCCATGTTTGTTGTCTACATCTATGTTCTACTTTGCAGATAGATTCATCTGTACCATTTTTCTTTATATGACAATAAATGGTATTTGCTTCTCTCTTTCTGACTGACTTTACTCTCTATGGCAGTCTCTACGTCCACCCACGTCTCTGCACATGGAACAGTTTTATTCCTTTTTATGGCTGAGTAATATTCCATTGGAACTAAGCATCACATCTTCTTTATCCATCACTCTGTTGATGGACATTTAGGTTGTTTTCATGTTCTGGATGTTCTAAATAGTGCTGCAATGAACGCTGAAGAGTGGGTATCTTTTTGAATTATGGTTCTCTCTGGGTATATACCCAGAGAGATTGCTGGGTCACATGGTACTTCTGTTTTTAGTTTTTTAAGGAACCCCCATAATTCTCCTTAGTGGTTGTATCAATTTACATTCCTACCGACAGTGTACCCTCTCCAGCACTTATTGTCTGTAGATTTTTTAATGATGGCCATTCTGACAGATGTGAGGTGATACTTCATTGTAGTTTTAACTTGCATTTCACTAATAATTAGTAATGTTGAGCATCTTTTCATATGTCTCTTGGCTATCTGCATGTCTTAAATTGAAGAAATGTCTATTTAGGTTGTATGCCTTTTTTTAGATTGAGTTGTTTGTTTTCTTCATATGGAACTGCATGAGATGTTTGTATATTTTTGAAATTAATCCCGTCAGTTACTTCATTTGCAAATATTTTCTCCCATTCCAAGAGTTGTATTTTTGTCTTGTTTATGGTTTCCTTTGCTATGGCTTCCCTTGTGGCTCAGATGGTAAAGAATCTGTCTGCAATGCAGGAGACACAGGTTCGATCCTTGGGTTAGGAAGATCCCCTGGAGAAGAGAATGGCAATCCACTCCAGTGTACTTGCATAGAGAATACCATGGCCATGGAGTTGCCAGGAGTTGGGCACAACTGAGCGACTATGCCTTCACTTTCATTCTGCTGTGCAAAAGTTTTTAAGTTTAATTAGTCACCCTTTCTCTATTTTTGTTTTTATTTTCATTAACCTAGGAGGTGGGTCAAAAAAATATCTTGCCACGACTTATGCCAAGAAGTGCTCAGCCTCTGTTTTCCTCTATGAGTTTTATAGTCTGGCCTTACATATAGGTCTTTAATCCATTTTGAGTTTATTTTTGTGTGTGGTGTTAGGGGGTGTCTAATTTCATCCTTTTACATATAGCTGTCCAGTTTTCTCAGAAGCGCTTATTGAAGAGACTGTCTTTTATCCATTGTATGCTCTTGACTCCTTTGTCATAGATTAGGAGACCATTGTTGCATGGGTTTATCTCTGGGCTTTCCCTGTTTCATTGATCTATATTTCTGTTTCTGTGCTGGTACAACACTGTCTTGATTACTGACTTTGTTCATTCCTAAAGCCAGCTCTTTGGGCCTCAATCTGTTTCCTTTTCTTTTGCATGTATTTTAATTTTATTAATGATAGAAGTATTCAAAAAATAAACATTATAATTCAGGAAAAGAATTAAAAATTAGGAAAATCAGCATAGCAAACAGGTGATTCTTAGCTAGTGTTGACAAATCTATGAAGGAGTATTTTTAAATTATTAGAAAATTGTCAGGGACAAAAAATTAAATAAAGCAAAAGGAGTATATTAGAGTCTTAAGTCCAAGGGTATTATCTAGGATAAATGAAAATAAGTTGTCAGGAAATAGATTTCAGTTCAATATCATCTATATATTTTTTTCATTGATTTATTTGTCAGTCATTTATTGAGTACCTCTTATTTTCTGGAAGAATTTTACTCTCAGAACAGTGTCATATTTATTTGTGAATCAGACATATAGATATCAATAATATGTTCATAATAAAGATTGAACTGGACAATACTTTTGGAAAATAGGTAAATATTTATGACAGCAGCAAGTTTGATTTTATCTCCTTTGTAATGAGGATAAGTTAAGACTTTAACTAGAGAGAGATGGTGTCTTATTCACATTTTATTTCATTTTCTTTAAACATTGCAGAGAAGGTATGGGAGAGCTCTGGGGCTGCAGAGCAACCAGATTTTCAGAATACTGTGTCACTTGCCCAAGTGAAATGCAGTATGTCCCTAAACTACAGCAGTGACAGATAGGGTGGGTAAAGCGTGTGAATATATGAAAACATGACAAGCAAGAATCAAGGTACTTAGACACTAAATGAACTGAAAAAGTAAAGCAATTCAAAATTTTTTGAATGATTGCATAGCTTTATCAAGACAGGAACCAGAGGGTGAGAGGTTTTTAAAAATAGGAAGAAAAAAAAAAAAAAGAAACAGGTTACTTGGGGATATATACTCATTTTAAGATACCTTTGAGACTACTGGGACAAAACAAATGAGAACATAAACCTCTGAAGAAAATTCTAGAAGCATGGTAAAGAACTTAGGATAGAAAGGGTAAGTCAGCTTTCAGTCTTCATTCTTTCATCTTTTCATTCATGAAGCGTGATTCCATGTTTGAGTACCCACTAGGGACCATGTGTTCACAGAGATGCATAGATACACAGGCTACATTAGTTAAACCAAGGAAGCACATTGCTGATCCCTACTAGGAGAGAACTCCACAAAATACAGCCTGGTTTTAGCCTGTAATTTGTCCCATCTACAATTTGCTTCTAGTGTAGAAGTTTAGCAAGGACAGTCACAAGTGTGATTTCTATGACCTCTTGTACACCATTCTGTGAGGTTTTAAAAACCCTAACAAGATTGGAGTCTGTACTCCAATCCAAGAAGGCTCTTACATACAAACCTTTAGGTTGTGAACTTTCAAATATGTGAACGTATATGCCAACCCCTCTATGCCATTTACTGTACTGTACTACTGTACTTTTCAAGGTACTGTATTGTAAGATTATAAATGTTTTCTTTCTTATTTTTGCATATTAGGTCCATATTATTTGTGTGAAAATTATAAATTTATTACAGTCCAGAACTATGTGTGTGTGTGTAAGTCGCTCAGTCGTGTCCAACTCTGTGACCCATCGACTGTAGCCCTGGCCAGGCTCCTCTGCCCATGGAATTCTCCAGGCAAGAATACTAGAGTGGGTACCCATTCCCTTCTCCAGGGACTCTTCCCCACCCAGAGAGCAAACCTGAGTTTCCCGCATTAAAGATGGATTCTTTACAGTCTGAGCTACCAGGGAAGCCCACACAGAACTATAGTACAGACAGTTGTGTTAGTTGGGTACCTAGGCTAACATTGTTGGACGTATATGAACAAATTGGACTTACAGACTTGCTCGTGGAACAGAACTAGTTCATATGTAGGGGACTTACTATAATGTTTTCTTAACTTTAAGAAAATGGTTACATCCCATTGTAGTCTGCACCTGAGCTGTCTGGTCTGACCCCTGTCAACACTGTGTTTGCCCATGGATCAAAGCCATGAAGAAAGGCCCTGAAGCTAGAGGCAGAGTTGCAGAGTTCAGAGTAAATGAGGCACTCGCCCACTCAGACCACTGCAAATCTTGATGCTAATGCCTTTTTTTTTGTCACACCCACCTCAGCAGTTACAAACCTAGAGATCTTATGAGAGAATAAGAGAAAATATTGCATTAGCCCTAGGTGCTAAAAGAAAATATAAAATACTTTATATTTTCCTCAACTATCCCTTTGAAAGAGAATTTAATAATACATTTGGGGACACTTGAAATGTTTTCCCCTCAGGGGAAGATTTAACAAGTTGGAGAGAATCACACACCCAAAATCCAAAAGCAAGGCTCTCTGCAAAAGATAGCCTTCAGTGGGCCACCCAGTGGCCTCAATCTTTATTAAAAGGAAGATGGATCAGAAGGCAGGTGCCTACATAAATCAGGAAACCATCCTAAGCAACAAAACTTTTGCTCAAATACAAAATATGTATTTCCTCTTAAATTCAGCTGTGCAGTTAAATGATATCTGAGATACCCAAAATTCTATTAAGAATTTCATGTATTCTAGTCATAAACTTCAAGTATCTGCCAAGGAGCAACATATGTAATAGATGATAGATTGAGAAAGTAAGCTTTTAATAGTGTAACTGAAAGAATCTCTATATCATATTACTGTGCTTTCCAGTCTTAAAAATACATATTAAAATTCAAATGGCAGGAATCTAGGCTTTAATTCAAAAATTATATTACAGAGGTTTCTAGTAGAAAAATAAAAGAACATTTCCCTCCATAATGCCATAGCAATATCTCTTTAAACTTGACCAGTTTTTTGTAACATCTACTTTCCTGATTTATGGAAAAGTTAGAAAAGGAAAGGAAGATAAGAGCAGGAAGGTGGGAGGCATATAGCAAAGAATTCAATTCTGGGGTGTTTTTTCTGCTCCAGAGCTTTGAGATCACAGGACAATGGAATAGAGAGTGTCTGCACTGTGGTTCACTGTATCTGCTTTTGTACCAGTTACATGTCTTATGTTACCTGGTAAAGAATTAGAAAAATGAGATGTGGAAGAAGAAGGAAAAAAGTGTTTTCTTTTAATCAGACTTTAGTTTTACAGTCATGAACACAAGCAGAACTTTTTTTCCATTGCTTTCTCATGAAGAGACTGATTGGTTGGAATATTACCATTGTTGGATGAAATATGCTGATATGAAAACTTGGGATAACAGAGGAGATGGATGGGCTGTGTAGTCATGTAATGTTGGGCTCCCAGGTGATGCTAGTGGTACAGAATCTGCCTGCCAATGCAGGAGATGCAAGAGGCGCAGATTCCATCTCTGGGTCAGGAAGATCCCCTGGAGAAGGAAATAGCAAACCACTCCAGTAATCTTGCTTGGAGAATCACATGGACAGAGGAATCTGGAGTGCAACTGTCCATGGGGTCACAAAGAGTCAAACATGACTGAAGCGACTTAGTACACACAATGTTAGTGAATGAGAGACCAGGTAGGCTCCTATTTAAATGATTTTAAGTCTCTCTGGCTGTATCCAAATACATTTTTAGATTCAAATATACCGTAGGTTGACAGGGTCATAAAATGCTGAGGAGCAAACCAGTAAATGAGGAAGCAAACTAGAAATAATTTAAGGTTCTATTTTTCTTGTCAAGGAAGCATGTGATATGTCAATGTATTTCTTATTCAACTAATTGTTCTTACTCCAGTTATTTCATGCAATCTAAGTGATGCCTCCTAAGACATTCAAAAGGTAAGAAACACTAGCTTTTTCACTCTTTTCTCAACTAAGGGCAGGTACATGACCTAGTTATGATCAATGAAATTCAAAGAGAAATCACCTAGGGATGGAAGAGAGATCTTCATCTGCTGTCCCCAACCTCATCCTTCTTCCTACTTTGTCATATTGCCCTCTTGATCAGTTCAGTTCAGTTCAGTCGCTCAGTTGTGTCCGACTCTTTGTGACCCCATGAATCGCAGCATGCTAGGCCTCCCTGTCCATCACAAACTCCCGGAGTTTGCTCAAACTCAGGCCCATCGAGTCGGTGATGCCATCCAGCCATCTCATCCTCTGTCGTCCCCTTCTCCTCCTGCCCCCAATCCCTCCCAGCATCAGGGTCTTTTCCAATGAGTCAACTCTTCACATGAGGTAGCCAAAGTACTGAAGTTTCAGCTTCAGCATGAGTCCTTCCAATGAACACCCAGGACTCATCTCCTTTAGGATGGACTGGTTGGATCTCCTTGCAGTCCAAGGGACTCTCAAGAGTCTTCTCTAATACCACAGTTCAAAAGCATCCACATTTAAAAAGACATCACTGTCAAACTGAATGGGATTTAGCAAAAGGATCAGAAAATCTTGGGTTGTCTGCTGACCTTCCCAGTCATCAAACAAAACTTTGGACTGCCTGCCTTCTAATGTCCTGAGTTATAAAAACCCTTATTGTTTGATTAAATTTTAGTTGGGTTTTCTATTGCTAATTACTTAAAAGCATCCAGTGTGACACAACTGGTAAATGAATTACTGAAGAAACCTATCATGCATTACCTAGTTATATCTAATCCTGTATTTGGTAGTTTAGAAACAGGTTGGAATCTAAATTATATCATTTTAGTCTTCTGAGTGAATCAGACTTCATCTCTTTTCAAATTCTGAGGTTTTTATCATTTCATCCTTTTTTCAGAAGAATGGCCTTTAAAAAATTATTTTGCCAGAAAATTCAGGATGGAAGTGGAAACTAGTCATCTTGTCACTAGAACATGGAAAGATAAATAAAGGTAATCTGAATACCTTTTCTCCATGTGCTCTGTCGCTATTGTGCTGATTTTAAAGAACAAAGTGTATTTCCTCAGCTCCTATTGGTCCTCTGATTCTTTACCTTGGGAAAAAAAGACAAGAGAACGACAGTTAATCTCCATTACAAAAAAAAAAAAATGCTGGAGGGTAGACGGTAAATTCTGCTTTTGCTTTAGAGATCAGACTCAATACCCATGTATGCTTCTGTTCAACAGTTTAATAAGAGAGAAACTACTTAAGAAGAAAGGAAAAAAATTACTCAAAAATCCCCTACACCACTGAGAATTGCTGAGCTTAATAGCTGCTCCTTTTTACCTCTAGTTACTTGTGAAGTTGTAAGAAAGTTAAAAAGAGATTTTGATTTTTCTCATATTATCTAGTCCTGTTATGCTATTTTATGGATTAAATGTATCTAGATTATGGGATAATATGTTAGAACAATGCTATAAAACACATATCATTTTATATATATGTATGTTGCATGCCGGCTTATTCATGTCCAACTCTTTGTGACCCCATGAACTATAGCCTGCCAGGCTCCTCTGTCCATGAAATTTTCCAGGCAAGAATACTGGAATGGGTTGCCATTTCCTATTCTATTTACATATATATATATATATATGTGTGTGTGTGTATCTATAAATATAAATCAATGAATATAAAAATCTCCATACATTTGAACATACTTAATTTGGAGTAGCCCCTTTGTGCTAAGTGCATTAGTTTATTTGATCCTGGTAACTACCATGTTCAGTATCATAATTGTCATTTTACAGAGGAAGAAACTGAAATTGAGAGAGGTCATTCAAGACAAGAGGTCTCCCAACATCATGGGGCCAACAAATAGTGGGATCACATTTTGATCCCATTCAGCCTTTCTTAAAAACCCATCCTCTTAATCACTGCATTTGTAGAGGTGGAAAACTTTTCCCTTCTTTTCTAGGTTCTTTGAACAGTCTAATAATTAAATTGACATAAGACAGATTCAAAAAGAAAAACAAATTTCCTATATATGGGAGTCCCAAAGTCATGAGACCCAAGGACAATCAGGTGATTGGGGCTGATACGCCCTCCTGAGCTAAGCAGAAGTGGGTAGAGGTTTGAAGCTTTAAAAGGAAGGGAGATAAATTACAGGAAAATGAGAAGAGAAAATGTGTGGTAAACAAATGTTTGTCATGCCAAACAGATAAGTCTTTCTGACAGAAAAAAAATTATCTTTGATATTAGGTCTCTTCCTGGTACAAGCCCTCTATCTAAATTCTTTTAGACAGTTAAGGGGAATATAAGCAGTCTTCCTGGGTTATGGGACCTTTGTTGTCTTCCGCTTGTAATAATCCACATGCAAAAGTGGCATATTTGGAGGTGGCCTATTCTACTCCCCTGCATTTTACACATGTAATGTAATGGTTTTACATTTTATATGTACATTTTATATGTAATGGTTTTCTGACAGGATAGTTTCTGATACCACTGTCTAGTCCATGCTCACTAAGTCACTGACATCAACCTTTAACCAGTAGGTAGGAGGCTGGTCTTCATTTTCACATTTTTGAAAGAGTTTTTAAATTAGGCCTAAAAATATATTTTAAAGATTTATAAAGTGTGTGAAAAGTGAAGCAGCCAGATACTGATTCCAGCTCTTCAGTTCCTAGATTCTTTCCTCCTTTCCTTATAATTTGCTGCATTTATATTACTTTCTAGAATGTAACCACCTAGAGTTGAGGTTTTGTTCACTTTAAATTAGAGCATGTAAATTACGTCACTTATTATACATATGCTGTAATTATATTATGAACATAGTCTTGCAAATCATATAAAAGTAAATGTGATACTTATGTGGTAAGATATAATTTAAATAATTAAGATGTTTATAGTTTATAAGCTAGTTATTGGATGGCCTTCTCAGCTAGCTTTTATTTGATTGTTATATATAAGCTAAAAGCCCTGAAAGAATGATTTTCTCATTTATGTATACAAATTGTATAGAAAATGAGAGAGACAGATGTATACAAATTGAGTGTTGAATTTGAGAGCTGACTGCAATAATGTTTCAAAGCTTTATTGGTCATTTGTTGTTTCTGCCTGAGGTCACTTCTTCCTCTTTCCCCTTTGTTCCTTCCCGTAGCACACTACTTTTTCCAGTCATTGTGTTCTTGACAGAATTACAAATCCAGATGATATCCTCCACCACCAACACTAGCAAAGGTGGAGTGAACTAGCAAACAGTGGTCACTAGCGAACAGTGACCAAAATTAGGCAAATCACATCTGGACAGAACATTCCCCAAAGGTGGAAAACTACTAGAACTATATCACCTTAATTTCTGTAAGGTTAACAGACTACTGATTCATTGCGTCTACCTAATCCCAAAAACTCTTCTGATAGTTCTCCTTTCAGAAGCTTATTTGTGTAGTTTTATATTTGATTATGAAGTTAGGTTTTCCAGAATAAATTTTCCAGAGCATGTATGCAAAGAAACTGAAATAAAGATTTAGAATGCATTTCACACAGTAGACTCTCAGTGAAATATCAGGTATTTATAATGGATTATGACATTGAAATGCAGGAAATGACATTGAGATTCCCATAACATTCCAGAACTGGAAAATAACTGCCTCAGGGTAATCTGTGGTCTAACAGCTAATTAAATATTTCCCTGTGGTCACCTCGAACCATGTGTTCAACAAGAGCAAGGCTTTGGGTGACTAACTGCTGTCACAGAATGGCATAGAAAGGTCAAATAATTCTGAAAGCAAGGGGAACAACAGTTGTTTCTGACAATATTCAACATTTTAAAAACAAAAAAAATGACAAGTTCAAATCTTTAAATTCTTACCCTAAGGCATGGACTGAAACTCAGGGCCTTTCTGTAACTGTACTGGGGAAAAAAAAAAAAAAATCTCTTCCCTTGTATAGTCATAAAGCTGAAATCATCAGAATAATCTTTAGAGATTGGTTCTGTAGATTACTGAATTTTAAGTTAGTTGTATTTACAACCTTGTCCGTTTTCCTTTGTGAAGATCAAGCACAGCTCTAGAACTAAAACATCCCCTACAGCTGCGACAAGTAGGGCCCAGATTATAGGTAATAAGACCAGCTGGAGAACCCAGGCCTCTCAAATCCTTGTGAAACATCCTTTTCTGGAAAGAATCTATGTTTCTCATGCAAGAGAAATCTGCATCGTTGAGAGCCTACTGGCCATCTTTGTGAATATGTACAGAGATTGAAATGCAGAATGAGAATAGTTAAGCTAAGAGTTAGTCCCAGAGGATTTACAGGAATTTGCTAATTTGTCTAGTCAAAGCCTGGAAATTATTTGTAAGACTGGATTTTGAGAATGCTTAGCCAAGGATGGGGGAGGGGGACATAGTTTTGGATCAGGCTAGACTTATCAAACTTGTTATGCTCAATAGTTTCTACATTTATTGAGCTAGCTTAAGTAGACAGCTGCTGCCTCTGTTTTAGGAAGAGCAAACCTGAATTCGGGAGAAGGCAATGGCACCCCACTCAAGTACTCTTGTCTGGAAAATCCCATGGACGGAGGAGCCTGGTGGGCTGCAGTCCATGGGGTCGCTAAGAGTCAGACATGACTGAGCGACTTCACTTTCACACACTGGAGAAGGAAATGGCAACCCACTCCAGTGTTCTTGCCTGGAGAATCCCAGGGACGGGGGAGCCTGGTGGGCTGCCATGTATGGGGTCGCACAGAGTCAGACACGACAAGCGATTTAGCAGCAGCAGCAGCAAACCTGAATGCAATCTGCTAACTGACATCGAAAGACTGAAAACCCCTGTCCATAACTTTCTAGAAGTACTGTCACAGACTTTGATTGCTGGAAAGCTGGATTGTATCTTTCCTGTGCATCTGTTCACTGATCGTGATTATCATACTGAGCATAATGGATTGAAAGGTAACCAGATCATGTGGTATATGGTCTGCGTATATACACCACCAACAGCCAGAAGGCTACTAGAAATGAAATACAATTGCTGCGGTGTCTCAATGATGGAGGAAACTGTATACACATGTTGCAATCATATGTACCGTAAATCCTTCGTTGTGTGTTAGTTGCTCACTCGTGCCCAACTTTTTGTAACCCCATGGGCTGTAGCCCGCCAGTCTCCTCTGTCCATAGAATTCTCCAGGCAAGCGTACTAGAGTGGGTTGCCATGCCCTCCTCCAGGGGATCTTCCTAACCCAGGGATTGAACCCAGGTCTCCTACATTGCAGACAGTTTCTTTGAGATCTGACCCAAAAGAGAAGACACACATAGAGACCTGGATTAATATGCAGAACAATACTGTGTAATGAGAAATAGCTGAAAATTTTGGAAAGCATTGGGTACGAAATGTACTACTATGACCTGCTGAAAAGAATGGGGGCTTATGAGGGTTCAGAAAATAGAAGAGGCCCAATTCTGACCTCAAACTCAGCCACTTGATTTTTTTTTTTCCTTCACATACACTGAGAATAATAATCTGAATAGAAATTCTCAGAAAATGGAAAATTATCCACAGACTCTACTATAAGAATCATCATTGAAGGAATGATGAAGAAACTATTGGAGACTCTTCTCCCTACGAAAGTAATAACATCCTTGGGAAATTCAAGATATTATTCACCATCAAAGACCTAAAAATAAAAAATCATGGTGGAAACCTTCATACTATCCCTGTTCAAATCTTTAATTTGATCTGTGAAATTTCCTGATGAGACTCAGAAAGTAATAGGATTATGGAAGTTGTTTTTTTTAAAAATGATTCATTCCCTGTACACTCTCCTTAATGTTATAGCCTTACTTGGATAAAGTAATGCCGCTCCTGACTGTTGGTATCAACTATCAAAGTAGTTTGTTTTTTTCTCAGTAAAATCAATAATATTCTTATATTGTTTGTATTAGTTTTCTACTCCTGCTATGGGAGATTGCTGCAAATTTGGTAGCTTAAAATGACAGACTAACTTCTGGCCCTTTAGTGGGTTAAAACAACAAAAAATATGTTATCAGAAGTCTACAGTGTGTAAACAGGACCGTGTTCCTATCTGGAGAAAATCTGTTTCCATGCCTTTTCTACCTTCCGGAGATGGCCTGTATGCCTTAGCTAGTGGCCACAAATTGCTCCAACCCCTGTATCTCTCATCACAACTCTTTGTTTGATTTTGACCTTCCTGGTATACTTTTTGTAAGAATTCTTATGATTACATTGGACCCACCTGGATAATCTACCATTGAAAATTTCTTAATCACCCCATGCAAGGATTTTTTGCCATGTAAAGAAATATATTGATGGGTTTTAGGGATTAGAATGGGAACATATTTGGGGACCTTTATTCAATCTGCCACTCTCTTGTGTTCTTGTTTTGTGTCTCAATTTAATTCATTCTGTTGGCTAACTTAATGTCACAGTCATTATTGTGTGACAATAAAAGTATTGTGATGTTAATGCCCAAAAAATAAGAGTCTGTGCTATGTGAAGATGTTTAAATAAGAGTATCACAGAGTAAGAGAGTACAGCAAAATAGATCTTATATATGTGTGTGTGTGTGTGTGTGTGTGTGTATATATATATATATATATATATATATATATATATATATATATATCCTTTTCATCCTGTTCAAGAATACTGAAGTGGTTTGCCATTCCCTTCTTCAGTGGGCCACATTTTGTCAGAACTCTCCACCATGACCCGTCCATCTTGGGTAGCCATACACAGCATGGCTCATCGTTTCATTGAGCTAGACAAGGCTGTGGTCCATGTGATCAGTTTGGCTAGTTTTCTGTGGTTATGGTTTGCATTCTGTCTGCCCTCTGATGGATAAGGATAAGAGGCTTATGGAAGCTTCCTGATAGGAGAGACTAACTGAGGCAGAAACTGGGTCTTGTTCTTATGGTTGGGGCCATGCTCAGTAAATCTTTAATCCAATTTTCTATTGATGGGCCGGGCTGTGTTCCCTCCCTGTTGCTTGACCTGAGGCCAAACTATGGTGGAGGTAATGAAGATAATGGTGAACTCCTTCAAAAGGGCCCATGCAAGCACTGCTGTACTCAATGCCTCTGACCCTCAAGCAGGCCACCACCAACCCATGCCTCCACTGGAGACTCCTGGACGCTCATCAGCATCAGTTTCATGTGGAGTCACTTCTCCTTTCTTCTGGGTGCTAGTGCACACAGGTTTTGTTTGTGCCCTCCAAGAGTCTGTTTCCCCAGTCCTATGTAAGTTCTGATGGTTCTATGGTGAGGTGAATTGCGACTTCCTCCAAGAGGGCTTATGCCATACCCAGGTCTGCTGCACCCAGAGCCCCTGCAGCAGGTCACTGCTGACCCATACCTCCACAGAAGACACTCAAACACAGTTCTGACTCAATCTCTCTGGATTGGGCATGCTTTTTGTGCCCTTCCCAGGTCTGAGCACCTCAGGTGACCAGGTGCTTAATGAGTGCACTGTCCCAGGAGGGCCATGCATCTTAATCACCTCCCCAGTCCCAGCTGCTCAGTTTCCTGGGTGTACCACAAGAGCACTGTCTCAGGTGTGCCATATGCCTCCTTTGGAGAGCTGATCTCAGGCTGTGACCCTCCTGGTGAAAGTCAACCATCCAGGATCTCAGGAAGACGTGGTTAGCAGCTGGGAGCCTGCTCACAGTTTGGGGGAAGATGCCCTCTCTGGGGCTGAGATTGTAGCAGCCCCTTGCCTTCCAGCTCTGACTGTCACAAGCCTGCCTCTCTGCCTCTGGGAGAGAAGGGGACGACAGAGGATGAGATGGTTGGATGGCATCACCAACACCAGTTTGAGTAGGCTCTGGGAGTTGGTGATAGACAGGGAAGCCTGGAGTGCTGCAGTTCATGGGGTCCCAAAGAGTTGGATATGACTGAGTAACTAAACTGAACTGATGCATGTTTTACTTCAGGAAAGTTTCTGGAGTTTGTATAGTCTGAAGGTACATCAGGATATTACCTCTAAAGTAAATGAAATGCTGCTCATTTTTGTTCTGTTACTACTGAAAATGACAAACAATGTTTGGATGGCTACTTGGAACTTTGAAAACATTTAAGTGTCCTTATGTGACCTACAATGGCTGTTAGTCTCTCAGACACGTCCAACTCTGTGTGATCCCATGATCTATAGCCCACCAGACTCCTCTTTCCATGGAATTTTCCAGGCAAGAATACTGGAGTTAGGTAGACAGTCCCTTCTCCAGGGAATCTTCCAACCCAGGGATCAAACCCAGATCTCCTGCATTACAGGCAGATTCTTTACCAGCTGAGCCACCAGGGAAGCCCCTCTGTGAGCTACTTAGCAGGTGAAATAAGTTGTGAAGTTTCTGCTTAGAATTTGAGAGCAAGATATAGAAATACCAGGTTATGTTGCTAATGGTTGTTTGAACTAATTTGAAGATGCAACCAAGGCAATGATTCCCAAGATGACAGTGACAAAATAGATGGAACCTTTGGCAAGCATTATTCTCATAATTAGAGAGTAGGATCCTAAAGTGGAGGAGAAAAGCCATGATTTTTTGGTAGCTAGCCTCAAAGAAATACCTCTTGACATGCTACCAGGCTCTGACAAAAATTTAACAAATGACCATGTGACATAAGATGCTACCAGTATCTTTTGATTGAGGGTACTGGAGGATGTGTGCTATATTCTCTAAGCCATTTATTGATGTAGTGCTGTTTCACTTAGAGCCAGAATACATAAGTTTAGGAACCAGAAAGCAGATGTGGGAGCAGTGACTCAGTAAATTCTTGGATATTTTTAAGATTATTCCCATTTTTGCCACTCTAGGTTCATCTACCAGGGCATACAAGAATGGTTATATTACACTGGAAGTTGATAATGTCTTATCAGTTTTAGGCATCTTTAGACAAGTCTCTGTGTTGTTGTTCAGTCACTTAGTTGTGTCCAACTCTTTGTGACCCCATGGACTGCATCACGCCAAGCTTCCCTGTTCTTCACCATCTCCCAGAGTTTGTTCAAACTCATGTCCATTGAGTCAATGATGCCATCAAACCATCACACCTTCTGTCACCCTCTTTTCCTCCTGTCCTCAATCTATCCCAGCAACAGGGTCATTTCCGGTGAGTTGGCTATTCATAACAGATGGTCAAAGTATTAGAGCTTCAGCATCAGCATCAGTCCTTCCAATGTGTATTTAGGGTTGATTTCCTTTAGGATTGACAGGTTTGATCTCCTTGGTCCACTGGACTCTCAAGAGTCTTCTACAACACCACAGTTCAAAAGCATCAATTCTTTGGCACTCAGCCTTCTTTATGGTCCAAATCTCACATCCGTACATGACTACTGGAAAAACCATAGCTTTGACTATACGGACCTTTATTGAAAAAGTAATGTCTCTGCTTTTTAATATGCTGTCTAGGTTTGTCATAGCTTTCCTTCCAGGGAGCAAGCATCTTTTAATTTCATGGCTAGAGTCACAATCTGCAGTGATTTTGGAGCCCAAGAAAAGAAAATTTGTCACTTTTCCATTGTTTCCCATCTATTTGCCATGAAGTAATCAGACTGGATGTTGTGATCTTAGTTTTTTGAATGTTGACTTTTAAGCCAGTTTTTTCACTCTCCTCTTTCATCTCATCAAGAGGCTCTTTAGTTCTTCTTCTCTTTCTGCCAAAAGGGTGGTATCATCTGCGTATCTGAGGTTATTGATATTTCTCCCGGCAATCTTGATTCCAGCTTGTCCTTCATCCAGCCTGGCATTTCGCATGAGGTACTCTGCATATAATAAGCTGAGTGACAACATACAGCCTTAATGTACTCCTTTTCCAATATGAATAAGTCTGTTGTTCCATGTCTGGTTCTAACTCTTGCTTCTTGACCTGCTTACAGGTTTCTCAGGAGGCAGGTAAGGTGGCCATGTATTCCCGTCTCTTTCAGAATTTTTCACAGTTTGTTATGATCCACACAAAGGCTTTAGCATAGTCAATGAAGCAGAAGTAGATGTTTTTCTGGAATTGCTTGCTTTTTCTATGATCCAGCAGATGTTGACAATTTGACCTCTCGCTCCCCTGCCTTTTCTAAATCCAGCTTGAACATCTGGAAATTCTCACTTGACTTACTGTTGAAGCCTAGCTTTTAGGATTTTGATCATTACCTTGCTAGCATGTGAAATGAGTGTAACTGGAGTAATTTGAATTTTCTTTGGCATTGCCCTTCTTCGGGATTGGAATGAAACTAACTTTTCTCCAGCCCTGTGCCCCTGGTGAGTTTTCCAAATTTGCTGGCATATCGAGTGCAGCCCTTTATATTAACATCATCTTTTAGGATTTGAAATAGCTCAGCTGGAATTCAGTCATGGTTATCCAGGTCATTAAGATCTTTCTTATATAGTTCTTCTATGTATTCCTGACACCTCTTCTCAATATCTTCTGCTTCTGTTAGCTCTATAAGCAACAAAATAATTTAAATCATTGAGAAATAGATTTTCTCTTAGAAAAAGGTCTATGAGAAGAATATAAGATCTCTGTGTGTGGGGGGGGCATTATTTAAACAACTGTAATTTTTAAAAGAAGACCACTGAAGTGTAATCTAGGCAGTGCGTGTGTGTGTGTGTGTGTGTGTGTGTGTGTGTGTGTACTCAGTTGCTGAGTTGTTCCTGACTCTTTGTGACCCATGGATTTTATTCTGCAAGGCTCTTCTATCATGGAATATTCCAGGCATGAACACTGGAGTGGGTTGCCATTTCCTACTCCAGAGTGTCTTATCAGATCTTCTTAAAATAAGATTTTAGCCACATACTCCAATTAGCTGGGTCATTAAGCAAAATATAGATGAAATAGAAGGAGGAGCACCATAAATGTAAAGTTATAGATATGGACAATTGTAGAAGCAAAATGATAGTGTTTTCTTATTAGGTTACACTGAAAAACAAAAATCTTAGTTTTCCTCTTCTTGACTCATACTGTTAAAAGAGGCATAGTGATTATGGTCATACATGGCATAGATTAGAAGATATCTAGAAAGAAAAAATCAGGGCAAGAAAAAAAAGAATGTGAGTCATTCAAAGATCATGAAATTGCCATGGTTAACTTGGTTAGAGTTGCCCCTGTTTGGGGGAGACAAGGAGGAGATTTTTTCATATTTTATATATTTAGATATATTATAGATTTAATGCATATGCATTTATAATGTATATGTTTGTATGATATGAAAGTGAAAGTGTTAGTTGCTCAGTCGTGTCTGACCCTTTGCAACCCCATGGACTGGAGCCCTCCAGGCTCCTCTGTCCATGGAATTTCCCAGGAAAGAATACTGAAGTGGGTTGCCATTTCCTTCCCAGGGGATCTTTCCAACCCAGGAATCGAACCCAGGTCTCCTGCAATGCAGACAGATTCTTTACCATCCAAGCCACAGTAAAGGATACTAAAGGATGTTATGTGTGTGTTGAATTGGCAGTATGAAATAAAATGTGTTTATGCCAAGACACCAAGTAGTGAAATTGATTAGTGTTATTTTTGCAAAGACATCTTTTGTTCCATGCTCCTTCGGTCACAATGCCTCTTATTAGAAAACTACCCTGCCCAGTTCTAAGTGGGTTGCTCATTTGTCTCCCAAGTATCAAGACTCAAGTTAATCGAATTAGACTCTTACTCTTGCAGAAATTAATCTTTATGAGAAAGATATGATACAAAATATTTGAAACTGAGCTATTCTGTGGAAAGAGAATAAAGAAAGTATGTGTGAGTTCTTTATACAAATCATTAGCTTACTCTGTTCGCTTCCTTTTCTTAGATTTTATTATAATTTCTCAGCTACTTTGTTTGAAGGCAAATAGTAATTCCATCATTAAATGTATGATGGAATTAACAAAAAATATTTATTCTGCTGTTTAAAAGAAAAAGAGCTCTAACTTATATATGTAGTATACCCCCAGCCAAATTATAAAGATAAACGGCTTGCTCATGAAATATTGTTAATAAAACATCTCAGTTTGGATGAATTTGAGATTTTTACCTTTTGGACAAAACAATTTTAACTAAGCTGAGTTTTGTGTGTAGTCATTTTCTCTTTCTTTCTTACTCATTATACATGACATGGAGCCAAGGATTTTTTTTTGTTGTTTGTTTGTTTTTATGCTCCAGGCATTTTTTTAAGCTTTCCTGCTCCCTATAAAGTTCCAAACAATCATTCATCATTTAAGACCAAACTCTCTTCTCTTCTTTTTAAGCAAATTTAATTATTCTTTTTTTGTAACTACTCCAGTATTCTTTCCTGGAAAATCCCATGGATGGAGGACCCTGGTGGGCTACAGTCTATGGGGTCGCAAAGATTCAGCCACAACTGAGTAACTTCACTTACTTGTATCCTTATATGCTGGATATGCATATACGACTTTATTAGAATTGCATAATGTGCATATCTTGCTCACTGGGCCCTGAGTCCTTGAAGACTTTATGAGTATATTTTTAATTTCTGGTTCTTAACATATGTGTCACAGAGAGTAGGTGGTCATTGTTAACTAAATATTGAAAACTGACCCACTTATCAAAATAAGAAACCCAGGTTTATTTTGGAAATATGTGGTAGTACCTAGGTTCAAAAAAAATTGCAAAACAATACAAGAAAGCAGTAAAAGAGAAAAAGGTGTGATTTTATCTCTGTTCATCAATAGATTTCATCTCCCAGTAAGAAAGGAAGCTAGGAAAAAAAGAGAAATTTGCCTATATGATTTAGTCAGAGTAGATAAAGAAGAGCTAAAGGTGAATGACTTTTCATCAGCAACTGTAAGAATTCAGAGCAAGTTGCCATATTTTGATATATGTTCATTTTTTCCCTTGCTCTGTACCTGAGTGGGAGTGTTTTCTTTCAGAGACAAGAAAGCTATATGGAGACAGAATTCTTTTATTGTTCTTTGGTCTGCTTTTTGCAGGAAGCTAGATTTTCTTCCCAGCCAGTAAAGCTTGTGTAGACAGAGAGGTCAGCAGAATGAAGAATGGGAAGAAAGATGGAAGCAGTGGGGTCATGACCTTGTGACAAAGAGGTCAAGGGGTTTGTTTCAGATCAGTGATCTCCAAGAGGAATCAGTGCATGTGAGATGACCCATTAAAATTAGGAAAGAAAGCACAGTAATAACTTCTATATATCTATGGCTAATAAAGAAATTAAGTTTCATTTATAATTAATGGAAGGCTGGAATCAATTAAGTTGTCAAGTGGCCCTCCGTCAAATATATCAACACATGGGAGGTAATCTAAGTAAAGGAAGAGAAATCTACAATTTGGGGCTTCAGAGGCTTTTACTTCACTGTTTGGTTCTTTTAGTTTATTTGGACATTGCAATTTATAGTTGCCTAAGTTAAGAGGACTTAAGTTCTATGTTATTTAATTTTAACTACATTTACCATCACAAAAATGGTTTGAAAATATCCATTTAAAGACATGCAGATTAAAAACTAAACTAATATAAGTTCAGTTCAGTTCAGTCGCTCAGTCATGTCCGACTCTTTGCGACCCCGTGAACTGCAGCACACCAGGCCTCCTTATCCATCACCAACTCCTGGAGTTCACCCAAACCCATGTCTATTGAATCTGTGATGCCATCCAACCATCTCATTCTCTGCTGTCCCCTTCTCCTCCTGCCCCCAATCTTTCCCAGCATCAGGGTCTTTTCCAGAGAGTCAGCTCCTCGCATCAGGTGGCCAAAGTCAGCATCAGTCCTTCCAATGAACACCCAGGACTAATCCCCTTTAGGATGGACTGGTTGGATCTCCTTGCAGTCCAAGGGACTCTCAAGAGTCTTCTCCAACATCACAGTTCAAAAGCATCAATTCTTCTGCCCTCAGCTTTCTTCATAGTCCAACTCTCACATCCATACATGACCACTGGAAAAACCATAGCCTTGACTAGATGGACATTTGTTGACAAAGTAATGTCTCTGCTTTTTAATATGCTGTCTACGTTGGTCATAACTTTCCTTCCAAGGAGTGAGCATCTTTTAATTTCATGGCTGCAATCACCAGCTGCAGTGATTTTTGAGCCCAGAAAAATAAAGTCAGCCACTGTTTCCACTGTTTCCCCATCTATTTGCCATGAAGTGATGGGACTAGATGCCATGACCTTAGTTTTCTGAATGTTGAGCTTTAAGCCAACTTTTTCACTTTCTTCTTTAACTTTCATCAAGAGGCTCTTTAGTTCTTCTTCACTTTCTGCAAATAATAATACAAGAGCAGGATTGACAATTTTCCTCCTATTCCCAACTATGCTATCAGTAATATTAAGAAGGGGCTTCTCTGATAGTTCAAACGGTAAAGAATATGCCTGTAATGCAGGAGACTCAGTTCAACAATGACTTAATCAGTTATTAGAAGTTGGGCTAAAAAACAATTATTAAAAATTAGTAGAGTATTAAACACATATACACATTCACAGATTATACCTCCACATATAGTTATTTTACTGTAGAGTCTAGGAAGTGTATGGAAATCATTGACTTGGAGAACTAGAAAGACTGAGCCAGTTTCTCCAGGAAAAAGTATCCAAAGGTGAAATACATAGTGAAGACAGATGTACAGTTTAGGAAAAAAAAAAAGACTGAGAAGGGATGCAACATTATAAGAGAAACATGGAAATTAGAGTTAAGGTAGTCCTGAGATCAGAAGAAACAACTGACTCGAGGAGAAGCAAAGCAATGCTTTTATATTTAATGTAGCAAAGACCTTGCAATAAGACATGATATTGCAGAGTGTATTTGTTATTCCCTGAAAGGTAGACAAGAAAATCAAAGATAGGCAAAATTTTAAAATACTGAGGTCCAAGAGCGAGCCTGAGATATTTATTTATTTATTCATAGTTAGTGTATTTTTAACAACAGCCTAAAGAGAAGAGATTATTTAATCAGAACCAAACCAATCCATTACCCTCGTTCTTTTTTTTTTTTTTTTTTTTGTAAGTTTTGCCTTCTTTTACCCTCGTTCTTATTCAAAGTGTTTGCTTCAGTTATTTAGTAGATAATACACGTGTGCGTGCTCAGTTGCTCATTAGTGTCCAATTGCGACCCCATGGACTATAGCCCACCAGGCTCCTCCATCCTTGGGATTTCCCAGGCAAGAATACTGGAGTGAATTGCCATTTCCTTCTCCTGGGGATCTTTCTGACCCAGGGGTCAAACCCATGTCTCCTGTATTGCAGGCAGATTCTTTATCACTGTGCCACCTGGGAAGCTCCAGATATGCATGTACCACCATCCAATAACATGATTTGATCATTTTCATGTACTGTCTTGGATCTGGATTTCCAATTAAAGGACCCTATTTTGATGAAGACTAATCATATTCTTTGCATGTGGGAAAATGACTAGAACTCTGTGATCTACAGTAAATGGTATCTTATGTGGCACCCCATGATAGAGCCCATCTTTCTTCATTTCATTATTTTGAGCAAGAAAAATTGAATAGCTACAGAAACTCTATTTCTTAGTTGTTTCTAGAAAAAGGATATGTTTTAGAATTGTTTACAGGAATGGAATAACCCTGGTGAAGCCTATTATGTTCTTCAACTTTGTGACATTGTTTTTCACATTTTAATGTCTGAAATTGAGCTGCATCTTATCCTTTGAGGGTGTAATACGGTCTCTGTTGGTCTAGTGACATTGGGATGTAGTTATGCTCTGTTCATGCAGAAACTTGGCTACTATTCCTATTATCTGAGTAGACACAACCCCGTCATGTTCCAGTCCGGATATAAATGTAAAAGATATAGGAGTTTTGGTTGCTATTTGATAACCTGTTGACCTCTTGCTCCTTGCAAGAAAAGATATGACCAGCCTAGACAGCATATTAAAAAGCAGAGACATTACTTTGCCAACAAAGTTCCATCTAGTCAAAACTATGGTTTTTCCAGTATTCATGTATGGATGTGAGAGTTGAACTATAAAGAAAGCTGAGAGCCAAAGAATTGATGCTTTTGAACTGTGGTATTGGAGAAAACTCTTGAGTACCTTGGACTGCAAGGAGATCCAACCAGTCTATCCTAAAGGAAATCAGTCCTGAATATTCATTGGAAGAACTGATGCTGAAGCTGAAACTCCGATACTTTGGCTACCTGATGCAAAGCACTAACTCCTTGCAAAAGACCCTGATGCTGGGAAAGATGGAAGGCAGCAGGAGAAAGGGACGACAGAGGATGAGATGGTTGGCCGGCATCACCAACTCAATGGACATGAGTTTGAGTAAGCTCCAGGAGTTGGTGATGGACAGGGAAGACTGGTGTGTGCTGCAGTCCATGGGGTCACAAAGAGTCGGACATGAGTGAGTGACTGAACTAACTGAACCTGTTGACATCTCTTAGTGAAAAGAACAAAGAAGAATATACATAAAATATAAATTGTATCTGTGTCAACAGATAAAGAATCACCAGAAACTTAGGAGAAAATAACAGGCAGTGGGACTTCCCAAGTGACACAGTGGTAAATAATCTGCCTGCCAGTGCAGGAGACAAAAGAGATGAGGGTTCGATTTCTGATCTTCTGGAGTAGAAAACTGGCAACCCAGTCCAGTCTTCTTGCCTGGGAAATTCCATGGACAGAGCAGCCTGGTGGGCTACAATCCATGAGTGGCAAATAAGTCAGACATAACTGAGCACATACATGAAAAACCAAGACAGTAGTTAGCACTCTTAAAAATGCTGCATTACCAACTCTCTTGGTGTCCCAGGGAACAATACTGTGAAGACCATATAGACACTTTTACATCAAGTCAAAGAATATTTCAGAAAACTTGAGTTGGATATAAATTTTAGGAATCTTTTGATCAGTTATTTTTTCTTTTATTCTTATAGATTTATAACCAAGAGATATGTGATAAATATCTTTATTAGAATATGTGTAGAAAGCTCTTCCAATGATTATAAAATTTCTAAATGATAAGAAAGTGTTGAGTCAGTAAAGTTGGTAGTGGTATTCTTATAACTGACACCATCTTAGATTAGATGATACACAAAATTCAATTTCTTCCCATCAGATGTGATGCACAGACAACTTGTATAAGTACTTCGGCACTGTTTTATCATAGTAGTATCTCAATGACATCTTGAAAATCAATTTTGAATTCTCACCCATGCTGCATTGCTAAACAGTATTTTCAATTTCTGTCCTTTCATGTGCTAGACTTCTGGACCAGCTGCTTCACATTCCTCCTTTCACTGTAGTTTTCTTTGTATATTTTGATGGCAGGATCTCTCAGTACAAATGTGAGGATAGTATACAAACATGATCGGATGGGTACATTAGAAAGGTTGAATTGCATTAAAAGTTAGAATCACACACATTCAGGTAATAAATTTTAAACATAAGCTCTTAAAAAATCAAATTCCCCAGAAAATATACTTTCTTTGGCTTCCAATGCAGGAGACCCCGTTTCCTGTATCTCCAATCCCTGGGTCCAGAAGATCCCCTGGAGAAATGGCTATCCACCCCAGTATTCTTGCCTGGAGAATTCCATGGACAGAGGATCCTGGAGAGCTACAGTCCATGGGGTTGCAAAGAGATGGACATGACTTTGCGGCTAACACTATATAGAGAAAGAATAGAGTGACTGAAAATTTTTGTTAAAACAATCTAGCAACACCAGCAATAACGTCTACATATTATAGTCTCTTCTAACATTCCTTTCATTAGTGGGTTTATTTTAAAACTTTTCTAATCTTTCTCCATTCTACAAGAACCATACTAACAATGGAATGCTCCAAGCCTTAGTGATTCTTATCAAAATTTCCATGTCAATATGCCCCACGGTAATATAATAATTATTATAAAATTGGGAAGAGTTTTTCCTCAGTGTAGCCAAAGCCATCTCACAACATCAATTGCAGTAGAAATATGAGCAGAATATTTCATGCTTCTGTTCTCTCTTGAGGGTAACACCTTTAGTAATTTCCATATGTCATCTAGTTAATATGACAAACAAAGTTGAGGATTTCAAGCACAGTAACAGAAGTGAAAGAGTTTGATTGACTGCTACATTATAACTCTTATTACATACTGTGGACCCAGGGTGTTATAACAATTAGCCTGTCAAGTCAATTGTTACTCTTCATTAAAAATGACTATATGACAGCAATTAATCTCACAACTTTAGCTTCATTAGGACATTTTATTTTTGCAACTGGGTGCAGTGCAGTGTCTTAATCTGAAGGATGTATTATTTTCTAATAGAAGGTTTCACCTTCATTATTTTGATTATGAACTTGAATAGCATAATGTAAGCTTATGTAATAACTGGGTAAAAATTCTGAGTTATTTATAATTTGCCTTTTGAAGTTCATCATAGATACAAGAGATTTTCATTTATTCCTTTTCTTCACCTTTGTCTTATCGAGGCTGCAGACTCAGAATTTCATACTCCTTGAAAATTATTCTATCCTCTGTGAATCATGTCTCTGAAAATACTGACACCCACAAAAATAGGAAAATCTCAAGGACTTTTCTACAAGTGCAAAACACATCACACACACAAAAAGTGAGATCAGAGTTAAGTTTTTCTTAATAGTAAAGGTTAGATGAGTTATAATAAAAAATTGTCTGTTGGTAATCAGTTTTCAACTTAGACTGTGGACTGACTGTTTGTGATGACTGAAAACAGGCAGGAGAAATTTACAGCACAGATTACAGAAAAGATTTTGGTCTTACCCTCTTCATTCTGATGATTTCAAGACAAGAAATAAAACAGTTGAAAATCAGTGCAGCTCTTTTTTCACTGACAAGTAACCCTATCAGTTGGAAAATTTAAAGAGGAAGTCTGTATGACTAGCAGATATTAGAGGGGAACATTGAACCATAGACTAGTATTATAGGGATGAACTCTGAATGATGGATCATTTTGTCAGTCCTTTCATCGTTACTCAACTGCCACATGCGCAACTCTACATGGGAAATGCGATGATCTCCCTTGAGAATACCTTAAAAGTCTCACTGTTAGCCAAGAGTTGCCTTTAATAATGATGAGATTACTGCTGTTCATGTGAGCCAGTGTGGCATAATTAAAAAAATTGTTTACCTAAATTAAATGATCTATGTTTGAATCATATTTCTACTTCTTTTTGAGTTCATTGAACTTGGGCAGGGTACATGCACTCTTTATTTACCATATATAAATTTTACCATATGTATTAGTTTGCTTAGACTTCCAGAAATAGTCTGGCTTAAACACATGTTTTTTATTTTTTATGTTGAGGCCAGTAGGCCAAGATGAAGGTGTCGGTAGGTTTGGTTTTTCCTGAGGTCCTTCCCATTGGCTGGGGTACGGCCATCTTCTTGTTATGTCCTCTTGCCTCTGTGTGCATCCTGATGTCCAAATCCCCTCTTTTAACAAGGACCATAGTCAGATTGCATTAGGGATCATCCTAATGGCCTTGTTTTAAGTTGACCACTTCTTTTAAGGCTCTGCCTCCAAATACACTTACATTCAGAAGTATTGGGGCTAGGGATTCAACATAAGAATTTCAGAGGGACACATTTCAGCCTACAATAACCTATAATTATCTAAGTCTTGGATCTCTCAAGGCTTGTTCTTTAGTAAGAATATATTCCAATAATTGGTATTTAGCAATTGAAATTGTTGGTGGAAAAATGCATTTGAATTAGTTCTCTAGGTGAATCCTGTGTACTCAAAAATTTGTGAACCTATGGAATAGATCCAGCAGGAAAAAGAATGGGGCATTTATGAAAGGCAGATGGTGATGATGAAAGGCACCAGAATTTACTATTAAGTCAAGGAAAGACATACTAGTCCTATAAAGAAATTTATCAAGGGGAAAAAATAATATGCAACAGACATGAGTAAATCTAGTTTATAAGGCAACCCAGGAATACCATAATCAGAGTACCAGACCAATAGTTTGTCAGGAATATTCAATCATAACAGTTAGGAGAAATTACCAAGATAAAACATAAGCATACAGAAACAGTGGTTGTAATGGGTAAATTAGTGAGTTAATAAATAAGTGAACTAGTCACCACTGTGCTAATATTTTTAGATGCATCTGCTTATTCATTCACAGTACATTTTAAGTGTGGAGTACAATTTCCACCTTATAGATAAGGAAACATTAGCTTCGGAACCCAGACTTCATGAAGCCAGAGTCTGCAACTACCTTGCTCGTTAGTTATATTCCCAGCACCTAGAAAAAGACATGACACACAGTGAGTAGTAAATAATCATTCACTGATTGAATCAATAGACTGTCAACTAATTTGCACTGAATGATGAAACTAGGAATTAAACCAAAGCTATGATTTAAGTCAACACAGCAGAAACAGGAAGTAAAATGAAGGAGAATAACAAAATTAGAAGTATATGTAAAAATAAAAAATAAAAACAACCGTAACAGGATTAAACATGCTATCTCCCAAATTTTCAACTTTGTTATTGTAAAAACACAGCAACATATGCAGAGAACCAAATAGTTTATCTTGTGACATCTCTTATTAACTGATCTAACTTGTTAAGTACTCTCTGGGAATTGGTTGTTCATTTATCTGCCAGTTCACTTATCCAGCACATTTTTTTTTTCTTTTTTGTTCTTTCAGATACTTTTATACTTGTCCTACAGCCTGCTGAGGTCAAAGCCTAATAATATTAGGGAGCAAAACACAATGGAAAGATAATGAACATTGGAGTTACTCTATTCTTTTTTTCATTCCCAGCTCTAGTACCTACCAGTTTTGTTACCTTGGGCAAAATATTTAATGTCTCTGAAGTTCAGTTTGCTTTATCTATACAAAGGAAATAAATATGGTTTGAAGTGGAGATATAAATAGATAATTCACGTAATGTGCCACCACCACAGAGTAGATGGCTTGTTAATCCAGTAACAAACAAGTGAAATGAGTTTTTTACCAGAGTTAATTTTCATATAACATTGTCATTTTCTCACACAAAGCTCATGACTTAACATCAACTGGTTCATCTCTTACAAAATTAAATTTAAAATAGTTGTTTCTTCAGCTCTCTCCCTATTGCAGTTGACATAGGAGGTCACCCTTCATTTCTAAAAATCCTTTGTCCCATGACGTTTTTGATTCTGACAATTTTTAGATAGTTTAGCTGTGTACTCTTCCTTTGCTGAGGACATCCATGTACATATTCATATTATCATGAACTTCAGTCAAGATTTCTGGCTGTTTTTAAAAATGCATCCCATTTTTTGATACATTTCATACAGTATGAATTGTGCATCCTTAAGGTAGAATTTAGGAAAACTCTGTTTTGGTTTTTAAGCTACAAAGGCATTGTTGTTGTTGTCCATTCGCTAAGTTGTTTCTGACTCTTTGCGACCCCATGAGCTGGGGTGGCATGAATGGCATACCAGGTCCCTCTATCTTCAACTATCTCCAGGAGCCTGCTCAAATTCATGTCTATTGAGTGAGTGATGCTGTCAAACCATCTCACCTTCTTGCTGCCCCCTTCTTTTGCATGCAGTGTTTCCCAGCATCAGGGTATTTTCCAATGAGTTAGCTCTTTGCTTCCCGGGGCCAAAGTAGACGTGGAAATTAGGCTCTGCCAGGTCAAGTGCATCCATACGGGACTTTAATTGGGAAGTGCGGAACAAGGCTGGCTGAGAATGAAGCTGGAATCATCCATCCTACAAGCACAAGACAAAGAGCTCCACCTCCTTGGCTGCCAGTGAGGCCAATTGCAGTGTCAGGGTTTTTGCTGGTTCATTCCCATGAGATAGTCAAGAAACGTTTGACTGCATCATCTCTAAGCCTGAATCTCTAGAAGTCACCTATTATTTTTTTAGTTTAATTTCTTAATATTTTTCTCCTCTAACTAGCTACAGTGCTTTCTATTATATTGTTAGTAACAGAGATTAATGACCGACACAGTGTCTCTCAAAGGTCTATCCACAAACTATGGACAGTGGAGGATAGCAAAGAGTTGGACATGATTTAGCAACTAAAGGTCTCTATTTCGGTTGTCAGTAAAACCATTTCACAATTTCAGCAAAAACCTAGAAGTTAATATTTATTTCTGTCTTTGACATCAGACATTTGAGCATCACTCTATTTCTCCACTTATTTGTCATCTCCACATAGGTATTTACCAAAACTGCTCTAAATATATTCAAAACTGTACTCACTACCTCATAGGCAAAGTCAGGTGTATTTTGTCAGCTAAGTCAACAAGTTTGTATTTAGTTGATTCTTCATCCTGGTTCTACATAGGATGAAGTTCAGTCTGAATCTTAGTTTATCTTCTATAACTCCCCTGTCTAGTACACATTTTTGCAGTGCTGGAAATCTTCTAAGTCTGTGCTATACAAAATGGTAACCACTAACACATGCAGCTATTGAACATTTGAAATATGGCTAATAGAAATGAGGGACTGAATTTTAAATTCTGTTAAATTATATTAATTTTAAATTCAAGTTTAATAGGCACAGTGTGGTTCTATATTATATTCCTCATCTTTGGTTTAATTTGCAGATGTAGCAAATTGCATTTTTATCCAGGTTTTAGTGGTAGAAACGGAGAAGGCAATGGCACCCCACTCCAGTACTCTTGCCTAGAAAATCCCATGGACGGAAGAGCCTGGTAGGCTGCGGTCCATGGGGTCTCAAAGAGTCAGACAGGACTGAACGACTTCACTTTCACTTTTCACTTTCATGCATTGGAGATGGAAATGGCAACCCACTCCAGTGTTCTTGCCTGGAGAATCCCAGGAAGGGGTCGCACAGAGTCAGACACGACTGAAGTGACTTAGCAGCAGCAGTAGCAGTGGTAGAAATGTTTAAAATAAAGTTGAGGCTTTTCCTTTAAAAATAAATGCATATTAAATCCTTCTAGCCAACATCTTACACTGAAAATACTTTGGGCATTAACCAGTTATGTGGCCACCTAAATGTAGTGTCTAGATTATCCTGACCTGTTGAAGTATGCCAAGTTAAAACAGAATCAGTAGGCTCTCTGAAGTCAAGGTCAATGACATCTGTGTTAGCAGTTGATCATCTGAAACTGCCAAGTATATAAACTTTGTATTAAGTGAAAGAAGAGGTATTTACCTTGCTTCTGGAGGCATTTGTATAGTCCTTGCCTAAAATAAAATTACTGGTACCATCCAGATTTGGAGCCGATCCACTTTTTTATTAATTTATGTAACAAAAAGTGCAGACACTAGGGGGTGAATTACAGGTTCTACTTACTTAGAACTCCTGGATTAATTATTCTGTTGGAAATGTTGGACATTTAAGAAGAGGTTTGATGATTTCCTCCCCTAAATTAGTCAAAGTTGCATGTGCTTTACTATTTTGTATACCAAGAGTAGGCAAATTTTTTCTCTAAGCAGGCCGAGAGGCAAAATCAAGTATATAAGCATCTATATGGCTATTTACAAATGTAAAAGCCTGATAATAGCATTAAACAATATATGGTCTCTATTTGTCTAAGTGTTGTAAACCCATGTCTATATAATTCTAACTTATAGATAACTGCTGTTAATATTTTATTTTGTTCTTAGGACTATTAAGCTCTCATTTTATAGTTTACAAAGCTGATTGGTTTTAAAGATGTTTAGAGATTGTTTTATGAGTCTATTATAACATGATTGCTCTATATTGTTGGCGCCTTCCATAGGTTTTCTCAGGAAGTTTGGGAATTTGGGTCTAATTCTGTGGGAAGATTTTCTTGTGCACTATTTCCCTCCTTTGCATTTAACAATTATCTCTTCATAGATTTTGTGGGCACTCTCGTAACTCCGAACGCAGACTCAGGTGTTCTATCAGTGACTAAAATTTGTCTCACGGTAATATTGTTGATATTCCAGCTCTAGTTATTCAACCAGAGAGTAACTTGACTCAAACTCTGTGATGATTTCTCCTGTACCCACAAGTACACTGACTGAAATCAGCTCTAGCCAAGGGCAGCATTTTCCACTTATTTTCAGCCTCCTTGGTTCAAGTAGTCAGTCTTGTTTCACACCTCTGCTGCTCATATAAGTTTTTCAATTTCTGCTACCCAAGTGCCCTGTCACCCCATCTTTAGTTTACTTCTGTGCATTTATAGTCCATGGAAAACTTAATTTTTGTTGAGGCTGTGATGTTTTACTTTATAGCATGACAATTTATTTAAATATTTTAATTTGAATTATCATTATTTAGTCATCTGAAAGGAGAATTTCCTAGTGTTTTCACATCCTAACTTTGATCACAGTCCTTAATGAGTTTTCCAAAACTTATCAGAAGTACTCATAAACATAGCAATCCTCATTGAATTGCATTCCTTTTCAAATGAACAGAATTTCTTCTCACTAGATTTCCAGTAATTTCTCCAGTAATTTCCAGTTTGAAGCCTTCTCTACATGGCCGATGTAGTGGCTTAAACTCTTCTTGTGTAAACATCTATCATAAATACTCCGAACTTGGCATACATTGTTGGTGAATTCTCTTACCTTCAAGCTCAGCTGTGCATTAAAAAGGTAGATCTACGTTGATTTCCTCTGTTTTAAATTTTTATTTTAAAGTAATGATAGATTTACATGTTGTATAGAAATGTACATAGTTCTCTGCCTTCTTTGTAAATGTTGCATAGTACTGGATTTTCTTAAGTATTTTTTGTTGTTGTTGTTATTGATATCTTCCATATTCCTTTCTAAATATTTGACATACATTTGTAAATAAAATTAGCTAGGTTATCAAAAAAACAACAACAAAATAAAACACCTGGGTTTTCAGCATATATATTATTTTTTAGACATGATCGGGAGCATTCAGGGTGGTATGGCCATAGACCATGTATTTACTTTTAAATTGCAACTTATCTTTATTTCTTTTTCTTTTTTTAGTAATACAAATAAAATTAGCAAAAGTTTTGGTACAGTCACTATGTAATGATGTTTCTATACTTAGATAAGCAAAATTAAACTTTATGTTCATACACACACATAAATACATACATATATACACAACACACACATTTTCCCAAATTTCCACAGACTAATACTAATTATTGCATGTGTGCATGTGTGTACTCAGTCGTGTCCAACTCTTTGCAATCTGCTAGCCCACAAGACTCCTCTGTCCATCTAATTTTCCAGGCAAGAATATTGGAGTGGGTTGCCATTTCCTTTTCCAGAGGATCTTTCTGACCCAGAGATTGAACCCACATCTCTTGAATCTCCTGTATTGGCAGGCAGATTCTTTACCAATTGTGCCACGTGGGAAGCCCATATTGTAGCATAGTGTCTCTCAAAATAAGAGTTACAGTTGACCTTTGAACAATATGAGTCTGAACTATGAAGCACCACTTACTTTACTTACACACATTGTTTTTTCCAGTAAATTCTACAGCATTACAGGATTCAAGGTTTCCTGAATCTATGGTTAGTTGACTCTAAGGATATGAAAGCAAATTACAAAGAAAGCAAGGATAAATGTGTGGCATATAGGTGCCCCTAACCTCCCTGTTGTTCAGAGGCCAACTGCTCTATCTTACAGAAGACTTGGATGATGAGAACACCACCAAATTTCCATAGACTTTTGAACAAAACAGGATCTCTGCCATCTTTATACTGATGATGGCACTTCCTTAATATTCTTTGTCTCTTATCTTATCATATTTTTGCTCTTTTTTATCATCACTTCCTCTAACTTATTTCTCTGTTGTTCAGTTGCTCAGTCATGTCCAACTTTGCAACACCATGGACTGAAAACACCAGGTTTCCCTATGCTTTTACCATCTCTGAGAGTGTGCTCAAACTCATGCCCATTGAGTCAGGGATGCCATCCAACCATCTCATCCTCTTTCGTCCCCTTCTCCTCATGCCTTCAATCTTTCCCAGCATCAGGGTCTTTTCCAATGAGTCAGTTCTTCACATTAGGTATCCAAAGTATTGGAGCTTCAGCTTCAGTCCTTCCAATGAATGGTCAGGACTGATTCCCTTTAGGATTGACTGGTTGGATCTTCTTGCAGTCCAAGGGACTCTCAAGAGTCTTCTCCAACACCACAGTTCAAAAGCATCAATTCTTCGGCACTCAGCCTTCTTTATGGTCCAATTATCACATCCATACATGACTACTGGAAACACCATAGCTTTGACTATATAGACCTTTGTTGGCAAAGTAATGTCTCTACTTTTTAATATACTATCTAGTTTTGTCATAGCTTTTCTTCCAAGGAGCAAGTGTCTTTTAATTTCATGGCTGAAGTCACCATCTGCAGTGGTTTTGACTTTTCTTATATTCATTGTTAAATGAATTACTCTTCTCTCTTTGCAGTGCAATTCCCCTCTTCTTCCATCTCTCTCCAAGTTAGCAAACCAAGTATAAAATATCATTTATTTTATTCATCCACTAGCAGACATAGCTCTGGTTCTGTCAGTTAGTACATCCTGTGGTTAAGAAATGAGTCCCACATTAGGCCAGAAACAAATAATTGAGAATATATTCTGAATATTAGCAGTAGCATTTATGTCAAAACTTCAAACTAGAATGAAAACAAAAAGTTTCATATTTCAGAATTTCAAATCCAAAATAATGAATTCATTCTCCTCTCAGAATGTATATGACTTCAAAACTCCATTTGAATTTTTGAGAGTTTTTGCTTAATTATTAATTTCAGCCAGTTATAAAAAAAGTGTGTGTGTTTTATTAATTATTGCTGAACTGTTTCTAAAGGATCTCAAGATCTCTTATCTCTTCCTTCATGACATTTTCTGCCAATCTTACAGAAGAAGAAAAAAAAAATGGAAAAGATGCCAAAAGAAAAAAAGGCAAACTATAAAGAAATGCAGAGTGACATTTGATTATTTTTTAAAATGAAGAAAAGTTAGAATAATCTATTTTGTTCACAATTTTAATCCTCAGTATAAAAATTTAATTAAATTCTTTGTTTCCAAAATGTAGCTAATAATAAACACTCATATATTGTCTTCAGACTTAGAAATATTTAAAGACTGTTTTAGAAGTATGACAAATGAAATTTAAAGTGATATACAATTAATCAAAAGGCGTATTTAAAAAATGTGTTTCAAAAGTTGCTTTATAGAAATTTTCTTAACTATATATATATAAAGCATCTCCTAAATTTATAATATACATGAAATAGTTTCCCTTTTTTCATCTTTTTGGTTCCTATAGTCTTTATTTTTTATTGGATTAAAAAGAAATCATTTGCTTTTAAAAAGGCATTTGCCACCCAAAGAAAGAAACTCAAAGTATTTATCACAAACAGCTGATAAACATATAAGCTTTTCTTGTATGAAATGTTTAAATTGTCACATGATGTTAATGAATAGAGAAAATTCTATTATGATTGTTTATTTGATTGTTTTACTTATTTCTCTTCTGATCAGCTTCTTCTGAATTCATCTGAAATTTTTTCTCAAAACTGTGCAAGGGAAATACTTCTGCTGTTAATTTATTTATAAGAAGGCTTTTTTTTTTATTTTTGAAAAAATACTGCCTTGAAAAAATTGTAAGTACAGTTATGGATTTTTGCAGTGGCCTTGGAGTTTATATAACACATACACACACAAGATTAAAAATCTCTTAAGGTCGGCCCAGTTCTCTGGGAACATAAAAAAATGTGTAAGAAAGTCTAGATGCATTTATGTAGGACATAGTTGTTACAACAGTGCACATCTCAGCAGTATCCTCTGTGCTGAGGTATAAAATAACCAGAGGCCAGCATACCTCGTATCAATATCTACTGATAATATTTTGTACTTTAAAGAAACTAGAAAAGAATACAAGCAGGTAGAAAATAGGGCCTGGGGTCAATGTTCTTATAACTATACTTTCACTCACACCCTAAACTAACTACACTCTGCAGTACATAGTCTATCCAATTTATTGCTTGTTTATTTAGATTTTTATCCTAAGCCAAAATGGAGAACTGAATAATAAAGATACATCTTTTCTGTGTATTTAGACCATTTGAATCTTTCCTACCATAAACTGTAATCCTCTAAGTGAACTTAACTTAACCCTTCACTATAACCCTTTGCTACCTTAACTATAGCCCTCTAAATTACCAGTTAATCACTATGATACAAAGGATATATAATGGCCACATGTTGTTTTTCTGGCAATCATGTATGGATATGAGAGTTGAACTGTAAAGAAAGCTGAATGTTGAAGAATTGATGCTTTTGAACTGTGGTGTTGGAGAAGACTCTTGAGAGTCCCTTGGACTGAAAGGAGATCCAACCAGTCCATCCTAAAAGAAATTAGTCCTGAGTATTCGTTAGAAGGACTGACACTTAAGCTGAAACTCCAATACTTTGGCTACCTAATGCAAAGAACTGACTCATTGGAAAAGACCCTAATGCTGGAAAGATTGAAGGCAGGAGGAAAAGGGGACAACAGAGGATGAGATGACTGGATGGCACCACCGACTCAATGGACATGAGTTTGAGCAAGCTCTGGGAGTTGGTGATGGACAGGGAGGCCTGGCATGCTACAGTCCATGGGGTTGCAAAGAGTTGGACACGACTGAGCGACTGAACAGAACTGAACTGATGGCCGCATGTAAGAAATGGAAAAGGGCAAGGAATTCAGTTAAAGTATATAAGAAATACCTTCTGTATTCAAGGCCCATATTTCACCCCTGCTATGAGGTAATGACTTATTTTTCCTCTTGAAATTTCTTTACCACAATATACCCTTATACCCTCCACAACTGTGGTAACTCTTTTGAACTGTGGTGTTGGAGAAGACTCTTGAGAGTGTCTTGGACTGCAAGGAGATCCAAACTGTCCATCCTAAAAGAAATCAGTCCTGAATATTCATTGGAAGTATATATTGTTATGCCCTTATACCCTTCCTTATACCCTTCACAACTGTGGTAACTCAAAGCTTCAAGGGTTTTAAAATATTCTTTTTCTTCTCCTCTTTAAAAAAAAAAAATCATGATGCATTGATCTAGGAAGTCATTCTAAATTCCAAGCCTGATAAACTTTAAGAAACATTTTTTAAAATTACCTTATACAATATCATGTTACCCATTAAAAAAGAAAGATAAAAGAAGCCATAACTATCACTGTTTGAAATTTGTTCTCAAGAAATTAGTAAAAATCTTGAGACTATGCCTCTCACTAAATAGAGCAGAATAACTGATGTTTTCCCAAAAATGTGGTAAAAGGAGAATGAAGACATGTAGCTTCGTCTTCGTCTATAGAAGAGAGTTCAGTTCGTATAATCTTGGGAAGTGTCAGGAATTCATGCTTTTTGTTTATGGTAAGTTATGTCCAGAAATAGATAAAGCTATGTCCAGAAATAGATAAAGCTTGGAATCTGCTCTTCTGCCATAAATGCCTTTGAGCCTGGCTGACCAGAGATTCATCTGGACATGGATGACCATCCTCTCCCATCATAATAAGTTAGATGAATGGAGATCTCCAGAGATCCAAAATGCAGCAGCTGAACCTTAAAGTGATTTGTGAATCGCTCTAGCCCAGGTGTAACAAAGCCTCAGAGGTCATGTTCTAAATCTATGGGATGTGAAAGGTCAAGTAAGAGGAAGGATATTCTGGCAGTAGATGGGCCATCCAAACAATACTTAGAGATCACCAAAGAAGTTTCGCCCTTACAGACTGGGACACAGTGAGGGACTTGGAGTGCAAGAGTTAAGAGTATATTAGCACAATCTTTTCAGAGAAGCTGTGTTACTGTGGACCTGTCAGTAAAAAAATAAAACAATGAAATTGTCAGCTATAGCTGAAATCCAATGCTTAGTTCTGATGTGGCACATAGATGTGGCCAAGGATTTTGGTAGGAAAAATGAGTCACCACAGGATGGTCCTGTATCAAGTCTCAAGTGAGTCCCTAGAATGGGCTGCCAACTGAGGGCCCTTGGCTTTGCACAGGAAAGAATTCAAGAATTATTGAGAAACACATTAGATAGACAGAATTGGATTCATCTCAGACAGTGAGAGGGAGCCGGGGGTTGGGGGGGGGTATTTGTTTTTATGAGTTGAGTAATTTCAAAGGCTATTTTGAAGAGAGGGCTGGGATTTCCAGGAATTGAGGCAACACCCACTTTTTGGTCTTTCCTGGTGGACCTCTGAACTCTCTTGGCACCTATGGGTTGTTTAGCACATGCTAAACATATTACACTGTACATATACTAAGGCTCAAGGTCTACTGGGAACCAAATATTCTACCATCTTGGGCCTAGTAGCTTCTAACCAGTTTTGTCTTATCTTCTTTTATTGTTTTATTTTTAATTAGAGGGTAATTACTTTACAATATTGTGTTTGTTTTTTTTTTTTTTGCCATACCTCAACATGAAATGGCCATAGGTATACAAATGTCCCCTCCCACCCCTCTGGGTTATCACAGAGCCTCGCTCTGGGTTCCCGGAGTCATTCAGCAAACTCCCACTGGCTCTCTCTTTAACATATGGTAAACTACTTCTACCCCATGCCAGAATAATTTAAAATTACTGCCAAATTTCAGAGAAGCTGAGAGTGCCTTTCTTCCTGGTTTTTGAGTTCCGTTTGACCTGGGAAACAGTGATACTGAGCCTGTAGGACAGGAGGTCAGCAGGACTGAGTGTGAGGAGCTAAGGGTGGCAGAATCAGGAGCTGAGAATCTGGCAAAGTTGTATTCAATGCAAGGCTATTTCCAGGAATCCATGGCCACTCTGTTACTCTTCCTACCCACATAAATATAGCTCATGTATTTGTTTTATATATATATTTTATATATATATATAAATTTTTATATATATATAAATTTTATATAAATTCTAACTCATTCATATGATGTAATATTATACAAATGTTTTACTTGTGTGTTTTTGAACTTTGCACTTTATTTTGTATTTTATGGATGATACTCTTGTTTTCAATTAGTTTTAAATTATTTTATAGACCCTATAAACAGCTGACAATATCTAATGACCAGAACAGCCTAGACTAAATAAGAATCCACAGCACATTGTCCATGGGAATATTATATTCCCCTTCCTCCTTTTTCTACACCAGTCCTGTGATGTGAAGTCCATGTGTGTTCAGCTGCATTTTAAATGGCTGATAAAATTTCTCAGAGATCACAGCAGTAAATGGCCCATATATCTAATCTATTAAAAATATTATGTGTTTTTAAGCTTTTCTGTGCCTGCACAAATACATTAAGGGGAAGATAGTAGGGGCTTATTATGAGTTGCTGTCCCAGTGCTTTTTAAAAAATAATTCCTTTTTTTTTTTTTTTTAACTTATTCATCATTGCTACAAAGGCAGTCCAATAAGCCTAACCAACAGTGCTTGAGTAGATCCCGGCTTATAAGTTTTTTTATTCCTTCTTGCCTTGACTGCAGAAACTGTAGTAATGGATATTAGGTAAGGATTTGAGAGAACAGGAGAGGTGGTAGATGATAGCACTTACAAACTTGATGTTGGGGACAAGCTGTCTGGATTTAAATCCCAGGTTGTTTTGTTTTGTTTTGTTTGTTTTGTCTTTTTACTGGATGTGTTGGAGTCCTTGAGTCATCCTCTAGGGCTTACTTTCTTCATCTGTACAATGATACCTTGAGAATGTGCAATAAAACGACATTGAAGCAATTAGGACCACACCTGGCACAGAGTTTAGGGCCATTATTATTATCTTTGAAACCCAAGGGTGTAATATTATACCAATTGCTTTGAAATCTGCAGTCAGCATTTTTATTACATCTTGATCATACTTGTAGCAACAGAGGCCAAAGATACATGCCTTCCTTAGTAAGTTTTCAAATGATAGTAATAGTTATAGAAATGAATAAATGCTAAAACCTGTGGTTTATTAGCATGGTTTTAAATGTTCCTTGTAATTTATTTTGAAAATATTGAAAGATAGAAGTCACATATATAATCGTCGAGCCTTGGTTGTCTGTTTACCAAACTAATGTAAATAGATGTAAATTTATTATCATTATATCAAATTGTGCTGACTAGTCTGAAAGCAAAACAATTGGCTTTATTTAATTTTTTTCTGTTATTTTTTATAACTATTTTTTGAGACAGTTTATCTTTTTCTTTAGAGTTAACACTTTCCCTTTAGTACCTAAACTTTACTGCTCTTAATGGCACTCAGCTTGAAAGATGAAAAATATAGAAGGAGAGCTCTAAAACACCAAAACTGCAGGCTTGTATAGGGCTTCCCAGGTGGTGCTAGTGGTAAAGAACCAGCCTGCCAATGCAGGAGACGCAGGTTGGGAAGATCCCCTGGAGGAGGGCATGGCAACCCTCTCTAGTAGTCTTGCCTGGAGGATCCTGTAGACAAAGAAGCCTGGAGGGCTACAGTCCATGGGATCGCAAGAGTCAGACACGTCTGAAATGGCTTAGCACACACGCACACAAGCTTGTGTATATCATTTTTGAAGTCTAGCCAAAAAAGAAAATAGAGTCCTTGCCTCCTCAACATTGATAGAAAACTGAAACCAGTGACATTGGAGAACAAAAATCCCAAAGTTGACAGACATCTACACCTCTCTGATTATAACAATACATCTACATTAGGCAGAGCCTACTCTTTTTTTATGACTTAATTGCTTCTTTCTTTGCATTTATAACACCAATCTACTTTCTGTCTTTCAATACACATTCCCAAAGAAAGGAAATAGAAAATAAAGCACATTATTCAGAAGGATTTCACTGAGCACTGAGAGGAAAAAGCAGGCATGTATAAATGGAAATGCATTTGAAAGCCTTCCCCACTGAAATCTGGCAGGAGGTAAAACACTTCATTAGGATTTGTAACATTGATGGCGAACGACTTCACACCAAGTGCTACATTTGCGAATAAGGCACAAAATTGACTGTCAAAGAGATGTAAGACCATAGCAGATTCCAATCCATTTTGCACAAAGTACTCTATGGGAATACTGTACCTCTGCAAATCCAGGATTTAGATTTCATAAACCGTTGGTAGAGACTCACCATTGAATCTTCATTTGGTTGTGAAATAAGGTCTCTCTGTAATGACACTCTGTGAAGGGCACAACTACATCCCCAAAGTCAGTGGGCATTTTATTGATGTGCTCAGAGAATTTTACTCAAAAGTCATCCATATCCTGTAAATTTTAAATACAGTGACACATCCTAATGTTATAATGATCATAATTATGTGTCACTTGGCAAAATGTACGGTTAAAGCTAATGTCAGAGTCGCTTTTTAGAATTCAGGGTTAGACACTTGCAAAGTAAAGCCTCTGATCTTCTGCTCATATCAACTTCTGTTATTGACAAGCTTATTAGCATGTAATAAGTATGTTTGCTTGGCTGAATTACAGACACATGACTTGAAAGCACCTTTTAAAACAGATCCTACTCTTCAGTATTTAACTGTCTCTTTACCATCCCCTTCCTCCCAGCCCTGTTCTTCCTCCTGGCTGACATTTTTTTCCTAGATAAGAGTCGAAACCATCAGGAATAACCTTGTCTTTCATTATACGCACCACATATGTCATTTAATATTCTTTGTATTTAAGACAAGCCAAGAATTTAACTCCTTGCAGTGTCTAGGGTGAGATAAAAGATCAGTTCCACAGGACCTTAGTTTCCACCTCCTTCCATGAAAAGTATATGGCTTATTTTATCTATTTATTTTTGCATTAGATTTTAGGAAATCTAGATATAATTACCATGTTTGCACATGGTTTGGATCATATACCCTGGCATGAAATTCTTAATACTTCTGATTTTCCTCTAGCTGAAGGATTTTATCTCCATTTTCATGTTGATTTCAACTGTCTTGGTAGAGTTTGAGCTCCTCATGGACAGGAGGGCTCTTCTGTATCCTAAAGTGCTATAGTGCCTGTAGAATAAATGCATTGAATTTTAGTTTTATGACTATTAAAATGTAACCTTTTAGGATTTTTTCAATTGTGTAGACTTAAAAGGGGTTCAAAGTTTAAAATGGCTTGAAATAGATTATTTGAGAAAACTACATAGCACCCTTGTTACTTCTAGATAGTTTCAGCATGCTCTTAGCTTTAAGCCATCTTCTTGTGATTTTGAAACTTCCCTGCAGGTAAGACTCACCTTTATAGTTGTCAAACATACATATCCTACAGAATCAGAATATGTAAGAGAGAAGTTTGGTGATATTAGATGTCAGCCATAGGGACAATTGTTGAATAGTGCTTAAAGAGCAATACTGAAATGTGTGATGAAGGATGAAACTGATCAGAAATTGAGAAGGAAATGAAACTCATCACAAGAAGCAACAGGGAGGTGCTGCTTTTAGTAGCATCAGTGATTATATTCCTGGGAATTTTCCTTAGAAAGAGAAGCTGACAGACCTTCAACTACTTTGCTAGCCAGGGTTCCAGCAGAAGCAGATACAGTGGCAATCTGAGAAAACGATATCTTATGAATATCCATTTTCTTTTCTGTGTCATTGTGAATCACTCTTAAAATCTAATATGGGGATGACTAAAAGGACAAGACTGAGAAGAGAATAATTATAACCTTAGCAGGACATCTGGAACATAAGAAACCAGATGCTTAGCAAGTACATAACTCAATCTCAGAATGCTGACACAAGTGGTGGTCTTAAAAAACATTAGAGAACTATCAATAGTTGAATTGAACCATCAGATTCCGTTTTCTGCACTTCAAGATTAAACTCTACACTGTCACTTTTATTTGATGACATTTCTCTGTCGCTCACATGGGAAAACATTCTCTTCATTTCTTTATCCTATGTGTCTAAAATAGGTAACAAGGTAGTCTCTCTTTCTCTTTTCACATTGTCCAATTTCTGCATCATTCAGTTCAATCCAGTTGCTCAGTCGTGTCCAACTCTTTGCAACTCCATGGACTGCAGCACACCAGGCTTCTCTGCCCATCACCAACTCCTGGACCTTGTTCAAACTCATGTTCATCGAGTTGGTGATGATGCCATCCAACCATCTCATCCTCTGTTATCTATCCCCTTCTCCTCCTGCCTTCAATCTTTCCTAGCTTCAGGGTCTTTTCCAATGAGCCAGTTCCTCGCATCAGGTGTCTGAGTCAAGAACGTCCTATTATTATAGCTGATACACATTAGACAACTTTATCTTTTTTGTAATATTTACTGGATACCTGTTAACTGACTAAGTCATGCTTGGTAGAGTTCTGAGGGGACAGTGAGAGAATACAGAGGTGATCACAGGAGTGATCAGGGCAATTCCTATTTTGCTTAATGTCTTATAGGTTAGTTGGAGAAATAAATACCATTTACTATTGTAACTGAATAGAGCTACTGATGGGATAATATATGGAGTTACAGAGCCATGAAAGAGACAAAAAAGTCAGTTACGTACAGTGTTTGATTGGTTATCTACTGCTGCATAATAAAATACCCCCAAACCATAGTAGATTGAAACAACAGAGCTTCTATTGGTCAGAAACCTACACACCATGCAGCTGAATCCCTTACTCAGAATTTCTCCCATGGCTGCACATAAGGTATAAGCTAGGGTTATAATCATCTCGAGGTTCAGCTGAGGGAGATTCACATCCAAACCCAATCACAGGGTTGTTAGCAGGAATTGGTTTCTTGTAGGCCATTGATCTAAGAACTTCAGGCCTGTGGTTGGTAGCTGGAAGCTACTCACATTGCAGGCAGATTCTTTAACATCTGTGCCACCAGAGAAGCCCTGTGGTAGTAACCATGATAATAGTAGCAGCAGCAGTGATCACAATAACAAGTCCAACAATAAAAGTAATCTAAAAGAAAGAAATAAATATTTTTAATATTCTAATAATATATATACTAATTCTATATTCTAGATACAACAGCTGGATTCATTTCAGAGGCAGATGACTTGGATATTTTGGGGAAAAAAAAACAGCAATATTTTTTTGTCATGATAGGTGAGGGATTTGTGGCTTGATCTGGAAATTTTCCTACAGACTGTAAGCCAAACTCATTAGTGCATTGTGAAATCAATTAAGTGGATTGAGACCAGGATGCATAAAGACAGAGAATGAAAACTGTAACTATTCAGTATTTTAAAATATCAGGGATATGAATTCTTACCTAGAAAAGGAAAATCATATGGGAGAAACCTTGCGAGGAAAATTGACCTAAGGCAAGGTTAGGAAGCTTGGAATTTGATTCTAATATTTTTTTACTATTTAAAATTCCTCCTAAGTCCCCATGTATTTCATCAGAATTTTTGGTTTGTGTTAGTGGTACATGGAGACAATGAATGAAAATGTATGTGAGGTGAGTGTTACAGAGAGAAGTCAGCCACATGGAAGCAGAGACCAAGGACTAAGACCTGGGTAAGAAAGCAGATAGCTGCAGGATCAGCTCAGACTCAGACATGAGACCCACTCAGGCCGTCATCGATACCCAAGGAGTGAGACCAGAAGCGACATTTAGTGCTATCTTAGGTCAGACCCACACTTCACCGTGCTCCTTAGAATAGGGGTAGGAGGCAATCAGATCTAAGATGCTGTGATTGAAAATGGGACTTAGAACCCAGGATCAAAGTAAAACCTCGTGTAACTGGACACAGAATCCTAGTACCTCAAGAGAAGGATGAGACAACTGTCATTGGACTGGCTTAGGGATAGCAAGGCTGCCATTACTGATAGAGCTCACCATTATCCTTCCCCTTGACATGGGAAGAATTATGGGCCTTAAGAAATCTTCTTCTGGCTTCACCCTAACAATCTCACATGTGTGTATGTCAGAAAATGTTTGGAACTGTGCGTTCTCCTCATGATCCGATCCATGCCGCATTAAGAAAACACAAAAAATTCCAGATTTTACTAACAATGATAATTACCATTCCAGACTCTGTTCCTTCTTTTACAGAAATATTTTCAATCTTAAAATATGTCATTCATTTTTATGACAACTATTAATATCCATTGTTAATGCTTAAGGAAATTCAAAGTACATGTTCTCTTGAAAATCATGTGTAATTCTTTTTAAAAAAATGTCCTTCAGATATACTTATTCTATGGACATTTTAAGAATAGCTTTATTTAAAATCTCAGAAAAGATGGTTTATAACTGTAATATAATTTATTCTACTTTATGAGTTTATTTTTGTGACTCATTTTGTAATAGGCATTCTTTTATTTATTTGAATTTTGAGATGTTTTGGTGTAAAAAAAGTCCTGAAATATGGGAGCTTGAGGATATTAGCTCCTGCTTTTTGGCTGAAGCAATAATTGGTGAAATGAACTCAGGCACAGTTAGTGGTTTCAAGATACTGGAGAAAACTAATAGAGGACAAGTGTATAATGAAATCAGAATTGACTCTGTTTCTGGATCTTTTTCCTGCTAAGGGAATATAATTAGTCATTCTATGCAACAGGGACATAAAATAGTCTCATATACAAATGGAAGTTCTAATAATGGGGTTTTTTTTTTGGATTAGCAGTTAAGCAAACATACACATTTATCAGATTGTGAAGAACAAAGACAACAATGAAAAATCATACTCATTTCAGTGCCAAGATAGAAGCAATGAATAGACAATGAATAGAGAAAGACCTGAGCTTTCCTATAAAGGAATGAGTGAGAGTAACGATGTATTCAATTTACTAGTGAGGGAATTATGCAAATGTGTACTAAATTTTCTTGGTAAAACTTACAATTAGATATAGATTATAAAATACTGTCAACAATCGCATCAGGCTGGCATCTGGGAACTGAGACTAGTAATTGCAACACAGTTGTATTAGCTTTCTATTGCTGTGCAACGAATTATCACAAACTTAAGTGATACCACAAACAACATCTGTTTATTATCTCAGGCTTTCTAGGTGGCTCAGTGGTAAAGAATCTGCCTGCCAATGCAGGAGAGGCAAGAGATGTGGGTTTGATCCCTGAGTCAGGAAGATCCCCTGGAGAAGGACATGGAAACCCACTTTGGTATTCTTGCCTGGAGAATTCCATGGACAGAAGAGCCTGATGGGTTCTAGTCTATGGAGTCGCAAACAGTCGGACATGACTGAACACACACGTCATACACTATCTGCAGTTTCTGCAGGTCAGAAGTTCGTAGTACTTCTTACCTGAATCCTCTGCAGAGCTCTCACTAGGCTTAAATCAAAATGGTAGCTGGGCTTCCATTCCTTTCTGGTGTTTAGGGTTCTCTTCTAAGCTCTCTTCTAAGTTTGTACCTAGAGGTCTGATATTTCCATTTTTTTTTTCTCTCCTGTCAGCTAAGTACCACTCTCAGCTCCAATCGTCCCTCAGAAATTAGCCACGTAGCTCCTCCATAGGCAGTTCATGACATGGTTATTTCTTTTCTTTTACATCGGTGAGGGAGTTATTCTTTTAAAAAACTTACCTGACTGGGTCAGCCCCACTAAGGATGTGCTATGCTGTGCCTAATCACTTTAGTCACATCCAACTCTTTGCGACCCTATGGATTGTAGGCCACCATGCCCCTCTGTCCATGGGGTTCTCCAGGCAAGAATACTGGAGTGGGTTGCCTTGGCCTCCTCCAGGGAGTCTTCCTGACCCAGGGATCAAACCCTCGTCTTTTATGTCTCCTGCATTGGAGGATTCTTTACCACTAGCACCACCTGGGATAATCTCCTTCAAGGTCAAAGTCAACTAATTAAAGACCTTAATTGCATGTGAAAATCCCTTTACCTTTGCCATGTCATCTTATCATGAGAGCAATATTTCATCAGATCCACACATTTTGTCTACACTGAAGGGAAGATGATGATACAAAACATATACATCATTTGGTGGGAATCTTGGGAGCTCTTTAGAATCTTGGGTACTACAATCTGCCTCCCTGCCCCCCAAAGATGCACATACTTCACAAATGCAAAATATTTCCACCATCTATCAAAATTCCTGACTCTTATTCTCTCACATATTTGGCTCAAAATCCCAAATCTTGTCATCTAAGTCTAAATCTCATTATTTTCAACTGGAAGTCCAAGATCAAAGCTAAATATCACTAATTCAATGACCCAAATCTCATAATCATCTACATAATTATAAATCAGATGCAGTTGTAGCTCCTAGATGTAGTACTTTAGTATAGAGCTCCCTGAGACAGTTTCTCTCCGTCGGTTTTGTCCACCTGGTCCCATCCGCAGAGCCTATTGAAAATGGAAAATGGCTTCATTTTCCATCTTTCCCCCCCCAACTTTACTAAAGTGATATTGATAAATAAAATTGTGGATATTTAAACTGTACTCTATGTAGATTTGATATGCATGCATGTTGTGAAATGATTAGCATAATCAATACATATATCACCTCACATAGTTACTTGTGTGTGTGTGTATGTCTCAAACACTTAAGATCTATTCTTTTAGCAAGTTTCAAGTCTATAATACAGTATTATTGTGATTTCCATACTATACATTAGATCCCCTGACCTTTATTTTGTAATTGATAGGTTGTACCCTTGACCATATCTTCCCATTTCCCCTGCTCACCCCCCAGCATCTGGTAACCACCATTCTACTCTTTATTTCTATCAACTTGGCCTTTTTCCCCCTTCAGTTTCCACACATACAGTATTTGTCATTCTGTGCTGGGTTTATTTCACTTAGCATAATGTGCTTCCATTTCATTCATGTTGTCATAAATGACAGGATTTCCCTCCTCTTTATGGCTAAATGATATCCCATTTACTGTGTGTGTGTGTGTGTGTGTGTGTGTGTGGTGATTCCAAGATACTGGGGAAAAACAATAGAGGAGAATTATATAATAAAATTAGAATTGGGTATGTTTCTGGATCTTTTTCCTGCTGAAAGAATATATTTAGTCATTCAGTACAATTTTACTTTATCCATTAATTGTTTCAAGGCCAGCATAAGAGCATTTCTCTGAGATCCCTCCCTTTGAAAGGACACACCCAAGTCTGCCCAGGATAATATCACTTTTTTATTAGATCAGAGTCACCTAAATAAGGATCTTAAGTATATCTGCAGAATTTCTTTATTTGAGTAACATATCATAACAGTGATAATACATGATATTCACAGGTAGAGCTCACACTTCAGTGGATGTATTAGTTTTGCCAAGAAGTGGGTTAGGAATTTTCCCTAATATGGTACCAAAAATCCCTAACAAATTTTTTGGCCAACCCAGTAGTAATGCATGTAATGTGTATATGAGGAAATTGAAATCTCAGAGGCCATTTTAGTGTTATGCCTACCACAATAGGCTATACAAAAATAAGGTCATTAACCCACATTCATTTTAAACTTGAAGCCTATAGGCAGGGAAAAAATGACATATTTCTTATTTTTAGGTGGTTCAGATATAATTCCAAATATTGTCAATAATGATTTTTATTATTATGGAACTCAGATCACCAAAAGAATTGATGGAAAAGACCTTGATGCTGGGAAAGATTGAAAGCGGGAGAAGGAGATGACAGAGGATGAGATGGTTGGATGGCATCACCGACTCAATGGACATGAGTTTGAGCAAGCCCTGGGAGTTGATGATGGACAGGGAAGCCTGGTGTGCTGCAGTCCATGGGGTCACAAAGAGTTGGACAGGACTGAGCAACTGAACTGAACTGAACTCAACTCAGATTAAGAGGGGAGAGTGTTAATGGCACAATGTAGAAGTAAGAGCATCTTATACTCAATCAAAATATATATAGGTGGGAAAGACCTAAGGGGAAGCAAATAATAAAAGTTTAAACCAATAGTTATATATTTCAATATTTCAAAGAAATTTGAGTAGGTGTGATAAATCTATAATAAGGGTTAACTGCTTTAAAAGCACAGAGGATGGGAAACAACTGTGTGGGTTAAGGAATTCCAAGCAGGAGTTCTCAGGTAAAAAGGAGGAAATGCGTTTTGGACGGATTTTGCTGCAAGATACAAAGCTGTGTACAGTCTGTTTAGAGAACAGTAGGGCGTGAACATGGGAGCTTCACACATGTCTCACTGTTAAAGAATCCACCTGCAATGAAGGAGACACAGGAGACATGGATTTGATCCCTGGGTCAGGAAGTTGCCCTGGAGAAGGGTTGGCAAGAATAATTTCCAGTATTCTTGCCTGGAAACCCTCATGGACAGAGGAGCCTGGTGGACTACAGTCCATAGGGTTGCAAAAAATCAGACCCGACTAGGCAACTAAGCACAAACACAATGCAGGTACATGGGACATACCTTGGGTGACAGAATACTAGTGTATGTTGAGGTCAGATTACGAAGGATGGCATCATCAACTTGATGGCCATGAGTTTGAACAAGTTCCAGGAGCTGGGGATGGACAGGGAAGCCTGGCGTGCTGCAGTCCATGGGGTCACAGAGAGTCGGACACAACTGAGTGACTGAACTGAACTGATGAAGGATCTCTATGTTATTCTCCACAAGTTCGATGTTTTCATATAGGAAGAAGCTTTAAACATCTTTAAGCAGTTGAAATTTTTTTTAACTTTTGAAATTTTTAAATTAAGATCTCATGGAGCTTGGAATATCTCAAAGAAAGGCTGCACTTATGTACTGTTCAGAGCTCTTATCATCCCACCTGGGAAACTTCTTTCTTACCTCAAAGTCAAGAAAACCTAAAGAGCCAAACAAAGCATAAGTGTGGATGCACTGATTAACAGAGTCCTTATCTACTAAATATATACATTTACTTAGTAGTATGAAGACAAATAGGCTTCCCTGGCAGTTCAGCTGGTAAAGAATCTGCCTGCAATGCAGGAGACCCCAGTTCAATTCCTGGGTCTGGAAGATCCCCTGGAGAAGGTATAGGCTACCCACTCCAGTATTCTTGGGCTTCCTTGGTGGCTCCGATGTTAAAGAATCTGCCTGCAATGCGAGAGACTTGGATTCAATCCCAAGGTTGGGAAGATCCCCTGGAGGAGGATATGGCAACCCACTCCAGTATCCTTGCCTGGAGAATCCCCGTGGACAGAGGAGCCTGGTGGGCTACAGTCCAAGACATGACTGAGCGACTCAGCACAGCACAGCACATGAAGACAAATAAAAAGAAATAGTATTATTGTAGTAGGTTTTTTGTTGAGGGGCTGTTTAGCTACAAATAATCCCTGCCCAATCTTTTCCAAAAACTGCACCTAATTCCCCTTGGTAGACTTTTAGAGACTATGTCTGCCTTGTGTAGCCCTTCCCATCTGGCAGAGAACATTTGAGCAAGGAGTAGAAAACTGACTCAAAAAAAGTTAATAGGATTATCTTTCCCAGAATTTTAAACTTTGAACAGAGAGAGATTGAAAGTTGTTGAGCATTCATGCAGCCTTCCAGAGAAAAAGTGCACAAGTAAGATACACAGGCCAGTCCAGCCTGCTGCTTGTTTTTGTCTGATCAGCAGGCAAGGATGGTTTTTGGATTTTTTAAAGGAAAAAAAAATTAAAAACAGAATGGTGTTTCATGGTACATGAAAATTCTGTGGCATTAGTATTTCAGTGTATATAAATAGTTTTATTGGTGCACAGATACTCATTTATTTGTGCACTGTGATTGGCTGCTTTCACTGCGTTGGTAGCAATGAGTAATATAACAAAGACTGCATGGTCCACAAAGCATAATGTGTTTTCTATCTGGCTCTTTGTGGAGAAAATTGCTTACTATAGTCTAGAGGAGAGAACCATGGGTATTTTTAATTAAGAAAAAAAAAATGTTAAGTAGAAAACACTAAAAAAAAAAAAGCTGTCCTGGTTCAACCCCTTTTTAAGTCTTGTTTGCTCAACTGTTCCTTTGATGACATAAACTATTTCAATGTCTTGCCACTGAGGTTCCTCTTGTCTGAGCTAAGAGAGTCAGCTTTCATTGTTTACAACCCAAAGAACATTAACTAATATAATTATCTAATGACCTAGTCCAAGAAATCCATTAGCTTTGCATAATTATACAGCTGGATTGACCATTTTAAGTAAATTCATCAGTAAATTAGTGCAAACAAACAAGCAAAGTATTCATTCAAAAAATATCCAACACAGTGGGAAAAAAATGCATAAGTTTATCTTAAATGGACAGCTAAAATTGTTAATGGAGTTTATATTATATGAATGGGCTACTGCAATGTCGGAAATTATTATTGCCATTTTCAGAAAATCAGTGACTTCTGGGGATCAGGATTTAAATAGAATTCCTGCGGTTCCTGTAGAACTTCCATCTGGACCATACAGGAATATCGGTGGCTATCATACGCAATGCTACTCTTTAAAGTGTGCTAGAGGAAAAAGCTGCTTTCTCAACTTTGCTTAATGAGCATGAATTTCAGTGACTCTTCAGATCACTCTGCTAAAGTTCTTTTTTCTTATGTATTGTTTTCTCTGACGCAACTTACTGACAGACTGTGGACTATAATTCAGCCTGTACATAACCAACTTGATGGGTATACAACTGCCAAATCCCAGCCCATTTTCTCTTCCTATCTGCTCTAGGTTCTCTAAAGGAGGTCATTATGCTTCTTGCTTAATTTCTAACAAATTCACATTAAGGGGCACAAATTACTGATTAAGCTTTTCACTTATTACTTTGTCTCACTATACCTACTCCAAGAATTTTATCCATTTGATTACTTCATTTTCTCCTACAAATCCAACCAAGTTCTGATTTTACTTTTCAATCCACACAGCCTGAACCATGTAATAAGATGCATCACTGGTACATTTGTTTGTTCGCAAGATGGCCTCACTCATTCTAACCACCGCCTTTCCAATTGCCGACCGTGGGTCAAACATCTCTTCTACTTCACTTCCGCTAAAGCAAATGACACACAAAACATGCAGTTCCCAAAGATACCAGTGGGCAAGGAGTGCAAAAGCATCACTTGACCCTTCATAGAATCATAAAGTGTTTTTAGATTTTTTTTTAAATGGAAGAATCATAAGTCTCAGAGAAAGTCATATATATCTTTGGATGGCGCTCTCTCATTATATCGTTATTATGGGCACAAGACCCCATGATATAAACAGAACTCTTTCCATGAGCAGTTGAGTTGCTTAATGTAGGATGCTACTTTCCAGTTCTCCCCACTGTAAGTAGCCCAGTCTTCCCAGGCTATGGCAAAAGGGAGAAAGTGATTAAAACAACAGCAGTCGGTGGCTGTTGGTATTAAGGTTTGTGTTGGGTGGAGGCATACTCTAACTGGGCCTCCCTGTTTGCTCCCTGGTAAAGAATCCACCTGCAAGTGGAGGCGATGCAGGTTCGATCCCTAGGTTGGGAAGATACCCTGAAGGAGGAAGTGGAACCCACTCTGGTATTCCTGACTGGAAAATCCCATGGACAGAGAAGCCTGGAGGGCTACAGTCATGTCTATGAGTTGGACATTACTTAGCAAATAAACAGCAAAAAATAACAAATCCTTTAATTAGATTGAATGGATATACAACCATTCATCTAAAAAGTACCATAACCAATTTTTGGTTCTTTTTCACTAATAGCCTTAGGGCTTCTGTTTTATTGACTGGAGTCTGAAAGGTTGCATCAGAGAGAATTGTACAGGCCATGAATGGGGAGCCCCTGGAGGCCTCCTTCTCATCACTTTCCCCAAAAGGACTGTGCCTCTCCTCTAAGTAATTCTGACCAGGGCCTCACAAAACATTGTTTTAAGACTCTTGGTCTAACGGGAGAATCAAATTATGAACCACATTTTCCCAGCTTTATGCCTAGAGCTGCCCTGGTCCTCAGATTATGACCTTGTTTCTCATAAAATAACCAGTAGTTATGATTTATATTTCCTAATTATCCCATATTCCCCATTTTTATTCACTTCTCCAGCTTCCATTCAATATGGAGAGAAAGTATATCCTTTCTTTTATCCAAAGGCAAATTTTTATTTTGTCCTTTACTATACTAGTATCACTTTCTAGAAGTTTATGCCATTTGTTAAAATCACACTATTGGCCTCAAGTCTAACCTCCTACCAACTCCACTGCAACAATCTCTACATTGCAAGATATATCTAGCCTGATCCTAGAACATCTTAATTTTTCCACTATATTTGTTGCTTTTCAAGTTCAAAAACCTAAAAAAACAAACAAACAAAAAAAACCTTTTAGTCAATACAGAGTAACATAGGTTAAATTGAATCAAAAGCATTATTGTTTGTAAGGGACACCAATACGTATGATCCAGTAAAAAGTGAAAAAAAAAAATGTGCTAAGTGCTTGTTCACCAAATGAAGAAAATGTTGAAAATTGAGAAGTGGTATTTTCTTGTACAAAGGCAGTTAATTTCTGTTTGTGTTTGCAATATATTTATTTTATCAAGTAGTTTTTGATCAGTTGCTCTACACTATTCATAACAATTTTATCTGTGTTTGTTATTTATAATAATCATTAGCCACATTTATACAGCAATGTTCTCCTCAGAAAGAATGGTCTGATTTTATATGTAAGCATATTGTGATATTCACTTAACCAAAAATATTCAATAACTAAAAAACTAAGTGTGCCTCAAAAATTTAAAAATGTATTTCAGTTTCATGCATAAATAACAGTTAGGACTTTGATTCATTTTTATTTCTCAAGGATAACAGAGGGACAAATACATGTTGGAGTTGACTGATTATAAGTTTTGTAGCTCTGCCACTAGCAACTTAGATTTTGGTCTGGAAAAGATGGAATTTATTCCTTGTGCTGGAAGGAATCATCAGCATACATTGTACCCTATACTGACACTGATTATAGCTTCAGTTGAGGAGAAAATGTTGATATATAAATACAATAGTTAATTTCACTTCAATTCATGAGTAAAAAAAGAATTAGAAGTTCCTATTTCTACCTTTCTCTCCTCCATCATGAACATATGCACAAAAAATAACCTATGTCTTTATATTGTTCAATTCACTTGAAATTGAATTGGTCGCAGACTGGTTATGCTTATATCAGCCCTTTTTCTGATACTGATAAGTACATGAATCCTTTTTGATTACTGCTATTTGTGACAATCTTAGGCTAAAGTAGAAAATTTACTGAGAAGAGCATAATGGATACCCATGTGTAAAGTCATGAAATCAAAGGAGGAGATTAGCAGTGGTTGACATATTCTTCATAGAGTCATTTTTATGCTCTTGAGCCCTAAGTGAAAGTAAGAAGAGTCTTGAAACTGGTTTAGAGCAAGAAATTACTATGCAACAGGAATAAGCTAAACATTATGGGGGTTTGTTACATTTGAGCAAATCATAACTAAGAAGAGTATGAATCAATTTAATATTTAAATTTGAATATAGAGTATTTCAAACTACAGGTAACATCTCTTATGTACACACTCTTCAAAATATATATATATTTCTCACTGGTATCTGTGACAGATAAGTATATTCAAAGGGGGATTTTTCTGTATTTACCTATAAGTATATAGTTATATAAGGTTCAGTTTTGTTTTTTTTTTTAAGGTTCAGTTTTAACTCCATTGATAGTAACTCATCAGCTGTTAGCAAAAGTTAACATCTATCAAAACCTACTGCTATTATTAATTAACTTTAAGGCTGGTTACTAATGAACTTTAAGAAGCCTGAGAAACTTACCAAGTTATGACTTGAAGAACCAAAGGGCCTTTTAAAATTCATATGGATTTTTTTTTTATCCCAACACAAAGTGCTGCATTTACTTAGACTTAGCTTTTAAAATATGAATGGCTTTATGTAATATTATCCCTAAAATAAACATCTATTTTAACTTTTTGGCAATAGGCAAAATAATGGATGTCGTTTCTGACCTCTTATGGCAAATTCTGTTTACTGTTTTTATTTTTCTTGCTACCAGTAAGTGTAGGTGACTATCTATGAGTCTCTTCCTGAGTCTGCATGAAGTCAGAGAAAACACATAATTGGCTATCAGCTAAATTCCTATTCTCAGGGCGAAATTAAGGAGCATCAGCCGACGATCTTTAAGGAAATGCGGCTTATCAGCTCTTCTTTCTTTTGTCACTCAGCAGAGATTTCTTGTAAGGGGATAACAAGTATATATAACTAACTTAAGGGCTCTTATTTTCACTTAGTGTAAATGTTCACTTTTATGTAAAAGTAATCACCTTCAAGCTTCCTAAAAGGAGATGCATAAACAGAAAAAAAATATTAATATGTTTTGCAAAAAAACTACTCAACTTGCTTCTGGGTGAGGATTTTGAAGAGCATTTCTGCCGACATACTGTATACGTATCCTTAAAGACCCAGACTGAGATATAATCTTAAAAAAAAAAAAAGAGTTCTCAGTTTGAGATGATCAGGTCCAAATCAGAGGGAAAGATGTTCTTACCCTGATATTTTTATTGTTTTTAATGATATCATCTTTTAAAAATTACTATTTCTGTGTTTCATAGTCATACTATACTATACAGTATATTTATAAAAAAAAAAAACTTCAGTATTTTTTAAATAAAGATTTAATAACAAAATGGAATATAGTCTCTTAGCCAAGGACTTTTTAAATGTTGCTTTTAAAGTATCTATATAAACAAAGTAAACGCCTACTCTGACCATTTAAAGGTATAGTTTATGGGACTTCCCTGATAGTTCAGTGGTTAAAACTTGCAGTGCAGTGAGTGTCGTTCAATCCCTGGTCGTGGAGCTAAGATTCCACGTGCCTTGGGGCCAAAATCCAAAACATAAGACAGAAACAATGTAATGAATTCAATAAAGACTTTAAAAATGGTCCACATCAAAAAATCTTGAAAAAAAAAAAAAACAATGGTATAGTCTAAAGCTTCTGTTGCAAGAATGCCTTTGAACACTGTATTTTACTTGAGAAAATGAAGATGAATTTTGCATATTATTCCATGCCATATTAGATATTGTTTAGATTAGTATCTCAGTTGTGTTTTTCTTCTCAAGGAGAATAGGATCGTATGCATAGTCATACTTTACATCCTAGGATGTCATCAAGAAACCTTGGTAGGATCACAGTCTGAGACTCACTGTCTTAGGCACACAGTAATGTGGACAGAAAGAAAAAATACCCACTTTGAAAATTCCTAGAGCCAAAATATAATTAATGCCTAATGATTTTGTTAACTATTTGCAAGTGGTACTTTTATAGAAATGAATTGAGTCTTATATAGTATATTTTTAATAATACTCTAGTGTCAAAAATGGGGGCACATCTGGAGTCACACTATCTTCTTACCTCCATGACATGGATGAAGACAGAAAGCTGATCTGAAACAGTATTTGAAAATTTATAGCAATTTCTTTGGCTTATCACCAAATGTTCTTTTGCTTCTTACTGGAAAAGCAATTCACATAGATTTCCCCTAACCGTGAGTCATAAGTATCATTATTGTACATAACACATGCACAGTGTGGAACACGACAATTGATGGCCTAATTTTCCATTGGCAAAAAATACTGAGATTAGAATATCCGTCACTTGCTGCCCAAAGAGATTTGGTTCATCAAGCACCTACTTTATCCCATATTGGCATGTTAGGAAAGTGCATTAATTCTTTTGTATCTGTATACCATCTATAATATTCTGAAGGGTAGAAATGGACAGATATAAAAAATATTGCAACAAACTAATATCAATTCAGAAGTTAACATATTGAACTACTAGTTACAGTATGGAAGACTAGACATTTTTGGTCTTTCTAGTGCAAAATACCTAGATTTTAGATAAAATAAACTTTTAAATGCATTGCATAAATATATTCTCCGTAACTTTTCCCTATTCTCTATCATTTCCACCTTGAAATCAAATTACCCATATATTTGACTTGATAACGATACCAGGAGTCACTGTGACTCTTCATATTTTTCAATCTCCTTACACTCTATCCTCCTTAATTGATTTATATCCTCCTTATAGTTGACTATATACTCTTTAGTTGATTTACAGTGTCATGTTAGTTTCACGTTTATAGCAAAATGAATCAGTTACACATGCATCCACTCTTTTTTAGACTCTTTTCTCACATAGGTTGAGCAGAGTTCCTTGGGCTGTATTCCCTTCTCCAGGGGCTCTTCCCAACCCAGAGAGAGAACCTGGGTCTCCTGCATTGCAGGCAGACTTTTTACCATCTGAGCCTGCAGGGAAGCCTCTGTGCTATACAGTAGATCCATATCTGATATCTATTGTATGTATATGTCAACCCCAATCTCCCAATTTATACCACACCCCTTACCCTCTGGTAATCATGTTTGTTTTCTATAGCTGTAAATCTATTTCTGTTTTGCAGATAAGCTCATTGGTACCATTTTTTTTTAGAGTCCACATATAAATGATATATATTTGGCTTTCTCTATATGACTTTATTCAGTATGACAGTCTCTAGGTTCTTCCTTACTACTGCAAATGGCATTATCTCTTTTTTATTGCAGAGTTATATTTCATTGTATATATGTATCACATCTTCTTTATCTATTCTTCTGTCGTTGGACATTTAGGTTGCTTCCATGTTCTACCTATTGAAAATAGTGCTACAATGATCATTGAGGTATAAGCACCTTTAGACTGAAGGCTTTATGTTGGTATGGCTTCAATTTCACTAAAAATTTATTTTACTTTCTTCCTTGCTTTTAAGCCCAGTAAAATGAAATGTTCAACTCGGGTCTAGATTTTGGTTTTATTTCGTTTTAATTTATGTTTCTCCATTTGAATTCCTCATCGTTCGCTCTTTATGATCAAGTTTTCCATTATATTCTTGGGGACATTATAGTACATGTCTTGAATTCAGTGCCTCCTAAGTTGAACATCTGGGGAAATTTTTGATCCTTTCTATGAACTGCTTTGATACAGTGATGTACCATAAGGCATCTGGATTAAGTCTTCTTGTTGTGAGGAGTGTGGAGATGTGTTTTCACTGGTCATGAAATTACTAGAAGATATTTTGGCTCCTCTCTGATAGATTTATATTCTTTGTTAGAGAAAACGTACAATAACTTGAGGGTGGCTCCTAGGGAATGGCCTTTACTCTCGGGTGCACTCCATAGTGTTAGGCGTGCCTTTATTGGGGGTTTAATCTGAATATATGGGACACTCAGCAAAGACTGTACTTGCACTAGCTCAGAACTCCATTATCCATTCCCCAGGGATGCATAACTTCTGATAGCATCAGTAAGTTCTCCGCCCCAAAAATGGAAGATACTGGAGTTTCTGCCAGCACTTGAGAAACAGCCTTCAAGTCCTAGGCAGCATCATGCATGACTTTATCTTTCCTTGGAATCCTGTCATTTTAGTCGGAACTCTAATATCTCCCTGCTCAGTTCAGTCAAGGTTCTCCTTTACTCATCGCAGAAAAGCATCCCGTGCAGGAGGTTAATATGATTTACATGAAGCTTATCTCTTGTGTTTTTCATTTTGCGAGAATCATAGTCCTGTGTTGCCTCTTGTTCATGACCTGCAAGCAAGTGCCCCAGATATGTTGCCTAGCATTATAGTTGTTTGTTTCCTAAAAAACAAATCTAGTATCAGTGTCTTGTCTGAAAGCAGAAGACTTACGGATATTTTTCTATCTAAAATGGTCAATATATACTGGTTGTATAGAATAACATTTTGTCTCCTGTTCCATAAAACTATCTTGACATCATCAGAATTCTCCAACAAATAACCTCCATCTATAATAGCTTATTTTTTGGTCTAAAATGGCTAAACACTATTACTACTGTTTTTCAAATTTTATCTAAAAATTTGAAATTGGTATAAACTGCTTATAAAAAATAGAGCTTAAAGGATAGAATCATAGTTTACATGCTTATAGTTGGAGTTCTAATGTTCCCTAAATTTGGTTCATTGCAAAAAATTAAATTGTTTCTCCAGGAAAACTTTGCTGCTTTGTTTTAGTCACAGGCCATCAAGAAGCCTGTACTGCCTCAGGCAGTGAAAAATGTTAATAGTTGGAAAAGGTCGTTTAGTTTTCCTCATTAAAATCATGAAATAACATTGGATCTAAATGGTTCTTCACTTGAAAATACTCCATCCAAGATGATCTTTATAGGATCAATTTAAAGGCCTCTAGATCACTTATTTTGGAAAATGGCATTGAGTTTTTGTGACTCATTATACCATTCTGAATAAAATAAGTCTATGTCAGACACAAATATAGACTCTCTGCTAACATTCAAAGACATTTATAGGGGTTTCAATGATTACTTTTCATGATAAAACAAAACTATTCAGAAGCTGATTATATCACTTTATTAATATTAATTCTGAAGAATAATACTAACTGAATTGGCAGTTACATGTAGGTATTTTATGTCTTCAAAACTCGAGTATTCTAAATCAAATTCAAGTAAGATGCTGATTATTGGAAGCATCTGTCATCTGTTTAAACTGATTTTAGTTTAGTTTATGAAAACAAATTTTTGATCTAAATTCAGGTCCATCTGTAAGGATTCAATCAGAGAAATAACCAGTAGCAGATATGTATTTTAAAAGTTACTACAAGGAATTGACTTATGAAATTGTAGGTGCTGGCTCGGTAACCCTGAGATCCATATGAGCAGACTCAGGAAGGACAGGTTAGATTTTTCAGATGGGGACTGCACCTTCATTTCACAGGCAGAATTTTTCTGGAAACTTCTGTTCTGCTTCATAAGGCCTTTCAGTTGATTGAATGATCACCAAGATTATCTTGGATAATCGTCTTTTTTTAAATCAGCTCATTATGGACTTTAGTTTCATCTATAAAATAACTTGACAGCAATATCTAGAAAAAAATGTTTGAATAACTGGGGATGTACTCTATGCTCTGAATTTATTCCCCTAAAATTCACATGCTGAAAGAATGCTAACACCCCAAGGATATGAGCACCTTTAGGAGATGATTATGTTATGAAGGCAGGACCCTCACAAATGGGATTAGTGCCCATATAAAAAAATAAAGGTGCCTGGTGGGTTACTATCCAGGGGCTCATAAAGAGTCAGACATGACTGAACATGCACATAGTAAAAAAAAAAAAAAGCCTGAGAAAGCATCCTTGCCCACGTACACCATGTGAACATAAAAGAAGTTACATCCCAGAAGAGAATCCTTCCTGACCATGCTGATACCTGATCTCAGCTCTCAGACCTGTGAGAAATAAATTCCTGTCGTTTATAAACTATCCATCCTGTGGTATTTTGTTATAGCAGCCTAAACAGACTAAGACAGTAGGCTAGATTATGCCTGAGAGTTCCATCCTGCCCTTTATGACAGCCTGCTCTGTGAATTTCAGACTTGCCTTGGCAGCTCCAAAATTGTGTATGCCAGTTATGTACAATAAATCTTTTACCATATATCACCATTAGTTCTGTTTTCCTAGTTGAAGTCTGATCAGATTTATAGTACCTGGAAATGAGTGCTGCTACCACAAAAATCTGAATATGTTCAAGTCATTTTGAAATTGATCAGTTGGCAGAGGCAGAAGGGTTTTTGAGGGGCATAGTAGAAAAAGTCAGATTTCCTTGAACAAACTGCTAAACACGGATGATAAAGATACTGCTGGTAAGAGCTCAGAAGGAAATGAGTAACATGCTGCTGAAAGTGGAGGAAAGGGTGTCCTTGTTATATAGTGATAGAAGCCTTGGTTGAATTGCGTTGTGCACCCTAATATGCGTGCGTGCTCAGTCGTGTCCAACTCTTTGCAACCCCATGGCCTGTAGCCCACCAGGCACCTCTGTCTATGGAATTTTCCAGGCAAGAATACTGCAATAGGTTGCCATTTCCTACTCTAGGGGATCTGTCCAACCCAGGGATCAAACCCACGTCTGTCTCCTGCCTCTTTTACAGCGGCATGTAGATTCTTTACTGCCACATCACCTAGTTATGTAGAAATAAAGACTTGTAATCAGTGAACTTAGTCAGTCAGCTAAGGAAATGTCCAAATAAAGTATTGAAACTGTGGCCTGGGGTAGTCTTACTGCTAAGAGTAAAATACATCAGGAAAGAGAAAAAAAAAAAAATGAGAGAAGAAATGTTAAGCAAAATGGAACTAGAACTTGATAATTAGAGAAACAGGGAAACTCAGACGGTAAAGCGTCTGCCTACAATGCAGGAGACCTGGGTTCAATCTCTGGGTCAGGAAGATCTCCTGGAGAAGGAAATGGCAACCCACTCCAGTATTCTTGCCTGGAGAATCCCATGGTTGGAGGATCCCAGTGGGCTACAGTCCATGGGGTCGCAAAGAGTCAGACACTTCACTTCACTTCACTTCAAGCCTATTAAGCTTACAAAAAGTAATTTAATGAAGAGTGGTGTAAAAGTGAGTGTGTTCTTAAGAGAAAGTTGAAGGTGTAGCTGAACAACCTTTTCTTAGTGCTTTGGTAGGATGAAATAGAGCATCCAGTCACACAGGGAGCTTTTTATAGAGATTATGAGTGTCATTCTTGGATCCCCTTATTTAAGCAGAACCCAGGAATAAGGATAGGATATCCACAAGAGGTCTATGGAGAAGCCTCTTATCAAATGAACTGTGTCCTATGACATACACAGACAATATTCTTGAGAATGTAGTACCAGAAGAAACAGTAATATTGGACCAAGAAATGTAGAGAGGTGGCAGTGTGGTAATAGAAACAGAGGGAAAGAACATGATGTGATAGTAGAAACAGAGGTCAAAGTTCTGTGGGACTGCAAGGCAAAGAATGTGGGCAGTCTCCAGAATCTGAAAAAAAGCAAGGAAAACAAATTATCCTCTAGAATTTCCCAAAGGATCCAATGGACACCTCTATTTTAGACTTTTAGTCATTTGGGGCTCATGTCCTCCAGAACACTAAGATGATAAATATGTTGTAGTTTGTTATAGCAGCAATAGGATACTAACATATCAGGAGTCTTTCATTAGTCATTTTCTTTTAGGTTTGTCCCTCTGTGTCTATTGAGAGGATCACAGAATTTGTTTTATTCTACTGATATGCTGTATCACATTACTTTTTCAGATATTAAACCAACCTTGCATTCATAAAATAAATTCGACTTGTAAAATTATTTTGATAGGTTACTGGATTCAGTTTGCTAGCATTTTGTTAAAGGTTTTATCTTATTCATAAGAGATCATGGTTTGTAGTTTTTCTTTCTTGCGATGCCTTTTTCTGGCTTTGGTATCAAGGTAACACCTAGAGATAGAGTTGGAATTGTCTCCTCCTCTGGTTTCTGAAAGAATTTTTCAATAATTGGTATAAATTGTTCCTTAAATGTTCGCTAGATTATAGCAGTGAAGTCTTCTGCATTTGAATTTTCTTTGTGGGTAGTTCTATTAGTGGTATAAGTAATAATAGTAGTAGTAGCAATAGTAATAATTCAGTCTCTTCCTCTTCACTTGTTACAAGTCTATTTATGACTTTTGGAGCAAGTTCTGATAGTTGGTGTCTTTATTAAAAACATTCGTTCAATTCAAATTATCTCATTTCTTGGTATATGATTGTTTATATTATTTCTTCTCAATGTTTTCTTTATTGTCAGTAGTATTGCCTTTTTCATAGTTGATAATAGTCATTCTAGTCTTTCCCTTTTTCCTTGGTAATGTAACTAACTCTTTGTTAATTTTGTTATCTTTAAAAAAATAAAATTTTGGTTCTGATTTTCCTCTATTGCTCTATTCTCTCTTTAATCATTTTGCCCACTTTTATTATTTCCTTGCTTATGTTTGTTTTAGTTTTAGATTTCTCATTCTCCCAGTGTCTCTGGGTAGGAGGTTAATTATCAATTAAAAACTTTTTTTTCAACTCAATGGCAAAAATAGAATGTGATTTTAAAAAATGAGCACAGGATCTAAATCTCCTTTTTTCCTAAAGAAGATATACAAATGGCTAACAGGTATCTGAAATAATGCTCAAACCAGTAAACATCAGAGGAAGGAAAATCAACACTAACTCAAGGATATCTGTATGGTCATGTTCACTGCCCAAGACACGGAAACAACTTAAGTGCCTATTGGTGGATAAATGGATGAAGAAAATGTGAGAGAGATATAATGAAATATTATTCTGCCTTAAAAAGGAGAGAAGGAAATCCCACCATTTGCAACAACCTGGATGGACCTTGAGGGAATTATGCTAGGTTAAAAATATGTTTGTCTTAACATATCCATTTGTAGCTATGAATTTTTCAGTGAAAACCTCTTGAATTATATTTGACTAAATTTTAGTATGCTTTGCCTTCATTTCCAACAATTTCCAAAAAGATTTCCAAAACTTCTTGCTGATTTCTATATTTTTTTGGGTAATTAAAGTATAGTCAATTTACAATATTATAGCTTCTGGTGTATAATATTGTGATTAAATGTCTTTATGGTTTATACTCCATAATAAATTAGTGGCTCAATTTCCCTGTGCTTATAATATACTCTTATTACAGCTTATTGATTTTATCCATGATAGTTTGTACTTCTTAAGCCACTATCTCTATACTGCCCTTCCCTGTGTTTCTCTCCCCACTGGTAGCCACTAGTTTGTTTTCTGTATCTGTTATGCTCTGTTGTGTTATATTCATTAATTTTATTTTTTGTTTTCCACTTGTAAGTGACAATATACACAATTTGTCTTCTCTGTCTGACTTACTTCATAAAGTGTAATATCTTCCAGGTCCATCCACGTTTGCTAATGTCAGAATCTCATTCTTAATGGCTGAGTAGTATTCCACTCGGTATGTATGTGTGTATATATAGACACACACACTCCATCTTTTGTATTTATTCATCTATTGATGGACAGTTAGGTTGCTATTATAAGTAATGCTGCTGTGAACATTGTGGTGAATATATTATTTCACACTAGTGTTTTGTTTCCTTCAAATATATATCCAAGAGTGAAATTGTTAGATAATATGGTAGTTTTATTCTTTTTTTTTTTTTCTTTTTTAAGGAAACTGTTCTCTTTTTCCATAGTGGCTGTGCCAATTGACATTTCTATCAACAGAGTACGAAGGTTCCCTTTCTCCACATCCTCACCAATATTTGTTATGTGTGGCTTTTTGATGGTAACCATCATGACAAGTGGGACTTCTCTAGTGCATATGATAAAGAATCTGCCTGTAATGCAGGAGACCCTGGGTTGTGAAGACCCCCTGGAGAAGGGAATGGTAACCCACTCCAATATTCTTGTCTGGAGAATCCAATGGACAGAGGAGCCTGGTAGGCTACAGTCTGTGGGGTTGCAAAGAGTCAGACACAACTGAGTGACTAACACTATTACTGCTATTCTGACAAGTGTGGGGTGATACTTCACTGTAGTTTTGATTTGTACTTCTCTGGTTAGCCATGTTGAGCATCATTTCATGTACCTATTGGTCTTCTTTGGAAAAATGTCTGTTTAGGACCTCTGCCCATTTTGTTTGATTTTTCGATGGTGAGTTGTATGAGTCGTTTACATATTTTGAATATTGACACCTTATAGATCATATCATTTGGAAATATCCTCTCCCATTCGTTAGGTTGTTTTTTCATTTTGTTGATGATTTTCTTTGCTGTGCAGAAAAGTTCAGTTTAATTAGGTCCAATTTGTTTGGTTTTGCTTTTGTTTCTTTTGGCTTAGAAGACAGGTCTCAGAAATTATTGATACAATTTCTTTTAAAGTATGTTCTAACTAAGTTTTCTTCTAGGAGCTTTAAGATTTCCAGTTTTATATTTAGATCTTTTATCCATTTGAGTTTATTTTTAATTATGGTGTGAGAAAATGCTCTAATTATTTTTTATATTTTATTTGTAAATATAAATTATTTTATATCTGTTCTGTTTTTCTAGTATTTTGTTGGGTTCTTCTCTCTCTCCTTTACTACTTTGTTTACATTGTGAGTATTTTCCCAAGAAGCATTTTACCTTAATTATTTTTTAGTCATTTTTTAGTGGCTGACATAGAGCTTACCATGTGTATCTCATTTCATGTTTATATCTTTGGCAATAGCTTTATATTAGCTTAATATCAGTGGGATGAAGAAATGTAACTCTAATATATCTTTATTACTTTATCATCCTTCTATGATATTTTGTTATATTTATATCTATTAGCATTGCAAATGCAACAATATATTCTTATAATTATTACCATACCATTTGTAGTCATTTCTTTAGCTTTGCTCCTACCTATGTCTTTCATGTTTTTACTGGCAAATATTTTATGCATAAATTACTGTTCTGCATGTCATTGATCCAATGACATATACATATTATTTTATATAATTTATTTTTACATTAGGTAGAGAGAGTTTGCATTTATGCTGTATTTTATAATACATGATTTATTTCACTGATGCTCTTCATATTTTTGTATGGATTCAAATTAATATCTGAGTCAGTTGATTTTAGCTTACAGAACTTCTTTAAATATTGCTTGTTAAGTTAGATAAACTAGCAACAAATGCTCCCAGTTTTTGCATGGAAATGTGTTATTTTGCTTTCATTTTTGAAAGATAGCTTTGCTGGCTGTCAGTTTGTTTCTTTAATCTCTTTGAATAGGTTATGATACATCCTCTGATCTACACTGTTTCTAAGAAGTGAGCTGTTATCTTTATTAGCATATTCCCTTGTAAGTGATGGGTCCTTCATCTCCAGCTAATTTCCAGAGTTTCTCCTTGTCTTTTACTTTCAGTGTATTTATGATGAAGCTTCTGTGGATCTCTGTATTTATCCTTCTTTGAGTTCATTAAGCTTTTCGTATATGCAGATATTTGCTCAGTATGTTTTGAAAAGTTTTCAGCCTTATTCCTTCAAATATTTTTTTCTGCTCGCTTTGTCTGCTGACCCCTGGTACTCTTATTGTGTATATGTGGTGCATTCAGCTGTTGTTCAGCCCTTAAGTCATGCACCACTCTTGGCAACCCCATGGACTGCAGGATGCCAGGCCTCCCTGTCCTTCACTACTTCCCAGAGTTTGCAAAAACTCCTGTCCATCAGCAGTGTCCCATATTTCTCTGAATCTCCATTTATCTCTCTGCATTCTTGTTTCTCTCTGTTCTTCAGATTGTATAATATCTATGGATCTATCTTTAAGTTCATTAAATTTTTCTTCCATAAGATGTTTGATATTTCTTCAGACCCAATGAAGGCTCCTCCCAGATGTCTTCAGTGGTTCTCTCTTGCAAATTAGCCAGCCTCCAATTTGTCCTGAATCTTTAGTAATCTGGGAATTTCCTCCCAATTGCCTTTTACCTCAACCTTCAGTTATTACTGAGTATCCTTAGTCTTGAAATTCTTTACGTCCTATTGTAAATTAAATTGGATCCTTTGGAAAGAGATTAGGAGCTGTTTTTGTTGTTGTTGTTTGTTTGTTTTTGATTTATATTGTATATATGCAAAGAGACACGACTGAGCGACTGAGCATCAGCATGCAGCAAAGTTGCTTTACAACATTGTGTTAGTCTCTGTTGTTCAGTAAAGCGGATCAGCTGATTTTTTTGTTTGTATTTTATCATTGCTTGTTTAGTTGCTAAGTCACGTCTTACTCTTTTGTGACCCCATGGACTGTAGCCCACCAGGCTCCTCTGTCCATGGGAATTCCCAAGCAAGAATACTGGTATGGATTGCCATCTCCTTCTCCAGGGATTCTGCCTGGCCCAGATTGAAACAGTGTCTCCTGCATTGGCAGGCAGATTCTTTACTGCCCACTAAGCCACCAGGAGCTCAGCTATACCTACACATATAGGCTTCCCAGGTGGCTCAGTTGGAAAGAATCTGCCTGCCAATGCTGGAGACACAAGAGACTGTGTTTCAGTCTCTGGATGGGGAAGATCCCCTGGAGGAGGAAATGACAACCCAGTACAGTCTTTGTGCCTGGAAAATTCCATGGACTGAGGAGCCTGGGAGGCTATAATCCATAGGGTTGCAAAGAGTTGGACACAACTGTGCACATTCACACACATACGTATATCTACCGTTTTTCAGATTTCCTTCCGGTTTAGGTCCCACCGAACATTGACTGAGTAGGGTGCCCTGTGCCGTATAGTAGGCTCTCTTGGTTGTATGTCCTGTTTCTCACCCCAGATGAAATTGCAGAGCCAAGTCAAAGATGCTGGAAATGGGAACAACATCATACTTTTCTTTGAGTGACACTCTGTCTTTAATGTTTAATCATTCGGTGGGGGAAGGGGTGTGGACAACAGCCTGAGACCTTCTTGGCTTGTTTTATTTGCCATGGAACCAGTCATAGAAGCCAGGGAGTGGTTGTTTAGTGTTCTCATGGTGTTAAGGGTAGGTAGAGGTTCTCTTCTATAAATGGAGAGAGCGCCATTCTTTCAACCATACGAACCCTGAACTAGGCCTCACCAGTAGGTAATAGGAGAGGCTGAGACATATTGATGTCTTAATCTTCCCAGGAATAAAGCTCTGTGTTCTTGGATACACTAGTCTGGAGTTTTCATCGTGCTGAGAGGTGGCCCAAAGGAGCAGTCTTGGTTTAAATACTACAGACTCTCCTTTTTTTTTTTTTAATGAATTTAAGCAAACCTTCTTAAATAGATGTCTCTTCATTTTCTGTATCACTTAAAACCATTTCTAGAGAACTTGAGTTATTTTTTCTTTTGTTAAAAATTTTCACCAATTCAATGGGGAGTTGATCTACAGGGCTCCTCATGCTCTCCTGTTATAAATTGCTTTAGCTATAAATTTTTGAACCTCATTTCCGCAGTCATAGCATTCTAAAAACACAGGCCAAGTATGCTTATGTGAGAATCTGAGTCTCCTGCTGATGGAAAGACTTGAAACTACACATTCTTATTGGAAAAAAGCATTGCATTTTTTTCTGATGCAAGGCTCACTTTCCAGTCTGGAGAGACATTTTTCAGTTATCTTTTTGACTATGGCTTCATTTCCTTATTGACATTTAAATTTCTATGAAACACTTTAGTAAGACAATTATTTGTATTATGAGAAATTATGGGAGTGATTGTAATCAAATTTAGTAAAGTTTTTCCAGTCATATAAACCACTTGAGCTTTGTGTCTTTTTTTTTCTTTTTTGAATGAAGTGGGAGATAAGTCATTCCATTTGCCTTCTGTTATTTTTTAAGAAATAATTCCATCATCAGAAAGAAACTAAATGTATCAGACTCATTAAGTCAGTAATGAGTCAAGTCTATTTTTTAAACAGAGGTGAAAGAGGTCTGGGTTACAGATAGGCTAAAAATGCCAGAATTCACATCATCTCTTTTATTTTTTTTCCCGCAGAGCTCCAGCTCCAGTGCACCCACTCATAGAATAATCTTCAGGATAAAAATGTTTTATGATGACAGCAAGTTTTCAGTTAGAATCCTAAATGCAAGACAATTCAAAAAGTGTCTCATTTTCAATGACTTCAAATGCCAAATGTTTTAAAATAACAAACATAAAGTAAGCACCATAAGAGTCCAGGGTAATTGTATTGTTTTGTTGTTGTTATTTTACTGCTTTTTAAAAAAATAATGAGGTATGCAATTCCAAATAGATTTTTCCAAAACAGCAAACATTTGTACCTTCTTGAAACTTTAATCTGAGTCTTTAGTTGACAACAAGTTTAGGTGGTCTGAGAAAAGCAATAGGACTTATCCACCAAGATAGAGAAATTGCAAAAGCTTTGCTTTTTCATAGCAATAACTCAGAAGCCTTTGGAGCTTTCATTTCTTTTATTAGCTTTTGTTCTTAAAACTGTCAGTCAATAAGTTTGAGTGGTCAAAAACATCATGCAAGCCTGGATGAAAAGGAAGAGAGTCATAAAAGAGGAAGCCGTGAGAAGCATTTTTCACTTTGTCTGGTTGTAGATATTGCCATCCATGATTATGCTTTGATATTTTAAGTAATTCTACACTTAGAGAAATTTTGTCAGAATAATAAAGAGCTCCTAGATGCTCTTTACCCAGATTGATCAACTTATAACATTTTGCCACATTCTTTGCCCTTTCCCTTCTCTCTACTTCTCCTCCATCCTTATATATTTTTATCTTTTTAAAAAAAATATTTTATATTGGAATATAGTTGATTTAAAATGTTGTATTAGTTTCAGGTGTGCAGCAAAGTGACTCACTTATACATGTATCTATTCTTGTTCATTCTTTTCCCATTTAGTTTGTTACAGAATATTGAGGATTCCCTGGGCTATCATCTAAGTCCCTGCTGGTTATCTGTTTAAGATATAATAGTGTGTCTATGTCAATCCCAAGCTTCTAAATTATCCCTCCCCCAACCTTTCCACTTTGGTAACTATAAGCTTGTCTTCTAAATCTGGGAGTCTAATTCTGTTTTGTAAATTTTTAAGTTCATTTTTACCACTTTTTTTAGATCTCACATATAAGTGAGATCATATATTTGTTTCTCTGTCTGATTTGCTTCGCTTAGTTTGATAATCTCCAGGTTGATCCTTGTCAGTGCGAATGATCCTTGTCAGTGCAAATTGATTCATTATTTTTAATGGCTGAGTAATATTCCATTGTGTGTATGTGTCTATAAATGTGTGTGTGTGTGTGTATATGTGTGTGTGTATATATATATATATATATATATATATATATCTTTACTTGTATAGATATACACCACATCTTTACCATTCATTTGTTGATGGACATTTTGGTTGGTTGTCCTTTGCAGTACTGTTTACAATAGCCAAGACGTGTAAGCAACGCAACCCCCTTGTATTTGAATGTACATTGCTCATATCACTTCTTTTTACACAGACTGCATGAGGATTTCAATTCCAAGAGTAAGGATATTTCCATGTACAACCTCTCAAATTCAACAAGTTAAATCGATAACATTCTTTCAACTATCCTTCATAATTCATCTGGTTAACTGTCCCAATGATGACCTTTACTCTTTTTCCGATGAAGAATTACTTAGCCTTCTTCTCTCATGGCATTGACATCTTGCCACATAATTTTTTTTAAAGGTTTAGTTACAAGAAGGCCTATTTAAACATTTGTCAGGTTAGTAATTACAAAGCCCGAATAAATAGTTCCTAATTAGTATATGGTGAACAAACCAGCCTTGGGTATTACCTTGCCTTATCTGAATGCATTTCTTTTACATCAAGGACCCAAGATATACTAAGGAGACCTAGACAACAGAAACAAAAGCTTCTACCAAAACCATGTATATCCCTATTATGTGAAGTTTAGTATGAATATGATTCAAAGTCTCTGTTAAACTTACTAAAGCCACAATGAGAAAATATACATAAAGACAGTAAAGACAAAACTTTCCTACAAACATTATTATCATTACTTAGATATGCTGATTTTACTCCCAAATGCTCTTTTGTAATAACAAAACCAGGATTAAATTCTATATAGGAAGCTTCCAATCTTGGTACAGAAAGCTTGCCTTGTTATTGTTTCAGAGCGGGGGCTCACTGCCCACTGCACAAGACCAGATACTGAGATAATGTTGGTCCTTTATTGGACCGGAACCTGGTGGTCTGGAGTCGACGATGAGAGAGGGAAAGAAGGAAAGAGGCTAATATTCCCTGGGTTATGCAGCCGGCTTTCGCGCTCCAGGGAATCAGCCAGAAATAGAGAGAAAGAGAGAGAGAGAAAGAAAGACATGGGGACCGAAGCTCTGATGGAGCAAAGGTGTTTTAATCAACATGGTGTGGGCGTATATACTGTCTTACAAGGTAGTTATTCTCAGCAAAGATAAAGATTGAAATTCCAGACTTACAAAACATAAGGCGATAAACAATCACTTTTACCCTATGGTTCATAAAAAGGAAGCGGGTACTTATCACCATATTGAAAAACTAACAAAGGACATGCCTGGATTCCTCAGCCCCGGGAAAGGTGTGCCTCTCCTCTTAATTCCTGAATATTCAGGAATTAATAAGAGCCAGAGGATTCCTGACAGATCCAAAACAGCACACAGGAAGCCTCCTCTTAAATGCTTCCTAACAAGATTATAGTCTTTTGCAGAGAGAAGAGGATTTATTAAACGGCAGACAAGCAAGGGGACAGGGGCGAAGCTCAGATCCTCCTGGAGTGGGATATTTATCTTGGAAGCAAGGAGTAGGTGGGCAGAAGGTGGCTCAGAAATGATTGGTAGAAAGGAATTTGTGAGTTTCAAGTGTTTCCTGCACAGGCACTGTTGCTTTTTATGCCTCTTCAGGAATCATGTGTGCACACTTGGAGTGGGAGTTCATATGTAACATGAGGCAATTCAGGCTGAGATGTCAAAAGGTCACCCATTGGGTAAGCACATTTATTCTGTGCAGATTCCAATCAGCTATGCTGGTTCCTACCACTTTCAGCCAGATTTGTCATATTACAAGAGGAGGGAGTTTCGAAAGCTGCTTCCTTTTCTGCTGTCCTATAAAACAAGCTCAAGAATTTCTCTCAGTCATAGAAATGGGGCATGGTTACAATACAGCATTGCAGAGCAAATAGATACTTTTAAAGTAGCCTAGGTAACCTATTTATTTATTTGACTCAGTAGGTCTTAGTTGCATCACACAGGATCTTTGTTGTGGCATGCAGGATCTTTTTGAGTTGCTCAGGCTTCTCTCTAGCAACTGGGCTTAGTTTCTCTGGGGAATGAGGGATCTTAGTTTCCCAGCTAGGGATTGAACCCATGTTGCCTGCATTGCAAGGCAGATTTTTAACCACTGGACCACTAGGGAAGCTCCACAAATACATACGTTTAACTGAATTTTATTTTGTATGTGAAAGGTAGACAGCTGCTTCTGTAAACAACTTCCATGAGATTTAAAAAAACACTGTTGATAAAAATATTGTTTAATACTTAGTACTGAATAGTATTTCATCTCTCTAGTATGTTACTCACTCCCTTACACTTTGCCTTATTCCTAATAAGTTTAAGTATCCTGAAGTATTGACATTTTCACTTTTTTTTTTATTATTTCCCCAAATTACTATCCTTATTTTGTTTTCTTGAACACGCCTTCCTTAATTTAATACCTATAGTTTATCACAGGCCATTCTTTTTATCTATTCCACAATTCTTAAGAAGTGGAAAATTGTTCATAAGGTTCAAGTTAAATACCCTTTCTAGAAAGCATAGCCCAATATATCCATTTGGAAATAATCTTTCCCCCAAACCTTTTACAATGACTACTCTTCTCAGGTAGCTTTGCTCTGCCTTGTAGGAAGTTTACTGCCATCAACATTGTTCTAAAATTGTACATGTTTAAGAATAAATGAATGATTTCTATGTTTTTCATTCTCATTTGGACTTGTGTTTCTTGCGAGGGGGGAGTTTTTATCCTCCATGTTGTTGTTCTGTTTTAAACATAATAAAAACTCAATAAATATATATTTATTGAATTTTATGCCATGGACTTGTATACACACAAGAATAGGAGACTGCAATGCCTACCTCCCTGAAGAGTTTTATCTGCACTTATAGACATACCAGGCAGTGACCTTCGTGATGTGTTTTTAGAAATATTGAAATGGGTGGTTTTGCTTCTTTGCTGGGGCTACATAACAAAGCACCACTGACTAGGTAGCTTAAACAACAAATTTATTGTCTCAGATTGGAAGCTTAAAGTCCAAGATCAAGCTGTCAGCAGGTTTGGTTTCTTCTTATAGCCCCAAGGGAAGGATCTCTGCTAGGCTTTTGTCCTTAGCTTATAGATGGTTGTCTTCTCCCTGTCTTCATATTGTCATCTTCCTACAGGACACCAGTTATATTTATTTGTGTGAGACTTACCAGATGGTGCAGTGGTAAAGAATCCATCTGCCAATGCAGAAGATTCAAGAGACGTAGGTTCAATCCCTGAGTCAGGAAGATCCCCTGGAGAAGGAAATGACAATGCACTTCGTATTCTTGCCCGGAGAGTCCCATGGACAGAGGAGCCTGGTGGGCTACAGTCCATGGGGTTGCAAAGAGTAGGACATAACTGTGTGACTGAGCACACTTCATTTAAACCTCCTGTGTCCAAATGCAATTATATTCTGAGGTCCAGGAGTGTTGTGACTTAAACCTACACCTTTAAAAGGTAAAAGGAAACAATGTATTCCACAGTAGCATCTGTACAAAAAATCTGTTGCATTTTTATGACTGTAAATATTTTTATAAAGATGAATGCTTTATGTTACAATTAGACATTGGTGAAAACCACTGGAAATCTGAATATATATTCATAAATATGTGGCTAGTAAGAGATGCCACTAGGGAGAACAGGGTTTGAAAATACATACAAGGCAGAGAGAAAGTGTTACAATTTTTAAAAAAGCACAGGGATTGGAAATTCCCTTGTGGTCCGGTGGTCTCACTGCCAAGGGCCTGAGTTTGATCCCGGCTCAGGGAACTAAGATCCCACAAGCTGCACAGTACAGCAAAAAACAAACAAAAACACAAACATTCTAAATCTTTGGAAGAAGAGAAAAGTGATCCAAACAATGTGTAAAGTGGCACAGAACATAAACATGAGAGATGTGAGCACTAGACACAACTTAATGATCAAATTTACCTGGAGGTGAACCAGGCGTGACTGTTAATTCCATGTTCATTAGACATTCTAGCTGTAATATGGCAAAAATAGGATAGCCCAAACTTGTGAGACATTTTTGGATATGTTAATAGCAGACATCTTGGTCTCCCTCCTTGAGAACTCCCTGAGTGAAACAATAGCCCTGTTTTTTACATAATAGAGCCTGTTTTCTCTTGAGGGATGATGTCAATGTTGGTCGGGTCAAAAATATTCCAAAAAAAAAGTAAAATGTGACTCTGGCCACTTAATTCTCTGTTTATATAATTCCAAATGAAACACAGAAATTCTTGACTTTACTTTGGAATAAATTGCATATTTTATATAGGGGCTGATTACTCTGTTGATAAATTTTTCAAACCAGTTTTCAGACTCCAGCTTCCTTCCTCCTATGGATTGTCTTCAGCACCAATTTGTTGCTCATTAGCACCTCTGTCAAAGGGTAAATACAGGAAATAAAAGAAGATGAAACAATCAATTCAGTCCTTTTTATGGACTCATAAAAACTTTTAAAGAAAGGCAATGCTAAATTTTATAGGATGGATAAAAGTAAATGGTGGTTTTCAAAAATTACTTCTTGTAAAATTGTAATGGGCAGCTTATTTTTTTTTTTTTATATTGCAAGAAAAAAATTATGAGGAAAAAAACATGCTAAAGCCCACTATGTTCATCCCAAAAGCAATAGTACTAATTATAGCTTCTGAAGGTATATAAAGGCATTGATTATTATTGAGGTTACGCCTGAGCGACTAAGCACAACACAGCACTCAGAAAATGCGGGTCACATTTACAAACAGATTAACGTGACCTTTTCCTAAAGTGATACAAATAATATAAAGCTATTTACATGTTTACATCTTACCTGTTACATCTTTAGTTCACTTACACTATTTTCAAAATTGTAAGAAATTTTGGCCATGTTAAGACTCACAGAAGTATCCCCCTATAAATTACGTCCCCTGTGCATTATGTGTGCTAAGCTGCTGCGGTCGTGTCTGACTCTTTGTGACCTCATGGACTGTAGCCGGCCAAGCTTCTCCGTCCATGGGATTCTCCAGGCAAGAATACTGGAGTGGGTGGCCGTTTCCTCCTCCAGGGGATCTTCCTGACCCAGGGATTGAATCCAGGTCTCTTATGTGCTGCACTGGCAGGAGGTTTCTTTACTACTAGCACCACCTGGGAAGCTCCTCATCCATGCATGTGCACACTAGCTGGATGGCCAGGAATTTGGGTACCTTAAAATGGTCCTAGTTATCCCTGCTGTAACGTTATGCAAGGACTTTTCCGAGAATTGTGTGATTCTGTGACAAGTTGCCGTGTACTGAATTTCTATGATAGCAAACAGTTACATTTCCAAACTTTGCTTTTCTGAAAATACTATTGGCACTATTTTTTTTCCTCACAATGGCAAATTGACTTACAAAACAGACTCATGGAGACTTCTATCCATAGCGAATTAAAGAGAAATCAAATCCGGGTATAAAGTTCTTTTGAAATACAAAGTAAGCTTTAAAAAAGAGAAATTTGAAGTTTGGAATGAAGTATTGCCCAACATATTTTGATAAATATTTTGGAAGCTAAGGCAGATTACTTTAAAAATAAATAAATAAAAAGTTTATTATAAATTGATAAAAGATACTTCGGGAGATAACTTTTTTGATACTACTGAGATGATGGTCCAACTTTTAATGGTTTTCACTCCTCTTGCATCCATAGGCAATTTTCCCTACAGCTGTCCTCTACTGCTGAAAGTAATTTTGCTTGAATAGTAGTAGTAACTGTGAACAGTTTTATAGTGCTATTGTGTTCAGAAATTGTTTTGAATGTTACTTGTATAAACTCATTAATCTTCTCAACAAGGAAGATGCTATTCTTTTAAATATGAGAAAACTAAGGCAGAGAGCTGAATAGCTTGTCTAATAATGCCTTGAGAAATAACTGAAGGTCCCCACCTACATTTCGTTTTTTCTTTCACCCACTCTTTTTTTTTAAAATTGTAGTGAAATGCACATAACAAAAACTTTACCATCTCAATCATTTTGAAGTGTGCAGTTCAGTAGTGTTAGGTACCTTTACATTATTGTGAAGCCAATCTTCAGAAGTCTTTTTATCTTAAAAAACCAACTTTATACCTTTTAAACAATAACTCTTCTTTCCTTTCTCCCCACAGGCCTTGCAATATTCACTCCATTTTCTGTCATGAATTTGATTGCTCTAGTTATAGAATATGGGTGGAAATGTGTTTGTCTTTTTGTGACTGTCTAATTAAATTAGCCAAAAAATTGATGCTTTTGAACTGTGGTATTGGAGAAGACTCTTGAGAGTCCCTTGGACTGCAAAGAGATCCAAACAGTCCATCCTAAAGGAGATCAGTCCTGGGTGTTCATTGGAAGGACTGATTCTGAAGCTGAAGCTCCAATACTTTGGCCACCTGATGCAAAGAGCTGACTCATTGGAAAAGACCCTGATGCTGGGAGGGATTGAAGGCAGGAGGAGAAGGGGACGACAGAGGATGAGATGGCTGGATGGCATCACTGACTTGATGGACATGAGTTTGAGTAAACTCCGGGAGTTGGTGATGGACAGGGAGGCCTGGCGTGCTGCAGTTCATGGGGTCGCAAAGATTCGGACACGACTGAGCAACTGAACTGAACTGAATTAAATTAGTATAATATCCTCAAGTTTCACACCTATCATAGTATGTGTCAGAATGTCTTTCCCTTTTAATGCTGAATGATATTCAATGCAAAAATAGGCCACTTTTAATTTATCTTCTCATCCATAGTGAAAGTTGCTCAGCCGTGTCCAACTCTTTGCAACCCCATGGACTATATAGTTCATGGAATTCTCCAGGCCAGAATACTGGAGTGAGTAGCCTTTCCCTTCTTCAGGGGATCTTTCCAACTGAGAGACCAAACCTAGGTCTCCCACATTGCAGGCGGATTTTTACCAGCTGAACCACAAGGGAAGCCCAAGAATACTGGAATGGATAGTCTATCCCTGCTCCCGAGGATCTTCCCAACCCAGGAATAGAACCAGGGTCTCCTGCATTGCAGGCGGAATCTTTAACAACTGAGCTATCAAGTGTCTTCCCTTGTGGCTCAGCTGGTAAAGAATCCACCTGCAATGTGGGAGAACTGCATTCAGTCCCTGGATTGGGAAGATCCGCTGGAGAAGGGAAAGGCTACAAACTCCAGTATTCTGGCCTAGAGAAATCCATGGACTAGTCCATGGCATCACAAAGAGTCAGACAAGCCTGAGTGACTTTCACTTCACTTCACTTCACTCATCCATAAATGAATACTTGGTCTGCCTCTCAGTCAGTTAAGTCACTCAGTCATGTCCAACTCTTTGTGACCCCATGGACTGCAGCACACCAGGCCTCCCTGTCCATCACCGACTCCCAGAGCTTACTCAAACTCATGTCCATTGAGTCAGTGATGCCATCCAACCATCTCATCCTCTGCCATCCCCTTCTCCTTCTGATTTCAATCTTTCCCAGCATCAGAGTCTTTTCCAATGAGTCAGTTCTTTGCATCACATTAGCCAAAGTATTGGAGCTTTAGCTTCAGCATCAGTCCTTCCAGTGAATATTCAGGACTGATTTTCTTTAGGATGGACTGGTTGGATCTCCTTGCAGTCCAAGGGACTCTCAAGAATCATCTCCAACACCACAGTTCAAAAGCATCAATTCTTCAGCACTCAGCTTTCTTTATAGTTCAACTCTCACATCCATACATGACTACTGGAAAAACCATAACTTTGACTAGATGGACCTTTTTTGACAAAGTAATGTCCCCGCTTTTTAATATGCGGTCTAATTTTGTCATAGCTTTTCTTCCAAGGAGCAAGCATCTTTTAATTTCATGGCTACAATCACCATCTGCAGTGATTTTGGAGCCCAGAAAAATAAGGTCTGTCACTGTTTCCATTGCTTCCCCATCTATTTGACATGAAGTGATGGGACTGGATGCCATGATCTTAGTTTTCTGAATGTTGAATTTTAAGCCAACATTTTTACTCTCCTCTTTCACTTTCGTCAAGAGGCTCTTTAGTTCCTCTTCATTTTCTGCCAAAAGTGTGGTGTCCTCTGCATATCTGAGGTTATTGATATTTCTCACAGCATCTTGATTCCAGTTTGTGCTTCATCCAGCCCAGCATTTCTCATGATGTACTCTGCATATAAGTTAAAAAAGCAGGGTGACAATATACAGCTTTGACATACTCCTTTCCCGATTCAGAACCAGTCTGTTGCTCCATGTCCAGTTCTAACTGTAGCTTCCTGACCTGCATACAGATTTCTCAGAAGGCAGGTCAGGTGGTCTGGTATTCCCGTCTCTTGAAGAATTTTCCACAGTTTGTTGTGATCCACAGTCAAAGGCTTTGGCATAGTCAATAAAGCAGAAGTACATGTTTTTCTGGAACTTTCTGGCTTTGTCAATGATCTTACAGATCTGATGGATGTTGGCAATTTGATCTCTGGTTCCTCTACCTTTTCTAAATCCAGCTTGAACATCTGGAAGTTCAAAGTTCATGTACTTAGCTTAAAGACTTTTTAGCATTACTTTGCTAGTGTGTGAGATGAGTGCAACTGTGCTGTAGTTTGAGCATTCTTTGGCATTTTCTTCAGTAAGGAGTAATTTAAATAACTGTAAACAGTTAGATTTACCTTCACCAATATTAATATGTCACTCAGTAAAGCAGTTTAGGTGCCTTACTATAAATAAATATCTACAAATATTATATCAGAAAAAAACACTGCCCTTTCTGTTGCTACTTTCTGTGGATTCCATCTTCAACAAAGATCTAGCATGAAGTTCCTTCATCTGAACTCTTTCCTTAAAAACAAGAGCCTTTATAAAGTATGGACTCTGATTGTTAATGATTCCAGAGTTCATTTGAAACATAAAATATATATCTGTGTTTACTTGTTTTTGGAAGTTTCATCTTGAAGAGGACTCTTTTTCTTGAACTTCAGTTTAGTTAAAAATTTGGCCCATAATTATTGGCAAGTAACTTTCTGTAATTCTCATCAGAAGACCTCAGATCCAGCCCCAGCTCTGCTCTCAACTATTCATGTAACAATTTCTCTCCGACTCCACATTCCCCAATCATTAAATGAGTGTGTCAGTAATAGATTTCCCATCCACCTTATATATAGCTATAGATATTGAAAGTCTAGCATGTGCTGAGATATTAAAGGTATTACCTCCATTTTACAAATGCATCAGAGGGCAACCAAAGTTAGTTGGTCATTTCATAGAACAGTCAGAGTTTGTAGATATTCCTGTTTCCAAATTCCCTTACCACAGGGTTATGCCACTTTCCTATGATTATGAGGGTCCACTGAGCCAGTAGTATCGTTAGCACTTTATAAAGCAAAATTCTTGGTGAGCCAAATGATCAACACCTTTCCTTCTTCTGTACTTGTCTGAAAGGCACTCACCTAGAGCCAGATGTCCTGGAATGTGAAGTCAAGTGGGCCTTAGGAAATAGTACAACAAACAAAGCTGGCAGAGGTGATGGAATTCCAGCTGAGCTATTTTAAGAATTAAAATAGCCCAAAAAATACAGTGATAGAGCTTTGGAGTAGGAATTTTAAAATATGCTATCGTCTTATGCATTAGTTTCCTATGACTGTCCTAGCAATTTAATACAGAATTGACTGAAAACATGTGTTTATAACATTTTGGAGGTCAAATGTTTAAAACAAGTTTGGCTGGCTTGAAGTCAAGGTGTCTGCAGAGTCTGATTCCTCCTGGGGGCTCTAGGGGAAAGGCAACTTCCTTGCCCTTGTATAGCTTTTAGAACTATATTCCCCATGGTCCTTGGTTCATGTTGCCTTTCTCTAGTATCAAAAGCCAAGAGAAATAGCATCTTGCTTCTGTAGTCACTTGGTCTGCCAAAACTCCTAGGGTCTGTCTCTCTTTAGCACGGTAGGAGAGAAAAATTTGCAGCTTCGGAATGTCTCTTTGACATGCAGATAATTTTGCACAGAGAAGAATCGAAGCCCAAAAGACTCAGAGAGAACCTTCATTCCTTCCCCTCACTGCCTAAAAGATGTTAGAGGGCCTGTTCCTGGAATAAAGCTATCACCTGAGATATATGCAAAGAATATAAGCTACGTGTGGTGGGGGGAAACAGAACCTAGCTTGGGGTCCATTCTGGGTCCAATTATCTCTGTAGGGTCCAGTAAACACTTGTTTGCTCAACTTTTGCTTTTCCATCTTCTGATGAATTGACTTCCTTCCATTTGAAGTCCCAAACCACTACCTTCAACATTCTATTTTGTGTTTTACTCAAGATGATATTTAAGATGAAGGTTTTGGCCATTTGACAGATTACTTTTCCTGAGTCTCTCTCATGGGTTTGTTGTTGGTATTTAGTCCCTAAGTCTTGTCCCACTCTTTTGTGACTCCATGGGTTGTAGCCTGTCAGGCTCCTCTGTCCATGGGTTTTCCCAGCGAGAATACTGGAGTGGATAGCCATGTCCTCCTCCAGGGGATCTTACTGACCAGGGATCGAACCTGTGTCTCTTGCATTGCAGGTAGATTCTTTACCACTGAGCCACCAGGGAAGCCCTTACATCAGTTTAATTCAGGTCAATTTAATTTAGACTGTCCAGAGGAATTTAGAAGGGTAGAGGAAAAATTCTCTTCTTCCCAACAGAAACGTTGTGATTATATCAGACCCAGATGGACAATACAGGAAAATCTCCCTGTTTCAAGATCCTTAGTCACATCTGCAAAATCTTTTCCCATTTAACGTAGCATTCACAGGTTCCGATGATTAGGAGATAGGTATCTTTGGGGGCCGTTGTTCAACCTACCAGCCCCTAAATGTGTCACACTGCACTGTAAATACTTATCAGTCTTCTCCACTGTCTTTCATTAATGTGTTTCCTACACTTAGCATAGTACCAAACACTTAGGAAGTGCTTGAAGTACTTTGACATTTTTAAGATATGTATGTATTCCTTCTATCACAGGGCATTCTGTCATATCCTTGCTACAGTCACAATTGCTGAAGATAAATAAATAGCAATGAAAATACCACTTTGAAATAATACTTCTGCTTTAAGTACTCAAACCTAGATGATTTCTATAAGCATTTGCTTCATTTACTCATTTTTTAAAAGTATTTAAAGTAAAATGAATATGTTGGAATCAAATCAGTAAAACAAACAAGACCAACGCCAATGTTGTATCTCTCAGTGCCACTGCTGGTTTCTCAAGTGGTTTGTTTTCCGGCATTTTCACTTCCTAAACACAATAAACTAGAAAGTTAGAAACTTGTCTCAAGGTTGAAGAAATTAAAAGAGTGAATTATTTGCTTATTGTGGACAGCCTACAGCTAGAGTTAAATTTTTCTCTACACCAATGGCCAATGAGAAGCCCTCCTTAAATCTGTCACAGTAAGAACATAATGATGAGAATGCATTCCCATTGAGATTACCTACGATGCTAGATTCCATACTTCATTCTTAAAGTGACTAAAATCCCCTTTGAAGATGGTTATTTCTCTTATGTAACTTTTATCCTGTGATTTTGAGTCTGCAAACAGATCATTTATGTATTCCTCTATTGCTAGATCAGAGATGGGGAGATAATATCACAATGGCAATATTCAATATCAAAAATAGTATAATATCACAGTAATAAAGATGTCAACTAAGCTGAGGGAATTTTGCACTGTTTAGAACATCCATATTTTCCCTGTGTCCGGTCTCCGATAGCCATTTTTCTACTATCTGTTTATATAAGTTATACTCTTATTTTTTAGATTCCATGTATATGTCATATTGTTCACTGACTTATTTCCCTTAACTCAATACCCTCAAGCTCCATCCATGTTGTTGCAAATGGTAGGATTTTCCATTTATGATTACTGAATAAAATTGCTCTATGTGTGTGTGTGTGTGTGTGTGTGTGTGTGTGTGTGTATAAAATATATAGCATAGCTTCTTTATTCATTAATCCATTCTCAGACACAGATTGGCTGTTGTGAATAATGCCACAATAAACATGGGAGTTCAATTATCTTTTTGTTATCTTGTTTTTATTTCATTGAATATATATCAAGATATGGGATGGTTGGATCATACGGCAGTTTTATTTTTAATTTTGGGGGGAACCTCTGTACTGTTTTACATAGTGGCTGAACCAATTTACATTCCTACCAGTAGTGCACAAAGCTTTCCTTTTCTCTGCACATTTGCTAACACTTGTTATCTCTTGTCTTGATAATTAGGTATTCTAATGGAGAAGAGGGTGACAGAGAATAGGATGGTCAGATGGCATCAATGATTCAATGGACATGAACTAGAGCAACCTCTGGAAGATGGTGAGCAACAGGGAGGCTGGGCATGCTGCGGTCCATGAGGTTGCAGAGAGTCAGACACAACTTAGTGACTGAACAACAGTAACAACAGGTATGCAGTGATATCTCACTGTCATCTTTGATTTGCATTTTTCTAATGATTAGAGATATTGGGCATCTTTTCATATACATCTTGAACATTTGTATGTCTTCTTTGGAAAAATATTTAGGTTCTCTGCCACTTTATTTCTTTTATTTAATTAAATTTTTATTGAAGTATAATTGCTTTACAGAATTTTGTTGTTTTCTCTCAAACCTCAACATGAATCACCCATAGATATACATATATACCCTCCCTTTTGAACCTCCCTCTCATCTCCCTCCCCATCCCACCCCTCTAGGTTGATACAGGGACCCTGTTTGAGTTTCCTAAGCCATACAGCAAATTCCTGTTGGCTATCTATTTTACATATGGTAATGTAACTTTCCATGTTACTCTTTCCATACATCTCACCCTCTCCTTCCCTCTCCCCATGTCTGTTCTCTATGTCTGTTTCTCCATTGCTGCCCTGTACATAAATTATTCAGTACCATTTTATTAGATTCTGTACATATGCGTTGAAAAAGTGAAAGTGAAGTAGATCAGTTGTGCCCGACTTTATGTGACCCCATGGACTGGAGCCCACCAGTCTCCGCTGTCCATGAGATTCTCCAGGCAAGAATACTGGAATGGGTTGCCATTTCCTTCTCCAGTGAATCTTCCCCACCCAGGGATCAAACCCGGGTCTCCCACATTGCAAGCAGACACTTTTACTATCTGAGCCACCAGGGACATCCTCTTGGAGTGGTAGCCTTTCCCTCCTCCAGGGGGTATTCCCAACCCAGGGATTGAACCTAGGTCTTCCACATTGCAGGGAAATTCTTTACCAGCTGAGCCACAAGGGAAGCATATATGTGTTAGAATACAATATTTATCTTTCTCTTTCTGACTTCCTTCACTCTGTATAATAGCTTCTAGGTTCATCCACCTCATTAGAACTGACTCAGAGGTGCTCCTTTTTATGGCTGAGTAATATTCCATTGTGATTATGTACCACCACAAATTCTTTATCCATTTATATGTTGATGGACATCTAGGTTGCTTCCATGTTCTAGCTATTTAAATAGTGCTGCAATGGATAATGGGATACATGGTTGGTATAATGGGATACAATTTTGGTTTGTTCAGGGTATACACCTAGGAGTGGGATTGCTGGGTCATGTGGTGGTTTTATTCCTAGTTTTTAAAGTAATATCCATACTGTCTTCCACAGTGGCTATATCAATTTACATTCCCACCAGTGCAAGAGCATTCCCCTTTCTCCATAGCCTCTCCAGCATTTACTGTTTGTGGACTTTTTAATGATGGCCATTCTGACTGCTTTGAGGTGATATCTCATCGCAGTTTTGATTTGCATTTCTCTAATAATGAGTGATGTTGAGCATCTTTTCATGTGTTTGTTAGCCATCTGTATGTCTTCTTTGGAGAAATGCCTGTTTACATATTTTTCCACTTTTTGATTGGGTTGTTTGTTTTTCTGGTATTGAGTAGTATGGGCTGCTTGTATATTTTGGAAGTTAAACCTTTGTCAGTTGTTTCATTTGCTATTATTTTCTCCCATTCTGAGGGTTGTCTTTTCACCTTGCTTAATGTTTCCTCTGCTGTGCAAAAGCTTTTAAGTTTAATCAGGTCTCAGTTTTTTACTTTTGTTTTTATTTCCATTACTGTAGGAGGTGGGTCATGGAGGATCTTGATTTGATTTATGTCATTGAGTGTTCTGCCAGCGTTTTCCTATAAGAGTTTTATAAGTTTCTGGTCTTACATTTAGATCTTTAATCCATTTTGAGTTTATCTTTGTGTATGGTATTAGGAAGTATTCTAATTTCATTCTTTTTCATGTAGCTGTCCAGCTTTCCCAGCACCATTTATTGAAAAAGCTGTCTTTACTCCTTTGTATATTCTTGGTTCCTTTGTCAAAAATAAGGTACTCATATGTGCATAGGTTTATTTCTGAGATTTCTATCTTGTTCCATTGGTCTATATTTCTGTTTTTGTGCCAGTACTATACTGTCTTGATGACTCTAGCATTGTAGTATAATCTGAAGTCAGGAAGGTTGATTCTTCCAGCTCCATTCTTCTTTCTCAAGACTGCTTTAGCTATTCAGGGTCTTTTGTATTTCCATATGAATTGTGAAATTTTTTGTTCTAGTTATATGAAAAATGTCTTTGGTAATTTGATAGGGATCACATTGAATCTATAGATTGCATTGAGTAGTATAGTCATTTTCACAATATTGATTCTTCCTACCCAGGAACATGGAATATCTCTCCATCTGTTTATGTCATCTTTGATTTCTTTCAGTAGTATCTTATAATTTTCTGTGTACACTTCTTTTGTTTCCTTAGGTAAGTTTATTCCTAGATAGTTAATTATTTTTGTTGCAATGGTGAATGGGATTGATTGCTTAATTTCTCTTTCTGATTTTTCATTGTTAGTATATAGAAATGCAAGTGATTTCTGTGTATTGATTTTGTATCCTGCAACTTTGCTAAATTCACTGATTAGCAATTTTCCAATACTATCTTTAGGGTTTTTTATGTACAGAATCATATCATCTGCAGACAGTAAGATCTTTACTTCTTCTTTTCCAATCTGGATTTCTTTTATTTATTTTTCTTCTCTGATTGTTATAGCTAGGACTTTCAGAACTATGTTGAATAATATTGGTGAAAGTGGACACCCTTGTCTTGTTCCTGATCTTAGGGGGAATGCTTTCAGTTTTTCACCATTGAGAATAATGTTTGCTGTAGGCTTATTGTATAGGGCCTTTACTATGTTGAGGTAGGTTTCTTCTATGCCCATTTTTTTAAGAGTTTTAATCATAAATGTGTGCTGAATTTTGTCAAAGGCTTTTTCTGCATCTACTGAAATTATCATATGGTTTTTACCTTTCAATTTGTTAATATGGCGTATCACTTTGATTGATTTGTGTATATTGAACAATCCTTGTATCCTGGAATAAACCCAACTTGATCATGGTGTATGAGCTTTTTGATATGTTGGTGAATTCTGTTTGCTAAAATTTAGTTGAGGATTTTTGCATCTAAGTTCAGCAGTGATACTGGCCTGCAGTTTTATTTTTTTTATTTTATCTTTATCTGGTATTGGTATCAGGGTGATGGTGGCCTCACAGAATGAGTTTGGAAGTGCTCCTTCCTCAGCAGTTTTTTGAAAGAGGTTTAGAAGGATAGGCATTAGCTCTTCTCCTAATGTTTGATAGAATTCTCCTGTGAAGCCATCTGGTCCTGGCCTTTTTTTTTTTTTTTTTTTTTTTTGGAGATTTGTGATCACAGCTTCAATTTCAGTGCTTGCATTTGGGTTGTTCATAATTTCTATTTCTTCCTGATTCAGTCTTGGAAGATTAAACTTTTCTAAGAATCTGTCCATTTCTTCCAGGTTATCCATTTTATTGCCATAGTTTTTCATAATAGTCTGTTATAATCCTTTGCATTTCTACATCATCTGTTGTAACCTCTCCTTTTTCATTTCTAATTTTGTTGATTTGATTCTTCTCTCTTTTTTTCTTGATGAGTTTGGCTAAAGGTTTGTTAACTTTGTTTATCTTCTCAAAGAACCAGCTTTTAGTTTTATTATCTTTACTCTTGTTTCTTTCATTTCTTTTTCATGTATTTCTACTTGGATCTTTATGATTTCTTTCCTTCTACTAATTTTGGGGGGTTTTTTGTTCTTCTTTTTCCAGTTGTTTTAGGTGTAAATTTAGGTTGTCTATTTGATGTTTTTCTTGTTTCTTGAACTGGGATTGTATTGCTATAAACTCCACTCTTAGAACTGCTTTTGCTGCATCCCACAGGTTTTGAGTTGTTGTGTTTTTATTGTTGTTTGCTTCTAGATTTAAAAAAAAAAAAAATTGTCCTTTTGATTTCTTTACTAACCTGTTGGTTACTTAGAAATGTTTAATCTCCATGTGTTTGTGTTTCTTATAGTTTTTTTCTTTTTTCATGTAATTGATATCTAGTCTCATACCATTGAGGTTGGAGAAAATGCTTGATATGATTTCAACTTTCTTAAATTTACTGAGATTTGATTTGTGATCCAAGATGTGGTGTATCCTGGAGAGTGTTCCATGTGCACTTGAGAAGAAGGTGTATTCTTCTGCATTTGGATGGAATGTCCTGATGATATCAGTGAGATCCATCTCATTTAATATATCATTTAAGACTTGTGTTTCTTTATTAATTTTCTGTTTGATGATCTGTCCATTGGTGTGGGTGGGGTGTTAAATCTCCTACTATTATTGTGTTACTGTCAATTTCTCATTTTATGTCTGTTAGTGTTTGTCTTATGTATTGAGGTGCTCCTATGTTGGGTGCATAGATATTTACAATTGTTATGTCTTCCTCTTTGATTGATTCCTTGATCATTATGTAGTGTCCTTCCTTATCTCTTATAATCTTCGTTTTAAGGTCTATTTTTGTCTGATATGATGATTGCTACTCTAGCTTTCTTTTGCTTTCCACTTGCATGAAATATATTTTTCCATTGGCTCACTTTCAGTTTTTATGTGTCTTTAGGTCTGAAGTGGTTTTCTTTCTTTTTTTTTTTTTTTCATTTATCTTAATTAGTTGGAGGCTAATCACTTTACAATACCGCAGTGGGTCTTGTCATACATTGACATGAATCAGCCATGGAGTTACATGTATTCCCCATCCCAATCCCCCCTCCCACCTCCCTCTCTACCCAATCCCTCTAGGTCTTCCCAGTGTACCAGGCCCAAGCACTTGTCTCATGCATCCAACCTGGGCTGGTAATCTGTTTCACTACAGATATACATGTTTAGATGCTGTTCTCTCGAAACATCCCACCCTCGCCTTCTTCCACAGAGTCCAAAAGTCTGTTCTGTCCATCTGTGTCTCTTTTTCTGTTTTGCATATAGGGTTATCATTACCATCTTTCTAAATTACATATATATGTGTTAGTATGCTGTAATGTTCTTTATCTTTCTGGCTTACTTCACTCTGTATAATGGGCTCCAGTTTCATCCATCTCATTAGAACTGATTCAAATGAATTCTTTTTAATGGCTGAGTAATATTCCATGGTGTATATGTACCACAGCTTCCTTATCCATTCATCAACAGCATATATAGGGGTCTTGTTTTCATATCTGTTCAGCCAGTCTGTGTCTTTTGATTGGAGCATTTAATCCATTTACATTTAAAGTAATTATTGATATATATGTTCCTAGTGCCATTTTCTTAATTGCTTTGGGTTGATTTTGTAGATCTGTTTTCACCTTTTGTATTTCTTGACTATATAAGTCCCTTTAATGTTTTTTGTAAAGCTGGTTTGGTGGTACTGAATTCTCTTAACTTTTGCTTGTCTGAAAAGCTTTTTATTTCTCCATCAATTTTGACAGAGATCCTTGCCGGGTACAGTAATCTTGGTTGTAGATTTTTCCTTTCAGTACTTTAAATATATCCTGCCATTCCCTTCTGGCCTGCAGAGTTTCTGCTGAAAGAACAGCTGTGAAACATATTAGGTTTTCCTTGTATGTTACTTATTGCTTTTCCCTTGCTGCTTTTAATATTGTTTAGTCTTTGTTAGTTTGATTAGTATTTGTCTTGGCATGTTTCTACTTAAGTTTATCCTGTATGGGACTCTTTGTGCCTCTTGGACTTGATTGGCTATTTCCTTTTCTGTGTTGGTGAAATTTTCAACTATAATCTCTTCAAAAATTTTCTCATACCCTTTCTTTTTCTCTTCTTCTTCTGGGATCCCTATAATTCCAGTGTTGGTGTGTTTGATATTGTCCCAGAAGTCTCTGAGACTATCTCAGTTCTTTTCATTCTTTTTACTTTATTCTGCTCTTCAGAAGTTATTTCCACCATTTTATCTTCCAGCTCACCAATTTGTTCTTCTGTTTCAGTACTGAACTATTGATTCCTTCTAGAGTATTTTTAATTACAGTAAGTGTGTTGTTTGTCTCTGTGTGTTTATTCTTTAATTCTTCTAGGTCTTTGCTAATTGATTCTTGCTTTTTTCTCCATTTTGTTTTCAAGCCTTTTGATCATCTTTACTATCATTATTCTGGATTCATTTTTCAGGTAGTTTGCCTATTTCTTCTTCATTTATTTGGACTTCTGTGTATCTATTTTGTTCTTTCATTTGTGTAGTATTTCTCTGCCTTTTAATTTTTTTTTTTTTTTTTTTTTTATCTTACTGTGTTTGAGGTCTCCTTTTCCCAGGCTTCAAGGTTGAATTCTTTCTTCCTCCTAAGGCTGGTCCAGTGGTTTGTGTAAGCTTGTATAGGGAAGATTTGTGCTGAGTTTTCTTGTTTATCTGTTTGCTTTCCCTCTGATGGGCAGGGCTGTGTGAGGTGGCAATCTTGTCTTCTGATGATTGGGTTTGTATTTTTGTTTTGTTTGTTATTTAGATGAGGTGTCCTGCACAGGGTGCTATTGGTGGTTGGGTCTTGTATTCTAATGGTTTCCTTTGTGTGAGTTCTCACTATTTGATACTCCCTAAGGTTAGTTCTCTGGTAGTCTAGGGTCTTGGAGTCAGTGCACCCACTCCAAATGTTCAGGGCTTGATCTCTGGTCAGGAATGAAGTTTCAAAAATGGTTTATTACAGCATTAAGTGAGATTTAAATATCCAAAAACAAAAACCCAAAGATGAACCCCAGACAAATGGCAGTTACAAAATCAGGTAAATAATAATTAAAATAATGGAATATACACATATACATATACACCCATGAGCAAAGTGAAAACAGTTCAACAAAAATACAGTACAGTAGAGTGATCCAGTGAACAAAAGATATCAAAAATTATATTTACCAGTTAAGAACAAAACTAACTAAAGCACAAACCAGAAAACAAAACTAAAACATGGTGCCAAGTGGGGGGTAAAGCAATGAAAACAAAACTAACAAATATGTTGGAAGGAAAAGAAAGAAAGAAAAGAAAGCAAGATAGATATGCAAAGTTAAATAGAGGTAGATGAAGAAGGTTTATATACATTAAATATAACTAACTGCAAGGGGAAACAGACTGTAGGATAAGTAAACAAATGAATAAATGTAGAAAAATATAATAGGTTTAAAAAATTAAAATTATAAAGAAGAGGAAAAAAATAAGAAAGAAGAAAAGAAATAAAAAGGAAAACTCTACAGAAATGCAGAAGCCCAACATAGAGGAAGAGGTTTATGACAACAATAAAAAATGTGACTGAGGGGAAAGAAAAAGCTCAAAAGCTTAATTAGATTTCATAGTGCCAATAAAATTGACAACTAAACAGGGGAGGGGGGGTAAGGAAAATAAAAAATAAAAAAAATCCAAAAGAATCTACAGGACAAATGAAAATATGAGAATAATAAATTTTTTTTGAGTCACTGCTGTCAGAGTCCTTCCCCTCGCTGGGAGTCACAGCCCACCTCACCTCCCTAGGATGCCCTCCAACACTATGCTGATCTCAGGACCTGTTATGGCAGCAGCTCAGGTTCTAACCTGGTCCTGCTCCTGTGTGTTCTTGCCTCCAATGTCCACAGCTACCAAAACTAGTGAGTTTTCTTTTGTGGGAGCTCTCCATGTCCTTTTGTATACCCCATAGACACAGAATCTGCCTAGTTGATTGTGTGCATTTAATCTGAGCTTGTACAGCTGGTTGGGAGGTTTTAGGTCTTCTTCCTTAGTCACAGTGCCCCTGGGTTTCAATTGTGGTTTTATTTCGACCTCTGCATGTGGGTCGGCCCCTAGGGATTGCTCCTGAGGCTGCCCTGGAGGACTTGGGTTTGCCCCCATGAGGCCCAGGGGTGGAGGTCGTGCAGCTGCTTGGGTTGCAGGGTTCTGGCAGCAGCAGGTACTCAGGGGAGTTGGCGGCTCGGGCAGCAGGAAATACAGTGCTCTAGAAGGGTATGGCACCAGTATTGGTCAATATGCTCCAGTGTTCTTGCCTGGAGAACCCCACCCCCCACCCCACTCCGGCTGAGAAGCCTGGCAAGCCACAGTCTACAGGGTCGCAAAGAGTTGGATAAGACCAAATTGACCCTGCGTGTATAGACTCAAGAATTTATTTTTGCCTGTGGCAGCTCTGTCCCAGTGAGAGTTAAGCATGAAGGTGGTGCAGCTGCTTGTCTTGAGGGGATCCTGGTGGCTCCAAGTGTGGAGGGACATGGTCTGCCTCCTCCCCAGGAGTTGTGGTCCTATCTTGAGTCTTTCTTTGAGCCTTTTGTAGCTGGCGATCAGAAGGACTCTGTGGCCAGTCTTTCTCTGTAGCTCTGCCCGTTCAAGCACTTAGAGGGCTCCCTTGCCCAGGGTACTTCTCTATTGTTCAGCACGTTAGGCACATAGAGGGCCCCCCTGGCTGGGGTCCTACTCTGTAGTTCAGTCTGTCAGGCGTTTGATGGGCCAGCCTCTCTATTGTTCATCTTTGATGCTGGCATGTGGAGAGAGAGAGGCTATGGTGATGGCTCCAACTCCTACTCAGCAGTATGATACAGCAGCGTGACTCAGCAGTATCGCCTTGCTTCCACGGCTGCCCGGCTTTCCTCCATAGGCATTTCGAACCACAGTCTTCTCCCCACATCCCCTCGACCCATCTCTCTGCAGTCAACAGCAGCCCTCACCCTGGGATTGTTCCCCAATCCCTAAACTCCAGCTCCCAGCCACCGTGCCTCCCAGGGGACCAGTGTTCCCGTCCAGGGTATGTGTGGCTGTGGCAAGGACTGTCTGATTCTCATTCCGTTTAGGCTGCCACAGATCAGCTGTTTCACCCTCAGCCTTAAATGTTTCTCCTCTCACTCAGAGAGTTGCCCTGATGTGGGGATTGGACCCCAGCTTCAATCCCCACCCCTCGGTCAGGTCAAGTCCTACTAACACTCCTGTTTTCCCCTCTAGTTCCTTTGTCCTACCAAATTTTGTGTGGCTTATATATTCTTTTCCACCGGTCAGGTCCTCCTGTCTGCTGTTAGTTGGTGTTCTACATGCACTTCTGTGTCTGAAGGTGTATTCCTGATGTGTCCGTGGAGAGAGATGTACTCCACATCCACCTACTCCTCTGCCATCTTGTTCTTCTCTGCCACTTTCGAATCAGATTTTTTAAAATTTATATGAGTTTTTATACAGTTAAGATATCAACCTTTAACTCAATAGAAGATTTGCAGTTTGTTTGTTTTTTTTTTTTTCTCCCATTCTGTAGGCTGCTTTTTTGTTACTTTTGAAAGGGAGCTTCTTAGTTTGACAATGTGTCACTTGGAGATTTTTGCCTTGCTGCTTGTGTTTTTGGTATGTTTTCCCAAAACTCATTTCTAAGACCAGTGTCAAGGAGTTTTTTTTCCTGATATTTTCTTCTAAAAGTTTTAATCTTATGTCTTATGATTGAATTTTTAATTCTTTCCAAGTTAATTTTTTTGAGTGGTTTAAGATAGGATACCAATTTCATTCTCTTGTAACTGGCTGTCCAGCTTTTTCATCACTGTTTTTGAAGAGACTATGCTTTCTCTGTCTTATCTTTTTGGCTTCTTCATTAAAATTAATTGTTCGATATGCATGTGTTTATTTCTGGGCTCTCTGTTCTGTTCTTTTGATCATTGTATTTGTTTTAGGTTTCTACCATCCTGATTTGATTTCTGTAGTTTTGCTATTTGGTTGAAGTCAGGAATTGTGATGACTCCAACTTCAAGTATTTTTCTAAGAATTATTTGTCAATATTTTGGTGTCATACAAATCTTAGGATTTCTCTCCTAATTCTGTGAAAAATGCCACTAGAATTGGATTAAGCATGGCATTGAATCTGTAGATAGCTTTGGGCAATATGGACATTTAACAGTATTAATTCCTCCACTCTAAGAACATGGAATATATTTCTGTTTATTTGTATTTTCTACAGTTTTGCTCATCAACTGTCTTAGAGACTTTATGTATAGATATTTCATCTCATTTATTAAATTCATTCCTAATATTTTACTATTTTTGGTGCAATTGTATAGGGGATTATTACCTAAGTTTTTCTTTCGGAAAATTTCTTGTTAGTGCATAAAGATGCATCTGATTTTTGTAGCTGATTTTGTATCTTGCAACTTTATTGATTTCATTTATTCTAACAGCTTTTTTGTGTACTCTTTAGGGTTTTCTATATATAATATCATGTCATCGCAAATAGAGCTTTACTTCTTCCTTTATGATTCACTTACCATTTCTTTGTCTTGCCTGCTGCCGCCGCTGCTGCTAAGTCACTTCAGTCGTGTCCGACTCTGTGTGATCCCATAGATGGCAGCCCACCAGGCTCCCCCGTCCCTGGGATTCTCCAGGCAAGAACACTGGAGTGGGTTGCCATTTCCTTCTCCAATGCATGAAAGTGAAAAGTGAAAGTGAAGTCACTCAGTCGTGTCAGACTCGTAGTGACCCCATGGACTGCAGCCCACCAGGCTCCTCTGTCCATGGGATTTTCCAGGCAAGAGTACTAGAGTGGGGTGCCATTGCCTTCTCGATCTTTGTCTTGCCTAATTGCCAGCAAAAAGTACCACTTTGAATAAAATTGGTCAGAATACACATCCTTGCCCTGTACCTGATCATAGAAGAAAACTTTTCAACATTTAACTACTAAGTATAATGTTAACTTTTCAACATTTAACTACTAAGTATAATGTTAGTTGTGGGCTTCTTATAAATGTTGTTTATTATTTGAGGTATGGCCCTTCTAGGGGTTTCCCTGGTGGCTCAATGGTAAAGAGTCCACCTGCCCACACAGGAGATGTGGATTCAGTCCCCAGATTGGGAAGATCCCCTGGAGAAGGAAATGGCAACCCACCATAGTATTCTTTCCTGGAAACTCCCATGGACAGAGGAGCCTGTGTGTCGAGAGTCTGGGGTCCTGTTAAGTCCTGGGGTCACAAAAAGTCTGACAAGACAGCAAATAAACAAAAACATAAATGTCTCTTCCATACCTCATTATTGGCAGTTTTATCATAAACAAATGTTGAATTTGTTAGGTGCTTTTCTGTATCATTTGAGATGATCATATTACTTTTACCCTCCATTTTGTTAATGTGGTATATCATATTGATTGATTTGCAGAGTGTTGATTCATCCTTTCATCACTGATGTAAGTCCCATAATTAATTAATTATGACATGCAGTCCTTTCAATGTATAGTTGAAATTGTTATTCTAAGAGTTTGGGGATTTTTTCATCTACATTTCATTAAAGATATTATACTGTAATTTTCATGCACTGACATTGCCTGGTTTTGGTACCAGGGTGGAGTTGGCCTTCTAAAATTAGCTTGGAACTGTTCTTTCCTTCACGAGTTTTTTGAAGAGCTTGTGAAGTGCTGGTGTAAATTCTTTAAATGTTCAGTAGAGTTCATCAATGAAGCCTTCTGAGAGTGGACTTTTCTTTGGGAATTTATTGATTACTGATTCAGTTTCCCTATTACTAATGTGTATGTTCAGATTTTGTACTTCTCATGATTTATTCTTAGTAGGTTGAAAGTTTCTAGGAATTCATGCAACTCTTGTAGGTTGTACAATGTATTCATGTATAATTGTTCATAGCAGAATCTTATGATCCTTTTGTATTTATGTAATATCAATTATAATGTCTTCACTGTCTTCACTTTCACTTATAATTTTGAATACTTTTTATTTAGTTAGTTTAGGTAAGGGTATTTTTTTTTAAGTCAGCTCTTATTTTTTTTCTATTGTCTTTTTATATTGGAGTATATAATTGCCTTACAATGTTGCTAGTTTCTGCTGTACAACAAAATGAGTCAGTTATATGTAAACACATATGTCCCCTCCCACTCCCCCTATTGTCTTTTTAGTTTTTAGTTCTGCTCTCTTTATTTCTTTCTTTTACTAATTTGGGCTTAATTTGTTGTTCTTTTTCTAGTTCTTTAAAGTGTAAAATTAGATTGCTCTTTGAGATCTTTGTTTTTTTCTCCCCCTGTAGACATTTATTGCTATATTTTAAACTGCTTTTGTTGAATCCTGTAAGTTTTGATAACTTGTGTATTCATTTTTCAGACTTTCTATGCTGTTCATTACATCTACAGGATTTACTTATATCTGGAAATCTGGACCTTTTGACCTTTACCCATTTTGTGCCCCCCCCACTTCAGTCTATTCCTGTATGTATGAATTGTGTATGTGTGTGTGTGTGTGTGTGTGTGTGTGTGTGTGTGTGTGTTTTAGGTTCTACTTATAAGTGAGATCATACAGTGTGTGTATTTCTCTGACTTATCTCAAGAGAGTACACTCCACACCCATTCATGTTGTTGCAAATAGAAGGATGTTTTTCTTTGAATGACATTGAATAGAAAATGAGATAAGATAAATACTATCCTATTGTGTATATATACAACATTTTTAATCCATTCATACATGGACACAAGTTGTTTCCATGTCTCAGCTATATGAATAATACTGCAATGAAAATGGGGATACTGATATCTCTTTGAGTTAGAGTTTTTGTTTCCTTTGAATAAAATATCAGAAGTGGAACTGTTGCATCATATGGTAGTTTTATTGTTGATCTAATTTTTAGGAACTCTGCATACTGTTTTCCTTGGTATCTGCACCAATTTACACTACCATTGACATCACATGGGGATTCCCTTTGCTCCACATCCTTACCAACAGTTGTTGCTTCTTATATTTTTAGTAATAGTCATTCTAACAGATGTGAGCTGATAGTCCACTGTGATTTCGATTTGCATTTTCCTGATAATTAGTAATGACTTTTCATATTGGTAATGCAATCCACAAGGGACTTGTTTGGTGAATATTAAAATAACTCTTCTAGCTAAATAATGAAACAACAGATAATCCATTAAAATAAGATACATAATTTAAACAAAAGCTATCACTAATTAAGATGTTCAAATGCCCAAGAAGTATATGAAAAGATGCATAACATCATTAATCATTATGAATGGTCAAACCTCAGCTAAAAGACGTCACTTCACATACATTTAAAATGTTAAACAATACCAAGCATAAGAATGTATAGCAACTGGAACTCTAGTGAATTGCTGCCATCACCATTGTGTAATATCAGTACCACTTAGGAAAAGCACTTGGCAGCTTCTTAAAATTTAAATATATACTATAGGATCCAGAAACTTCATTCTTAGATATTTACTCAGAAAAAAGGAAAACAGGTATCCCTCAAAAGACTTTTACATAAATGTTCAGAGCAGCTTTATTGATAAAAATTAAACTCTTAAAATGATTCAAATGTTCATCTACAGGTGAAATGATAAATTATGATTATTCTTAAAATGAAAAGTATTAAGCAAGTAAAAGGAAGAAACTATTGGTGCATGCAAAATTGATGAGTTTTAAAAATTATATTGGGCCAAAGAAATCTAAATAAGAGAGAAATAAGCCAAGTATATGATTTCATTAATATAAAACTGTACAAGCAAAAATTACCAAATATAGTGACAGAAATCAAGTCTTATATGAAATATGAGTTATGGTATGTGGGTAATTGCAATGTATATGAGTGAAGTTCTTAGCATGGTTTTATGGGTTTAAACTCTATCAAAAGTCATTACATTGTACACTGAAAAATAGATGAATGTACTGTTCAGTAATATAACACCTTGAATAAAAAACATGTGGAGAAAAATTAAATGAGAGTAAAGAAGAATGGTTTTTTTACATCAGGAGTGAGGGAGATCACATAAAGTCAGTCATTCAAGAACTTTCTGTCTCTGAAGACTAAATTCTTCATTTTATTTTCAATACTGAGCAAGCACTTATTAAATGGCCATTCTAGGAGATACTACCCCATACATTGTCTCATTTAATTCTTTCCTTCTTTCTAAGAATTAATTATTATCACTTTTTAATGCAAGTGGAAATGTTGACTTCAGAGTTTAAATAAGAGGCCCAAAGATACATAGTTCACAGCTGGGAGGTGGTTAACTACACAGATGATTCTACCACCTCCTACCCCTTACTTAAGCTGATGTTGCAAGAAAATGCGGTCTTCCACTGTGAGCTGTTGAAGGAGCTCTGTATCTTTCATATGAACTAGCTGGGTCTTGCTTACATGAGGAAAGGAACCAGAATCAAAAGTTTTATGAGGGAATTTGGGATGTGGACTTAGAGTCTGTTAGACTGTTTTTACTGCTTTGATAATGAAGAGTATTATGTCATGTTATCTGTGAAGCATAATGTAGAATTCCTTTTTCCACAATGAAACTGGAGTTTTCTTTCACATTACTGCTCAGATATTATTGACCTTCCTTTAACATTAGCATAAAAATTGGAGGCCAAATCACATTTATCAACCATCTATTGTAAATTCCTCCCCAGAATATAGCCTAATAATCACTCTATTTTTATTCATTCTATATAGCACTCTGCACACTTGGGCATGCCTAATATATGTTAAAGAATAAAAATAGTAAGCACTGAATGAGAGTAATTCATGCTTTGTTGTATCTTCTCTCTGAAGTGTTTATTAATAAACCATTAAAAGCAAAGTACAAGGAGCAGTTCATTTAATGCTCTTATAAATATGGATTGTCCCTTTAATTTTTAAAAACATTTTAACTTTCAGATACTACTATCTTTCCAATATGAAAAATAAACCAAACAGATGAGCAGATGCATTAAATAAGTATACTGTTTTTAAAATCCTAAGTCTGTTTACATAATGCCTTCTATTCTTCCTATACTTTGGTGAACATTTAAATTTTATAGGCCTTTAAAGTATTATTTTTGTTATTATTATTAATATTTCTATACTGGAGTGTATAGAGTCTTAAAGTGGTGAGATATATCCTTATCTAAATAATTTCTTACCAAAAGAAGCTGAATAATATTATAAAAAATTGAAAACAATAAACAATTAAAAATAGAAAACTGCTTCATTTGAAAGCCAGTGATTTCCATAAATATGTATATAATATTGAACATAATGATGATCTCTTCTTTGAATATTTTGTCAAATATTGTCATGAAATATCTTGTCACAGCCCACATAACCAAAATGTACCATAAGGAAGTCTTTTGAAATGTAATATGTTCTAAATTCGTTAGATTTTGTAGAACATTTAGGCATATTTGATGAATAAATCTAAGCCAAGGAAGAAAAGCAGCATTTTTGATGTTAGGCAAATGCCATTGTCCACTGAATGAGTCAAAATAATGGAATTAAAATTCTGATTTTGTCACTCACTAGCTGTTTTACTTGGGCTAGTTATTTTTACCACCTTGAACAGTTCTTTCATCGTTTGAAGAGAAAGAGTAATATGAAATAGACTAAAAGGGCTGTTTAAAGAATTAAATAATATGATATTTTAAAATATTTGTGAAATCACTAGAATACTACAAGGCAAAATGTATTTATGTCAATTGAATTAAACAATTCAATATTTCTATCATTCATATATTATTTACCTATATGAACTGTTTTGCTATAGTAGGATCTGATTTTTCTATGCACACGACCTCTTTCATCTATGTTCTGTCTATACATGTTCTATTCACTAACCGTTGAGTATCTTCTCCTTTCTCTATCTGTTCAAATCTCAATCTGTCACAAAAATGCACCATAGTATACAGTCCTTCACAAAGTCATCAAAGTCCATGGAAACCTACAGTGGTATCTCTGTTCTCCAAATTAATAGCTCTGACTTAAATTCCTTCATTTAAAAGATATACTTAAAAGATATAGTCATGCTTTTTTCCTCTCAATAAATTGTTAACATTTAGAGATGTGACCCCAATTAAGTATAAAGTAATAAAGTAATTTATTATAGGAAACATGATCGTGGGCCAACTCTCACATATAATCGTATATGATTTTTTTTCCCCATGATCACTAATTAATAGGTTGTAGACTGCATATGGCACTAGCCTCACAAGTGATAAGGACCGGGATAGAAAATTGATTCAAGTGAGTCAATCAAGAATCTATACGTTCAAGTGGAACACATAGAGTAACTTTCAGAGAGAAAAGAATGAATATGACTACAAAAAAAAGAAAAACTTCAGACTGTCATTAAGAGGAATGGAGGGAAGGAATGGGGGGTTTTGCTTGGGGGAGGTATTCTTTAAAATCCTTATATATACATTCAGTATACTCTGCTATATACTTTCAACATACCCCTCCTTTATAGCCCATTTAGTTTAACTACCTTGAACCAAATAATCTATATCTCAGAAATTTCTGAAATGCATTCTTTGAGTAAACTGAAGTAGGTATACTCATGTCTCAGACAGTATTAATTATTCCTTCAAAGAGGATCAAAAAAGAAAAGTAATATCAGAGAGATGGTTGTCAAACATCATCATTCATTCACACTCCTTCTTACTTAAATACTATTTTGAAAAAAAAACAGGTACATGCCTCATCAGCCACATATTTCCTAGCCTCCCTTGTCATCCAGTGTGGCAATGAGATGAAGTGATACAGTTTTTGGTGGTGGAATATGAACAGAAACGATGAGTATCATTTCTACGCCAGCACTTTCAAACAGTGGACACACTCCTCCCACCATGTGCCTTTTCCAGAAGCTAATATGTGGAGGCCGAGGATGTAACTCTGGTCATACCACCAGATATGGGATGACAGAGAAATAGGATAGAAAGAACTTGAGGGCATAAATGATCTGAGAGAGCAGAGACATCCAGACTTGGGATACTCACTTGGATCATTTTTAGTACATATGTGAGATATATATCTATCTAATCCTTTAGATCTTACTGTCTCATTCACAAGCAACTTAACTGTCCTTTACTAAAACAGAAGTCATGATATTTTTATCATGGAAATACTATTGTTTTCATGAATTCACTGCATTCCTCAAAAAAGTCTAGTACACTGGGAGACAAAATGAGACTTATAGAGGGGTTAGTATTGGAGACATGAACCATGATTGAACAGAGGCCCAATCATTGAGGGCCTGCTAAGAGTCAGTGTTTCCCCTTATTCAATTTCCCTCCTACGTTACGAAGTTCTATTATATCAGCCTCACCCACACACACGTTGTGATTGTCTTCTGTCCTTAGCTGAAGAGTTTATAAATAAATTCACATACATTAACCCATTTGTTTCTCATTCTAATCTCTTAAATTGCTGAGACTACAGGATATGTTGATTATTCTCTATTCTCCCCTTTGCCTAATTCATTCTTTGCCTCCCTTTGAGCCCTGTAAGCCAGAAGGAGGCAATGGCAAGAACTTGGTTTAGGGAGAAAAGAGCAGTCAGGGTTTTCATTTCCAACTCTGTTCCTGCTTAGTCATGGTGTCACTTACTTAGATGCGTCCTTCCTTGAAATAATCTTCTGCTATGTCGCTCAGATTTATAGATCTGCTTCCACTGGTCTCCAACTCCTTTGTCTGCTTGTTCCATCAATCACAATGATGATAACAGCTTTCCTCCTTGGTTAGATTTTTTGTGCCTCATCACCCCTTGTTTATTTTTAACTCTAAATATATCTCCATAAATTGTTACTGTGTTAATGTCTCTTTAACAGTTTTGTTTCTTGCTACTATAATAGACTGCCCCCATTTTACAGATAGGGAAACACAGGTACAGAAATATCAACACCCCAAGTTTACTTTAAAAAGTGACATATTAAGGATTTGAATCAGGACAGTCTCATGTGGTATCTGTGTAGTGAATGTAGGTAATGGTGCCTACAGGTATCTATGCATGGAGGCTGCATAGAATTGGTCAGAAAGACCTTGAAAATAAATATGTGACATTCTGAGAGTTAAACTTTAAATCATCACAATGTGAGCCAGAAGAGAGTTTGGAACATTTTCAGTAAACAGATACAGTGTTCCAATTTTAAATGGAAGATAATGTAGGCAATCTTTAAAAATGGAACAAAAAAAAAAGAGAGTGTGTGTGTGTAATCTGCCTAGGCAAAAAGAAAAAGGAGTTCAATAAAGGAAATGATGACAAGCAGTGTCCAACCTTGGGTGTTCAGACTATTTTAAAATTTAGGCGCATTATTAAGATCATTCCAGGTGTGTAGGACAAAAGAGGTTACCTTATTCTGGTGCCATTAATCATTTAATACATCTCACTAACACCTTTTTTTCACATTAGATGCTCATCCAGCAACTTTACAATTTGATTTGTGTTTGTTACTCTGCCTATAGGGGAGTATGCACTAGTTTATGCAGACAACTGGTATGCTATACCTGTAGGTGTGTTTGCATTTTAAAATACAGGACAGAACAATATTCTGAATGATAAATCAGTCCTATGAGTTGGTTAATAGTTATCTGGCCCTTTAGGGTAGAATCGCTTTCAAGATCTGAGGCAATTGTATTTTTAAGCCTGTAAGGCAGAATGACATTCATTTCATTATAGCATTCAAATCTTTTTTTTTTTTTTTCAATTTGAGGATTGGAAAGAAAGGAGTAATATAAAGGCAATGTTTCCTACAATTAGCTGAGAATCATGTAAAAATGTTAGTGAAGAGAAATATTTCTCAGGAGATATCAGTTATCAGCATCATCCAAAAAAAGCACTTAAGACACAAGTATCTGATGCCACTTTCTTCTAGTCACTCAAGTTACCAGACAGTTCTCAAAGGATTAAGACTTTATAACCTAACATATAATTTGTCATAAGAACATACACAGACAACCAAACATGAGTACTGAAGCCAGCTTGACAGTAATATTTCTCAGGGTAAGGTAATATATTGTCATTCTGTTTTATAAACAAGTCTCTCATGAGTTTTATTTTATCAGATCATTCCTGAGGGAGCTGACTTGATCAACATTTTTCCTAATCCTAAAATGCTGAAACACAGATCCTGGACCCAGTATGAAATGGATTCCCAGGGAGACTCTATCTAACAACTTTGGTTCATCTGATTCTGATGCCTCTGCCTTTTTAGTTCTTAAGAGCCAGAACTTTGTAATCAGACAAGCCTGGGTTTGACTTTTTGATCTTGCCACTTCCCAGCTGTGTGGTGTTGGAGTTGTCTTCCTGTAGAAAAGGGGCATGCTGTTGCCTGTATATCAAGGTGTTCATAAAGATGAGATAAAATTGTGTGAGTCTGGCTTGTTGGAACACTTAGAGCAGCTATTATTATTATCATGGCCACTAAAACTCTGATAAACACTATTTAAACCTATCTTTGATCACTAGAAACTACCCCAGAATCTTGTGGAGTCTTGAATTAGCCTTGTGAATATTAATCATTATTTGACTCCAGATGTGTAGATGAACAACTGCATGGAGCTCTACAGTTAATAAATACTAGATACACAGCTTTTTATTAGATGTACATGCTTTTATAAAACTTAGGCTGAAATAATACTTGTTAGTAATGTATTTTTAATCACCAGATAATGGACAGAGATACTCAAAATTAACTACATACTTCAAAAATATTTCAGTGTAAAAGTATTTTTAAATCTGAGTCAGAAGAATTTCTTAAAACTACGGCAGACATATCTGAGCTATTTTAATTGCAAAGAGTTAGATTTTACAAGGAGGTTTGTAAGAAGGCATTTTCTTATAGAATGAATGTGTTGTTATTGGAGCTTCCCAGGTGGTAAAGAATGCACCTGCCAATACAAGAAACATGGGTTCCATCCCTGGGTCAGGAAGATCCCCTGGAGGAGGAAATGGCAACCCACTCTAGTATTCTTGTCTGAGAAATCCCATGGACAGAGGAGCCTGGTGGGCTGCAGTCCATGGGGTCTCAAAGAGTCCCACACAACTTAGCTACTGAGAATAAGCACAATGTTATTAGATACTAAATAATGTCTAGAATCTTTGGATTCAGGGATGAATGTGAGAAAAAGTATATAGTCTTAGGTTACATTGAATTTCATTTTATCTGCAACTTTGGTTATTTCCTTGAATTTCTATAGATAAGTTATACATAATTGTATAAAATTAAATGGGAAAAACAGACTTTAAACACGTAGAGATTTAGTTCCAAGGGTACTATTTATATATTTATCATTTACACTCTGACCTATTGTAGTGATCTAAGGAAATCATTCAGCTCTGCTAAAATTGTACCAGAGATGGATATGAGTTGGTCAGGCCATATGTATATAGTGAGAGACAGAGGAGGAAATAAGACTCTATGCAAGGTTAAAACTTAGCCCAGAGGATGCATGGCATATTTGAAAAACTGAAAGATATACTGGATACAAAGTATTAATAAAAGTAGGTAATATGAATCTGAGGATATAGACAGGGTCAGATCATAATGTATATAGACTCAATGAGACAAGATTTGCTGCAGGAAGACAAGGTCATGGTCTGGTTTAGGTGGGCTTATGATGATGGCCTGATTCAGTGTGTTGATGGACTTACATGAATGAATCAGAGAATATAGAAAAGGGGAAAATTTGAATAGTAAAATATTTTTAGTTGGGAACTATGTTTATTTATGCTTCTAACTTACGGATTAGATATTAAATCCAACTATCACTCACTAAAATTGTAAATAAAAAAGGCATTTATTTATTGGTCTCTTAGAAAACACCAAACCTTTGGAGCACAGGATTGAGTTGAATTACAAAACAAGAAAGGAAAAGAGAATCTTGAAAATATAAAAAAAAGATTATAACTTCAAAAATCATCCACTGCAGGAACCACAGGAAGAGACACAGAACTATTTGGCAGCATTAGTAAAATTAAAGAAGACGGTGGATCTATATTAACAGGCTAGGAATCATTCTAAGGACAGTCATGAGAGAAATGGGAGGGTGGATGAAGACATATCACTTGCATGCCCCCCCCCCCAAACACACACACCAGCTTAAAGTTGACAGTTGGGAAGAATAAAAATGGGAATTGATAGTGCCAAAAACTAAATTGGAAATATGCCTCAGTTACTAAAAATTTGCTGAAAAATCTCTATTTGTTTATTAAATTTTAAATATGATGGGAAATGTAATAAACCACATTGTCCTTATATTCTTGCAAATAGAGAAATTCCAGTATGACCTTCACAACCAGCCTCTAAAGCAGAACTTTATTCTGGTAGTCAGCAAAATTAAGTTTTCCTATTGTAAGAAAGACAAAAGTCTCTTCAATTATCCAGTATTTTAACATTCAATATAAGTGACTTGATTATATGTCTTATAAATGCCAACATGTCTTCAACTGGACTTAGACCTACTAAACAGAATATCACAGATTTTAAATATTCCCAAATTTGATAGATGATATTTTATAGAATTTATCATCTCTCTTGATCTTGAGATATATTGTTTTACTGTGAGGGAGAAAACAGGACCAGAATAACTGCCTAAAAATGACTGGTCAGGTTCACACACACACAAAAACCCTAAATGGCCAAAATCCAAATATCATTTAAGAAAAATTAAATCTGCCTGGCATGGCAATGACACAGCTACATCAAACTATATGAATTTGCCTTAAGAGTAATAGACCACTCAGGAGATCAATGAGTTTTCAACAACTAAGTGTTTAAAACACATACCCACAAATATAATATACGTGGATTTGGGAATACACAGTGATAATTAAATGTGTTTAGAGAAATGTATCAGAACTGATCACAAGGTTATCTGAATTGAAAATATTCAATGATACCTGAATTATTAGATATCACAGGAAAAGGCATTTAGGTCTTTTAAATAATTCATAATGTCTTTGTAATAAAAGTCTGTCATTGAAGTTCAGATGAGTAATTGTCCATGACCTTGGCTTGTATGGTGTCTGGCAGAGTGTCATGAATGCCATAAAATCTCCTAGTTAGTTACATATGAAATCAGTCTCTCTATTTCCTTATTTCAGGATCAGAATGCTCCGAACCATTTCAAAGGCAGATGACCTGAAATACAGAGAGCAACACAGACAGAGGCAAAAAGAGAGGGAGAGAATATAGCAACACAAGCATGTTATCTGACATATGCAGTAAAGAATAGCTTCTGAAGAAAACTTAAAAGCCCCTATGCCACCATTCCCCTACTACTTTATCTCCTTCCCACTGGCAGCTAACTAACTTTTATCAATTTGTATTTTCTGCTTCCCTGATACCTCATTCCATGTTGCTAAACATTTTAAACTTTCAATAATAAACTATTTCCTCCCTAATAAAAGTTAATTTTCACCATCTTGTTCCTCAGCCACTTCTCTTCCTTCATGATTCTAATACTTCTTTTTTGAGTCACTCTCTTGACTATAATTTTTACTTTGAACAATATTCTTAGAGTTTCCATATTTCACAAGAGCAAGAAAGCAGCTTTGAGGCGATTCTCTACTTCCTCACCTAATGGCAATAGATACCAACCATGGGAATTAAAACAAGTCCCCACAATATAGACCATGGGTAAGATGGAGGTGGAGATTTCCAAAAAATCCCCAGTTAAGATGTAAGTGATCAGAACGAGAGAGAGATCCAAACCTCACAGAATTACTGCCAATATCTATGATGGTGTAGCAGATCTCATGGGGAAAATGCAGGTCTCAGGCAGACCTAGAGGAAACCAGGGCCAGAGAACACCGCAAGTTGGACTCACACCCCCAGGAGAAAGTGACTTAATTTTTGAGGACAGTAGGACAGCAATGGAGTGCTTGAAAATGGCTTAAGGGGAAGAGGTATGATAAGGTACAGACAAAAAATGGAAAAGACGACCTGATATTAAAGAGACTGCCCATCATGTGAGCAACAGAAAAAGTTCTCGAGATCTTTAAATCTCTCCCCTCCTCCTCCAAGGGATCCAGAAAATCCTAAACATGTAAATATGAATTATTTAAATATGGATACATGTTTTTAAACCATTCATGACCATACAAAGATATCTTTAAAGATTAAAAGTAAATAATGCCATTTCCAGCAACATGGATGGGCCTAGAGATTATCCTACAGAGTAAAGTCAGAGAAAGACAAATTTATGATGTCACTGATATGTGCAAGCTGAAAAAAATGGAAAATGGTAAAAATTATTTAAAAAAGAGAAATAGAGTCACATATGTAGAAAACTTATGGGGGAAGGAGGGAGGGACACATTGGGAGGTTGGAATTGACGTACACACTAATATATATAAAATAACTAATAAGGACCTACTGTATAGCATAAGGAACTCTTCTCAATATTCTGTAATGACTTATCTGGGAAAACACTCTAAAAAAGAGTGGATATATGTATAATTGATGCTTAGTTGTACAGCAGAAACTGATGCAAAAATAAAATAATAAAAGCGGTTAGAAGAAAATAATAGATAAATAAATTTGGAGATTTTCAGCATGAAGAAAATAAATCACCAAAGAAAGGCCAAAATGAAGTAAAGAAAAAAATAACAAGCCATAGCTTCAATTTAAATATACATGCATTGGAACTATGAAAGAATAACAAAAAACTAGAGGAATTTGGAGAAAAATTCAAACATCCAGAATACTCATTTTTAATATCCCTTCGTTTATGTGACAAATATCTTTTAAGTCAATAATGATGTAATAAAATAAATAATTATCAGAAAAGAGATTCAGACAATTTTTTTGAAGTTTGTATAATCATGTAGGTAAAATAAAAACTAATATAAAATACTAAAAATAATGAGCTAGTTCTAAAACACATTAATGAAGATATGTTGATAGAAAGTAAAAAGGAAACAGAGGTATGTTAATCTGTCATTAACAGTAATATAATAATATAATTCCTATTTTCAAAACTTCTGTAATTTGTCCAATGATCTTCAAATATTCATGTTTTCAGAAAATATAGTTTGCATGTTTTTCCATTGTCACTAATAGTTGATCAAAGAACAGTTTGAAAAAATTTATTGTTGGACTTTTTTTAGCAGAAAGAAACTGATATGCAAATGAATAGCAAAATCATATATAAATGAGCTTGGCAGAAATTGCTTCAAGTCCCATTTCATAATAAATTCTAGAAATTGGTAGTGCAGTGCTGTCTTGGTCTCTGATGTCTTTGCTTCTTCTGGATTGTTTCCCTTGGCTTTTATATATCTTCATAGTTCAACATATGCTATCATACCTTGGAGATTTAAAAAAAACTTTCAAAACTGTTCTTTCTCAGGAGGAAAAGGAAACAGCAAGAGGAAGCGGCTAAATGACAGTAAACATGGAGATGATTTGTTGCTTTAGAATGAGTATCTAGGACTGGAAATTTAAGACAAACTTCTTTCATTGTTTCTCTGGTATCTTTGGAAATTTGATTCTTATTGTGTACCTATAACTCTCACTTTCCTCTGTGATGTTGTCATCGCAAAATTATTGGTCTTCTATTTAATTTCTGCTTTTCATTCTTCAAGGAGCAGTTTTAAATCTTGATAGCTCACTTTAAAAAGACTCATTTGGCCCCTTGAAAGTATTATAAAACTGTATCCCAGGGGAAAACATAATAACTCAGAAAAGCAAAGTCACATACAGAGAGCAGAAAAAACAGCCAGTTCTTTTGTATGCACATTTTATTTTGGATAACAGGGCTTCAAAGGTTGAGATGAACTCTGCCAAATTTCTCTTTCCAGTGCTCACAGTGCCCTGGCTCTTGTGGGAAGGTCCTTTACTTTACATCAGTAATCTGCAACATGGTCACACTACAGAACTGCATTAGAGTATTTCATGATCTGCATCTTTGGCTTTACAATTGCTGCAGTCATTGTTCATTTAAATTTGTTGTTTACAGAAAAGTCCACGTGGTACCACCAAGATTAGAGACACAAACTGAATCAGATGATAGTGTTAGTTGCTCAGTTGTATCCAACTCTGCGACCCCTGAGCTGTAGCCTGCCAGGCTCCTCTGTCCATGGAATTCTCTAGGCAAGAATACTGGAGTGGGTTCCCGTTCCCTTCAGGGGATCTTTCCAACCCAGGGATCGAACCCAGGTCTCCTGCATTACAGGCAGATTCTTTACCAACTGAGCCACCAGGGAAGTCAGATGATAGCTAGAATGATTTTGAAACATTACAGGTTTACTCTTGAAAGGATTACATGTGGCTGAGTCTGCGTATTTCCAGGCCAGTTATACAACTGAGTTCTCTAAAGTAATTTCCAAGGATAAAGTATTTATTAAAGATAAGTAATATATGTGCTATTGGGAAGCATATTTATGTGTATGCAATTAAATCTCAATGGTAGGGTAACTCTTTAGAAAATTAGACAAAGAAAAGATTTGAGGTAATTAAATTCTTGCTTACAGTATTGAAATTGCTGACACCTAATGATAATAAAAAGTAGATTAGGTGTTAGTAAATGTTATTATTGATCTAAAATCCTCTAAAAAGCATACCTTTGTTACCTACACTCAGATTTGATCACTCCTATCATACTGCCCTTGGGATTTGAATGAGTGGAATAAATTCTAGGAATTAAAAGAACACAAGAAAATTTTGTACTTCACTCAGTACTTTGGTTGTTTGTAGTAACATCAATATTTTAATTTTAAAACTCCCTTACAAGGGAGAATAAAGTAATTATGTTAATTATGTTATGAATTAATATTTTCAGTATAAATGAAATGCAATTATAAAATCAAGTAGATTAAATGAAAATACCATAGTTAAAATTAAACTAAAATATTATGAAATACTAATATCTGTGTACTAAAAATATATATTCTTACAAGAAAATATAGGGTAGGATAACTGTTTTGGAAATTAGACAAAACAAAGATTTGGGGTAATTAAATTCTTACTTATAGTAGAATGTTATCTTTATATACCACCAATTGAATATATTTACTTAGACAAAAGTTGTCAAGTGGTGTTAAGAGCCTTAGTTACATGTTTAAAGGCAAAATAGACACATTCATATGATACCAAAATATTACACAAATTGTAGAAATGATTTTTAGCTACAAGTTATATAATAAAGGTGTTAGAATGTTATAATAAAATAACCTATTTATGCATCACTAATGAATGGTCAGCCAGACATTTGTGTCTCATGCTATGATGTATTTTGAATTACAAAACAGCCCTAATTTCTCACTAAGACTTAAAAGATATTTTAGCTCATTTAATATATGGATACATCAAAACTTTAGAACTATGTCTGGTTTATGTGAGAAGAAGGCAATATAGAGATAGTTATACACCTCCATAATGTTGTCTTTGGTAATACCCATTAACCTCTCCAGTTTTCTCCAGTGGGTAACCCATTTTCATTAAAAGGAGTTATGTGTTAGGCTTTCTCAATTTCTTTTTTTTTAATTGAAGTATAGTTGATTTATAGTGTTAGTTTTTGGTGTACAGCAAATTGGTTCAGATATATTTGATATATTTTTTCCACCTTCTTTTCTACTATAGATTTTTTACAAGCTATTGAATGTAACTACCTATACTATACCTTTTAGGAACTTATTATTTATTTCATATGTAGTAGTTTGTATCTGCTAATCCAAATTCCTAATTTATCCTTTCTCTACTTTCCCATTTGGCAATCATGTTTGTTTTCTATGAGTCTGTTTCTGTTTTGTAAATAAGTTCATTTGTATCGTATTTTGGATTCTACATATAAGTGATATCATATTATTTGTTTCTGACTTACTTCACTTGGTTTGATAATCTTTAGGTTCATCCATGTTGCTGAAAATGGCTTTATTTTTTGCTGAGTAGTATTCTGTGTGTGTGTGTGTGTGTGTGTGTGTGTGTGTGTGTATGTGTGACATCTACTTGTCCGTTCACCTATGTATGGACATTAGGTTGCTTTCATATCCTAGCTATTGTAAATAGTACTGCTATGAGACTTGGGATGTGTATATCTTTCCAAGGTAGAGTTTTCTCTGAATGTATGCCCAGGAGTGGGACTGCTGGGTCATATGGTAACTCTAATTTTAATTTTCAAAGGAACATCCCATACTATTCTCCATAGTAGCTGCAACAGTTAAATTCCCACCAACAGTGTAGGGTGGGTTCCTTTTTCTCCATACTCTCTGGCCTTTATTATCTGTAGACCTTTTAAGGCTGGCTGTTCTGACCAGTGTGAAATGATGCTTCACTGTCATTTTTCAGGATTTTTTTATTTTTATTTTTGGCTGTCCTTGGTCCTCATTTCTGCACAGGCTTTCCTCTAGCTGCTGGCGAGCAGGGCTACTCTCTAGTTGCGGCGCACAGGTTTCTCATTGCGGTGGCTTCTCCTGTGCAGAGCATGGACTCTAGGGCATGCAGGCTTCAGTGGCTGAGGCATGTAGTCTTAGCAGTTGAGGCTCCTGGACTCTAGAACACAGGCTCCATAGTTTTGATTCAGGGGCTTAGTTGCTCTGAGCTATGTGAGATTTTCCTGGACCAGAGATCGAACCTGTGTATTCCCAGGCAGCCTCCTTATCACTGAGCCACCAAAGAAGTGCTTCATTGTAGGTTTGATTTGCACCTCTCTAATAATTAGCAATGCTGTGCATCTTTTCATGTGCCTATGGCCATTTGCATGCTTTATTTGGAGAAATGTCAATTTCTGTCTTCTGCCCATTTTTTAATTGTGTTTTTGTTGTTGTTATTGAGTTGAGTGAACAGTTGGAAGGACAAGGACAGTGTCTTTTCAACTTCTAACCTCAGAAATAATTTTGGCTCATAGTAAATGCTCAATACTTAGTGGTGAAGTGGAATAAAAATCCTTAACCTGTACACATGCCTTTTAAGTTTGAGGGAAAATTTGCATAACAAGTATTCTTATGAAGGAGATCATTGTTATAAGGGAAATCCTTCACACAGGATGAATGAATGGTATCATGTTCAAGTGCAAAAAGCTTAGTCTTGGTTTGAGTATTGTAACCACTGCTTATTAATTTTGTCTGAGGGCAGATCATTTATTGTACTCATCGGTGAACTGAGGATAATGATATTTATTTTACAGAATTTTGATAACATTACAGTCCAAATACAATTTATGGTTTATCTGTCTGGCTTTTTCTAACTCTTCCTTGCACAAACATACTCGCATAGCTACAGAATTTTGAAACAAGTTATCTCAGCATTTACAACCATTACAAACAAAAATGTTGATTATCCCAGTGTTATCTTAATCTATGGATAATCTCAATTTAATATACTATTAAAACTAGTAATAGGTTCTACCTTTGGCCAACATTCTAGTTAAAGATTATTATCAACATGCGAACTATGAATTATTTGCCCTCTGAAGCAATAGGCAGATAAAAATAAATTTAAAGAACAATGCAAATGTTATTCCATTTTAAAACTCATATTGATATCACCAAACAGCCCATAAATTGAGTGTCTATAAATAGACGTCAGAGATATGGCCCATATTTCTCAGATTCAGGAGAGTACCATCCTAGAATAGATAACTTGCTTTTATTTATCTTTTGTCATTTTTGCCTTACTTGGGAAACAAGGCCACTTAAACTTTACTCTTCAAGAATTAGTTAATCCTTCCAAGAGCCCAGAGGCCACACCTGATCCACTTTAGGCAGAGCTTTATACATCTTTTTAAATCATCTAGAATTCTCATTAGTCATTGTGGTGACAAATCATTTGCTTGTGGTATCAATGACTTGTTTGTACTCTCTTTAAAAAAAAAAAAAGAAAAAAAAAAAGTCACTTACCAGTCTGCAAGTACAATAGCCACATCCTTTTAAATTCAAAGCAATAACACTTTAGAAATTGCAGGAGACAATATAATTAACATTAAGGATAAAACTTTTGAGATAATGTAAGGGAAACCATGATAAACTCACAACTTTGAATTTCAGAAGTATGTTGCCATTTATCCTAATTTATTATTGATATTGATACAAAATGTGGGATGTGGTTTTCACTAATAATGAGAAGGAAAGAGAGATAAAGGAAATTTGAACAAAATTATAGAAAACACAATGGGAATTTTTTTTAAAAGTAAAATATTATAAACCAAAACATAAAATTAAATACATGCACAAACTTGAGTGTTATCATAATAAAAGTAAATTGGAGAATTACCTTGCATATTGGAAGAGTTAAAATTTCAGCAATGATCAAAGTTAAAGTAGTCAGATACAAAAAAGTGTGAGGTAAGCAAAATTATTTTAAGACAATAGAATTAAACAAAGAGCAGTATATGGCTTAAATAAAGCTATTTTATATTAATTAATTTAATTTATCAGTAACATGCATGATTTATGATTTTCAAATTGTAGTATTATCTAGCAAGTGGAATTTCCCTCTCTACCTGTAAGTTCTTGTAGATGGACTAAGAATAAATTTTATGTATTTATTTATTTATTTTTGACTGCACTGGGTCTTTGTTGTTGCAGACTTTTTTAGTTGCAGCAAGTGAGGTCTGCTCTTCATTGCAATGTGAGGGCTTCTCGTTGCAGTGACTTCTCTTGTTGCCTAGAATAGGCTTTAGTGCACAGATTCAGTAGTTAGGGTGCATAGGCCCTGATGCTCTGTGCCAAGTGGGATCTTCCTGGCCTAGGGATCGAACCCATGTCCCCGGCACTGGCAGGTGGATTCTTATCCATTATACCACCAAGGAAGTTCACTAAGAATAAAATTGACACAAGACAGATTATCAGGAGAGAAAGAAACAAATTTTGTGTGCGAGGAGGTTTCACAGAAGTAGGCCCTAGGAAGTTGACCAAGAAAGCAGGTTTTATAGTTTTTAGATAAACAAGAAATCTGTGAGGAATTAACAGAACGAAGAAGCTTAGATTTTGAATGTTCAATTAGCAAAGAATATAAGTGGAATTTGGGCTTGGGGTAGTAAATTAAAGAATAACAAGATTTGTTCATATAGGCTTCCCACACCAGATTCCCTGTCTCTGGTGATAAGAGTGCCCTTCCAGCTCCAGATGATGGGTGTGCATCTCTCACAGGAGAGATTTATTTCTTACTTTCAGAGAGACAATGACAAGGATCAGAGTGGCTCTCTTACACTGACTGTTTCTTAAGACTACTCAAGACTTAAGAATAGCTCATCTCTCTCAGAATTTTATAGCTAGGTAGTAAGTAAGTATTCATGTAAGATTGTATTAATTTTACCAACATCCTTGGTTATAAATACATGCATCCACATTTCTGTGAGTAATAATGGAGTCTACGGAGTGTAGTGTTTTCAGCTGTGAGTATCACTCTACCAAGAGTGGTCATACAGAATTTCACAAACCTTCAATATAATAATAAATATTACAATCCATATACTCTACAGTGGGATAAAAGCAATGCCACAAAGCAAGCAATCATTTCATTAAAATAAAAATCAACAAATAAATGAAAAGAAAAATGGAAAAAAAGGTATAATCAGATGAGGAAAAATGCTGAACGTCTTCAATAAAATAAAGAGCTAATTTTTGGAAGCAAAAACCTAAAAAGTACTGTGGAAAATATCAACAAAACACAAATACAGCCTGTCACTTATTAGCCAAAACAAGAGAAGAGGTGGCAATATCTATAAATCATGCAATTCATCTGCTGACATGAAGAAAACTAGAATCAGTAAATACATTTTATAATGGACAATATAGCTTACTAAGATAGCAAAACACTAAATGCATATTGAAAAAAATCATTGTTTTTAATATCAGTAACAAATAGCTAGAAAATCAAATTTAAAAGAATCTTAGCAGGGTCTGCAAGATAGTGGAACAGGTTATCTCCAGACCTTGCACCCCTACAAAAGCAATGACTTGAATTGGTGATGAATTTTATCAAATGCTTTTTCTGCATGGTTTTATGTAACTGTAAGTTTTGTTCTTTAGCATGTCAATATAGTGGATTACAGTTTTTTTTTAATTTAGTGTATAGAATGAAAATTGCATCCGTGGAATTAATTCTATCTTGGTCATATTGTACCTTATTTTTGTATGTATATATGCAGATTTCTATTTGATAATACTTTATTAATTAGAAGCATTGGCCTGTTGTTTATTTGATGTTGTTTCATTGGTTTCTCTCTATTGCTTTTTGTTGTTGTTGTTGTTTTGTTTGTTTTCAGTGTTGCTGACTTGTGCTCTTATTACCTCCTTTCCTCTCCTGGGTTGAGGTTATTTTGCTCTTTATTTTTTAAGTTCTTAAGGTGGGAACTTAGATTATTGATTTAAGACTTTATTCTGAGTTGTACACTTATGGCTATAAATTTCCCTTGCAGTATTGCTTTAGCTGTGTCACAGAAATTTTGGTGTATTGCATTTTAACTGTCATTTATTTCAGTATATTTAAAAGTTTTTCTTGATTATTCCTCTTTGATGCATGGATTACTTAGAAGTGTGATGTATAGTTTCCAAGTGTTAGGAGTTTTTTCCATTTATCTTTCTGTAACTAATTTCTAGTTTGATTACATCATGGAGAAAACATGGCATGTGACTTCATTATTGTAAATTTGTTTAGATTTGTTTTCTTGTCTAAGATATGGTCTATCTTGGTATATGTTCTGTAAAAACTTGAAAAGAATGTGCATTTTGCTGTCACTGGATGAGATGTTATAAAAATATTGCTTCAGTTCCATTGGTTGATAAGTTGGTAATGTTGAGTTCTTTCATATTTTTACTGATTCTCTGTCTAGTTGCTCTATCTTTTGTTGAGTGAGAAGTATGAAGTCTCCAGCTATACTTGTGGGTTAGTTTATTTTTCATTTGTGCATTTATTTGTTGGTATTTCTAAGTTGTCAGATTCCTCAGGTCCAAGTCTAGGTTATATACAGTGAAAACAGAACCCAAAATACTCCTTTTATTCCTGGGGAATTTTAAACCTCGGGAACCTGGGGACCCTAGTCAATTTATTTCTTTTCTCCATATTTCAGAGACATCTTTTATTCATTTTATATATTATGTTAATGTTTCTTAGCTATACATAGAAGGATAGGAAAAAAGTTGTCTATGCCTCCTTTCTAGAATAGGAAGTCCTTCATCTCTTTATTTTTACTTTCTAGGTATAATGTACAGCAACCCCATAAAAAAACAGTTTACTGTCATTTTAAAGAAACATTTGTCAACTTTGATCAAGTTAGAATTATATGAAAGTCATAAAACATTACCAGCATCTTGATAATCTCCTTAAATATTCTGATATGTAGTTTTGAGTTTTTGCCTGGAAATTAGGATGTATAAAAACTTTCCTTATAAATCTAGGCTGCTTCCAAGTTCTAGCTATTATAAATAGTGCTGCCACAAACAGATGGATACATGTGTTTTTTTCAATTTTGGTTTGTTCAGGGTATATGCCTAGGGGTGGGATTGCTGGGTCACATGGTGGTTTTATTCCTAGTTTTTTAAGGAATCTCCATACTGTCTTCCACAGTGGCTGTATCAATTTACATTCCCACCAACAGTGCAAGAGTGTTCCCTTTTCTCCACAGCTCTCTCCAGCATTTATTGTTTGTAGACTTATTGATAATGGCCATTCTGACTGGTGTGAGATGACCATTGACAAATGAATGGATAAAGAAGTTTTGGTACATATACACAATGGAATATTACTCAGCTATAGAAAGCAACACATTTGAGTCAGTTCTGATGTGGTGGATAAACCTAGAACCTATTATACAGAGTGAAGTGAGTCAGAAAGAGAAAGATATATATTGTATTCTAACGCATATAACAGAATCTAGAAAAATGGTACTGAAGAATTTATTTACAGGGCAGCGATGGAGAAACAGACATAGAGAATAGACTTGTGGACATGGGGAGAGGGGAGGAGAGGCTGAGACATATGGAAAGAGTAACATGGAAGCTTACATTACCATATGTAAAATAGATAGCCAACGGGAATTTGCTGTGTGGCTCAGGAAATTCAAACAGGGGCTCTGTGTCAATCTAGAGGGGTGGGATAGGGAGGGAGGTGGGAGGGGGTTCAAAAGGGAGGGGATATATGTATACCTATGGCTGATTCATGTTGAGGTTTGACAGAAAGCAACAAAATTCTGTAAAGCAATCATTCTTCAATGAAAAATAAATTAAAAAGGAAAAAAACACTTTCCTTATAAATCAAGTGGAAAAAAAAGGTGGAGGGTTGCTATTTTAAGTAACTTATGTAATAATGAAATATAAGAATCCTGACATGATCCAACTAACTGAATCTCTCTGTCTGGTATGAGATTCTAGACCAATAACCTTGAATTACCAGAGTATCACCACTCAGCCTGAGTCACTGATGGATGGCTTCCTGTTGGTACTGTTTTATCATTTTCCTTCCAAACTGAGAGAAAAACACTTTTATAAAATTCCATATATATAAACATCAGCAGAATGGTGGAATAGGAGACTACTACTGATACTCTCTCCTCCTTGGACTCACCAGATATATTTATAGATCAGCACCATCTGAGAAAAAGTAAGTCCAGAAACTACTGTGTGACTCCTATACATTGGACAACTGAGAAAATACCCATATTGAAACAGGTAAGCAAAGATTAGACATACCCTGGCCACAAATCCCACCCCTGGGACAGTGCCAGGCAATCAAGAGAGAATTTCTAACCCTCAGCATCTCCCTGGCACATTAGCCCCTAACTTTTATGAGCCACCTGAGGAACTGTCTCCTAAATCCCCTAGCATGAAGGCCAATGGAGCTTGGCATTTGTGAGTCCCCAGTGACCACAAGAGTCTGCCTGCAATTCAGAGACCCAGGTTCAATCCCTGGATTGGGAAGATCCCCTGGAGAAGGACATGGCAACCCACTCCAGTATTCTTGCCTGGAGAATCCCATGGACAGAGGAGCCTGGCGGGCTACAGTCCATGAAGCCGCAAAGAGTCAGACACAACAGAGCAACTAACACTTTCACTTACAAGGACCACATAAAACAAATAGGCTGTTTTTAAAGTCATTTTTTTAGAGAAGAGATAAAATTGCCAACAGGTATATGAAAACATGTTCAACATCACTAATCATCAGGGAAATGCAAACAAGAAACAAAATGAGTTATCACTTCATACCTGTTGACATGGCTGTTCTCAAAAAGCAAAAGATAATAAGTGTTCATAAGGATATGGAGAAAAGAGGATCCTTGCATACTGTTGATAGGGATGTAAATTGGTACAACCACTGTGGAAAACAGTATAGAAGTTCCTTAAGAAATTAAAAACAGAATTGATCCAACAATTTCACTTCCAGATATTTATCCAAAGGAAATGAAAACATTAACTTGAAAAGATAACTGTACCTCCATGTTCATTACAGCCTTATTCACAGTAGCCAAAATATAAAAACAAGCTTGTGTCCATTGGTGAATGCATAAAGAAAATATAGGGTTTATGTGTGTGTGTGTGTGTGTGTGTATACATATACATATATAAGCTATCATTCAAGCTTTAAAAAGAAGCAAATCCTAACATTTCCAACAACATGGATGAATTTGGAGCACATTATGCTAAGTGAAATAAACCAGACATAGAAAAACAAAGATTGTACACTCATACTACTATGTGGAATATTTTAAAAATTAAGTACAATAAAACTTAACTTATAGTAACAGAGATTAGAATAGTGGTTACCAGAGGCTGAGATATAGGGGAAAAGAAATTAAAAAATAATACTAATGAAGAGAGAAAATAGAATGGTGTTTTCCAGGGTTGAGGGGATAGAGTCATGGGGATTTATTTATTCCTTCAGAGTTTCTGTTTTGCAAAATGAAAATCTTTCTGGATAATGATGGTGATGATAGTCACACAGCAAAGTGAATATCTTTAACATCACTGAGCTCCACATTTAAAAATGATTCAGAGAGTAAGTTTTATGTTCTCTGTATTTATATGTGTGTGCACCTGTGTATACACACATATTTCCTTGTTACAATCTGATACTCAGTTTGGTATCTATGATTTCCTTAACAATATTTATCATAATTTTATTTAATTTGGGCAGTTAAATGAATACATGTCTGAAATTATAGGCTATTTAAAAATGTAAAATATCATGTATGTGAAAATTCTAAGTTTCAGACATCTCTCTTTTTGACATATCTGTTCAGCAGCCAAATAGTCTTTGGTCTTTGGTACCAAAAAGTTCTTTTGAAGTTAAAGCGTTAACAGCAAGACTTTGATTCTCTAATCAGGGGAAAATGTCATATAAATGTAATACCCATGGGATCTGAGCTTTGGCATATGTAATATAAATCAGCGGGTAGTCTTTTCTACTGGATCGTGTTTTGGTGATATTTGTGCAAAAAGAGGCAACACGGTGAATAACTTGGTATTTATAGTGACTGCCATGTTTATACATTTGTATAGACTCTCTGTATATCTAAAATATACATTTTTTCTCTTCTTTCTTACTGGAGAGCAACCAGTAACGTTCAGATCCTTGTAAGTTAAGCTAATGCTGGTAAAATAACAGGTAATTTTGGAAACAGTAGTTTAAAAAGAAGTCAAAGTTTATTTCTCTCCCAGTAAAGTCTCCGTTTTTGACTGCATACGGCAGTCATTCCGGCTTCCCAGGTGGCGCAGTGGTAAAGTGTCTGCCTGCCAAGGCTGAAGATGCAGGTTCCATCTCTGGGCCGGGAAGATCCCCTGGAGTAGGAAATGACAACCCCCTCCGGTACTCTCGCCTGGAAAGCCCCATGGACAGAGGAGACTGGTGGGCTCCTGTCCAAGGGGTCGCAGAGAGTCATACAGGACTGAGCAGGCACACACACACACAAGTTAGTCATTCAGGTACCCAAACTGACAAGAAATTTGCCATTTTCAACAAAGTTTTCCTGTACCAGGAGAAGGGGGAAAAAAGTGGGGAGTTATGTGAAAAATTTCATGTAATGAACTAAAAGTGGGAGAGTGTACATTTCCTACACCCATGCCCCATAGCTTCAAAATCCTAATTACATGCCCACACCTAAATTTAAAATATGCATTAATTAGCAGCTAGTCAGTCTCAACTTTTCTTTGTCCTATAACGTATATTGTGTTATCTTATATTCACAACATCCAATAAAATTAAATGTTATAGGTGAGAAAGCTGAGGCTTGAAGAGATTAAGTAGATGTCCAATACCATTAAACTAGTAAATAGTAGAAATGGGAGCCCAGAATTTTCTAAGTCTAAAAATCATACTATCTCAGATAAAACGTGAAATTTCATTTACAGAGAATTTTGTCATAGAAAAGTGAAGAGGGCTAATGTATGATTTCTAATTACCTAAACATTAAAAACTCTTTTGTTTGGATGTTGTATAATATTAAGAATTTTATGGTGTTCCCTATAACATTTCTTCCTTAATATGATAAGATAAATCTGTGTTATCAACTTGAGAAATAAAATTGTATCCCCAAAGCAAACTTTTTCTCCATGCAAACTTTTGAGGCTGTGGCAGATTTTTCTGGCTCTTAAAACACGTGGTTGCCTTTGTTGATCAAGGCAAAACTACAGGTTGGGGAGACTTAGCAAGGTATTGAAATTTGTCAGCTCATTCTTCAATCTAAGTGGAAAGGATAGTGCTCTAAATAATATGATATTCTTACTGATATAATCTTATAATTTTGCTAATGTAATTATACTTTGATCATGGATTCTTCTGGTTAATGTCAGTAAAATTATGAAGGCACTATCTTAGATGTCATAAATCATCTGTTGGAATAGTTAGAAAAAATAATGAGATTAAAAAGATGGTTCATTTTATCATTATTAATAAATAATAACTCATTTATTTGTGGCAATGAAAAAGAAGTACAAATAGAATTGAGTGTTCATTATGCTCAGAGCTTACAAAGATATATTTATATTTGCATCTTAATTGTGATGATAACATTGCACCCAAGTATTTACTAGAAAATGTGCAGAGTATCAAAACACTAGTGAGGAACAGTTTTATGTTTTTTTGTGAAATACAAAAGGTAAACATTTGAGAGTGACATCTTAGTGATGTCTAGAGTGATGACTTAGCTTCCCTAAATCCCAGGCTGTTTGATTATTTTTAATGGTCCATTGGTAAATAAAATTTAAAAGTTGACCCAGTTACGTTCATCAATAAAATTAAACTGGCTTTTTCCAAACATATCAAATAAATTCTGTTTACCTCTTTACTCCAATCTACATGTTGGAAGGACTCATTTCAGAAAGAGATCATTTTAAACTCAAGGAGTAACATATTGCTTCTATATTAGTATGATATTGTGAAATAATGTTTGCTAAGATAATAAAAATAATAATTAAATGCAAATATATGTATATCGTATCAGAATTTAGAAAAGGATGTTTCCAGAATAAAAATATGCAATATGTATAGACTCAATAGTGAAAGCTTGTTAAAATTACCAACGTAATTTTGATATTGATAGTGATAAACCTGTTAAAGTTAGTTAAGATTTTCCCAAAGAGTGTAATGAGTATCAGTATTCCATCACTGACAATAATTGAATAGGTTGACCTCCAAATATCAAATCTCATTACCTTCACATTTAAAAAAGTGTGAACCCTTGGACATGGTGAACACATAATATTGCTTCATAAATAGTATCAGAAAAACCTAAGCACTTGTTCTGGGGCAATATATTTGCTATATCAAGTGTACCAATAAAATATTAGTCTGTTTATTCTTTTTAACTTTTGCATAATTAAGAAATTTTAGAATCACTATTCTTGGAATATTCATTCTCACGTTTCTAAGTTGCTTAGCTTTCTAGGATTCTGGGCTTATAACTTCTGTTTTAACTAATTTTGAAACATTTCTTGGGTATTATAAAAGTTATCTAGCTATGGTCTTAAAAATCAAGAGCAAAGTGAAAAATGGGATGTATTTTTAAAAATAACAGAAAAATACAGAAAAACAAAAGAGTACCTAAACAAACCTAATACAACAAAGAAATAATTGTTACGAACCTAATCTCTTCTCAGCTTCAAAAAAATAGGAGTTGTATGCTGCAGTTGGTAATTGATATCATTATAAAAATAGAGAAGCATAGAACACATTAGTAACCATAAAATAAATATTTTTAAAAATTAATTTAACATTTAAAAGTAACTGAATGAATCACCAATCATAATCATAAGAAAATGACATGATTATTAATATGAATTTATGGTAAAAGTGATCACTGGATGCATCAGGACAAATGAAAAACTGCATATCAACTTTTTACTCTAAGCAAGTTTACTAATTAATGAGAATACAAAGTAATAACTGAGTCACCTCTAAATGGAGAAGTTTTTTAAAGTGCATTTTGACAACGCTAACTGCAATGTAAAGCAAAAGCACCACCCGCCATGCCCTCATCTTATTATCTCATCTATACAGTGTAGTCATGTGTCCTTGTTAATCCTTTGCCTTTATCAGTAATTAACTCACTATGAACACAAGAGTAAGGACCCCTTAGAGGAGGGGGGACGTGGGGGAAATGCTATTTAAATTTTATTCTTTACTCATTTTTACATTCTCTAAATATTCATATGTTACCTCTGTAATCAGGAAAATTAAACTTCATATTTTATTTCTAACGCCATAAATAAAAATGTTCTAAGTGCTAAAAATACTTGTAATAAAGTGTACTGTAATAGAAAAGATATGTGTTCCTGGGCCTTTTTCCAACACAGGAATCATACTACACGTGACTCTGAATAATAAAAAGGGAGTTGATATTTGCTTACTACATTACTCTTTGCAGCACAGTTATATATGTAAAGTTTCTTTGTCCTTGTAGATTTGAGGCTCCTTTCTCACTGGGAAGCGTTGGGATAAATGGAGAATAGCAGCAAGAGATATACTAATCCAACACTCAGCCTGCAAAGTCCCTTTGGCTCTATGACCTCGGGGCTTTTAAATCACCCAGAAACAAAGGGTATTGATGCAGAACCTGAAAAATGACAATATTTGAATCCATAGCAACTGGCTTGGCCTGGGAAGCCTTTTTATCTCTGAGGGTCTGAGACTACCTACTCCCACTGAAAGAAACCAGGTGTCAATAGCAAAGATTCTACCAAAACAACTGGATTGGGAAGCTACATCATCCCCAAAGTTCTAAAGCCGCATCTACTCAAAAACACCAGGAAGTTAGAAGGCACTCACAAGAGAATTACAATACCAGAAATACCCATCCCTTCAAGCACTCTTCTTCCCTAAATTGCAGGACTTGTCCTACCATAACAAGTTCAAACTTTTTCCAAGAAAAAAATCTCAGAAGTGCTCACTTTCCCCATCTTGTCTGAGGTTCTACTGTTTCACAAGGATACAATTTACCTGGGGTCAATGGCAAAGTTAAGCTGCCTCAAGAAATCCAGGCTAAGTACACTCTTTATCACCAAAGGCCTGAGACATTCATTTCCTACCCAGAGACATCATGCTGGGAAGTTAGCAGTGGTCCCAAAATAAGATTCAAGAATTACTTAATATTAATACAATGGACAAAATATCCAGCTACATTAGAGAATAACCTACCAGACCATAAACCAAAAAATCCTTAACTTGAAAGGTAAGGGAAAATGATGTAACTTTTGCCTTTTAGGTCTTTATACTTCCTTACTGCAGTGTCTAGAGTTTTCAGTACAGAGACCAAAGTGATAAGACATCTTTGCCTTGTTCTTGATCTTGCAGAGAAAGGTTTCAGTCTTTCACATTCATTATGATGTTAGCAGTCTGCTTTAAGAGATGCTTTTATTATGTTGAAATAATTTCCTTCTAATCCTATTAATAATTTGCTAAGCTTTTAAATCATGTATAACTATGGAATGACACATATATTTTCTGCATCAATTGATAGTGTTATTTTTTTTTCTTCTTTAGCTGTCATTAGGGTGACTTCTATTGATTAATATAAAAATGCTGAAATAGCCTTGCAAAAGGTATGCAAGGCTATTTCAGCATGGCTTCATGAGTCACATCCTAGTTGTGGCATGTGCTGCTATATTCATCTGAAGTTTCTGTCAGCATTCGGGTTCGATTTGATTGAAGAAAGTGGTGGTTGTGGTTTAGTTGCTAAGTTGTGTTTGACTCTTGCGACCCCATTGACTGCAGCTTGCCAGGCTCCTCTGTCCATGGGGTTATCTGGCCGACCTTAATAGTCTTCTATTGCAGGTTGGTTATTGGGAAATGCCAGGCTTGGGTCACCCTCTTCTGTTAGGATTCATAAAATCTGTGGCTGCTATGTAATTTCTCTAGTCTTGGATTCCTAACAAGATTGCTTTTCTCCCTCTTCCTTTCCCAGTTCTACTTTAATTGCCTATTTAATTCTTTCTAGTCTTTATTGCTCTTCTGAGCAATGAACAGGGGAAAACAAGTATATGCCACCTTGCCCTGACTTGAAAACCTCTTAAATATTTTTCATTTCTTTCATGGCCACATACATTTATGATTGTTTTCTTTGCTTGATAATTTACCCTTTACCATTATTTAAAGGCTTGTCTTTTTTGAATTCTTTGCTTTGAATTCCATACTTTTACATTAGTATAAATCTCTACACTAACCTTTTATACTTATTTGCATGTTATATATATATATATAAATATATATAAAATCTCTCTATATATAAGTGTATGTGTATAATTGTTTCCATTTAAAATGAACCCGCCTGTATTTTTACATTTAAATTACACCATTTTTGGTTGGATGGCATCACCGACATGAGTTTGGATAAACTCTGGGACTTGGTGAAGGACAGGGAGGCCTGGCGTGCTGTGGTCCATGGGGTCGCAAAGAGTTGGACACAACTGAGCGACTGAACTGAACCGACTGAAAAAGCACAAATGGCGGTTATGTTCTTAATACTCATGTTTTTAATCTCAGCCTTTTAATTGGAGTGTTTAGTCCATTAAACTTTAATGTAAATTGGTATATGATTAGATTTAACTCCACTGTTTTATCATTACATTTCTGTCTAAATCTGTTTTTTGATACACTGATTTTTTTTAACTTTTCTGTTTTGGGTTATTTGGATATGTTTTATAATTCTATTTACTTATTCTTCTTTGCTATATATCCTTGCTTTTTTCTTTACTTGCTATTACAATAGACATCTTTAACCTTTCACAGGCTAATTTTTATTGTACTAATTTATGTAACATGTTAAGATTTTTCTAAAAAAGGTCCACTTGCTGTTTTTACCTTATTCCTTTATGCTGTAGTTGTCATCTGTACTACATCTACACATATTAAACTCCACAAAACAATATTATAATTTTCCCATTAATTAGTCATAATTATTAGAAAGATATTAAGGAAATTATCATATATATCTCTGGTGGCTCAGAAGGTAAAGAATCTGCCTGCAATGCAGGAGAGCTGGCTTCAGTCCCTGGATTGGGAAGATCCCCTGGAGAAGGGAATGACCACCCAATCCAGTCCTCTTGTCTGGAGAATTTCATGGACAGAAGAGCCTGGCAGGCTACAGTCCATGAGGTTGCAGAGTCTGACATGACTGAGCAATTAACATACAATTCATCTGTCAATATTTTTACTTTTCTTCATTTTTTTCCCGAAGATACAAATTTCTATCCGGTATGATTGCCTTCACCCTGGAGAAATTCTTTCAGTATTTCCTGTATTAGAAGTCAGTTAGTGAAAGCTATCTTGATTTTCTTTTGCTCTAAAAATGTCTCTTTTACTGTATTGTTGAAGTGCATTTTTGCTATATGTAGAAATTTTAGATTACAGGTTTTTTTCTCTCCATATTTTAAAGATACTCTTTATTGTTTTATGTCTTCCACTATTTCTGATGACAAACACATAAAATTCAAATATATGTTCTCCCTATACATATCTTTTTCTGCTTTTTAGATTTCATCTTAAACTCTGTTTTCAGTTAATATAGTTATCACATACCTGGGTGTCTATAAGGATAAATAAGGTAGACCTACCTCTCATAGAGAAAACATTATTTAACAATAATTAAGCCTACAGATTGATGTCAGTGCAATTAAATAGATTGTTGTGACAAAGAATACCAAAGGGGGTGGGAAGAATAACTTCATATAAATAGTCAGATAATAAACTGGAGACCCAAAGGATGATTTTAAAAAGTATAGTGATACACAGTGAAAAGATGGATCTAGGATCAGAAAACAATAAATACAGTGACAGAGTTTTGTTTTTTTTTTTTTAAGTTTGGAGTAGTAAGAACTGACATTAGTTCACTTTGTAATGATCAAAGGATGTGGGAAGTGGCTTAGAATAATTTTGACAATATGGACAGTGCTACATCATGTGGGATATTTTAGGCTATATAGACTTTGAATTTTATACAAATTTAGTAAGGAATCACTGAAGAATCAGAAACAGGGATGTGATTCCTTTTATTTACATAATTTTTTAAATGTTTGCCTTAGTAATATTGTGAAGAATAAATTTAAGAATGTTAAGCACAGAAATAGGCTGACAATCAAACCATATTTAGTGTCATGCTATTTCAGAAGAGAGATGATGGCAATTTAGATGAGGGTAAGATGGACATGAAGAGAATTTGATAGATTTTAAGTTTATTTTAGAATTAAATTTGATCTAGCTAATAAGAGAGGCAGTACTAGAACTCATTCTAGAAGTGAATTTTGTATATTTGTGAAATATTTTGTGATCTCGAAAAATAATACCTAAGTTTTTTTCATGTTACAGTGGGTTCATTGCATGAATTTTCTTTGTTCATTTTACCTTTAATGGGGTTGATAACATGAGATTTTTATTACATATAAATGCAGGTTTAAAGGTAACCTAACTGACATTTGAAAATAAAATCCCCATCCCAACTTGCAACAACAAAAAAATGTTATGGCCATCCAAGCAGTCTGTTTGTTATTATATAATGAACAACCTGATGAAATATACAAAATACTATAAAAGATAACTTGCATTTTCTCATGTAAATTACTTTTGCTGTGTTAGCTATTAACATCAAATAGAATTATAGGGAGGCTTACTGTCGCAAGTTGTTATATGGCAGAAACCAGCACTACATTGTAAAGCCATTGTCTTCAAATTAAAAATAAATTTACAATTATATTATGTATATATAGCATATTTTTTTCATATCTATTAATGGACACCTAGATTTCTATGTCTTGGTTATTCCAAATAATGCCACAGTGAACAAACGGGTGCCAATACCTGTTCCTAAGAAAAACTTTTTGTTTCCTTCGGACAAATACCCAGAAATGGAATTGCTTAATCATATTATAGTTATGTAAATTTTTCAATTTTTGAGGAACCTCCATATTATTTTGCATGGTAGGTGCACCACTTACATTCCCACCATGGAAATTCTTCATCTCCTCCACAACACTTATTACATCTTGTCTTTTTTGATAATAGCCTTTAGTATAAGGTGATATCTCATTGTGGTTTTGACTTGCATTTCCCTGATGATTAGTGATGTTGAAAACCTTTTCATGCCCAAATCAGATATACAATTTGTAAATATTTTATCTCACTACTTAGGTTTCCTTTTCACTTTTTTGATGGCTTGCTTTGCTATACAGAAACTTTTTATTTGACATAATCCTGCTTGTTTATTTTTCCTTTTATTATCTTTGATTTTGGTCAAATCCAAAAAAATTATTGCCACTACTGATGTAAAGGAGTAAACCCCCACGTTTTCTTATAGATGTTTCACAGTTGCAAGTCTTACACTCAAACCTTTAATGTATTTTGAGTTAATTGGTGTGTCTCATATAAGACATGATCCCATTTTATTCTTTTTCCACGTGGCTGTTCAGATTTTTCAGAACCATTCACTGAAGAGACAATTCTGTCTCCATTGTGTATTCCTGGCTTCTTCATCATAAATTTGTTGGCCATATATGCATACATTTATTTCAGGGCACTCTATTATTTTCCATTGATCTAAGTTTCTGTTTCAATGATAATGTCATACTTTTTTATAAATATAGATTTAAAATACTGTTAGATATCAGGGAGTGTGATATACTTCATCTTCATTCCTCTTTCTCAATATTCTTTGGTTATTCAGAGTCTCTTGTAGCTCCATTCAAATTTTAGACTAGTTCTATTTAGTGATGTATTCTTTTGGAATTTTGATAGAGATTGTATTGAATCTGTAGATTGCTTTCGGTGGTATGGATATTTTAATAATGTTAATTCTTTGAATCCATGAACACAAAATCTCTTTTCATTTATTTGTGCCATCTTCAGTCTCCTTCTTTAATGTCACAGTTTTCAATGTACAGGTCTTTCATCTCCTTGGTTAAATGTATTTCTAGTATTTTTTGATACAATTAAATGGAATTTTTAAAAACTTTCTCTATCTCTGATATTTCATTATTAGTTTATATAAATGCAACTGATTTTTGTACATTGAGATTATATTCTGCAATTATAATGAACTTATTTATTTGTTCTAACTTTTTAAAATACAGTTTAGGTTTTTCTATACATAATATCTTGCCATCTGCAAATAGAGATTGTTTTACTTCTTCCTTTCTACTTTGGATGCCTTCTATTTATTTTTCTTACCTAACTGCTCCAGCAAGGACTTCCAGTAGATGGTGTTGAATAAAAGTGGTGATAGTGGACATCCCTATCTTGTTCCTGATCTTAGAAGCAAAGCTTTCAGTTTTGTACAATTGAGTATGCTGTTAACTATAGGCTTTTCAATTATAGCCTTTATTATGTGGAGGTCCATTCCTTCTAAACTCACTTTGTTGAGAGTTTTTAATCATAAATGGATGTTAAATCAAAAGCTTTTTTTTTGCATCTATTGAGGTCATATAGTTATATCAATTATTTGGTTAATGTTGTACATCTCATAGATTGATTTGAGAATATTGAACTGTCTTACATCCCTGAAATAAATGTTACTTGATTATGTTGTGTGATCATAGTGTTGAATTGTTTGCTAGTATTTTGTTGAAGATTTTTATGTCTGTGTTCATCAGGGGTAATGGCCTGTAATTTTCTTTCCTGTGGCACCCTTGTCTGGTTTTGGCATCAGATAGTACTGATCTTCTAAAATGCACTTGAAAGCATTGCCTTTCTTTCTGTTTTTTGGAGAAATTTGAGGATTGGTCCTAATTTTCTTAAAATATTTGATAAAATTCACCAGTAAAGCCATCTTTCCCTGGACTTTTAACCTCCCTAATAGTCATAAGTCTGTTTAGATATTTTTCTGTTTCTTCATGATTCAGTTTTGGTAAATTATTTCTTTTTCTGGTAATATATCTATTTATTCTAGTTGTCCAATTTGGTGTACAACTTTTTATAGTAGTTTTTTTAATCATGTTTTTAATGTCCATGATATCAGTTGTAATATCTCCTCTTTCATTTCTAATTTTAAGTCCTCTCTTTTTTCTTGGTGATCTAGCTAAAAACCTTTATTTTATATATCTTTCCAAAACATCAGCTCTTGGTTTCATTGATTTTTTAACTTATTTTTATTCTCTATTTCATTTATTTCTCTAATAAATTCATTTGTTTATTGTTCCAGTCTTTGTTATTTGCTTCCATCTACTGATTCTGAGCATAGTTTGTTCTTTTTTTTTTCCCTAGTTCCCTGCAGTTTAAAGTTAGGTTGTTTGGGATATTTCTTTATCTCACTGTTTGCTTTTACTACTATGAACTTCCTTCCTAGAATTTCTTTTGCTGCATCCTGTAAGTTTTGGTACTATATGTCTCCATTTTCATTTGTCTCAAGATATTTTTTATTTCTCTTTTGCATTCTTATTTGACATTGATTGTTCAGTAGCATGTTGTAGAATCTCCACATTCTTTTTTAATTTTCCATATTTTTCTTGTAATTAATATCTAGTTTCTTACCACTGTGGTTGGAAAAGAGGATTGATATGATTTCAGTCTTCTTAAGTTTAGTTAAAAACTTCGTGGCCTAATATATGATCTCTCCTAGAAAACATTACATGTATGCTGGAGAAAAATGTGTATTCTGCTGCTTTGGGGTGGAATCTTCTATAAATAACTCTTAAGTTCATCTTTTTTAGCATGTAATTTAAGGCCAATGTTTTCTTATTGATTTCTGTCTGTATGATCTATTTATTGATGAAACAAAGATATTGGATTCCCCCACCATTACTACATTGCTGTCTATTTTCCCCTAGGTCTGTTAATATTTGCTTTATACAGTTAGCTGCTCCTACCTTGGGTGCATAAATGTAAGCAAATATTATATTCTTATGTTGGATAGACCCCTTTATCTTTATATAATAACTTTGTTGTTACAGTCTTGGGTTTAGCCCTATTTTTTCTGTATAGCTAACCCAGATTTCTTTTGGTTTCCATTTGCATTGTAATATCTTTTTCTATCCCTTCTGTCAGTCTCTGTGCATCCTTAACACTAAAGTGAGTCTCTTATAGGCAGCATATACTAGGGTCTTGATTTTATTTTTTTAATCTATTCAGCCATTGAGTCTTTTGATGGAGAATTTAGTCCATTTAATTTGAAATATTTATTTATAGGTAGGGACTTAATGCCACTTAAAAAAAATCATCTTCTGGATGTTGTTCTAGTTCCTTTGTTATTTTCATCTTCTCTTACTCTCTTTCATTGTCATTTGATCATTTTCTTTAGTGGTATTTTTTTATTCCTTTCTCTTTATCTCTTAAACATATTTACTATATATTGTTGCTTTGTGATTACCATGAGGCTTCCATAAAATAACGTAGCATTCTGCTTTAATCTGTTAAAAAGTTTGTATGCATTGTAAAGCTCTACAATTTTAGTACCCTTTCATGTTTTATGTTTTTTATTTCACAATTTATTTCTTCTTACTTTTTGTATTCATTAAGAAGATTTTTATTATTGTTTATTTGCTACTTTTCTCTTTTAACTTTCATGCTAGATTTATAAGCAAGGAATTAGATTATTAGATTATTCTACATTTTAAAGTACACTTGACATTTGAATAATGTGGGAGTTAGGGATCTCACTCTCCTTGCAGTTTAAAATCTGTATGTAACTTTACAGTCAGACCTCTATCTCTCCAGTTTGGAGATCAAACTCATGTTCCTCAAGGGTCAACTGTATATTTATATTTTCCACTGATATCTGTATTTTTATATTTTCCTGTTACTAATTAGCACCCTTTCTTTTCAGCTAAAGAAGTCCATTTAGCATTTTTTCTTATGACTGTTCTAGTGATGTTGAAGTCCTTTAGCTTTAGACTGTCTGCAAAACTCTTCTGTCTCCTTCAATCCTGAAGGATAGCTTTGCTAGGTAGAGTACTCTTAGTTGGAAAGGTTTGGAGGTTTCTTTTTTTCAAAACTTTGAATACATGATGTCATTCCCTTCTGGACTCATACAATATTTCTGGTGAAAAATCTGCTGATAGTCTTCTGGGGTTTACCTGTATGTAACAATTAATTAGGTTTTTGTCTTTCTGCTTTTAAGATTCTCTTCTTGTCTTTTTCAAAAAAAATATATATATATATATATTTTTTTTTTAGTTTTTAGTTTTGGCTGTGCCACATGGTATACAAGATCTTAGTTCTGGATTGAACCCATGCCCTCTGCAGTGGAAGCACAGTCTTAACCACTGGGAAGTCCCCTTCTCCTTGTCTTTATTTTCAACACTCTAATTATAATACATTTTTTGGTGTGGGTCTCATTAATTTCATCTTCTTTAGAATCTAGGGGTTTCCCAGATCTGGAAATCTGTTCCTTTCTCCAAGTTAAGGAAGTTTTCCAACATTATTTCTTCCAATAAACTCTCTACTTCTTTCTCCCTCTCTTCTCCTTCTGGGACTACTATAATGGAAGTATTGATCCATGTGTTTATGTTGTATAGTCCCTAAAGCTACCCTTACCCTCTTTTATTCTTTTCTCTTTTTGATCACCAAATCAAATGAATTCCACTCTCCTACTATGGAGATTCTGAGCCTTTTACTTCATCAAGTCTTCTGTTGAATCCTTTCATTAAATTTTCCAGTTTAGTTATTGTATTATTCAGCTCTGTGATTTTCATTTGGTACATTCTTTTACAGTATCTCTTTGTTGAAATTCTCTTTGTGCATTGTTTTCCTGACTTTGAGAGCATTTTCGTGACCTTTTTTGAACATTTTTTCAGATAAATAACTTATCCCCTTTTCATTAAGGTATTTTTCTGTGGTTTTATTTATTGTTTTGAAATATTTTTCTCTATTTCTTCACTTTCTTTGTGAAAGAAAAACACATATATTTTTTTCCTATACATTACATGATATAACCTCTTCTCCCAGTCTTGAAGGAGTGGCTTTTGATAGAAGATGAAACTTGTCATGCAACACTGCCGTAGTTCTTGGTTGTCTCTCAAACTTCTGTGAACGTTCGAACAACATTCTTTGTTCTTAATGGTTCCCAATAGTTGAGTATGTGCCAAGACCAGGCAATGTCATAAATAAGAGGATCTCAATTAGCACCTAGATGGAGGCTTACTGGAAGCTAGACTCTCAGGCAGCAGCTTTTAAAGTATATAAATACTCTTCATTCAGGGGAAGACTGGTAAATAGATGTTTCAAACTCCTCTGCACTTTGCCAGTTAAGAACTATTTCTTTGTTCACTACCATCTATTAAACCCATGAATACAGCCTTTCTGGCAACAGAGGCAGACTTTCAAGGGATGCATCCTTGGTGCCAGCTTTGTGTACAGACATCTTTCTTGGGGATACCAGTGACCTGAGATGGGGAAGAGGGAGAGCACAAAGACAGTACTGGCCAGCCTGGATTTTGGAGAGAATGCAGTTGGACCCTAGATGTGTATTCATTTAGAAACCTGTCAGGCTACTGCTTTTAAGATAAGCAAATAGGCCTCTTTATGGAACTTCTGGGCAAGTTTACGTCTGTAGCCTCTGCACTGGGCCCTGGTGTTAGGGGTTGGAAGCAGGCATGGGGAATAGCCACAGAGTCCTCACAAGCCCAGTAAGAACTTCGTTTGCTATATCCTTGTGGGTCTCAGCCTTCAGAGCTAGTTGTGTGTGTGCCAGGGGGGTGGGGGGCATCTCTCAGGTGGAGGTTGTAAAAGTCAGGACGCCAGATGTGTCATCCAAACCTTCTGCTCCAGGGAGAAGCTGGAACTGTGAGCTTCCTCCCTAAGCATGTGTTATCATGTTGAGGATGAAGTTGATGACACGATTATGTCTCACTCTCTACTACACTTTTCCATATAGGTTTTTCTGTCATTGTCCCACTGTGTAGGAATCTCTTGGCTACTTTTTGAATTTTTTTTCAGAGAGAACTGTTCCATGTATACCTGTAGGTTCTGTATGTCCCTGGGAGAAGCAGTACTCCAGAGTCTGCTTTGTCACGATCTTGTTTCTTTTTATTTGATTGTTTATGCTACAAACTTGCTATGATTCAGCACAAATGTAAGTTTTAGACTATCCTGTCTTATGATGGAATTAAGAAACTAAGCAAATAATCTTACTTTTATCTAATATCTCTTTCTGAAATGTTACATAAAGAAATAAAAGTGGAAACTGCATACATGTATTATGAAGAGTTAGAAGGAAAAACAGATACATATATCTATACTTGCTTATACACAGTTAGCTCTGACTTCATGGGAAAGAACATGGAACATTAATTGAGTTAATCAAACCCTAACTTTTGGGCTATCATCTCTCAGGGGACACGTTTTCTCAAAATCAATATACGGTGGTATTTAAGGGAAAATAATGACTTCTCTTCATTTAAATTTCTCTCATTTCTTTCAGCATTTTTTGAAGTAAAAGTGGATGGTTGGAGTTCAAAGATTTAGTATGTAAGGGGTCCATGGTCGTTTAATCAGTCTGTGTAAAAAATCAATCTCAATATTGGTAGGCGCTAACCTTTGTAACCCTATTGGTTTTATGCTTACTCATTTCCTCCTCTGTGTCATCATTATGTGATTTTATGAAAAATACTAAAAGTTTAAAGTTACATCAGCTTCATAAAAACACCTTAGTTTTTATTTCTAAGATGAAAAGTTCAGGTCATCCAACTTTTCTTCTCAGCTATTATTCTGTCTGATTCTGTAATGAGGTCTTAAAAGAAATCATGAAAATTGTACCAACTAAATGAATTGTAAGTCTAGGGCACCTCAAGAAACCTTTGAGACTGGAGTTATTAACATTGTAAAAAGTCAGCTTGGAAGCTTCATCCAGAAAATACTACTGCTGTGTTGGGCGCTCATTCCGTAACTGGTGGTGACACTGATGAACGGCACTCCATTTAAGTTTGAATGTCGAATATACATTTTGTTCCTTTTTTAGTCCTATATTAAGGTAAAATAAAAAATAATCAAAGTATGAATTTTGTTTTCTAAAAACAATGTTATTGAAACCAAATTATGATTTACTCCGCCTCTGTGGAAGTGTTTATTGCTCAGTCCTATCCAAATCTTTGCGACCCAAGGGACTGTAATCCACCAGGCTCCTCCATCCATGGAACTCTCCAGGCAAGAATACTGGAGTGGGTAGTCATTCCTTTTTCCAGGGTATCTTCTCTACCCTAGAAACAAACCTGGGTCTCCCATATTACAAGCAGATTCTTTATCATCTGAGCCACCAGGAAAGCCACATAAAATTAACTTAAAATGTGTTGCTGAAAACAAATCCTTTTTAAAATATAGTCTTTATCCTGAGGAAGATTTGAAATAATTTCATATCTTCTCTTTTTTATTATTTCTGATGTTATTTTCTTCATACTATTCTTCTCTTAGGCACACTTGACTCTTCATATTTTTTTTACTAGTTTCTTTCCTATTTTTTCATGTGTTTAGAAATTAAATTCCTATTAAGAACTGATTCAATTGTATACTTCTTTACCTTCATATTTTTGTATTCTTTCTCACTGCTCATTTTATTTGATGTTTTTAGGATGGCATTTTCATATTCATGGTAAATCCTTGATCTATTTTTCTACCCCATGACATTCTGTTTTATGTGGTAGTTTTGCTTATTCTGAAGTAATTTCCAATACATTGTCTTGACACCTATATATTTAAACTTGTCCAGAATAATTTTTTTTGCCCTTTTCTATCCTTTTTGACTATTCCCTAATTTTTCTCTTAACTGCTCTTTCCTGAAAGTATCTTTATTTAGTTTTCTCTTTTACATTTAGACAATACCCATTTATAATTAGGTAACATTCTAAGGTTTTATAGCAATAGTACTTTCAAATCTGGTACCATTAAATGTCAGCTTCCAGCAGACTCTATTCTTGGAAACTAAGCAATAGCAAATAGGGTCAAGTACTGGTCAATTATTGTGACTAAGGTTGTTAAATTTTCATAATCAGAGTAAAGTATCTTAAAGGAACCCTCAATAGATATTCTTGAGTTTCTGATTCCATTCTTTAAGTTGCTAGTAACCCCTCATTATTTATATACTTCAGAATGGAAATAGCCACTGAAAGAAGAAAAAAGTATTAAATATGCAGCAGTTCACTGGTGGAAGAACATATGATAGGTTCACACAGACTCCAGGCAATTTGAATGGCCACATGGATCCTGTTAAGAGGGAGTCTGAAGTCAGAGTTATTATACATCAGACAGAAAGATTACAGAGATTAATCAATGCTATGAATGATAGCTGTCTTGGACCTGGGAAATGAGACTGGTACGAAATGCTGCCTTTATCATCCTTGATCCAAGAAGAAATCAATTGAGGTCCTTGGTAAGGGACATTGTGAGTGATGATGTATTATGTATGAACAAAACTGTCAATGATGTAGGAAATTTTTTGGAAAAAGAGAGTTTAAAGGCAGGGAGTAAAGAGCTAATAATGAGATTGCTGTAGTCCAGACTGGGGGCAAAAATGCACATATTAAAATGATCAGTGGAGATGAAGAGGGAATGATGGTTCAGAGAACTTATTCACCATTAGAATGGGTTGGGTTGATGATAGATTAAATGTGGAGGATGGGGAAGAAACAGGAGTTAGGGCAGACACTGATTAATTGCTAAAATGACCATGTAAATTAATATTTCAATTGAAATATATAAGAACAAAGGACCGTTAAAGATCTATACTTATTTGAATATTTTTGAATAATTTACTGTTTTGAATATTCCTACCCTTCAATTTGGTTCCTGTTCAGTATGTTTTGTTATTTTTTACTAATCTTTAACTATACTATGATATGCATTCTCTTCGTGAGAATAAATAAAACAATAGACTAGAATAAAATAAAGGCTAAAGTCCCTTTAATCAGCATTCTTAAATCCAGTCCTTGTCTCTCTTCCCAAAAGATAATTATAGTTATTAATTACTCATTTTTCATGTATTTTCACATATTAGGGTTTCTAAACCAGCACTGTTGGTATTTATCGCTGGAGACTGTACTGTGCATTGTAGAATATTTAGCAGTGTTCTTTACCTCTGCCCCCTAGATGTCAGCACCAAACCCCAGATGAGAGTCAAAAATAACGTGTGGTCAAATGTCCCCAAAGGGGCAGAATCACCCCAATCAAGGAGAGCTGATATATACACATGTAAATACATAGAAAGTGTGCATTGGTGGAATTTCAGTTAAACACAGACATGGAAGATATTTTATAGAAGCTCACTCGACTCCATGCTAATTCCCTTGCAACGTTCCTTACTGCGCTTTAGTGGGCGGAACACCAAAAGCTATTTTTCCAAGTCTCGTTACAGTTTAGATTCTCTACTTTATCTACATTAAACCAAACCAAAGCACTAGTATTTAATATTGAAAGCAAAGAAAGTATGAAGCAGATTTATGACTTCTCTGGGAAGCATGACCATAATGATGTTTGTTTTATGTGTGTGAGCGGCATCAGCAATTCAGTCAGGAACTTAGCTTCACGGCTACAGACGGATATAGAGCAAACATCTTGTCAGCCCAGTTCACGGCAGACATGGCGAATCTTTGAAACTTCATGGGCCTCACTTGTCTCATTTATAAAAAGGAAGAGCTTATACTCGATCTCTGAAGATCCTTCCAGCACTAATATTTTAAAATTTTCCTCCTTTTGATATTTTTATATACGCAATAATACATTTTACTGGGTCACATAAACAATAATTTTGCACAATACTTTCAAATTCTTCTATTTCTAAAAGACATTAATTAAACACACATGAAGTCACAGAGGTAAAGTTGTTTCTGTGTCTTTTATTCTTCTACCTGTTAAAAAAAGCAAGCCTTGAATTAGGTGAGCAATAATGCCCCTGTTGACCAGAGGGGGCCACTTGCAGTGACTTGGCATCTTCTGGCTCATCTTTCCCTTAGACTAAGTTAAGGTGCCAAGACTAAAACAATTTTCTTGTACAAGATTTAGCATGGAAGGAATTATTGAAACCACAGGGTGGAAATTAATGATTAGCTTGAGATGTTATTAGCATACCAGCAGGAGAAAAGACTAAACGAGCTATGATCTGAAGTAAAATATGTCATCCTGGAAATTGCAAGTGATGTGATGGAGAAACAATGCCGGGTACTAGGGGAGGAGAAGGAATGAGCTATTAGAATGAGAGGCAAGGAGAAAAGCATTTAAATTAGAAGGACAGGACAGTGAGAGAGTGTGAGTTAATGTGCAAGCAGCCAGACTGCAAGGCACTGTGGTTAGTCACTGCAGACATGAAACAATCCGTCAGCTGGGCTAGACTGCAGCATGAAGGGGACTAGTAAAGAAATGTGAAGTAGTTTTCTACTTGGCTAAAGCAAGCAGACACAAAATTCATCCCCAGCACTTCTTCCCTTAAGCGACATCATTAAGGGCTGCGATAAGCAAAAGGCTCACTCATCAAAATCTACTGAGGGAAAAAATGGGGGAAGAAAATAGGAAAAGACTGATGAGTAAACATTTGAGATAAAGTACAAAAAGAGACAGAGAAACAGGCCTCTCTCTACTGTTTTGGCAAAGGTAAATATCCAAGTGTATTTGTAATTATATTTAAGGGGAGAGAGAGAACCAGATTGAATCCACGTTGCAATGAGCCATCTTTTATAAATATAGTTAGACTTGTAAGTTCTGACTGATCATTTCATGAAGAACTAGTTTCTTTGTTTTGGAAGCTAAGGTGTGCATTTTGCTGTAGACACTCTTACTTTACTCTGGTGCTCAAGCTTTACTCTAAAATGTCATTGCACCCTATGTGTCCGGCTCTAGGAAATTTGAGTGGGGCAAAGACAGCAATATTGTGAACCTGTAGCTGCACTGTAAACCAACCAAGAATGATACGTATAAGGATTTTTTTAAACTATTTTGTGTGATTGAGAATAATTAAAGAAACTATGTACGATGTTAGGTTACCCACTTTGATCACCAGGAAAAAAATGTTCCCCACTACTAGCTTCCCTGGTGGCTCAGACGGTAAAGAATCAGCCTGCAATGCAGGAGACCTGAGTTTGATCCCTGGTTGGGAAGATCCCCTGGAGAAGGGCATGGCAGTCCACTCCACTATTCCTGCCTGAAGAATTCCATGGACAGAGGAGACTGGTGGGCTACAGTTCATGGGGTCACAAAGAGTCAGACATGACTGAGTATCTAAGCACAGCACAGCAGCAAAGCCACAAAGCTAAAGGAACTCACAAGGAATAAACATTTATGAGCCCATAAAATTCCAGGTTCAAAGTTGGATTACTGATTCCAGCAAACTGTGTTGGATAAACACCAACTCTAAACCCCCCAAATCAGATTTGTAATCTCAATATCTTCGTTTCTAGTTATTTTTAATTGATATTTATTTTTGATGTGTATTTCAAAATTGATAAATTTTATTTATAGTTTTTCACTGTGAGCAAAAAGGAATTAAAGTTTTAATAAAATTATCATATATTATGATTTTTTAAAGCAAGCTGTCATCTTGTCAAGAGTATTTCTAAACCGTTTTTTGCATTAGCAATTTCTTCTTTAAGTTTTATTTTCAGGAACTAGCACTATATATAGGTAAGCAGGATATGGTCTCTTTCCTCATGTAATAACACTCTAATATGAGAGTCAATGTTTTACAGTGAGAAAAATTCTGTACTGTTGATGCATAGTGGAAACACCAAGGAGGCTAAAGTGGAAATATCAGCTTTCTTGGCTGATAAAACAGTTCCTCACAGAGAAGATGCTTGAGCTAGAATCTGAAGAATGAGAAGGGTTTTCCAATTTGTCAAAGTGGAGGTCATGGGGGACTGACACCTACATGTGCTTGTTAGTATAAAAAACTGGGGAGGGGAACTGTAAATGTATGTTTATGGCTAGAGCTTAAGGAGTGAAGGGAGGACAGTGAGTGGTAGGTTGAGGTTTAATCAATATTTTCATAGTTAAACAACATAAAGATAAAATACAATTATCTGTCTTACTGAAATTCACCATCAGATTAGCTCTATGAGTTGGAGCTTTGTTTTACCATAAGAGCATGTGACTTGCTTGGTCTGCCTGATTTGATCTTGGTGATCAATAATAATATACACTGCTGTCAAGCAAGTCAAATTTGTCATCACAGACTAGTTTCAACTATTGATTTGCTTTTCACCAATTTGTCTAACTCCACAGAATGTTTCAGAAAGGGCAACAAAAGTAGATCCTATTTCTTAGAAACGATATTATTTTACAACTGGACAAAACATAGTACTTTTCTCCTTCCTGTGTTTAGAATTAACAAATTTCTCAGCCCTTTAAATGCCTTCTTTATTAATTGGTGAAAATGATTATTCAGACAGATGGCTTATTTAAGGAAAGTAGTTACTTTTATAACCCTTGGGAAACAGCCATCTGCTCTGATTGGGGTGGGAGGCACCCAGATATTGTAATTTCCCTATAACCTGTGGAGTCTCTGTAACCTATTACTTCAGCTATTATATAGCACTACCTGTGCAATAACAGTAATTCACGCAATCCTTTCGATTAACACATGGAAAATATATAGATATAGCCAAGTATATTGGAATGAGACCAGAGTTCTTTGTCACATCTCTCCTGTTCCTTCCCCATCTTCACATTTTGATTCAACATTTAAATCCTTTATAATTAAAACTAGAGCGGACAAGAAAAAAGCCCAGTTAAAGCAGGCAAAGAACTTGAAAGGACAGATGTTTCTCCAAAGAAGATCAACAAATGGTCAATAGCCACATGAAAAGATACTCAACATCACTGATAACTAGGAAAATACAAACCAAAACCACAGTGAGATACTACCTCACACCCATAAGAATAGCTAGTATTAAAACAACAGAAAATAATATGCTGCATATTGGCAAAATTATATATCCAAAAGCAATAAAAGTAGGGATTCATATTTGTACACACATGTTCATAGCAGCATTATTCACAGTAACTAAAGGTGGAAGCAGCACAAATGTCCATATATGGATGGATGGACAAACAAAATGGTGTACGTTCCATGAAAAATTATTCAGCTTTAAAAAGGATGTTATGACACGTGCTACAAAATGGATGAACTTGAAAACATGATGCTAAGTGATGAATCCAATCACAAAAGAACAAGTGCTGTATTATTCTAGGTACTTAGAGTGGTCACAGTGATGGAAGCTAGCAAGGTGGTTGCTAAGGGCTGGGAGAGGGGTAATGGGGAGTTACTGTTAAACGAATTTAGAGTTTCAACTTGGGAAAACGAATAGTCCTGGAGGTGGATAATGGTGACATTTGCACAACAATATAAAAGTATTTAGTGTTACTGAATAGTACACTTAAAATATTGTAAATGGTAAATGTAATGTCATATATATTTTAACAGGATAATAATAAAATAACACAGTCGAAATTAGTTTTGTTACTTCTATTTAAAAACTAACAGCATGTGTTCTAACTTGGAGGGATGCTTCACTTTTCCTTCCCAGCTTGAGAAAATTCATAAGAAAGCCATAGCATCTGCTCTATTTTCTTAACCTTTTCTCTTTTATGTCTCTAGTAAATTGATAAACAAATAATGTTCTCCAATACACTCAAAATATCTAATTTTCATTATGTTGTTTAGTTACTAGGTCATGGCCAACTCTTGTGACACCATGGACTATAGCCCGCCAGACTCCTCGGTCCATGTGATTTCCCAGGCAAGAATACTGAAGTGGGTTGCCATCTCCTTGTCCAGGGGATCTTTCCCACCCAGGAATTGAACCTGCGCCTCCTGCATTGGCAGGCAAATTCTTTACCACTGAGCCACCAGGGGCGCTGTAGACCAAATTTTCTGTACTGGATCAAGAATGGCAACATGTTTATTAGAGCTGAACAAGGAAACAAGACAGGAGAGCAGGCTACAAAAGAAAGACCCTACTGGGATCACAGTGAATCTGAGATCACAAAAGTAAGCAAAAAAAAACAAACACCAAAAACATAAAACCAGAGTTCAGAGTATATGCAGAACCTAAAGATCAAGGAATACGGACAAGCTAAGCAGTTGCTGGTCAAAATCCAAAGAACTAATGGAAACCTTGTGCTGTGCTAACCCTGGGAAATGAGGGATGTTGTGATGGGCTTTCCCACATGAAGGACCTCATCTACAGGACATTTACTCTGTATTCTTACCTCCTCCACCAGTGGCAACCTATACTAAAGAAGGCTGACAGAATAAGAGTAAGAATAACTGGTAACGTTACTCTTTCCCTTCAGCACCATGCCAATATGAACAATTAATAATGAGAACTAACAGTTTGCATAGCACTCGTCATGCCTCTTATATCTAAACTGTGGCAGTTAGTTTCTACACCAACGTTGTAGTTCTATACTAGAAGCAAAGATCATGCCACCTTGTTTGTCTACCAGTGACGAATCAGTGCTTCTGATAATATCAGGAAAATTCAGTGATTTAAGATTCATGTGTTCAAATATTTATAAGGCAGGAGGTAAAAATAAGAAGCATTTATGAAAAAGGTCAATTTTAACTTATTTACAAAAGTTACAGATATTAATGAGGACTTCCCTGGTGGCTCAGTGGTAAAGAATCCGCATGCCAATGCTGGAGAGGTGGGTTGGATCCCTGATCCGGGAAGATCACCTAAGGTACAAATGGCAACCCGCTCCAGTATCCTTGCATGGGAATTCCCATGAACAGAGGAGTCTGATGGGCTACAGTCCATAGGGTCACAAAGAGTTAGACATGACTTAGTGACTAAACAACAAATATTAATGCATATTTCTTTATAAAAGGAATAATCCAAGTTAAAAAAACATTTTTTAATGTAACATGCATGGCTTCTAATATTAAAAAAAAAATCAGAATCAAATTCTTCTCTTTTGCAGGCAGATATTTAAATATATTGTAGAAATGAAAAAATTGATAAATAATGTGGGGAAAATGCAAGATAAAAATTATCCACTAAAATCACAATCTTGTTAAAATATGTAATCATAAAACTTAAAGTGATTGCACATACCTTTTGGTAAATGAACTGTATGTGATTTTTCTCTTCTTTTAACTTTGTGTAATGATTTAGTTTAATAAGAAATGCATGGCTTTAAATAGACATGGGGTTAATAGTTCTTACTTATACAATATTTACATTGTGTTAGTAATCTGTGAAATGTGCAAGAAAAGTACTGTTCTCTAAAATAAAAATGGAGGAGGAAGAGCAGTAGTGGTGGTGATGGTAGTAACTAATGGTCAAACTGGTGACAGTGATCAAGTAGAAGATTCAGGATTTGAAAGTGATTGATCTGCTTCTGAAACTTACCATCTTTTTCTGTATGATGCTTTGTTGAAGCTCTACTTCATGCTGCCTCTGTACCTTGGAGCTCCATGTAATTTTTCCAGGACACCACCTTCCATTTGTGATGAAGAATGGTAAGCAGACATACCCTTGCAAGAAAAAGCCTTCAAAACTTCTGGGTTTCCCTCACCCACTCTCCCTATAGGTCTAATTTCCTTCCTCACATATTTTATATATCCTGATAGAACTAAACAGTAGCCCCCTAACTCTAGTCTTTTTCTATTTGTGAAATTATAAGTTCAATGGAGAAAGTATATTCCCTCAAAAATCTGTATCCTTATGATAACATGAGTTTTTTTTTTGACTTTTGATTTCAAAATGTTAGCCTTATATAAGAAGCTGTGAATGGATTCCTGTACATCTCTCATTAGCTTCTGCTAAAGTTAACATTTGACATATCATAGTAAAATGATCAATACCAAGAAATAAGCATTGTTACAATACTGTTAATTAACTACAGATTGCATTCAAATTTCACCAGTTTCCCACTACTGTCCTTTTTCTGTTTCAGGATCCAATATAGGATCCTGCATTGCATTTTTCCCCATTAGTCTCTATATGCAGCAGTTGCTTACTCTTTCCTTATTGTTTTATGGTCTTGACACTTCTGAATAGTATTACTATTTAATTATTTTGTAGAATGTCCTTCAATTTGCATTTGTCTGACGTTTCCTCATGACTATACTAGTATGATGGGCATAAAGGCATAACAACCACAGAAATGACAATGTGTCCTCAGTTCTCAATGAAAAGTGAAAGTGTTATTTGCTAGTCATGTCTGACTCTGTTATTTGCTAGTCATGTCTGACTCTTTGCAACCCCACGGACTATAGCCCTCCAGGCTCCTCTGTCGATGGAATTCTCCATGCACACGATATCAAAAATGATGTCGATATGCCCTTTTACTGGTGATGTTAACTTTATCCCTTGGTTAAATAGTGTTTGTGGGTTACCACCTTTCCATTTGTAGTTAATAATTGCCCTGGAATAGATGCTTTGAAATTATGATAATATCTTGTTTCTTCTCAAATATTCACCTGCTACCTTTGGTGGGTCCAGTTTACAGCAATTATGTCTGGGGTGTTTGCTGACTGCTGATATTCTACTGAAATGTAATTTGAATCTTTTGTAACTAGGGCACATACATTTCACAAGACACACGTTTTGTTTTGTTTTTTTTCTTCCTCAGATCCTCAGTACTTATAGGAAATGTAGTATTTTTCTCTCCCTTAATCAGCATTGAATTCCTTGAAAAATGCTACTTACCTTCAGTCATTAATGGTGTCTGGCTTTTCTCAGCCACCTAATTTATGTTGCAACTAGAGAAGAATGAGTGAAAAATAAGACTGTACTGCACAATAAGAGGATATGAGTCTGTTTCCTGCATAAATCCTGATGGGGAAACATTGGCAGTATTCCTTTCAATATGATAGATATCAGCTACCAAAAAAGCCTCATTGATTTTATTAGATATCCTCCAGTTTGTGCCTTTAATGACACAAATCTGATTATGTATAAGTAAAAAAATCTCTTCAGGTTCTCCTGGTTTTATTATTGTCTAGCCCTTCTTATCCCAAGTTGTTTTGTGAGGGAATCAGAATAATAGACTGAGATATCATATTCCCATAACACTGAAGAAAAATTTCCCTCAAGGAAAAAATGTGGGAAGTTAAGTGATCAAGATCTCCCATTCTCCCACTCCATTAAGACAAGGGATTAGAAATGCCTTGTGGGGTATGCGTGGCGATGCCCCTACATCTGTGTGTATTTAAGGACAAGTCTTTCTTTCATTTCAGTTTCTCTGAAAATAAAGACAGGCAACTAATTACTCTGTAAAACCTCACATTTCATGGAACTTTGAAAACAACCTCAAACAGATACAGGTAAGGTATAAATGAGATAGTTAAGCAAACAGCATTGGCTTTCCTGAATATATTTTTATGCATTTTATTTATAAATAACACTACTTGTTATTCCAGTTGCCTCCTTGCTGCAAATTAACTCTGACTAGTAGGAAGTAAGTTAAAGAAATTAATCCTTATAATGTGTATATGGGTAGGTTTATTTCTATCATTTGCATATTATTTCAAATAGGCACTATTTCATAAATTATATCAAGACATAAAAAAACATGATCATTATTTTCACCAACATATATAGAGTATTCATAGTGAATGCTTTTTCAATTTATATTTGCTTTTATATTTATCCATACCAGGACAATCTCAGGTAAAATGGCATAGTAAGTAAATTTAGTCTTTATTTCCCTTATTTTCCTTCTTCAATAAATTCCACATACAAAATTGTGAATCAGTTGAAGATAGGCTCTTTGTTTAGCCAAATCTGTGTTTCCCCTACTTGTATAGAACTGTCACATTATAGATATTCAGAATATGTTTTGGTGAAATCAGTGGAATTGATTAAAATGAAATGGAATGCAAGATTTTCTCTGGTTAGAGATAAGAGATCAGAATCTGGAGACAGAGAATCTGGGGTTAAAACACAGCTTAATCACTCAAAAACGGTGACACTTACACATTTATCTGACCTTCAGTCTCTTGACTAAAAGTTGCTGCTGTTGTTTTGATTTTCCCAGAGTTCTGTGCAAATTAAATCATGACATCCTGAACTTCCACTATTGTGACAGAATATGTCTCCATAAGAAAAAGAGATGCCACTAGTGAGCCACAAAATTAAAGAATTTCTGAAATATAGAAGGCAAATGAGATTAGATGAAAGGCAAAACAAAAGCATCATAACTCCAATACCACAACAGAAGTTGGAACAAATGTTAGCAAAAGGAAAAGACATTTTCAGATATACCAAGTTCTAGATAAAATATATTCTACTTTTAAAAGCTGTATCTACTTACTGTCCCATGAACATTTTCTTTCTAAAGCAAGTCTAAGTTCTATCCAAAGGACGGGTCCATATGCAGGTATTAAGATCTGAAGAAAAAGCAGGCAGAGTTGGACTTTCTAAATGTCAAAAAAAGAAAAAAGGTCTTTACATAAAAGAAATTTACCTTCTTGTTTTGGAAACTAATGGGCTCCTAGTTTGTCTGACACATAATTTGCTAGAGCAAAACCCATTTTTTGGCATTTATTATTTCCTGGTGGCTCTGACGGTAAAGAATCTGCCTGTAATATAGGAGACGCAGGTTCGATCCCTGGGTCAGAAAGATCTCCTGGAGAAGGGAATGGCAACCCACTGCAGTATTCTAGCCTGGGAAATTCCATGAACAGAGGAGCCTGGTGGGCTATAATCCACGGGACCACGAAGAATCAGACATGACTGAGCAACTAAGACTTTAACACTTACACTTTATAAACATAACACACTTTAACAGAATCTGCTATTTATACTTATCCAGGGGAGAGAACTAATGGGAAAAGAGACCTGCATACCTGCTGAGAAAACACATCAGTCAGTCAGTTCAGTCACTCATTCTTGTCTGACTCTTTGCGACCCCATGAATCGCAACACACCAGGCCTCCCTGTCCATCACCAACTCCCGGAGTTGACTCAAACTCATGCCCATCAAGTCGGTGATGCCATCCAGCCATCTCATCCTCTGTCGTTCCCCTCTCCTCCTCCTGCCCCCAATCCCTCCCAGCATCAGGGTCTTTCCAATGAGTCAACCCTTCACATGAGGTGGCCAAAGTATTGGAGTTTCAGCTTCAACATCAGTCCTTCCAATGAATACCCAGGACTGATCTCCTTTAGGATGGACTGGCTGGATCTCCTTGCAGTCCAAGGGACTCTCAAGAGTCTTCTCCAACACCACAGTTCAAAAGCATCAATTTTTCAGTGCTGAGCTTTCTTCACAGTCCAACTGTCACATCCATACATGACCACTGGAAAAACCATAGCCTTGACCAGACGGACCTTTGTTGGCAAAGCAATGTCTCTGCTTTTTAATATGCTGTCTAGGTTGGTCATAACTTTCCTTCCAAGGAGTAAGCATCTTTTAATTTCATGGCTGTAGTCACCATCTGCAGTGATTTTGGAGCCCAAAAAAATAAAGTCTGACACTGTTTCCACTGTCTCCCCATCTATTTCCCATGAGGTGATGGGACCAGATGCCATGATCTTAGTTTTCTGAATGTTAAGCTTTAAGCCAACTTTTTTGCTCTCCTCTTTCACTTCCATCAAGAGGCTTTTCAGTTCCTCTTCACTGTCTGCCATAAGGGTGGTGTCATCTGCATATCTGAGGTTATTACATAGCAGGTGTCTAATGATTAGCCTGATTTTCCACTCAAATATAGGACAAACAGTCCTGATCACCTGGCTATTCAGGAAAAATAAAAACCAGAAAAACCCGCCTATTTTTAAAAAACAGTAAGATGAGCAAAGAGAAAACCCAATTCAGGGGACATAAAATAAGAATTAAAAAAAAATCTAGTCAGTATACTCAGAAAGATGTGAATAATCGTTGTCTCTATGAAAGAAGGAGTGAAAAATCACAAGAAAAATATACTTGAAATTTCAAATAAAACTATAAAATAGTACGCAAATAGGATGGGTAGATATCAATAGAATGAATGCAACTATCACACATTTTGCTGGGAAAAAACTCTTAGAATCTAAGACAAGAAGAGAACAATGGAAAATATGAAAACGTTAAGAGACATGAAGCATTAATACACTTTATAGGGGGTCTTGAAGCAGTGATAGAAGAGTACTTTTCTTGGCTGAAACATCTTAGTAATTTTGTATTTTCAAAATGAAACAATATACTTTGTCATAAATAGAAGGAATGATAAATAATATGCAATTATATATTTTTTCCATTTATGATGATACTGTTTTCAAGAGGATGAAATTTTGTTTCCTGTTGTTCAGTTGCTCAGTCATGTCCGACTCTTTGTGACCCCATAGACTGCAGCAAGCTAGGCTTCCCTGTCCTTCACCATCTCATGGAGCTTGCTCAAACTCATGTCCATCGAATTGGTGATGCCATCCAAACATCACATCCTCTGTCATCCCCTTCTCCTCCTGCCTTCAATCTTTCCCAGTGTCAGGGTCTTTTCTAATGAGTCGGCTCTTCACATCAGGTGGCCAAAGTATTGGAGCGTCAGATTCAGCCCTTCCAGTCAATATTCAGGACTGATTTCCCTTAAGATTGACTGGTTTGTTCTCCTTGCAGTCAAAGGGACTCTCAAGAGTCTTCTCCAGCACCACAGTTCAAAAGAATCAGTTCTTCAGCACTGAGACTCCTTTATGGTCCAACTCACATCCATACATGACTACTGGAAAAATCATAGCTTTGAATAGACAGACCTTCATTCACAAAATAATGTCCCTGCTTTTTATATGCTAAGTTTGTCATAACTTTTCTTCCAAGGAGTAAGCATCTTTTAATTTCATGGCTGAAGTCACCATCTGCAGTGATTTTGGAGCCCCAAAAATAAAGTCTCTCACTGTTTCCACTGTTTTCCCATCTATTTGCCAGGAAGTGATGGGTCCATATGCCATGATCTTTTTTTTTTTAATGTTGAGTTTTAAACCAGCTTTTTCCCTCACCTCTTTCACTTTCATCGAGACTCTTTAGTTCCTCTTCAGTTTCTGCCATAAGGGTGGTGTCATCTGCATATCTGAGGTCACTGATATATCTCCCAGCAACTTGATTGCAACTTGTGCTTCATCCAGCCCAGCGTTTCTCATGATGTACTCTGCATATAAGTTTAATAAGCAGAGTGATCATATATAGCCTTGACATACTCCTTTCCCAATTTGGAACCAGTCAGTTGTTCCATGTCCAGTTCTAACTGTTGCTTCTTGACCTGCATACAGGTTTTTCAGGAGGCCGGTGAGGTGGTCTGATATTCCCATCTCTTTAATACTTTTCTGCAGTTTATTGTGATCCACACAGTCAAAGGCTTTAGCATAGTCAATGAAGGAGAAGTAGATGTTTTTGTGGAATTCTCTTGCTTTTTCTCTGATGCAGTGGATGTTGGCAATTTGATCTCTGATTCCTCTGCCTTTTCTAAATCCAGCTTGAGCATCTGGAGGTTCTCAGTTCAAATACTACTGAAGCCTAGCTTGGAGAATTTTGACCATTACTTTGCTAGCATGTGAAATGAGTGTAATTGTGATACTATTTTCAAGAGGATAAAATTGGTTATCTACAAGTGAATGCAAGTCATTGGTATAACTTCTAATCAATAACACATGAAGATAAAAAGTAATGTTAAATTTTCTTTAAGATTCTGAGAAAATTTATTTGTTCTAAAATTTTTCTAGCTAAAATAACAATCAAAAACTGTATTTTTATGTGTGTGTGCACATGTAAGGGGCATCCCAGGTGGCACTAGAGATAAAGAACCCACCAGCCAATGCAGGTTAGATGTGAGAGACATGGTTTCCATCCCTAAGTCAGGAAGACCCCATGGAGAAGAGCATGGCAATTCACTCCAGTACTCTTGCCCGGAGAATCCCATGGACAGAGGAGCCTGGCAGCCTGTAGTCCATAGGGTCACACAGTCAGACACAATTAAAGTGACTTAGTACTTAAGCACATGTACATGCGCACATGTATGTTTTCAGTGAAGTGAATCTACCCATATTTTTCACATTTTAAAAAACTACCAAATATTATATGGTGGAAGACTGAAAAAGAACTTGAAATATCATAGAAAATAATTTTATAGTTGAATATGAATTATAGTTGATACATCAATAAATCATGAAAGTATTTACAAAAATTTCACTTTACCTTAAAATTTTCTTCAAAACCTGTATGTTTACTTTTATACAGATATAAACACACTGCTTTTAAAACATTCTGCATTTCTGTTTACATGATAGATTAAGACTATCTTATGCTCAGAGTATTTGTATGAAACATTTCCAGCAACATGGATTATGAATAAATTCAATAACTACTCCAAATTTACTTCTTAATTATGTTCAGTTATGTTAGAACAACGAATTTCACAAGAGTGAAACTCCACTCCCTATAAGCTTTCCTCCCAACCCACGCCCCAAACCCAAAATGCGGCATTTTTCTTTCTGAGGAATGTGTCTGTCAGCATTTTCACAATATAAGTTTCAGTCAAATCAGATGAGACTACAGAAGCAATTTCTTTTGAATTTAGTGAAAATAAAAAATATTCTATAAAAGAAAATCTATCATTACAGTCACTGAAGTACCTATTATTATGATAAGGACAAGATAATCCCATTCATACTCCATATATGAAGAAAACTGTATTGAAAGTGAATATGAATTCTTTATCTGTACAAAGAAACACCCCAGATTGCATGGGAATAATTTAGGTCGAAAGTGAGAAGGGAGATTTGCAACATATACATAAGATTTGAATTTAGGATGAGAGACACATAAACATTAATTTACATTTTCATAAATCTGAATTTTTTTCTAATCTGTTTTTTCTTTAGAGAAGATGTTTCGAAGAAGACAGCATATTGACTCCTAAAATGCATTCATCATTACATTTTCAGCTGCCATACTTAAGCCTATAATCCCTCTCACTGATGTCCCAAATACTACAGTGTGTGTGTGTGTGTGTGCATGTGTGTGTGCGCGTGTGTGCATGTGTGTGTGTACGTGCTCACGCACGTGCACACTAGGTTGTGTCCAATTCTTGGCAACCCCATGGACTGTAACCCACCAGGCTCCTCTGTCCATGGAATTTTCCAGGCAAGAATACTGGAGTGAGTTGGCATTTCCTACTCCAGGAGATCTTTCCAACCCCGGGATTGAACCCATGTCTCTTGCACCTCCTGCCTTGGCAGACAGACTTTTTACCACTGTTCCACCTGGGATCCTGAAATACTATAGTGTGTGATAGTTTAAAATGTTGTATTATATTTCTATTGTTGCTATAAAAATTATACAAAAATCATGGTTTAAAACAATGCAAGTTTGCTGTCTGATAGTTCTGTAGCTGAAAATTCCTACACGGGTATCAGTGGCCTAAAATCAATATGTGAGGAAGGCTGTGTTTCTTCCTGGAGGTTCTAGCAGAGAATCCATTTTCATCTATTTCCCAGTTTCCAATGAACACTTACATTCCCTGGCTCTGTGCCCACTTTCTCAGCCTTGCATCTCTCTGGCCATTCTTTTGAAGTCAAATCTCCCTCTGACTCTGATCTCAGCCAGGAAGAGTTCTTTTAAAGACTGATATGATTAGATTGGGTCTCTCTAGATAATACAGGATAATCTCCCATCTCAAGATCCTTAACCTTAATCACATATTCAAAACCCATTTCTCCTTGTAAGATACTGATTACATGTTCCAATGATAATGATGTGGGGCATATTTAGGGCCCCATTATTCCACTTACCTTAGTCCACTTTCTACCCCTATGAGGGTTTTCATTCTTCCCATATACAAAAAATATTCAGCCCATCACAACATTATAAAAAGTCTCACACCATTGCAGTATCAAGTTCAAAAATCTCATCTAAACCTTGTTAGCCCAAAAGTCTAAAATCTCATTATCTAAGTCACCTAAATTAGATATGAGTGATAATCTGGTAATAATACTGGGCCCTCCTCTCCACCTATGGACTCATGGAACTTAAGGAGCAAAGTATATGTTCCTAACATACTATGGCAAGACACGCATAGGATAAAAGTTACAGAAATTCTGGTTCAAGATAGTCAAAATCGAAAGGGAAAGAGTTACTAGTCCCAAGCAATTTCAAAACCTAGCTAAGAAGCTCCATTAGATTTTAAGTCCTGGAATTAAGCCTATGTGGCTCAGTTATTTGGGCTCTTGTCTCTGCCCACTAGGCATCCTCCATTTTTCATAAATGGTAGTACATATTTGCAGCTGGTTAGTTTTACCAGCTTATCTCCTGTCTGTGGAAATTTATGGCTATGTCAGCCTTCTGTAATTTTATACTGTGTCTCTTTAATTCCTAACTAGTATTGCTTCTGCTGCCTGCAGTTCTGGAGACTCTGGCTTACCCATGTGTCACGGGAGTTACTCCATTAGAGAAGGAGTCCCTTCACAGATGCTTCTAGAGAACCCAGTCTCCTCTAGTTTAGATTTCTATCTGGGGAGGATGACTAAAGGATAATGCCCTAAAGCTTTCCAGTTAGATTAGAGTGACCCCTGAAACAGAGCTTAATCTCCTCAAAGAGACATTTGTATGAATGAACATTATGACCTTTTGATTTTTCTGAGGTATTAGCAAAAAAAAAAAAAAAAATGGTATAGACTCATGCTTGGCTTGGCTATAGATTATGACTTCCAGGCAGTGAATCTTTTTGGTGATTTTTTTTTCCAATTTGAATAAGCTTAGAATTTCTAAAATCTTATAATACTGGGGTACTTTTTAATGGGTTTTTTTTTTTCTCTTTTTGGTTTCTTTAGTAGTTCTTCCCTAGTTATTCCCCTTCCTCTTATATTTTACTGTAAGCAGCAAGGAGAAATAAAGCTGTATCTTCAACACGTCGCTTAGAAATACCCTCAGTTAAATGAACAGTTCCGTCGCTTACCAGTTCTGCTCTCCACGTAACTGAAGGACACACTTCCGCTGAGCATTCCACCACTCGCAGCAATGGTGTTCTCTACTCTAGTTTCCAACCACATGTTCTTCAGTTCCTTCTCAGCCTTCACCAGCTGTTCCTTTGACGTCCATCCTTTTAACACTGTTCACGATTTTGGATTCTGCAAGGTGCTTTATGTTTTCTCAGTCCAGCTCCTCACTGCTTTCTCAGCCCTCATTGAGAATAGTTCCCATCAATAGTTCTACCAACAGTGTCCTCAAAGAAATCTAGCCTTTTTCTGTCATTCTCGACAAAATCCTTCCAGTCTCTCCCTGTTGCCCGATTCCAAATACATTTTTGCATTTTTAGGTATTTGTTACAGCAGCACCTCACTCCTGGTACCAAATATATATATTAGCTTATCATTGCTGCTGTAACAAATTGTCCAAAAAAAAAGTTGTTTACATAATGCAGATGTATTAGCTTATAGCTCCGTAGGTTAGAATTGAAACAGAAACCTTATCATGCTAAATAAGCCAGCAGAGGCATGTTATTTTTGTAGTGTCTCTTGGGAAGAATGTTCCCTTGACTTTCCCAGCTTTTAATGGCTAACCATATTCCTTGGCTCTTGCGCCTGATCTTTTATCTTAAATCCAGTAATACTGCATCCCTCTAATCATTCTCACAATTCCTTTTCTGATTACAGTTAGGAAAAGCTTTGTGCATCTGTGGATCTCTATGATTATATTGGGTTCCCTGGAAATCCAGTACTATCTCCCCATTTCATGGTCCTTAACATTAATCATATTGGCAAAGTCCCTTTTGCCATATAAGGTACCATGTTCATAAACTCTGGAGATTATGATGTGGAGAACTTCGGGTGACATTTTTCTCCCTACTTGGCCTCATCTGAAGAGACTTGACCACTATCCAGGGCTTTTCCTTTTTCTTCTTTGAGTAATTGCTGTCCTATGACTATATGTTTAGTTTTTTGAATGCATGTGGCCATTTGTCTAATTATTTGACCAATTAGTCTTGATTGCTCAATCCCTATGGATCCTTTGGTAGCTGACAGTGGATACGGACTCAAATTATAGTAGATCTCCTTGAAGCTTCAGTTGCCCAGAGTGTGAGGTGGAGCGTACATTCTAGGAAGTTGGTTAGGGAGTGTTTTGGAGATCATCACTGTAGGAGAGGAAGGAAAGAAACAGCAGGGTTGCACAGAGGAAAAGATCAGGCTTCAAGGTGGGAGTCTTAACAAAAGCCTCAGGTGACCAAAGATGTTAGAGGCGGAGTTTCTGAAGCCAATGAACCCACAGATAGAGGGTCCCACAGACAGATTATTCTGTGCTACAGAAAAAGAACCAGGCCTTTATGCTATAGAAGCTACCAATCATTGATTGTAGGCTGCCCACAGAGAAGTAAGGCGGTCTCCCAACCCATGGTAACTTCCAGAGAGGGCTGGCATTTGAAAATCATCAGGCAGCAATACTTATAGCAAATGGGGAAATAAACCCTTCTGTCTTGAATAGGAATCTGGGAAATGAGTCACAATATCCACTACTCCAGATTTTGATTTCTTAGATCTGTTCTTTGCTACTCTATGTGGCTTATCAGTTTCTCTGGTGCTGGTATTTGCCCAGATAAGACATAACTGCTGTCACCAAAAATGTGCATTAAAATTGAACATGTGCTTCCTTGTTTATTTGTACCCCTTCCAGTTCCATTCAATCACCCCTCTTAACAAATCCCATTAAATCACCCCTTCCTCATTTGAGACCTCAGTGTACTAGAAGAAATAGGATGAAGCTAAAGAATGTAATTTTCCTTATACAGGGCAGATTATTTTCAACAATAATTCAACTTCCAGTTTAGTCCCTAGAATGGGATTGTGTCGGTAAAAGGGAAGCCAGTACTCTACATTCCTAAGTGATCTGCGGATGAGAATTAGAATTGAAAATTCTCTCTCCCTCTTTCATTATCCTATGCAAAACCTACTAGTTTTGTGACTCTCGTGGCAAAGAAACCTCAACTACACTGAGCCTCAGCTTCCTTATTTGCAAAACTTAAATACCATCTACTTCATAGGGTTGCCTCTGTGATGAAAAATAGTGATATATAATCTTTAGCACCCTGAGTGGCACAATAATTTCAAGAAAATTACTGTTCAATAAAAGAGAATTTTTATTGTTCTCTTAGGTCATTTTTTAGATCTCTAAGAAATAATCCTTTATCTCTCTTTTTCTTAACTGTATCCTTTCATAGGCCACCATCCTCATTATATACTTGTGGTGGATTAATTGCTAAGTCATGTCCAACTCTCATGACCCATGGACTGTAGCCCACCAGGCTACATGGAATTTTCCAGGCAAGAATACTGGAGTGGGTTGCATTTCCTGCTCTAGGGCATCTTCCTGACCCAGGGATCAAACCTGAGTCTTCTGTATTGGAGGCAGTCTCCTGAATTGAATATAGATTTTTTACTGACAGCTGTACCAGGAGCTATACCAGGGAAGTCTATATACTTATTATGTTATGTATCTATTATTATTAGCACATAAATATAATATTTAGATAAATTTAATTCATGAAATGCTGTTGTTTTAAGAAGTAAATTATTTTAAGAAGAATAAAATATATAATATGCTTTACTCACACCTTTATAAGTCTAAATGTTCTTTAATTTTGAGGAACATGAATAAATTTTGTAGGCAATCTAATTAGAACATTAAGTTGGGAACAAATAGCAATTATTTGGGAGTACATCTATTTATAGAATAGGCATATAAATATGTTATATTATTTTTATATTTCAAACTATACCTGTTCTAAAACTACAAAGCTAATAATTAAATTTGTTTGAGAATAAATTTGTCTCTTGAACTTTTTGAGAAAAAATATTTATGAACATCAGATGAATGCCAAAACACTTCTCCCCAGAAAATATGCATAAACAGAGAATTTTGAAGGCTATTTTTAGGGTATGTGAAATAGGTGAGGTACAACCACAAATAGGCACAATGGCTATCAAAACTTTAAATATCTGTGCATAGTATAAATATTTTAACAACTTTATGTACATGAACACACTTATATACACAAAGGAAATAAAGTGTTCATGAGACAATACATATATATGTATACTATATGTTGTAAACTCTAGTTTTTACTGTTTTGTACTATCCTATTTTATTCTATTAAAAAAATTGTTGCCTAATCCCTAACTTGATCTCATAACTCAGTACTCCATTAAAACTCACCAATAGGTCAGTTCACAGTTTGAAAAATACTGCTGTAAGGTTCCTAGGGTTTCATATTAAAAAGTAATGATCCATATAAAAAGTAACCAGCTAGAAGCTGGTTTGCAAGAGAAAGCACTGGTCATAGCAAACACCCTCTTCCAACACAAGAGAAGACTCTACATATGGGCATCAACAGATGGTCAATACTGAAATCAGATTGATTATATTCTTTGTAGCCAAAGATGGAGAAGCTCTATACAGTCAGTAAAAACAAGACTGGGAGCTAACTGTGGCTCAGATCATGAACTCCCTATTGCCAAATTCAGACTGAAATTGATAAGAGTAGGGAAAACCACTAGACCATTCAAATATGACCTAAATCAAGTCGCTTATGACTATACAGCGGAAGTGACAAATAGATTCAAGGGATTAGACTGATAGACAGAGTGCCTGAAGAACTATAGATAGAGGTTCGTGACATTGTACTGGAGACAGTGATCAAGATCATCCCCAAGAAAAACAAATATAAAAGGGAAAAACAGTTGTCTGAGGATGCCTTACAAATAGCTGATAAAAGAAGAGAAGTTAAAGGCAAAGGAGGAAAGGAAAGATATACCCATTTAAATGCAGAGTTCCAAAGAATAGTAAGGAGAGATAAGAAAGTCTTCCTCAGTGATCAATGCAAAGAAATAGAGGAAAACAATAGAATGGGAAGGACTAGAGATCTCTTCAAGAAAATTACAGGTACCAAGGGATCATTTCATGCAAAGATGAGCACAATAAAGGACAGAAATGGTATGGACCTAAGAGAAATAGAAGATATTAAGATGAGGTGCCAAGAATATATAGAAGGACTATACAAAAAAAGATCTTCATGACTCAGGTAACCACAATGATGTGATCACTCACCTAGAGTCAGACATCCTGGAATGAAAAGTCAAGTGGGCCTTAGGAAGCTTCACTATGAGCAAAGCTAGTGGAGTTAATGGAAATCCAGTTGAGCTATTTCAAGTCCTAAAGATGATGCTTTAAAAATGCTGCACTCAATATGTCAACAAATCTGGAAAACGCAACAGTGGCCATAGGACTGGAAAAGGTCAGTTTTCATTCCATTCCAAAAGAAAGGCAATGCCGAAGAATGTTGAAGCTACTCACATGCTAGCAAAGTAATGCTCAAAATCCTCCAAGCCAGGCTTCAACAGTACATGAACCGTGAACTTCCAGATGTTCAAGTTGGATTTAGAAAATGCAGAGGAACAAGAGATCAAATTACCAACATCTGTTGCATCATAGCCAAAGCAAGAGAATAACAGAAAAACATCTATTTCTGCTTTACTGACTACACTAAATCCTTTGACTGTGTGGATCACAATAAACTATGGAAAATTCTTCAAGAAATGGGAATATCAGACCACCTGACCTGCCTCCTGAGAAATCTGTATGCAGGTCAAGAAGTATCAGTTAGAACTGGACATGGAATAACACACTGATTACAAATTGGGAAAGGAATATGTCAAGGCTGTATATTGTCACCCTGGTTATTTAACTGATATGCAGAGTACATCATGTGAAACACAGGACTGGATGAAGTACACGCTGGAATCAAAATTGTCAGGAGAAATATCAATAATCTCAGATGCGCAGCAGATGATACCACCCTTATGGCAGAAAGCAAAGAACTAAAGAGCCTCTTGATGATAGTGAAAGAGAGTGAAAAAGCTGACTAAAAATTCAACATTCTAAAAATGAAGATCATGGCATCCAGTAGCATCACTTCATGGCAAATAGATGGTGGCAACAGTAGCAGACTTTATATTTTTTTGGTCTCTAAAATCACTGCAGATGGTGACTGCAGCCATGAAATTAAAAGACACTTGCTCCTTGGAAGAAAAACTTTGACCATCCTAGACAGCATATTAAAAATCAGAGACATTACTTTGCCAACAAAGGTCCATCTAGTCAAAACTATGGTTTTTCCAGTAGTCATGTATGGATGTGAGAGTTGGACTATAAAGAAAGCTGTGTGCCAAAGAATTGATGCTTTTGAACTGTGGTGTTGGAGAAGACTCTTGAGAGTCCCTTGGACTGCAAGGAGATCCAACCAGTCCATCCTAAAGGAAATCAGTCCTTAATATTCATTGAAAGGACTGATGCTGAAGCTGAACCTCCAATACTTTGGCCACCTCATGCAAAGTATTGACTGCTTGGAAAAGACCCTGATGCTTGGAAAGATTGAAGGAAGAGGAGAATGGGACAACAGAGGATGAGATGGTTGGATGGCATCACCAACTCAGTGGACATTAGTTTGAGTAAACTCGGGGAGTTGGTGATGGACACGGAAGCCTGGCGTGCTGCCGTCCATGGGATCGCAAAGTTGGACACGACTGAGCGACTGAACTGAACTGAGAAGCTGGTATAACATAAGGAATTAGATTTACCTTATATTATTCAGGTTATAATTCCTTTTAAAAAAACACACAGGGAAAGAGGAGAGACCATCACCTTTAAATAAGTCTGTCCATTTATCTGTCTATCTGGAGAAAATTATAATCAATTTTCAGAAAATAATGAAATCACTTTAGAATATGGTATGTTAAAAACAAAAAATAATCAATAGACACATATTTTTGACACATATTCAGCTCCTGAACTAGACTGTTGTTATCATATATTTATTTTTATGTCTTAAATTATCTTGTCAGACTTAAAAGGAAATTATTGTATGTATGAATTAAAACCAATTTATTTTTACCACTAGTTTATTGATTAATTTTATGTGTTTCTAAACACAGCAGTTTCATTCCATTGTTTCAAAATATAAGGAATAAAGGCATGCAAGATACAGAGTCAACCAGTTTTCATGCCTTCACCTTGCTGCCAGGCATCATAATATAATTATATGACAGAACTACTGATTTCATTTCTAACTCATACCTGAAAGGGCCACCGGATTTACATCCTTTGAAAGTGCCTGTGTTTCTTCCAATCCTGAGGCACTGCTAGTTTAAGAAGCAAACCACAAGCCGTAAGATTCAGAATTAGGGTAACATTTCTCTCCTTTCATGCTTCTTCCTGTGAGATTCAAGGGATTAGCAGCACAGTAACTTACAAGCAACATTATCATTCCTCTATTCTAAAACGGTATTCTATTTTAAGCAGAAATTTTCTAAAATAGTATACATACTTAGAAGGGGCTAGTGCTTCAAAGAATATCTAATTCAGATCAATAATTGTATAAATATTCCAAATGCAGAAGTTTTTATAAATTATACAACAACCATTTCAAAAACTCAATATTTAATGGCTATGTGTTGGGGCAAGTTTCAAGTAGACCTATTATCCCAAGTTATCTATTTCAGTCAAAGCATCCCCTTGTGTATTCTTCCAGTAAACCATTATTAGAAAAGTTATTTTATAAACTGTGTTTTTCTCAATTGTGAGAGGTTTGTAACATGTTAATATTTGCTTCACCCTTTAGAGGCTTATAGATTTCAAAAAGGATATCTGGAATATAATTACTTTAAATATTTATACTTTGTTTATAGTATTATTATGATATATTCATGAAATAATGATTTTTTAAATATAACTAGGACTCATATGAGATGCAATATATCATGGTCTATTCTAAGTAGTAGTTACAGTAGTTCTTCCTCCACTTCTTCTTCATCTTCTTCATTATCATCAGTCATCTGCCTAACAACCCTATAAGGTCAGTACTATCATTATTCACCTGGCTGATATCACATGGCAAGTAAGTAACAAAGCCTGGTACATTTGGTGACAATTATTGTCACCAATTAGATATAAATCAGTGTCTGTTTTAGCAGCTGAACTATCTCAGATCTCATTTGTCAGCCTGTGGAATTCTTCCTTCCTCAGAAATGTAGATACAGATACCTACCAAAAAATTTATAAACATGTTTTGTGTGTTGTAGCTTACAGAGTCAATATGACCGTTAAAGTTATCAGTGGCCCAATTTATATCAATAATTTTTTCATCTTTCAGGGATTGAGATAGTTCTCAAGGAATATCTGAGTCCATACAAATAATGAAGATAAATATTTGTAGTCAGTTACCCATTTGATGAATAACAAGATTGATGAGTCAGTGAATATACCCATATTTTAACATATATAGGGTGTGAATAGGGCACATTTGGTCATGTTCTGTCCTGGCTGCAGATGGTGGGAATTATAGCAAGTTTCTTTCCCCTCTCCACTCTGTCAACTTGGAGTTTTTTCTATATTTTTCAAGAAAAAGTAATGTGGTTGAAGTAGGATCCCTGTGAAGCCCTTCACAATTCTATAAATTCTCTTCCAAATGATGCCAAAATTCCCAAGGAATTCCCACCTTCACAGGTGGTGGTAGTTGTAAAGAACCCACCTGCCAATGCAGGAGACATAATAGACACATATTTGATCCCTGGGTCGGGAAGACCCCCTAGAGGAGGACATGGCAACCCACTCCAGTGTTCTTGGCTGGAGAATCCCATGGACAGAGGGCCCTGGTGGACTACAGTCCATAGGATTGCAAAGAGTCAGACACAACTGAAGCAACTTAGCACCCATGTACTGCGGTCAACAGAACAAACTAATTTAGCATTTCTTGAAACATCTGAATATAACGTCTCCCTCTTTTTTTTGGTAACAGCTCAACTAATATCATATTTGTCATTGTTGTTCAGTTGCGGTCATCTCTGACTGTTTGTGACCCCATGAACGGCAGCACGCCAGGCTTCCTTGTCCCTCACTATCTTCCTCCCAGATTTTGTTGAAAATCATATCCATTGAGCCGGCAATGCCATCCAACCATCTCATCCTCTGTCGCCCCCTTCTCCTCCTGCCCTCAATCTTTTCCATATCCAGGTATTTTCCAATGAATAGGCTCTTTGCATCAAGTGGCCAAAGAACTGGAGGTTCAGCTTCAGCATCAGTCCTTCCAATGAACACTCAGGACTGATCTCCTTTAGGATGGACTGGTTTGATCTCCTTGCAGTCCAAGGGACTCTCAAGGGTCTTCTCCAGTACCACAGTTTGAAGGCATCAGTTCTTCAGTGTTCAGCCTTCTTTATGGTCCAACTCTCACATCCATATATGACTACTGGGAAAACCATAACTTGGACTAGATGGGCCTTTGTCAGAACTTTTCTTGCAAGGAGCAAGTATCTTTTAATTTCATGGCTGCAGTCACCGTCCCATTGCTTTTGGAGACCAAGAAAATAAAGTCTGTCACTATTTCCATTGTTTGCCCATCTGTTTGCCATGCAGTGATGGGACCAGATGCCATGATCTTAAGTCTTTTGAATTTGAGTTTTAAGCCAACTTTTTCACTGTTCTCCTTCAGCTTCATCAAAAGGCTCTTTAGCTCCTCTTCATTTTTGGACATAAGGGTGGTATCATCTGCATATCTGAGGTTGTTCATATTCCTCCTGGCAATCTTGATTCCAGCTTGTACTTCATCCAGCCTGGAATTTCCCTTGATGTACTCTGCATATAAGTTAAATAAGCAGGATGACAATATACAGCCTTGACGTACTCCTTTCCCAGTTTTGAACCAGTCCTTTGTCCCATGTTCAGTTCTAACTGTTGCTTCTTGACCTGAATCCAGGTTACTCCGGGGACAGGTAAGGTGGTCTGGTAGTCCCATTTCTTTCAGAATTTTCCACAGTTCGTTGTGATCCACACAGTCAAAGGCTTTATTGTAGTCTCTGAAGTAGTTGTTTATCTGGAATTCACTTGCTTTTTCTATAATCCAAGGGATGTTGGCAATTTGATCTCTGGTTCCTCTGCCTTTTCTAAATCCAGCTTGTTTATATGGAAGTTCTGGGTTCATGTACTGTTGAAGCCTAACTTGAAGGATTTTGAGCACTACCTTGTTATCATGTGAAATGAGCACAATTGTGTGGTAGTTTGAACAATAGTTGGCATTGCCCTTCTTTGGGATTGGCAAGAAATCTGACCTTTTCCAGTTCTGTGGCCACTGCAGTTTTCCAAATTTGCTGGCATATTGAGTGCAGCATTTTAACAGCATCGTCTTTTAGGATTTCAAATAGCTCAGCTGGAATTCCATCACCTCCCCTAGCTTTGCTCAGAGTGATGCTTCCTAAGGCCCACTTGACTTCATACTCCTGGATTTCTGGCTCTAGGTGAATGATCACACCATCATGGTTATCTTGGTCATTAAGACCTTTTTTGTACAGTTACTTTGTGTATTCTTACCAATTCTTCTTAATCTTCTCTGCTTCTATTAGGTCCAGACCTTTTCTGTCCTATATTGTGCCCATCTTTGCATGAAATATTCCCTTGATATTTCTAATTTATTACTTTAAACTATAAATATAATTATTAATATTTGAAACCTCTGTGATATTTTGCTAAGTTAATACCCTCACTAAATATCAGTTTCCTCATGGTTACCTCATAGTGATGATTAAACAGGCGTACCTTTGTAAAGTGCCTGGGCAGATAGCCTTTTTTGACAAACTAGTTGGGCTATTTTTTGTTGTTGTTTTTTAAAAATCCATTGTATTTGTTTATTGTATAGTTTTTAAAGTTTAAACTCCAAGTACAGTTATTAGAAATTATCGACTATATTCCCCATGTTTTTACAATGTATCCTTGTAGCTTATTTTATATATAGTGTCAATAATGTGTGGGCTTCCCTGGTGGCTCAGATGATAAATAATTTGCTTGCACTGTGAGACCTGGGCTTGATCCCTGGGTTGGGAAGACTCCCTGGAGAAGGGAACAGCACTCCACTCTAGTATTCTTGCCTGGAAAATCCCATGGACAGAGGAGACTGGCAGGTACAGTCCATGGGGTCGAAAAGAGTTGGACACGACTGAGCAACAAACAGCTTGACAACACTTTCATCAATAGTTTGTACCTCTTAATCTCCTGCCCCTAAGCTGCCCCTCCCTCTTCCTCTCTCCTCACTGGTAGCTGATAGCTTGTTCTCTGCATCTGTGAATCTGCTTCTTTTGTTATATTCCCTAGTTCATTGTTTTTTAGATTCCATAATGCCCTCCAAGTCCCTCCATGATGCTGAAAATAGCAAAATTGCTTTCTTTTTATGGCTGAGTACTATTCCATTTTTTATATATATATATAATATTTATATAGATTTACAAATATATGTATATTTATTACTGTATATATGTGTATATATATATATATTTATAGTACTACTCTACTATATTCATCTTCTTTATCCATTCTCTGTTGTTGAGGGACACTTAGATTGCTTCCATATCTTGGCAATTGTAAATCATTTTTCAGTGAACATTGGTATGTGTGTATCTTTTCAAATTAGTGGGGATTTGTCTTTTTTTTCCCATATATATCCAGGAGTGGACCTGCTGAGTCATATGGCAGTCCTAGTTTTAGTTCTCTGAGAGACCTCCATACTGTTCTCCCTAGTGCTTCCACCAATTTACTTTCCAACCATCAGTGTATAGGGTTTTACTTTACTCCAAGTCTTGATTTGATTCTTCACCATCCTGTTATTATTTTGGACCGGAAGTCAGGTGGCTTGATGTCATCATCTGTCTCCAGTTACTAGGTATACTAACTTAAAACTTGGTATACATCATCACTAAGATTATATTTCTTTATCTGAAGCCATAATTAATAATAGTATCTATCTCAGAGAATTATTGTGAATATTTAATGATATGATACAAGACTGCACTTAGAAGTTTGCTAGCACACAATGCATGTTCAATAAAGGTTAGCTCTCCTTATTGTTTTCTTTCCCGTGCCTCCTTGGAGAATGACAGGAAAATAGAATTAAATCTTGCCCACTTTTGTTCCATACTTCAAATCTGTTAGCTCTCCTTTCACAATATATCCAGAATCCGAGGGTCAGAGATCAAAGGGTTATTGCAGTGCTGCTGCTGCTGCTAAGTCGCTTCAGTCGGGTCCGACTCTGTGCGACCCCATAGACGGCAGCCCACCAGGCTCCCCCGTCCCTGGGATTCTCCAGGCGAGAACACTGGAGTGGGTTGCCATTTCCTTCTCCAGTGCAGGAGAGTGAGAAGTGAAAGTGAAGTCACTCAGTCATGTCTGACTCTTCGCGACCCCGTGGACTGCAGCCCACCAGGCTCCTCCATCCAGGGGATTTTCCAGGCAAGAGGACTGGAGTGGGGTGCCATTGCCTTCTCCGTTATTGCAGTGACTTTATGACTATTCTCCTTGCCTCCACCCTCGCCCCATCATAATGGATTCTCAAAGTCACCAACTGGGAGGCCTCACACAACCGTTCCTCAGTGGCCTGTCTGATTTCGCTCTTACTTCACTCCCCACTACTACTTCAGCTTAGTATTTGAAAGTGACAAGAACATGACTTTTGTCACAGGATTTACACTGCTGTTACTTCTGCTCATGGTTCGTTCACAAGCTCTTTGTTCTCAAGTAAACACTAAATATGATTTCAGTCCAAAACTCTTCCTCAGGAACACAATCAAACTACACATCTTCTCTCTTTCTATTACCTCCCTTATTTTTCCTCTTTGAACTTATCACATCTAATAATTTCAGTTTTATCTCAGTAAAATGTAAGTTCCATGAAGAAAATAAGTAATCTTTTTTTCCTCCCACTGATTCATTCTTAGAAACTGCAACAGTGTTCGACACATATTCATGCTTAATAAATATTTAATGAGTGGATTCCTTTGTTGAATAATAAATGCTTAAATCTTACCACTTTTAATCCATTGAAGAAGTTAGCTTGATATTTCTTAATGGGTTAAACTACATTGCAATAAAACAGCAGATGGGCAGAAAAAACTTAGTACATACATTGCCAGGCACTGTTATAAGCACAGAAAAAGTTTCAAGATCTATCAAAGATAACACAGATGGAAAGGAAAAACAAATGTTCTTTTATTCAGAGAAGCCTATTTTTGTTTTATGAATGTGAACTTTTCTTGAATTTTTGATGATATAAACTAGATATTTTTTATTTCTTTGTGTGACTTATTTTCTGTTTACCCTCTCTTCCTTGTCCTCACATATCTAGCGATGTTTTGTCCATTCATGTAAATAATAGTGATCAGTAATAATTAGTCATAATAAATTACCAGTATTAGAAACTAATGTATCATTCTTTGTCTAGCAAGAAATGCAGTTGCAAATGGAAAAACCCTGGCTGTGATAAGTGGCTGAGATGTTTTTCAGTCTGTGAACTTTATACAACACTTGGAACAGACTCAAGTGACCCAAAATACTACCTTATTTTTCTTTGTAACCCTATCCTACTTTCTAGGGGACTCCATGCACAAATTCTTCATTTTAATTTGAGGGATGGTCTTGCTAGTGTCAACCACAAATTGGCCCTTGTCATGGTTGCTTCTCTCTAACTCTACAAGGATTAAATCATGTGCCACTGCAGCTGTGACCTCCAACACCCGCTGAAGAAATTCAGGGTCGAGAGCAAAACGAGGCACTCTGTGCTTCAGGAAACTGGCAGGACAGGTCTTTAGATATTCTCAGGAGCTGATTTTATGAGCCCAATTCTTGTATCTCTTCATATCTAGGAAAGCACTAAAATACTTCATGGTGATGATTGTTGCTCATGACTAGCAGAAGCTTCATGAGACCAGCAGAAACTGTCTACCAAAAATATGTGCTTGTGCATATACTCCACCTTCACCGAAATCACATATATACTGTCTTTCCCCCTACCTCTTCGGAACACTCTCTCCGATCTATCTGAGGTGCTGTCTCCTGGGCTGCAATCCTCAGATTGCCCCAAATAAAACTTAACTTGCAACTCTCATATTGTGCATTTTCGTTTTAGTTGACACTAGGTATACTTACCCTGTAAGCAAACCACAGTAGAGCTGTTTTTGTATGGAAGGAAGAGGACCAGCCAGTGAGTTCCCATTTCAGACACTATACTGTAAACTGTAGCTACAGGCATGGTCCAGGGCTGTCTTGTTTTATCAATATACGTTATTTTGTTAGCCCTTCTATTTCTGCTTGCTGATTCCTCTGGCTATATGAAATATGTTGTTGATTTGAACAAAAGAGCTCTTTAATTTCCATAATTCTTTGATGTAAATAATGGTTGACTTCCCTGGTTATTTGGCAAGCTCTACATTTCTTTTAAATTTCAGATTTTCAGCATACCTTTTTAGTAAGAGTTTGAAACAAAAGCATTGCATCCTTTCCTTTGAATCAAATATTTGTTGGGTATTAAGTGCGGTGCTAAGTCACTTCAGCCATGTCTTACTCTTTGTGACTCTATGGACTGTAGACCACCAGGCTCCTCTGTCCATGGGATTCTCCAGGCAAGAATACTGGAGTGGGTTGTCATGCCCTTCTCCAAAGGATCTTCCCAAACCAGGGATTGAACCTGTGCCTCTTATGTCTCCTGCATTGGCAAGTGGGTTTTTTTTTTTTGTTTTGGTTTTGTTTTTGTTTTATCACTAGCACCACCTGGGAAGCTCTGGTATTTAGTAGCTTCTATGCATGTACATGACTATAAATGAAAGTTGCATGGTTACTGAAGTAGGTTGCCCCAGTGGAGGAGATAGAAGAGATAACAGGTAATGTAGTGGACTAAATTCTATAGAAGTGGTAAATGTGAGATAACATGTTTAATACACAGAAGGAGTATTAAAATCATCCCAGAGATTTGAGACTATTTTTAGAAGAGATCATGCTTATGCTGAGTCTTGAAGAAGAGGATTTAAATGGCCAAAGAAGGCTAAGGGATAAATGCCCAGAAACAAAAGCTTTAAAAAGAATATTCTAGGTGGGAGAATTCTAATATGATATATTATAGCATAATACAGTATAATAAATAACCTGTAAAATATTTTCATGTTTACCACTTAGTTGCCACAATTAAAATAACATATTTCCTGGCAAAAGGAAATGAGGATTGATAGCCTGGCCCCTGGATATTCTTACTTTGTTCCCCAGTATTGTTTTTCATAGTATATTTTTTTAATAAAGCAAATTGTTAGGTCAGAGTAATTCTGTAATATATAAAAAACATTTTACTGTTAATGTCCAAATAAACACAGATCCCCTGCTCTTTTAAAAGTCATTCAGTCTTACAATAATGAAAAATAGCAGCTGATTAATTTTTTGTAGTTATGTCTTTCATTTTATGACATCCCAGATGTTTTCTTTCCCTTAAACACCACACACACTGCAAAGCATTAACATATTGGTTTTCCAATGTGCAGTGAAAACTGCCGGAACTCTAGAGACCATAAGCAATATTACTTGACCTTGTGTGGTCTGTAGTTAAAATATTCACCAGCCAAATTACAATAAAACAAATAAGAGGTTAATGAAACTGCTCCTTTTAAATTTATAGTAAAGTATAGTGCTAATTAAATATGTTTATTTCTGGTTCTGTCTTGCCCATTCGGTCTCCATTTTGCCCTACATTTACATTGTCCTTTAAAGCTTGATTTAAATTTTTTCAATTATTTTGCATTACTAACTTCCTTATATGTATATGTATGAAAGAAAGGAAAAAAAGAAAAATAGCACTAAGTCGTGTTTGACTCTTGAGACCTCATGGACTATGGCCTGCCAGGCTTCTCTGTCCATGGGATTCTCCAGGTAAGAATACTGGAGTGATTTGCCAGTTCCTTCTCCAGAATATCTTCTTGATCCAGGAATCGAACCCAGGTCTCCCACATTGCAGGCAGATGCTTTACTGATTGAGCTATGCGGGAAGCCCACATGTATGTGTTGGTTTTTATAGAAAGCTGTTTTTTTTCCTCTAGTTTTTCACCAGTGTATATTTCTTGCTAATAATATTGCCAGGAACATGCATTCAGTGATTAGGTCTGAATAATCTTTCTCATATATCATTTTTAAACAACAGTTTTGATATAGTTACACATTTAAAGTATATTTTATAGGTTTTGACATGTGTATATACTCAAGAAACCATTACCAAAATTTTTATAGTCATATTTATAATTCTTAAAAATGTCCACATGTTCTCTTTCTCCTCCCCCTTTCTGAACAATTCCTTTCCCCCATCACCAGAGAAATCATGGATGAACTTTCTACAAACTTTCTATAGATTCATTTGCATTTTCTAATTCTAGTATCTTATATAAATAGAATCATAAATTATACTCTTAATCTACTCTACAGTATTTAGTTTTAAATTTACCCATGTTGCTATAGATATGTTCTAATAGTTTCTTCATTGTTATTATTGAATCATATTACATTTTGGAGATATACCAGTTTGTTTACTAGTTCATTCATTGGTTTATTTGAATTGCATCTAATATCCAGCTATTATAATAAAAGCTATTATGAGTATTTACATGAAAGTCTTAATATATACATATATTTCTATTTATCTTGGGTAAATCCTAGGCATATAATGTCTAAATCATGCAGAAAGTATATGTTTACTTTCAAAGAAATGACCAAATCCTTCCCTACATAACTATATATTTTACATCCCTGCCATCAGTGTATGAGAATTTTAGTTCTACCTTATCCTTGCCAACATTTAGAATAATCAGTCTCTTTGATTTTTGCCATCCCAATATATATGAGATGGAATCTCATTGTGATTGCAACTTTCATCTTCTAGTGATAATTGATATTGAGTATCTTTTCAAATGCTTACTGACTTTATGTCTTCTTTTGTAATGGACTTGTTGAAATGTTTTGCCATTTATTTTAAATTGAGTTATTTTGAGAGTTCTCAGTATGTAAGTCCTTTATCAGAAATATGATTTGTAAGTTTTCTACCAGTCTATAGCTTGTTTTTTTTTTTTAATTTTTTTTGCAGTTCCTTTCAAAGAACAAATGCTTTTAATTTTAATGAAGTCCAATTTATCAATTTGTTCTTTTATGGGCTTCATTTTGGGTAATATATCTAAAATATAAAATGTATTTGTATAGCCCATGGTCAGAAAGGCTTTCCTCTATGCATTTTAAAGGAAGTTTTCTTGTTAAAGGTTTTAAAAGTGATCCATGATTCACTTTGAGTAAATTGTTGTGCATGGTGTGGAATCTGAATCAAAAGGGTTTATTTAGTTTGTTTTGCATATGATTGTCAAGTGTTCCAGCTACTGAAGTACTTTTTAACCTTTTTTTTTGTAAAGTATCAGCTGCCATATAGATGCAAGAATAATTCTGGAATCTTTATTCTTTATTCAGTTTTGTTCAACTGATTCTGTTTATTGGTCTGTATGCCAGTTCTTCACTACATTGATTATTGCACCATTATAATAAGTATTGATATTAGCTAGCTTTAGTCCTCCAACTTTATCTTTTTGAAAACATTTTGGCTATTCAGGTTCTTTTCATTTCCTTGAAAATGTAAGTGTAAGTGTGTGATTAATTTGTTAGATTAATTAATTAGTAAATATTAATTATACATAATGTTCATCTAATACCCCAGGTACATGTTAAGTAAAAAAATGTAAACTTAGGGAACATATTTCAAATCAGTTATAGCTGTTAAGTTGACACAATAAATACACTGAATTGGCTCTTGGTGTCTAAAATGTGTATTCATTTTTAAATTAATTAATGTATTTATTTTTGGTTGCACCAGGTCTTCATTGCTGCATGTAGGTTCCTATTGTACCATCAGGGAAGTCCTAAAATGTGTATGTATTGTAAATAAATAAGAGTTTTCCCTTACAGAGTGTTAGAATATATCAGAACTAGCAAAAATGATATAGTTCAAATTTGTCTTGAGCCTCAGGGAAGTCAAGAGGTTTGCAGAATACTAAAACATATAGATGCCTAGTATATGTAATAGGCATCTTCCCTGGCAGCTCAGTGGTAAAGTATCAGCCTGCAAAGCAGAAGACATGGTTTTGATCCCTGTGTCAGGAAGATTCCCTGGAAGAGGAAATGGCAACCCATTCTGGTATTCTTGCCTTGGAAATGGGATGGACAGAAGAGCCTGGTGGGCTATAGTCCATGGGTTCCCAAAAGTTGGACGTGAGTTAGTGACTAAACCAACACCACCATTTATAGTAAGCAAAGTTAATATTCAGAGCAGGTGGGCCCTGATCTGTATGTTTGCTGTTATATTCATCTGTATCTCCAAACTTCACTTAGTAAAATCAGTTAGATTCCTGGGAGCAATTCCCTCAGATCTACTGAGAGGCTGTTTCCTGGGGAATCCTTCTAGGTAGACTGAAACTCACTCTATTAGCCTGCTAACTGTAAATAAATTAATAGATAAATTAATCTATATTTCTGAAGAAATAAATGAGCAAGCCATTAGTACTGGTGTATTTTACTTTATACCAGTAAATATTGTTGTTGTTCAGAGCTTGATCATGTCTGACTTTTTGCAGCCCTATAAATTATATAGCATGCCAGGCTTCCTTGTCCTTCACTATCCCCAAGCTTGTTCAAACTCATATCCGTTGAGTCGGTAATGCCATCCAACCATGTCATCCTCTGTCATCCCCTTCTTCTCCTGCCTTTTATCTTTCCCAGCATCAGGGTCTTTTCCAATGAGTCTACCCACCCTTCCCATCAGGTGGCCAAAGTTGGAGCTTTAGCTTCAGCATCAGTCCTTCCAATGAATATTCAGGAGTGATTTCCTTTATGATGGACTGGTTGGTTGTCCTTGTAGTCCAAGAGTCTTCTCCAATACCACAGTTCAAAAGCATCAATTCTTTGCAACTCAGCATTTTTTATGGTCCAATTCTCACATCCATTACATGACTACTGGAAAAACCATAGTTTTGACTAGATGGACTTTTGTTGGCAAAGTAATGTCTCTGCTTTTTAGTATGCTGTCTAGGTTTGTCATAGTTTTTCTTCCAAGGAGCAAGCTAAATATATTTATATCTCTACTGTTAATACATAATAGAATTCTATTGTGCTTTGATCTTTTGCCATAAGCCGCATATTTCTTTATCTTCCACATCATCTTAATGAAGCTCATTTTGCCTTGAAATTCTGACAGATTTGCTCAGTGTTCTTTGATAGATTCTATCCAGCTCTGTGAATCAGGCCAGATCATTTCCGTAAGGCTCCTAATTTCTATAACTAAAAAAAAAAAAAAAAAGACAGCTTTATACATAAAGCTACATATCAGGGCCCCCCTATTAAATTCTGTATTCTTTGTTAGATATTTGAAAGCAATGGATGTGTAGAATCAGTCAGCATGTTAACAAACAGACATATTGAAGACACACAAACTTGAGCTCAGAAACAATTCAGGAATGCCTAGCAAGTGGAAGAATGGATGTTATCAAGGTGAGTGAGGATAGCAGTTATCCCTGCAATTCCTGTTTCAAGATCAAGATCATGCAGTTGAGTCTTCAGGCTTTAGGAACAAAATTTCCAACGTAGGATGCAACCAAAAAATCAACCAGAGACAGCACTGATTAAAATATAGTTGTGCTGGAGATGAATGCCTCATTCTCACTGGCCAGCATCTTAACTCTAGAATTCATTTTGTGTTTATTAATCTTCATAGAATATCACTGATATTTTTAGAGAATATTTCAAGCATCCTATGAAAAAATACATTGTAAAAAGAATGCTTCCACTTTATACTATATACTGTACTATACTATTAACATTGGCAGAAGGTTAATGACATTCACCTCAACCTCAACCTCCAAGCATCTGCAATCATTAACCCAATCATTAACAAGCATTGTCTCTGATCCAAAGCGACTCTCCTATAGCTATGGCCTTTCCTCCTCAACCCCTTCAAATGATCTTCAGGCAGTCCTTTGACAGTGCTTCCCAAATTATTCTCCAAGTTATGGTTTCTATAATGCACTTGTCACATGGCTGAGAAATTGAGAAATTCGGTAGTAAGAAATACCTTGTCTGAGTTGCAAGCTCAGTAAGAATAAGATGGTGGCAGAAAAATGACACTTTCATTGCTAGAAGATTATGTTTCTGATAACATGGTGAAAAGCTTTGTTTTTACAAAGTATTGTGATTTGTGATAAAATTCTTGTTATGTTTTCATTGATGTCACATAAGGCATTAATACAAATATTATATAATATATATGATGATAAATTTAATTGGTAAACAACAATGAGTTTACACCTTGTAAATTGAAGATAACTCAAAATGTAAAAAAAAAAAAAAATTTTTTTCTGAGCAATTTTTCTTTTCTTTTTCTCTGTCCTTTAGTAAATGCAAGTATTTTTAAAACTTTTTTGTTCCTCAGAATAGGCCAGAGCAATATCAAAGCTGTCTTTGAAATTTTACAGTTCTTTACATATTGAAGCATGAAATGAATTGACGATGTTACATTTCTTAAAATGTGTTAATTCACCTATAGACTTTTGTAACTTTGTCACTAACATCAAGGAGATTATTAAAGACATGGGTAAATCTAAATAATCCAGAGAACTCAGAGTCATGACTTGCTAGTTAAACATATTAATACTAATCAGAATAAAGCATTGTTATCTGAAGAAAATGAAGTTAAAATAGTGTTTGCTGATTTTTTTCTCAAAATGATACTGTAAATAGAAAATTTCAAATTTCCACGTGTATTTCATATTTATTGGACTATGTCTGCTTGTAATTACTGTTACATGAGTAAATATCTTATTTGAAGCACAAAATTAAATCTTTTATAAAGAATTAAAATTAACTTTATTCTTAAAAGTTCAGTAAATGCTATTAAATTGTAGTAGTGTTGCTTTAATTAGACATGGCCTTATTAGCTTTTTCATTTTCTTTCCAGAAACGACAAAGAAAAATAATTCCATTGAAATTTCAGAGAGGAAAGGAGGTAGGCAGAAATAATTACAGAACTGGATTATCTTCAGGACACTACAGCTAACATCCTGATTATTAAAGGAGCATCTTTTACAGCCAAAGTGATTTCAGATGAACCTAATTCATCAGTTCCTGCTTCTGCAAAACACCTCTTCTAATTCCTTCTGGAGCAATGGCCACCTGGTAAGATACACTTCAATTTTCAAAATTCACATGAAGCTATCCCTCTGAATGCTTAGGCATTCTGAAATTGTCAATGTGAAATGGTCTGTCTTGTTTTCTGAAGACTACTGAAGGCAGTTACCCACAGACAGAAGGGATCAGGAAGCCTTAGGAGATTTAGACTGTTCTAAGATCACAGACGGGCTTCCCTGGTGGCTCAGAAGTTAAAGCATCTGCTTGCAATGCGGGAGACCTGGGTTCGATCCCGGGGTCAGGAAGATCCCCTGGAGAAGGAAATGGCAACCGACTCCAGTATTCTTGCCTGGAGAATCCCATGGGCGGAGGAGCCTGGTCGGCTACAGTCCACGGGGTTGCAAAGAGTCGGACACGACTGAGCAACTTCACCTCACTTCTTAAGGATCACAGATAACCCTTCGAGTGTTTGAAATGTGTGCTCAGCCACTCAGTTGTGTCCGAATCTTTGTGGCCCCATGGATGGTAACCCACCAGGCTCCTCTACCCCATGGAATTTTCCAGGCAAGAATACTAGAGTGGGGTGCCATTTCCTACCCCAGGGGATCTTCCCAACCAAGAGATGGAATCCACATTGCTTACATCTCCCAGCATTGGCAGGCAGATTCCTTATCACTAATGCCACCTGGGAAGCCCTCTAGTGTTTAAGGAGAATCATTAAAAAGGCATTGCCCTGAATTCCGTAATTCACTCAGGTTTTAACTCTTTCTCAGCAAGAAATGTACATTCATCTAGATTTCATTTATTAAATTGTACCTTTATCATGTCAAAGGTGCTATATCATGTCAAAGGTGCCATAGTGTAGGCATTAAACTGTGCAAAGCAGGAAGACTGAACTAATGAAGCATTGAAACAAGAGGCATAAGTGCCTCTTCAGACCCTTCCCCAGCACATTGTATATAAAGTGATCAATAAGCATTTGTTAAGTGAATGACTCTTATGAACTGTGACATGATATCTAAGTTTTCAGGATGATTTGCTAGGACTTTTATCTGACAGAGACAGAGATGTTACAGAGTTCTGAGGTTGTTGGAATATAATTGTTTCATAAAGAAAGTTAGGTAGAAATTTTAGACTGTGTCATCAGGCTATTTTCCTAATTTGTAAACATTCAGGTATGAGTGATCTGAACGTAACAATTAAGTATGTTAACATTTAACTGTGTTAAAACCACAGTTTTTCACACTAAAAAATAATGAATGAGTAAATTATATCTGTATATGCCTGATCTAATTGCAAAGGATCAATGCCCCCAAAATATATACTGCTCTCAAACACTGCCTTGGAAGATGCCAGGATTAATAGAATTTCCAAAAATCACTTCATCTTCAAAAACAAAAAAGAAAAACTATTCCTTCCATATTACACTTTTCTTACTAAATTATGTTGTATGTGTTAGATCAGATTACATCAAATGGGTTCTGTCCTTGGACAAGTCACTCTGCCCCATGGGTTGCTCTTTTGCTTACCTTGTATTAACGAAGAACATAAAGTAGCTAATACAAAATTACAGCAAGCATTTGGATCCAAGCAAACACAGAGGTCCAAATGATTATAGGACTTCACCAGAAAAGATGGATTAGTTATATTTTAGAATCTTTAGATTTCAAAGCATACATCTTTATTTCAGGTGACCAGAGAGCTGTCAATGCATTTAGTATACCAGGAAGATTTCAACATCAAACAGAATTTTGTTTTAATCCCAGGCCTGTCATTTGTTTAAAAAAAAAAAAGTGACTTCTTATGCTAGAAAATTTTTCTTATTGACTTACTCTAGTATTTTATTTCATATTATTATTTTATTTTATAGATTGTATTTTAACTTAAGTAATACAGCCTTAGTTTTATAGTGAGAAACATGCGAAATATCAAAACTTGGAGTTGTTATGAAGATTAAACAATACAGCTAATAAATACCTAGGATTAAATAATATATAAATATAAGCAAATTCCTACCTCATTATGACCTTTGTATCACCAGTATTTGCCTTACTAATACCAAGAATCCAAAAATATATATTCTTAGAAATTGACATGAATATGCAATAAAAAAATGGAGCCTGGAGTTCCTCCCACCAAATATCTAGGAAGTCATTCTAAAGAATACAATGAAGAAAAAGAGTATAGGTTCTTCTTTTATTGAAAATTGAAAGAGAGATGATTAACCTTTTAGATGAAATTGACTCTCTCTCTCTATGTGGCCTTGAATTCCATTTTTAGCAAAAATGAGAAAAAGAAGTATCAAAAAAGAGATATATTATTGAGGTAAAATTTTAAGGGTTATCATGGTTTTCCTTTTTTCTATGTTTTTCTCAAGCAGAATTTCACAAGATATCACGTCATTTATTACAGGGTTGTCTTCAATTTATCTACCAAATTGATTCAATATATTTAGTATTATGTACAAACTATGAATTTAGGATCCAGGATTGGCATAAGACTAAAGAGTAATCAACATAAGAGCAAGAGGTTTCTTTCTCTTATAATGTTTACCATACTTTATTTTAAATACTTGTGCAATATGCTTTTTTCCTGGGTAGCTTCTAAATATTTTAGAAAATAGGAAGTAGATTTTTTAATTTGTTTTTGTGTCTAGTATAGTGCCTGACAGGGCTTCCCTGGTGGCTCAGATGGTAAAGAATCTGCCTGCCAGGTGGGAGACCCAGGATCCATCCCTGAGCCAGGTAGATCTGGGGGAGAAGGGGATGACAACCCACTCCAGCATTCTCACCTGGAGAATTCCATGGAAAGAGGAGCCTGGCAGGCTACAGTCCATGGGGTCACAAAGAGTCAGACACAACTGAGTGACTAACACTTTCACTTTTCACTAATGCCTGACATGTAGAAAACATAAGAAATATACATTGATTTGAAATTAAATTGACAGATTGAAAATAATTAGAAGAGGACATAGATGAAGTTGAGCTCCTCTTTCACACAAAGTAGTTGAATTCAGATCTGTTTAAATTATGGTTGTAGAATTTAGAGTACTTGTCAACTAAACAAGCTAATAAGTTACCCTAAAAGAAGCTATACTGACTATCATAAGCTATACAATGAAGTATAGCCTCATACCTTGTCTACTAAAGAAACTTCCAGAGTTCTTACTGCCTGAAGTGGGTGGACAAGAGAAAACTATTTCTTAATTTTACATGCTTTGGAATAAAAATTAAAATGATGAAGTGTTGTAATAATAACTACAGAGTTTCTAACTTGAGTAGAAAGTAGAAACACAGAGCAAAGAAATTTTGCAGTCATGGCCTTAGATGTATTCAAGATAAAACAGGCATTTAGTTAGACAACCAAGTTTTTATGATTACCAATGTGACATACCATAATATAATATTTTGCATCCATCAGTATATAGAGAAAAGAAGATAAGCGAACCATATGGCCACCTAATGATGGGTAAGTACCTCATACTCTGAATAGTTTGTTTTTTCTTTCAGTTGTATTGAAATATAACTGACATCCAACACTGTTATAAGTTTAAGGTATACAGCATAATGGCTTGACTTACATATACTACAAAATGATTACTAAAACAAGTTTAGGGAACATCCATCACTGCATATAGTTAGAAAAAAAATTTTTTTTCTGTGATGAGAGCTTTCAGGACTTATTTTCTTACCAACTTTCAAACATTCCATAGAGCAGTGTTAACCACATTCATCATGTTGTATATTTCATCCCCAGTACTTATAGTTATTCTATAACTAGCAATTTGTACTTTTTTTTACCAACTTGACCCAATTCCCCCCTCTCCACCCCTCATGTCTGGAAACCAGAGGTCTGTTCTCTTTTTCTATGAGTTATATTTCTTTGGATTCCATATATAAAATTAAGGTTATGCACTATTTGTTTTTGTCTGTCTGACTTATCCCATTTATATGATGATCTCAAGATCTACCTACATTGTCACAAAAGACAGGCTGTCCTTTTCAATGGCTGAAGAGTATTCCACCGTATATATAACTGACAAACATCTCAGAGGTTAGAGACACTGACGCTTCGCAGAGTGAAAATGCACAGTTGGAAGTTGACGTGTAACATGTAGTCAGTCCTCCTTGTCCTCGGTCTCGTATCCGCACTCTGCATTTGTGGGTTCAGCCAAACTTGGATCATACGCTACTCTGGTAGTACTACTGAATACTCTTGAAAAAAATCTGAGTATAGGTGGACCCAACATTTTCAGACATTTGTTGTTAAATGGTCAACTAAATATTACTATAATAACTTTATCTGTCCATCTCATGATGGAAACTTATGCAATTTCCCTGTCGTGACCATTGTAAATAATGCTGTAAGAAAATAAGGTACATATATCGTCTCAATTTTTTTTAAATTTTCTTTGGGAAAATACTCAGAATTACTATATCATATGAGAGTTATGTTTTTAATTTTTTGAGGAACTTCTCTACTGTTTTCTATGCTGGCTATGAGTTAACGTTCACACTAACAGTAAATACAGGTTCCTTTTTCTCCATATCCTCACCAGCATTTGTTGTTTTTGTCTTCTTGGAAATAGCCATTCTAATAGGCAAGAGGAGATATCTCATTGTGGTTTCTATTTTAGTAGTTTTATTTATTTTTGGCTGTGTTGGGTCTTCATGATGAGTGGGCTTTTCTCTAGGTGTGGTGACCGGGGGCTATTCTTTACTTGCAGTTCATAGGCTTGTCATTACGGGGGCTTCTTTTGTTGCAGAGCACAGGCCCTAGGGCGAACTGGCTTAGGTAGTGATGGCACTCGGCTTCAGTATTTATGACTCCCAGGTTCTAGAGCACAGGCTCAATAGTTGTGGCACATGGGCTTAGTTCCCCTGCAGCCTGTTGGGATCTTCCCAGATCAGGGATAGACCTGTATTTCTGCATTGGCAGGCAGATTCTTTACCACTGAGCCACCAGGGAAGCCCCCTCATTGTAGTTTTTATTTGCATTCTGATGATGATTGGTGATGTTAGGCATCTTTTCATCCACTATTGGCCATTTGAATGTGTTTTTGGAAAAATGTATATTCAGGTTCTTTGCTTGATTTTAAACTTGGTAATTTGTTTAATTGCTATTCGGTTGTATGAGTTCTTTATGTATTTGGATACTAACTCCTTATCAGATACATGGTTTGCAAATATTTTTGCCTACTCAATAGGCTACCTTTCATTTTGTTGATTGTTTCATTTTCCAGACACTTTTTAGTTTGATGTAGTCTCATTTGTTCGTTTTAAGTTTGTTGCTTTTTCTATGAGTGTCACATATAAAAAATTACTGCCAAGACCCATGTCAAGAATTGTTTTCTCTAAATTTTCTTCCAGAAGTTGTATAGTTTCATGTTTAATATTTCAGTCTTTAATTCATTTCAAGTTAACTTTTGAAAGTGGTGAAAGATAGGGGTCTAGAGTCATTCTTTCACATGTAAATATCTTATTTTTCCAGCATCAGTTATTAAAGAGATTGTCTTTTCTCCAATGAGTATCCCTTGGCTCAGCTGTCAAATTTTAGTTGACCATGTATATAGGAATTTATTTCAAAGCGTTCAATTATGCTCCATTGTCTGCGTGTCTGTTTTTATATCAGTACCACACTCTTTTGATAAAAATAGCATTCTAATATAGTTTAAATTTCAGGAATTATGACACCTCAAGCTATATTCAAAATTCTTAATAATTGCTTTGTCTAACCAGGGTCAGTTGTGGTTCTTAACAAATTGAAGGATTTTTTCTACTTCTTAAAAAATTTCCATTGGAATCTTGATAGGGATTTCAATAAACCTGTTGATGGCTTAAATAGAATGTCTTAAAAAGAAGGTATTTCATGCAAGTGTAAAATGGTAAATTTAAGATTTTAAATGGAACTTTAAATTTCAAGTCTTTCAGGTTCAGTTCAGTTCAGTCGCTCAGTTGTGTCCAACTATTTGTGACCCCATGGACTGTAGCATGCCAGGCATCCCTGTCCATCACCAACTCCTGGAGCTTGCTCAAACCCTTGTACATGGAGTCAGTGATGCCATCCAAACATCTCATCCTCTGTCATCCCCTTCTCCTCCTGCCTTCAATCTCTTCCAGCATCAGAGACTTTTCCAATGAGTCCATTGTTCACATCAGGTGGCCAAGGTATTGGAGTTTAAGCTTCAGCATCAGTCCTTCCAATGAATACTCAGGAGTGATTTCCTTTAAGATTAACTGGGTGGATATCCTTGCAGTCCAAAAGATTCGTAAGAGTCTTCTCCATCACTACAATTCAAAAGCCTCAATTCTTCGGTGCTCAGCTTTCTCTATAGTCCAACTCTCACAACCATATATGACTACTGGGAAAACCACAGCTTGGACTAGATGGACCTTTGTCGGCAAAGTAACGTCTCTGCTTTTTAATATGCTGTCTAGGTTGGTCAAAGCCTGTCTTCCGAGGAGCAAAGGTCTTTTAATTTCATGGCTCCAGTCACCATCTGCGGTGATTTTAGAGACCAAAAAAAAATAAAGTCTCTCACTGTTTCCATTGTTTCCCCATCTATTTGCCATGAAGTGACGGGACCAGATGCCATGATCTTAGTTTTCTCAATGTTGAGTTTTAAGTCAGCTTTTTCACTCTCCTCTTTCACCTTCATCAAGAGGCTCTTAGTTCTTCTTCCTTTTCTGCCATAAGGATGGTGTCATCTGCATATCTGAGGTTATTGATATTTTCCCCAGCAATCTTGATTCCAGCTTGTGCTTCATCCAGCTGACCATTTCACATGATGTGCTCTGCATATAAGCTAAATAAGCAGGGTGACAATATACACCATGATGTACTCCTTTCCTGATTTGAAACCAGTCTGTTGTTCCATGTCCAGTTCTATCCCACTTGAATATCTGGAAGCTCATGGTTCACATACTGTTGAAGCCTGGCTTGGAAATGTTGAGCATTACTTTGCTAGTGTGTGAGATGAGTGCAACTGTTCAGTAGTTTGAACATGTTTTGGCATTGCCTTTTTTTTGGATTGGAATGAAAACTGACCTTTTCCAGTCCTGTGGCCACTGCTGAGTTTTCCAGATTTGCTGGCATTTCCAGATTTGCTGGCATTTCCAGGTTTGCTGAGTTTTCCAGATCTGAGTGCAGCACTTTCACAGCATCATCTTTTAGGGTTTGAAATAGCTCAACTGGAATTCTATCACCCCCACTAGCTTTGTTTGTAGTGATGCTTCCTAAGGCCCACTTGACTTCACATTCCAGGATGTCTGGCTCTAGATAAGTGGCCATACCATCGTGGTTATCTGGGTCATGAAGATCTCTTTGGTATAGTTATTCTGTGAATTCTTACCACCTCTTCTTAATATCTTCTGCTTATTTTAGATCCATACCATTTCTATCTTTTATTGTACCCATCATTGCATGAAATGTTCCCTTGGTATCTCTAATTTTCTTGAAGAGATCTCTAGTCCTTCCCATTCTATTGTTTTCCTATATTTCTTTGCATTGATCACTGAGGAAGGCTTTCTTATCTCTCCTTGCTATTCTTTGGAACTCTGCATTCAGATGGATATATCTTTCCTTTTCTCCTTTGCCTTTAGCTTCTCTTGTTTTCTCAGCTATTTGTAAGGCATCCTCAGACAACCATTTTGCCTTTCTGCACTTTATTTTCTTGAGGATGGTCTTTATCACTGCCTCCTGTGCCATGTCATGACCCTCTGTCCACAGTTCTTCAGGCACTCTATCAGATCTAAATTCTTGAATCTATTTGTCACTTCCACTGTATAATCATAATGGATACGATTTAGTTCATACCTGAATGGTCTACTGGTTTTCCCTACTTTCTTCAATTTAAGTCTGAATTTTGCAGAAAAGAGTTCATGATCTAAGCCACAATCAGATCTTGGTCTTATTTTTTCTGACTGTATAGAGCTTCTCCGTCTTTGGCTGCAACAAATATAGTCAGTCTGATTTTCAGTGCTGACCATCTGCTGATGGCCATGTGAAGACTATTCTCTTGTGTTGTTGGAAGAGGGTGTTTGCTATGACCAGCATGTTTTCTTAGCAGTCTCTTTTAGCCTGTGCCATGCCACATTTTGTATTCCAAGGCCTAATTTGCCTATTATTCCAGAAATCACTTGACTTTCTACTTTTCCATCAGGTATGAAATTTTGCATCAGGTAAGGAATCAGGATACTAGGAAATAATAAAAGTATGTTATTTTGGAATAGTATAGTCCAAACGGAACACCTATATAATTTCCTGCAAATTGTTCAGTTTCTCAGTCATGTCCAACTCTTTGCCACCCCATGTGATGCAGCACACCAGGCTTCCCTATCCTTCACCATCTCCTGGAGTTTGCTCAAAGTCATGTCCATTGTGTTGGTGATGTCATCCAACTATCTTGTCCTCTGTCATCCCCTCCTCCTCCTGCCTTCAATCTTTCCCAGCATCAGGGTCTTTTCCAATGAGTCAGTTTTTTGCATCAGGTTGCCAAATTACTGGAGCTTCAGTTTCAACATCAGTCCTTCCAATGAATATTCAGTACAGATTTCCTTTAGGATTGACTGGTTTGATATCCTTGCAGTCCAAGAGACTCTCAAGAGTCTTCTCTAACACCACTGTTCAAAAGCATCAATTCTTCAGCATTTAGCCTTTATTATTGTCCAACTTTCACATCCACAAATTACTATTAGAAAAACCATAGCTTTGACTGGATAGACCTTTGTTGGCAAAGTAACGTCTCTGCTTTTTAATATGCTGTCTAGGTTTGGTATAGTTTTCCTTCCAAAGAGCAAGCGTCTTTTAATTTCATGGCTGCAGTCAACATCTGCAGTGATTTTGGAGCCCAAGCAAATAAAGCCTGTCACTGTTTCCGTTGTTTCCCTATCTATTTGCCATGAAGTGATGGGACTGGTTGCCATGATCTTAGTTTGTTGAATGTTGAGTTTTAAGCCAGCCTTATCACTCTCCTCTTTCACCCTCATCAAGATACTCTTTATTTCCTCTTTACTTTCTGCCATAAGGGTGGTATTATCTCTGTATGAGGTTATTGATATTTCTCCCAGCAATATTGATTCCAGCTTGTGATTCATCCAGCCTGGCATTTCACATGATTTTCTCTCCATATAAGTTAAGTAAGCAGGGTGACAACATACAGCCTTGACATATTCCTTTCCCAATTGTGAACCAGTTAGTTTCTGCAAATAAGTTTGATTTATTAAATAAATACTCATTTCTGTTAAAAAAAAAAAAAAAGATTTTTCCAAAACAGTGCTTTTAATGGTATTTAATATAAATGGAAACTATTAATATGTGTTTTCATGCATTTAAGGAGGTATATGTATGTATCTTAAAACTAAATTTCATAATACTAAGAGGGCTAATTTTCCTTTTTATATTTTCTTAATATCCCTAAACAATGACTTTATCACAATAAGGATATTGGCATATTGAGTCTCAAGTCCACCAGTTTTGCATATGTTTTTTGTTGTTCGGTGCCTAAATCATCTCCAATCTTCGCAACTACATGGACTGCAGCATGCCAGACTCCTCTGTCCTCCACTGTCTCCTGGAGTTTGCTCAAATTCATATTCATTGAGTCAGTGATGCTATCTAACCATCTCATCCTCTGTCACCCCCTTCTTTTGCCTTCAAGCTTTCCCAGCCTTAGGGAAATCTTTTCCCAGACTCTTTTCCAATGAGTCGGCTCTTCCCATCAGGTGGCCAGAGTATTGGAACTTCAGCTTCAGCATCAGTCCTTCCAATGAATATTCAGGATTCATTTCCTTTAGGACTGATGATTTGATCTTCTTGGTCTTCAAGGAATTCTGAATGTCTTTCTAGCACTACAGTTCGAAGTTGTCAATTCTTTGGCACTCAGCCTTCTTAATCTTCCAACTCTCACATCCATACATGACTTCTGGAAAAACCATAGATTTGACTATATGGACTTTGTCAGCAATGTGATGTCTGATTCTTAAAACATTGTCTAGGTTGGTCATTGCTTTCTTTCTGAGGAGTAAGTATCTTTCAATTTTGTGACTGCAGTCACTGTTGCAGTGATTATGGAACCCAAGAAAATAAAATCTGTCACTGCTTCCACTTTTTCACCTATTTGCAATGAAGTCATGGGACCAGATGACATGATCTTAATTTTTTGAATGTTGAGTTTCAAGCCAGCTTTTTGACGCTCTTCTTTCACCCTCATCAGGAGTCTCTTTAGTTCCTCTTTGCTGTCTGTCATTAGAGTGGTGTCATCTGCATATGTGAGGTTGTAGATATTTCTCCTGGCAATCTTGATTTCGGCTTGCATGTGCTAACTGTGCATATTTGTGTTTGTTGTTGTTGTTATTCATTCATCCATTCGTGTTTGACTACTTGCGATTCTGTGGACTGCAGCTTGCCAGGGCTCCCTGTCCCTCACCATCTCCTGGAATTTTCCCAAGTTCACGTTGATTGCATCCGTGATGCCATCCAGCCATCTCATCCTCTGATGCCCTCTTCTACTTCTGCCTCAGTCTTTCCCAGCATGAAGGACTTTTCCAGAGAGTCATCTGTTGGCATCAGATGACCACAATAACTGGAGCTTCAGCACCAGTCCTTCCAGTGAATATTCAAGCTTAAATCCCTTAAGATTGATTTGTGTTTAGTGCCATGCCATTTTATTACATTTACATGTATGTTTCCAGCATGTAAGTCAAAATGCAGAACAGTTTCTTCACAAGGATCACACATGTTGCTCTCTTATATCCACAGATGCCTGTCTCTATCATCACCTCCAACCCTCTTATCTCTATCACTTTGTCCTTTTAAGAATGCTATATAAGCCGAATCAAAGAGCATGTAACCTTTTGAAGACTGGCTTTCTATAGTCAAGTTAACTTTCAGAGTGTATCTATACAAGGCGTTATGAGTATTAATAGTCTCTTGCATGATGAGCCAGCAGTATCTAAAGGGATTTCTTGCATAACTCAATTGATAAAGAATCTGCCTGCAATGCAGGAGACCCAGTTTGATTCCTAGGTTGGGAAGATCCACTGGAGAAGGGATAGGCCACCCATTCCAGTATTTTTGGGCTTCATGGATGTACCACATTTTTTAACCATTCATCTATTAAACATTCCAGTCTGCAGCTCATACAAATGGAGGTGCTATAAAAATTTGTTGCAAAATGTTGGGTGAATATAAGATGCATTTATTATAAATAGATGCCCAAAAGTGCAATTGCTAGATCACATGGGAAGTGCATGTTCTGATTTTTTTTTAAGAAACTGAAACCTGCGTTAGAGTGGCTGGACCATTTTTTTACATTTCTTGAGGCACTGTATAAATAATTTGTTTTTGCCACATCTTTATCAGCATATGCCGTTGCCACAATTTTTTTTCAACTTCAGTTATTTTAATAGGGGATATTGATACTCATCTTGGTTTTAATTTGAATTTCCTTTATGGAAAATGACACTGAACACATTTATGGGCTTATTTTCCATCTATGTAGTCTCTTCATTGAAAATGTTCATTTATTTTACCGATTTTTTTCATCTTTCTTTTGTTGCTGTTTGTTTACTGTTGTTTTTTTACTAAGTTTTGAGAGCCTTATGTATTCTAGATGCAATTCCTATGTCTCTTCACAGAGTCTTTAACACAGCAGAAGTTTTTGACTCTTTGTTTCATTTTGATATGCTTTAATTTGTCAACTTTTCCTTTTATTGCTGCTGCTGCTGCTAAGTCGATTCAGTCGTGTCTGACTCTGTGCAACCCCATAGATGGCAGTCCACCAGGCTCCTCTGTCCATGGGGTTTTCCAGGCAAGAATACTGAAGTGGGTTGCAATAGATTGTGCTTTTAATTTCAATTCTAAGAATTTTTCACCTAGCCTTAGGCCCCAAGATTTTTCTCCAGTTTTTATCTAACATTTTATAGTTCTACATTTTAGTTCAATTGTTATTTAAAATGTATACAGGCGTAAAATTTAAGTTGAGACTATTTTAGGCACATAATTGCTTCAACATTATTTGTTGGGAAGGTGCTCCATCCTTGACTGAGTTGCTTTGGTAACTTTATACAAAATATCAGTTGGACAAATATATGTTGGTCAACTTTTGGTTTCTTTGTTTTTCCTGTTGGTCTTTTTATCTTTTCCCCCAGCAGTAACATTGTCTAGGTAGCTACAACTCTGTGTGTGTGTGTGTGTGTGTGTGTGTGTGTGTGTGCGCGCTAAGTCGCTTCAGTCATGGCCAACTCTGTGATTCATGGACTGTAGCTCACTACTAGGCTCCTCTGTCCCTGGAATTCTCCAGGCAAAAAAATTTGAGTGGATTGCCGTGCCCTCCTCTATGGGATCTGACCAACCTAGATATTGAACCCGCACCTCCTACACCTCCTGCAGGCAGGATCTTTGCCACTAGCACCACCTGGGAAGCCCATAACTCTGTTAGTAGGCCTTGACTTTGGGTAGGGAAATTTCTCTCATTATATTTTCTTTTTCAAAAATTATTTTAATAATTCTAAGGCCTATACATTCCACACAAGTTTTAGAATAAGCTTGTCTGTATCTAAAAATATGTTATAAATAGTAAGATTCTAGTAGACATTGCATTAAACAAATAGATCAGTTCAGTTCAGTTATTCGGTCATGTCCGACACTTTACAACCCCATGACTGCAGCAAGCCAGGCTGCCTTTCCATCAACAACAATTGGAGACTGCTCAAACTCATGTCCATTGAGTCAGTGATGCCATCCAACCATCTCATCCTCTATCATCCTCTTCTCCTCCTGTCTTCAATCTTTCCCAGCATCAGGGTCTTTTCCAATGAATCAATTCTTTATATTAGATGGCCAAAGTATTGGAGTTTCAGCTTCAGCATCAGTCCTTCCAATGAACACTCGGGACTGATCTCCTTTAGGATGGACTGGTTGGATCTCCTTGCAGTCCAAGGGACTCTCAAGAGTCTTCTCCAACACCACAGTTCAAAAGCATCAGTTCTTCAGCACTCAGCTTTCTTCACAGTCCAACTCTCACATCCATACATGACTACTGGAAAAACCATAGCCTTGACTAGACGGACCTTTGTTGGCAAAGTAATATCTCTGCTTTTTAATATGCTGTCTAAGTTTGTTGGAGCATTTCTTCCAAGAACAAGCATCTTTTAATTTCATGGCTGCAGTCACCATCTGCAGTGATTTTGGAGCCTAAGAAAATAAAAAAATCTGTCACTGTTTCCACTGTTTCCCCATCTATTTGCCATGACGTGATGGGACCAGATGCCATGATCTTAGTTTTCTGAATGTTGAATTTTAAGCCAGCTTTTTCACTTTCCTCTTTCACTTTCAAGAGGCTCTTTGCTGATTCATATCAATGTATGGCAAAAATCACTACAATATTATAAAGTAATTAGCTTCCAACTAAAATAAATAAATTTTAAAAAAAAAGAGGTTCTTTAGTTCCTCTTTGCTTTATGCCATAAGGGTGGTGATATCTGCATATCTGAGCTTATTGATATTTCTCCAAGTAACTTGATTCCAGCTTGTGATTCATCCAGTCTGGCATTTCGCATGATATACTCTGCATATAAGTTAAATAAGCAGGGTGACAATATACAGCCTTGATGTACTCCTTTCCCAATTTGGAACCAATCTGTTGTTCCATGTCCAGTTCTAACTGTTGCTTCTGGACCTGCATACAGATTTCTCAGGAGACAGTTCAGGTTGTCTGGTATTCCCATTTCTTGAAGAACGTACCACAGTTTGTAGTGATCCACAAAGTCAAAGGCTTTGGTGTAGTCAATAAAGCAGAAGTAGATATTTTCCTGGAAGTTACTTAATTTTTCTATGATCCAACAGATGTTGGCAATTTGATCCCTGGTTCCTCTGCCTTTTCTAAATCCAGCTTGAACATCTAGAAGTTCTCAGTTCACTTACTGTTGAAGATTCTGGTATACATTGCATTAAAGAAATAGATCAGCTTGGAAATAATTAAGTACTCTGCTAAATCTTCTAATCCAGGAAGACAGTGTTTCTCTCCACTGATTTAGAGTTTCTTTGATTTCTTTAATTAACATTTTGGAGTATTCATGGTAGAGATGCCATACATGTTTTCATAAATTTATAATCATGTAATTGAAGTCCAAGGAACTGTAGATGATATAAGTTTGGTTTATATAAATTTATATTTGTAGATACACTCTACAAATATAAGTTTGGTTTCTATCAGACTGTTATTAGTCTCTGGAAATGCAACTAATTTTTTGCACTTTGATATATTGTCCTGCAAACTTGCTAAACTTACTTATTACTTTTAAGAAGATTATTTCCTTTATATATCTTGGGATTTTCTAATGAGAAAACCATATCACCTGCATGTGTAGTTTTTTTGTTTTTTTACTTTGTAATATATAAGGCTTTTATTTTTAAATTGCCTTATTCAGAAAATGGAACTTCCAAAATTATGGTGAATGTATTGTTGAGAGTAGATTCCCTAGAATGATTCCAATCTTAGAAAATGTTCAGCATTTCACCACTAAATATGATGTTCACTGTAGATAATCCAATTAAATTTGTTAATTTCTCCTTTATTGTTAGTTTCTGGTGGTTTTTATAATACATTAGTGTCAGTTTTGTCAAATGACATTTTTGTGTCAGTTAATTATGATCACATGACTTTTCTTCTATAGCCTATTAATATGGTTGATTACATTGATCAATTTTCAAATATTGAATGAGCCTTGCATACCTGGAAAAAACACAGTTATTCACAGTATGTATACACATTTTCATACATTACCAGATTTGATTTGGTAATATTGCCTTGAGAATTTTTGCATCTATGTTGCTGAGAGATATTACTCTGTTATTATTCTTTTTACACTATCTTTGTCTGATTATAGAATTAGGATAATAGTAGTTTTATCAAATGAGCTGGGAAGAGTTCCCCACTAACTTATTTTCTAGAAAAGATTTTATAAAATTTATAGTTACTCTTCTGTAAACTTATGCATGAATTCTCCAGTGAAATCGTGTGAGATGAAGTGTATATATATGGAAGATTTTAAATTAGCAATTTGATTTCTTTAAAGTTAATGAGTCTATTCAGAATATCTTCTTTTTCTTTAATCAATTTTGGGGATTTGTGAATTTCAAGGAATGTAAATGACTTAAGATCTGTTAGTGTATCCCCAGCCCCTTCCTAAATTTGAAGTTTATTACTTCACTCATATTTTCAGTCTTTCTAGAGGTTTATCAACTACGTTGATTTTTACTAAAGAGCAAAGCTTCGACACACTGATTTTCTCTTTTTCAAGTTTAATTTCATTGATTTATTTTCTGTGTTCCTTCCTTATCACTGCATTGCATTTTGTTCTTCTTTTTCTAATGTCTTGAAGTAGGAAGTTAGATTATTAAGATATTTCCTTTTTTTTCTAATGTAAGTCTTAAGTGATATAAATTTCCCTCTCAGAAATGATATTCCTGTGTTCTACATACTTTGATATCTTCTATTTTCACTCCATTCTGTATTTTTGTCCTTAACTTTGCAACTAGTTTGTTGCAGCCACCCGTTCCGGGAAACAAACTCACTCAGAAGGACGATGCAGATAGTGAAGTGCAGTTTATTACCCCAGTGGGACCAAGGCAGAGTCTCCTCTCAGCCAAGGACCCTGACCAGCTTCTGTGAAAATCTTTTATACCCTATGTGTCTGAGCTCAAACCCATCTCCAAACAAAGAAAGGTAGATACAATCACAATAGCCCCATCACTCATGTGTCATGTGCTTAAACAGTTAAACAACTGGTCATTAATCAATAAGCCCCAGGTTACACTCTGATAAATACAGAAAAAAATTTATGACCTGTCCGAAGACAGGGGTGATTAGTATATGTTTTCCCTTAGGTGATAAGTAACCTAGATATGACTCTCAAGGTTCCTTTTTCTGGAGGGCGTCTTATCCTTCTGCTGGTATCTCGTTTCCATAGGCACGGAGCACAGAGTTCAGAGTTCACAGAAAAGACAGCCAAGCGTGGCCAGCATTGAACAGGCCTAGGATGGAGTCCAGGCCCTATGGTCTCCTCCTTCAAATTCTTTGACTGGTAGATTATTTTAAAGTGTGTGATTTATTTTTCATGTGTTTGGAGACTTTCCTGTTGTAGTTGTATTATTTTTTTCCCCTAATTTGATTTCACTGTGGTCATAAAACAGAATCAGTCTGATTGCAGTTTACTGAAGTTAGTTAAGGTATGTTTTGTAATTAGGACATGCTCTATCTCAGATAAGTACTGAGAAGGGTGTTGAAGTCTCAAGTATAATTCTGGGTTTATCTCTTTATCCTTTCAATTTTATCTGGTTTTGCTTCATAAATTTTGCTCAGTGCATACACATCTAAATTACTGGATTTCATTGATAGATTGACCCATTCATCGTTGTACAATCCTTGTACAATCCCTATCCTTGTCGATTTTCTTTGTTACAAAGTAAATGTTATCCCATGTTAACACAGCCACTCTTGCTTACTTTTGATTAATGATTTTATACTACTTTTTGTGCCCTTATTTTCACAACTACTTATACTGATATCCTTGGAATGAGCTTCTGATATACAGTGTATAATTGGGTCATGTGCTTTTTTCACCTGTTGGCCTCTATCTTTAATCAATATATTTAAACAATTTACATTTAATGTTATTATTGCTATGTTAAGATTTAATTCTTCTGTTTTATGCTTTGTTTTCTGCTTAGTATTATCTCTGTATTTTTGTTTTCTGTGTTTTCTGCCTTTTTTGTGGTCAATTAATTTTTGTTTAAAAATTTACGACTTTCCTATAGCTCAAAGAATCTCCTTATGATGCAAATGACCAGGGTTCAGTCCCTGGGTCTGAAAGACCCGCTGGAGAAGGGAATGGCAAACCACTCCAGTATCCTTGCCTGTAGAATTCCATGGACAGAGAAGCCTGGCGGGCTACAGGCTGTGAGGTCGCAAACAGTTGGACACGACTGAGCAACTAACACACTAATTTTTTTAGAATTTCATTTTTATTTTCTCCAATATTCTTGAATATATTTACTTACATAGCTTTCTAATGCTTCTTCTAGTATTGTTATATGTAAATAATTTAGGACATATACAATGTTGACTATTATGATTTTGACTGAAGTATAGAAAACATATCTACCTTTACATCTCCTTGCCCCCTCCATTTATTTAAAAAAAAGGCTTAAATATTTCCTATATATGGTTAGATAGTATAGTTTTTTCTTGAAACATGATTTAGAAATCTCAAGAAAAGGAAAATCTATTCTATTGTCTATATACATATATTTCACTTTCATTGCTAATTTTATCTTCCTGATATTACAAGCACCCATCTTTTATTATTTTCATTGTGTTTGTGGAGCTTCTTTTAGAAATTTTTTGAGGTAGGTCAGTGGACCTAAAAAAAAAATTGTCTTCCTTCACCTGAGAATAACTTGATTTTTACTCATCCCCAAATGCCATTTTACTAAGTATAAAATTCTGAGTTGATAGTTCTTTTCTTTCAGAGCTTATAAAAATGCTGTTTTCTTCCTTCTGATATGCTATACAGGAGGACCTTGTTCTGGTATCTATAATTTCTATTGAGAAATCAGGCCAGATTTTAATTTTTTCATCTTGATAGTAAATAGTTTCTCTTCAACTGCTTTCAAGAGATTTTATTTGTCTTCAGTTTTCACAAGATGGGCCATGACATGTCTTACCACTAATTTCTCTTGACTTATCCTGTTTGAATTTTCGCTTTATGTCTTTTGCCAAATTAGGGAAAATCAGCAGTTATTTCTTCAAATATTTTTTAGCCTGCTCTTCTGGGATTCAGCTGATATATACTATAACTGAGATAGACATAGATGTAGATATAGATATAAAGATTATAGTACCACTGTTCTCTGAAGCTCTTGTTATTTTTCTCTAATTTCTCTCTCTTATTCATATTGTATAATTCTGCTATTCCAGGTGCATATTCATTGACTTTTTTGTTCTTTACCTTTTGCTGCTTAGCCTGTCCATTTAGTTGTTGTGTTTTTCACTATTAAAATCCATTTTATCCTTTTAAAAAACTTTTTGCATTAAATTCATATACAAAAAAAATTCAGCATTTAACCATATTAAATTGTGCAATACAGGCATTTTAGTATGTTCACATGTTGTATCTTCATCAACACTATCTGACTCCTGAGCATTTTCATGACCCCTGTGACAACATAATTTATAATAAGAAATATACATTTGATCTTTGTCCTCATCTGTGACACAGAGCTCCTAGATTTCTAAGTGAAGACAGTGATAAAGGTATCTTTGTTAGTTTAGCAAGGTTATATTTGGAATTCACTTAAGAGGCTGTTATCTTTGAAGTCAAACATGTGGTTAAAAAATTGGAACTTTCAGTTCCCCAAACCTTTCTTTCTACCCCATCTCAAGGGAAAGGAGAAAGGCTAATGGTTGAATCAGCTGCCAAATGGCCAGTGATTTAATCAAACATGCCTTTAAACATAACAGGGTTCAGAGAACTTCTGGGTTGATGAAAACACAGATTCAGAGAGAGTACCATACTTTGAGAGGGTGTGGAAGCTACATGCTATTTTCCCATACCTTGCCCTATATATCTATTCCATCTGGCTTTTCCAGTAACCTAACTATTTCTCAGTTCTGTGAGTTTCTCTAACAAATTAATCTTACTGACAAGTTAGTCATGGGAACCTGTTTCTTAAAATCCGTTGGTCAGAAGCACAGGTAACAACTAGAACTTGCAGTTGTATCTGAAAAGAAGAAAGGTTTTTGTCACTGACCCCTTAACCTGGAATCTGATGGTGTTTGCAAGTAGATAGTGTCAGAATTGGTTCAAATTTTGGGATAATTTGTTGGTATCAAAGAATTCTTGGTCATGGTGAGGAGGCAAGAGAAAACCCCTATAACACACTGAAGTTGTGCCTAGAACCTAAATAACCCCTAAAAGAAAACCTACACTTCCCACTATCCCTTTAATAACCAATAATCTATTTTCTATCCCCATGGATTTATATAATCTCAATATTTCAGCCCAATGGACTCAGGCAATATGTATCCTTTTATTTCTAGCTTATTTCATTTGGTATAATGCTTTACAGATTCATTTCTGTTGTATCCGTAACTTCACTCCTTTTTATAGTAAGAATATTCCAGTGTATGGTATCAGTTCATCACATGAAGGGCATTTTTTTACTTATAATATATTTTAGCTATTACAAATAATGCTGTTATGAACATCAGCATATAAATATTTGAGTGGACATGTATTTCAGTTCTCTTGGATAAAAACCTAGAAGCAGAATTGGTGGGTATTATGTTAATTATATTTTTGTCTTTGAGGAAATGCCAAATTGTTTACTACACCAGTGTACCATTCTATTAATACATTCATGCAAGCAATCTTTGAGGGTTCTAACTTTACAACCTTACCAACAACTGTTATGTTTATATCCATCCTGAATAGAGTGAAATAATGTCTATTTACAAATTTGATTTGGATTTTCCTATTAATTTCAAATCCCAAAGAAGGGTAATGCCAACTAATGTTTAAACTACTGCACAATTGTACTCATTTCACATGCTGGCAAAGTAATGTTCCAAATTCTCCAAGCCAGGCTTCAACAGTATGTGAACAGTAAACTTCCAGATGTTCAAACTGGATTTAAAAAAGGCAAAGGAACCAGAGATAAAATTGCCAACATCCATTGCATCATAGAAACAGCAAGAGAGTTAAGAGAATTCCAGAAAAACACCTGCTTCTGCTTTATTGATTACACCAAATTCCTTGACTGTGTGGATCACAACAAACTGTGGAAAATTGTTCAATAGATGGAAATACCAGACCACCTGGCCTGCCTCCTGAGAAATCTGTATGCAGGTCAACAAGCAACAGTTAGAACTAGACATGGAATAACAGACTGGTTCCAAATAGGAAAAGGAGTTGTATATTGGCTGTATATTGTCACCCTGCTTATTTAACTTATATGCACATAAGTACATCATGTAAAATGCCAGGCTGGATGAAGCGCAGCTAGAATCAAGATTGCTGGGAGAAATATCAATAACCTCAGACAGGCAGATGACACCACCCTTATGGCAGAAAGCAAAGAACTAAAAAGCCTCTTGATGAAAGTGAAAAAGTTGGGTTAAAACTCAACATTCAAAAAACTGGGATCATGGCATCTGGTCCCATCACTTCATGGAAAATAGATGGGGAAACAATGGAAACAGTGACAGATTTTAATTTCTTAGGGCTCCAAAGTCACTGCAGATGGTGATTGCAGCCATGAAATTAAAAGACGCTTGCTTCTTGGAAGAAAAGATATGACAAACCTAGATAGCATATTAAAAAGCAGCGATATTACTTTGCCAACAAAGTTCTATCTAGTCAAAGCTATGGTTTTTCCAGTAGTCATGTGTGGATGTGAGAGTTGGACCAAAAAGAAAGCTGAGCACCAGAGAATTGATGTTTTTGAACTGTGATGCTGGAGAAGACTCTTGGGAGTCCCTTGGACTGCAAGATCAAGCTAGTCAATCCTCAAGGAAATCACTCCTGAGTATTCATTGGAAGGACTGACGCTGAAGCTGAAACTCCTACTTTGGCCACCTTATGCAAACAAGTGACTCATTGGAAAAGACCCCGATGCTGGGAAAGATTGAAGGTGGAAGGAGGAAGAGACAACAGAAGATGAGATGGTTAGATTGCACCACTGAATCGATGGATACGAGTTTGAGCAAGTTCCAGAATTTGGTGATGGTGTCCATCATGCCAGGGAATCCTGGTGTGCTGCAGTCAATGGTGTCACAAAGAATCAGACATAACTGAATGACTGAACTGAACTGAACTAATGATGATGACCATCTTTTTCTGTGTTTATAGTGAAAGTTTGATGCTGAATCTTCTTTAAACAACTGTAGAATTCACCAGTGACACCATCCAGTCCTGGGCTTTTCTTTGATTTAACTTTCTTTGATTTAATTAATGATTCAGTCTCTTTTTATAGACATATTCATATCATCTATTACGGTATGAATCAGTTTGGATATTTTCACGCCTCGGGGAATTTGTCCATTTCATAAGTTAGTTAGTGTGCTTGACAGTGCCCTACAGGTCTGAGTGTGTTCACTTATCTTCATTCATATTTTTTCTGTCCCTAAGATCAGATATAATTTGAAATAATTTATATTGAAGTCCACTAAATCTTTATTCTGCCTGCTCATATCTTCTGTTGTACTCAGTGAATTTTTTATTCCAGTTATGGTACTTCCCAACTCTATTTTATATATATGCATCTTTTCCATACATATGCATATATATATATATATATATATATATATACACACACACACACATATATATGGGCTTCCCTGGTGGCTCAGATGGTAGAGTCTACCTGCAGTATGGGAGACCCGGGTTCAATGTCTGGGTCAGGAAGATCTCCTGGAGAAGGAAATGGCAACCCACTCCAGTATTCTTGCCTGGAAAATACCACAGATGGAGGAGCCTGGCAGGCTACAGTCCATGGGGACACAGAATCAAACACGACTAAGCAACTTCACTATATATATACACACAGACACACACACACACACACACACACACACACAAACACTTGTATTTATATATGCATCCTTTTTACAATTCCTGTATTCTTATTGATATTTTCTATATGAAGGGACATTATTCTCTTGGAATCTTTTAGTTCTTTAGACATGATTTCCATTAATTCTTTGAAGACAGTTAAATATTTTAACGTTTTTACTATTAAACCGAATGTCTCAGCCCCCTCATAAAAAGTCTCTCTTAATTGCTTTATTTTCCATATGTGGACCATACAACAGTGGACTGTCAGTGCTGTTGTTGCTGAAAAGTGGACTTTTTGAACACTATATTTTGTAAATTCTGGTAATCATATTGTCTTCCTCTTTTTCATTGTCTATTGTTACTGTGTGGTGGCTTTCCTGAACTAACTTTACAGTCTAAATTTTTGTCATTTGTGACCTCTGGAGTTTCTGTTTTATTTATCTTAGTGACCAGCTAGTGACCAGAAAAAAAAATTTTCTTTGGTTTCAGGGACCGAATCATCTCCCAGTCCTTTGAAGAGAGCTCTATTTATTTGAGCACACTTTCACATACAATGAGCAGTTTACAACTCTCTCTTGGCTTTCACTTCCTCATTGAACAGTGCCTCAAGGTCATTCAAGGTAATAGTATCCAGGAATGATGCTGAAACTGAAGATCTTATTAATGTGAAAGATATGTATGAATATATATTTCTAGACGGATCAGTTCAGTTCATTTTAGTCGCTCAGTTGTGTCTGACTCTTTGCGACCCCATGGACTGCAGCATGTCAGGCCTCCCTGTCCATCACCAACTCCCGGAGTTTACTCAAACCCATGTCCATCTAGTCGGTGATGCCATCCAGCCATCTCATCCTCTGTCGTCCCCTTCTCCTCCTGCCCCCAATCCCTCCCAGCATCAGAGTCTTTTCCAATGAGTCAACTTTTCACATGAGGTGGCCAAAGTACTGGAGTTTCAGCTTCAGGATCAGTCCTTCCAATGAACACTCAGGACTGATCTCCTTTAGGATGGACTGGGTGGATCTCCTTGCAGTCCAAGGGACTCTCAAGAGTCTTCTCCAACACCACAGTTCAAAAGCATCAATTCTTCGGTGCTCAGCTTTCTTTATAGTCTCACATCCATACATGACTCCTGGAAAAACCATAGTCTTGACTAGACAGACCTTTGTTGGCAAAGAAATGTCTTTGCTTTTTAATATGCTTCCTAGGTTGGTCATAACTTTCCTTCCAAGGAGTAAGCATCTTTTAATTTCATGGCTGCAATCACCATCTGCAGTGATTTTGGAACCCCAAAAAATAGTCTTCCACTGTTTCTCCATCGATTTGCCATGAAGTGATGGGACCGGATGCCATGATCTTAGTTTTCTGAATGTTGAGCTTTAAGCCAACTTTTTCACTCTCCTCTTTCATTTTCATTAAGAGGCTCTTTAGTTCTTCTTCACTTTCTGCCATAAGGATGATGTCATCTGCATATCTGAGGTTATTGATATTTCTCCTGGCAATCTTGATTCCAGCTTGTGCTTCTTCCAGCCCAGTGTTTCTCATGATGTACTCTGCATATAAGTTAAGTAAGCAGGGTGACAATATACAGCCTTGACATATTCCTTTTCCTGTTTGGAACCAGTCTGTTGTTCCATGTCCAGTTCTAACTGTTGCTTCCTGACCTGCATACAGGTTTCTCAAGAGGCAGGTCAGGTGGTCTGGTATACCCATCTCTTTCAGAATTTTCCACAGTTTGTTGTGATCCACACAGTCAAAGGCTTTGACATAGTCAATAAAGCAGAAATAGATGTTTTCTGGAACTCTCTTGCTTTTTCGATGATCCAGTGGATGTTGGCAATTTGATCTCTGGTTCCTCTGCCTTTTCTAAAACTAGCTTGAACATCTGGAAGTTCATGGTTCACGTATTGGTGAAGCCTGGCTTGGAGAATTTTGAGCATTACTTTACTAGATGGATAGCATGTAATAAACAAATATAGAATTAGGTTTTTGCAAGGACAGGAACCACGTCTGTTAGCAGTCATTTTCTCTGGGTGGTGTGTTGAGGTGACAAACTTTCTTTCTGGCTTTTTGTACTGTTTAAATTTAACAATAAAACAGAATATTTAGCAATGAATAGCATATTCTTTTAAGATAATTTTTAAAATCATATTTTAAATTGATTTTCATTACTTCAGTTGGTGTTCATCACCCTTCTTCACTCTGATTATAAACCAATGAGCTTTAATGATTTGTATGGAAAGCTAACACTTATATGAATTTACCAGAAGATGCCTTGGTACATTGTGTTATGATGACAAGGGGAGAATATGATAGGTTACTTTCGCTTACAGGATAATTGGCTAGGTTTCTTCCACTCCATCTAAAAACTGTAATGAGCTTTCAAAAACTTTAAGGTGTGAAAGAATATTGCCCAGTATTGCACATCACTGGTTAGAAAGCAACTCTAAGAACATATAAAAGTGACATTTTGTATAAAGCTAGAAATCTTAATATGTGGAATGCCTTCAGAATTATTTTCCTAAACCTAATTGTATTGTATATGTGTGCATCCAAAGTCACATATAGTAATTTAGCAGTCTATAATTGACAGGATAAAACCACTTAGAATGGTCAAGGATATTGCATTTCATGTAAATTCTCAGGATAACAAGTGCTTACAATAAAATTATTCAAGCAAGGGGTTGGTCCAATCTTACAAGCAGGATACCTACCTATTTGGAAACATATTTAAGTAATCATCCAGAGCATGTCACTGTTTCCATACACAGACAACATAATGAGATCTTCTAATCCAGATTTTATCATGGCTTCTTTGATAATTGCCCATATCCTGGTGAAATTTTCTAACTAATATCCTTTTTACTAATTAAGGGGAGAATGAGATAAGTAAAATATTATGATTCAAACTAAGCATCTTGAGACTTATATTTTAAATATAAAATCACACTATATATATATATATATATTTAACTGAAAGTCATTAAGGACATTGTTTTTAAGTGTATAGTAAAGCAAGTCTATGGTAAAGCCCCTTTTCACTGCTATTGCCTATATATTTGGGTAGAAAACATAATTTCTTTCCAATTAATCTGTTGAGATTTTTGTAATCTTATTTTACTGAGCATGTGGATTTTACCAGGGTTTTTTTTGTTACTGTTTCCTACAGAGGAATATAACAGATAACAAAAATAAATACAAGGCACAATTGGCTTTCAAATAATTTTTATACATAATACTGTAAATCTGTGATGATATATAGAAACCTTTTAGATTCCAAACCTTTCTTAATTACTCTTAACTGAACCTCTTTTTTAAATTTTGTACTGAGTTATTTGTCTTTTCCTTCCATTTTTTTCCTTGAATATCCCCAAAACTTGATCTTCCTTCTCTTATGCCTTAATACTTTTCAAGTGTCTCTCCTCTCATGATATTTTGATGTTAAGAAACAATTGGATAGGAGTGTGTGTGTGTATCTGTGTTTGTTGAATTTATTTAAAATAAGCAAAAAAAAAAAAAAAAAACAACACACAGTTCTGGTAGGCTTATACATACCCTTTTTCTTTTTTACTTTATTGCTTCAACTAAAAACACAAATTAATTTCACCGCCACCCTTACATTCTTTCCCACACCTCAGCTGTCTTTGTTCTTCCCAAGCATCTTTAGAGATACTATGGTACATATGAAAGAACACTAACTAACTTGAGAGTTGAAGGCATAACAATCTGTTGTTGTACATTTAGTTATGTTAAGCTGTAGTAAAGACACTTGCATCATGATAATGAGTAAATTCTCTTTGGTTTTCTCCCTTCTTTCCACTCATTATCTAGTTTTTTAAAAAATTTTTTCAAATACAGTTGATTTACAATGTTGTATTAATTTCAAGTATACAGCAACATGATTCAGTTTGATTCACAAAATGATACATAAATATCTAATTTTTATAGATTCTTTTCCACTATTGGTTATTACACGATATCATGTATAGTTCCCTGTGCTGTAAGTCCTTGCTGTTTACTCATTTCATATATAGTAGTGTGTATTTACAAAACAGAAATAGACTCACAAACATAGAAAACAAACATGGCTGCCAGTGGGGAAATCAGAGAAAGGGATAAACTAGGGAGTTCAGGATAAAAACACACATTACTATATTCACTCTTTATCTACTTGATATATGACAAACATTTAAAATGGCTGGTGATATGATTCAATAATTTATATTAAAAATGAAAATTCTTAACATTCATAGGGTTTTCCATTACTTTGATTTTAAATAAGCCCATTAAGAAGGATAAATACTAAGGGTTTATCAAAATTATATGAAGTTATCAGTAATCAAAATAGTGTGAATAGTAAACAATATTTAATAGGTTCACCTGCCAGTAAGTGAATGATATAAAACTCCAAAGATCTTGTCACATCAGCCTCCTCTCTTATTGTCCTGTTACAAAGAATTTCTATGGAAATTAAGAAAAAGAAAGCAGTATACAACTTCTGAAAAACTGTTAAAAGTATAAATATACATGATATTCTTCAGAACTGAGGTGTTGTGACAAGCATGATTTTTATTCACCTGAAATCAATCAGATAAGAATGTTAAATTATTTGAGCAAATGTTTTAGGGAAATATTAGGAGTATGGGACACTGACATATATTTTCATAAAAACAAAAACAGGTATTTATAAAATCTTCAAACTATAGGAGACGTGTAGCAGATAATTGTTAAACTTGCTACAGAAAACTAACTTGAAATTGAGTATGGAACTGATTTATGTTTGTTCTAGCTAAAATTCTTTGATTCTAGGACAAAATAGAATGATTATTTACTGATGAAAAACAGGCACCATAACAAAATTTAGGAGGTCTTGAAACTTACTGAAAAGCACATAAATATCTACTTTGATTAATATAAAGTTTAAACATCTCTGAATGTACCTACAAAATCAAGATGTGTTGTTGACATGGTTACAAAAGAGTTTCACCGTTCATTTATAAAAATTAATATACTCATTTTGAGGGAGAAAAATAGCCATCTGGCTTTGTCATGAATGTCAAAGCAGACTACTTTCTACACAAAGAATTTGTTGTGGTTCAGTCACTCAGTCATGTCTGACTCTGCAACCCCATGGACTGCAACACACCAGGCTTTCCTGTCCTTCACCAACTCCTAGAACTTGCTCAAACTCATGTGCATTGAGTTGGTGATGTCATCCAACCATCTCATCCTCTGTCGTCCACTTCTCCTCCTGCCTTCATTCTTTCCAGCATCAGGGTCTTTTCCAATGTGTTGGCTCTTTGCATCAGGTGACCAAAGTACTGGAGCTTCAGCTTCAACATCAGTCCTTCCAATAAATATTCAGGACTGATTTCCTTTAGGATGGACTGGTTTGATCTCCTTGCAGTCCAAGGGACACTCAAGAGTCTTCTCCAACACCACAGTTCAAAAGCATCATTCTTTGGTCATTCAGCCTTTTTCTTATCGTCCAATTCTCACATCTATACATGACTAATAGAAACACTATAGCTTTGACTATACACATCTTTCTTAGCAAAATAATGTCTCTGCTTATTAATACACTTTCTAGGTTTGTCATAACTCTTCTTCCAAGGAGCAAGCATCTTTTAATCTCATGGCTGCGGTCACCATCTGCAGTGATTCTGGAGCCCAAGAAAATAAAGCCTCTCACTATTTCCATTGTTTCCCCATCTACTTGCCATGAAGTGATGGGACCAGGTGCCATGATCTTTATTTTGAATGCTGAGTTTTAAGCCAACTTTTTCACTCTCCTCTTTCACCCTCATCAAGAGGCTCTTTAGTTCCTCTTCACTTTCTGCTACGAGGGTGGTGTCATCTACATATCTGAGGTTATTGATATTTCTCCCAGCAATCTTGAATCCAGCTTGTGCTTCATCTAGCCTGGCATTTTGCATGATGTATTCTGCATATAAGTCAAATAAGCAGGGTGACAATATACAAGCTTTATGTACTCCTTTCCCAATTTGGAACCAGTCCACTTTTCCATGCCTGGTTCTAACTGTTGTTTCTTGACCTGTATACAGATTTCTCAGGATGCAGGTAAGGTAGTCTGGTGTTCCCATCTCTTGAAGAATTTTCTAGTTTGTTGTGATCCACACAGTCAAAGGCTTTGGCATAATCAATGATGCAGAAGTAGATGTCTTTCTGGAATTGTTTTGTTTTTCTATGATCCAGCAGATGTTGGCAAATTGACCTCTGACTCCTCTGCCTTTTCTAAATCCACCTTGAACATCTGGAAGTTCTAGGTTCACATACTGTTGAAGCCTAGCCTGGAGAATTTTGAGCATTACTTTGCCAGCATGTGAAATAAATGCAATTGTGCAGTAGTTTGAACATTTGTTGGTATTGCCCTTCTTTGGGACTGGAATGAAAACTGACTTGTTCAAGTGCTGTGGCCACAGCTGAGTTTTCCAAATTTGCTGACGTTGAGTGCAGCACTTTATCAGCATCATCTTTTAAGATTTGAAAAAGCTCACCTGGAATTCCATCACCTCCAATAGATTCAGTATAATCCCTATCAATAGGTAACCGTGTATAGTATAAACACTTTGATGATATTAATTCTCCTAACCCATGACATAAGACATCTTTGTATTTTATGTGTGTATTCTTCTATGTCTTTTATCAATATCTTATAGTTTTCAATGTAGAGGTGTTTACCTCCTTGGTTTAATGTATTTTTAAGTATTCTCTTGTTGGTATTGTAAATGAGATCATTTTACTTCTTATTCAGATACCTTGTTTTAGTGTATGGGAATGCTACTCATTTTTGTATGTCAATTTTTTGTGCTGAAACTACTAACTTTGTTGGCTACTTCTAGCAACTTTTGTGGTGGAATCTTTATTTTTTTTCTGTATATAAAATCATGTCATGTGCAGATAGAGACAATTTTACTTCCTTCCAATTCTGAAGTCTAACTAGTACTATATTTAGTAAGACTGGTAAAAATAGACATTCTTGTTTTGTTTCTGATCTTAGAAGACCTTCAAACTTTTACTGGTGAGTATTATGTTAGCTGTGGGCTTTCTCTTCTGTGGCTTTCTTTATGTTCAGGTATGTTTCTTTCATATCTAACTGGTTGGAAGTTTTTTTTTTAAGAATGGTTATTGAATTTTGTGAAAAAAATTTTTTTTCTGTATACAATGCGATCATATAAATTTTATATTTCCTTCTGTCAATGTGGTGTATCACAGTTATTGATGTGACTGTATTGAATCATTCTTGCAATCCAAGCATGAATCCCACATTAATATGTTACAGATGCTTTTGATGTGCTGCTGAATTCAGTATGCTAATATTTTGTTGAGAATTTTTCTATCCATATCTATGAAAAAGTTTGGCCTGTAGTTTTCTTTCCTTGTAATGTCTTATCTGACATTGTGGCAGGGTAATGGTACCCTTGTAAAATGAGTTCAAGAGTGTAACCTCCTCTTTGAGTTTTCTTAGAAAGTTCGAGAAAGGCTGGCTTTAATTCTTTACATGTTTGGTAGCAGAACCATCTGCTCTTGGGCATTTTGTGTTTGGAGGTTTGTGTTTCATGATTTGGTCTATTCAGAATTTCTATTTCAACTTGATTAAGTCTTGTCAAGTTGTAAGTTTCTAAGAATTTATAGGTTGTCCAGTTTGTTGGTATATAGTTGTTCATAGTAGCCTCTGTTACCCTTTGCATGTCTGTGATATTGGTTGTAATATCTCTTCTTTCATTTATAATGTTACTGATTTGGGTCTTCTCCTTTTTCTCTTTATTCTTCCAACTAAAGATTTATCCATTTTGTTTATCTTTTCAAAGAATCAGCTTTTTAAATCTTTTCTTCTCTTTTTTCTATTTTCTTTCCTTCTCTTATGAATAACACTTTTGCATCTCATAATTTTCAGCTTTGATATAATTTGTTTTTTCCTAATTCCATGAGTCTAAAGTGAGGTTGGTTGAGATATTTCTATTTTTTTATATTTGTGTTTGTGGTTATAAATATCCATCTTACAACTATTCTTGCTGCATCTCATAGATTTTGGTATCTTATGTTTTCATTTACACATGTCTCAAGTACTTCTAAAATTTCCCCTGAATTTTTTCTCTGGCCTATTTGTTGTTCAGCAGTGTTTAATAGTCATGTATTCATGATTTTTCCAGTTTTCCCACTACTACTGATTTCTTCTTTCATGCCATTCTGATCAGAGAAGATACTTGGTGAGATTTTAATCTTTTTAAATTTGCAAAGATACATTTTGTGCCTAACATGTGACTTATCCTAGCAAATACTCCATGTGGGGTTAAAAAGCATGTATATTCATCCCACTGCTCTTGAGTAGAATATTCTGCATATGTTTGATAGGTTCATATGATTTATAGTTTTATTCAAATCTGTGTGTTTTTTAATATTCTCTGTCTGAATGATCAATCCATTTTTGAGAGTAGAGTATTAAATTACTCACTACTGTTAATGTTTTTCTTGTTAGATCTGTTAGTATCTGTTTTATCTATTTAGGTACTTCAATATTGACCATATATTTACCATTGTTATAACTTCTTGATGGATTGTCCCCTTCTTCATCATGTAAAAACCTTCTCTGTCACTTTTGAAAATCATTTTTAAGTCTATTCTGTCTGAAATAAATATAGCTACCCCTGATTTTTTTGGTTACATTTGCTTGAAAGATCATTTTCCATCTTGTCACTTTCAGTCTTTGTATCTTTAAACTCAGTTTCTTATAGGCAGCATACTGTTAGATTTTGCTTTTTTCTTTTATTCAGTTACTCTTTTTTTAATTGGAGAAAGTCCATTGACATTTGAAAAATGTTTATTTTATATTGGAGCATAGTTGGTTAACATTGTTGTGAGTTTTAGGTGCGCAGCAAAGTGGTTCAGTTAACACATATACATGTATCTATTTTTTTTCAAATTTTTTCCTGATTTAGGTTATTATAGAATATTGAGCAGTGTTTCCTGTGCTTTATCTAAATATGTATTGATTACCTATGTTAAATAAAGTAGTACATACATGACAATCCCAAACTCCCAATCTATCCCACTCCCACCCTCCCCACCAGTAATCATAAATTCATTGTCTAAGTCAGTGAGTCTGTTCATTTGTAACATTTTTGTTTTAATTCCACATATAAGCAATACTATATTTGTATTTCTCTGACTTCATTAGTATGATAATCTCCAGGTCCATCCATATTGCTAGAAATGACATTGTTTTTATGGCTAATATTCCATTGTATATGTATACATATATATATAATCATCAGACAACATGATACATGAATCCTATATGTGGAAGGGAGGGATAGAGAGAGAAAAATAGACTGTAAAAAGATAGATGTATACATGTAGGTAAAAGGAACAAAACTTCAGGAGTTCATACACTACTAATACATTCTAATACATTTCTAACACATAATGCTGTTAATACTTTCTAATTCAATTCTATTGTTGTGCAGTCACTAAGCTGTGTCCAGCACTCTGTGACCCATGGACTGTAGCACACCCAACTCCTCTGTCCTTCACTTTCTCCCAGAGTTTCCTCAAATTCATGTCTATTGAGTTGTTTATGCTATCCAACCATCTCATCCTCTGTCACCGCCTTCTTTTGCCTTCAGTCTTTCCCAGCATCAGGGTCTTTTCCAGTGAGTCAACTCTTCGCATCAGGTGACCAATGGATTGGAGCTTCAGCCTCAACATCAGTCCTTCCAATGAATATCCAGAGTTGATTTCCTTTAAGATTGACTGATTTGATCTCCTTGCTATCTATGGGACTCTCAATGGGAGTCTTCTCCAGTACCACAGTCCAAAAGCATCAGTTCTTCGGTGCTCAGTCTTCTTTATGATCCAAATCTCACATCTGTACATAACTGCGAGAAAATCCATAGTTTTGACTAGACAGACCATTGTTGGCAAAGTGTTATCTTTGCTTTTTAATATGCTGTCTAGGTTTTTCATAGCTTTCCTCTTAAGGAGCAAGCATCTTTTAATTTCATGGCTGCATGCAACCTACTCAGTGATTTTGGATCACAGGAAAGTAAAATCTGTTACTGCTTTCACTTTTTTTTAATTAATTAATTTATTTTACTTTACAACGTTGTATTGGTTTTTCTCCTTCTATTTGCCATGAAGTGAATGGACTGGGTGCCATGATCTCAGTTTTCTGAATGTTGAATTTCAAGCCAGCTTTTTCACTCTCCTCTTTCACCTTCATCAAGAAACTGTTTAGTTCCTCTTCATTTTCTGCCATTAGAGTGGTATCATCTGCTTATCAGAGGCTGTTAATGTTTTTCCAGCAGTCTTCATTAAAATTTGTGATTCATCTGGTCCAATGTTTTGCATGATGTACTCTTCATATAAGTTAAATAAGTAGGGTGACAATATACAGCTTTGATGTACTCCTTTCCCAGTTTAGAACCAGTCTGTTGTTCCATGTCCAGTTTTAATTGTTGCTTCTTGACCTGTACACAGATTTCTCAGGAGGGAGGTAAGGTGGTCTGGTATTCCCATCTCTTGAAGAATTTTCCAGTTTGTTGTGATACACATAGTCAAAGACTTTAGCATAGTCAATTAAGCAGAAGTAGATTTTTTTTTTTTCTGGAAATTCCTTGTTTTCTCCATGATCTAATGAATGTTGGCAATTAGACCTCTGGTTCCTCTACCTCTTTGAAACTCAGCTTGTACATCAGGAAATTCTTGGTTCACATAAGCTGAAGCATAGCTTGAAGGATTTTGAATATAAACTTGCTATATCATGTGATGAGTGCAATCGTACAATAGTTTGAATAGTCTTTGGCATTGCCCATTTTTGGGATTAGAATGAAAACTGACTTTATCTAGTCCTGTGGCCACTGCTGAGTTTTCCAAATTTGCTGACATATTGAGTGCAGCACTTTCACAGCATCACATCATCTTTCAGGATTGAATAGTTCAGCTGGAATTCCGTCACCTCCACTACTTTGTTCATAGTAATGCTTCCTAAGGCCCACTTGACTTCATATTCCAGGATGTCTGGCTCTAGGGGAGTGACCACAGCATTGTGATTATCTGGGTCATTATGACCTTTTTTGTATAGTTCTGTGTATTCTTGCCACCACGTCTTAATTTCTTCTGCTTCTGTTAGGTCCATAGCGTTTCTGACCTTTATCATGCCCATTCTTGATGAAATATTCCCTTGATATTTCCAATATACTTGAAGAGATCTCTAGTCTTTCCCATTCTAATGTATTCCTCTATTTCTTTGAATTGTTCATTTAAGAAGGCATTCTTATCTCACCTTGATTCATTTATAATATATACCTAATTATAGGGTTTTCACTTCATCTTTTCATCATTATATTCATATTGTATCTGTACATATCCTCTTTCTTCCACAAAGAGGTCTTGGTTCTAAAGAATATAGAAGATGGTAAAATTAGAATATTCCATTATTACTCATTTTGTTTATAGCATATTATGTATGAACAGTTTGGGAATAAGATTCAAATAATGTCAATACTAATGATGGTTACCGAAAACAGTTTAAATCTTTTTTGCATATTTCTTTGCATTCTCCCCAAACTGTCATATTTACACAATGTCTACAATAGCAGATAACACAGACATTACACACAATAAAATCTTTTTTTAAGACTTCATTTTTAGATCTAGAAATAATTATTTATATAAGACTTACTACTAGTACTAAGGGCAACATCTTTCTCAGTTCAGTTCAGCTGCTCAGTCGTGTCTGACTCTGGGACCTCATGGACTGCAGCACACCAGGCTTCCCTGTCCATCACCAACTCCCAGGGATTGCTCAAACTCATGTCCATTGCATCGGTGATGCCATCCAACCATCTCATCCTCTCCCATTCAATCTTTCTCAGCATCAGGGTCTTTTCCAATGAGTCAGTTCTTTTTGCATCAGGTGGCCAAAGTATTGGAGTTTCAGCGTCAGTCCTTCCAATGAATATTCAGGACTGATTTCCTTTAGGATAGACTGGTTGGATCTCCTTGCAGTCCAAGGGACTCTCAAGAGTCTTCTCCAAACCTCAGTTCAGAAGCATCAATTCTTTGGCTCTCAGCCTTCTTTATATTCCAACTCTCACATCCATACATGACCACTGGAAAAACCACAGCCTTGACCAGACAGACCTTTGTTGGCAAAGTAATGTCTCTGCTTTTTAATATGCTGTCTAGGTTGGTCATAGCTTTTCTCCCAAGAAGCAAGCGCCTTTTAATTTCATGGCTGCCATCACCATCTGCAGTGATTTTGGAGCCCAAAAAAATAAAGCCTGTCACTGTTTCCATTGTTTCCCCATCTTTTTGCCATGAAGTGATGGGACCAGATGCCATGATCTTAGTTTTCTGAATGTTGAGCTTTAACCCAACTTTTTCACTCTCCTCTTTCACTTTCATCAAGAGGCTCTTTAGTTCTTCTTTGCTTTCTGCCAAAAGGGTAGTATCATCTGCCTATCTGAGGTTATTGATATTTCTCCCAGCAGTCTTGATTCCAGCTTGTGCTTCATCTAGCCCGGCATTTTGCATGATGTATTCTGCTTATAAGTTAAATAAGCAGGGTGAAAATACGCAGACTTGACGTACTCCTTTTCCTATTTGGAACCAGTCTCTTGTTCCATGTCCAGTTCTAACTGTTGCTTCCTGACCTGCATACAGGTTTCTCAAGAGGCAGGTCAGGTGGTCTGGTATTCCCATCTCTTAAAGAATTTTCCACATTTTGCTGTGATCCACACAGTCAAAGGCTTTGGCATAGTCAATAAAGCAGAAGTATATATTTTTCTGGAACTCTCTTGCTTTTTTGCTAGTCCAGTGGATGTTGGCAATTTGATCTCTGGTTCCTCTGCCTTTTCCAAATCCAGCTTGAATATCTGGAAGTTCATGGTTCACGTACTGTTGAAGCTTGGTTTGGGGAATTTTGAGCATTACTTTGCTAGTAGTGTTCTTATTATTGCCCAAATCTCTTTCATTATGAGATAACTGAGAAAAATCTCATGGGAACAATATTTAATTAATGCTTATACATTACTAATAGTTAATAGGTCTTTGGAATGAAGATCAATTTTGCTGATTAGGAAATCTTTTTGTCACATTTTCTTTTTTTTTTTTGAGTATCATAAATATGTTATCCATGTAGCAGTCTTGGTTCACATTGTTGTATAAACCTTGTTGCTTGATTGCCCAAGTTTTTTTCTTTTTCTATTAAGTTCAATCATTTTATAAAAATGTGTTGGCCATTCTGCATTGTTTTCTATTTTATACATTTCAGAGTTTTGCTTATTTACTTTTGATTGTGCTCAGTCTTTGAAGCTGTGCAGGCTGTCTTTAGTTGTGGTGAATGGGAGCTATTTTTCATTGGGATATTTGGGCTTCTCACTGCAGTGGCTCCTTTTGTTTCTGAGCACAGGCTCTAGGTGTGTGGGCTCAGTAGTTGCAGCTTGCTGGCTCTAGAGAGTGCTCAGTAGTTGTGGTACAGGGGCTTAGTTAAATGTGAGATCCTCCTGAACCAAGGATTGAACACATGCCCCCTGCATTGGCAAGTGAATTCTTAACCACTGAACCACCAAGGAAGCCCTGTTTTCTCTTTCAAAAAGGACATTCAAAACTATTTTATTATAGTTTTTTAATCATAGTTTTAATATACTTTTTATATGTTCCGTGTCCTTGATGAGATACTTGATGAGGTACTACAGATGAGGTACTACAGTTATCTGTATATTAGATTTTCTTTGCATGTGCTTACCTTCAGTGCTACTTTTTCTCAAATATTTTACTTTTAATTTATAAAATTTCCTCATTTTGTATTGTCAGTTGCTATTGAGGCATTATGTTGTGTTTATTTGTTCACATACTCCTTTTACAATATTCTTATGATTTTTAAAAAATTTATGCTTAACTTCTGTCATCTTATTTCTGCATTTTTATTTATGATATAATTTCATGTCTGCATAAATATCTAACCTACTTAGCTTATCTTGAAATATACATTAGATTATTAATGGTTTCTGGGCATGCATTTTTGGCATGAATGTTTTTCCGAAAGACTATCAAGTCTGCTCCTCAGTCTAGTTTTTATTTTCTTATATTTGTATTTATATGGTATCTAGCCTTCATACTTTTGTATTTTCACATGAATTGAGTTTCCCAAACTTTTATAAGAAGGTATGTTTGAAGGTGGTTTTCATAGCTCACAAAGCTCTCTAAACTCTTGTGTGCTTTGTTTAAAAATGTGGCAGTTTTTTTTTTTTCTCAGATTTCCAGGCTGTATTTTTTTCCTCCATTTTTATCTAAAATTTTTCACTTTATTGTCTCTGTCCTATTCTATTTTGATTCCATTCCCAGAAATTTTTCCTCAGTGTGGATCCCTTCCATCAAGAGATGTTCTCATGAGTCATTTTTGAGATTTTACAGACATTTGGCTTTTCCAGCCCAATTAAGAGTTACCCAGGCTTCTAACAGTCAATGAAGAATGCAGCAGGCAAAAACAATATGGGTTTCAGCCGATGATCAGATATGCTTAGTAGGAACTCCTCAAATCTTGTTTTGAGTACCCTAAACATGTTAGTCCACTTTATTGCTACACAAAGTGTAGAAAAGAAAGAAAAAAAGAGCAAAAGTGAAGTTGCTCAGTCATGTCTGACTCTTTGCGACCCCATGGACTGTAGCCTACTATGCTCTTCCATTCATGGGATTTTCCAGGCAAAAGTACCAGAGTGGGGTGCCACTGCCTTCTCCAGAGGATCTTCCCAACCCAGGGATCGAACCTCTGTCTCCCGCATTGTAGGCAGACGCTTTACCGTCTGAGCCACCAGGAAAGGTGGAGTATAGTTATCTTAAATATCTCATTATAATCTAATTTACTTTATCGTATAAATCTTGTGTTTTGTTGCTGTAATTCCCGAGGAATAACTCAGATTTTGGGTATTCTTCCTTTCTTAGGCCTTTCGAATTGTCCTTTTAGTATCCTCTGATAGTTTCCACACAGCCACTGTAACACTCGTGTATTATTAATATGCCTTAATAGTTTGTTTCCAGGGGCTTATTTGGATACTTACTATCCAGAATTTTTCTACCCAGTTCTGGATATTTATGTGTGAATTCTTAAAAATCTAAAACCTAGCCTTCCATTGCATTATTGTCTCCTTCCCTAGAATTTTAACAAAAAATATTTATGAGTTATTTATTAAAGGTTAATTATTGATCACAACTGAACTTAAATATGGAGTTTTTCTTATTTCTTGTGACCTACAAAGTAGATACTGTTGATGTTTGAGTTCCATGAGTCCACTTATAGACAGATATATTTTTCAATAAGTATATTGCAAAAATGTTTATGTAGAGATTAATGTGTTTTTAAATATGTAGAAGGTGAGTGATTTCTAATATGAAATTATTAATATGCTAGTTTTCTTATTCTTTTATAGCTTGGCTTTTAAAGAATTATACTACTGGACAGTACACCTCTCTCTCTCCCAATTGGAAAAACTGCCCATCAGCCTATCATGACAGGTAAGCAGTGTGTTTTAAAAATTAACAGTTTGCAATACTATAGCATGAATATGACTGTACTGTACTATTGTACTCCATATAAATTTTACAGTGATTCATTCATTAATGTAAAAGCTAGGTAACTGTGACGAAATCATATTGATTAAACTAGGCTTCCATTAAGCAATCACATTACTGGTCCTTTGTTATCAATTCATGAATTGTTGTAGATAAACATGAATTTCTCACATATTTTCCATTTTTGATGTGTAGTGTTAGTAATATGCATAAAGATAACATCTGTAGTGTTTTGTAACCCACAAAGCAATATTTATGTAGGTACTAACAAGTGATTCATTTTTTAAACACTTAACAAACTTACAGTACAGTAAATATATTTTCTCTTACTTATAAATTTCTTAATAACGTTCTTTAGGCTACTTTATAAGAATATACCTTATAATATAGAAAACATATAAAATATGTGCTTTTCAACCGTTTATGTAATCAACTGATCTATAAGACCTCTGGCCAACAACAGGACTATTAGTTAAATTTCAGGGAAATCAGAAGTTCTACATGGATTTTCAACTGTGAGGGAGTCAGTACCCTGGACTCCCTACATTGTTCAAGAGTCAACTGAATATCCAATAGTGTTGCCTCATACAACTATCCATGTACTAAAGCTCTAACTTTCAGAATTTGGTGCATTATAAACATTCACCTACAGATATAACAGTAGGTCCTATATAACTTCTGAGGATATCCAAGAAGAATTCATGAGATGATTGATGCTGCCTTTTTGTAACCATGGAATACAATGTCTTCTACATATTTTGCTAAGACTATTCTTATTACAGCACTAAAACGTTCAGCTAAAAGTTAAATATAACAGGCTGATGAATTTACTTAAATATCAGCAACACAGTCATGAATAAATTTAGACTGTGATATACTCTGGAAGTAGAAAGCATTTAGAATTTTACCTTTGCTTTAGTATGCAAAATGCTTTTTTTAAGCAACAAAGTCCTAAGAACCCAAGGGAGCTCCTAGTCTCCGTATTAAATCCTGAAGTAGCTTATGAATTGTTTAATATTTGAACACCTACAAAGTGCTCACATCAGTTCATCTTCTCTGAAGTAGAAACATCTCTAAGAGTGTGCACAACAGCAGCCTAGCTGGAAAAAAGTGAAAATGAAATTGTCATGTTTAATCACTTCCCTTCTTGAGAAGAAAGATTTAAGCATGTGAAAATGGAATCACTCCAGTCAGAATTAGACCAACTGCTGTGACTAATATCTCCATGATGAAACAAGCTTGTTCATTTTGCATTCCAAGCAACTAAAAGAAACACAGGGTATAAAACATAATAGATACCAAAAATTCTTTCTTGAAAGAATGAATGAATCAGTGATTAGAAGGACAAGATTTTTGTCTCTTCACTCATTGACTCATTCTTTCAAGAACAATCTTTACAAAGAAGTAGAATACCATTAAATGTTCAATAACAAGAAGATAGGACATAGGTAGGAAAGAGTATAAATTTTTAATCAGATGAAAATTTTATATCTGTAAATTTTTTAATATATTACCTACCTCATTAGATTTTAAACAAAAATATTTGTACCTAGGAATTAACCACTATTAGTCACTCAGAATTTGTTCTCTTCCATTTCCTTAGATCTAAATTCTAAAAATAATGAAACGTTATTTATTACTAAGAAAAGGTTTTCAGTTTTTGGTTTTCTTCCCAGTATTTAACATATAACTCTAAGATGTACACATAATCGTTTTATATATGTGTATATATACATTGCAAAATGATTACCACAATAGGATTAGTTAACATCCATCACCTCACATAGCTACATTTTTAAATCTTCCTTGTGATGAGAACTTCTAAGATTTACTCTTAGCAACTTTCAAGTGTACAATATTAACTATAGAGAAGTAATATCTATGTAATGTACATTCCTAGAAATTGTAACTGTAATTTTGGGCATCTTTACTGAACTCTTTCACCCCCAACACCACATCTGCCAACAACAAATCTAATCTGTTTCAGTGAGTGGCTTTTTTAGTTTCCACATTTAATGAAGTCATGTAGTATTTATCTTTCTCTCTATAACTCATTTCACTTAACACAGGTAGCCCTTGAGGGCATAGTGCTATCACAAATAGCAATATTGCCTTCTTAAGTGTGGCTGAATAGTATTCTATTTGTGTACCACAATCTCCTCATTCATCTGTCTGACACTCAAGAGTATTTCTGTGTCCTGTCACAGGTCTCCTGTAAGTAATGCTGCAATGAACATACTATAGATACTTCTAGAGATCATGATTTCTACCTCTTTGGCGATATATACACATACACACACACACATAAAAGTAGGATTTCTAGATCATAGGGTAATTCTACTTTCATTTCTTACAAATTTTAGTTTTTTTGGTTTTAAATTTTGTGTTTCAGAGGTACAGCACAGTGATTCAATTATATATATGTATATAAATATATTCTTTTTCACATTCTCTTCCGTTACAGATTATTACAAGATATTAAGTTCCTGTGGTATATAGTAGGTCCTTATTGGTTATCTATTCTATATACCGTGGTGGGCATATGTTAATATTAAACTCCTAATTTATCCCTCTCAACCTTTTCCTTTTGGTAACCATAGGTTTGCTTTCTATGTCTGTCATTCTGTTTTGCAAATAAGTTCATTTGTATAATTTTTTTAGATTCCACATATCTAGATGTTTAGATTCATATCATATGATATTTGTCTTTGGCTTACCTTACTTTCTATGATAATCTCTGGGTCCATCCATGTTGCTACAAATGGCATTATTTCATTCTCTGTAATGACTGAGTAATGTTTCACTGTGTAGTTACACTACATCTTTATCCATTCATCTGTTGAGGGACACTTAGGTTGCTTCCATGTCTTAGCCTGGTGGGCTACAGTCCATGGGGTCGCCAAAGAGTCACACATGACTTAGCAACTAAACAACAGTCTAGAATGGCCTGAATAACTACCTAGGAAAAAGGAAGAAAAGCAGAAACTATTATCAGTGAACATAGGGCGACCCATGGCAGCTCACAGAGACATGCTCTGAAGACACGTTCAACCGCTTCTGCCACTGGAGAAGTCACCAGCGGGCTGCACAGATCTCACCAGCTACCCCAAAGGTATTTCTGTTCTAATACACACCTCAGATCCTCGCTGAGCATGTGCCCCACCCCCGCTGGAGCCCGGACCCACATGGGTAGCCATCGTAGCTCTCTGAAGCTGCCTGGATCGCTCACCCACCTAGATGCCTTCAGCTGCACAAGCGCAAGGCACCAGCCTAGACACTTTCAGTTGATAGCGTGCCTGTGCTCAGGGCTCAGCCATCCAGCTCCACGCCTGCATGCCACCAGCCTAATGCATATCATTGGCCTCCACTGCAGCATACTTGGAAGGTTATCCAAAAAGTCTATATGGGTTTTTCCGTAAGATGTTATGGAAACTTTTTGGTCAAAATATTATGCAGCCCTGGTTGAATACACTGACAGAGACCCCATTGCTACTGATGCGTGGGGATCAATCTCTGCTTTCTGTCACTGGCTGGCAATGCCATGTACACTTATAGGCAGCCCCTCTAGCAGTGTTCCAGGATGTTCCCAGCCTAACTTCCAGAACTGGTCCTCACTGTGGTGCACTCAGGGAAAAGAGTGTGTGGTCACAGAAGAGTACATTGGCGTCTTGGGCTCCCATAGCTACTTACAGGTCTGGATCAGGCTCTGCCTTCTGTCGATGGCCAGCAACACTGTGCCAACTTAGTCAGACCTTTAAGCTAGGACCCTGCATGACCCCTACTGCAAAATGACTACAGAGGGATAGAGTATATTCCACAGGAGAGCACACTAACACCCAGGTCTTCTCTGCAGCTGAACCCATAGTCAGCCCCTGTTCCTACTGGTAGGGGCCGGGGCAAGTTGCATGATTCTATCTGCATGTGACTGCTATTGCATTGGTACCTGCACCTTACCCTCACAGCTAACTGTATTTATACCACTGGCTCCAGCCACTACCAGTGCCTGCCCTGGACCCTAGTTACTGGTCTTACCACTTCTGTTACGACCCCATCAGCCCTTATAGGCCCTGTAGGCCCCCTTTGGTACTCACCAAGAAGCATGCCCCTATCAAGGCTGTGACCAGTGGTCTAAAATGAGCCATCACAACCCTCCTCAGACACAGTGCCACAGTGTGCCCCACGCTTGGCTTCCTGGACCACTTGAGTCATGATCCTGGCACAATCCAGTTGTGTTCCCTAACCACCGATGAAAGGCTTCCATTATAAGAAAATCATCCATAACGTCTGCAAGAGGTGACTGCGCTTTCACATGCATGGACACCTACAGACGGCTACAGGAATCACAGAGTTTGAGGGAAACTGGTCTCCACCGAAGGGATACAGTAAACCTCCGGAAAGTGGCCCCAGAGAAACGGATATCCAGAAACCGGCCAACAAATAATTCAAAATAATTGCTTGACAGGTGCGAAGAGAGCTGTGAGAACACAGAAAAACAATTTGAAGATATTAGGGAAACAATTTAAGAACAAAATTGGAAGCTCAACAAAGAGGTATTAGAAAAGAACTAAACAGAAATTTTGGATCTGAAGGATGCAATGACTGAACTGAAGAATTCAATAGCTTAAGCATCAGACTTGAACAAGCAGCAGAGAGAATTGGTGAACTAAAAGACAAATCAGTTGAAATGATATAATTCACAGAGAAAAAAGATGGAAAGTAATGAAGAAAGCCTTAATGAGATACCACCAAAAAGAATAATGTATGAATTACTGGAGTCCCAGAGGGAGAAAGAATTGGAAAGTTTATTTAAAGAAATAATGGCTGAGAACTTCTCAAATATGGAAAGAAATTTGAACATACAATTTCATGAACCTCATAGGGTCACCTTGAAGTTTTACTCCAAAATGTTCTTCCCAAGAAGATTATTTAAACCAAAAATAATAAATAACTTTTAAAGCAGCAAGATAAAAAAAATATGTTCTCATGTAAGGAAACCTTCAAAAAACTCTGAGCAGGTTTTTCAGGAGATACCTATTAGACTAGGAGAGAATGAGATAATATTTTCAAAGTGCTAAAATAAAGAAATTGCCAGCAAAGAATACCCAGAAAAGTTGTTCATCAGAATTGAAGATGAAATAAAATCCTTCTATAATGAACAAAAACTGAGGAGATTCACCATCACTAATCCTGAATTACAAGAAAGGCTGACAGGAGTTCCTCAAGCTGAAGCAAAAGACACTAATGGGCAAATTAAAAACATGCAAGGTGATGGCAGAGGTAAGCATACAGCAACATTCAGAATACCCTAATACTACAACACAGTAATGTTAAGTACTTAACTCTAGAATAACGATGAAAGAAAAAGATTATTTAAAAAAATAACATGGCTATAGCTTCAATATTTAATCCTTTTTTTTAAACAAATGTAAAAGGGGAGAGTAAAAAGACAAAATTTTATATTCAAAATTAAATTGTTATCACCATATGATAGTTATATCTATAAGATGTTTTATGTCACTCTCATTGGAAACACAAATCAAAAATCTACAATAAATACACAAAGCTAAAGAGAAAGCAATCAAAGAATACAACTATAAAAAATTATCTAGTTCCAAAGTAAGGCAGAAGAAAGGAAGAAAAGAAAAATGGAACTGCAAATCAAATAGAAAATACTAAGATAGGATTAATAAGCCCTTATTTATTAAATATGGTTCTGAACCCATTTACAGTGTGAGTGTGTAACCCCATATCATCAAGCATTTCTTGGGACACTATCTGGGTGTCCTAAAATTTAATTCAATTCTGACCCTATCTACTCAGATATAGCATCAGATTACACAAAGGTTCAGTCCCACAAGATTCTAAGTGGGCCACTGTCCCCATATCCACATGTTCACCAACTCAGAAGCTCTCTGATCCCAGTTCGTCTGGGGTTTTATGGAGGCTTTATTGATTAAATCATTTCCCTGCCTGGAAATCAGAGGATGGAGCTGAAAATTCCAACTCTCTGAACCCTGGCAATCAGCCCACATCCTTAGGTGCTTTCTAGAACTCACCTCATTGACATAAACCCAGTTGTGGTGGAACAGGTTTCTTATAAATAACGAGACACCCATTTCTCATTTACGGTTCTGAAGTGATTTCAGAAAGACCAAATATAATGACAAAAGATGCTCCCACTACAAGCATAACTGAGAGATACTGCAGGTTCAGTTAAGGACCACTGCAATAAAGTAAACATTGCAATAAATCAGCCACGCAAATTTTCTGTTTCTCAGTGCATGTTAAAGTGATGTTTATACTATACTGTAGTCTATTAAGTGTGCAATAGCATTATGTCTAAAAACCAATGTACCTACTTTAATTATAACATACTTTGTTGATAAAAAGTGTTAACCAAAATCTGAGTCTTCAGTGAATTATAATATTTTCACTCGTGCAGGATTTCAAATATTGGGAGAGTTACCAGAATATTTGTGATACAGAGACACAAAGCGAACAAATACTGTTGAAAAATGGTGCCAGTAAACTTGCTTGACATAGGGTTTCCAAAAAAACCTTCAATTTGTTTAAAAAAAAAAAAAAAAGAAGCAGCAGCAGCACAATAAGTTGACGTATGTTCATATTCGTATCACAGGAAATTCCAAGGGTTTTGTCACCTGTAAGCCAGGAAAGGAGATGGAAGTCAAATATCATACCTATCAATAATTACTTTAAATGTTTATAAGTTAAAATTTCTCACCAAAAGGTATAGAGTAGGTGGACAGATAAAACAATAAGACCTAACTTTATGTTGCCTGCAAAAGTCTCACCTCACACCTGAGGACAAATAGATTCAAAGTGAAGGGATGAAAGAGATATTCTATATACGTAGAGATCAAAAGAGAGCATGACTACCTATATTAATAGCATACAAAGCAGACTTTAAATCAAAAATGGTAACAAGAAACAGAGATGATCATTACATAATGATAAGGGGTTCAATTCATCAAGAAGATGTAAAATCATAAATATAAGTGCACCTATTCTCAGGGCACTTAAAAGTATTAAGCAAATACTAACGGACCTGAGAGGAGACAGAGCCAATACAATTATAGTAGGGGACTTCAACAGTGCACTTTCAAAACTAAATAGATCATCCAGAGAGAAAAATCAATATGGAAATGTTGGACTTAAATTATATATTAGATAGACTTAATAAATATATACAGACATTCCATCCAGCAACAGCAGAATGCACATTCTTCTCAAATGTGTATGAAACATTCTCCAGGCTAAGTCACATGATAGGTTACAAAACAAGTCTTCACTGATTTAAGAAGATAAAATCATACCAAGGATCTTTTTGATGACTATTGTATGAAACTGGAAATCAATAACAAGAAGGAAGCTCAAAAAACCACAAATATGTGGAGAATAATCAACATATCACTAAATAACCAATGAATCAAAGAAATAAAGAGGGAAAAATTTTTGAGGCAAATTAAAATGGAAGCACATCATATCAAAATTTGCTGACTGCTGCATATCTGTATGAAAAGAATGTATAACAATAAATACCTACCTTTATAAACAAGAAATTTCTCATATAAAAGCCTAACTTTACACCTTAGGGAACTGGGAAAAGAAAAAACTAAGCCCAAAGTTAGCAGAATAAATGAAATGACAAAGATCAGATTAGAAATAAATGTAATAGACACTAGAACAATAGTAGGAAAGACTTAATGACTCTTAAGAGCTGGGTTATTTTTTTAAGATAAACCAAGTGGACATATAATTATACTAACTCAGAAAAATGGAGAGAAGACTCAAAATCAGAAATGGAGACTTTACAGTTAATACGACAAAAATACAAAGATCACGACAGTATCATGAATAATTATATGTAAAAAATAAGCTGGTTAACCTACAAGAAGTGGATAAACTCCCAGAAACAAATCATCCGCCAAGGCTGAATTGTGAAGAAATAGACAAGAACGTGAAAAGAATTCTATTGATTCAATATATCAAATAAGTTAATCAAAAAGCTCCCAAAACAGAAAAAAATTAGAACCAGATGATTTCACTGGTGAATTCTACAAAAATTGAAAATAATGTCAATTATTCTTAAATTCTTCCAAATAATTGTAGAGGGAACCACTCCCAAACTCATTTTACAAGGCCTGCATTACCCTGATAATAATGTCTGATAAGATATTATAAGAAAATTACAATATTCCTGATGCTTACACATAAAGATCCAAAATTTCTCATCAAAATATTAGCAACCTGAATTCAACATCAAATTAAAAGGATCTTCACCATAATCAAGCTATATTTATCCCTGGGATTCAAGGTTGATTGAGCACACACAAGTCAACAAATGTGCACACTAAAAGAATGAAAAATGTCTTATGATCACCTCAGATGCAAAAAAGCACTTGGCAAAGTGTATCACTGCATGATAAGAAATGCTCAACACATTGAGTATAGAAGGTACATACAGGAAAACAATTCAACAAAATAAAGCCAATACGACACAACCACAGTCCCCTCACCCTCAGTGATGAAAAGCTGAAAGCTTTTCCTCTAAGATCAGGACAAAACAAGGGTGCCCACTAATAGTACTCCTATTTAGCAAATGACTCTACCTTCTAGCCAGAGCAGTCAAGTAAGAAAAACATACAAAAAGAATAGAAGAAGTAAAATTGCCTTTGTAGATGATACGATCTTATATATAGAAAATTCTGTTGGCTATTTCCATGTCTATTCAGTTCAGCTCCCCATTTTTAATAGGTTGCTGTGGGTTGTTTGCTATTGAGTTCTTCATACTTTGGATATTAACCCCTTATCAGATATATGATGTGCAAATATTTTCTCCCATTCCATAATCTGCATTTTCTTTTGTTAATTGTTCTGTTTGCTCTGTAGAACTTATTTGATTCAGTCTGACTTAGGTATTTGTTGCTTTTGCTGTCACTGTTGAGACCAGTGTTAAGGTGATTTTTCCCTATGCTTACTTCTAGGAGTTTTATGATTTCATGTCTTAAATATGTTTAAGTCTTTAATCCATCTGGAGTTAATTTTGGTGAGGGATGTAAAAACAGGGCTCTAGTTTCAATACTTAGCATATGTATATGCTATTTTCTCAGCAACATTTATTGAAGAAACTATCTTTCCTCTACTGAGTGTTCTTGGCCCCCTTGTCAAATATTAGTTGATATGACATGGACTCATTTCTGAACTCTCTGATCTCTTCCATTAGTTTATGTGTCTGTTTTTCATGCTAATACTATACTGTTTTGATTACTATAGATTTGTAATATAGTCTGAAGTCAGGAAGTATAATGCTTCCAGTTCTGTTCTTCTTAGGATTACTTTGGCTAGTCTGTCTTTCCAGGTGCCTCTGCAGCTTCATAAAATTTTAGATTTTTTTTTTAATTAATTCTGGAAACATTCCTTTTAAAGAGTCTTGACAGGGGTTTTACTGACTTTACAGGGAAGTCTGGCATGTTGCAGTCCATGGGGTCACAAAGAGTCAGACATGACCGAGCGACTGAACAACAAATAGACTGCTTTGGCTACTAAAGACATTTTAATGATATTGATTCTTCTCATCTGTGAACATGGATATGTTTCCATTTATTTGTGTCATCTTCAATTTCTTTTATCAGTGTCTTACAAGGTGCAGTGTAGAGATCTTTCATCACCTTGGTTAGACTTAGTAATAAGTATTTTATTGTTTTTGATGCTGTTGTAAATGAGAATTATTTAATTTTTACATATTTTAATGTTAGTGTATAGAAATATTATTTAAATCACTGAGATTGCTTAGAAAGAAGAGAAACCAGTTAGTGACTATCTTGTATTTCATCAATCCAATGATTATTTACCATTTGCCATAATGATTATTCTGAGAAAAAGTCATTAAAATGATTCACCTGTATGCTCAACTTTACACATTTCCAGGTCAGGAATCAACAGTTAGAACTGGACATGGAACAAGAGACTGGTTCCAAATAGGAAAAGGAGTATGTCAAGGCTGTATATTGTCACCCTACTTATTTAACTTATATGCAGAGTACATCATGAGAAACGCTGGGCTGGAAGAAGCACAAGCTGGAATCAAGATTGCCAGGAGAAATATCAATAACCTCAGATATGCAGATAACACCACCCTTATGGCAGAGAGTGAAGTGGAACTAAAGAGCCTCTTGATGAAAGTGAAAGAGGAGAGTGAAAAAGTTGGCTTAAAGCTCTACATTCAGAAAACTAAGATCATGGCATCTGGTCCCATCACCCCATGGGAAATAGATGGGAGACAGTGGAGACAGTGTCAGACTTTATTTTGGGGGGCTCCAAAATCACTGCAGATGGTGATTGCAGCCATGAAATTAAAAGACACTTACCCCTTGGAAGGAAAGTTATGACCAACTCAGACAGCATATTAAAAAGCAGAGACATTACTTTGCCAACAAAGGTCTGTCTAGTCAAGGCTATGGTTTTTCCAGCAGTCATGTATGGATGTGAGAGTTGGACTGTGAGGAAAGCTGAGTGCCGAAAAATTGATGCTTCTGAACTGTGGTATTGGAGAAGACTCTTGAGAGTCCCTTGGACTGGAAGGAGATCCAACCAGTCCATCCTAAAGGAGGTCAGTCCTGGGTGTTCATTGGAAGGACTGATGCTGAAGCTGAAACTCCAATACTTTGGCCACCTCATGCGAAGAGTTGAGTCATTGGGAAAGACCCTGATGCTGGGAGGAGTTGGGGGCAGGAGGAGAAGGGGACGACAGAGGATGAGATGGCTGGATGGCATCACCAACTCAATGGGCATGAGTTTGAGTCAACTCCGGGAGTTGGTGATGGACAGGGAGGCCTGGTGTGCTGCAATTCATGGGGTCTCAAAGAGTCAGACACGACTGAGCAACTGAACTGAACTGAACTGAACTGATGCCCATTTTAATTAGGTAGAAATTGCTTTGGATTTGAACACTTATTCCCAGTGGATGTTTATAATTATTTTGCATGTGAATTTGGTACAAGGAGATAAGTGAAGTAAATTCTATCCTTTTCATTTTTATCTTTTTCCTTCCTTCTTTTCTTTTACCTTTCCTTATCTTTGTGCCACCCTCCTTTTCAGATAACATTTGAAGTAATGTCTTTACTGAAGCAACATAGCTTTCAAATTCTGCAGTTAACTTCCTGACAACAACAAATATAGGAAGATGGGGTTGGTTTTATCGTTGTTAGAAAGAGATAACTCAGCATTTTCAGTGAAAGCAAAGATATTTGTGATACCATTTACTAAAACAATTCTCCTTCCTGAGGCTTCATAAAAGAAAAACTGAAGAATATCATGAACGGTTTCCTGAATAACATTCCTGAAAGCCATTCTGATGCAGTAATGAGATTCACATAGCTGCCCCTTATAATACTCTTGGATAAAAGCCATATTTTAATATTAAACTGAAGCTTAGGAAACATGCTTCTTTCAGCAGATCAAGTATAAGTTATAATAGTGGACTGGTTTGAAAAAGTGTGGTGGAGGTTGTTTAGTCACTAAGTCGTGAAAAAGTACAGATCACAGAAAAAGATAACACACAATGGATGAACACATATTTCATGTATTTTCTATAAATGAAATGTCTCTAAACTAAATATGTCATATGTGCATTCTATGACAAGGCCTGGAGTGTTTATAAACTTGGACTTACAAAAGGCAAAGTCATGATAGTTAACACATCGAGAGGTTGATAAACTTTTGTACCAATTAAGAAGCCTAACCAAAATTGTACCTTAATTGGAGGCTTAATAACATAATGCCTTGTGACATCTGGCATATAATTGCTTTATTCCGTTATTTAATTTTTCACATGTGTGTATCAGATGCACAGTGAGAACACTTCCTGGAGGGCACATGCCAAAAATGTTAAATATTTAACTCACCCACAGTTTCGTACTATTATATAATGCTTGATAAATGTTACATGATTAAACCAAAGAAAGAATCTCTATCTCAGTCAGTTAGCCAGGATCACCAGACATAAAAGAATGTTGGCTTACTGGTACCAGACCTCATAATTTTAAAGTAGTTATGACACAGTATAACTGTTATGGAGTCTACTTTAAGTGACTCAGAAAACATCACAAGTCAGTTACAACTGGCCAAGGATCCTAAAGATGTAAAAGGGGTGGTGTGCCTCATATCTCTCTGTCCTAGATATCATGCTGTTACCACACATTTCAAAAATCAAACCGATAGCTGCCTTTTGTGTCCATTTTGTTTATAAGTCCAGAGAAAGGGAGAAAAAGTATGAACACAGCTGTATTCTCAACCACAAATAGGGAACTGTTTTAGTTCCTATAAGAATTGATAGCCAATCATAATCTGTGTACTTGTTTCAGTCCAGTGTTCATTCCATAATCCAAGTATGAACACACACAATACGAAAATGAGCAAAGGCCAACCAAAAATCATTCCCAGGAAAGGACAACATCCCAAGATCATTTGTAAATAAGTGCTTGAAACCCAAGTACAGATTTCTGAATCTGCAAGAATAATTTATCCAAAGGCACAAAACAGAATCTCAGAACTGAAATAAGAGTACAAGAGAGAAAAATAAAAACTATCCAGCTTGTCTTGAAAGAAGGTATTAGAACTTGATGTGTGATATCAAAGATGAAATTGGAGCTTATCAGAACTGGTAATAGAATGGAACCAAGTGGCAAACATGCCTCTGAGGTATTTTACTAAAAATATAAGTAGGGATACTTTCCCTTGGCTCCTGACAAAATAAGGAATGGGTGGTGAACACATCATGGGTGTATATAGAGAGGCTGGTGTCTAAAGGCTTTCAGACATAGTCAAACATAAAGCAGATCTTTCTATGAGCAACCTACATGAGAACTTTTAGGGAATAGCGTGAATCGATCATACAGGTATATGCAGACAATGAAATAAATAGCTGCAAACTCTTAAATTAGTGTTTGCAAGCCCTTTTTTAACCTACATATTCAGATTGCTATTCAGTGTTTTTGTTGTTGCTGTTTGGCAGGTGTTTCATTTATTTGTGTTTTTCTCTAATAGCTACATGTTTATGTAGAAGAAGAGCTCTAATAATCTCAATCAATATCTCTCAATTTATCACTCCACTAAAAGGTAAAGAGTTAAGAAGGTAAATCAACATATTCTTACTATTATCCAAGGTTGTAGAATATTGTAGACCTCTGTATGAACAATCCCACTACCAGACATATATTCAGAGGAAACCATAATTGGAAAAGATATATGCACCCCAGTGTCCATTGGACACTATTTACAACAGCCAGAACATGTAAACCACCTAAATGTCCATTGATGGAGAAATGAATAACGATGAGTGGTATATATACACAATGGAATATTATTTAATCATAAAAAGAAGAAAATAATGTCATTTGCAGTGACAGATACCATACTGAGTGAAGGAAATCAGAAAGACAAATATCATCTCATATGTAGAACCTAAAAGAATGCTACAAATGAACTTATTTACAAAACAAATAGTCACAACGAGGAAAACAAACAGAGGGAAAAGGAGGAGTTGAGGGGTGAACTGGGAGACTGGAATTGACAGATACTCACTCCTCTATGTAGAGTTGATAACTAACAAGAACCTACCACACAGCACAGGGAACTCGATTCTGCAATGACCCATTTAGCAATAAAGTCTTGAAAACAGTAGATCTATGTATAACTGATCACTTTTCTGTACAGCGGAAACTAACCAAACACTGTAAATCAACTATACTCCAATAAAATTAATTAAAATATCAAATATTAAAAATGGAAATTCCTTCAATAGAGGGTGACTGAGTTAAACATGCAGATGAATCATATTAAAAGCCACCACCAACTTATGAGTTCAAACCTGTCACAGATTTTTTTAATCCTGCAGCTCTTACAGGAGTACAACGCAGCAAACATTTGGTAAAATCTCCTGTTTTCATTCTACATGACAACTAAGTGAGAGAATTCTCAACATCCATTTATAAAGTATAGGAAAAGTGAGGGAGAGAGTGTTTAAGCAATCTTCTCAACCACATAAATAATGAAGAAGAATATAGTGATACAACTGATTCTTTTATGCATAATGCAATAGTACCAACAACTACTGACCTGCCACAATCTGCTTTTAGGAACCAGCCCAGTCTTGGTGAGTTTTACCTCTACTTTGTCACTTCAATAGTTTATATTTCTACAGTCTCTCCATCTCTCCTCTTCTTATGCCTTCCTACATTTTGTGACTTGAACTTCTATGGTCTCCACAAGGAAAATTCAAGTAGCCCCAATGAGATAACTACCACATACAACACAGTTCAGATTAAGCATTTAGCCAGTGAAGTAATTTATATTTCAGAAGAATAAATCATGTTGCTAAGTATCTTGAATTTAATAAAAAAATTTTGCATAGTCGGAGGAATAAATGCAATTATAGACCTCATTGATACACTTCATTTATTCTTTCACTACACTGAAATCAGAATTAAATGCTAGTATTTATCATTTAAATCTGTCTGTAATAAATAATGAAGTGTATTAGAAGAGAGAACAGCTCTGTAGTTCAACCAGATTACACAGGCTACTGATCAAAAATAAACCTGGTTCTAAAATAAAGCAGCTGAACCTACATTCCTATCAATGGGAGATTTTTTTTCTTTTTTAAATAAGTTATTGAGATAACTGCCCTAACATTATTCTTTGCTTTCTTTGTAAAGAAGTAAACTAAATGTAAGCCTGACTCACTACTCCTATTTTTGGTTAATCTGCATATTTCTCAACATTACTCTTCCTAATATTCACCTTAAAATACTACCTATTTCTTACTATTTTTTAGGAAGTTGTATTGTGTAATTATAGCATTACATTGAACATAAAATCTACATAGTTGGGTTCATATAATATTCTTTACATTGACATAAAGTACTTCTATCTATATTTTTTGAATTTTTTTTTTCATTATTTTCTATATTCTTCAATAGTATTTCATTTTTCCTTCACTAGATTTCATCTGGTTTGGCATAATTTTGATCTCAGAGAGCAAGTACATGATTACATTATAAAGAAAAGCATCACCAGAAAAATCTCTGTTGGTACTTGAGCTAAGGCTAAGCTTCCCAAAATATATTTCATGGTATCACTGATGTAAGTGTCTTCACATTGTTCCAAATTTTCAAGAATCACAATTTGAGTCTATAATAAAATTAAAAAATCTCTATAAATTGAAATATGTTTATACCTTGATATTTACTCAACAATTATTTCTTGATCATCAATAGTATATCACCTCAATTAAAATGGTGATGTTGGAGAATCCAGCCTATATCCCCTAACAAAAATCAATAACATTTTATCTAGCAAAGTTATCCACATTAATGAAGGTAAACAAAACTTTATTTAAAAACATAACCTGAAGGAATTCACTATCACTAAACTTCCCTTATAAAACAAGCTGAAAGGAGGTCTTCAAGGTGAAGTGAATAGAAACTAATTAGTGAAAACATGAAAATATATATAACACACCAGAATAGGTAAGCACATGGTCAGATTCAAAATACACTAATACTGTTATATTATAGGATTGTATTAACTACTTTAGTATAAATGTTAAAGAACAAAAGTATTAAATATGGCCGAACTAACACCCCCAAAAAATGTCCTTCTCATTATAGGGGACTGGAATGCAAAAGTAGGAAGTCAAGAAACATCTGGAGTAACAGGCAAATTTGGCCTTGGAGTACAGAATGAAGCAGGGCAAAGGCTAATAGACTTTTGCAAAGAGAACGCACTGGTCATAGCAAACACCCTCTTCCAACAACACAAGAGAAGACTCTACACATCACCAGATGGTCAACACCGAAATCAGACTGATTATATTCTTTGCAGCCAAAGATGGAGAAGCTCTATACAGTCAGCAAAAACAAGACTGGGAGCTGACTGTGGCTCAGATCATGAATTCCTTATTGCCAAATTTAGACTTAAACTGAAGAAAGTAGGGAAAATGACTAGACCATTCAGGTATGACCTAAATCAAATCCCTTATGACTATAAAGTGGAAGTGAGAAATAGATTTAAGGGACTAGATCTGATAGACAGAGTGCCTGATGAACTATGGATGGAGGTTCATGACATTGTATAGGAGACAGGGATCAAGACCATCCCCATGGAAAAGAAATGCAAAAAGGCAAAAGGATTGTCTGAGAAGGCCATACAAATAGCTGTGAAAAGAAGAGAAGTGAAAAGCAAAGGAGAAAGGGAAAGATATTCCCATTTGAAGGCAGAGTTCCAAAGTACATCCAGGAGAGATAAGAAAGCCTTCTTTAGCGATCAATGCAAAGAAATAGAGGAAAACAACATAATGGGAAAGACTAGAGATCTCTTCAAGAAAATTAGAGATAACAAGGGAACATTTCATGCAAAGATGGGTTCGATAAAGGACAGAAATGGTATGGACCTAACAGAAGCAAAAGATATTAAGAAGAGGTGGCAAGAATACAGAGTCAGTTCAGTTCAGTTCAGTCGCTCAGTCGTGTCCGACTCTTTGCGACCCCATGAATCGCAGCACGCCAGGCCTCCCTGTCCATCACCAACTCCCGGAGTTTACTCAAACCCATGCTCATCAAGTCGGTGATGCCATCCAGCCATCTCATCCTCTGTCGTCCCCTTCTCCTCCTGCCCCCAATCCCTCCCAGCATCAGGGTCTTTTCCAATGAGTCAACTCTTTGCATGAGGTGGCCAAAGTATTGGAGTTTCAGCTTCAGCATCAGTCCATCTAATGAACACCCAGGACTGATCTCCTTTAGGATGGATTGCTTGGATCAGAAGAACTGTACAAAAAAGATCTTCACAACCCAGATAATCACAATGGTATGATCACTCACCTAGAGCCAGACATCCTGGAATGTGAAGTCAAGTGGGCCTTAGAAAGCATCACTACGAACAAAAGTAGTGGATATGATGGAATTCCAGTTGAGCTATTTCAAATCCTGAAAGACGATGCTGTGAAAGTGCTACACTTAATATGCCAGCAAATTTGGAAAACTCAGCAGAGGCCACAGGACTGGAAAAGGTCAGTTTTCATTCCAATCCCTAAGAAAGGCAATCCCAAAGAATGCTCAAACTACCGCACAATTGCACTCATCTCACACGCTAGTAAAGTAATGCTCAAAATTCTCCAAGCCAGGCTTCAGCAATACGTGAATCGAGAACTTCCAGATGTTCAAGCTGGTTTTAGAAAAGGCAGAGGAACCAGAGATCAAATTGACAGCATCCGCTGGATCATCGAGAGATCATCAAGAGAGTTCCAGAAAAACATCTATTTCTGCTTTATTGACTACGCCAAAGCTTTTGGATCTCAATAAACTGTGGAACATTCTGAAAGAGATGGTCATACCAGAACACCTGACCTGCCTCTTGGGAAACCTGTATGCAGGTCAGGAAGCAACAGTTAGAACTGGACATGGACCAACAGACTGGTTCCCAATAGGAAAAGGAGTACGTCAAGGCTGTATATTGTCACCCTGCTTATTTAACTTATATGCAGAGTACATCATGAGAAATGCTGGGCTGGAAGAAGCACAAGCTGGAATCAAGATTGCCAGGAGAAATATCGATAACCTCAGATATGCAGATGACACCACCCTTATGGCAGAAAGCGAAGTGGAACTAAAAAGCCTCTTGATGAAAGTGAAAGAGGAGAGTGAAAAAGTTGGCTTAAAGCTCAACATTCAGAAAACTAAGATCATGGCATCTGGTCCCATCACTTCATGGCAAATAGATGGGAAGACAGTGGAGACAGTGTCAGACTTTATTTTTGGGGGCTCCAAAATCACTGTGGATGGTGACTGCAGCCATGAAATTAAAAGATTCTTACTCCTTGGAAGCAAAGTTATGACCAACCTAGACAGCATATTAAAAAGCAGAGACATTACTTTGCCAACAAAGGTCCGTCTGGTCAAGGCTATGATTTTTTCAGCAGTCATGTATGGATGTAAGAGTTGGACTGTGAGGAAAGCTGAGTGCCAAAAAATTGATGCTTTTGAACTGTGTTGTTGGAGAAGACTCTTGAGAGTCTCTTGGACTGGAAGGAGATCCAACCAGTCCATCCTAAAGGAGATCAGTCCTGGGTGTTCATTGGAAGGACTGATGCTGAAGCTGAAACTCCAATACTTTGGCCACCTCATGCAAAGAGCTGAGTCATTGGAAAAAACCCTGATGCTGGGAGGGTTTGGGGGCAGGAGGAGAGGGGATAACAGAGGATGAGATGGCTGGATGGCATCACCGAATCGATGGACATGAATTTGAGTAAACTCAGGGAGTTTACTGGTGTGCTACAATTCATGGGGTTGCAAAGAGTCAGACACGACTGAGCAACTGAACTGAACTGATAGCTACAATAATCTGTTAAGGAATACACGATATTAAGATATGTAAATTGTGACACCAGAAATATAAAAGGGCAGGGAAATAAAAGAGAGGAGTAGACTCACACAAGATAAAGAGAAGGGAATCAAAGCATACCACTTCAGAAAATCATCAGCTCAGAAAGGAAGGCATCAAGAGAGGATGAAAGGAACAAGTAAACTACCTGCAAACAGAAAACAGTTAAGCTGGCAGTAGCAAGTCCTTGCCAATTAATAATTAATCTAATTATAGCCTGAATTATAATCAAACTATATAGAGTGGCTACACAGATTTTAAAAAAATCTTAAACTATATGCTGCCTACAAGATTTACTTAAGTTCTAAGAATACATGTTGGCTCAAAGCAAAGAGATAAAATAAATACACATATGGGAAAGTGGAAACCAAAAAATTAAATGAGGTAGTTATATCATTTTTAAAAAATGGACTTTAAGCCTAAAATAGCTAACAGGAAATAAAGGTTATTTGGCCCTTTTTTTGGGGGGGGGGTGGCAAGAATACTGGAGTGGGTTGCCATGCCCTTCTCCAGGATATCTTCCCAACCCAGGAATTGAACCTGGGTCTCCTGCATCATAGACAGACGCTTTACCTTCCGAGCCACCAGGGAAGTCCTATACTGATAAGCAGGTCAATTTATCAAGAAAATACAACAATGAGAAAAATTTACACCCAGTATTGAAGCATCTAAATGTTAGACAAATACTAAGAGATCTGAAGTAACAATCAGGTAATAAAATAATAGTAGAAAATTCGGTACGCTGTTTGCTATAGTGAACAGGGCAAACAGACAGGAAATCAACACGGTAAAATTGAAGTTGATTCATACTTTGAATCAAATGAACCTAATACTAATATAGAACATTCCACTTGACAGCAGCAGAATACACATCCCTTGAGCACACAGAACATTCCCTAGAATAGATCATATAATAAGTCACAAAACAAGTGTTTAAAAATTGAGTAGACTGAAATCATACCAAGTCATTTCCAACCATGATGGTATAAACCTAGAAATCATTAACAGGAAGAAAGCTGGAAAATTCACAAGTATGTGAATATTAAACAACCTAGTTTTGAAAAACTAATGGCTCAAAAGGGAGAAATCAAAAATATAAAAATGGAAGCACAGTATATCAAAACCTATGGAATGCTGCAAAAACAGTTCCAAGGGAAAAGCTTACAGTGCTAAATAATTACTTTAAGTAAAAAGAAATCTCAAACAATGCAACTATATACCTCAGGCAACAAGGAAAATATAAACAAACTAAACTCATAACTAATAGAAGGAAAGAAATAACAATCAAAAACCTTCTAGTGCAGAAAACTTCTGGACAAGATGGCTTCACTGGTGAATTCTATCAAACCTTTAAGAATTATTGCTAGCCCTTCTTAAAAATGCTTGCAAAAATTAGAATGCTTCCAAACTCATTTTATAAGGCCAACATTACCCTCATACAAAACCAAATAAGGAACCTCAAACTTCAGACCAATTATCAGTGATACCTGATGGATGTTCATGCAAAAAAAATCTCAAAAAACTATTAGATACCAAATTCAACAATATATTAAAAATGCAACATACCATAAACCAGTGGGGTGTGTATCTGTAATGCAAGGATGGTTCATCATATAAAATCAAGCAATGTGATAGACCATATTAACACATTATTGACTGTGGGATTTTTGTAGAAACTATTGCTTGTTCCTGGCTATTTATTATGTAAATAAATTTTGAAACATCACTAGTCAATAATATTCAGGTAACAGAAGATGTATTAATCTGTCTCTCGTCAATGTGATAACAGAATTTTAAAAAATCATATGATCATATCAAAAGATGACAAAAACACATCTGAAAAAATACCAAGTAATTTCAAGCTGGGCATGCTCCTTTAAGATCTGAAATATGACAAGGTTGCCTACTCATATTGCACCTACTTAACACAGTACTAGAAGTCTCAGCTACTGTGATAAAGCAAGGAAATGAAATAAAAAGCGTGGCTCAGATGGTAAAGTGTCTGCCTACAATGCAGGAGACCCAGGTTCAATCCCTGGGTGGAAAAGATCTCTGGAGAAGGAAATTGCAACCCACTTCAGTACTCTTGCCTGGAAAATTCCACGGATGGAGGAGACTGGTAGGCTACAGTCCATGGGGTCGCAAACAGTCGGACCCGACTGAGCGACTTGACTTCACTTCATGATTGTCTTTACTGATGATATGACCTTATCTGTAGAAAATCCTAATGATTCCATGAATAACTTGCTAGAATAAATTAACAAATTCAGTAAAGTTGTAGAATATAAAATCAACAAATCAATCATGTTCCTATCCACTAACAATAAAACATCTGAAATAGAAAACTATCCAATTCTCAACAGCATCAAATATAGCAAAATATTTAGGAAGAAATATAACCATGGAGGTAAAAATCTGTATGATTAAAAACTTCCTATTACTTGAATAACTCTGTATGGTGACTTTCTTCAGAAGCTTCATTCTCCACATGGGTCTCATTCTAGAAAGACAGTTTCAGGCAGTTTAATAAAGAAGAGTGAATGAGCAAAAACTCCAGGTTATTCTCTAGAGGATACCTAACACACATGTAGTAATATGCTTTTGCATGACTTTCCTTTTTTCCAAAGGGAAGGAATATTTTAATGTATGTAAATTTTATAATCAATCATACCCAATAGAATTTTTATATTTTAAGTATTCTATATCATAAAATTTCCATAATTTCTTTGATCAAAATTGTAGTTTTATAGGTTAATTTTATTTAAGTAGGTTTAGAAATAATCCTAAATTTATTTTACAAACAATTTCAAATTTTCATATGAGAGACAGAAATCAACAATATGTCTCCTAAGTATAAGATTAATATACCTTTTATAAAACTTTATTGCAACTACTACCTTAACTTATTCAGAAATAATAACCTACAAAGAACATTTGAGACAAGTAATAAAAAGTGTTTTCCATTTTATTGTTTATATACATAGCATAAAATTAGAAAAATATAATGTATAAAGACACACAAGAATTTTCCATGGTCCCACCCTCTAGTGATAACCACCCACAGCTTCTTCAAAATATTTCTTTCCATTATTTTTGTCTACATGCATATACATATATGTCGGAGAAGGCAATGGCACCCCACTCCAGTACTCTTGCCTGGAAAATCCCATGGACAGAGAAGCCTGGTAGGCTGCAGTCCATGGGGTCGCTAACAGTTGGACACAATTGAGTGACTTCACTTTCCTTTTCACTTTCATGCATTGGAGAAGGAAATGGCAACCCACTCCAGTGTTCTTGCCTGGAGAATCCCAGGGACGGGGGAGCCTGGTGGGCTGCCGTCTATGGGGTCGCACAGAGTCGGACACGACTGAAGCGACTTAGCAGTAGCAGTATATACATATATTTACCTTTATAATGAATATCATGTTGCATGTAAAGCTGATTTTACTCAATATTAACTAAATATCAAAATTTCATTCAATTTTATATCCTTTATTGCCATATGATATGAACATTTCTTGAAAATGACTGCATTAATGGCTATATAATACTCTATGAATAGATGTGTCATAATTCAGTTTTATGAACATTTATGTTTAAAATTTTTCTATTATATTTAATCACATAATGTCTTTATAATAGAATATACTCTAATAATGTATTTTAATAGAGATGCGAGTCAAAAATTAAAGCAGGTGAAATTAATGGTTTGTATCCAAAATTAAACACATATCATGTCTCTGAAGATAAATTATATGCATGATTATCTTTCTGGTAGGTTAGATAAAATGAAGGAAAATTTAGCAAACTCATACATAATTGTCTAGCCTATAATAGTGAATTTATCTGTCTGACTGTAAAATTTACTTAACCTGTCAGTGATTCCCTTTCCTCATCAGTTAAAGGAAATAATACTAGTGCTCAATCATAGAGCAGTGCATGATGCAAAATGAGTGATGACAGAGAGACAGATAGATAAAAAAGAAAGATACATGATTAATTATTGCTATTGAAGTTGTTTTAGGCATAGTTGTATGTTATATTCTAATGAGAGTAAAACATCATATCATATATTGTCTTGATCAATTGTAAAGATTATCGAAAGTAAGTTGAATGAGAATAATATTTTTAAAAACATGAAAAACAGTACTTCCTAAAAACTTTGTATTGTTCTAATGCCTGTGATCCCCAGATCTGTAAGAGAAGTGAAGGATTCCATCTTTAGCTACTCAAGGAATTTGCCAGTTGTCTTCTTTCTGCTGATGTACAATAAAATTAAGGGAAGAAATATCCATAGAAAGCCGAGCCTGAGATAAATGTTTTATAGCTCTCAGTATAAGACAGCAGATAGAATACATGAACTGGCATTTTTCTTTTATTAGCACAATAATAAGATACAAAATAAAAGGCCTTTTGCACTGTGGTCCTTCCTTGAGGGAACAAAAGAAAGTGCCAAGGAAATAGAACCTCTTTTCCTTTCTGGCCCTAGCAATTTATAACTACAGTAGTATCCCTTTATCCGTGGTTTCACTTTCTGTGATTTCAGTTACCTGTGATCAACCTCGGTCTGAAAATAGTAAATGGGAAAGTCCAGGAATAAACAATTTCTGTTTTAAATTGTGTGCCATTCTGAGTAGCATGGTGAAATCTCATGCCGTCCTGCTCTATCCTGCTCAGGACCTGAATCATCACTTTGTCCATCCAATTCCGCTCATTATTCACTTCACATAACTGTCTCTGTTATCAAATTGATTGTCAAGGTATTGCAGTGCTTCTGTTCAAATAACCCTTACTTTACTTAATAATGGCCCCAAAGTGCAAGAGTAGCAATACTGGTTGGATATTAGATATTCTTTTTCTGTGCCTAATTTATAAATTAAGATATATACACAGTGTAGTATAGATAGTGTTAGTCACTCAGTCATGTCTGACTCTTTGTGACCCAATAGACTGTATAGCCTACTCCTCTGTCCATGCAATTCTCCAGGAGAGAACACTTGGAGTGGATTGCCATGCCCTCCTCCAGACCATCTTCCTCACCTAGGGATTGAACCCGGGTCTCCTGCATTGCAGGCAGATTCTTTACCATCTGAGCCACCAGGAATGCCCAGATATGTATATTGAAGAAAAAGACGTGGTCACATAGGAATCAGTACCAACAGCAGTTTTAAGCTTCCATTGGGGATTTTTTTTTTTTTTTTAATTTTTATTATTATTATTATTTTTTTTTCCAGTGGGTTTTGTCATACATTGATATGAATCAGCCATGGATTTACATGTATTCCCAATCCCGATCCCCCCTCCCACCTCCCTCTCCACCCGATTCCTCTGGGTCTTCCCAGTGCACCAGGCCGGAGCACTTGTCTCGTGCATCCCACCTGGGCTGGTGATCTGTTTCACCATAGATAGTATACATGCTGTTCTTTTGAAATACCCCACCCTCACCTTCTCCCACAGAGTTCAAAAGTCTGTTCTGTATTTCTGTGTCTCTTTTTCTGTTCTGCATATAGGGTTATCGTTATCACCTTTCTAAATTCCATATACATGTGTGAGTATGCTGTAATGTTCTTTATCTTTCTGGCTTACTTCACTCTGTATAATGGGCTCCAGCTTCATCCATCTCATTAGGACTGGTTCGAATGAATTCTTTTTAATGGCTGAGTAATATTCCATGGTGTATATGTACCACAGCTTCCTTATCCATTCATCTGCTGATGGGCATCTAGGTTGCTTCCATGTCCTGGCTATTATAAACAGTGCTGCGATGAACATTGGGGTGCACGTGTCTCTTTCAGATCTGGTTTCCTCAGTGTGTATGCCCAGAAGTGGGATTGCTGGGTCATATGGCAGTTCTATTTCCAGTTTTTTAAGAAATCTCCACACTGTTTTCCATAGCGGCTGTACTAGTTTGCATTCCCACCAACAGTGTAAGAGGGTTCCCTTTTCTCCACACCCTCTCCAGCATTTATTGCTTGTAGACTTTTGGATAGCAGCCATCCTGACTGGCGTGTAATGGTACCTCATTGTGGTTTTGATTTGCATTTCTCTAATAATTAGTGATGTTGAGCATCTTTTCATGTGTTTGTTAGCCATCTGTATGTCTTCTTTGGAGAAATGTCTGTTTAGTTCTTTGGCCCATTTTTTGATTGGGTCATTTATTTTTCTGGAATTGAGCTGCAGGAGTTGCTTGTATATTTTTGAGATTAATCCTTTGTCTGTTTCTTCATTTGCTATTATTTTCTCCCAATCTGAGGGCTGTCTTTTCACCTTACTTATAGTTTCCTTTGTAGTGCAAAAGCTTTTAAGTTTCATTAGGTCCCATTTGTTTAGTTTTGCTTTTATTTCCAGTATTCTGGGAGGTGGGTCATAGAGGATCTTGCTTTGATTTATGTCGGAGAGTGTTTTGCCTATGTTCTCCTCTAGGAGTTTTATAGTTTCTGGTCTTACATTTAGATCTTTAATCCATTTTGAGTTTATTTTTGTGTATGGTGTTAGAAAGTGTTCTAGTTTCATTCTTTTACAAGTGGTTGACCAGTTTTCCCAGCACCACTTGTTAAAGAGGTTGTCTTTTTTCCATTGTATATCCTTGCCTCCTTTGTCAAAGATAAGGTGTCCATAGGTTCGTGGATTTATCTCTGGGCTTTCTATTCTGTTCCATTGATCTATATTTCTGTCTTTGTGCCAGTACCATACTGTCTTGATGACTGTGGCTTTGTAGTAGAGTCTGAAGTCAGGCAGGTTGATTCCTCCAGTTCCATTCTTCTTTCTCAAGATTACTTTGGCTATTCGAGGTTTTTTGTATTTCCATACAAATTGTGAAATTCTTTGGTCTAGTTCTGTGAAAAATACCGTTGGTAGCTTGATAGGGATTGCATTGAATCTATAGACTGCTTTGGGTAGAATAGCCATTTTGACAATATTAATTCTTCCAATCCATGAACACGGTATGTTTCTCCATCTGTTTGTGTCCTCTTTGATTTCTTTCATCAACACCTATCTTACTCAAACTCTTCCAGAAAATTGCAGAAGAAGGTAAGCTTCCAAACTCATTCTATGAGGCCACCATCACCCTAATTCCAAAACCAGACAAAGATGCCACAAAAAAAGAAAACTACAGGCCAATATCACTGATGAACATAGATGCAAAAATCCTTAACAAAATTCTAGCAAACAGAATCCAACAACATATTAAAAAAATCATACACCATGACCAAGTGGGCTTTATCCCAGGAATGCAAGGATTCTTTAATATCCGCAAATCAATCAATGTCATACACCACATTAACAAATTGAAAGATAAAAACCATATGATTATCTCAATAGATGCAGAGAAAGCCTTTGACAAAATTCAACACTCATTTATGATTAAAACTCTCCAAAAAGCAGGAATAGAAGGAACATACCTCAACATAATAAAAGCTATATATGACAAACCCACAGCAAGCATCACCCTCAATGGTGAAAAATTGAAGGCATTTCCCCTGAAATCAGGAACAAGACAAGGGTGCCCACTCTCACCACTACTATTCAACATAGTGTTGGAAGTGCTGGCCACAGCAATCAGAGCAGAAAAAGAAGTAAAAGGAATCCAGATAGGAAAAGAAGAAGTAAAACTCTCACTGTTTGCAGATGACATGATCCTCTACATAGAAAACCCTAAAGATTCTACCAGAAAATTACTAGAGCTAATCAATGAATATAGTAAAGTTGCAGGATATAAAATTAACACACAGAAATCCCTTGCATTCCTATATACTAACAATGAAAAAACAGACAGAGAAATTAAGGAAACAATACCATTCACCATTGCAACAAAAAGAATAAAATACTTAGGAGTATATCTACCTAAAGAAACAAAGGACCTATACATAGAAAACCATTGGGGATTTTGGATGATATCCCTTACAGATAGGGGGACTACCACTTATCTAGTAAACAAGACTATGTGAAAGCACATTGTTTCAAGATACTGTTATCACAACACACCCCAAAGCCTGGTCTTCATAGTAATAACATGGTGCATCTCCCAGAGATTTCATTTACCCAATTCATTACTTAGCAAAACTATCCTACTCTCTTCACCATGAAGATATAATACACATATCTTAAAGATATCCTAAGAAAGGTGGGGAAAACATACAGGAAAAGAGTAAATGGAGAGTCAGGTTCTGGGGTAATAGAAAACTCTCTTAAACAGAAGCCCAAATTATTGGGTTCTGTCACTGTTCTACTAGCTACAGGATTTGGGGAAAGATACTGGGCTTTGAACTTGTATATATACAAGCACACCTCATTTTATTGTTCTTCACTTCACTGTGCTTGCAGATACTGCATTTTTTAACAAATTGAAGGTTTGAGGCAACCCTCCATCAAGCAAGTCTAACGGTGTCATTTTAACAATATTTGTTCACTTCTTGTCTCTGCCTCACATTTTTGTAATTCTTATGGTATTTCAAGCTTTTTTATTATTATTTCATTTGTTAGGGTGATCTGTAATCAGTGATTTTTGATGTTGTTGTTACAGAAAGATTACAACTTGCTGAATGTTCAGATAATGGTTAGCATTTTTTAGCAGTATTTTTAACTGATATGTACACTATTTTAGACATAATGCTATCACACTTAATAAATTATAGTATAACATAACTTTTATATGTACTAAGAAACCAAAAATTTCATGTGTCTCACTTTAGTGTGATATTCACATTATTGCAGTGGTCCTGAACTGAACCTGCAGCCTCTCCAAAGTATGCCTATTATCCCACTAATATAAAAGAGGTTAGCCTGACAAAAGTGGAAGCAAAAGAGATATGAAAGTACATCTTTCAGAAATTATCCTGGGACTAGAATTAACACTGAACACAGTAACTACAATTATGTCACACTGGAAAGTCTGACGCTAGTGACCACCTAAAATTCTCTCTCTCTCTCGATTTCTACTCTTTCCCCATCTCTCTAGTATTCTTTGTGTACTTTCTTTCATCTCCCTCAAGGCTTTACTCAGCTGGTAAAGAATCTGCCTGCAGTGCAGGAGACCCCTGGTTGGATTCCTGGGTGGGGAAGATCCACTGGAGAAGGCATAGACTACAGAGGATCCCCTGGGGAAGGCATAGACTACAGAGGATCCCCTGGAGAAGGCATAGGCCTGCCCACTCCAGTATTCTTGGGCTTCCCTGGTGGCTCTGTGGGTAAAGAATCCGCCTACAATGGGGGAGACCTGGGTTCAGTCCCTGGGTTGGGAAGATCCCCTGAAGAAGGGAATAGCTACCCACCCCAGTATTCTGGCCTGGAGAATTCCATGGACTGTACAGTCCATGTGGTCACAAAGAGTCGGACACTACTGAGCGACTTTCAATTTCACTTTCAAGGCTTTACTAAGGGAACTTATAAATTGTCTCATTCAAACTTATTTGCATATCTCAACCTACACAATGTACTCACCAGTTGAAATGAACATAATGGCTCTGAAGGGAACACCTATAAGGCGATTTTAATATGCTGAGGCATGTATCTAGAAGAGTAATGAAAAGAAAATCAGAAATATACATTTGAGTTCTAGACCACTTTTAGAAACAATTAAGTTTGATAAAGAGGTATGAAATTAGACATAAGAAACATTTTAAACTCTGAGAATATTCCACTGAAGACTAGCCATTTGATCACAGAATATTGATATTCAGTAACTTAATCAACATGGAAATTGGAAATTGCCTGGCAATTCAAATTTCAGATGTAAGAGTTTATTTGTTTTGTTTATGTCAATTTAGCATATTGATAATTATCACAGATACTCTGGGTAATTACATTAAATCTTCCAAAGAAAGTTTGTGATTTATTTTGCAGTGTCAAAATATGTTTATTTAGGGTTTTAAATTCACTGACCTAATCAAATTACTGAACACTTGTATAAGACTATCAATAAACCTATATAACCAGACTATCAAAAGAGTAAAACAATTGTTTTTTTCTCAGTGAATAAAATAGTAAGAATTTAGTGGTTATACTCATGTAACAATTGTCTATTTAAGAACATAGGGGGAGAGAACAAATTTTCATAGAACAAATAGTGAATTATATTAAACTTTAATATTTCATCTCCAATATGCCCCCTCATGAAATCAGAAAAAAAATGGAACCATTTGTTCATACAAAATGTACCTGTAATATTACTAGATTGTTTTGAATTTCCATTTGGTACTTTCTGGTACAGAAGAGAGAGAAAACCAGTGAGGCCCATAGATGACAAATAAAATATCAGATAATTGGGTTTAACAAGAAACATTAAAATACAGAAGCATTCACTGTGTATAAAAGGCCATCTAAAAAGGAGCTGGAAATATATGAACCATTATGTAGGCAGAAGTTAGTCCAGTATTAGCGCCACTTGCATTTTCATTGCTAGATAAATAAATAATCCTGAATCTTTAGGATGATATATTGATATATTTGGCTAAACATGACAAAGAGCAGTTGAAGAAAGAGATTAAAGTTTGTAATTTACTATAATTCCACATGTAAAGTCTCTGAAATTTTGATAATGGGAAGAAATAGAGTATTTGTGACTACTAGAATTTTTTGTCATTACCTGATTATTATTCAGAGATTAAAGTAAGTACAGTTGACCCTTGACTAATGTGAGTTTAAACTGTGGGGGTCCAATTATATATGGATTTCTTTTTTAGGTAAATATGTTCTACAGTATGACATGATCTGTGTTGGTAAAATGCAGATGCAGAACTGCAGATACTGAGGGCCAACTGTAAATTTATACACAGATTTTTGACTGAGGGTCAGTGCACCAGACTCCTAGCGTTGTTCCAGGTCAGCTGTATATTCCAAACTGCTCTTTGTGGCAGTTACTGGAGACATTATTTTGCTGTTCCTTTTTAATTTAAAAAAAAAAAAAAGATGGACTATAGTATGAAAATATTTTGAAATATTCATACTCTGCAAGCTAGCAATGTACAATAGCATATTGAAGACTGTTCTACACTTGAGAAATCTTCAACTTTCTTACTACTTAGTGCAATGATTGATTTTATGTTTCAACTGGACAGGGTGATTAGGCCTTTGATCACACATTAATCTGGGTATATATATATATAAGGGTGTTCTGGATGAAGTTAACATTTGAATAGGTAAATTGAGTAAAACGATTTCCCTTCACTAATGTGAGGGTACCCCATCCAATTGGTTATAGCCATGCATAAAACAAAAGACTGACACTCTAGCAAGTATGAGGAAGTTCCTTCTATCTAACTGCCTTTGAGTAAAGACATCATTGTTTTTCTGCCTTCAGGTTTGAACTGAAACATCAAAACCTCCTGGGTCTTGAGTGCCAGCTAAGTCACTTCAGTCCTATCGGACTCTGAGACCAATGGACTGCAGCCTGCCAGGTTCCTCTGTCCGTGGGATTCCGCAGGCAAGAATACTGGAGGGGGTTGCCATGCCCTCCTTCAGGGGATATTCCAGACCCAGGGTTCAGCTCATGTCTCTTATGTCTCCTACAGTGGCAGTTGGGTTCTTTACCACCAGTGCCACCTGGGAAGCTTGAGGACACCCCAGCTGGAGCAATATATGGCTCTTCTAAGTCTGCAGCTTGCCAACTACAGCTTTGGGGATTTGTAAATCTCCATAATCACATATGCCAACTCCATGTAATAAATCTTTCTCTCTGAGAGAGAAGAGATGTCCTGTTGGTTTCTCTGGAAATTCCGAACAATAATCCTAGTAATATAAAGCAAATTTGACACGTTTTTCTTTTTCTTTTGGGAGACCACTAACAGTAGTGGAAATATATTTTAAAATACAGTTACAAGGAAAACAGACATCGAGGGGAAGATCCTAAAGATGCTTCCCAAACAAGTTTTTCTATTCCTCAAAGTTAATTTGAGGAATAATTAACCAAAAGTTAATAATAACCAATAATTAACCAAAGTTAATTTGACTTTGATTTTATAGATACCAACAAAACAGTTGTTTACATGAGAGGGCTCTAGATTTAATAATTTGTTAGTTTCTCTAATTTAAAAAGGAGTCATTGTTGGGGCCAGTGTGAGAAAAGCAAGAGAGACTTCATCTTCAAGCCTGTCATCCATCCTAAAGACAAGATGTGAACTGGGCATGAACTTTGCCCAAGAGTGAGGAAACTGTTGCTATTAAAAACCAGGTCTCCTGGAGACTTCCCTCCCTACAGATGACAAATGGAGATTGTAGTTGAGGTCAGGTTGCCCCTGTTAGATTAACCATGGAGACATCCCCCCTTGGTGTATAATCATTGTTCCCCCTCTTCAGCCTTAGTTGTTTGTTCTCCTAGCACCTATTTGTTGTAAAACTCAGTCATATACAACAAAGAGGCTGCTAACATGTCACATAGTGGAGGGTATAAAACTGGGCCTTTTGGAAACATCAGGGTCCTTGTTGGGGACTGATTCCGCTTGGACCCACTGGTTAATAAACTGTACTCCACTGTCTTGAGTGTCCTCTGAGGTGTGTTTTGTAACTGCAGATTCCACAACACCATCATTTGACCACTAATAAATTATAAAAAAGACCTCTTAATAGGCCTAAAAGGAACACACAATAGAACAACCTAAAAAGACAGAACGTTTACATCTCAAAGACACATAGAAATGTAAGTTTCCCCCAGGAGGTCTTTGTTTAAAGTTACCAAACCAGTTTCCTTTTTTTTTTTTTTTCCACCTTCATTAATCATATAGGCAATTAATAAAAAAAAAAAAAAACTACCCTGGGAGGGGTGGAAATTATGTATGTATGATCACCTTTAATTTCTAATTAAGTAAATTATTATCATAACTATAGGTGGAGCAGTCACTTAGGATTCTCCCTAGGGGACTCTGAGATAGCACTTCAGAGGAAGCATGTCCCATTCCGGTTCAAGCAATTAGTGTCAGAAGTCTGCATGCACAAGCCAAACCAAACCACACTAGTGGGAAGTCACCAAAAACAAAGCAAATGGCAAAGAGATGCCCATAAATCCAAAAACCAAATGACAAGACTACCCAAGATTGACTTCCAAGTTCCACTAACTCTGTGATGCTTCTCCAAAGCAAGGCCCTACAAATGGGGCCCCCTTCCATAAGGAGAAACCCCAAAACTGGAATCGCATCAGTTCCCCAAATGGAAAACATCAAGACGTCTCAAGATGCACCTTGGGGGACTTACCAAAAATGCTAGTGGGTGTAGCAATATCCCAGACACCCTCTTTCTGATCCTCAAATACTTGCGTTTCTCAGAGTGGAAGTTCAGGCTGGTGCAGACAAGAGAATAAAAAGGTGTCCTCAAGCCAAAAGACCTTATCAACTGCAAATGGCAACCTCTCTCCCACTGTTCGCAACAACAACGTTTTTGTGAGTCCTGCACTCTAGTCAGCCGGTCATGTGTGATCAGTGTGGCCCTACTGCAGGGAGGCTGTGGTCTCACAGAAATACCTCAACCCTCTGCCCTCCCAAAGGAGGCTGGCACAGGGAGAGATTTAGAGCTTTTAATCAAGCCAAGGGTCTCTGCAGGCCTGCCTGCCCATGATCAGAATCCAGACAAGCCCCCAAAATTAATACCGGGCACAATCTTGACTTTCTCTGGCCACTGAAGATGCATAAGTCCTTCAAACTAGGCTTCAACAGTACATAAACAGAACTTCCAGATGTTCAAGTTGGATTTAGAAAAGGCAGAGGAACCAAAGCTCAAATTACCAACATCTGTTGGATCATAGAAAAAATAAGGGAATTACAGAAAAACATCTACTTCTGCTTCATTGACTACACAAAAGCCTTTGACTGTGTGGATCACAACAAAATGCAGGAAATTCTTCAAGGGATGGGAATATCAGACCACTTTACCTGCCTTCTAAGAAATCTCCTGAATGCAGGTCAAGAAGCAACAATGAGAACTGGACATGGAACAAGACTGGTTCAAAACTGGGAAAAGAGTACACCAAGGCTGTATATTGTCACCCTGCTTATTTTAATGTATATGCAGAGTACATATTATGAAATGTCATGCTGGATGAAGCACAAGCTGGAATCAAGATTTCTGGGAGAAATATCATTAACCTCAGATAGGCAGATGACACCACCCTAATGGCAGAGAGCAAAGAGGAACTAAATAGCCTCTTGAAGGTGAAAGGGGAGAGTGAAAAACCTGGCTTAAAACTCAACAGTAAAAAAACTAAGATCATGGAGTCTGGCGCCATCACTTTATGGCAAATTGATGGAGAAACAGTGGAAACAGTGACAGAGTTTATTTTCTTGGGTTCCAAAATCACTGCATATGGTAACTGCAGCCATGAAATTTAAAAACCTTTGCTCTTTGGAAGAAAAGCTATGACCAACCTAGACAGTGTATTAAAATACACAGACATCATTTTAATGACATAAGTCTGTCTAGTCAAAGCTATGGTTTTTAAGTAGTCATGTACAGATGTGAGGATTGGACCATAAAGAAAGCTGAGTGCTGAAGAATTGATGCTTTTGAGCTGTGGTGCTAGCGAAGACTCTTGACAGTCCCTTGGACAGCAAGGAGATCAAACCAGTCAATCCTAAAGTGAATCAACCTTGAATGTTCATTGGAAGGACTGATGCTAAAAATGAAGCTCCAACACTTTGGCCACCTGATGCAAGGAACTGACTCACTAGGAAAGACTCTGATGCCGGGAATGACTGAAAGCAAAAGGTGAAGGGGGTAACAGAGGATGAGATGTTTGGATGGCATCATCAACTCAGTGGACATGAGTTTAAACAAACTCCGGGAGACAGTGATGGACAGGGAAGCCTGGTGTGCTATAGTCCATGCGGTCACAAAGTGTTGGGCACCACTGAGCAGTTGAAAAACAGCAACAAAATGGGGGGAAAAAATCTTAAGTAATACTCAACAATTTGCTAAAGACATGAAGTATTTAATACAATATTTAATATTTAATACAGTATTTAAATACAATTTTTGAATCTTATTTATTGACAAGGACTTAAAAGGAGTGTGAAAACTAAAAATTTCAGCTTTTTGTGATCAGTTCACACATAACCAAATGCATAGCAAAAATATCAACCTGTAATATATATTATCCTATAGAGTTCTTTTTAAATTTTGATACTGGAGTTTGGGATAGAAGCAGTTTATAAATAATACTGATGAATGTAAAAAAATCAATCAAGAGACAAATAAAAGGACAGAATTAAAAGCAAACAATGAAAAACTAATATAAATGAAGCAAAGATTATGTATTGATGATCTTACATGTAGTTTTTTTTTCATTTTACAAGAAAGGCAGTGGACATAGAACAAAATATATCTTAGATTTGAGTTTTTCTTTATATTTTTAATTTGGCATATACAGTCTCTACAAGTGCTATGGGAAAGAAATAAAACTGAAAGCTGAAGTAAAACTAAAAACAGTACATTACACTTGTTGACTCTTATACAATTAATATTTGTCAATAAAGAACTTTAATTTTCTTATTCTAATATTCTTAATTATATAGGAAAAAGTTACAAAAAGTAAAATATTAGGAATAAACTAGCATTATTTAAAATATTTGAAATTATCAATCTTAAAAACCTTTTTAATAGGACTATTAAAAATTTACTTAATAAACTAAATTATCTGAATAATGAGAAGATATCAAGATGGCAGAGTAAGAAGATGCAGAGCTCACCTCCTCCCACAAGCACATTAAAAACACACCCACATGTAGGACAATCATCATGGAAATAGGCAGAAGACTCTTATGCAATCAAGGATGTAGTAAATAGCCATAGAATGTTGAGTAGGAAGGGTAAAGAAATCATGTCAGGACCTGCACCTCCAGGAGGGGACACAGAAGAAGATGGGGGATTACATGGACTCAGTAATCCCCTGGGGAGTGAGTGGTTTGAACCACACATTGGACTTCCTAGTTTTGAAAGTCTAGCACCAGAAGGACAAGTCCTCTTACCTGGTTTGAAAACCAGTGGGACTGACAGTGAGGCTATAAGAAATCTAGACCCTGCTCCTGAAGAGTTCACACAAGCTTGCTTCCTCCTGAAGAAAAGGTGGAGGAAGAAGAGTGAAACCGCCAAGGCCTCTGACTGGTTTCCCATGGCCACCACAGATTGAATGGATCACCTGCTCTGGCCCCTCTCGCTCACCAGTGCAGCTCCATGCAAGGCTAAAGAATGCCATGACCAAGGAGAATGTGCAACTGTGGGGGACAGGGTTGGCCCAGACCCAGCACAATATCTGAACACAGTGAGGGCAGCCAGTACCGGTGCTCACAGAGGCGCCATCAGGGCAGTCCAGCACCCTGACTGGTATCCTAGGACTGTCCCAGTCAGCACCTTGGCACATGCAGGAGGCCCGCTTTGCGCCCTCTTGCTCCAGCACTGCTTCCCTCTGAGGGAAGTGTGCCAGAGAGGAGCTCACACTTAAAGTGAACAGAACCGGCTCAGACTCAAGCCTCATGGTTTCTGACCCAGCAACTTGGGACCCACCTTCATCTCCACTAGTGGGGTGCCGACCGCTGAGCAGAGGAGGAGCACTGGCTCATGCCTGACTCAGCCTGGGGAAAGATGTGACTTGTGCTCACTTCAGATCCAGTCCTCCCACCAATACCACCAGGCACATGCAGACAGTATCAGGATGCCCCCTCATCATGATACCTCTTCAAAACTAGACAGGCAAATACTTCACCTACTTTCATAGAGCAAAATGAAAAAACAAAGGAATTTGTTTCAAATAAAAGAACAAGAATGAAAAAAAAAACCTGGGGAAAAAAATCTAATAAAACATATAAATAATTTAGGAGATAACAATTCAAAGCATTAATAATAATAATACTAACTAAACTAAGGAAAAGAATAAGTGAACGCAGTGAAAATCTTAACAAGGAACTAGAAAGTATAAAAAGTACCAATCAGAACTGAAGAATATGAATCTGAAGTAAAAAACATACTAGAAAAAAGTTTACTGCAGTCCAGGGGTCACAAATAGTTGGACACAACTGACCAACTGAACAAGAACAAGGATAACATCAAATACCAACATCACACTATAAGGGTTCCAGAAGGAGGAGACAGAGAAAAATGCATTACATATGTATTGATGAAATTATAGCTGAAAATTTTTTGAATATGAAGAAGAAAACAGATCCAGGTACAGAAAGTATAGAGCGTTCTGGGCAAGTTAAAATCAAAGACCCCCACACCAAGACATATTATTATTAAAATGGGAAAAAATTAAAGATAAAGAGATAATTTAAAATGCAGCAAGAGAAAAACAAAGAGTAACATACAAGGCAACCTCCATAAGGATATTGATTGATTTTTCTGCAAAAACACTGCCAATTAGAAGAAAGTAGCACATTTTAAAGGATGAAAGGGGAAAATGTACAATCTAGGAACTCTACTGAATAAATTTACCACTTAGAATTGGAAGAGAGAAAATGAACTTCTCAGACAAACTAAGAGTTCACTAATTCTAATATGGCCTTAAAAGAAATATGAAATATTATATTCTAAGTGGAAAAGAAAAGGCTATAAGTCAGAATCATCCAAGTAGATAAGGCAAATATATAAAGGATGTGGATAAACTACTTAAATAAGCTGTTAATGACTGAGATAAAAAATGTCTTTATTGACAAATAAAGTCAACTATAACCACAATAAAGAGTTACTTAACTGTTTAGACATAAAGGTATAAAAGATGAGATAAAAAACACAAATATTGAGTGAGAAAATGTAGTTCTTTCAGAATGTATTTGAATTTAAATCACAATAACAATCAATATAAAACAAGTATAGTTATAGATCAACATAAAAGAACCCCACTGTAACTGCAAATCAAAAATTTATTATGAATACATAAAAACTAGAGAGAAAAAAAAAACAAGATACCACTAAAGGAAATCACCAAATCATTAAGGGAAAAAAACTAAAAAAAGAAGAACTATGAAAACAATCAGAAAAAAAAATACAAAACAAAATGGCAGTAAGTACATACCTCTTGATAATTACTTTAAATGTCAATGAACTAAATGCTACAATCAAAAGATATGAGGTATTTACCATAGGTAGGACATGGAAGCAATCTAGATGTCTATTAACAGATGAATGGATAAAGAAGCTTTGGTACATGTCATCTATACAATAGAATATCACTCAGCCACAAAAAAGAACACATTTGAGTCAGTTTAGTGAAGTGGGTGGATCTAGATCCTGTTATACAAAGTGAAGTAAGTCAAGAAGAAAAAAAAATATATTAATAATATTTATGGAATCTAGAAAAATGGTATTGATGAGCCTATTTTCAGGACAGGAATAGAGACACAGACATAGAGAAAACATTGTATACAACAGAAGAAGGAGAGGGTAGGACAGACTGAGAGAGTAAGACTGAAATACATCTATTACCATATGTAAAATAGATAGCTAATAGGAAATTGCTATATAACACAGGGAACTCAATGTGGTACTTTTGACAACTTAGAGGAGTGGAATGGAGTAGGGGGTGGAGGGGAGCTTCACAAGAGAGGGTGCATATGTCTACTTATGGCTGATTCACATTGTTGTATGGAAGAAGCCAACACAATATTGTAAAACTATTATCCTCCAATTAAAAATAAATTTTTAACATAAGATATGAGGTGGCTGACTGGATTAAAAAAAAAAAAAAACATGATCCATCTATATGTTGCTTATCAAAAATTCACTTCAGAGCTAAACACACACAAAGACCGAAAGTGAGGAAATAGAAAAAGATATTTCATGCAGATGAAAACAATAAAAAAGGTGAGGATAGCAATACTCATATACAAAATAGAATTTAGGACAAAGTTTACAACAAAAGATAAAGACAAGCATTATATAATGATAAAGGGCTCAATAAAGAAGAGGATATAACATTTGTTAACATATACACACTTAATATAGGAGCAGCTAAATATACAAAGTAATGTTAACAAACATAAAGGAGAAATTAACGATAATATAATAATAGTAGGTCATCTTTATACCCCACATACACCAATGTGTCAGGAAGCATTTAACAGGAGGCTTCCTGTGAGCTCTTTTGGATCTGTCAGGAATCCTCTGGTCCTTATTAATTCTTGAATATTCAGGAATTAAGAAGAGAGGCATGCCTTTCCCGGGGCTGAGGAATCCAGGCATTTCCTTCGTTAGTTTCTCATTACGGTGATAAGTACCCTCTTCCTTTTTATGAACCATACGGTAAAAAGTGACTGTTTACAACTCTCTCTCTTTGATAGGGATCGCCTTATGTTTTGTAAGTCTGGAATTTTAATCTTTATCTTTGCTGAGAATAACTATCTTGTAAGACAGTATATATGCCCACATCATGTTGATTAAAACACCTTTGCTCCATCAGAGCTTGGGTCCCAGTGCCTTTCTTTGGGTCCCAGTGCCTCTCTCTCTCTCTTTCTATTTCTGACTGATTCCCTGGAGCGTGAAAGCTGGCTGCATAACCCAGGAAATATTAGCCTCTTTCCTTCTTTCACTCTCTCATCGTCGACTCCAAACCACCAGGTTCCGGTCCAATAAAGGACCAACACAATGGACAGGTCATTCAGATAGAAAATCAGTAAGGAAACAGTTATCTTAAATGACTCATTAGACTAGTTGTACTTAATAAATACCTACAGGGCAGTCCATTCAAAAAAAATGGCAGAATATACACTCTTTTCAAGTGGGCCACAAAACAAGTTTTAACAAATTTAAAAGGAAAGAAATTATATCAACCATTTTTCCTGACCACTGGATTTCTCGTATGAATCTAGAAATCAATAACAGGAGGAAAAAATGGGAAAAAGCAAAAACAATGTGGAGACCAAACAACATGCTATCAAAATCCAATAGATCAAAGTAGAAATCAAAAAGGATCTAAAAAATACTTCAAAACAAGTGAAAATTAAAAAAAAAAAAAAAGAACTCTCAAAAATTTGTAGGACATAACAAAAGCAGTCCTAAGAGGAAAGTTTAGAGAGGCACAGTATTAACTCAGAGAACAAGAAATATCTCAAATAAACAACCTAAACTACCATCTAGTGTCTCTATACAAAAAAGAATAAGCAGAGCCCAAATTCAGCAAAAGGAAGGAAATAAGATCAGTGAGGCCGTAAATTTTTAAAAGACAAAAAGAAAGAAAACAATAGAAAAGATCTGTGAAACAAAGAGGTGGTTTTTGGAAAAGCCTTTATTTAGGTTCATCATGACAAAAACTGAGTGAACTCATATAAACAAGAAATAGACATGGAAAAATTATATCCAATATCACAGATATATGAAAAAAGCCATAAGAGAACACTATAAACAGAAAAAGTTCAGAACCAGATGGCTACACGGGAATTCTACCCAACATGAAAGAACTTACAGCTATCCTTCTGAATTTATTTCAAAAAATTTAAGAGGATAAAACACTCTCTAATTCCTTCTATGAGACCACCACTACCACGATATGAAAACCAGACAAAGCCACTAAAAAAAGAAAAAAAAAAAAAAAAGATTCAAACCAATACCCTTGATGAACATAAATGCAAGTCCTCAACAAAACATGAGCAAACTAAATCTAACAATACATAAACACAATCATACACTATGATCAAGTTTAATTCACTCCAGAGTCACAAGGATGGTTCAATATAATCATTGTGATACATCATATTAACAAAAAGAAAGACAAAAATCACCTTATCATCTCAATAGATGCATAAAAAGCATTTGATTAAATTTAATATCCATTCATAATAAAAATTTTCATCAAAGTGGGTATACAGGGGACATAACATAATAAAGGCTATTTATGACAAACCAACATTTATCATACTCGGTGGTGAAAGGCTGAATCTTTTCCTCCCAAATCATGTATAAGACAAGGATGCCCACTCCTGCCACTTCTGTTTACTATATTATTTGGATTCCTAGTGGCTCAGATGGTAAAGAATCTGCCCGTAATGCAGGAACCCTGGGTTCAATTCCTGGGTCAGGAAAATCCCCTGGAGAAGGAAATGACAACCCACCCCAGTATTCTTGCTTGGAGAACCCCATCAACAGAGGAACCTGGTGGGCTACAGTCCATGGGGTCATAAAGAGTCAGACATGACTGAGTGACTAACACTTTCACCCTTTGAATTCCTAGCCACAGCAATCAGATTTTTTTAAAGAAAGAATAGGAAAAAGAAATAAAAGGCATCTCAATTGGAAGGAAAGAATTAAATGTGTCAGTATTTGTAGGTAACATAAGACTATATATAGAAAACCCTAAAGTCTCCATCAAAACTGTGAGAATGAATTAATTCAGAAAAGTTGCAGGATGCAACATTAACATACAGGAGAAAAAACAAAACATTGATGAAGGAAATTGAAGGTGATAAAAATTGGAAAGATATCCCATGTTCATGAGTTGGAGAATGAATACTGTTAAAATGTCCATACTACCCAAAGTGAAAGTGAAGTTGCTCAGTCATGTCCGACTCTTTCCAAACCCATAAACTGTAGTCTACCAGGCTCCTCCATCCATGGGATTTTCCAGGCAAGAGTACTGGAGTGGGTTGCCATTTTCTTCTCCAGGAGATCGTCCCAACCCAGGGACTGAACCCCAGTCTCCCACATTGTAGGCAGACGCTTTACCATCTGAGCCACCAGGGAAGGCCCTGTACTACCCAAAACTATCTATAGACTTATTGCACTGCCTGTTATAAAAAATACCATGAATTTTTCACAAAATCAGAACAAATAATCTTAAAATTTATATGCAACCACAAAAGATCCCGAATAACCAATCTTAAAGGGGAAAAAAAAAAAAAGAACAAAGTTGGAGGGATCACCCTCCCTGACTTTATACTACAAAACTACAGTCATCAAAGCAATAAGGTACTGGCACAAAAACAGACACACAGATCAATAAGAAAATGTAGCTGGACACATTTCATTTAAATGGCATTCAAGAATATGAAAATAACTGACAGTGAAAAAATTAGAAACGAGGTGTTTGGGGCTGGCTTTGAATTGACTAGAAGTGAACTAAAGATATATTTCTAGTTAACTGATATGTTCTATATTTTTATTAAGATGGGTGGTTGCAAGGGTTCGATTGTTTGAATACATCAAGTTGAATACCTAAGTGTTGTGCATTTTACCATCTGTAAATTATTTCTCAATAAAAAAATAAAGTTAATAAGTAACCTTATGGTTGCCAGGGGGGAAGATGGGAGGACAGAATAGTTAGGAAGCTTGCAATCAGCATATACACACGGCTATATTTAAAACAGATAACCAACATATTCCCACTGTATGCACAATGATCTCTGCTCAATATTATCTGGCAGACTGGATAGGAGGGGAGTTTGGGGGAAAATGGATATATGTATATGTATGACTGAATCCCTTTTTGTCCACTTGAAGCTATCACAACATTGTTAATCATCTATACTCAAATACAAAATAAAAAATTTAAAAAATAGGAAAACACATAGAAAAGTTCTTCTAAGATATAATTCATAAGAATGTTTGGAGAGGATGAAGGCTATTTGTAAATGGCATATAAAGAGAGAAGGAGCAGTTGCAGCCATGTGCCTCAGCAAGGAGGAATGTTTTATCACTAATACTATTTAGAATCATTAGTATATGGTTATTTTTTTAAAGTGGTAAATAAACTTCTAGTTAATTCTATCATTATTATATCTACACAGAAAATGCATCCTTTTATTTTCTGTACCTGTGTTAACATATAATACAGATGGGAACTTGCCAAGTTTTTAGCACATAAGGCCCCAGCTTGAATGAAAGTGGTTGCCAAACTTTTTTTTTAATTAGATAACCTGATGAAATGTTATGTGAGAAAAATCAGAAACTAACGCAAGAAGGAGAAACAGCAGAAGCTGTTTGAGTAAGTCAAACAGGAGAAGACCATAAGAGAGATTCCCCCAAAACTAATAGATTCTATAAAACCCAAAGTGGTGTTTACTGGAAAAATCTATTAAGTTCTATTGCTGCTTGAGTGTCAGAACTACTGCCAACTTGAGTACTAATTAAGTCAAGCAAACAAGAAGATAGAAATGCTTAGAATATGAACTACCAGAAATAGCAGATATAATCCAAGAAAGCAGGATTATCAAACATTTCTAGAAAATGTTCCTTCATACCAAAACCTGTTTTAAAGCCAATGGAATGCTGTGGAATATTTTTCTCCCTGTCAAAGAGTTATCAGCATTAGTTACAGCTCTCCATAGTGCTCTTGAATTCTGGCCACTTTAAGTGGAGATGGAAATAATATTTATTGAAGTACAGGTCCAGCCACTTAGAGAGCTGTTTCCTTTCTTCTTATATGTACTTAATAAGTCGCTTTCCTCTTTGGTTTTCTAACGCATTCTTCTTTCCTTCTAACTTGAAAGGGCCTAAGGAAAATCTAATTACTAGATTTCAGATGGTAGGGATTGACATATGAGTGAAGGTGAGCAGGACAAAGTTCAGGAATGTGCTTTTCTATTTGTCCCAGGTTTACATCTATTTCCCCAAATCTGAGAAAACACAGACATGTCCAGAGAATTCCTCCATAATCCTCTCTTCTTTGGGGGAACTTCTTTTCCTAGCTGCTATTCTTGTGCTTTTGTGTATTTTTAACCAGAATATAAACTGGGATGGGATCAATTTTAGTTCCTTTTTTCTTCCCCTTCCTCAAGCTTTGCATCCCAACCAAAAGAAAAGAAGTTGTAAAAAGACTGTGGAAAGAGAAGATAGGGTAATAGAGGCCAACACAGCCCAGATTCATTTATTCTCCTCAGGAGGAAAACCTATTGAGTTTTCAAATAGGGCAAATGAAAGGCCTTGGGAATCCTGAACGACTAGAGGAGGTGCTAGAACAGGGAACAAAAATATTTACTCCAAATATTTGTTTCTATTTTCTTAAACAGAAAAATTACAGAGCAGCTCCACAATCTTACTGTAAACAAACCTCATTTTTTCCTACTGTTAAAGAGTCAACGCTGTTGTTGTTCTCAGTCACTCACTCCTGTCTAACTCTTAGCAACTCCGTAGACTGTAGCCTGTCAGGATCCTCCTTCTATAGAATTTTCCAGATGAAAATTCTGGAGTGAGTTCTCATTTCCATCTCCAGGGGAACTTTCTGACTCAGGGATCAAACCTGTGTCTCTTGCATCTCCTAAATTGTCAGGTAAATCCTTTACCTGGGAAATGTACCACCTGGGAAACCTGTCAAGACTGGGCTTTAAGAATAGTTAAATAGTTATCAATAACACTATTATTATCTTCTGCTGCCTTCTGCAACAAATCACCACAAACATAAATTTATTCTCTCACATTTAGGGAGGCCAGGTGTCTAATTCAGTTTCACTCGGCCAGACTCAGGTTGACCAAGTCATACTCCCCCTGGAAACCAAGGGGAGAATTTATTCTCTGCTTCCTCCAGCATTCCTTGGCTTATGGCCACATCACTATACTCTCAGCTTCCCTGGTCACATTGATTTCCCGTGTCTGTGTCAAATTTCCCCACGTCTCCTTTTTATAAAGATATTTGTGATTGCAATTAGGGTCAACCTGAATAAATCAAGATTATCTCTCTTCTCCCATCTTTTACAATATAAAATAACATTCACAAGTTCCAGGAATTAGGACATGACAAGCTCTTGGGGATCCATTATTCAGCCTACCACATCCATATTTTTGAAAGTCAATATTAATACAAATAGACTATAATTTTCACCTCAAGGAAAATACTTCCTTTATATTTCTCCTTTTTTTCTTCCTGTTTATTAATCTTAGACTTTTATAAAGTAAAAGAGTCATAAGTACTATAGTTTTAGAATACGATGTAAGATTTTCATAAGAAACTTTAGTGAGTTTTAAGATAAATCATATTTTATAGGCTTGTTCAAATCATGATTTTCCATTTCTAGTGAATACTAATAGGAGATAATGAGTGAGGGTTATAGCCTGCCTATATAATCACCACATATTATAGTTAGTGGTAAAGGAAATGCAGTTAGAAATTAGCTAATTTGGATAGTTTCTGTTTAAAACTAAAAATTCATTTTGTTGGTAAAATTTTCTTCTCTATCATGTATTGAGGATTGGATAAAATCCATAAGCTTAAACAGTTATGAAGTTTAAACCAGCAACTAGCCTTTCTTTCTTTATACAAGCCACACATAGTGTCTTAAGTAAATTTTGTTTTTAACTTAGGTGTAAACAATGTCTGGGCTTCCCAGATGGCTCAGCAGATAAAGAATACACCTGCAATGCAGGAGACACAGGAGATGTGGGTTTGAGCCTTTGGTCAGGAAGATCCCCAGGAGAAGAAAATGGCAACCCACTCCAGTATTCTTGCCTGAAAAACCCCACGAACAGTGGAGCCTGGGGGGCTACAGTCCAAAGGGTCACAAAGAGCTCTACACAGCCGAGTGACTAAGCGCCAAGAGTGTCCAGGCACTGTTGAAGAGCGTGCCTAATGCCAGTTAATAACTTTTAAGTATATATTATGATATGTTAAGAATTTTTAAGGAGACAAAATGGCAATCAATTATGTTACTGAAAATTATAGTCAACTTAAAAATGCATATATATTCATAATATCAAACTAAGTGATTCCATTTAAAGAAAAAAACAGATCAGCTAGACATTTTCTTTACTATTTTAACATTTTAAAAAATTCAACAAATAGTAATCATTGCTTAAAAAAAAAAAAAAAAAACAGTTTTATGCAGAACCCCTGCCTTCAAAAAGCTTATAGAATATAAAAAAAGATGCAAGCAAAGCATAGGTAGATATATGCAATACAAAGTAATTTTGATTCTGAAGGAAGACAGTTCTATAAGAGCTAGAAGAAGGTGAGAAGAAGGTTTATTCAGTTTGTGGCTATGTCTGCTTTGTAATTATTTGTAATGGTTTTTGAGAACACTTGTGTAGCTCCCTCCTTGCTGATATTCTGCTCTGCAAGTCCCAGCCACCTTAGACATTCTCGATCTTTTTTACTTCACTGGGATTGGGATGGTTGCTTCAGTTGCTCTTCCCTTAACCAGGCAGACAGGTGAGTGATCATAGGTCTCCCTCCAGTTGTAAGGGAGTTATTTAGGAGATAAGGACTAATTAATGAACCTCGCTACTTTGGCTAAAGAAATCCCAGTTAGAGATTTCCAGCTTCTTTTAGCTGCCTATGATAGCATACGAGACAAGAGATGAATTAAAGAAGAAACCGATTAGTCCTTTAGAAGACTCAGGCAGTTCAGTTGCTCAGCCATGTCCGACTCAGGACATGGCCTCCCTGTCCATCACCATGAGAGTTTACTCACACTCATAGCCATTGAGTCAGTGATGCCATTCAGCCATTTCATCCTCTGTCGTCCCCTTCTCCTCCCGCCTACAATCTTTTCCTCCATCAAGGTCTTTTCAAATGAGTCAGTTCTTCGCAAGAGGTAGACAAAGTATCGGAGTTTCAGCTTCAGCATCAGTCTTTCCAATGAATATTCAGGACTGATTTACTTTAGGATGGACTGGTTTGATCTCCTTGCAGTCCAAGGGACTCTCAAGAGTCTTCTCCAACACCACAGTTCAAAAGCATCAATTCTTCAGTGCTCAGCTTTCTTCATAGTCCAACTCTCACATCCATACATGACTACTGGAAAAAAACATACCTTTGACTAGATGGATCTTTGTTGGCAAAGTAATGTCTCTACTTTTCAATATGCTGTCTAGGTTGGTCGTAACTTTTCTTCCAAGGAGTAAGTGTCTTTTAATTTCATGGCTGCAGTCAACATCTGCATTGATTTTGGAGCCCAAAAATACAAAGTCTGACATTGTTTCCACTGTTTCCCCATCTATTTGCCATGAAGTGATGGGACCGGATGCCATGAATGTTTTCTGAATGTTGAGTTTTAAGCCAGCTTTTTCACTCTCCTCTTTCACTTTCATCAAGAGGCTTTTTAGTTCCTCTTCACTTTCTGCCATAAGGGTGGTGTCATCTGCATATCTGAGGTTATTGATATTACTCCTGGCAATGTTGACTCCAGCTTGTGCTTCTTCCAGCCCAGTGTTTCTAATGATGTGCCCTGCATATACGTTAAGTAAGCAGGGTGACGATATACAGCCTTGATGTACTCTTCTCCTGATCTGGAACCAGTCTGTTGTTGCATGTCTAGTTCTCTTTTGCTTCTTTACATGCATACAGATTTCTCATGAGGCAGGTCAGGTGGTCTGGTATTCCCATCTCTTTAAAAATTTTCCACAGTTTATCATTTTCCACACAGTCAAAGATTTTGGCACAGTCACTAAAGCAGAAGTAGAAGTATTTCTGGAACTCTCTTGCTTTTTCAAAGATGTAAGGGATGTTTGCAATTTGATCTCTGGTTCCTCTGCCTTTTCTAAAACCAGCTTGAACATCTGGAAGTTCATGGTTCACGTACTGTTGAAGCCTGGCTTGGAGAATGTTGAGCATTACTTTACTAGCGTGTGAGATGAGTGCTATTGTGTGGTAGTTTGAGCATTCTTTGGCATTGCCTTTCTTTGGGATTGGAATGGAAACTGACCTTATCCAGTCCTGTGGCCACTGCTGAGTTTTCCACATTTGCTGGCATATTGAGTGCAGCACTTTCACAGCATCATCTTTTAGGATTTGAAATAGCTCAACTGGAATTCCATCACCTTCACTATCTTTGTTCATAGTGAGGCTTCCTAAGGCCCACTTGATTTCACATTCCAGGATGTCTGGCTCTAGGTGATTATCTGGGTCATGAATATCTTTTTTGTACAGTTCTTCTGTGTATTCTTGCCACCTCTTCCTAATATCTTCTTCCTTTGTTAGGTCCATACAATTTCTATCCTTTATTGAGCCCATCTTTGCATGAAGTATTCCCTTGGTATCTCTAATTTTCTTAAAGAAATCTCTAGTCTTTCTCATTCTATTGTTTCCCTCTATTTCTTTGCATTGATCACTGAGGAAGGCTTTCTTTTCTCTCCTTGCCATTCTTTGGAATTCTGCATTCAAATGGGTATATCTTTCCTTTTCTTCTTTGCCTTTCACTTCTCTTCTTTGCATAGCTATTTGTAAGGCCTATTCAGACAACCATTTTGCCTTTTTTCATTTCTTTTTCTTGGAGATGTTCTTGATCACTGCCTCCTGTACAATGTCAGGAACCTCTGTCCATAATTCTTCAGGCACTCTATCTAACAGATCTAGTCCCTTAAATCTATTTCTTACTTCCACTGTATAATCATCAGGGATTTGATTTAGGTAATACCTGAATGGACTACTGGTTTTCCATACTTTCTTCAATTTAAGTCTGAATTTGGCAATAATGAGTTCATGATCTGAGCCACAGTCAGCTCCCAATCTTGTTTTCAATGACTTTATAGAGCTTCTGCATCTTTGGCTGCAAAGAATATAATCAATCTGATTTCAGTATTGACCATCTGGTGATGTCCATGTGTAGAGTCTTCTCTTGTGTTGTTGGAAGAGGGTGTTTGCTATGACCAGTGTGTTCTCTTGGCAAAACTCTGTTAGCCTTTGCCCTGCTTCATTCTGTACTCCAAGGCCAAATCTGCCTGTTACTCAAGGTGTTTCTTGACTTCCTACTTTGCATTCCAGTCCCCTATAATGAAAAGGACATCTTTGTTGGGTGTTAGTTCTAAAAGGTCTTGTAGGTCTTCATAGAACTGTTCAACTTCAGCTTCTTCAGCATTACTGGTCAAAGCACAGACTTGGATTACTGTGATACTGGACGGGTTGCCTTGGAAATGAAGAGAGATCACTCTGTCGTTTTTGAGATTGCATTTTGGACTCTTTTTTTTCTTTTTCTTTTTTTTTAAACTATGATGGCTCCTCCAATTCTTCTAAGGTATCTTGCCCACAGTAGTAGATATAATGGTCATCTGAGTTAAATTCACCCATTCCAGTCCATTTTAGTTCGCTGATTCCTAAAATGTCGATGTTCACTTTTGCCATCTCCTGTTTGACCACTTCCAATTGGACTTGATTTATGGACCTAACATTCCAGGTTCCTATGCAATATTGTTCTTAACAGCACTGGACTTTACTTCCATCAGTAGTCACATCTACCACTGGGTGTTGGTTTTCTTTAGCCCCGTCTCTTCATTCTCTCTGGGATTAGTTCTCCACTGATCACCAGTAACATATTGGGCACCTACTGACCTGAGGAGTTCATATTTCAGTGTCATATCTTTTTGCCTTTTCATACTGTTCATGGGGTTCTCAAGGCAAGAATATTGAAGTGGTTTGCTATTCCCTTCTCCAGTGGACCACATTTTGTCCGAACTCTTCACCATGACCTTCCATCTTGGGTAGCCCTACACTGCACAGCTCATAGTTATATTGAGTTAGACAAGGCTGTGCTCCATGTGATCAGATTGGTTAGTTTTCTGTGATTGTGGTTTTCATTCTGTCCGCCCTCTGATGTAGAAGGATAGGAGGCTTATGGAAGCTTCCTGATGGGGGAGAGTGACTGAGGGAGAAACTGGGTCTTGTTCTGATAGGCGGGGCCATGCTCAGTAAATCTTTAATCCAGTATTCTGTCCATGGGCAGGGCTGTGCTCCCTCCCTGTTATTTGACCTGAGGCCAAACTATGGTGGAGGTAATGAAGTTAATGGTGACCGCCTTCAAAAGGGCCCATGCACACACCCTGCATTCAGTGCCCGACCCTGCAGCAGGCCACCGCCAACCCACACCTCCACCGGAGACGCCCGGACACTCACAGGCAAGTCTGGATCAGTCTCTTGTGGGGTCACTGCTCCTTTCTCCTGGGTTCTGGTCCACATAAGGCTCTGCTTCTGCCCTCCAAGAATCTGTTTCCCCAGCCCTGTGTAAGATCTGGTTGCTACTGTGGTGGGGTTAAAGGCGACCTCCTCCAAGAGGGCTTATGCCATACCCCAGTCTACTACACCCAGAGCCCCTGCCCCTGCAGCTCAAACATACCCTGTGCTCACCAGGACCCAGAGACTGAGACAGATCTGTGCTTGAGAGTCCTTAGGAAGACTGTAGAGTAAACAGAAAAGAATAGAGCATAGAAAAGGGATCAGATAGGACAGATATGAGGAGGTGAAATGAGGGTGGAGAGAACAGGTTACAATATGAATTAGAGTCATTAAGGGAAACCTATCTGAGAAGGTGAGATGTGAACAAAGCTAAAAATTGGCTAGAAATTTAACCAAGGATGTATTCAGGGAAAATTAACTGCAGGCAGAGACTGAAGTAACACCACTGAGGCAAGGGGATACTTGGGTCAGAGAAACATGAAGGAGTTTGGTGAGTACAGGGTGGGGCAAAAGAAGATGCTATCTGGAGGTAACGAGGGTCTTACCATTACCTTTGAGACTACATAAGGATTCTAGCTTTATTGTGAATGACATGGAGAGCCATTTAAAATAGTATTTTAGTAAGATTTGAGTGCTATATTCTAAGTTGTCTTTTTTTTTTTCTAAGTTGTCTTAAAATATTCATCCTGGCTGCTCTATGTTAAGGATTAGACATTAGATATAACATAACATAATGTCTATGTTATGTTAAACAGCGGGGACAGGTTTAAAAACAAGGAAATAGTCCAGGAGGCTATTGCAATAATTTAGAAAAAAGATGATGGTATCTCTGATCTGCTGAGAGCAGTACAAGCAGTGAATATTCAGGTTGTGAAGATACCGTCTAAATAAAATAACCATAATTTCCTGGAGGCATGGATGAAGAGTGTGAGAGAAAGAGAAGATCAAGGATAACTCCAGGTATGAGAGCCTGACAACAAGAAGACTGGAATGGTGAATGGAGAATGCTAGAGTCAGGAGGGTAATGGAAATAGTAGTTAAGATTAGTAAACATCTATTTTGAGATGACTATTAGAATTTCAGCTGTTTATTTTGATGTATGATAAGATAACAGTGATTGATTATTGAAGTACTTAACCATTAGATTATGTGATACATATGGAAAGAAACCAGGGCACATCCCTAATTTCCCATTGGCATATATCACAGAGAAGAATACACTACCACACCCAATGCCTCTCATTCTAATTATTCACTGCATTTCTAGAGTAGTCTAGCAAATGACTATAATGACTACAGTTTTAAAAAAGTTACACAATTTTTTGAGTGCCTTTAAGATGTCATGTTTAAATAAAATAAATAAAATATTCTTAAAGCATAAAATACACACAATATATATATAGCAGGAGGTTTCTATGAGTGAACATAATTTACTTGGCTACACTCACTTTGTTTTACTGAACCAGTTTGGCTACATAACTGTACAAAAACCACACATCTTTTGTAGGTTTTTGTTTTCTAAATTTCTTCTCTATCCTTTGTTGTTCTAAATATAACTCTGTACCCATACCACCAAAGTCTTTCTCTTGAATTTCTCAGAAATCTATAGAATAAATATTACTGAAGCACATTCATATAAGGGCTAATGAAGTAGATAAAGCATAATTCTTTTCATGGTGAGGGCACTGTAATTCTGAATATGGAAATGGGGTATTCATAACCATTTATGAAAAAGGAATCAGGGTTGCAGTGTGGAGTAAATATTAACATTTTAAAATATGAGTCTTTACATGTTCGTCAAAATCCTCTCCAGTAATTTTTGTCACTAGATCTCTTACATAGAAATTCTACCACAGTATATATTATACTCTTCCCACTACACTATCTCTTGTCCTGAAACTTTAAATGTCCTGAGGCAAAAATGATAACTAGTTTTTACATCCATTTGATTCATAAGTGATTTTTTAAAGTAGTATTTTGTTACAATCAGTAATAAAACTATAATTTGCTCTTAAGAGTGTATATTTTAAATCAAATCAATTATGTATAATGATGCCTATATTAAATAATGGCCTATGTGTTTTTGAAGGGAGACTATATACATTTAAGTGACTATCAGAATTTCATGCTTAGGCTTTTCTATTTAATAGCTCCTTTCTACACAGCTTACATTATAAGAACCAACTTGAGTGGGATCTTCTATGTTTGTACATTAGAAGTTAAGTCTTCTAAATACCTGTCTATGTTTGCTACTTGAATGAGACTTACTAATTTTACACATTTATTCCTACTTTATAATGATACCTAGCCCAACTTATGGGATTATTTTAGTTCAACTAGAAAATATTTATAAGAATATTTAGGGGAGAAAATGGACCACATCAACATATAAATTTCCTAAGTTACACTATTTTGTAGATACTGTCAAAAATAGACATCTTTTAAAAAAAAAAAAAAAATTCTGATTTGGAAATTTCAAAATAAGTGAAAAGAAAAGCAGGACAAAAGATCCAAAGTGACATCATACCAAAGAAGATATACAGATAAGTATATAAAAGGTTGATTGCAATCATATGTCATTAATGGATTAAAAATTAAAACAATAATGACAACCACGACACATCTTCCAAAATGTCTAAAATCCAAAATACTGACAACACCATATCCAGGTGAGATATGGAGTAAAATTAACTCTCATTCATGTTGATGGGAATACAAAATAGTACAATCACTTTGGAACAAACTGGAAATTTCTTACAAACTCGAACAGAGAGTAACCAGTTGACCCAGCAACCTTTGTCCTAGTCTTTTGCCAAAATACAATGAAAACTATGAACATGCAAAATATTGCACTCGGGTGTTTACAGGAGCTTTATTCATAACTTTCAAAACTTAGAACAACTAAGGGGCTTTCTAGGCGGTGTTAGTAGTAAAGAATCCCCCTGCCAATTCAGGAGACACAAGAGATGCAGGTTTGATCCCTGGATCAGGATGATCCCCTGGAGAAGAAAATGGAAACTTGCTCTAGTATTCTTGCCTGGAAAATTACAAGGACAGAGGAGCCTGGTGGGCTATGGTCCACGGGGTCACAAAGAGTCAGACACGACTAAGCGACTAAGTACAGAAGCAATTAAGATGTCCCTCAATAAGTTAATGGATATGAAAACTATGACTCATCCAGTAATGTAATAATATTCAGCAATAAAAAGAAATGAGCTATCAACCCATAAAAGACAATGGAGAAACCTTAAATACATATTGATAAGTGAAAGAAGCCAATCTGCTAAGGTTACATACCATATGATTCCAACTAGCTGACATCTGAAACAGGCAAAACTATACAGAGGATAAAAGGATCAGTGATGCCCAGGGATTGCAGCACAGGGGAATTTTAAGGCAGTTAGACTATTTTTTATGATAATATAATTGTGAATACATGATATTATACATCATCAAACCCATAGAAATGTAAAACACCAAGAATGAACCCCATACAGAATGCAGTAAATCAGAAAGATAAAAACAAGTATCATATGTTAATGCATATATACGGAATCTAGAAAAGTGGTGCAGGTGAACCTTTTTCCAGGGCAGCAGTAGACATCAACACAGAGAGAGGACCTGTGGACCTGGAGGAGGGTTGGGAGAGTGGGACAAACTGGGAGATTGACATGCATACACTACCACGTGTAAAACAGATGGCCAGCGGAACCCGCAGTGTAGACAGGGAGGCAGCTCTGTGATGACACAGAGGGGCGGGGCATGGGGAGGGGGGAGGTCCAGGAGGGAGGGGATATGTGTACAATTTTACTGATTCACTGTGTTGTACAACAGACTCTAACACAACATTGTAAAGCAACTGTACTCCAATTAAAAAACAACAAAGTAACTATGGACTTTAGTTAATAATAATGTATCAGTATTGGTTTATCAATTTTAATAAATGTATCACACCAATGATAGATGTTAATAATTGGGAAAGACTTGGTGGATAAAGGATGGGGGTGGCCTGAGGAGTAGGGCTGAGCATCTCTCTATCCTTTCTGCAACCTTAATACTGCTCTAAGAAATGCAATCTGTTGATTAAATAATTAAAGCAAATTTTAAAACACAACCATCCTGTTTTTACTGAAAGAAAAAGTATATTTTGTGTATAAGATGATTGAAAGATCTACAAGAAATGTCAGCAAATGCATTTGCTCTGGGTGGTAGGTTGTAAAGACCTTTAGTATTTATTTGTTGTTGTAGTCATTTAGTCACTAAGTCATGTCTGACTCTTTTGTGACCCTGTGGACTCACCAGGCTCCTCTGTCCAAGGAATTCTCCAGGCCAGAATACTGGAGTGGGTTGCCATTCCCTTCTCCAGGGGATCTTCCCCACCCAGGGATTGAACCCAAGTCTCTTGCATTGGCAGGAGGATTCTTTATCACTGAACCACCAGGGACACCCTTTGTATTTATTTAATTAAACTTATTTAAATTTTATTTTATATGTATTAAATTTACAATTGAAAATAAAAATGAGGAAATTACATATAGCTAGTGTTTTTATACATATCTCCACATCAAATATTCTGAAAGAAAAGGAAAACTCTATGCTTATTCCTAAAATATGTTTTTCTGTGTCACAATTATGTGTCAATCACTGCACCAATATAAGAAATGCAAACACTAATAAAAGCTTGCAGAAACACAACTGTCAAGGGAAACAAAACTTACTTATTATTGTTTAGTCATTCAGACATGTCTGACTCTTTGCGATCCCATGGACTGTAGCCCACCAGGCTTCTCTCTCCATGGGATTTCCCAGGCAAGAATACTGGAGTGGGTGGCCATTTCCTTCTCCAGAGGATCTTCTCAACCCAAGGGTTAAACCCACATCCACCACATTACAAGGTGGATTTTTTACTACTGAGCCACTTTAGAAGTCCCAAGACTTACTTACTTTAACACAGTATCATAGAAGACAGTTGGGAGCATGGGCGAGGTGCTGGGAAGGACTGATGAGACAGGGTTATTTTAGTCTAGACAGTGATATAAAGGAGACTTTTGACTTGATTTTTTGAGAAATTCAGAATATTCTAGAAGAAGAAACTACTAAAAACATGGAGAATGAAGTAGGTATTATTTATGAGTATATTGAGAAGTTTAATGTAATTAAGTAAGTAAGTGAAAGTCGCTCAGTCATGTCCAACTCTTTGCAACCCCATGGACTAAGGTCCATGGAATTCTCCAGTCCAGAATGCTGGAGTGGGTAGCCTTTCCCTTCTCCAGGGGATCTTCCCAACCCAGGGATCAAACCCAGGTCTCCCACATTGCAGGCAGATTCTTCACCACCTAAGCCACAAGGGAAGTCCAAGAGTACTGGAGTGGGTAGCCTACCCCTTCTCCAGCAGATCTTCCCAACCCAGGAATCAAACCAGGGTCTCCTGCATTGCAGGTAGATTCTTTACCAACTGAGCTATCAGGGAATAATGTGATTAGACTGTTAAATATCATAATCATCTTTTTTTAAAAATGCAGATTCATGAGACAGTCCAAGAACAAGTTAATCAAATTTTGTAGATAGGCTTTGAGAATCTGCATTCTAATGAAATCTAAAGGAATTCATTTAGTATACAAGTATCATGGAATCAAGGGACCAAAGTTTTCAGGTGTCTCAGTTTATCTTTTATCTAAATATATATGTGTTTTATATATATATATGCATGTGTGTACATGTGTATGTACAATAACTATAAGGTGATTACAAAAACAATACAACAGAGGAAGATTGCAATGTAGAAGCCCAGTTAAATATTTTCAATAGAGTCCAGGTAAGCATTAATGAGAACCTGTGTTGGCCTGGGGAACACACTTGCCACATCACAAGATGTGAGAGCTTTGCTAAACCTTGTACTGATGAGGTAACATTTTGATTTTCTCAAATGGAAAATTAAGATGCACTGTTTATACTAGGCCAGCAAAAAGGTGAGCCAATAAAGAAGGATGGAAGGAAGGGAACAAAGAAGAGAGAGAAAGGCGGAAAAGAGGAAGAAAGAAGTAAACTGATGAAAAGCAAGATGATAACAAAAAAAGTTGGATTAATGTACTCACAAAAGTAAGGATGTTTCCCCCTCAATGTACTTGAGTATCCAAGCACTGTCTAAATATCCACACAAATTAAAATTCTTGGCAAGTAGTAGAGGCTGTCTATATTTGTCTATTTCCCCCTCCCTTCCTCCCTCGCCTCTTCAAAAAAGCACACCAAGTCTCATCCTATTCATCTTGGAGCAGTTTCCTGTGCTTTGACTCAGAACTCCTTCCCTTTTTTTCTCCCGTCCCCACCCACCTCCATACACAATGGCACTCTATCCAAACAGGAATAGGGAGAGAAAAGGTCGGTGTGATGAGTAAATCAACATATTTGGGCAGGGAGACCGGGAAACACTGTTAATAAAATATATATCACCAGATGCAGTTGAGTGTTGCATATATAATGAGCAGGGAAATATTCTCAGCCTTTTAAGTACTCTCCAAAGTGCTTTCAAGAGCTTGGGCAAACTTGTATTTTATGCAAATCAAAGCTGTCTATTTAAGATGCATCATCCTTTAATTTTCACAAATATTAAAGCAAAAGTCAGAGTGAAGAAAGCACATTGTCTCTAAGGAAAAAGAGCAAGGAATAGTAATAATGTCTTCCTAGTTTATTTTAGGTACAAATAACTTTATAAGGTTCTTACGTTTAGTGGTTTTTGAGAAAAGGGGTGGCCAAAATAAGTATAATGTATATAAAGGTAAAAATCAATTTGAAGGAGCTGAATAGCTTGTTTATTTCTCTAAAGAGAATTCAGCTATAATTGTTTAGTGAGTAAACATGGTTACTATTTTGCAGGTGACTGTTTCTTTCTAAATTTACAAGGTTTCCCATGGGCCATTATGTGAAACAGAGAAATTCCTTTTAAAATTCCCTTACAAGTTTCAAAAGTAATATCTGACAACATATACAACCAACAAATGAATATGTATCTAGTGCTATAGCTGCTAAAAAGCAGTGGATTATTTGATGGAAAAAGTGTACAGGTTCTCATTAGTTTAATGTTGAATAAATTGACGGATAGTGTTATGTTTATTTTAAATATATAGTCCATATGTTTTGATCGAGTGAATGGAATGTGCAAGAGCAATTTATTATTTTCAATTCCAGAGTCTAAAAATACATGTGCTGTGCTGTGCTGAGTCGTGTCCAACTCCTTACCATCCCATGGGCTGTGGCCCACCAGGCCCCTCTATCCATGGAATTTTCCAGGCAGGAACACTGGAGTAGGTTGGTATTTCCTCCTCCAGGGGATCTTACCAACCCAAGAATCGAACCTATGTCTCTTGCATCAGCAGGCAGATTCCTTACCAGTGAGGCACCTGGGAAGCCCTCACTAAAAACACATGGCTACAGACAAACAGTGCCAGAATGAGGACTAAACATCTAGGCTTTATGGGTTGGACTGAGAGGTCCGTATGAGAAGGGAAGGAAGACATTAAGGATATGAACAGTTGGGGGAACCATTCACAGTAGATGTAGAATAGGAGGGAAAAAATGGGTGGAAATAAAATTAAAAGTTCAGTTTTATATGTTTGCAAGATTTAAGTCAAGACTTCAAGTAGGTCCTTGAATATACAAATCAGCTGATTAGAGAGATTCCTGACATATACAAAAAATCACAAAGATCCATATTAATGTTATTTGACATCATCAAAGTACAGGAGACAGCTTGCCTAGGGACAAAATGCAGAACAAGAAGGAAGGGGAACGAAGCCCAAAACTAAACAACTATACCATGTAGAGGTCAGAGAAAAATGGAAGAATGATAATGAAGACTTAGTACAAGTGTTCAGAAAAATAAGAAGGAAGCATAGTAGGGTGAAGTGATAGGAGGAAAACTGAGAAGCAAAAAGGCAGTTATGTCAGATGTTGATGAATGTCATTCAGGTAAAACAAAATGTCTCCTGTGGATCTTACAGAATGAAGTTATCAGTGGTCTTAACAAGAACATCTTCATCAAAATGAAGGAAGAAGTGGAGGGAAGGTTTTATTAATGTCCTTGTTTAAATAAGGTATTACAGTTTGTAATTCAGAGTGATGTGAGCAAAGAAGGGAGCCTTTTGATTTGAGAGAGTTGAAGTAACCAAAAAATGAAGCCCTTTCATTATAAAGATTAGATGTAAGTGCATTGGCTAGAATAGACTAGATTCTCAACATATTAGTCTTGTTACCAGAAAAAATAAATATTACTGTAGTAAGTTTTAAATGTGTGTTGTTTGCATTAGAATGAAGTATTGCTTTTGTTATGTTTTTGCTTACCCAAATGATACAAAATGTGACCAATGATTCTCAGATCACAACTGAAAAATAAAATAGCATTTCACTGACACTCTCAACATCTCTTACCAAAATCTGTCCTGCCACATGTTTCTCCTAAAATTGTCTAGAAATGACCAGAGGATGCTTCATGAGTGTTCCAAGGATTAACTAACTGTCTTGAATAACAGATGTTGTTGCTGCTTCATGGGTGTCTCTAATCAACACTACATCCAAAAAGGAGGCGCTATGTGACCAGAGTTGCTATCTACTAAAAGTACCACTGATACCTCAGTAGCAACGATCCTGACTGTTAATCTCTGGTCCTAGTTCCTAACATTGAAGTTAGTGAGGCATCACAACTGGTATGCTTGCCACTGACACCGTAATTGCTGCATCCATCATTGCCAGTTCTAGCACCATATTTGCCAGTGTCTTTTCCAACAACCCTAGTAATAATCCCAATGTGCCTTGCTCTTGGTGCCCCAAGAGTATTGTAGAGCAGCATTCATTAGCTTTTATTCATCCTTTCATTGTCACCTTCTCACTCTAATATCCAATTCTGAGTTCAATGATGGTGGAAATAGGAATCATATGCCATTGTCACAATCACCCATCTTTTCTAAATGTTCACTTCCCCTCACTTAATTTTCCTCATTCGTTTGTGTGTATGTGAGGTTAGGGGTGGGGGTGGAGATTCTCACTTTGTCATACAAATGAGTTTGTGTCCAGACTAAACCATTCTTACCCAGATTCTTCTAGCATGGGCACAAAATGAGGCCTTGATACAACTATACAATCTGCAAAACTATTTGGTGGCAACCCTACATCTCTAATATGTATTAATAATTTAAGGTGGGTGGGGAGGACCAGAGATGCTTTCCAGGTACAAATTTAGAATATCACTGTGTTAAAACAGAAAACTTATGCAGAGTCTAATTTTAGTTCTAAAATAATTCTTGAAATCCTCATAAGCTTTCCCCAAATCTAAGGTCAGAAAAGCTGTTTAAAATCAGATACGTTTTGGCTCACATTTTCTAATTTACTCAATTTTGAAGTGTTTTTTTAGTCCTTTGAAGTCATGCTATTAATAGAATGTTAGCACAGCCTCTACAAGTCACAGAGTCAGGTACTTATTCTAAAAGAGATGGTAAAGATCCTGAATGATGCACATGACCTTGGGGACAGTGCTGCACTTACTACATATTACGAACTGCAGATCACTGCGGACAGTGACCACAGCCATGAAATTAAGACACTTAGTCTTCGCAAGGAAAGCTATGACAAACCTGGACAGCATATTAAAAAGCTGAGACATCACTTTGCTGACAAAGGTCTGAATAGTCAAAGCTATGGGTTTTCCAGCAATCATGTACAGATGTAAGAGCTAGATGATAAAGAAGGCTGAGCGCTGAAGAATTATTGTTTTCAAATTGTGGTGCTAGAGAAGATTCTTGAGAGTGCTTTGGACAGCAAGGAGATCAAACCACTCTACCCTAAATGAAATTAACCCTGAATATTCATTGAAGGACTGATACTAAAGCTCCAACACTGTGGCCACCTGATGTGAAGAGCTGACTCACTCGCAAAGACCCTGACTCTGGGAAAGATCAAAGGCCAAAGGAAAAGAGGGCATCAGAGGATGAGATGTTTAGATGACTCAGTGAACATGGATTTGAGCAAACTCCAGGAGACAATGGAGGACAGTGGAGTGCAGCATACTATGCTGCAGTCTATTGGGTCACAAAAAGTCAGGCAACTTAGTGACTAAATGACAACAATATGAATTAATCCTAATCGTTTACATTTTCATGCACTACTGCAAAGGATTTTATGTATTACCTGATTTGATTCATAAAACCATAATGCGAGATGAGTAGGAATTATCAATTCCACTTCAATGATGAGGCCTAGAGTGATTAAGGGACTTACCGAATGACCCACAACTAATAAAATGGTTATTAGCAAGGTCTCTGGGCCTGTCTAGTTGAACTTTTCATTATTTAATTCTTTCCTAAAGTGGTTTTCACCTTTTGTATTATTTAAATATATAATTTAAGATAACTTTGCTGAAGCTTTACCTGTCAATTCTGGCTTAAAGCTCTCCTTGCTTCATTACCCAAACTCTTCTCAAAATGTACTTGCCTTTCAGGAAACAGTCAAATAAAATGAATCTTGATTGTTTTTCCCAAGAGATTTGTTTTGATTGACAAGTATCAACTCCACTCTTGACAAGCCAGTTCTTTTACTATTTTTTAACATCAACAAATTATTTGAAAAGATGTGTATTGCACTAAAAAGAACAGAGCGGAATAGCTCAAGGCATGCGAGGCTATTAGGAAACAGTGGTTAAATCTATTTTTTCATCCACAGAAAACCAAAGAGCCCTGACCCACATAGTATACTTAGGAATATGTCACAGGTATACTTCTAAAAAAAGCTTCACCTCAATAACAGGAAGAAACATAGTGGTTATCTTAAAGCACAGGTCAGCAAAAATGAAAGTGTATTTGGTTCTTCTAGTCAAAGACTAGATGTACCAAAAAACTCAAGGAATATGCTATCTGTACTCTTTAAATTGTATTCTAAATTATAGCAGTAGCAATCACCAGGAACCTTGTTAAAAATGCAGAATCTCAGGTCTCACAATTACATCTCTTGAATTAGTTTCTGTATGTTAATAAAAGCTCTATGCAATTTCGATGGACACTAGCAATGTGAGAAATAATGATCTGGATTCCAGATCGTAGGGAGAAACCTCACAGGTCATCAACAGGTATTCCATTCTTTGCAATACATGGTCCTAAAATCAATTATCGAATTAACTAATTTGTTCCTTCAAAACATACATTTCAGTTCTTATTTATGTTGTGATAAAAAATGTTTATAGTCATGTTCTTAAGGAGCTTTTAAAATAATGGGGTAGAAAGAACTGGAAAAGTTAGTGATAACTATTTCGAAGGAGAAAATACAAGAAGCTATGAAAGTTATAAAACTACACTGGAGCAGTAATTCTGAAATTTGATCATATCTACTAGTTGTCCAGAGAGCTTGTTAAAAAAGCACTGATTCTTGCTCATCAGCCTCAAAACTTCAAACTCCCAAGCTATCTTCCCCATATCTAACTTTCTGTACAGATATTTCATTTGTATCAAGCCTACCAGTAATGCAGATATTGCCAATCCAATGACAATGCTTTACATATAAAGAATGCAGAGTGCAACAATAGTCATTCCTACTAAAGTAAACATTGAGTAGACCTGAAGCTAAGTAAGTAATTAGTTGAATAGTGAGGTAATGAGTATCAGAGATTTAACAAGCCTGAGAACTCATAGGTAAAAGAGGCAAGGAAACAAAAAGCAAAAAGAGACCACTGAGATGAAGAGAAAATAGGGAGGAGTTTGTAAGGTTGATTCAAGAAAGTGAGATGAGACCAATACACTTCGAATGTAGAGATCTAAAGAAGGTAACCACCTTCTTTCAACAAGTTGAAAGATACAGGAACACAAACATGAAGAGTCTTGTAATCTATTGGACTCATTTTAATTTTTAGACTAAGTGCCTATGTGAAACTCTCACATGTTCTAAGCATAAAAAATAATCAAATTTGTAGTTTTTAGTTTACAGAATCTTCTAATGGGGAATGCATTGACCAGAGCCAAATATGCATACGAGATGACCTATAAAGAGAATATGGCTATCTTTTGGGAAGAGGTAAGAATGGCTTAGTTTAGTTTGACGGTTCTGTTACAGAAACCAGTAGTCGAGAAACCAAGCACCGCAGTAGGAGAGTTGGAGCACGCCAGTGGGCCCAGAGACGTTAACACTCCAAGCTGTGAGCCCCGAACAAAGGGGTTACAAAGTTTTTATAGACAGTGCATGACATCAAACTATAGTGGGTGATTCTAACTGCTAATAAGCTGGTTTAAACTAGGGGTTTCATGCACATAGTAAGCAGTGGTTAAGACAGGGAGGTAGGGGGGAATGCCTGTCCTTTACACGGACAGGCATGGTTAAGCAGGATTACAGGGGCTAGGCAAGTGCAAAAGCAGGGCAAGCATGAGTGTGATAAGCTTCAGTTCCTAGCATTGTTGTAAGTCTCCATTTTCCAAGACTACATGACGTATGTGATCCAGACTTTGCAAGGAGCATGTTGAGTTACAGAAGCAGAATGAGCAGGAAGTTATTGTAAATTTTAACTTTTCCTCTTCAGCTATAGTGAAAAAAGGAAGCTGTCAGTTGGACAGCTTTGTGCAGTTTTAATTTATTTTTGTTACACACCCCTTCTGGGGGCAGTGACAGTCTTGAAGATAGTGTTCTGGATTTCTAGATGTGTTCTTGGTTCCAGAGGAAGCAAAAGTACTTTTATGCAAAAGGAATTTTGTTTTGATGTCTAGTTCAGTTCAGTTGCTCAGTCATGTCCAACTCTACAACCCCATGGACTACAGCACACCAGGCTTCCCTGTCCATCATGAACTGCCAGAGCTTGCTCAACCTCATGTCCATAGAGTCAGTGATGCCATCCAACCATCTCATCTTCTGTCATCCCTTTCTCCACATGCCTTCAATCTTTCCCAGCATCAGGGTCTTTTCCAATAAGGCAGCTGTTCATGTCAGGTGGCCAAGGTATCGGAGTTTCAGCTTCAGCATCAGTTCTTCCAATGAATATTCAGGACTGATCTCCTTTAGGATCGACTGGTTGGATCTCCTTGCAGTCCAAGGGACTCTCAAGAGTTTTCTCCAACACTACAGTTCAAAAGCATCAATTCTTCAGTGCTCAGCTTTCTTTATAGTCCAACTTTCACATCCATACATGACTTTTGGAAAAAGCATACCTTTGACTAGATGAGCCTTTGTTGGCAATGTAATAGTGTTTCTGCTTTTTAATATGCTGTCTAGGTTGGTCATAGCTTTTCTCCCAAGAAGCAAGCGCCTTTTAATTTCATGGCTGCAATCACCATCTGCAGTGATTTTGGAGCCCAAAAAAATAAAGCCTGTCACTGTTAGTGACAGTGTTTCCATTGTTTCCCCATCTTTTTGCTGTGAAGTGATGGGACCAGATGCCATGATCTTAGCTTTCTGCATGTTGAGTTTTAAGCCAACTTTTTCACTCTCCTCTTTCACTTTCATCAAGAGGCTCTTTGGTTCTTCTTTGCTTTCTGCCAAAAGGGTGGTATCATCTGCCTATCTGAGGTTATTGATATTTCTCTCAGCAATCTTGATTCCAGGCTGTGCTTCATCCAGCCCAGATGCTTTGTCCATTCCAGGATGTCTAGGGGTTCCCTGAAAGGTTGGCACAAGGAGCTTAGCTTTGTTTTGCCTCATTGAGGACTCTTTCAGGTTGGAGAAGCAACTTAGTGTGTGTGCTAAGTCGCTTCAGTCGTGTCCGACTCTTTGCACCCCCATGGACTTAACCTCCTCAAGTTTCTCTGTCCATGGGATTCTCCAGGCAAGAATACTGGACTGGGTTGCCATTTCCTTCTCCAGGGATGGAACCTGAGTCTCCAACATCTTCTGCACTGGCCGGCAGTTTCTTTACCACTAGTGCCACCTGGGAAACCATTCTGTCTATAACATGACACAATAAACATGGGGCTGACCTAGCCCTTGAAGAAAATTCCAGCTATATCCTCAGGGTACTAATCAGTAGACCCTCCTTGAAGGTCAATGTAACACACACATGCAAACTCAACAACTCAGACTTGCACATGGTCATTTTCTCTCAATAGAGGAATGGTATTTGTTTCTAATCAGTAGTAGCCTAACTCTTTGCCATAAAATACAAGAATAATCCAGTATTCTCATTAGAAAGAGGTTATTTGTCAGTAACTTCCTCAAGATGATATATGGAAGAATAAAATACTGGACATTTAAGCCTTCAAGGCAGAGATTTTGTTTTAGATAGACTGTTAACAAAACAATTGGTTTTATCATCAGGAAAAGATTTCCTCCCTCAAAACAATTGAAAGGCAAATGGGCAAGCCCCTGGGGCAAAGGCTAAAAGTTGGGATAGACAATAGGGATGCTAAAATCCTTGGAGGCAAAGCTGATTAGAAAGATACTTTGTGGAATAAGAGCTCTGAAAAGTTCCTGGATACACCAGGAAATTTGGAAAGCCAAAAACTTGCAAAAAGTAGAATGTATACTCAGCAAAGATCTGAAAGATCATAACCTTTCAACTGAAATTTAGTTTCAACACAAGCAGTAAGTTTACAGGCTGAAGCAGAGTAGTAAATTACCTGAATAAGCACAAGAGATGACACTACACATGAAAATCACCGGATGGTCAATACCGAAATCAGATTAATTATACTCTTTGCAGCAAAAGATGGAGAAGCTCTATACAGTCAGCAAAAACAAGACATGGAGCTGACTATGGCTCTGATTGTGAGCTACTTATTGCAAAATACAGGCTTAATTGAAGAAAGTAAAGAAAAACACAACAGCATTGAGGTATGACCTAAATCGAATCCTTTATGATTATACAGTGGAGGTGATGAATAGATTCAAGGGATTAGATCTGGTAGAGAGTGTCTGAAGAACTATGGACAGAGGTTTGTATCATTTTACAGGAGGAGGTGACCAAAAGCATCCCAAAGGAAAAAAATGCAAGAAGGCAAAACAGCTGTCTGAGGAAGCCTTACAAATAGCTGAGGAAAGAAGAGAAGTGAAAGGCAAAAGAGGAAGGGGAAGATATAGCTAAATGAATGCAGAGTTCCAAAGAATACCAAGGGGAGAAAACAAAGCCTTCTGAAGTGAACAATGCAAAGAAACAGAGGAGAATGACAGAATGGGAAAGGCTAGAGATCTCTTCAAGAAAACTGGAGATACCAACGGAACTTTCATGCAAAGATGGGCACAATAAGGGACAGAAATGGTATGGACCTAACAGAAACTGAAGAGAATAGGAAGAGGTTCAAGAAGACATGGAAGAACCATACAAAAAAAGGTCTTAATGATCCAGATAACCATGATGGTGTGGTCACTCACCTAGATCCAGACATTCTGGAGTGGGAACTCAAGTGGGCCTTAAGAAGCATTACTATGAACAAACAGTGGAGGTAATGGAATTCCAGCTGAGCTATTTCAAATACTAAAGATGATGCTGTTAAAGTGCTGCACTCTACACGTCAGCACATTTGGGAAATTCAACTGACTGGACAAAGTCAGTTTTTATTCCAATCCCAAAGAAGGGTAATGCCAAAGAATGTTCAAATACTGTACAACTGTGCTCATCTTGCTTGCTAGTAAAGTTATGCTCAAATTCCTTCAAGCTAGGCTTCAACAGTACATGAATCGCTAATTTTCAGATGTACAAGCCGGGTTTAGAAAAGACAGAGGAACCATAGATCAAATTGCCAACATTTGTTGGCTCAAAGACTAAGCAAGGAATTTCAGAAAAACATCTACTTCTGCTTCTGTGACGCTAAAGCCTTTGACTGTGTGGATAGCAACAAACTGGAAAATTCTTAAAGAGCTGGGAATACTAGACCACCTTACCTGTCTTCTGAGTAACCTGTATGTGGGTCAAGAAGCAACAGTTAAAAACTTACAACGAACAATAGACTGACTCACAATTGGGAAAGGAGTGACACAAGACTGTATATTGTCACCCTATTTATTTAACTTACATGCAGAGTACATCATGTGACATGCTGTGCTGAATGAATCACAACCTAGAATCAAGATTGCTGGGAGAAATATCAACAACCTCAGATATGTAGATGATATGACTCTAATGGCAGAAATCAAAAACGAACTAAAGAGTTTCTTGATGAGAGTGAAAGAGGAGAGTAAAAGCTGCATTAAAACTCAACATTCAAAAAACAAAGATCATGGCATTCGGCCCTATCACTTCATGGCAAATAGATATAGAAAAAGTGGAAACAGTGACAGATTTTATTTTGGGGGGCCCCAAAAATCATTGTGAATTGTGACTACAGCCACAAAATTAAAAGATGCTTGCTCCTTGGAAGAAAAGCTATAACAAATCTAGACAGCATTATTAAAAAGCAGAGACATCACTTTGCTGACAAAGGCCTATCTAGTCAAAGCTATGTTTTTTCCAGCAGTCATATACGATGTGAGAGTTGGACCATACAGAAGGCTGAGCATGAAAGAACTGATGCTTTTGAATTGTGGTACTGGAGAAGACTCTTGAGAGCCCCTTGGACATCAAGATCAAACCAGTCAATCCTAAAGGAAACAAACCCTGGGTATTTACTGGAAGGACTGATGTTAAAGCTCCAGTAGTTTGGCCACTTGATGTGAAGAGCCAATTCAGTGGAAAAGCCTCTGATGCTGGGAGGGACTGAGGGCAGGAGGAGAAGGGGGCAACAGAGGATGAGATGGTTGGATGGCATCACCAACTCAAAATGGACACAGGTCTGAGCAAACTCTGGAAGATAGCGAAGGACAGGAAAGCCTAGTGTGGTGCAGTCCATGGGGTCCCAAAGAGTCAGACATGACTCATCATGAATATCATGATGTTCATGAACATCAACAACAAAGCAGTGGATGGAGGAGTGTTCTGAAACAGAGCCAATTGGCAAAGACAAAGAACATTTTTGTTTTCTTATTTTTTTCTAGGATCTGAAAGTTTAAGAAAATCTCATGTTAAAACTATGACCATGAATTAAATTAATAAAAATTTCTGAGACCACACAACAAGCAATATAGTCTTGACAAAAATAGCTTAGAAAACTAAAGCAGCTACAGCTAACAACAAGTGTAGGGAGAATCTGACTTCCAGAGATAACACATAATATTACCAAATGTATCCAATTTCAACAAGAGTATGAGGAAAGCAAGAAATGAGAAACTATGGGTTTTTCACAGGGAAGGAGAAACTGAAGCTGACAGGAAACAGATATGTTGGTAGTATAAAAGAACTTTAAATTGTCTTAAATATGTTCAAAAGGTAAATGTAAGAAAAGAACTAGAGAAAGCTAAGAGAATAATGACTCAACAAACAGAATATCAATGAAGACAAATTATTAAGAAGAACCAAAAAGAAACTCTGGAGTTGAAAAGTTCAATAACTAAAATTCAGGATTCTCTAAATAGGTCATCAGAAAATCAAGAAGCAGAAGAGAGAATCTGTGAATTGGAAGATAGGACTACTGAATGATCCCAATTGAGGAGCAGAAATGTGAAAAGAATGAAGAAAAGTAAAGCCTAGGAGAACTGTGGTATGCCATCAAGTGTACCAATATACACACAATAAAAGTACTTTAAGGAAAGAAAAGAGAGAAATGGGCAGAAAGAATATTTGAGGACATAATGATTGAAATTTCTCAACCCTGTTGAGAACATGAATCTATATACCCAATTAACTTAATGATCTCCAAGAAACTTAAAGTCAAATATATCCACACCAAGTTTTTTCATAACCAATATGGCAAAAAAGAAAAAGTTTCCACTGTTTCCCCATTTATTTGACTGTGTGGACCACAAAAAACTCTGGAAAATTCTTAAAGAGATGACCTGCCTGATCTGCCTCTTGAGAATTATGCAGGTCAGGAAGCAATAGTTAGAACTGGGCATGGAACAACAGACTGGTTCCAAATAGGAAAAGGACAATGTCAAGGCTGTAAATTGTCACCCTGCTTATTTAACTTATATGCAGAGAACATCATGAGAAATGCCGGTCTGGGTGAAGCACAGGCTGGAATCAAGATTGCCAGGAGAAATATCAATAACCTCAGATATGCAGATGATACCACACTTATGGCAAAAAGCAAAGAAGAACTAAAGAGCTTCTTGATAAAAGTGAAAGAGGAGAGTGAAAAAGTTGGCTTAAAGCTCTACATTCAGAAACCTAAGATCACAACATCTGGTCTCATCACATCATGCCAAATAGATGGGGAAACAGTGAGAGACTTTATTGTTTTTGGGCTCCAAAATCACTGCAGATGGTCACTGCAGCCACGAAATTAAAAGACGCTTGCTCCTTGGAGAAAAAGTTATGACCAACCTAGACAGCATATTAAAAAGCAGAAACATTACTTTGCCAACAAAGGTCCGTCTAGTCAAGGCTACGGTTTTTCCAGTGCTCATGTATGGATGAGAGAGTTGGACTGTGAAGAAAGTTCAGCGCTGAAGAATTTATGCTTTTGAACTGTGGTGTTGAAGAAGACTCTTGAGAGTCTCTTGGACTGCAAGGAGATCCAACCAGTCCATCCTAAAGGAGATCAGTCCTGGGTGTTCATTGGAAGGACTGATGTTGATGCTGAAACTCCAATACTTCAGCCACCTGATAAGAAGAACTGACTCATTTGAAAAGAAAGATTGAGGGCAGGAAGAGAAGGGGATGACAGAGGATGAGATGGTTGGATGGCATCACCGACTCAATGGACATGAGTTTGGGTAAATCCAGGAGTTGGTGATGGACAGGAAGGCCTGGCATGTTGCAGTCCATGGGACTGCAAAGATTCGGACACGACTGAGTGACTGAATTGAACTAAACTGAACATTTAAATATCAAATTCTATAAAATATTGTTGAAAGAAACTGTAAAATACTAAATAAAGAAATATGTTCATGGATTGGAAAATGAAATGTTTAGGGTGAGACATCAACTCTATAAATTTGTCTATTGATCCAGCATAATCCCTATCAAAACCCTAAATGGCATATTTTTGAAAAATAAGATGGTCTGAAATTCATATGAAACTTCAAAGGATCCCAAATAGTAAACACAATCTTGTTAAAGAAAATTAAATTTGGAAGATTACACTACTCAATTTTAAAACTCATGCAAATACAGGAATAAAATATAATACTGATATTAGCATAAATATATATTAATGGTACAGAATTGGAAGCCATAAATAAACACTTAAATTTATGGTCAGTTAAGTTTGTCAAGGGTTCCAAGGCAATTCAATAGGGAAGAATCATATTTTCAACAAATGTTTTTGGAACAGTTGGATATCCATATGCAAAAAGATTAATTTAGAACCCTACCTCACACTATGCACCAAAATTAACTCAAAAGGGACATTGTACAGACAATAAGTAACATAGCAGTCCTAAGACTGCTATCCTTAGTAAGGCATGCTTGTAAGATGGACGCTTGACTACTGTCTGGGAAGGGATTTCAGGAGTATTCCCACTATTCCCTAAACGATCAGAGTGCCTTTTTTGTTTTTTAGTTGCTAAGTCATATCCGCTTCTTTTGTGACCCTATGGACTACAGCCCACCAGGCTCTTCTGCCCATGTGGTTTTCCAGGCAAGAATACCTACTGGAGTGGGTAGCCATTTCCTGCTCCAGGGGATCTTCCCAACCGAGGGATCAAACCTGTGGCTCCTGTTGTACCTCCTGCATTGCAGGTGGATTCCTTCCTGCTGGGTCACCAGGGAAAAGCACTCAATGCTCCCTAAATGATTTGAGCAAATGATATGGCTTATGCTGAGTACTTGCATCCCTTCTAGAAGTCTAGAGTTTTGGTACATGCTAAGCAGAAGATGCCCACATGGCTAGCCTCCAGTAAAAACCATGGTCAGTTAGTCTCTAATGAGCTTCCCTAATAAACGACATCTCGCATGTCTTGTGGCAATTAGATACTGGAGGAATTGAGAGCCTAGAGAAACGGACCAATTCATTAGAAGATACAAGCTGCCAAAACACGCACAAGAAGAAATAAACAATCTGAATAGGCCTGTATCTATTAGAGATACACCCAGTCATTATCACCTCTCTTGATGTATTGCCGTTTTTGTTTTGTTTATAATATATAATTTTAGCTTATCACAGTCACAGTCAAGTCATATTATGCCACTCCACATAGACTGTAAGAACCTTAAAATATCACATTTAGATTTCTTTCCTCCTGAACTTTGTCCTGTATTGTCAAAGATTTTGAGTTTACATATGCTATTAATCACACACTATTTTTGTTGAAACTATTACCTTTAAAAATTTTACTTAAATGTGTACAACTGTTGTATACTGCTAAGTCGCTTCAGTCGTGTCTGACTCTGTGTGACCCCATAGACGGCAGCCCACCAGGCTCCCCCATCCCTGGGATTCTCCAGGCGAGAACACTGGAGTGGGTTGCCATTTCCTTCTTCAATGCATGAAAATGAAAAGTGAAAGTGAAGTCGCTCAGTAGTGTCCAACTCTTCAAGACCCCATGGACTGCAGCCCACCAGGCTCCTCCATCCATGGGATTTTCCAGGCAAGAGTACTGGAGTGGGTTCCCATTGCCTTCTCCGGAACTCTTGTATATTTACCTATAAAGTTGTCACTATCACTTCTCTTATTTCATTTTATAAATCCACATTTCCTTCTGGTTTCATTTTTCTTCTGCTTGAAAGACTTTCTTTAATAGTTTGGTAGTACAGGTTTTCTGGTGATAAATACTTTTAGCTTTTGAATGTCTGAGAAAATTCTGACTTCACAATAAAATCTGGGTACAGAATTTATTTCCACTAGGTACAGAATTCACTGGGTACAGAACTATATTTTTTTAAGTATAAGATGTTGCTCCATTGTATTCTTGCTTGCCCTTTTCTGATAAGAAATTTTTTACTATTCCTAAGATTGTTTCTCTATATATGTGTTTTTCTCTTCCTTCTTTTCATTTTTTTTAATCTCTGCTTTTGAGCAACTTGATTGTAATGTTCTTTTATATTACTTAAGGTTCTTGATTGTTTCTCAGTTCTTTGCTTTAAATTCACTGGACATCTTTGAATTGTAGATTTATAATTTTAATTGAAAATGGGAACATTTCAGATATTAATTCAGATATCCCTTCCCCACCCCTGTGGTTTTTGCATCTCCCATTCTACACACACAAACATATATTCTCATTGATATCTTCTTCAATTTAAATTACAAGTTTGATTTTTTTAATATTGTTTCATTTTGGAAAGGTTTTATTGTTATGCCTTTATTATTCTACATTATCTAAACTGTTATTAATGTCATCTAGTATACTTTAAATTTCAGGCATTATAGTATTTGCCTCTAGAATTTCAATTTCCTTTTTAAAAATAATATCTTCTATGTCTCTGAAATTCAGTTATAACTTCATGTATCATTGCTTAATAATTTTGATATACTTTAAACTTGGTGGGTGAGTTTTGATTTATTTGGTATTTTCCAAATTATGGCCATATATTCCTGCTTCTTTGCATGCCTAGTGCTTTTTCATTGAGTCCCAGCTTGTTCAGTGGATCCCAGTACTTTTTAATTTAGGGGCTTCCCTTGTAGCTCAGTTGGTAAAGAGTCTGCCTGCAAAGCAGGAGACCCGATTTCCATTCCTAGCTTGGGAAGATCCCCTGGAGAAGGAAACAGCAACACACTGAAGTATTCTTGCCTGGAGAATCCCATGGACAGAGGAGCCTGGCAGGCTACAGTCAGTCCATGGGGTCTGCAAGAGTCAGACACGACTTAGCAACTAAAGCACTACCACCACCACTTGTTAATTTTACTTTCTTGGGTTCTAGTTATTTTTGTATTCCTATAGATATTCTTCAGTTTTGTCTGGGGCTGCAGCTAAGTTTCTTGGAATTGATTTGGATTTGTCAGATTTTATGGTTGGTTGTGCTAAGTCGATTCAGTCGTGTCTGACTCTGTGCAACCCCATGGACCGCAGCCTGCCAGGCTCCTCTGTCCATGGGGTTCTCCAGGCAAGAACACTGGAGTGGCTTGCCATTTCCTTCTCCATATGGTTGGTTAGGTCAAGCCAAAATCTCGTGTAGTCAAGTACTAATTATTGCCAACTTCTGATGCAAGACTTTGTGGGTTTGCCACCCAATTCCCAATTTTTCATGAGCAATGAGGTATTCTAGTTTGACTGATGGCAGTGGGATACAATCCCATGCTGTGAGTCCCCAATACTGTGCCTTTTGATTCTTTTAGCTGGTTATTTTTTAAAACATAAGTAGCTTCTTCACAGACAAGTACTGATTGGTACTCTGCTGAGTAACACTCAAGAGAAACACTATGCAGATCTGCAGTGTTCTCTCTTGTTTCTCTCTCTGAAGCTCTCTGCTCCTTGTTACTATGTCTCTAAATGCTAGCTGTCTTGGTCTCTCTGGAGTCTAATATTCATGTCCTCAACCTATATAATTTCTGGTTTTCACATCCTTGTATCACACCATGGAAATCCTCAGTAGATCCTAACCTGGGACAGCAGTAGGGCTTAAATTGTTCATTTCCCATTCTCTCAGATATCATTGTCCTTTCATCTCTGATGTCCAGAGTCCTCTGAACTGTTGTTGTGTATATTTTGTCCTTTTTGTTCCACTCTCACACCTTTTTTCCCCTTCTACTTGAGAGGATAGATCTAATTCCTGTCACTTTTTGTGTTTATGTCAGAAACAGAAATCCTCCAAATGTCAGGCATTTGAAATTCTTTTATTGAAAGCCTATGATTGATCATCTATTAGTCTCTATTAGTTTTTTTTTCTTCTTTCTTTTTTGTATTATTTGACTAGTGTAATGACTGAATTTTATGTCCAGTTTATCTTATTTACTCACATTCTCTGAATTATATTTTTAGTGATTACTCTAACTGAAACTCTGATAGAAAATTAGAATCTGATATAAAATTAGAATTCAATAGAAAAATCTGATAATTTTTAACATTCTGGTATTCACATTAAAATCAGAAGAAAGAAGTGAACTTAATTTTAACAATATATTTTATGTGACTCAATTATACAAGATATCTTTTCAAGTCATTTAAATATCTTTTCAATCCACATAAAATTATTAATAATATTTTCATATTTTTCACTCTAAGTCATTGAAATGTGGTGTCAATCTTCCCCTTGTAACATATCTCTATTTGAATGCTGAAATGTAATTGGAAATACATGGTCTATATTTCTATTTCATAAAATTTTCAGTTGAAATGCAGATGAATAGAAGCAAGTTTTTCTAAACATATGTGGAGATTCTCTGATAACTTAATTGAATACAAAAGGGTATTTTACTTTAACGCTCACATCCATATAGACAAAATGAGTTTATCTAATTTTATAAGAATTGATGGGACTTTGAAGAAAAATGCATGAATTTAATATATCTATACAAGTAAATTTGTTAATTCTCATGTCAACTCAATACTATTATCATATTCAGAGGAGTACTGTTTCCATCAAATTTATGATGACCAAAAATTCTTCAATTTTCTATAGATTTTGCACCATATGTACATGTGTTTATAACACTGTAAATTGCAATGAAAATCATCAGTATGTTGATTCATGTTAGAAAAACGTAGATGTAATTTATTCTCATTTTGAGGATTCAACTCTAATATATATTCCATATCTATTTAGATAACAAACTTTTCCTTTCCTCAGCTTCAAATTGAGCTCATTCATATGCAGTGTGGTGTCTGTGAGAAAACATAAATCACACTGCCATTTTTGGTTTTAGATTATCAAATTTTTGGCAGACATTCTTTAGTGTCAAGAAAATCTGCAATTGGAATTAACAGTAGAGTAAATCTTCAAACTCTTGAGAGTCCCTTGGACTGCAAGGAGATCCAACCAGTCCATCCTAAAGGAAATCAGTCCTGAATACTCATTGGAAGGACTGATGCTGAAGCTGAAACTCCAATACATTGGCCACCTGATGCAAAGAACCGACTCATTGGAAAAGACCCTGATACTGGGAAAAATTGAAGGAAAGAGGAGGAGGGGACGACAGAGGATTAGATGGTTGGATGGCATCACTGACTCAATGGACATGAATTTGAGTAAACTCCGGGAGTTGGTGATGGACAGGGAGACCTGGCATGCTGCAATCCATGGGATCACAAAGAGTTGGACATGACTGAGCAACTGAACTGAACTGAAATCTTCAAACAGAACAAAACAAAAAACTCTTCTATGTTAAACCAGAGTAAATTGACAAGAACAAAATATTATTCAATTCATTGTCTCCTATTTCATTTATAATTTTTATAAACAGTTAATGATTCATAGCATCTGTCATATAGACTGAATAATTTTCACAACTATATCCATGACAATCGTAACAGCCTGCTTCAGAAACCAAGCACAAGTATTTTCATTATGTATAAAACAGTGGAATGAAGAAATAAGAAAAATACATATACTTTTTATTAACATTTTAATAATTACTTATACTTTTGAACTAACACAGCTGGAGAACCATCTGTCAAGATAAAACTTATCCTGTCATATCTAGCTCAAATTATTCTTTAAATGAAGTAAAAGATTAAAAGATAATTTAATTCTTTACACTGTAAAATGATGACTGTTTTTCACTGTACGTTCTTTAATGCTTAATTTCCTCATTAGTATTAAGTCCACAGTTTCTTATGCATCACCTAGTTCATCTAAAGCTAAATAAAGTACTTATACTTTTTCATTTTTAATTCTTTCATTTTTAGGTCTTTTTACAAAGGGCTTGTACTTCACATTTAATTATTTGATGGCAAAATTGAAGAGCAGTCACTTATTTGTGAAATATCTCTAGCACATCCCTATAATTTTCTAACAAAAATTTAATAACTGAAATAATACTTTATTTTATTATCTAAAAATAGTCTTGTGCTTCTTGTAAGAATATTAGACATTTTATACCTGAATAGAAGAGGGATCTCATCAGACAGTGATGCTGGACTTTCTAGCCTCCAAAAGTGTGAAAAATAAGTGTTTATTGTTTAAAATGCCTAGTCTATGGTAGTCTATTATGGCCACCCAAACAGATTTAGATACTTCCTACCTATTTCACTCCTAGAAACTCCATGCTTAACTAGCCAACATCCTCGGTCTGTGTGATGGAGACTGTTCTAATTGTTGCTTGACTCTGCTTTCTGTGGGCTTCCCTTGTGGCTCAGCTGGTAAAGAATTTGCCTGCAGTGCGGGAGACCTGGGTTCAGTCTCTGGATTGGGAAGATGCTCTGCAGAAGGGAAAGGCTATCTACTCCAATATTCTGGCCTGAAGAATTTCATGGACTTTCATGGAATTTTTCATGGAATTTCATGGACCGAGCGACTTTCACTTGCTGCTCTCTGTTATGGTAACCATGCCTATCCTGCTCTTAGCAGTTGAGTGCAGTCACTTGGCCCCTGCACCTAAAATTAATTACTCTCATTGCATTTAGGTTTTCCAGTTTAGTGACTGTGGTTTCCGCTATAAGGTCTAGCTGACAGAAAACAACAATCATAGTCCTTCAAGAATGCTGCGGTACACTCAGATTTATTTCTTACAGTAGAAGATAAAGATGCAGCTTCTGGCTCCTTTAATATGGCAAATCCACTCTACTAAGCATGTGAACTACTAAATCTCCATTAACCAAGGCAGATCCAATATTTCTAATTAGCTCACTGCATGGCCACCTTTTGTTCCCTGTTTCAGTCAGTCAACCAACTAACCAACCCATTCAAGCTCTTCCTAAGTCCACAAGCTGTGACATAAAATCCAGAATCTTCACCATATCAATAAATTTGACCAAATCCAACTTTATGTCCTTCTACCATTATCTCATACCTCTAATATCTATTTTCATACTTATTTCCTGAATCTCATATACTCTACCTCCATTGCCAGATCTCAACATGAACTATCAGTGTTCTTGTCACTTCTAGAAACAGTCATTGGCATTTTAATCAGATTAGAGATTCAATTCCAGAAAGCGCAGAACCAATTCAGAAAGCTCATGAATATTCTGTTCCTCTGCAAACACTCTCAATACCAAAATCTCTACTAGTCCGGATATCTATCTACCTATCTATCTATCTAATCTATAGAATAAGGAAATAACTGGAGGTGGAGACTGCCATGGTTGTGGTGGCAACAGGGACAATCAAGTGTTGACCAGGGATGGCCACTATCCCACCCTGCCCTGCCACCAGTGGCAGGGAAGAAACACATACCTATTAACATGCATTTTTGGGTAGATATATAGTTTAAAATAAAGGAGTGCTAAGTGCAGTCATTCCTGGGTCTGCAAGGGGGGATTGGTTTCAGGACCCTCCATAGACATGGAAGACCAGTATATCCAATTGGGCTCAGATGGAAAAATATCCTTATTTTAGCTTCACAGGGAAACCAATTTTGGTGCTTGACAGAACCTATCAGCTGCTGCAGGTGTCATCTTTACTTTGTTTGTGTATGTTACTTCAGTAGTCCATCACTTCTCTCGCTCTGGAACTGTATAGATGGCGGAGTAGAAGGACATGCGCTCGTCTTTTCCTGTGAGAATACTGGATTTGCAACTAGCTGCTGAACAACCATCAACAGGAGGACACTGGAACCCACACACAAAAAAAGATATCCCACAACCAAGGACAAAGGAGAAGCTGCAACAAGATGGTAGGAGGAATGCAATCATGATAAAATCAAATCCCATAGCCCCTGGGTGAGCAATCCACAAACTGGAGAACAATACCAAAGAAGTTCTCACACTTTTGTGAAGGTTCTAGGCCTCATATTAGGCTCCCCAGACTGGGGATCCAGGAAAGGAATTGGGAATCCCCAGGGAATCTGACTTTGAAAGACAGCAGGATTTGATTACAAAATTTCCACAGGATGGGGAAACAGAAACTCTTGGAGGTCACAACAAAATGTCCACGCCAGGACCCAGGGGAAAGGACCAGTGACCCCACAAGAGACTGAGCCAGACCTGCCTGTGAGTGTTTGAGGGTCTCCTGCAGAGACATGAGTTGACGTGGCCTGCCATAGGGACAAGAGCACTGTAGCAACAGTTCTAGGAGGTGTGTGTAGGCATAAGTCCTTTGGAAGTCACCTTTAGCCTGTAGACTCCAGGACTCAACCCAGTGACTAACAGGAGGGAGCAGAGCCACATCCATCAGCAGACAATTGGATTAAAGATTTAATGAGCATGGCCCTGCCCACCAGAATGAATTTAAATAATATAATCATCATATCTGTACCTCCTCTGTGGCTCAGACTGTAAAGAATCTGCCTGAGATGCAGAAGAAGCAGGTTCTATACCTGGGTGGGGAAGATCACCTGGAGGAGGGCATGGCAACCCAAACCAGTATTCTTACCTGAAGAATCCCACGGACAGAGGAATCTGGCAGGCTACAGTCCATTGACTGATAAAGAGTTAGACATGGCTGAAGCAATTGAGAACACAGGCAATCATTACCCAGGCAACCCTTATATCTACTACTGTGGGCAAGAATCCCTTGGAAGAAATGGAATAGCCCTCATAGTCAACAAAAGAGTCTGAAATGCAGTACTTGGGTACAGTGTCAGAAATGACAGAATGATCTCCATCTGTTACCAAGGCAAAACATTCAACATCACAGTAGTCCAAGTCTATGCCCCAACCACGAATGTCAAAGAAGCTGAAGCCGAATTGTTCTGTGATGACCTACAAGACTATTTAGAAGTAACACACACACACACACACACACACACACACACACACAAAACAATGCTCTTTTCATCATTGGGCTGGAATACAGAAGTAGGAAGTCAAGAGATATTTGGAGTAATAGGTAAGTTTAGCCTTGCAGTACAAAATTAAGCAAGGCACAGACTAATAGAGTTTTGCCAAGTGAACACAATGGTCATAGCAAACACCCTCTTCCACCGATACAAGAGATGATTCTACACACGGTATCACATGAGGATCAATACTGAAATCAGACTGATTATATTCCTTGCAGCCACAGACGGAGAAGCTCTATAGAGTAAGCAAAAACAAGACCTGAAGCAGACTATGGCTCCAATCATGAGCTCCTTATTGCAAAATTCAAGCTTAAATTGAAGAAAGCAGGGAAAACCCCTAGACCATTCAGGTCTGACCTAAATCAAGCATGGCAACCCACTCCAGTATTTTTGCCTGGAGAATTCCATGGACAGAGCAGCCTGGAAGGCTACAGTCCATTGGGTTGCAAAGAGTCAGATATGACTTAGCAGCCAACACCTACACTAACACTTAAGATTATATGGTGGAGGTGACAGATAGAGTCAAGGGGTTAGATCAGACAGAATGCTTGAAGAACGATGGAAGGAGGTTTGTAACACTGTATGGGAGGCAATGACCAAAACCATCCCAAAGAAATAGAAATACAAAAAGGCAAAATGGTTGTCTGAGGAGGCCTTACCAATAGCTGAGGAGAAAAGAGAAGCAAAGGCAAAGGAGAAAGGGAAAGTTATACCCAACTGAATGCAGAGTTCCAATCAATAGCAAGGAGAGATAAGAAAGTCTTCTTAAGAGAACAATGCAAAGAAATAGTAGAAAACAATAGAATGGGAAAGATTAGTGATCTCTTCAAGAAAATTGGTGATACAAAGGGAATATTTCATGCAATGATGGCACAGTAAAGGACAGAAACAGCAAGGACCTAACAGAAGAAGAAGAGATTAAGAAGAGCTGGCAAGAATACAAAGAAGAAACATACAAGGTCTTAATAACCCAGATAACCATGATGTTGTTCTCACTCACCTAGAGCCAGACCTCCTGGAGTGTGAAGTAAAGTGGGCCTTAGAAAGCATTACTACAAACAAAGGTAGTGGTGGTGATGGAATTCCAGCTGAGCTATTTCAAATCCTAAATGTTGATGCTGTTAAAAGACTACTCTCAATATTCCAGCAAATATTGGAAATATTAGCCACTGCTGGAAAACTCAGCAGTGGCCACAGAACTGGAAAAGATCAGTTTTCAGTCCAATCTCAAAGAAAGGCAATGCCAAAGAATGCTCAAACTATTCTACAAGTGCACTCATTTCACATGCTATCAAAGTAATACACAAAATTCTTCAAGCTAGGCTTCAACAGAATGTCAGTTGAGAACTTCCAGATATATAAGCTGCATTTAGAAATGGCAGAAGAACCAGAAATCAAATCGCCGACATCCTTTGAATCATGTGGAAAGCAAGGGAATTCCAGAAAAACATTTACCTCTGCTTCATTGCCTTCACTAAAGTTTTTGACGGTGTGGATCACAACAAACTATGGAAAATTCTTAAAAATGTGAGAATACCAGACCATCTTACCTGCCTCCTGAGAAACCAGGTCAAGAAGCAAGTTAGAAGCAATCATGGAAAGCTGGACTGGTTCAAAACTGGGAAAGGAGTGCCTCAAGATTGTATGTGGTCACCCTGCTTATTTAACTTACATGCAGAGTACATCATGTGAAATGCAGGGCTGTATGACTACAAATTGGAATCAAGACTGTGGGGTGAAATATCAAAAACCTCAGATATGCAAATGCATATCTCTAATGTCAGAAAAAGAAGAGGAACTAAGACCCCTTGATGAAGGTTAAAGAAGAGAGTGGAAAAAACTTGCTTAAAACTCAATATTTTAAAAACTAAGGTAGAGCACGGCATCTGGTCCCATCATTTCATGGCAAATAGATGGGGTAAAAGGGGAAACAGTGCAGATTTTATTTTCTTGGGCTCCAAAATCAATGTGGACAGTGTCTGCAGCCACGGATTAAAAGACATCTGCTCTTTGGAAGAAAAGCTGTGACAAACCTGAAAGTGAAAGTGAAAGCTACTCAGTCGTGTCCAACTGTGCAATCCCAAGGACTATACAGTCCATGGAATTCTCTAGGCCAGAATACTGGAGTGGGTAGTGTTTCCCTTCTCCAGGGGATCTTCCCAACCCAGGGATCAAATCCAGGTCTCCAGCATTGCAGACAGATTCTTTACCAGCTGATCCACAGGGGAAGCCCATGACAAACCTAGACAGCATATTAAGAAGCAGAGACATCACTTGGCTGACAAAAATCCATGAAGTCAAAGCTATGGTTTTTCCATTAGTTATACACTGATGTGATAGTTGGACCATAAAGAAGGCTGAGAGCCAAAAAATTGATGCTTTCTAACTGTGGTCCTGGAGAAGATCTTGAGAGTCTCTTGGACAGCAAGGAGATCAAACCAGTCAGTTCTAAAGGAAATAAACCCTGTATATTCACTGGAAAGACTGATGGTGAAGCTGAAACTCCAATTGTTTGGCTATGTGAAAGAGGAGAGTGAAAAAGTTGCCTTAAAGCTCAACATTCAGAAAACTAAGATCATGGCATCTGGTCCCATCACTTCATGGCAAATAGATGGGGAAACAGTGGAAACAGTGACAGACTTTATTTTTTGGAGCTCCAAAATCACTGCAGATGGTAACTGCAGCCATGAAATTAAAAGACACTTACTCCTTGAAAGGAAAGTTATGACCAACCTAGATAGCATATTAAAAAGCAGAGACATTACTTTGTTTCAACAAAGGTCCATGTAGTCAAGGCTATGGTTTTTCCAGTAGTCATGTATAGATGTGAGAGTTGGACTATGAAGAAAGCTGAGCACCGAAGAATTGATACTTTTGAACTATGGTGTTGGAGAAGACTTTTGAGAGTCCCTTGGACTGCAAAGAGATCCGACCAGTCCATCCTAAAGGAGATCAGTCCTGAATGTTCATTGGAAGGACTGATGTTGAAGCTGAAACTCCAATACTTTGGCCACCTGAGGTGAAGAGCTGACTCATTTGAACAGACCCTGATGCTGGGAAAGATTGAGGGCAGGAGGAGAAGGGGACGACAGAGGATGAGACGGCTGAATGGCATCACCAACTCAATGGACACCAACTCAATGGACATGGGTTTGGGTAGACTCCAGGAGTTGGTGATGGACAGGGAGGCCTAGCGTGCTGCAATCCATGGGGTCACAAAGAGTTGGACACGACTGAGTGACTGAACTGAACTGAACCTGATGCGAACAGCCAATTCGTTGGGAAAGACCCTGGTGCTGGGAAAGATTGAGGGCAGAAGGAGGACGGGGGTCACAGAGGATGAGATGGCAGAGGGATGACACAGTTCGGTGGCATCACCTAAACTGTGTCATCCCTCACTCAATGAACATGAGTTTGTGCAAACTCCGGGAGACAGTTAAGGACAGGGAAGCCTGGCATGCTTCAGTTGATGGGGGTCTCAAAGAGTTTGACGTTAATTAGCAATGAACAACAGCATGATTATGGAAGCTACAAACTCCTGAGATACACAGTCCAAAAGATGAGAAGCAGAACAGCCTGCTTTTTCTTCAAGAATTTTTTTCTCCCACCTTTTTCTTACTGATAAACTATAAGGACTTTCCCCTGTAAGTTGTCCATTGCTCTCTAGTTGCTTTTACATTCTGCTATTTATTGTGATTTTACCTATTTGACTATAATATACCTAGATTTCTAAAAATATAACTTGCTTTTATTTACTATTCTCTTTGTTGATGCCTTTCATCCACGTTGGAAATCTCTCTGCCACTATATTAACAAATATCTTATATGTCCAATTTTGTTTTCTGTTCACCTGAGACTTTAATTATGCTAAATCACTTCAGAGTCTTCAAAAGAATGTTGATGCTTTGTTCTTTTTAAAACTAATTTCTCTTTTTGTGCTTCAACTTTATCATTTTCTACTGACCTGTAGTCTTCTAATGAGCCCATTAGTTTTACTACTGTGCTATTATATCAAATAATTAGAGTATTTTTCTTAGTCTACATGCCTTCTAGAATGCTCTCTATTTTAATCCACATTGCTTATGTATTCCACTAGATTTCTTAACATTTTGTCATAGGTATTTTAAAGGTCTTTATTGTTGTTTAGTCACTAAGTCATTTCTGACTCTTTTGCAACTCCATGGGCTATAGCCCATCAGCTCTTCTGTCCATGGAATTTCCCAGTCTATGACCGATAATTCCAGTATCTGAAATCTCTTAGTGTTTACTTGTACTGAATATTTCCTTTATCAAAGGTTTCACAATTTCTTGATTTCCCATGGGTTTTTGTATTGTGCCATGCATTTCTATAAAAGTCCAAGAGAGTCTGAAGTGAGTTATATTTACCTACAGAAATGGGTACACTCATTGCTATCACTTCCTTAGTAGAAAGTCAACAGTCCCTGGAGAGTTTCGCTCAAGTTTTCTTCCGTGCCTGATACCACGGTACAACCTTCAGGATTCTATGCAATCTGGTAGAAAATAGTTTAAAAGGTAATACAATTTTGCTATGTCTGGGGATCTTTGACCCTAATCTGTCACGTCAGCCAACACATGAAATAAAAGCTTTTTTTTGAAAATTAGGCTGACTTTTCTTACCCCAAGCTATTGCAAATACCTTATCTTCTCTCTGTTCCAGTCACAGATGAGAACATCCATGGCTTTTTCCTCTCTTCATTCCCTGCAATTTAGTTCATTTATATTTCTTTGTATCTTCTATGATTGGTAGAAAATAATAGCTCTAAATATGTGGTTGATCTGACTTGCTTTCTTATAGGGACAAGAGCAACATTCTTTTACAACTTTTCAGTTTAAACCAGATGTACATACATTTCATTTTAAGTTTCAAATCTTGTTTCTAAACCTCTATTTTGAAAAGTCCTATTGTATTATGTGTAAAATATTCCTAGTTACTTTTTATTGTTTTGTTGTTCATTCATTGTGCTATTCTCTTGACTCTAACATGTTGAAATCTTGAGTCTAAATTGTGGATTGTTCCTACAGAGATAATTTAGTTTTGCTCTCCACTATGGGCTAAAGGGCACTATTTATCCCTTTAAATATTTTTGGCTAAATTTCAGAATTTTCAAGTTTCATTTCCTACCTTACAATTGGCACAATGCTTAGACTTTTAATTCTTGCTTGAACATTGGTATTTCTACCTGGGACAACCCAAGTTTTCTCTTTGTTTTTTATATCTCAGATGTTAATTTTAAACTAGCAATTTTCTACTTATTACGCTCTTTTCCTTTTTTGTCTCTTGGAAAATTCCTCTAACCATCTGAACATTCATAAATTCAACTTTAAATAAATTTTGTGACAATTTCCTCAGAAGCTTGTTGTTTTACAGTATCCTATAATGAAACATTATGTTCACCATTGATTCCAAGGAATTTATCACTGAGTGCTTTGATATACATAATACACATTCAGCAAGTGTGGAATGAATTCAAGAGTTAGCATGAATATTAAGTCAAGTGACATATCAGTCTAAGGGGAAAGATTATGCATGACTAGATCTATTATAATCTCTTACACATAAATGTCATTAGATAAATTAGACAGATTTCAATAAAACTTCATCTTTAGGTATATTTTGTTTGATAAATATAATGGGCAAGTGGAAAGTAAATATCGAACAGGCAGTTTGAATAAGTAGGGTGGAACTTGATAGACAAACCATTATGGATAATAAAGATTCCTGGATCAATTAATGTATTATCAAACCTGTGAGAAGGGTTGCCCTGTCCAAGGAAATAGAATAGCAATTTAAGGTCCATGTGTGCTAAATTGCTTCAGTCATGTCTCACTCTTTGAAACCCTATGGACAATAGCCCGCCAGGCTCCTCTGTCCATGGGATTCTCCAGACAAGAATACTGGAATGGGTTGCCCTGCCTTTATTCAGGGGGATCTCCCTGCCACAGGGATTGAACTGGCGACTCTTGTCTCCTGCATGGGCAGGAGGGTTTTTTGCCACTAGTGCAGCCTGGGAAACCCATTCAGGTCCATGCTGCTGCTGCTGTCACGGCAGTCATGTCCAACTCTGTGCGACCCCACAGACGGCAGCCCACCAGGCTCCTCCGTCCATGCCCATGGGATTTTCCAGGCAAGAGTACTGGAATGGGTTGCCACTGCCTTCTCCATTTCAGGTCCATAATAGATGTTAAATACTGAGACCAAAATAGAGAAGTGCCAGGAGAGTCAGCGTAGCATGGTCTCATCGAAGACCAACTAAAAGGATTACTTTTAGCTGCCATCCTTGTCGGAGAAGGCAATGGCACCCCACTGCAGTACTCTTGCCTGGAAAATCCCATGGATGGAGGAGCCTGGTGGGCTGCAGTCCACAGGGTCGCTAACAGTTGGACACCACTGAGCAACTTCACTTTCACTTTTCCCTTTCATGCACTGGAGAAGGAAATGGCAACCCATTCCAGTGTTCTTGCCTGGAGAATCCCAGGGACGGGGGAGCCTGGTGGGCTGCCGTCTATGGGGTCGCACAGAGTCGGACACGACTGAAGTGACTTAGCAGCAGCAGCAGCAGCAGCAACCATTCTTGTAACTTTGAAATGTAACTCACTCACTTGAGGTGCTCTTCCATTTACATGTTCAACTGTTCTCTTAAGTTAGTTCATTATCTTTAACAACATACTTAAAAATAATGATTTTAGCCTTTTCTCAAATCATAGCAAACTGCAGAATTGATGGAACTTTAAAATTATGAAGGACCAAGTTCATCCTCAGTTTGAAATAGCTAAAGTATAATGTATGGAAATGTAGACTGCTGATCCACAATACCGTTCTTACATTGTTGAACTTAGTTTTAAAAATTATATTCTACATGGGAAGAGTTTTTAACATTTTGAACAAAAGTCTAGCTTTCTGAATATATCCATGTGTAAAACTTCAGAACTGGGAAGATTTGCACCATAGGCACACCAATAGCAAATATAATAATCCCCTTTGCAAAACAGTGGCTCTTTAGTACTCAGAGTGAAACTGGCTTTATTTCTGGAGGCTTAAAAGGAATCTTACAAGAGTATTCATCCCCACTAACAGTGTACATCCCACCCCACTCATTAGGACTGTCTCCGTGAATAACCTGAGATGAAAACATAGGCTGCATCTTGTCTTTATTATTTTCTTTTTTATCTGTATCTCACCTCTGAAATGCTACAGAAGCTTTCACATCTTCCCTAATACCTATCAGGGACCTGCCACAGGGATTAGAATTTGAAAGAGTGAGGAGGCAGCCCCTGTAGATATGAATAACCAACAAAAGGCTTTTCTCTTTCTAGAATTCAACAAGAGCTGACCCATTTGAGGTTTTCAGCTCTAGTATACTGGCTCCCAAACTAATAGTACAAGTCAGTAGATCAGTCTTCATGCAGGTACAATAGAGAGTTTGGTCCTTCATAAAAGGTGATTGGCCACCCTAGATATCAGCCAGCAATATGAACTCAGGGATTGACATGGTAAATGGACGTCTCATCTAAAATAAAATCAAGCAGTTCATTAATTTATGCCCTTTTAAACCCATAAATGTTTTGTAACTCATAGATTTTAGGGAAGTTTTAAAAGTCTGGTCTAAAATGCCACAGGCACATTAGCAGAAACATTGAAAGCTGTTAGAAGCTTCCAGCAGATTGTATTATTTATTATGTACAGGCTCTAGAGGCTAAGAGCAGCTGAAAGGATGGCCGTGCCAACAACTGAAAATGAAGATTCTCTAAATAAAGGGCTAGTTGCCATTTAGCCTGATGTGCAAAGAACTGAAAATATAGTGGGACTCCTGTGAAAACAAAAATGGATCCTACTATCCTTGTGTAACTGAAAGTGGAAATGTTTGTATGTTATTTCATCAAAGTGTATAATTAAAAATAGATGCTTTTCTGTCCTCATGGATGAAAAAAAAAGCTATGATGAACGAATAAGGCATTGAATAAATATGAAAGCACATTTTAGATTACAAAGCTTTCTGCAAAAATGTATGTTTGGATTATCATTATTAATAAGCTCATATAAAATCAATGACAATCATATTTATTCAGTGTAGATGGATTCCATAAATTCTTAGCAAGCTTCTAGACTTATTGATTTTCAAACATGAAAAATGGTTTTTAGTCTGTCTAAGTCCTCACTTCCCTCTTAGGCATGCAGCAGTGTACAGCGCTGGTCTTGTGGCACAAAGAAGTATTGAAGACGTAGAGAAAATATGGCTCCCAATCAGCTCAACACATTCTGTCTAGGCACATATGCAAAACTGGGGGAAATATGAGTTGTTGTCCTCCACTGATGCTTTGTAAGATTACATTTGGGGAACCAAGGGGAAAGAAACAATTAAAATAACTAAAACATTTATTGTCCACCTCTTCTTGAAGCCTCAGGAGGATGGCTCTAATACACATGTTCTTAGGGAACTCCTATTTTTCAGTGTGACTCTGACAACACCAGTGTCTAGATTTATGACTTGGGGTATAGATAAGACCCATATGCTTGAATCCCCCACATGTTGAGATTAACAGAAAGTCTAATCTAGCTCCATTCAATTTAAGAATGTTTATGGTCTTAAAATTGTGGGTGCAGTTGGGTGTGTGTTGGAGGGAGGATGCCTGGGGAGGCACCTGGGCAGGAAAACAGTGAAGGGGAGTGGGATGATTGGAACATGCAATCCTACTTCTTCCAGAATATCTGTGAGAGTAGACCTCACATGAATGCCATCTGAGCTTGCAGAACGCCACACTTACTGCCTTCTGAGATAGCCAATGTGGCAGCTGTTGCAAAGCAAGTCTGGAGGGATCACTTTCTCACTGCTCATCCCCAGTTCACAGGAGATACCTCTAAGGAGAACTATCATATCACTCAATATAACGTAAAGTCAAGGGAGTTCTATGGCCATATGGATCTGGGTTCTGTTAGTGGCTTTGATTCCCTCTGCAGTCCTGTCATATTGAAGAACAGGGGGTTTTCCAGAAAGATATTAACTCTAAAGCTTCATTAACTTAACATAGGTTTCTGGACTTTGGTATGCTTGTAGTTTTGTCATTTTTTAAAATTGTAATTTTTTTTGTCATTCTCATGAAATGTAAACATTCGTATGTACTCTGTATTCCACTCCTTAAGGGGGATCATCAAAACTGGAGTAATATTGTCTTTAAAGAAAGAATTCTAAGGCAATCAAGACAAATTGCACTTTTCTGAAAGGATATGTCCGATAGTGTTCATAATCTCAGTCCCATATTCCTGGGCTTTGTCTCCCGCCTGAGGGGAGGGTGGGATGAATTAGATTACAATCGACACTCCCATGTGTAAATAGATAGCTAGTGCAAACCTATCATAAAGCACAGCAAGTTTAGCTTGGTGCTCTGTGATGACCTAGATTGATGGAGTGGGGTGGGGGGAGCAGGGAGGTCCAAGAGGGAGGAAATATACATAGAGCCGATTCACTTCATTGTACGGTAGGAACTAACACAACATTGTAAAGCAATTATATTCCAATAAATAAAATGCGCTGCAGACTCCTGCCTCAGCCATAAATTTTGTTCAAGGAGTGGAAATTAATACTTTCTGATGGCTCAGGAATAAGAACTCCATGCCAAACGGACTAAGGCCATATTCAGATTCACTCACACAACCACTACTAGGGCATTTGATCAAATTTCACCTATCTTTGTAAATCTAGGGTTATTGATTTTTTTTCTTTAGTTTTAAGCTTTTTGCTGTATCCTGAGGTTTCCTGCTGTATCCTGTTTCCTGAGGATCCCTCCAGAGATGAAAATGTACATTTCAAAGTACAGACTGAATGTCTGCAGAAACCATACCTCTGCCCCAGAGAAATGGTTTCCCTGAAAAATCAATTACATGAATGTATCATTGCTCCAAGTATAGGCAAGGGAGTAAATCTGGAAACTATTACTTAACTGTCAGAAGCACAGTGTTTCCTAAAGGAATACAGTCCAAATTTCTCAGATTAAGCCAGATCAGCAGAAAGAGATAGGTCCGGACCATTTATTGGTCCCTGGTGGAATCTCCTTTGTAATTGGGCTTTGAGGTGTCAGGAACAAGATATGGATAACTGCCAACAGTAAGACTGTTGTCCGGGGAGTCATTTATTGATTAAAATTGGATGCTCTTCCTGAGGATACTGGGAAATAATTCTTCCTCTTCTTATTATGAGCACTAGTATTACCCCTTAAAACTATTAATTTCTACTCTATTAGTTGGTAAAAACCATGAAAGAACATTTTAATCTCTTTGTGGTGACTTCTACTTGGAAACAAATTAATGACTCCCCCTGGCAGGTAATACTTGGTATTTCATAGCATGTATTTGTGTATTGATTTTACTCCTATTTCCGTTTTTTCCCTTTGCCTCTCCTTTCTTTACTTTTAAAAATGTTATTTTTTGTCTTATAAGCTAGAATAAAGACTTTTTTAGAAGAAAAATGTAGACATAAACATATACACTTATGTTCTAAAATAAACAGGTAAAAGTATAACATGAAGAAAGCCATACAAAGTCCCAAGGAAGATAAAATAAGACAATGATCTATTGTCCATGGAGAACATGGTCAAATATAGACGCAAATTAAAAATAAAATTTATTTAATATTAAAAAAAATTTGTGCCTGGTATTACATATTTGTTATAAGTAGTAGTCCTTTGACCCTAATAAAGAATATAATAGTGGCATAATATGAACAGGAAAATAAGATATACACACATTAAAACTACATCACCAAATATCAGATGAAAGCCATAAGGTTACTAAGCTAAGTTACTCTGGAAGGGTAAATTAATGTAGTAGATTTTTCAAAAGAAATGAAAAGACTGTGTCTGATTTCCTCTTTATTTTAATAACTGTTCATAATATTTATTGGTCATATATAATATACCAAGTATTTTGGAGGTCATACTGGGACAATGAGAAACAGAATACACACAATCCATGACCTCATGGAGTCTGAAACAGAGAGAGAGGCAGGCACAAAACATGAGGCAAAACAACCAAAAAATCACACAAATCCATTTTTATGTTATAGCAGGCAAGGAGTAGCTTCTAGGTGTCAGTTACTAAGTATAGATTCTGGGGACAGAGTAATGAACAAGATAGACAATATCCTACCCTCACAGGACTTACATTTTAATGGGATAGGATGAACATACATGCTGAGCCCAGCCCAACCACGAACCCACCTGCCACAGAAGAATAAGGAAAAAGAAGACTCAGAAATAAAGTGGGGGTCAGGGGGCTGATGCCATTTGCTGGCAAAAGCCCAGATCCTGATCCTAGCATGCCTTTTATTGTTAACATCTACCTCCTTGTACAGGCTCTAGAGATATCTGTTCTTTACAATCTCAGATCTGGGATAAAGATATACAATGCAGAGTCCTCAATGTCAAACCTTCAGGCCTTTCATGACTTTGTTTAGCCCTTCAGCTAGTGACACCCTTTCTCAGCAATTCCCTCAAGGCTCCGGTTATGGGAACAGTCACTAATGGTTTTCCAGCAGTCACACTAGTACTTCAACATCTTGTTTTCAAGATGTCTTTCCATGATATACTTTTTACTCCTCCCAGCCCTGCACCTGGGGGTGCTGAGAAAGTCATTCTTATTTTTCAAAGAAGGCCTGTTAATTACAGTACAGGTCTGTGCATAATATATTCCATATAATCCATATATGTGTTAGGGAATAAATAAGCACAATAAATGAAAAGGCATCAAAATTAGAGGATAGAGAAGGTAGTGAAGAAAGTTCTATTTTAGATATGGTAATGAAAGATAATATATATTTCCCCTACTACTTCAGAAATTTCATGAGCTTAACCTGTCTATTGATTTCCTTTAGCACATTGTGTCACGAGTGAGTTTGTTCTAGTGCTGAACTGAGGCATGAAGAGAGACAGAAATGGACTGAGGTTGCTCAGATTTTCGTTTAAATTTTAAAGAAGCATATTTTGGTTTATATTCATAAAAATGGCATTTACAGATATCTAGACAGAGATAATTATAAATACCGTAAGGATGCAGACCAAAATGCTGATAGAGATTATTCTTATAAAACTTTGAACCTAATATAGTTGTAAATACTTAGTCCAGCACATAGAAGGTACTCAACAAAATTTATTGAATAAGTAAATTAAGAACTAAGAATTGACACTTCCACAATACAGCAGTTTTTAAATGGTTTTCAATGGACCTCAGCTGTATAGAATTGGAATATTCATAATCTTCCCCTTTGCCACTATCATTGACCTAAGAACTCTCTTTTAGTCACTTTTATCATTTGCCTAGCAAGCTATAGGTAACAAAATCACATGTACTAGAATAGCTTTTTGAGAAACACATTATTTCTATTAGAAGATGTAACAAGAGACCATAATGCACTAAGTAACTGAATAAAACTGCTCAGCTAGGAAATAACACCTCCTGGTCTATTTCTAATGCCTGTGTTCCTTCTACTACATTACGATGCCTTTCATAGTCCATTCTCAGGTTTGCGAGAGATCTTGGTAGGTGGCTGATGTGTACTGAATATTGTGGTCAATGCAGTTTCCATCCATCTGTTGCCAGCAGAGATAATAAAACCAGAAAGTAAAAAAGGGAAACAAGTTGAAGAAAACAAATATGAATCGTGCTTGAAGATATATAGGGGAGAAAGCATAAAAAGTTGGAAAGGAAAAAGATAGAAGCATTGGAGAAAATAGACAAATGGAAGATGTGGACTCCTAACAGAAACAACTGGATCAGATGAGTGAGGCTCTCGTGAGAAACAGCACCTGAAAGCCTAGAGCCGACAGTCCCCCAGCCCACTATGCAGATATGGCCTCTGGGAAAAAGTCAGAATTAATTTAAGATAAAGAGCTGGACAGCAGAGGAAAGCAAACACTGGGCACAAAGAAAGCTAACAATCTGCAGATTTTAAGATTTGTGAGTTTGACAAACATCTAAACTATTCAGGTATTCCAAGGTAACTTTAAAAGTAAGTGACACATGTACCCCAATGTTTATTGCAGCACTGTTTATAATAGCCAGGACATGGAAGCAACCTAGACGCGCATCAGCAGACGAATGGATAAAAATGCTATGGTACATGTACACCATGGAATATTACTCAGCCATTAAAAAGAATGCATTTGAATCAGTTCTAATGAGATGGATGAAACTGGAGCCCATTATACAGAGTGAAGTAAGCCAGAAAGATAAACACCAATACAGTATAATAATGCATATATATGGAATTTTAAAAGATGGTAATGATAACCCTATATGCAAGACAGAAAAAGAGACATAGATGTACAGAACAGACTTTTGGACTCTGTGGGAAAAGGCGAGGGTGGGATGATCTGAGAGAACAGCATTGAAACATGTACATTATCAAGTGTGAAACAGATCTCCAGCCCAGGTTGGATGCATGAGACAAGTGCTCAGGGCTGGTGTACTGGGAAGACCCAGAGGGATGGGATAGGGAGGGAGGTGGGAGGGGGGATCAGGATGGGGAACACATGTAAATCCATGGCTGATTCATGTCAATGTATGGCAAAAACCACTACAATATTGTAAAGTAATTAGCCTCCAACTAATAAAAATAAATGAAAAAATAAATAAATAAAAGTAAGTGAATGCTACCGAGCTGACATTTCTGTGCAAAATGAAATGAAATCAATAAATTCAAGAAATAGCTCTAAGGATCAAAAATTTTGAAAGAATCTTGGACCCATGAACATAGGTGGCCTGCAGAAAAGCATGCAAAACGAAAACTGATCTGTTTATGTGGAGGAAAATTATAGTTGTTTATGTACCTAAACGAAAGTTATTATCAAATAAATCCAAAATTTCCTTTCTGCTATCCATATTGATTCCATATGCTAATGTTGGAGTTTTATCTCCACTTCAAATTCATTGCAGAAACTTTTTATATGGTACATAAGACTTAAGAGAACCTTTTTTCAAACCTTTTACATGTAAAATCTCTTACATTTAATGCCTTCTGGGAGAGAAAGAATGAGATATTTTCATTAATGGGACAATCTCTTGATGTCAAGGGGCACAGACTCCCCTTGAATTATATATGAATACGAATTACTTGAGTATATTAATTACTCCATTCATATATTATTTAAACTATTCAAACTTCAATTTTCTCTATTATAAAATATAGACAATAAACTACATTTAATCCATAATGTTATTGTGGTGATCTCATGAAATAAGGTGTATAAGGTAATTACATAAATGTCTGGTTCACAAAACTTAGTCATGTCCATTTTTAATAAAAATTCACTTAATATTAAGCATTATAGCTCAGGTTCTGCAAAGTGGTGACAAAGATTCAATTCCTTACTCGGTCACTTACTAGCTGGTTGATCCTGAGCACTTTTTTAAGTCTCTGTGACTCAGTCCTCTCATCTGTAAAGTGGGGACAAAATTAGAGCCTATACTATAAGACTGCTGGACGAGTTATTATATGTAGAGCATTTAAACCAAAGCTTAGTACAAATTAAGTACCAAACGAGTGTAAACTCATTATTAGCATACTGTGAGAGACGATAATGTGACTGTAGACAGAAGCAGTGATTCTTTATTGTTGGTTATAGATGGCCCTCTGCTAAGTTGAACTTTAGGACTCCTTCAAGAAAAAGAAAGATAATAGAAATTATGTTTATAAGCACATTCACTCAAAAGTTTTCATGTAATTTAAGTATTCATGAACCCTTTGGAGCCCATTTGTATATTACAGGTTATGAAGTCCTATGTAATATTTTACATAAATCTTATATAATATTTTACATAATATTTTACATAAAATCCTATATAATATAAACTCATATTTTATGAGTGATAGAATAAAAAGACCAAATGCAGGCTTTACTTATACTACATATTACAGTATATTTTGGATATTTCATTTTGCTTATTAAATAAGCAAAATTTGGGCTCAAAATATAAATAATTATAAGATAATCTGGAAAGGTTTATAATCGATATTATTCACAAAAAAATATCTTTCAAAAGTTCTCAGTTGCTATGTTCCTTGGCCATAGTTTTACTGAGAAAAAAATCAAAACAGCTCCACATGACAAAATAATACACAAACTCTATTTCTCAAAACATCCAATACCTGCTAAAGAAAGCAACATGAATATTGGGACTTTGCCAGCATTAAATTATTTATAATGGTGTACTAATCTCTATAAGCATCCCCCAATATTTAGGTACTAGAATTTTAACATCAATATTACATTGAAGAACATTTTTCATCTCCTCTCCAGAGAAATAAGAATTAAATTTATTTTCAATATTGTTATCATGTGAACAAGTAATAGCATTTATTCTATTATTGGAAACCTCAATACATTATGATTTGGTTATAGTTCAAAACACACACTATAATTTGCACCTTGAATTGAACTGTGTGTTTTGAAAACAGTATGAGTTCTGGGGAAGATGGTGAATTTTTCAGTGAGTTTTTAATGTTGACACTTCCTTATATAACTTACACAGTAAATAGGAAAACCAGTTTTCTTTTGATAAGTGAGAAACCAAAATATTCTCTCTGCGAGAACCTCATAGCACCTGACAATGAGAATGATCTGCGGCATCAGGAAGAATGCTGACTGTGGATCTACTGAAGTTCACATCATTGACTCACTGGACTTGAATTTAATTTTCTAATTAAAACTAAACTGTCAGGGCAGTTGAAATGGTTCTAGACTCATGAAGCAAGTGATGTTTGTTTTCTCTAGTCATCCATCCCTCACTTCTGTTTCCCTCATTCTCCACATGGAAGCCCTTCTGTATTACAGATGCAATTTAATCCCCTGATCACAGCAGCACTGCTCCCAGTCACGCCTTGGCTAGGTACACCTCTCAGCCCTAAATGATTCCTTCCTTGGCAAAAAACTCAACTTCCTTCAGTACTGTTAATCTAATACTCATTGTGACTATTAATAATGATAGCATTACTATGTAACACTCTCAGATGCTTAACAAACAGGAAATCATTTTGTTTATAAAATAAAGTAAAATAATAGTAGAGAACCCTGCAAAGTTATTATAAATTAGTTGCTATAATTACAATACTTAGAACAGAGGGGAGATTTTCAGTAAATGTTCAGTTCAGTTCAGTCGCTCAGTCATGTCCATGAATCGCAGCATGCCAGGCCTCCCTGTCCATCACAAACTCCTGGAGTTGACTCAAATTCATGCCCATCGAGGCAGTGATGCCATCCAGCCATCTCATCCTCTGTCGTCCCCTTCTCCTCCTGTTCCCAGCCCCTCCCAGCATCAGGGTCTTCTCCAATGAGTCAACTCTTCGCATGAGGGGGCCAAAGTATTGGAGTTTCAGCTTCAACATCAGTCCTTCCAATGAACACCCAGGACTCATCTCCTTCAGGGTGGACTGGTTAGATCTCCTTGCAGTCCAAGGGACTCTCAAGAGGCTTCTCCAACACCACAGTTCAAAAGCATCAATTCTTCAGCATTTAGCTTTCTTTATAGTCCAACTCTCATATCCATACATGACCATTGGAAAAACCATAGCCTTGACTAGATGGACCTTTGTTGGCAAAGCAAAGTCTCTGCTTTTAAATATGCTGTCTAGCTTGGTCATAACTTTCCTTCCAAGGAGTAAGCGTCTTTTAATTTCATGGCTGCAACCACCATCTGCAGAGATTTTGGAGCCCCCCAAAATAAAGTCTGACACTGTTTCCACTGTTTCCCCATCTATGTGCCATGAAGTGATGGAACCGGATGCCATGATCTTAGTTTTCTGAATGTTGACCTTTAAGCCAGCTTTTTCACTCTCCTCTTTCACTTTCATCAAGAGGCTCTTTAGTTTCTCTTCACTTTCTGCCATAAGGGTGGTGTCGTCTGCATATCTGAGGTTATTGCTATTTCTCTCGGCAAGCTACCCTTATTAATAATTTATATATATTATATATAGTGGATGCTGTGGAAGAAGGTCTCACTCCAATTAAAATATAACAGGTTATATCTCAAACTGATCATTGCTCTAAATATGTAATTTATCAATTTTGATTACATTCATACACATCATCCTGGATATATATGACCATAAGAACTTAAATAATCAAGTGCTAATAATCTAATATGAATTATCTTTTAGGAAAGAATATTGCAAAGAAAAAACATTTTGGTTGAAAATTCTTTTGGTTGAAAAAGAACTAGCATTTTAATAACTGGTGCAGTTGGAAAGTAAGATGGGCTGCTGGCAATAGGACCTGTCTGTAAAGACAGGCAAACAGAAGCTAGACAGCATACTGCAAAAGATATTTTATGGCGAAACAACACCCAGCATTAGATTATCTTTGGGTATTTCTAAACTTTTCCTCTGCTCTATTTCTGAAGTATACATCATGAATCAGGTCAATAAATACTTATTGGTGGTCTCCTATATGCCAGGCACTGTCAAGAAAATGAGAGTAAAATGATGAACCAAATGGACTGATTCCCTGTCTCATATGGTGCTAGGGTATAAATTCATTACTTAATTTGGTGTGTTTATAAATTCATTGAATTATCACAATATAATGCACTATAAACTACATTTAGAAGATGGCATTCCATTGGGGCAGTCTATAAGCTGGATGGCATTAGCCATATGAAGGTAAAATTGGATTGGAGACCGTCTTTAGATACAGAAATTGTACAAAGCTCTGGAATGAAAAAACAAAACAAAACAGTCATTTCCTAAGAACTGGAAGTGGGTGGAGGGATCTCTAGCAAAGCTAGAACTGAGACAGTTGGGGAGAAAAGAGACCGAAAGCAGACAGAGTGATCGATCAGAGAGAATTTTAGCTACATTTATCAACTTTCGATGTTGTTACAGAACTAGATCACTGAAGAACATCATGAGAGAATGTTGTAATAAGATGTGCATTTAGGAAATATTCTTTATATAAGAATATCTTGGAGATCTAAGGGCTTCCCAGGTGGCACTACTGGTAAAGAACACACCTGCCAATGCAGGAAACCCAAGACACATGAATTGGATCCTTGGGTTGGGAAGATCCCCTGGAAAAGGAAATGGCAACCCACTCCAGTATTCTTGCCTGGAGAATCCCATGGACAGAGAAGCCTGGCAGGCTATGGTCCATAGGGTCTCAAAGAGTCAGTCTTGACTGAAGTGACTCAGCATACATAAGTCTTATGGATTTAAAGAGAAATATTGATATTATTCAAAATATCAAATGTTAAAATATTAATATGGGTTTAAAGGAAAATGATACCAAGGGATCATCACATGCAAAGATGGGTACAATAAAGGACAGAAACGGTATGGACCTAACATACCGAAGCAGAAGATATTAAGAAGATGTGGTAAGAATACACAGAAGAACTATACAAAAAAGCTCTTCATGACTCAGATAACCACGATCACCTAGAGCCAGACATACTGGAGTGTGAAGTCAAGTGGGCCTTAGGAAGCATCACTAGAACAAAGCAAGTGGAAAGACTGAAGGTAGGAGGAGAACGGGACGAAAGAGGATGAGATGGTTGGGTAGCATCACCGACTCAATGAACATGAGTTTGAGCAATCTCCAGGAGATGGTGAAGGACGACAAGGCAAGCCTGGCGTGCTGTAGTTCATGGAGTCTCAAAGAATTGGACACAACTGAGTAACTGAACAACAACAAAATTAATATTATTAATGTACAGAAAACAATTATGATTCCTATCAATGCACAGTATGTCAAAAGTGGAAAATAGTTTTAAGTAAAAGATCACTCATCTAAAGGATTCAAGATATTCTAATTAGAGAATGCACTTTAGTTTTAGAATCAGTCTCTTAGCTAATAAAATATTCAAGTATTCCTATTAGACTAATGTATATGCACAGCAATCAAGAGTAATATCATAAACTAGGAGACAACAAAACATTTGGAGGGACTTAAAAGAAAGCAAAGTCAAAGAACAAACATGTACAGTTTTGATGGGAAATTAGCTCAAAAAGTAAAATGGTGATGGAGATGCCTCATGTAAGTCTCTAATGAATTTTTCTGATACTTCAATAAAAAAAGACCACACTCACTCTCCATAGAACCCCTATGTTCCTTCCTCCCTCCCAACACATGTACACACTCACACACAGACACCTTTTGATAAATTTATCCCAAGAAACTAAAGTCAAAGCCTGTAAGAGTCAGTATATAAGGTGATTTCTTGCATGATGATGACAAAGAAAAGCAACAGGATAACTAAAAAGCAGAGACATTACTAAAAAGCAGAGACATTGCTTTGCCAACAAAGGTCCATCTAGTCAAGGCTATGGTTTTTCCAATGGTCATGTATGGATGTGAGAGTTGGACTGTGAAGAAAGCTGAGCACCAAAGAATAGATGCTTTTGAACTACGGTGTTAGAGAAGACTCTTGAGAGTCCCTTGGACTGCAAGGAGATCCAAGCAGTCCATCCTAAAGGAGATCAGTCCTGGATGTTCATTGGAAGGACTGATGCTGAAGCTGAAATGCCAATACTTTGGCCACCTGATGCTGGCCAAAGATCTGACTCATTGGAAAAGACCCTGATGCTGGGAAAGACTGAAGGTGGGAGAAGGGGATGACAGAGGATGAGATGGTTGGATGGCATAACCAGCTTGATGGACTTGAGTTTGAGCAAGCTCCAGGAGTTGGTGATGGACAGAGAAGCCTGGTGTGCTGCTCTCCTTGGGGTCACAAAGAGTCAGACACAACTGAGTGACTGAACTGAGGATTTTTGCATTTATGTTCATCAGTGATATTGGCCTGGGGTTTTCTTTTTGTGTGTTGTTTTTGTCTGGTTTTGGCATCAGGGTGATGGTGGTCTCGTAAAATGAGTTTGGAAGTGTTCCTTCCTCTGCAATTTTTTTTCCCCCTGAGAGAATTTATTTATTTATTATAAGTTAATTTATTTAATTGGAAGCTAATTGCTTTACAATATTGTAGTGGTTTTTGCCATACATTCACATGAATCAGTCATGGGTGTGCATGTGTCCCCCATCCTGAAACCCCCTCCCATTTCCCTCCCCATCTCATCCCTCAGGGTCATCCCAGTGCATCGGCACTGAGCGCTCTGTCTCATGTGTCAAACCTGGTCTGGTGATCTATTTCACATATGATAATATACATGTTTCAATGCTATCCTCTCAAAGCATCCACCCTTGCCTTCTCCCCCAGAGTTCAAAAGTCTGTTCTTTACATCTGTGTCTCTTTTGCTGTCTTGCATATAGGGTCATCGTTACCATCTTTCTAAATTCCATATATATGCATTATTATATTGTATTGGTGTTTTTCTTTCTGACTTACTTCACTCTGTATAATAGGCTCCAGTTTCATCCACCTTATTAGTATTGATTCAAATGCATTCTCTTTAAAAGCTGAGTAATATTCCATTATGTATATGTACCACAGTTTTCTTATCTGTTTATCTGCCAATGGACATCTAGGTTGCTTCCATTTTTTAAAAGAGTTTTAGAAGGATAGATAGGCCTTAGCTCTTCTCTGAGTGCCTGATACAATTCTTCTGTGAAGCCAGATGGTACTGGATTTTTGTTTTTTGGAAGATTTTTGATCACAGCTTCAATTTCAGTGATTGTAACTGGGTTGTTCATAATTTCTATTTCTTCCTGGTTCAGTCTTGGAAAATTCAACTTTTCTAAGAATCTGTTCATTTCTTCCAGGTTATCCATTTTATTGCCATAGAGTTGTTCATAATAGTCTCTTATAATCCTTTGTATTTCTGCACCGTCTGTTGTAACCTCTCCTTTTCCATTTTTAGTTTGGTTGTTTTGATCCTTCTCTCTTTTTTCCTTGATGAGTCTGGCCAAATGTTTGTCAATTTTGTTTATCTTCTCAAAGAACCAACTTTTAGTTTTATAAATCTTTACTATTGTTTCTTTCATTTCTTTTTCATTTATTTCTACTCGGCTTTTTATGATTTCTTTCCTTCTACTAATTTTAGGGTGTTTTTGTTCTTCTTCTTCCAATTTCTTTTAGGTTAGGTTTTAAGTTTTAAAATTTAAACTTAGCTTAGTTTTTAAGTTAGGTTTTCTATTAGATACTTTTCTTGATTCTTGAGGTAGGATTCTGTTGCTATAAACCTCCTTCTTAGAACTGCTTTAGCTGCATCCCATAGGTTTTGAGTTGTGTTTTCACTGTCATTTGTTTCTAGAAATTTTTTGATTTATCTTTTGATTTCTTCAGTAACATGTTGGTTATTTAGTAATGTATTGTTTAATCTCCATGTGTCTGTGTTTCTCAGTTTTCTTCTTGTAATTGATATCTAGTCTCCTAGCGCTATGGTTGAGAAGATGATTGATACAATTTCAACTTTCTTAAATTTACTGAGGTTTGATTTGTCCCAAAATATACAAGCAGGCTCATACAACTCAATACCAGAAAAACAACCCAATCAAAAAGCGGGAAAAATACCTAAACAGACATTTCTCCAAAGACCTACAGATGGCTAACAAACACATGAAAAGATGCTCAACATCACTCATTATTAGAGAAATGCAAATCAAAACTACAATGAGATATCACCTCACATCAGTCAGAATGGCCATCATGAAAAAGTCTACAAACAATCAATGCTAGAGAGGGTGTGGAGAAAAGGAAATGCTCCTGCACTGTTGGTGGGAATGTAAATTGATATAGCCACTATGGAAGACAGTATGGAGATTCCTTAAAAAACTAGGAATAAAACCACCATGTAACTCATCAATCCCACTCCTAGGCATATACCCTGAACAAACCAAGATTGAAAAAGACACATGTATCCCACTGTTCATTGCAACACTATTTACAATAGCTAGAACATGGAAGTAACCTAGATGTCCAATAACAGATGAATGGATAAAGAAGTTGTGGTACATATACATGATAGAATATTATTTGGCCATAGAAAGGAACACATTTGAGTCAGTTCTAATGGAGTGGATGAATCTAGAACCTATTATACAGAGTGAAGTGAGTCAGAAAGAGAAAGATAAATACTGTATTCTAACACATATATACGGATCTAGAAAATGGTACTGAGAATTTATTTACAGGGCAGCAATGGAGAAACAGACATGGAGAATAGACTTTTGGACATGGGGAGAGGGGAGAAGAGGGTGAGATGTATGGAAAGAATAACATGGAAATTTACATTACCATATGTAAAATAGACAGCCAACGGTAATTTGCTCTATGGCTAAGAAACTCAAACAGGGGTGTATCAAACTAGAGGGGTGGGACGGGGAAGGAAACAGGAGGGAAGTTTAAAGGGGAGGGGATATATGTATACCTATGGCTGATTCAGGTTGAGGTTTGACAGAAAACAAGAAAATTCTGTAAATCTATTATATGTCAGTTAAAAAATTAAAATAAATAAAACATTCTGTTTTCAAGTTAGAAATGTATTAGAGATATAAGCTTTGTTCTAAGAAATGACCTAGCCTTTATCTCTTCTTGAAAGCTTAGTATGTTTTCCTCCAATTATATGCGGAGGGAAAACGTAACCAAGTTTCCAAAAATTGACTTTTGGTTTTGATCTAATTTTGGTTTCTATATCCAAAATGCTCAATAAATTTGAAATAAAATAATCTAACTATAATTCATAAATTTTCAATATTAGTTTCTTTTTGGGCTTCCCTGATAACTCAAGACACTTGAAACATTTGCTTCAATTAATCCAGTATTTCTACAATACATATTTCACAGATGGTTAAGCCACATCACTGAAGTGTTAAAAGATTTCTGAAAGGAGTCTATACTTGGCGAAAGCAGAATATAAAAATCCTGATTTGTGTATATACTAACCCCTAGATATCTAACTTTCTGAAAAATAGCCATACAACCCTAAAGGAATTTTCCTTTCTTCCACTTCTTTATGGAATAACTTAAGGTCTTTATTATTTTACACCTGGGAGAGAACTTGGGGAGTAGAGTTAATATCATATCTAGTGACCATAAAGTAAATGCAATAAAACAACTACTTTATAAATATTAAAATAATCTCTGTATATTGACAGCTGAAAATTTTATAGAAAAATGACAGTATCTTATTGATCATTTTGATTCTAATAGAAAGATAATTCTATTGGCTGCCCATAGCACTATCCAAATTTTTAAGATATGGTAGAGTGTTTGGTTTGTTGAACGCTGCTTAAAGACAAGTGCAAGAGATCAATTTCATAAACTTCTATACTGTGAAAAAGGATAGTATGTTCTACAGATATATCTGTTAAAAGTCATGTCAATCTCTTTGAAATTTGAGTATAGCATATCATTATAAACTGATTAGAACAAAAGTTGCTTAGAAAAATTTGAGTATTCTAACAGAAATCAAGTGAATGAAATAATGGGCAAATCAGTACAGGAAAATGCAAATGGCAAGTGAGAAAAAGACATTTTGAAACAGTAATGAGATTCATTCTGCCTACTAAGTTAATAAATATATAGAATATACTATTTTACAATAAAATATACATATTAGCAATAATAATGACCACCAGTGTTTCTGAATTTATGAATATATGTGACAATTCTTTTATTCTTAGTGGAACTATAAATTGGTATAATTAGTCAAGAGTAATTTTTCAAGATATTTCAAAAAATCTTAGAAATGTACCCAATTTTTACCTAGAATTCCTATCTAGAAATATATACTATATAAATAATACAGGTATACATCTGAAAAAATGAAATCAGAAAAAATGTTTATTGCATCTCCGTTTGCCATAGTAAAAATAGGAACCTAATTAAATGTCCAATAATTTCTTTATATAAAAGGGAAATACATGGAAACTCAGTAACTAGAAGTTACAGTTTCCACGTATTTCCCTTTTATATAAACATTTAAAATGATATTGTGGAATAATACTTAATTATATGATAAAATTCTCACAATGTAATTTATTTTTAAAAGCATATTTCAAACCAATATTTATTACATTCACAAAAAGAAAAATATGTATACCAGGATATTAACACAACTATCTCTATGGGAAAATTCATCAGACTTCTTATATCTTTTGGGCATTTATTTCCTTTGTTTTCTACAATGTTCTTTACTTTTTCAAAGTTCTTAGTAGGGCTTATTACTTTTTTTAACATTATTTTTCAGAATTGAAGTACATTCTTAAGAAACCCTGAATTCTGTTCTTTTTTCATATGTATTTTCTATTTTGTTCTTTTTCCAACTTCTTATTTTTGAATTATTATAGATTGATAAGATATTGGAAATAAATGCACGGGGTAGTTCTCTGAATCATTTTCCTAGGGTCTCCCAATATTAACATCTTTCAGAATTACAGTACAATATCTAAACCAGAAAGTTGTTATTGGTACAAGCCAAAGCAGCAGAGGTTATTTATTTTGCCAGCTATATATATATACTCATCTGTGTGTGTGTGTGTGTGCGCGCACCTCCATGCAATTTTATCACATGTGACTCTGCGTAACTACAACCACCACTGAGATACACGACTATACCATCACCAAAATTCTCCTTCATGTCATCCTTTTACAACCATGCAACTCCCCTGCCTCCATCACTTGGCAATTGTTAATCAATATCCATCTCTATTCTCATGTTATTTCACAAATGTTATACAAGTAGAATCATAGAGTAGATACTCTTTGGAGATTGGCATTTTTCACTCTCTTTCCTTGATGTTCATCCAAGTTGTTGGATGCATACTAGTTCAGACTCTTGTCCTGCTGAGTAGTATCCCACAGTAGGCACACACAACAGTTGGTTTAACCATTCACCACTGAAGGATGGGTACATATATTCCAGGTTAAGGCTATTACAAATAAAATTGCTTTGAAAATGTGTGTATAAGCTTCTGCCTGATGGTAAGTCTTCACTTCTCTGGGATAAATGTTTAAAAATTGCTAGATTTTATGCCAAACTATTTGCCCTAATGGTTATATGACTGAACATAACCACCAGCAAAGTATGACCAATAAAGTTTCTCCAACCTTGAAAAAGAGAACAAAATTAGAGGACTTAAAAATGTGTGATTTTAAAACTTACTTTAAAGGTAGAGTGATCAAGACAATATGGCAGTGATCAGGATAGGGATAAAGATAAATGGAAGAGAACTGATATTTCAGTCAATTGCCTTTCAACAAAAATACCAAGACATTAAATAGGTAATGGAGATTCATTTCACTACTACTGAGACAATTGAACAAAGTAAAAAACAAACAAACAAAAAAAAGAACTCACATTCTTTACTCATATACACAAAAATTAAAACATAAACACAAATGTAAGAACTAAAATAATAAAACCTCTGAACAACAACAATGAAAAAAAAATATATGAAACTCTTTATTACATAGATAGAATTAGGCAAAGAATTCTTATACTCTTATATAAAACTCCAAAAGGATTTATTACTTTAAAATTGGAAACTTAGTATTTAAAAAATGAACCAACAGTCCACAAGCTAGGAGGTCATACTTGCAAATAATATGCCAAAATATTTAAAGCACAATAATATGAGAAACAACTCAAAGGAGAAAATGGACATGAGAACAGTCATTTCACCAAAGAAGACATACAAATAGTTGACAAGTGCAAAAGAAAAAAAAAAGGTGCTCTATATTATTTTTCAGTAGGGAAACAGTAACTGAACCACAATGCAATAATACCCAATAGAATGTTTATAATCAAAAGACAGTCAATACCAAGTACTGGCAAGAATAGGAAGCATTCGGAGAACTTCATACATTGCAGGGATGGGGGTGGGAATGTAAGAATGTATAGTTACTTGGAAAATATTTTGTCAGTTTCTTTAAAAGTTAAACATAAAGCTACCATATGATCCAGCAATTCCATTCCGAGGATGCTATCCAAGAGAAGTGAAAACATCTGTGCACAAAAGGCTTCTATGTAATATTCTTAGCAGCATCATCCATGATAGCCCAAATCTGGAAACAATCCAAATGTCTATCAGCTGGTGAATGCATAAACCAAATGTATAATATAAAATAGGACAACTTCCAACAATGAAAAATATAAAACACTGAGTAATATATGCTATAATATGTATGAGTATCAAAAATATTATGCTAGATGCAAAATGTTACATATTGTATGATTCTACTTATAGGAAATATCCAGAAAAGGCAGATTATTTATACTGTATTATTTATAAAGACTGGAAGTATATTATGATTGCCTGAAGCTGATATAGGATTAAAAAATAATTACAAATGTGCTCAAGAGAATTTTTTTGAGTGATGGAGATATTAAAAAACTGGATTGTGGTAATGATGGTACAATATCACTGAAATTATCAAAGTTGGACAGCCAACACTAGTGAAAATTTATGGTGTTTAAATTACACCTCATTAAAACACCTTTTGAGTTTAAAAAAATGTGTGCTATTTCATGCCAGGAATTGTTATTGGGAGGAAGTAAACACTAAAGTGGTTGGATAGGAGGCTGCAGATAGAGGGAAGAGTCTTTTTTTATGCCGAGATAATTTTCTTTTTAAAATTCTGAATGCGATATGAGATACCTTAAAATGAAAGGGTAGTAAATAACATGATCAGATTTGTGTGGTAGAAAGCTCATTCAATGATAAGGAGAATGGACTAGGCTTAGTCAATGAAACACCATAAGCACAGTACTGCAAAATCAGAGTGAGAAACGATGCGAGTCTGACATAAGGTGAAAACGTGGATGTATTAAACAGAAATCAGCAGCAACAGGCCTGGATGAGAAATTAAATATCAAAGACTGAAGAGAAGCACCAAGGAAACAAATTATTCTTTGTTTAGGAAACTAAGTGGATGGTCGTCATATGTTACCCAAATTCGGTCACATTGAGTACACAAGTATTCAGTTCAGTTCAGTGGCTCAGTCGTGTCCTATTCTCTGCGATCCCATGGACTGCAGCATGCCAAGGCTCCCTATCCATCACCAGCTCCTAGAGTTTACTCAAACTCATGCCCACTGAGTCGATGATGCCATCCAACCATCTCATCCTCTGTTGTCCCCATCTCCTCCCACCTTAAATCTTTCCCACCATCAGGGTCTTTTAAAATGAGTCAGGTGGACAAAGTATTGGAGTTTCAGCTTCAGCATCAGGCCTTAAAATGAATATTCAGGACTGATTTCCTTTAGGATGGACTGGTTGGATTTCCTTGCCGTGAAATGGACTCCCAAGAGGCTTCTCCAACACCACAGTTCAAAAGCATCAATTCCTCGGCACTCAGCTTTCTTTATAGCCCAACTCTCACATCCATGTATGACTACTGGGAAAGCCATAGCTTTGCCTAGATGGACCTTTGTTGGCAAGTAATGTCTCTGCTTTTTAATATGCTGCCTAGGTTGGTCATAACTTTTCTTCCAAGGAGTAAGTGTCTTTTGATTTCATGGCTGCAGTCACCATCTGCAGTGATTTTGGAGCCCCAAGAAAATAAAGTCTGTCACTGTTTCACTGTTTCCCCATCTACTTGTCATGAAGTGATGGGACCGGATGCCATGATCTTAATTTACTGAATGTTGAGATTGAGGCCAACTTTCTCACTCTCCTCTTTCAATTTCATCAAAAGACTCTTTAATTCTTCACTTTCTGCCATAAGGGTGGTGTCATCTGCATATCTGAGGTTATTGATATTTCTCTCTGAAATCTTGATTCCAGTTTATGCTTCATCCAGTCCAGCATTTCTCAGGATGTACTCTGCATATAAGTTAAATAAGCATGGTGACAATATACAGCCTTGACGTACTCCTTTCCCTATTTGGAACCAGACTGTTGTTCCATGCCCAGTTCTAACTGTTGCTTCTTGACCTGCATACAGGTTTCTCAAGAGGCAGATCAAGTGGTCTGGTATTCCCATCTCTTGAAGAATTTTCAAAAGTTTGCTGTGATCCACACAGTCAAGGCTTTGGCATAATCAATAAAACAGAAGTAGATGTTTCTCTGGAACTCTCCTGCTTTTTCGATAATCCAATGGATGTTGGCAATTTGATCTCTGGTTCCTCTGCCTTTTCTAAATCCAACTTGAACATCTGTAAGTTCACAGTTCACGTACTATTGAAGCCTGGCTTGGAGAATGTTGAGCATTACTAGCAGGTGAGATGAGTGCAACTGTGCGGTAGTTTGAGCATTCTTTGGCATTGCCTTTCTTTGAGATTGAAATTAAAACTGACCTTTTACAGTCCTGTGGCCACTGCTGAGTTTTCCAAATTTACTGGCATATTGAATGAAGCACGTTCACACCATCATCTTTTATGATTTGAAATAGATCAACTGAAATTCCACCACCTCCACTAGCTTTGTTCATAGTGATGCTTCCTGAGGCCACCTGACTTCGCATTCCTGGATGTCTGGCTCTAGGTGAGTGATCACACTATCGTGGTTATCTGGGTCATGAAGATCTTTTTTGTACAGTTATTCTGTGTATTCTTGCCACCGCTTCTTAATATATTCTGCTTCTGATACGTCTGTATGATTTCTGTCCTTTATTGAGCCCATCTCTGCACGAAATGTTCCCTTGCTATCTCTAATTTTCTTGAAGATATATCTAGTCTTCCCCATTCTTTTTTTTTCCCTCTATCTCTTTGCACTGATCACTGAGGAAGGCTTTCTTATCTCTCCCTGCTTTTCTTTAGAACTCTGCATTCAAATGGGAATATCTTTCCTTTTCTCCTTTGCCTTTCACTTCTCTTCTTTTCACAGCTGTTTGTAAGCCCTCCTCAGACAATCATTTTGCTTTTTGTCATTTCTTTTTCTTGGGGATGTTCTTGATCCCTGCCTCCTGTACAATGTCACAAAACTGTGTCCATAGTTCTTCAGGCCTTCTGTCTACAGATCTAATTCCTTGAATCTATTTCTCACTTCCACTGTATAGTGGGATATGTAAGGGATATGATTTAAGTCATACCTGAATGGTCTAGTCGTTTTCTCTACTTTCTTCAATTTAAGTCTGAATTTGGCAATAGGGAGTTCATGATCTGAGCCACATTCAGCTCTTGGTCTTGTTTTTGTTGACTGTATAGAGCTTCTCCCTCTTTGACTGCAAAGAATATGGTCAAACTGATTTTGGTATTGACTATCTGGTGATGTCCATGTGTATAGTCTTCTCTTGTGTTTTTGGACGAGGGTGTCTGCTATGACCAGTGCAGTCTCGTGGTAAAACTATATTAGCCTGTGCCCTGCTTCATTCTCTACTACAAGGCCAAATTTGCCCATTACTCCAGTTTGTGTAATGGGAAAAATAACACAATGGGAAAAACTAGAGATCTCTTCAAGAAAAGTAGAGATACCAAGGGAACATTTCATGCAAAGATGGGCACAATAACGGACAGAAATCATGTAGACACGTAGACATTTTTTCTGTCTAATGTACAAGTAGGAATCTAATTTTGTAGAATTTTATGTATATTGTAATGTAGGAGTCAATTTTCTACTATTATCATATGGACATCCAACTGATCCAGTATCCAACTGAAAATATCATTGATCCATTTTCTGAAGTGTCATCTTTGTCATAAATCAAGTACCTGTATATATGTGATGAATGTTCTCAAGAGTCTATCCCTTTTGAGGGGTTCTCTTTGTTGATCATTATGCCAATATTATATTTTCTTAATTATTTTATCTTTAAAATACATGATGGTGTTTGATAGTATAGAAATTTCCATATTTTTTTCTTTTTTAACAGTGTTTGGATATTCTTGTCCAGATTTTCAGATTTCACCAGAAACAAACTGTTAGTATTTTCATTGAAACTGCTTAGAGTCTGTAAAGCAATTAGAGGCCAATTGATCTTATCACAATACTGCATCTTTTAATCCATGAACATGGTTTACCCCTTCAGTTATTTAAGTTATTCTAAACTTTCCCAAACAGTGTTTTGTATTGCATAGATTCTTAAACATTATTTTTTAGGTTTAGTCCTTTTCTAAAAATGTTTTAAGGTTTTCTAAAATTGTATTTGTAAAAAAGTTGTAACTGTTGCTGATATTTAAAAATACAGCCAATTGTGCCTATTTATTCCGAATGTTTAATTTATTGGTATATTTTATAAAATTCACTTCTGATTTTTAATGCCTTCAGGTTCTGTGGTGATAGCACTTTTTCCCTTCATAAAAATTTTCACAGAGGCTTATCAATTTTATTAGTATTTTCAAAGCAAAGCTTCTACTTCAGTAATCCTCTGTGTTGCATATTTTGCCAGTATTTTATCAACTTTTACAGTTAAGTCTTTATGATTTACTTCCTTCTACGTTTTTGAGTTTTATTTTTTGTCTTTATGAAAAATAACTTCTGGGGCTGAATGTATTGTTAACTTGCAGGTCATTCTTAAAATACATAAACATGTATCATTTCTTCTAAGCACAAGTTTAGCTTTATTTCACAAGCTTTGATATGTGGCATTTTAGTACTCAGTCCAAAATAGTTTAAAATTTACACTGTGATCTCTTATTGATCCATGAGTTACTTAACAGTTTGCTTTCTAACTTTTAAACATGTAAGCACTTTCTACTTATCTATTTGGAATTTAGTTTCCAGCCTTTTTTTGCTCTGTAGTCAGAGACATACTAATATGATTCCAACCTTTGAAACTTCTTCAGATTTCCATTATGCTTCAGCTTACGGTTAATTTTTAGAAATGTCCCAGGTGCACTTGAAAGTGTAAAAATACATTCAAGGATTTTATATCTGTCACAAAACTATTTGTTGTGTGTGTGCTCAGCCAAGTCCGACTCTTTGCAAACCCATAGACAGTAGCCCACCAGGCTCCTCTGTCCATGGAATTTTGCAGGCAAGAACACTGGACTGCGTTGCCATTTCCTCCTCCAGGGGATCTTCCTGACCCAGGGATCGAACCTGTGTCTCTTGCATCTCCTGCATTGACAGGGAGATTTTTTACCACTGGGAAGCAGGTTACTATAATAGTATTTTTTTAATTATAGAAAAATAAATTAAACTAAAGCAAAACAAACACTGTGACTCTCCAACTATATTTAACTTCTAGAAAATCCCTCTGTCTAAAATGCCTTCTTCTAATCCACATTTATTCAAATTCTCCTGTTCTTTTCAGGCCTACCTCATGTACCATCTTCTCTAGAAGGCTTTTGTGTTTCCCCAGTTGGAAGGAGTCTCTTCATTTTCTAAAATCTGAATCTTTCTATCATTATCTAATGTAGCAGAAATGTATGTGTTTATTTTATTCATTTGATTATAGCTTTCTGAAAATCTATAGTGGGTGAAATTCACGTTTCATTCCAGATATCTTTGTTTTGAGTCTGCCTGAAAAAACATTTATGGTTGAGTGAATGAATGAAATAACAAAGACTCAAGGTCTAGAATGAAGATCAAGAATTCTATTTGTAAGTTTTAGTTTATTTTTATATACTGAATTCTTTCTATGCCTTATCTTGAATAACTTTCATTTTTATAATTTAGAAAATTTTTTTTTAATTTCTCGCCTGCCTTAATAAAAATCATAGTTGTATAACTCAAAACCTGAAGCTACTTGATTCTGTCAAAACCACTGTATTTCAGTTGTATGACAAAGAATTTCCAGCAAAATGAACTGAAGAATTTTGAAAAGGTCATACAGCTTTAGCACACAAACATCATGCATAAAAGCTCTCGGTGCTCCTGTATTTTGTTAGTGAATTTAAAGACCTAACAAAAAAAAAGATAATGAAGCAAATGAATGCATTACCATGATGAAGTTTGGGAATGCAATGGATACAGGTAGAGCAAAGAAAGAGAAATTTTATATAACATGTATTTTTGACTGAGAAATATTTTAGATTGAAAAGCCTCCCTACCTACAATTAGATTAAGCCAATGCTTGAAAAAGAGAATATATTAGTAAAAATGCTAACATTAAAATCTGCCCTTTTCAATTTATTTTTTGGAATCACTGGGAAATACTAATTGAAAATTGTTCTGCATGCAAGTACACATTAACTCAATAATTCATTTCATAATTAACTGATTGAAGTAGTTAGGAATATTTAACTCCTTATTTTATTCCATTATTCTCTAAGATCTCCTAGAATTTCAATAAGTATAGTAAACTTTTGAATTCCACACTTTTGGTCTAGAAGTGTTATAAAGTGTTTAGGATTCCAATTATGCATTGGAACTTTAACAGCACTGCACACTGCATATTCTGTCATTAACTGTGTGATTTAAAAGCATAGCCTAGTGTGTTTTTTAATCTATAAAAAGTGTACAGGAACAGATGAAGTAGTAGACATCCCCATATTTAACCTCTTCTCACCAAAGCTCAACTCCATTGGAGCTGAACAAAGGAAAATTTTGGTTAAGGTTGAGGTTTCAAATTTCAGTGTCTCAAGTCTGAGAATTTAAATGAGAAAACCTGCAAGATGAAGTGAATTAAACAAAATGTAACAATGAGAACTGAATACCTAAAGAAAGATAGAAGTAGGTGGGGACAGACTGTTATTCTGGGACACATTGAACTGAATACATACAAATAGACTATGCCGCTTCAAAAGAACTGAATTAACAGAAGAGAAGGGAAAATGTCATATAATTTAACCAACTGCATCGATTATTGAAGAGAGTAAAAGTAAAGCTCAATATGTGTGTGTGTGTGTGTGTGTGTGTGTGTGTGTGTGTGTGTCTATGCGTATGCTGCTGCTGCTAAGTCACTTCAGTCGTGTCCGAATCTGTGCGACCCCATAGACAGCAGCCCACCAGGCTCCGGGTCTATGTGTACAAGATCACAATACTATATGCAAATCAAAAGTGACCTATTTCCACATCTAGCTTGTAATTTTTATTTCATGTTCACAAAGTATAAAATAAGAATGTTAGTTACTATGTGTACTGATCAATGATGAGTCAAATATTTCACTCATTCATTCAACCTTTACTATGTATCTGTAACTTGTTTACTGTAACTGGATATAACGAGGTTTAATATACAGTCTGTCTCTCAGTGATGCAAAAGGCAGAAGTTTAACAAAGAACTATAACACTAATGTGGATACTTCAACTCTCTTTAAAAAAAAAATGGTCTGGATCTAAATGCTCATCTATGTGTACTTTTTTGTTAAATTACACTCTGATGATGTGATGATGATTTGGGGTTAAGAACAGAATCTCTAAGAAAGAAGTCGACAAAAATAACGACTATAGTTTTTCAAAATATTTGCTTCTAAACTATTATTGGCATTCTGCTAATACTATCAGTTTGAACAATATCACATGAGAAATTTATTTCACAACCAAGTGCTACAAAAATATTGTCTCAGTGATTACATTTTCCTCTTTGCATTGTCCAAGAGAAAAGTGAGTGAAGTGAAGTCACTCAGTCATGTCTGCTCTTTGTGACCCTGTGGACTGTAGCCTACCAGGCTCCTCCGTCCATGGGATTCTGCAGGGAAGGATACTGGAGTGGGTTGCCATTTCCTTCCCAAGGGATCTTCCCAACCCAGGGATCGAACTCGGGTGTCCCGCATTGGAGGCAGACACTTTAACCTCTGAGCCACCAGGGAAGCCCAAGAGAAAACTATGAGCTCAATCAGAGACTTGACCATCAAAACTATCATCATGGTGAATTTTTCTCCTTATCAGTGTTTTTTTCCTTCATGTCAGTGATTTTTAACTTTAGGATCTCTTCTTTGAATCTGCTAAAAACTACCTCGATTATTTTGTGAGACAAAATAGGCAATTATTTAAAGAATAAAAACATAAACTGAAATACCATGCAAATCCTGAAACTGAGGTTTGAAGGGGGTAATATGAGAGCCTGGGGAAAACAGGATACCCTTTCCCTCCCAGATCAGGATCTGGGAACACTATGGTTCATTTTGGTAAGTGGGTACTTGAGCCAAAGTCTTGAAAAAATCAGAGTAGAAATTGAATATATTCTCAGAATGAATATTGTGAATGCTATAAAAATTATAGAAAAGCAATAGTCAGCCTCTAGATAAAAGGCAAAAGATGATGTGGTAAGAATTAATACATATGAGAGAACTTTTCCAATGGAACAGTGCAGCAGAGTTACCCTACAGTTTCATAACAAGATGCAAAATTGAAATAATAAATTATGAAAAATACCAAATATCCTAATTTATTTTAATAAATTGAGATCACAGGACTGGTAAAGGTCAGTTTTCATTCCAATCCCAAAGAAAGGCAATGTCAAAGAATGCTCAAACTACTGCACAATTGTACTCATCTCACACGCTACTAAAGTAATGCTCAAAATTCTCCAAGCCAGGCTTCAGCAATACGTGAACCGTGAACATCCAGATGTTCAAGCTGGATTTAGAAAAGGCAGAGGAACCAGAAATCAAATTGCCAACATCTGCTGGATCATCAAAAAAAGCAAGAGATTTCCAGAAAAACATCTACTTCTGCTTTATTGACTACGCCAAAGGTTTTGACTGTGTGGATCACAATAAACTGTGGAAAACTCTGAAACAGATGGGAATACCAGACCACCTGACCTGCCTCTTGAGAAACCTATATGCAGGTCAGGGAGCAACAGTTAGAACTGGACATGGAACTACAGACTGGTTCCAAATAAGAAAAGGAGTCCGTCAAGGCTGTATATTGTCACCCTGCTTATTTAACTTATATGCAGAGTACATCATGAGAAATGCTGGGCTGGAGGAAGCACAAGCTGGAATCAAGATTGCCGGGAGAAATATCAATAATCTCAGATATGCAGATGACACCACCCTTATGGCAGAATGTGAAGAAGAACTAAAAAACCTCTTGATGAAAATGAAAGAGGTGAGTGAAAAAGTTGGTTTAAAACTCAACATTCAGAAAACTAAGGTCATGGCATCCGGTCCCATCACTTCATGGCAAATAGATGGGGAAACAGTGGAAACAGTGGCTGACTTTATTTTGGGGGTCTCCAAATCACTGCAGATGGTGACTGCAGCCATGAAATTAAAAGACACTTACTCCTTGGAAGCAAAGTTATGACCAACCTAGACAGCATATTAAAAAGCAGAGACCTTACTTTGTCAACAATGGTCCATCTAGTCAAGGCTATGGTTTTTCCAGCAGTCATGTATGGATGTGAGAGTTGGACTAAATAAAGAAAGCTGAGCTCAGAAGAATTGATGTTTTTGAACTGTGGTGTTAGAGAAGACTCTTGAGAGTCCATTGGACTGCAAGGAGATCCAACCAGTTCATCCTAAAGAGATCAGCCCTAGATGTTCATTGGAAGGACTGATGTTGAAGCTGAAACTCCAATATTTTGGCCACCTGATGTGAAGAGTTGACTCATTTGAAAAGACCCTGAGGTTTGGAAAAATTGAAGGTAGGCGGAGAAGGGGATGACAGAGGATGAGATGGTTAGATGGCATCACCAACTCAATGGACATGAGTTTGGGTAAACTCCAGGAGTTGGTGATGGACACAGAGGCCTGGCATGCTGCAGTTCATGGGGTCGCAAAGAGTTGGAAATGACTGAGCAACCGAACTGGACTGACTGATGCTTAATTTATAAAAATGCTTTTTATAATGTTATAGCATCATTGATAATGAAGCTTTAACAATTTATTGTTTAACCCCATACAAAAGAAATGTTCCATCTGTATTACTGTTTTGGATTATGTCATTACAGAAACCCTATTTATCTAAGGCAAACAAAATCAGTGACAGATATTAGCTAATTAAAACAAGGGGGCTTCCCAGGTGGCTCAGTAGTAAAAAATCTGCCTGCGAATGCAGGAGATCTGAGTTTGATCCCTGGGTTGGGCAGATCCCCTGGAAAGGAAATGGCAACCCACTCCAGTGTTCTTGCCTGGAAAATCCCATGGACAGAGGAACCTGGGGGACTAAAGTCCATGGGATCACAATAAAGTCAGATACAACTTAGCAACTAAAGAACAGCAGCAAATTAAAACAAGGCAGCTATAGCTGTCATTATGAATCAACAAAGTAGCAACCAAATTCTTTAATGATGGTTAAATTATTTCTGTCTCATATCAGAACCCAGCCAAAATATGTTTGCTGAAAATGTGAATTGTACATGGTATTTATTATCCTTCCTCCCATATTTGAATTTGTAAGTAATGTGCATAAAAGCTCTATCATTCAAATTTGACAGTCAGAAAAACCAAAACCTTTAAAATACTGGCATATATAGTTGATCCAGTTGTAGATCCATAAACTAATATTAAGGCCCTATTATTAAAGATAATTGATTGGAAAATCTGTATACTAAACATAGATGCATAATGACTCACTCCTAAAGTGATGAGCAGTGCTCACATCAACAGACTTGATTTCAAAGGTTTTCTGAATCATCACAGCAGTCTAGAATTATTTCAGAATGCTGTGGTGCATGATTATGAACTTTCAGTTGATTGATTGACTGGAGGGTTCACAACTGGTTCTATATCCTGAAACAACTGTTTATCTTCCCAAATCTCACTTTTCCATTTATAAAAATAGAATAATAAATTACAGACAATTACTATAAAATATTTGGCATAGAACACTCTATTATTAATTTTTTACTTTTATCTAATATTATATGTTAATTTAATGGATAAACGAAATACAGTAAAACATATTCAAAATGTTAAAATCTGTTCAATTATACTAAAAATCATATTTAATGTAAGGTATCTAAGAGAACAAATACATTTCCAAATCTCATGGCTTAACAAAATAGTTTACTTCTTGCAGAGATAAATTCTGAGCATTCATGACCAGCAAGTGACCAAGGAAATACCTGTGAACTTAGCATCCCTTCATCTTATGGCTTTGTCATTCTCTAAGATTGTTGGTTTGGAAAATAAAGGTACAAAGGCCTGGAAGCAGACAACATCATTTCACCTTCCATTGAGTGGAACACTGTCACCTGACTCTACCTAAGAAAACCTGAAAAACTGGGAAAGTTAACCTAGCCCAGGAAGAAGTAGAAAATGATTTAGGGAAAAGCTAGCATAGTCTACTTAGTTAATGAATATCTAACAAATATATTTTAGGCATTTGCCAGCAATGAAAATGTGAAAATGAATAAAACTGTCTTACAGTAAAGTTGGTTAGGAGAGAATGACATACAGACAATCTCCATACGATGAGTTAGGTCCCTATGGGTAAATTTAGTTATACAGTACACAGAGGGAATACTGAAGTCCAAAGTAGGTCCTTGTTTACTATGAATAAGAAAATTGTTATAACTGACTTTTAAAGTTAAAACACAGAGAGGCTTACAAATAACCAAATATAAACAGCAGTAGAGGACATTCTGGGGATACATCAGGTTCAAAACAATTGGGTACTTTTGGGAACAACTTTTGACATAAACTAATTTCCAAATTGAAGGAGGTCAAGGGCAAGGAATAGATTATGAGGGCTCATGCTTGTTCTTACAATGGGATTTTACCTTATACTATGAATAGTAGGGCTCTTAATGAATTTTAAGAAGGGACATGAAAAAACATCAGTCAAAAGAAATTTAAAGGAGATAGGCACATTAAAAAGTCATCCTAAGAATTGACTTCTCAAGTAATAGGACATAAATTAAGTGGTTGTCAGCAGAAGTGAAGTCAAAAGGAAGATTCAAAATATAGTAAAGAGTTAAAAGCAATGATTTTAGTGATTGGCTAGAGGGATGAATATCAGGGAAATTTCTCACATGTAACTTTGAGTTGATCAGACTAATTTATCAAAAAAAGCACCTTCCCTAACTAGTAAAGACAGAGGAAAGATAAATATTTATGTATTCAAATAATTCATATTTTATGTTATTAACTCAATTTGATTCATTATGAAATTTATATTGCTTCCACAAACTATGTGTTAAATCTTACATTTATAGTTATTGCAACTGTTTCTCTGGAAAAACAAAGGCAATTTTTAGTAAATATTTTATTCTTTATTCTTTAACTAGAAGCATATTTTTTCAAGTAAGTCAGATTTAACAATCAAATGAATGTTCCTATTGTAGTATCAAAGCATAAACAATAAAAACATTTCTTAAGAAATACTGGCTTTATTGTAGAATTTTTCTTGCCTGGAGAATCCCATGGACAGAGGAGCCTGGAAGGCAGCAATCCATGCAGTCGCAAAGAGTCAGACATGACTGAGCGACTAACACTTTCACTTTCATATGTTTCATATCACTAGGTATTTCCCTATTGCGTGCATGCTCAGGTGCTCAGTCGTGTCTGACTCTTTGCCACCCCATGGACTGTAGCCTGCCAGGCGCCTCTATCCATGGGATTTCTCAGGCAAGAATACTGGAGTGGGTTTTCATTTACTCCTGCAGGGGATCTTCCCAACCCAGGGATCGAATCCATGTCTCCCGTGTCTCCTGCATCAGCAGGCAGAATTCTTTACCACTGAGCCACCTGGGAAGCCCGTATTTAGCCAGCTAAATTTGCTACATAACCACAGAAGGGATAAATATATAGTTTCTTTCTAAGATTTCACTCCGAGATTGACTTTTATTTTTGAATTTCTGTAATGCTGATGCTTTGAAATGTTTCATATTCTTTCCTTTTGTAACAAGAAACCATGCTGAATAATTAGTTTCAAATAAGACATCATCTATAAACATCAAATGTTTATATTTATCTAAAATAGTAATGGCCTAAACTTTATAATAGGTGAGCAAAAATTTAATAAATTGGCCAGAAAGATAATATTTAAAAAACATAGGATATTGAGTTACACTTATGCACCAATATGTCATGTCTGAATGAATAGACAACTGGTTTTCTCCACCAAAAAGAGAAACTCAGTCCTCAGGTGACTGCTGCAGTATTTCCCAAGTGACTCCTTAAATATGATTGAGAAATGCCAGCAATTATTATCACTTCACATCAACAACATAGTGCATTCTATCAGAATTTGTAGGGAATCATTTAGCTTTGCTTTACCCATAAATTTCTAAATGTGAAATTGATATGTCTTCCCAAAATAGATCAGTTTAATAGTTTATAGACAGAGTTTAAATGGGAAAGTGTATTCTTCACTTTTTTGTGAAGTGTTCTATTTTTATATAATCATTATTTTTTTTATTTATATACTCATTAAGCCAGAAAAAGAGAAAGGAAGTGCAGGAGGAGGAGAAATAAAAGGATGAGAAGGAAGAGAAATGGAGAGCACAGGAAAGATTGAAAGGAAGAAGAGGAAGAGGAGAAAGAACTTGGAAGTCTTCAAAGTATCAGGCACTATCACAAGTGAGAAAATTAAATCCCTAACTCTGAGAAGAACACATCTGAGAGGAGGAGATACAAAAATGAGTTCTCTCTATAACTGATGTGGGGAGAGCAGGACAGGGTGAAGCCCGGGGAAGGGTGTGAAAACCTGATGGCTTTTCATGTGGTTCATGAGAAAAAAGAAAAATGTTAGAAAATGTTAGAAAAAGATGTAAAATAGGTGCTATAGGGAGACAGTGGAAACAGTGTCAGACTTTAATTTTGGGGGCTCCAAAATCACTGCAGATGGTGATTGCAGCCATGAAATTAAAAGACGCTTACTCCTTGGAAGGAAAGTTATGACCAACCTAGACAGCATAGCAAAAAGCAGAGACATTACTTTGCCAACAAAGGTCCATCTGGTCAAGGCTATGGTTTTTCCAGTGGTCATGTATGGATGTGAGAGTTGGACTGTGAAGAAAGCTGAACACCAAAGAATTGGTGCTTTTGAACTGTGGTGTTGGAGAAGACTCCTGAGAGTCCCTTGGACTGCAGGGAGATCCAACCAGTCCATCCTGAAGGAGATCAGTCCTGGGTGTTCATTGGAGGGACTGATGCTGAGACTGAAACTCCAGTACTTTGGCTACCTCATGTGAAGAGTTGACTCATTGGAAAAGACCCTGATGCTGGGAGGGATTGGGGGCAGGAGGAGAAGGGGATGACAGAGGGTGAGATGGTTGGATGGCATAACCGACTCAATGGACATGAGTTTGGGTAAATTCCAGGAGTTGATGATGGACAGGGAGGCCTGGCGTGCTGCAATTCATGGTCACAAAGAGTCGGGCACGACTGAGACGGAACTGAACTGATATCAATAAATAAATGTCCCTGGACTTAGTTTGATCTGTAGAGAGTCACTAAATGTTTTGATCCTTAGAAGGTCACTAGACAGTTCTAGTAACAAAATGCTAGCAATTCAAACGAGAAATATACAAAAAGAATTATGTAACATGGTAAAGTAAGATTTATTCCAGGAATGCAAGGGTTGGTTGGTTGAACAGCGAAAATTCAATAAACATAATACACAATAGCAATAAAATAAAGAACAAAAGCCATAATCATATCAATAGATTTTTAAAAGGCATTTGAGATAATTCAACACCACTTTATAATTTCAAAATAAAATATAACAAACAAGGAATAGAAAGAAACTTTTTCAATTTTATAAAAGATATCTATGAAAACTCACATCTATCATCATACTTAGTGGTAAAAGACTGAATACTTTTTCCTAAAAGTAAGAGCAAGACAAGGATGTCTGCTATTGCAGTTTCTATGCAATGTTCTACTGGAGGTTCTAGTCAAAGAAATTGGCAAGAAAATTAAAAGGCATCTAGACTGGTAATAAAGGAGTAAAATTATCTCTAATGATAAATTACAAGATCTTGGACATAGAGAATTCTAAGAAATGAGCACACACAAACAAGATCAGTGATTTTTCAGGACACAAAATCAACATGCTAGACATCTTGGTATGTAGAATTTTTAAAGGATTTTCAAAGCTCAACTGTAGAAAAACAGAAATAACCCAGTTAGAAAATGAGCAAAGACATGAAAAGAAAGTACACTGGCGTGTATGTAGATGGCAAAAAGCCACCTGAAAAATTACTCTTTGTAATTTTTTGTAATAGAATACTATTCAGCCATAAAAAAATAAGGAAATACTTCCTTTTGCTACAACATGGATAAACCTTGGGGCCATTATGCTAAGCAAAATAAGTCAAACAGATAAAGACAAATACTCTATGACATCACTTACATATGGAAAATCTTAAAAAAGAAACAAACTCAGAACAAAAGATCCTAGTTGTGGTTACCAAAGAATGGAGAGGAGGGGAGGGAATTGGATGAAGGTGGTCAGAAGGTACAAACTTCTAGTTATAAGTATTAGAGATGAAATGTACATGATGACCATAGTTAACACTGCTCTGATGTTATATTTGAAAGTTACCAAGACAATAAAAATCTTAAAGTTCTCATCACAGGCAAAAAAAAAAAAATTACCAATATATACACAAGTAAATCAATGCATCTTTCTCTACAGAACCTCTTTCTCTCCACCAACAGAGTCAGATACCAACTGCCTTGGAAGCATGCATGCTCAGTCATGTACAATTCTTTGTGACCCCATGGACTGTAGCTTGCCAGGCTCTTTTGTCCATGGATTTTCCAGGCAAGAATACTGGAGCAGGTTGTCATTTTCTACTCCACGGGATCTTCCCAGCCCAGGGGTCAAACCTGGGTCTCCTCCATTGCAGGCAGATTCCTTACCATCTGAGTCACTAGGGAAGCCCTATTTATCCCACAATATAATTAAATAAGGGCTTCCCTGGTGGCTCAGCTGGTAAAGAAACCGCCTGCAATGCAGGAGACCTGGGTTCAATTTCTGGGTTGGGAAGATTCCCTAGAGAAGGGAAAAGCTACCCACTCCAGTATTCTGGCCTGAAGAATTCCATGGACTGTATAGTCCATGGGGTCACAAAGAGTTAGGCACAACTAAGCAACTTTCACTTTCATAATTAAATGAGAACTATAGCCATCTTATATAAAGCCCATTTAAATATACCAATTCATATACCTTTATCAAAATTCCGCCAACTGCTATACCTTTAACTTTAGTTTTCATGAAGACCCACTCAACAAGCTTTGATCTTAGGGGAAAGTTTAGAAGGTTTTTTCTTTTTGTTCCCTATTTTACCTATTTTTATACAAAAGCTACCCACTCCAGTATTCTGGCCTGGAGAATTACATGGACTATACAGTCCATGGGGTCGCAAAGAGTTGGACACGACTGAATGACTTTCACTTTCACTTTATACAAAAGGCTCTGGGATCCCCACAGTCAGGGAGAGCCGAGGAAGTCAGGCCCCTTAACCTAACTGTCCCTAAATAATTGGTCAATGTCTCAATGTACATTTTTCTAGCCCCTTAAATACATAACTTAAAACTAGTATATAAAACTGCCTTGGTATCAGTACAGTTTAAATAAGAGCAAGGATCTGTAGTGAGCCAGACCTGGGTTACAGTTCCAGCTTCATCACTGATTATTTGGGTAAGATAATCACCCTGAGCTTTAAATTCTTCATCTGTGTTAATGGAGATCATAATTGTCCTTTCTTTATAAGGTTATTGAAAAAGGCTAAGGTGAGGTAAATTATATAAAGTGCTGAGAAAAAAATGCCTACCTAACAAAGAGTACTTGTTGATCATAGCTATTTTTATCACAGATACAGCTAAGGCAAATGGACACATTGTGTCCTTGAAGACCCACACATAGGTTTATGACCATGGAACCACATCCATTTCATAGTAAAGAATAGTAAGTATTTGGTTCCAAGTAGAAGGGCATATATCTAAATTAACCAGATATTAAAAATCAGTGCATTTTTCTTAATGAAAGGTACAAAATACACCCTTGCTGTTATCTGATGTCTAATGACTCAGTTCAGTTCAGTCGCTCAGTCGTGTCCGACTCTTTGTGACCCCATGAACCGCAGCACACCAGGCCTCCCTGTCCATCACCAACTCCCGGAGTCCACCCAAACACACGTCCATAGAGTTGGTGATGCCATCAAGCCGTCTCATCCTCTGTCATCCCATTCTCCCCCTGCCCTCAATCTTTCCCATATCAGGGTCTTTTCAAATGAGTCAGTCTTCGCATCAGGTGGCCAAAGTATTGGAGTTTCAGCTTCAACATCAGTCCTTCCAACGAATATTCAGGACTTATTTCCTTTAGGATGGACTGATTGGATCTCCTTGAATTCCAAGGGACTCTCAAGAGTCTTCTCTAACTTTTGAAATAGTTCGAAAGCATCAATTCTTTGGCGCTCAGCTTTCTTTATAGTCCAACTCTCACATCCATACATGACCAGTGGAAAAACCATAGCCTTGACTAGACGGACTTGTTGACAAAGTAATGTTTCTGCTTTTCAATATGCGACTACTTTTTATGAACCTGACTCAAATTGTTTTTAGCAGATTAAGCATTTTTAGCACACTTCGCCTAGTATTTAAAAGTAGCTCTTTATAACCTGTATCAGCGACCACAGAAGTTCCCATCCTCCTAGAGACCAGGGCTACAACTCCTATCGTGTTAAAAAAAAAAAAAAAGTGCCTCATGCTGCTCCTCACAGTGGCAAGCGATGATGCCAAGGACTGAGAGCTTTCATATGATGGTTATTTTTTCTTGGCAAATATCTCTGCTTGCCTTACAGATAGCACACTCACTGTTGGAACACATGTGGTTTTCACAAGGGTTTTCCCACCCAGTGCTAAAAGCTTGTACATTTCTTTCAATAAATATAAACCAGTCAGGATGCCTAACAAATGGATCCACTCAGTACTTGTCTCTTCACCAACTCGATATGCTAACAGAATCGTCACGGATCAACTGTGCCATCTTAAAAGATTTTCTAATTCTTTGCCTGAGCCAACTATACCCCAGATGTTCTTAACGATCACCCCTCAGCTGCCCTGCCTAGTTATGGAGCAGATGATATTCTCCTGCTCTCCCTGCTAACAGGGAGATTCTGAAAGTTTTTGGTCCATTACTGCCTAACATATATTTTCAAATACATATTTTCAGATAAACAAAGGCTAGGCAATATATTTTATTATCCCAGTATCAATCCTTCAGATAAGGCCACAGCCCTTGCCCTTCAGACTGTGTGGAGAGTTCCTAGATTCACTAGGAGTCCCTGGCCTGAATACCTACCTACCCATGTCCACCTATCCACCAATATAAGGAAGGAACTTGAAGCCCTAACTCTAATGCATTTGTCTGCCTTTTATCCTAGAAATACTTTTAAAATACATGTTTTAGGCTAAGACTTATATTTCTGATTGTTGTCTATGGATTTACTTATACAATTGATACCACTTCCTCTAGAAAGCCTCAGTATTGGTTTCATAGGTAGTGAAAGCCACTCAGTCGTATCAACTCTTCGTGACACCATGGACTATACAGTCCATGGAATTCTCCAGGCCAGAATACTGGAGTGGGTAGCCTTTCCCTTCCCCAGAGGATCTGCCCAACCCAGGGACTGAATTCAGGTCTCCTGCATTGCAGACAGATTCGTTACCAGCTGAGGCACCAGGGAAGCCCAAGAATACTGGAGTGGATCACCTATTCCCATCTCCACGGGATCTTCCAGACCCAGGAATCAAACTGGGGTCTCCTCCATTGCAAGTAGATTTTTTACCAACTGAGCTACATAGTAAGTAGAAATCAATTCCTTTAAGTACTTACTAAATTTTATCAATATTAGGTGCAGAGTTTCTCCATGTATGATGCATTTTTCTTCTTAATATATTGTAACTATTCTGAATGCCATTCAAGATCTGAAACAAAGATTTCTCTTGTACGAAATTATAACTATGGAAGTCATTAATATTCAGAGACATGATATTTCCTTTTCTTTGGTTTCTGGGATACTTTCAGGAGTGTTAATTCTTCATAAGGGGGCTATTATGTTTTGCATATTATGAAACTGCTAAGATTCTCAGCATCTTAAAAAGACATTGCAATCTGGGAATAAATAGGCATTTATCAAGAAGAATGCTTATTACATTGCCATGTGGCCACTGGGTACTCATTAAACATTAGTTCATGTTCAAAAAATTAAGTAGAATATAATTATTCTCTGGATAAGAAAATTGCAAGGTAATTTGGCCATGCTTGAAAAAATGAGGAAATGTCAAAAAAAAAAAAAAAAAAAGAATAAAGGCCTTCCTCATAAAATTTAAATTTGTATCCTGTGAAAACATAAAATACCATAGAGTATAATTATGATTGTGACACGTCAAAATATTTTATGTTGAAAATACATAGTTTGACAAATATGGGACTTGACAAATATGGGACAAACTGCAAAACTTTATATATGTATATATATAATATTCTGATCACTTTGATTTTGTAGTAATTATTTGGGTAGGAGTAAGGTTACCAATAATGACTGATCTATATAAATTATATAAAATTATATGTTAGAAAATTCTTATTCCAATTAAATCTTAGCTTGAGAGAGACAACATTTAACTTGCTTCTTTCATGATTTATTTATCTTGGAGACTAATCATTTCAACTCACTAACCAGTAGATCAGTGCTCATGCCCTCATTTTTCCTAAGAAACACGGGTAAGTACCATAATACACAGTGATAGAGTACAATTATATCTAAGTATACACTATTGATACTTACACAATTACAAGTCTAATATGTATCCCCATGGAGTACAAGGACGTTTTTGACATTTGCTATTCCCATGTCGTGTATTTACTGAGAGAGGACTGCGTGGAAAGGAGAGGCAGGCCCAGCTCAGAGAACACTGCACACCTTTGTGATGAGCGGGTGTTTCTCACAGCTGTGTGCAAGGTTCTACATGTGCTGCTTACATCACACTTGGCAGATGCGTTGTTCAAATCATCAATAATTTTACTGTGTGTTATAGTGCTGTTGGCGGTACTCTAGGTACTTATTTTCTTGATCTACTTTTGGTTTCTGCTCACTTTCCAAGCCTTATTATCCAGATATCCTCCCAATTTCCTCTGTCCTGATTTCAGTTGTGAACTTGTCTGTTTCACCCTTTGGAATACTGTAGAGAAGAGAGCTGGATTAAAATGGAGGAAATGTGTGTTTGATTATCTGCTTTTACTGCTGAAGGCAATGAAAATCCAATTATCATTAATGGATGGACAGCTGGTTGCCCATGACACTCATGTGTAATAGCAAATTAAATTATTCCCTATGATATCCATGATTAAAGAGCTGAGGGAAAGTAAGTTTGGGGGATCTTTGCTGGTCTTATGATAGAACCACATGATGGGCAAAAAGTAATTCGAGAAATACAGCAAAGGGCAGCTTATCCAAGGGCACTAAGTAATTTAAAGGAAAAGAATGACAAGGTCCAATCGCTAAAAAAAATTTTTTTCATGTCTTGAAACAAGGGACAATAAACAGTTTTCAAAATCTATATTTTTAGCAGTAGCAGTAATAAGGTAGCTAATAATTAGCTCAAGATTATTTCCTATAGGTTTCCAAATTGCAATGGTAGTTTAATTCACTGACTCTCCAAGTCCCTGTGTGAAAGTCACTGCATCGATCGTACAAGTGTGGACTCTACAAAGTGGAATACAGGTAAATGGGGAATTTCGGAACTCATGGTTACCCCAAAACCTCTGCCCTCCTTGAGTCTCCCTTGCCATGTGATGTGGCCTCTTCTTTACCTGTCTGTTAAATTTGTTTCCCTCTCTTTAATGGTTCATAGAACATTCAAAATGAAGTTCCTACCTTTTATTTATTTATTTATTTTTTTTTCATTTATTTTTATTAGTTGGAGGCTAATTACTTTACAATATTGTAGTGGGTTTTGTCATACATTGACATGAATCAGCCATGGAGTTACATGTATTCCCCATCCCGATCCCCCCTCCCACCTCCCTCTCCACCCGATTCCTCTGGGTCTTCCCAGTGCACCAGGCCCGAGCACTTGTCTCATGCATCCAACCTGGGCTGGTGATCTGTTTCACTATAGATAATATATTTATAATAGCCAGGACATGGAAGTTCCTACCTTTTAAAATAAAGCCAGTTCTTTCATACTCACTCCCAAGTAGCAGCATTAAAATTAAAGAAATTCTACCTTGTACCACAGGTAAATCATAAGTAAAGCCTGGGAAGAGAGGCATATTTAAAAACAAAACAAAACACAAATTTGAAAACTATATCAACATGATAAGCATAAATCTGTGATGTATGGCTATGGATCCCGAGAAATTTTTTTGAAGAAGGAAAACAATTTTACATCAGGATGAATATGTCAATAGTCAATATATCAGTACATATTCACATACACTGGATATAATGTGTTACCTTCGCTAAGGTAGGGTGGAGAGGGAGGTAAGAGGGGAGTTGGGGATGGGGTGGCTCATGTATCCCTATGGCTGGCTCCTGTTGATGTATGGCAAAAACCATCATAATATTGTAAAGCAATTATCCTCCAATTAAAATAAATATTAAGAAAAATAAAGTAAAATAACAAAAATATAATTAGCGGAAAAAAATGTGCTACCTTGAGCAGCTAAGGTCAGTTTTAATTTTTTTACTTATATAGTAATTTTTTAAAAACTAGATTTGCTGGTGGGTCTTCCTTTTGAAATGGAGGTGTCAAATTTCATTTACAAATACTTTAAACATTTAAAGAGATGGAAATTCAAACTTGGCTCTGACTAAAGACCACAAGACAGCTGAGACTGTTTGCCCTTCACAAGTCTCTGAAATGCAAAAGGGAGAGAGAACCCTCTCTGTATTGAAGGTACTGAAGTACTGAAAAGTACTTCTGAGACTCTTCACTTTAGGGCAAGGCAGGTTACCAAGAGGAGATACTGCAGATGAAGTATCAGGATAAGTGTGTAAGTGGCAGACATAAACGAGAAATGTTTGTTAAAATACAGAAATAAGAATAAGGCAGGCTTGGTTAACACAACAGGGTGCAGGGACACTACATTGACTGGGGTGGTGATTTGAGTCACGAGAAATAACCTCTTTATTTAGTATTACTTGTTCAAGCAATCTCCAGGACTAACTATATATGTATCCCATTTGATGGTGGTGGGGGTTTAGTCGCTAAGTTGTGTCCGATTCTTGCGATCCCGTGGACTGTAGCCCGCCAGGCTCCTCTGTCCATGGGATTTTCCAGGCAAGAATACTGGACTGGATTGCCATTTCCTTCTCCAGGGGATCTTCCTGACCCAGGAATCGAACCCAGGTCTCCTACAGTGCAGGCAATTCTTTACCAACTGAGCTATGAGGGTTTATTCCAATTCCCGTACATGAGTCAATTCTTATACAAATAAATAAGCATAGCCCCTTGAACAAAACAGAAGTTTGGTATATGTAAGGACATATAGTGTCCATAGTCTGTGCAGTTTTATTCTAATATTTACCAAAGATATCTGCAGCCATCTGTTAAGGTACTTAAACATTAGGTTATTGAATGCTTGTTAAAGTTAACATTATAAGCTGGGCACCTATATATTCCCAGAGTGTAGTGGAATGTAAGTAGATCAGGTGAACAACGAAACCTTGACATGAATCCACCTCACCCTGCCTTCTGTGGAACATTCAAAATACCCACCATGTATTGATTTTTTTCAATAAATACTAACACAGTAATCATTAGCAGCTGAGCTATCACCCCATTGGTTTCTGGTACTTGGAATAGTGGTTTATGATGATAGAAAGACCACAAAGAAATATTTGACTCTCTTCTTTCCTAACTCTTCCTTAGCACATTAAAGTTAAACCATAACTAAGAGAAAATTTAAGAAATTAATGCCACCACCAAAGACTTGAAAGGTACATGAGAAAGTACTGTAATGCTACCTATCATTTCCTTTTACCTACCATCTTATCTGACACTGACAGCATATGGTATGTAGCTAGTGACCTGGGGGATTTTTTTTCTGTATTCCAATAAATGGAAAACACCAGAAGCTGTTTTGTTTAACTTAGCTGAAATTACAAGATATTTACCACCGTTGCTTCTAAGATATGTGAGCTCTCTATCTTTGTGCCATATTGTAAACTACAGGGGTCTTGATTGTCTTACTATCCAGGGAACATTATGCTAGTCTAGATTGATGACCTCATGCTAAAAAAGAACTAAAAGCTAAATACTCTAGATGTCTTGATCAGACATATGTCTACTGAAAATGGGGAGATAAAACTTTCAAAATCAAGGAGGTATTTGAGCAACTAAAGAAATAATGAGAAGAATATTTTATAGGCCATAGAATAAAATAAGAATCCATGAGTCCAAATAGCTATAAATGTGGAGAAGGAAAACCTCTTCCTTATAGTAGATGCCAAAGTAATACATGCAGAAGAAATGATGAAATTAGAAAATTACCACTTGGCATCATCTTATTAATTATTTCAGACAAGAACTGCCATAAACTAAAGTTACTAGGCAAAAATATGATGAAAAATAAAATATTTTAAAACATCTTCATAAGACACTTAAGGATTACCATAGGAAATAGAGTAGAGAAGACTGGCCAACAACACTATAATCAAGTGATCAAAACAATATCACAAACAATGGGAAAAGTTGATATTAAGTGCCTTCTATGATGAGTCCTACTAAAACTGCACATGTAGGTTCTATTATAATGAGAATTAGACAAACACAAATTAAGGAAAAGTCTAGAAAAACAAACAGCCAGAATTCATCCATAATGTTAAAGTCATGGAAAACAAAGAAATTAAAAAAATAAATTTATCATGTGACTGTGGGTGGGACCCTGGAAAAGAATAAAAAAATTATTTGCAAAAAAGGATGATTCGTGGAACAACAGGAGACCTTTACATAAAGTCTGAAGTTTTAGTAATTATTCATTCCCCAATTTGGATAATCTTACTTGTATAAGTAAATTTTAGATGATTAACCCTGAAGTATTTAGATGTAAATTTACCTCAAATTTACTGTATTTACTCCTATGTGTAAGCAAATGTAAATTTACTTCAAATTCCTGTATCTGTAAATTTACTTCAAACTTTATAAGAAAATATGTACATATAATAACATACCCATATGGTCTCATAATGGGTATATGTGTGTGTCTATACATTTACAGGGAAACAGAGAAAGGGGGGGAAATATAAATTGTGAAAATATTTAGAGAACTGCGGTAAAAGTTCAGGGAAATTGATTGTACAACATGTGCAACTTCTTAATTCTCAAATGATTTCACAATACAAAGTGAAAAAAGGAAAAAACAGTTGGATTGCAATCTTATGAAAAGTTGAGGAATTCAATGGTTTATTTTAAAGAGTTCACTCTAAAATGAAAGACAATTTACTGAACATTATCACTAACAAAGAAGCACATTTGTTTCTGATTGCTTGAAGTGAAGAACACCAACTGATCCAGCAATCTAGAGAAAACAGCTAAAGACCAGAGGAAACCAAAAGGAGAAGCAACGAAGAAAGCCAGCCAGCAGCATCAACAGCGCTGCCCTGGATGTGTCCTCTTTGTCCACTTTAGAGAACGTCCGCACACGGCCATCTGCTCTAAGCCAGTGTAATATCAAATGCCTATCACCCTTCATGGAACACCGAAATCTCTCATTCGCGTTTATTATACACCTAATGTGCACCAAAACTCTTAACATACCCATGAGAAAAAGAGACATACTTCCCACTATGAATATATGGTCTCATGGGGAACACTTTAACAAAAAACAAAGGATTACAGAAATAATTACTTAATATTGCTCTGATAAGTACTATGAATTAGATGAAAAGAACAGTGAGAGAGAGGCTAGTAGAGGAATCTGTTAAGAGTTTCAGGAGGCAGATGTTAGTGAGAAAGTGACTTGAACTTGAGATTTGATAAATAAATAAGTTAGTCTTTTTATGGACTCTATTCTGTTTGATTATCCTTTCACCAACATTACAATCACTTGATTACTAAAGATTTAAAATAAGTCTTGAAATCAAGTACTATAAATCCCTCAACTTTTGTTCTTCTAGAAAGCCTTAGTGATTTTCAGATTTTGCAATTCTGCATAAATTTTTGAATCATATTTCCAATTCTCACCACAAACAAAGTATTTGGGTTTTCAATTGGGATTGCATTTAGATCACGTTGAGAGTGGAAATTTTACAAATATTGAGCTTTCCAAAAATAATGATGATATATCTATCCATTTACTATATTTTAAAATTTATCTCAGCAATATTTTATTGTTTTCACTGTAAAGTTCTTGAAAAGTAAAATGTTAGTCACACAGTTGTGTTCAACTCTTTGCAACCCCATGGATTGTAGCCCACCAGGCTCCTCTGTCCATGGGATTCTCCAGGCTATTATTAAATATATCTACCCATAGATCATGTTGTAAAACAACTATTGATAGTGTTTTTTATTTTCATTTTCCATTGGTTATTTACAACTGCTTAGAAATGCAACTAAACTTCCACTTCTTCCTCAGATGTATAAAATTTCAGAAATGTATCAATTCTACCTTAATGATGAGGGCAAACCATGTACTATAAAAAGTCATAACATTTTTTGGTTACCAAAGAGTTGAGGTTACAAAGTAACCCAGCAAACTAAAATCCAAAGAGTTGAAATCCTATCCTAAGAGTGACGAAAATATAAACTCACTTTTTGTAAAAGAGTAGATAAAAATGTCATCACCATAAAGATAGGTAAGAAGAAAACAGGTGAAATTAAAATGAATTCTTTAAGGCCAAACATGAGCTACTATTCAGTTATTAGGTGGCTCAGTGGTTAAAAAAAAAAGAGAAATCCACCTGCCAATGCCTGGAAACTTCCATAGAGAGAGGAACCTTGTGGGCCACAGTCCCTGAAGTCAGGTCCCAAAGAGTTGGACATGACTAAGCGACTCAGTACGCATACACCATCTATTAGTTCCAAAGTTCATCAGACTTAAGTGGGGAAGAATAGTTATGTGGAGATGATGGGGCGGAGGGATGAATAATCAGAGATTTCTACCCTCAAGAACTTCCCCGGGATCCAGACTAGAGAAAGGAGTCTCTTATCTCTCTGCATGGTCTACTATGACAGTTTAGAATCCCAGGGAGCCCCAGATACAAAAAGAGTCTGCACCACTCATCACATTTCTCCCCGAGCCTCTACTCAATATTGGTAAGAAATATTTGAGAAGGGAAGCACCCTTCAGTCACAGTCCCTGTGTGGTCCAGGCACACGACTTGCCTAAACTTAAGGGTGAGGTAGCCTCTCCACTTTAGACCATGAAGACCAAAAAGCATAGTTTGTTCCTGCTGGAAGACAGACGCACAAACTGGCTGTGTCCTGGACATTTCTCAGGAACAAGGGATATGTTTATCGATGGGTGTGTAACAGGAAACCCATCTGCCTCAGACCCTTCGCTGACAGCAAGCAAAAGTTATCCACCGCTGACGGAGGGATAGAAGATCCACCACCCATCCTGGGCTCTTTGTCGATAAACGGTGAGAGTCTGCCATCACTCTGAAGGAGCAGGGAACACTTGTGCCCAGGACTCTGCACAAAGTGAATCACTCTTGCTAGGGCCACTTGGGGGAGGAGCAGAAAACCTGCCTGCATTCCAGACCCTGGATTGATGGAAGAAAAGCAGGGATGCTGAGAGTATCCAGCTCCCAAGGATGAGGGACACAGAACCCGGCTCTTATCAAGGCAGGAGAAGTGAGGAATCCTTCCTACGTGAGCCTTGTGAATACACAGTGATAACAGCAGCAGTCTACCACTGGAGAAGAAGTCAGAAGCACAGAAGGAAACCCCTTTGTGGAGTAGAAGTGCAAGGCACGACAAAATCCAAGGCAGGACCACAACAGCACTTAAGACATAACTGAATCTTGTAATGGAACAAAGCCAAATAAAGCAACGGCACACCAAATAACAAATCAGACTGACTCAACCCCCTACAATAACGCCTGAAAGCTGGAAGAGAATTTCACATTTCTTGGCATAAAAATACTATTTACTTTAGTCTCTAGAGTTTTGTTGAAAAAAAAAAAAGTCTGACATTCATTAAAAATTATAAAGTGCAGAAAACATCAGGTAAACACCATACACTGCCAAAGATGAAATAGTCTTCAGGCAAAATTCAGATGTGGCACATGTATTAGGATTATTTGATGAGAACTTTAAAATGATCAAATAGGGACTTTGCATGGTTATGACATTAAACACGATTAACATGATGAACAGGTGGAGAATTTCAATGGATTTTCAACTGACATATAAAAAAGAGCTCCCCCAAAATAATAGAAATAAAAAATATGAGATAAATAATTCAAATAGAAGAGTTAGAAGAACAGACTCAACTGAGGGAAGGATCAGGTAAATAGAAGGCAGTGCAATAAAAATTCACCAAACTAAAGCACAGAGAGCAAAAATAGTGAAAAAAATCGACACTATTATAGGGAAAAAATATTTTATATAGGACAAAATAAAACAATCTAATATGCATGCAATTGAATCGCTAATGAAGAGGAAAAGATGGGTAAGAAGTATATTTGAACTGGTAATGGCCAGAATTAAAAAAAAAAAAAAAACTAAAGAGCCACAGAAACTCACATATCCCAGAAGTTCAGAGAAATCCAAACAGATTTAAGAAAAAGAAAAACATACCTAGGTACATGTTAGTCAAAGTGCTAAAACCCAAGATTAAAGAGAAAGTCCCAGAGGCAACTAGTGAAATAAGAATCACTAAATATAGGGCTTCCGGTTCAAGATGGCAGAGTAGGACATGCGTTCATCTCCTGTGAGAGCACCAAAACTTGCAACCAGCTGTTGAACAACCATCGACAGGAGGATGCTGGAACCCACCAAAGATACCCCATGTCCAAAGACAAAGAAGAAGCCATAGCAAGATGGTAGGAGGGGTGCAATCACAATCACATCAAATCCCATACCCCATGGGTGGGTGACCCACAGACTGGAGAACAATAATACCAAAGATGTTCTTGCACTATTGTGAAGGTTCTGAACCTCATGTCAGGCTTCCCAGACTGGAGATCTAACAAAGGGACTGGGAATCCCCAGGGAATCTGGCCTTGAGGGCCAGTGGGATTTTATAATAGGCTTTCTAGAAGACTGAGGGAAACAGAGACTCCCAGTCTTGGAGAACACACACAAAAAATGTTGTGTGCATGAAGACCCAGAGGAGAGGAGCAGTGACGCCAAAGGAGACTGAACCAAAACGACCTGCTAGTGTTGGGGGGCTTCCTGTAGAGGTGTGGGTTGGCAGGGGCTCACCACAGGGAAGAGGGCGCTGGGTGGTCCCTCTTGGTGTAAACCCTCTTGCAGTTTGCATTAACCCTACCATAGAGCCTGCAGACCCCAGGGTTGGGTCTGCTCAGGCCAAACAACTACCAGGGAGGGAGTGCAACCCCATCAATCAGCAGATAATTGGATTAAAACTTTACTGAGCAAGGCTCTGCCCACTAGAGCAAGACCCAGTTTTTCTCATCACCAGTCCCTCTCAGGAAGAAGCTAATACAAGCCTCTCAACCTCATCCATCAGAGGGCAGAAAAAGAAGTAAGAAGAAGCACAGTCTCACAGTGGCTAAAACAAAAACCACATTACAGAATGTTAATCACCAGTAAAAAGCAGAAAGTTATGTCTCAGATGAAGGGACAAGATAAAATCCCAGAAAAACAACTAAATGAAGTGGAGATAGGCAACCTTCCAAAAAAAAAAAAAAAATTTCAGAATAATGATAGTAATGATCCAGGATCTAGAGAAAAGAATGGGAGGCAAAGATTGAGAAGATGCAAGAAATGTTCACCAAAGACCTAGAAGAACTAAAGAACAAACTAACAAGAGATGAATAATACTCCAGAAGGAATCAATAACAGAATAACTGAGGCAGAAGCATGGATAAATGACCTGGAGGACAGAATAGTGGAAATCATTGTAACAGGACAGAATATAGAAAAAAGAATGAAAAGAAATGAAGATAGCTTAATAGATCTCTGGGACAACATCAAGTTCACTAACATTCACATTATAGGGGTCCCAGAAGGAGAAGAGAAAGAACCTGACAAGACATTTGCAGAGATAACAGCTGAAAACTTCCCAAACACAGAAAAGGAAATAGTCAATCAAGTACAGAAATCAGAGAGAGTCCCAGGAAGGATAAACCCAAGGAGGAACACAGCAAGACACACAGTAATCAAGCTGACAAAAATTAAACACAGAGTTAAAATATTAAAAGCAACAAAGAAAAAAATGACAAACAACATATAAGGGAACTCCCATCAGTTTATCAGCTGATTTCTCAACAGAAACTTTCCAAGCCAGAAGGGAATGGCCTGGTAGATGACCAGTGATTAAAGAGAATATCCTACAACCAAGAATACTTCACCCAGCAAGACTCTCCTTCAGATGGAGCAATCAAAAGCTTTCCAGACAAGCAAAAGTTAAGAGAATTCAGCACCACCAAACCAGCTTTACAACAAATGCTAAAGGAACTTCTCTAAGCAGGAAACACAGAAGGAAAAGACCAACAGAAAGTAAACCCAAAACAATTAAGAAAATAGTAATAGTATCATAGGGATCAGTAATTACCTTAAATGTAAATGAATTAAATGCACCAACCACAAGACATAGACTGGCTGTGTTAGGGGAAGCACACTGACTGAAACTGCCCACCCTGGCCAGGCACCATAGTAACTATTTGCATGAGTTATTTTATGACAGGAGGTTCTAGTAAGGAACACGGAACTAATAAGCCACCACAAATCGTGAGGGTTCGGAAAAGGTCAAAGTGAGACACCACTTGTCCGACCATCTCCCAGAATCCTCCATCATGGCTGAGCAATGCGTGTGCCACCAGGAAGGACTCTGACTCAGAATGATTGGCCAAGGACACCCCAGAAACTAACCCCATCACCATAAAACCTGAGGCTGCACGCAGAGCAGTTCTCCTGGGTTCCCTTACCCTCCTGCTCTCTGCCCGGCCGTCCCTTCCCAGTGAAACCTCTTGCTTTGTCAGTGCCTGTGTCTCCTCAGACAATTCATTTCTGAGTGTTAGACAAGAGACCGCTTTTGGGCCCTGCAAGGGGTCGCCCTTCCTGTAGCATGTGGGTGGATGAAAACATGTGCATGTATGCACTTCCACTTACCACATCACTCTGCTTGACTCTTCCCCAAACTATATGTGATTATTTTATATTGTTAATCATGTCCCATTAGGCTTGCAGTTGTAATTATGTTTTATTTTTTGTCTGCCAAGTGATTGTGAAAACCGATAAACATCTTTTACTATTGTGATTATATAATCATTACTCATTTAATAACATTATATCATGATTGGTCAACAGAAAAATAATAGAATTCTCTATCGTCAAAACTTAGGATCTAATAGAAAAGCCTGTAATCACTTTTTTCTAATTTATTTTTTAAATAAAGGATAATTGCTTTACAGAATTTTGTTGTTTTCTGGCAAACCTCAACATGAAGCAGCCATAAGTATACATATAGCACCTCCTTTTGAACCTCAGTCTCATCTCCCTCCCAAGCCCACCCCTCTAGGTTGATACAGAGTCCTTGTTTGAGTTTCCTGATACCAACAGCAAATTCCAGTTGGCTATCTACTTTACATATGGTAATGTTAATGTAAGTTTCCACATTATTCTCTCCATACATCTCACCCTCTCCTCCCCTCTCCACATGTCCATAAATCTTTTCTCTATGGCTTTCTCCACTGTTGCCCTGTAAATAAATTATTCAATATCATTTTTCTAGATCCTGTATATATGTGTTAGTATATGATATTTATCTTTCTCTTTCTGACTTACTTCACTCTGTATAATAGGCCCTAGGTTCATCCACTTCATTAGAACTGACTCAAACGTGTTCCTTTTTATGGCTGAGTAATATTCCATTGTGTATATGTACCACAACTTCTTTATCCATTCATCTGTCGATGGACATCTAGGTTGCTTCCATGCTCTAGCTATTGTAAATAGTGCTGCCGTGAACAAAGGGATATATGTGTCTTTTTCAATTTGGTTTCCTCAGGATATATGCCTAGGAGTGGGATTGCTGGGTCATATAGAGTTTTTATTCCTAGTTTTTAAAGAAATCTCCATACTGTCTTCCATAGTGGTTGTATCAACTTACATTCCCATCAACAGTGCAAGAGTGTTCCCTTTTCTCCACACACTCTCCAGCATTTATTGTTTGTAGACTTTGATGATGGTCATTCTGACCGGTGTGAGGCAATATCTCATTGTAGTTTTGATTTGCAGTTCTCTAATAATGAGCGATGTTGAGCATCTTTTCATGTGTTTGTTAGCCATCTTATGTCTTCTTTGGAGAAATGTCTGTTTAGGTCTTTTCCCACTTTTTGATTGGGTTGTTTGTTTTCCTGGTATTGAGTTGTATGAGCTGCCTGTATATTTTGGAAATTAATCCTTTCACTGTTTAAAATCCAGATGCACATTAGAATTATCTTGAAATTTTTTGAAAAATACAAAAAGCTCTCCAGAGCTCCAGATAAGCTTCTAATGAGCAGTCACATTTAAAAAAAAAAACTGGACTATATGATAATATCTTACTTTTATCTAGTTTTTTCCACTTTTTCTATTTCAAATTCAGTGCTCCCATTTCATTTAGTTTATGTTCTCCAATTTCTCCATATCTTCTTTTTTTTAAACTGTTCTTTCTCAAGCCTTTATCAAGTGTAGGAGAAAAGCTTTTGTACACATATATAAATATGCATGGTATGTATATTTTAGAAAACTTACAAATTTTTGCCTAATTCAAAATTATGACATTTTGATTCCACTTGTTTGACTTAGTATGAATAGAATGCTAGATTTCTAATTAAAAAATAGAAACAAGCAACCAAGGAACAAAGGTTTATTATGTAGCATAGGGAACCATAGTCAATATCTTGTAGTAACCTATGATGGAAAATAATTTCAAAAATAATTTATGTGTATTTATATAACTGAACCACCTGCTGTGCACCTGAAATATTGCTAAGTCAACTATACTTCATTAAAATACATATATTTTTAAAAAAGAAACATTACATGTAGGTGAACAATCATAAGAAGAATATCTTACTTTTCTTGAAAAAGAATGGAAGCCAAAGATAACCAAATGATATATTTTAAAATGTTGAAAGAAAATGTTCACTTGGTTAAAACATCTTTTAAATAGGTGCTTTCTGCCTTCTGTTTAGGATGTTAGAAAGCAAGAAAGAGCATTACTCCCACATCTATAACAACCACCACAACACTCAACTCACCGTATAATCTAAAATGTCACAGCTTTTCCTGAACTCATTAGATTCATGGTTACAGGACAACCACTCACCCAAAATCCAAGGATGACAAGTACAGCTACAAAGAGACAAGACCTAAGTGGTTGGTCCTCTGGGGCAGATGACATACAAATATCTAAAATTTCAAGTAAATATTTACCAAATTGCTAAAGGTTGAGTGTGAGCTGATTAGAAAATATAAACCCTAAAAACCAGACGCAAGGGATATTCTCAATTATTTGTAGGATCTTCTTCACAGACCTCACCCAATGCTCAAGAGAAAGATCAGGGCCAGGACAGGGAGATCTGAGAAAGCCCCCTTATGGTACAGGATTCTGGGAGGGGAACACAACAGCTGGAGAAGCACAAGACTTCACCTGAGCCTGCCTCTCCTGTCTCTCTCCAGAGAACAAAAGGCTTAAGTTCCTGGATGGAAATAAGAATCAAATCACATAAACAAGCCCCTGTTTCCCTGAGGGTACAAATAAGACCCACAAAAATTGGAAACGACCAGTATGCCCCTCAACTGGGTAATGGATAAACTGTGATACAGGCATACAACAGCATTTCTCTGCAATAAAGAGGAACAGAGTATTAATAGCAATATGAATATCTGAAATGCATTATGCTAAGTGAGAGAAGCCAGACTTAAAAAGCCACACACTGCATGATTCAATTTATATGACAGTTTTTAAAAAGGCAAGGCAATAGAATAGAAAATAAATCAGTGGTTACCAGCGACTGTGGGTGGCAGGACAGTAGGGCACAGGGTAATTTTGGGGGGTGAAGAAATTGTTCTGTATCTTGAACGCGGTAATGGTTACAGAACTGTCAGCACTTGTCAAAACTCTCAGAACTATACATAAATAGGGTAAATTTCATTTGCATAAATTGTACTGTATTCTAAAAGCTGTAAAAATGTATTAAGTTATAAAGGTGAAATAAATACTTTATAGATAGGCAAAAACTAAAAGCATTTATCTTGGTAACCTGCACTAAGAAATGATAAAACAAATTCTGTAGGCTAAAAAAATATATAAGTATTTTTGTTTGTTCATCAGTTTTTTCTGTTTTGTTTTGCTTTTGTATACTAACCAGGGATTTTTTTAGCCTAGCTAAGTTCACTTATTAATTCTAGGAATTTGATTTTTGAAAATGCTTAGGATTTCTTACAGGAACAATCTTATCATAAGTAAATATGAACAGAGCCTTTTAATTTTCTTAGGGATATTAAGAAAATTGATTAATCTCTAGGCATTAAATTGATGCCTAGACTTAGTACCAGCATCCACTAGGCTTTAAAAAAATTACCTTTACAATTACAAAAATTAAAAATTATTGTTCTGAAATGAAGTTGTATTGTGTGTGTATTCGGTCGTGTCTGACTCTTCGCAAGCTGTAGTAAGCTGTAGTACTGCTTTACAATTCAAATTACCATTACTGTTTATTCTGGTAGAAAAACACCCCTAAAAAATATTAATAAACAACCAAGAAAACAAATACTTCTTTTCTATATCCTCTTCCAAGTTTTGCTGAATCATTTAAAATATGTGTCTGGTCCAAAGCATATTTTCAGACTATTCTGGCTGTAGTAGGAAATGATGTAGACAATCAAATAATACATCTCCTTTTTTGACATGTGCAGTATTCCCCAACCTCACCTAACTTGGAAATGCTTCAACAGCAATGGTCTTATTGGGATTTATTGGTGATCTTCTGAGACATTTAAAAAGTCCATAAATATATCCCATTTTAAAATATACAATGAAAAATAACTTGGAAACTCTACATACACTTTAAAGTTTATTTCAAGTTTTCAGTTGGATTACAAACACTAGGAAGAACTAGACTTGCCAGCTACTTAAAATCAAGATATCTCAAGGCTGGAAGGTTATGTTAACCTAATTCTTAACTGAAGGCTTGCATTATTTATAGGAACTATAATCACAAACCTGTCCAATGACAATTCATCAATCAGTAAAGCATTCCCATTTTTGAACATTTGAGCTCCAATTTTTAAAAATAACTTTGCAGTGTTGTTGTTCAGTTGCTAATCATGTCCGACTCTTTGTGGCCCCATGGACTGCAGCATGCCAGGCTCCTCTGTCCTCCACTATCTCCTGGAGTTTGCTCAAATTCATGTCCACTGAGTTGGTGATGCTATCTAACCATCTCATCCTCTGTTGTCCCCTTCTCCTTTTGCCTTCAATCTGTAAGCCAACTGAGTGGGTAAAAAGCACTCTCCCAATATTCCCATTATTCCTAGTTTTGTCTTTAAGGAGATTTCAAAGCATGGTTCTTTCAGAGTCCTACAATGAGACAGAACCATTGTCACATTTATAACTAGTAGCTTTTACTTAAATACTAATGAGAAAAGAATGTGTTTTTGAATTTTGAAATATATGGAAAGGAGGAAAGATGAACATTAAAATATCCTGGTATTCTGCCAACCAGTGATACCTACTCAACATTTCAATACACTTAAAAATATTTCTTTACAATCTTCATCAAGGCGTATATCTTTGTATAATGTGAATTATACTGCACACTCTTATTTGTATCTTCTAATGAACAATGTAATCATTTTCCACATCATTTAATGTTACTTTAAGGCTGCAGATACAAGTGTGTGACATCTTTTATTTTAACATTCTTATTATTATTATTGAATGGGATGGCGCTAGTGGTAACGAACTCACCTGCCATGCAGGAGACATAAGAGATGTGGTTTTGGTCCCCAGGTTAGGGGATCCTCTGGAGGAGGGCAAGGCAACCCACTCCAGTATTCTTGGCCTGGAGAGTTCCATGGACAGAGGAGCCTGGCAGGCTACAGTCCATAGGGTTGCACAGAGTTAGACACAACTGAAGTAATTTAGTACATATGCATATTATTGAATATTTAGTTGGTTTATATTTTCATGATTGTAAATGATCTCAATGTTTACATCATTAATTTTTCCAGTCAATCTTCTTTCCTCTAGATTTCTCTCAGGTGTACCATCACTCTTTCTCTTCCATTTTAGTACCCAGCACATTATTAGTTATGTAGTAAAAAAATAAAATAATATATGACATATGGGCTAAGTATATATTTAGCCTTAACTTCATTCAACTAAGTTCGCTCATGCGCTCTGTTGTTTTTAATAGATTTCAGTTATCTGCAGCCTGAGTTAAACTACCAATCCAGTTTAATGCTTTATGTCCAAAAATACCTTATTTCAGTAAACACTAACAATGCTCTATCTCATGACTGTAGATGGAAACCAGTCAACCAAAGACTAGCAGTGATAATTTCACATTGCCCAGTTTACGGAACAAAAGTGTTCCTCTCTATTCCTCTACAGCAAATTGCTGCCTCTAAGACACTGCTCGCCCCTTCACTCCAAAGTGATGAAGTGGCCTTCCTGATGAATGCTCTTGTGACATGTTTCACCCAAGGAAGTGGAATACATGGAGGGCCATCTAAAAAGTCCCCTTTAAAAGAATAGAAGATACGCCTAGAAAGAAATAGCAAACCACAAATGGTCCACAAAAAGAGAGGAGGGAAGAGGAAAATCACAGGCTCAACCTAGTGACTAAACAATATCTCCGTTTTCTTTTTTATTTTTTTTTAATTTTTTTTATTAGTTGGAGGCTAATTACTTCACAACATTTCAGTGGGTTTTGTCATACATTGATATGAATCAGCCATATGCTGACAATCCTATAGCTCTATGACCTCCTACCTCCTCCCGCCTCCAGTCCGTAACTCTTCTTGCCTGTTCACTCGACGCCAGCCCATTAATGACACCTGTTGTACTGTGCTTTTCAAGCTGCTGTATGGTTAGACTAAAAATGTCTTTGTTTTTTTATGTATTATTTGTGTGAAAATTATTATAAACCTCTTACAGCATAGTACCATAGAGCCAATTGTGTTAGCTGGGTGCTGGACTAACTTAATCAGACTTATAAGCAAATTGGACTACGGAACTTGCTTTCTCAATGGAACTCATTTGTATGTATGGGACTTACTGGCCTAAGTTTTGGAGTGATTATTTTATTACAGATCAAAAAATAACTGACAGCATTTTCCTCTCTCTTTCTTTCTTCCTCTCTCCCTCTCCAGCCTCTCTCTCTCCTATAAGTTGCTGCGTTTTCTTTATATCTGCCATTATAGTGTTAGAAAAAGAACAGGCTCTGGGATGATGACAATGACAGAAGAAATAACATCTTCCTTTCATTAACTGCTTCTTGAATTTCAGTCACTTTGATAACTGCTTTCCATGTATAGTTGACCCTTGAAGGACACAAGGGGTTAGGTATGGCAACTCCCCATGCAGTAGAAAATCCAGATGTAACTTTAGAGTCTGTCTCTATCTGTGGTTCTGCATCAGCAGATTCAATCAACCTCCCATGAGATACAGTATTGGAGCAGTATTTTTTAAATCCATTTTTAGGTGAACCCACAAAGTTCAAACCCTTATTGTTCAAGAGTCAACAGTATTATCTCATTTAATTTTTAAAAGAAATCTTTGAGGTATGTCTATTTCATCCTTTATGTATGTATCCCTATTTCATCCTTTAGGAAATTATAGCTTAGAGATATTATGTCACTTGCCAAGTTTGTTTATCTAAACTAGACAGCTTTTTTCACCATAGAACTTTAATTCTGGAAGCAGAAATACATGATAAATAAAAACAAAAATGAACAAAATGATTTCTGATTATGGCAAGTGCTACGAGGAAACCATTAGCTGATGGCGATAGAAAGTAACAAAGGCAGAAGGAAGAGTTGGGCTTACTGACAAAGGTTGGTCACAGGAAGCATTTCTGAGAAAGCAAAACTATATTTTGCTCTTTCCAATTCTGGGATAATTTAGAACTTTCAGTCAGTTTCCTTTATAATCTTAAAAACTTTCAGCCTTCCTCAAGTCTACAAGTTATCTTCCTCCAATTTTTCTTTTCCCAGAGTTTGAGGGTTTTCACCCCAAAACATTTCCTACTCACAGTGAGAATTTCTGGAATTTTCTCAATTCTGTAAGTTTTCAGGTTCAAGTAATCATGGGAATAGAAATGAAGTGTTAAGACTGGAGTTATTACTTGGAAGCATCTTGGAGTAATTACAGGAGGAAAACAGGGAGAGTGTCCACGGAGGATTAGAGACTAGTCTCTGTCCTCCCAAGACGCTCGGAAGATCACTCAAACTCTGCTCACTTAAGCTCCCCTTCTTTTCTCACACCTCCTTCCTATGCAGTTCTCTCCAGCAAAGCCAGTCATCATGCTTTCTTGGTTCACCTTGAACATGAAGACTGTTACTACACATATCAACAGAAGCACTAACAGAACTAAGAAACGATGCCACTGACTGCCTAGTGAGGTTTAACTTTTTTTTAATCAAAGCCACAGGTACTTCTCATTGGATTGATATTTGTATGTGTTCAGTCATTTACCCATGCCTAACTTCTTTGCCACCCATGGACTGTAGCCTGTCCAGGCTCCTCTGTCAATGGAATTCTAAAGGGAAGAATACTGGAGTGGGTGGCCATTTCCTTCTCCAGGGGATCTTCCCAACCCAGGGATCAAACCCATGTCTCCGGTGGCTCCTACATTGGTGGGTGGATTCTTTACCACTGAGACACCTGGGAAGCTTATCAGCTCATAGGAGGGGGTAAATCTCATGGCTGATGTGTCTGGGCATTGTATAAGTATCACTGCTTATGAACATCCTACGAGCACCCTCCCAAATCAAAATACTGAAACCACTTCTCTCCTGAACCAAGACTAGCCCCTGTGAGGTTAATTGGGGCACCCTAGAAAGGCCACTCGAGACCACCAGGAGCTTATAGGCCAACACCAAAGAGGAAAAAGAGAAAAAAAAGAGTCATGGACAGATGAGAAACAAAAAAAAGTACAGGCGGAGGAAAAAATTTAGCAGCCCAGAGATACAAGCCATCCTGAAAAAAAAATAAAAGCAAAAGGGATAAAGGGGACAGAGGATGTTGCAGTCAGCAGCATATTTGTATATGTTGGGAACTGAAGGATCAACATCAGTCGTTCTCCAATCCCTTCTCTCACTCAAAGTCCCTGTGTAATAAAGGACAGATTCACATTTTTATCCTCAGTAGCTTGATTCCAAAGCTAGTCACCCACTTTAAATGTGTCACCTCAGTTTTATACTTCTCATTTCTCACACAGTAAAAACATTAGACTCAGATAGTTAGTAATGGGACTGAATTATCTAAATGAAAATCAGTGATGTTAAAGGCAGGTCTGGGCTGGGAACCAAGAGGGTCTCCCATCAACAGGCATAGATATCTATCACCAAGGTCATCAGGTATCCCAAATGTGGCCCCAGACACCTTCACGCTGCCCTCCCTCTACTCACAGACTGATTTTTATGACTGAGCGCTGATGGAGACCCCACATAACGTAGGTTCCCTTGAGTACGGAACTTTGCAAATCAAACTACCACACCAGCATCATGAATAAATGATAAACAGTGGGGAAAATGGAACAAGGAGGAAGGGAGAGATGACAAAGCAGAATTAATTCCCTGGATCATTAGAATGAATCTCCACTAGTATACAGTTCTAATAACAGTCCCCTAGAATCCCTGATTCCAAAATGTTCTTTCTGCCACAGGCCCTTCAGAGAAACACTTGAGAACAAACCTAAGCTCTGTTGACACCATTCTTGCTTTAAATTCCCATAAGATTTTTATCTGGCTGACAATTTCAGTGTCTTCTATGTGTCTATTACTTGATTATTTGCATTTGCTGCCAGAAAACATGCAAAGATCCTGCAGGATAAGATTTTTACAGTTTCAAAAGCCACATAAGACTTTAGGCTTAACTTTCCATAAAACCATATGTTATACTGGGATATTTATGGTCAGCTAAGAGATAAGTCCATCTTAAGGAAATTCTCTAATTTTTACCAAGGCCTGATATTTTCTTTCTATTGAAGCATTATCATTAAAACAGTAAAAACATTAACTACCTTTCATGCCTGAGCCAGAAAGATCCCATGGAGGAGGGCATGGCTACCCACTCCAGTATTCTTGCCTGGAGAGTTCCATGGACAGAGGAGCCTGGCAGGCTACAGTCCATGGAGTCGCAAAGAGTGGGACAAAACAGAAGCGACTTAGCACACACACCTTTTATGCAACTACTGCACCTTTCATCAGAGTATATGTGGAGCAACAGGCTGAGCTGCTTCCCCTGCCCTGTACTCCTGTGTTGGGCTGGTCTGGGAATTCCAAGTTCCCCATAGATCTAGATGTCTTCATAATGAGTCATGTGTGTTATTACATTAGCCATCAGATCCAAGTTTCTATCCCTTTCTATGCACCCTAGAAGATCTGGGAATTGGATATAAACAATTGTCCATTCCAGATCGCCTCTGTAACAGCAGTTTTCCCCTAGAGCAGAAATGGCAAGCTATGGTGTGTAGGCCCAATCCAGTCATCACCCTTTTACCAATAAAATCTCAATGGAACACATCCACTCTCATTCACATAGGTATGTTCCATGGCTTCTTTACACACTGAGGAAACCAGATCTGAAAGAGACACGTGCACCCCAATGTTCATCGCAGCACTGTTTATAATAGCCAGGACATGGAAGCAACCTAGATGCCCATCAGCAGATGAATGGATAAGGAAGCTGTGGTACATATACACCATGGAATATTACTCAGCCATTAAAAAGAATTCATTTGAACCAGTCCTAATGAGATGGATGAAGCTGGAGCCCATTATACAGAGTGAAGTAAGCCAGAAAGATAAAGAACATTACAGCATACTAACACATATATATGGAATTTAGAAAGATGGTAACGATAACCCTATATGCAGAACAGAAAAAGAGACACAGAAATACAGAACAGACTTTTGAACTCTGTGGGAGAATGTGAGGGTGGGATATTTCAAAAGAACAGCATGTATACTATCTATGGTGAAACAGATCACCAGCCCAGGTGGGATGCATGAGACAAGTGCTCCGGCCTGGTGCACTGGGAAGACCCAGAGGAATCGGGTGGAGAGGGAGGTGGGAGGGGGGATCGGGATTGGGAATACATGTAAATCCATGGCTGATTCATATCAATGTATGACAAAACCCACTGGAAAAAAAAATAAATAAATAAAAATTAAAAAAAAAAAGGCAGCTGGATAGTTTTGACAATGATTATACTGTCTACAAACCTAAAGCATTTAATATCTAGCTATCTAAAGAAACAGTTAATTGATCCCACCCGCTAGAGGACTTCTGCTGTTGTTCAGTCGCCAAGTCCTGTCTGACTCTGCAACCCCATGGACGGCAGCACGCCAAGCCTCCCTGTCTCTCACCATCTCCTGGAATTTGCCCAAGTTCATGTCCATTGAATCGGAGATGCCATCCAGTTACCTCATCCTCTGTCGCCCCCTTCTCCTTCTTAGCCAGTTAGAGAAGGAGAAGGGGCTTTCTGAAGAATGTTAAATTCTTTTCCTCATCAAATTGATTTCCAAACAACCTGGTACTTCTCACTGCCCAGGCTAACAGAGTTTTGTCTGCTCAGCAAATTCCTCCAGAGACCAAGCCAACTTGTGCTTTTTGATCTCTGGAGTCTAACCAGCCATAAACAGGGATAATTTATGTTCTATTAAGTCAGTCCTATTAAAGGAATCTCAAATCATAAACTCAATCAACCTACTATATATTTCCCAAGTCCCTTAGATCTCTGTTTTTCTCGTATTCCATATCTCTTAGAAATACTAGAGTTTAATGTCTTCATTCAGATTTCTATGGGATCCTTCGAATATTATGCTTTTCAACAGACTTATTAAGATACAATTCACATGCCAAAAATTCACGCATTTAAAGCTAACAACTCAATGATGCTTAGCACATTCCCAGATCTGTGAAACCATAATTGCATCTAATTTTACAACATTCTCATCATCCCAAAAAGAAACTCCATACCCACCAGCAGTTGTTCCCAAAACCTCACACCACCTTAAGCCCGAGGCAAACAGTAATCTACTGGTTGTCTCTCTAAACTGCCTATTCTGGACCTCCTATTTAAATGTAATCACACAGTTGAGGTCTTTTATGACTAAATTTATTCACTTAGCATAATATTTTCATAAGTAACCCGCACTGTCACATGTACCTGCACGTCTTTCCTTTTTATGTATGGCTGAGTAATGCTCCATTGTAGGGAATTCTACACTTTAAAATCCATTCTTCAGTTGGTGGGCATTTATGTTGTCTCTCCTTATGAATAATGAGGTTATGAACATTCACTTACAAACTTTTATGTGAACATACATTTTCAATTCTCCAAGGAATATATCCAGAAAGAGAATTGCTAGGCCATATGGTAACATTATATTTAACACTTTGAGGAACTGCCAACCTGTTTTCCAAAGCCTCTACACCATTTTGCATTCCCACCAACAATGCAGGAAGGTTCCAATTTCTTCACATCCTCACAAACACCAATTGTCTTTTTCACTGTAGCCATCTTAGTGAAAGCCCCATCTCCTTGAGGTTTTGATTTTCATTCCTAATGATTAATGGTGTTGAGTATCTTTTGTTGTGCTTATTGACCATTTTTATTTCTTCTTTGGAGAAATAGCTATTGAAATCAATTGCCTATTTTTAGTTGGGTTATTTTATTTTATTATGGAGTTACAAGAGTTCTTTTTGTTACAGATATAAACCCATTACCAGATACATGACTTGCAAATATTTTCTCTCGTTCAGTAAGTTGTCTTCCCACTTTCTTTTTTCACTGGTGTGTACTTGCTTCAAAACGTCATGTTCGTTTCTGCTGTGCCATGAAGTGAATCAGCTGTATGTACACATATATCCCCTTGGACCTCCCTCCCACCTCCCGTCCAGCCCACCCATCTAGGTCATCACAGAGCTCCGAGTTGAGCTTCCTGGCCTATACTGCAGTTTCCCACTAGCTACCTATTTAACATATAGTTGTACACACACATACACACACATGCTACTCTCCTAATTTCCCCACCTTCCCCTTTCCCTACCATGTCCACATGTCTGTTCTCTAATTATTAGAGAATTAAAAATCAAAATTACAATGAGCAATCACCTCACACCACTCAGAATGGCTAGTTTCAAAAAAAAAAAAAAAAAAAGACTCTACAAACAATAAATACTGGAGAGGGTGTGGAGAAAAGGGAACCCTCTGGCACTGTTAGTGAGAATGTAAATTGAGATGGCTACTATGGAGATCAGTCTGGCGGTTTCTTAAAAAACTAAAAATAGAACTACCATATGATGCAGCAATCCCGTTACTGGGCATATACACTGAGAAAACCATAATTCAAAAGGACACATGTACCCAATGTTCACTGAAGCACTATTTACAATAACCAGGACCAGGAAACAACCTGTGTGTCCACTGATAGATGAATGGATAAAGAAGAAGTGGTACATATGCACAATGGAATATTACTCAGCCACAAAAAGGAATTGGGTCATTTGAAGAGATGTAAATAGACTTAACGTCTGTCATACAGAGTGAAGTAAGTAAGTCAGAAAAACAAAGATCATATATTAACACAGGTATTTAGAATCTAGAAAAATGATACAGATGAAAGAACCTAGTTTCAGGGCAGGAATACAGATGCAAACATAGAGAACAGACATCTTTCCACTTTCTTGATGGTATCCCTCCTTGAAGGGTACGAAAGTTATAAATTTTGATAATGTCAAGGTGTCTATTTTTTCTTTGGCTGTTTGTGCATTAGGTACAATGCCTAGCCCAAGATGATGAAGATTCACATATATATTTTCTTCTAAGAGTTTAATATTTTAAACTCATATTTAGGTATTTTTATTTACTTTGAAGTAATTTCTGTGTATTGGCATGAATTAAAGTTCCAAATTCATTCTTTTGCACTGCATGTCTTTGCCAGGTCCATTTGTCAAAAAGATGATTCCTCTCCAATCAAATTATCCTGGTACCGCTGTTCACAGTAAATTGGCCCAAAATGTAAAGGATTATTTCTGGACAGTAAATAGTATTTCACTGAACTGCAGTATGTCTGAATGTGTGAATCCTCCAATTTTGTTCTTTTTTAAGACTGTTTTAGCTATTCTATATTTCTTGCATTTCCATAATGAATTTTAGAATCAGCTTGTCAATTTCTGCAAAAGAACCAGCTTGGATTTGATAGCTGAACATGTTCTCTGTGACACTTGAGATAACCTGCTAAATCATAAATATCTTAGACTGGCTAGCTGATGGGCATCAGCTATAAGTAAGTAGAAAATATTGCTTGGGAAAGAGGTTTGGGAAGGTAAATGCAGAGAGCTCTGAGCACCACAGAAAGATTATTGCCACCCAGTCTGCTAGACTGTAATTCTGGCATCATTCCTTTTTTCCTGGGAAAATCTCATTTCAACCTAATCAATTTCTCATGAAGAGTCCCTCCTCTCTCTCCCCGCGTTTCACGCTGTGACCTCACTGCACTGCAGTATACAGAGCAGCATTAGCTACCATGTACTGTGCCGCTTATTATCCAAAACACGCGGCTCACATAGTATATTTAATTCTGTAACCAACTTAATGGGTAAATGATACTAGTTTTATTACACAGATAATAAAACTGTGTAACTGTGTAATTACAAAGGTTTATATATTTAGGTAGAAAGTGTTATAGATGGAATTTGGACTAATCAGATAGCAGATGGCAGATGAGGATGTCACATAGTTGTCTCTGGCTATTTTGAGACCTCAAGGACTAGAGCCTGCCAGTCTCCTCTGTCCATGGGATTCTCCAGGCAAGAATTATGGAGTGGGTTGCCATTCCTTTCTCCAGGGGATCTTCCTGACCCAGGAACTGAACCCAGATCTCCTGCACTGCAGGCAGATTCTTTACCGTCTGAGCCATATAACTCTTAAGTTTTTAATCTATATTTAAAATTCCCTCCCACAAAGCACCCAATTAATGCAAGTCCCTGAAATCAATTAGTCATTCAAAAGTAAATCACTCTGTATAAGGGGCTCCAGCTTCATCCATCTCATTAGGACTGGTTCAAATGAATTCTTTTTAATGGCTGAGTAATATTCCATGGTGTATATGTACCACAGCTTCCTTATCCATTCATCCCCTGATCGGCATCTAGGTTGCTTCCATGTCCTGGCTATTATAAACAGAGTGAAGTAAGCCAGAAAGATAAAGAACATTACAGCATACTGACACATGTATATGGAATTTAGAAAGGTGATAACGATAACCCTATATGCAGAACAGAAAAAGAGACACAGAAATACAGAACAGACTTTTGAAATTCGTGGGAGAATGTGAGGGTGGGATATTTCAAAAGAACAGCATGTATACTATCTATGGTGAAACAGATCACCAGCCCAGGTGGGATGCACAAGACAAGTGCTCCGGCCTGGTGCAATGGGAAGACCCAGAGGAATCGGGTGGAGAGGGAGGTGGGAGGGGGGATCGGGATTGGGAATACATGTAAATCCATGGCTGATTCATATCAATGTATGACAAAACCCACTGGGAAAAAAAAAAAAAAAGTAAATCAAATTTCAGCAGGGCCAACAATCTGTACTATCTTTGTAAGCTCTGAGTCACCATGAAACAAATCATAAATCCTCAACTTTCATGTAGTTAGAGATCTAAAGAAGCCCTATCATTTTAGAAGAGCAACTAGAGCTTAACCATAGTAAAGTTATATATGATGACTTGGTTGAGCCTCAAAATAATCCATGGGGAGTGAAAGAGGAAAAGGACATTGATGACAAAAAAGTGCTGAAGATAGTGAAAGATATATCAAGCTCACTTTCACATTTTATCTGCTTTTGAAAATCATAGTAATGTCCACAATAGAAGTTTATTTTTTGAATCAGCAGTTTTGACAGTTTTTAATCCCAAATGCATTTGATTAACAGTATCTCTTTTACAGAATTAGTAACCTCAGAAATAATAAAGCAAGATAAAATAATACTTGAGGCAAGGTAAATACGTACATGAAGAAAACCATAGCAACACGATTATTTCTTTGAGAACTAGTTTACACTGATGATTCTAGCATTTCGTCTCATTTTAAAGGCTCCAATTTTCTCTCTTCTCCCTGTGTCCAAGTTTTAGCTACCACTGGTCGAGATGGCCAGTACAAAACTGCCTGAGTCATGTTCTGAATCCTGAATTATTTGCCTCTGTTTTTCTCCCAAGCTACTCATCAGCTTATATAATCACTTTATTCTGCAACTTGTGGAGTTCAAGCTTCATGTTTTTTCCCAGCACTTCCTTTACCCGTGCTCAGTCAAACTCTCCTTTCTCTAAACTACCAAAGTGGCCTTGGCAGTATTTTTTGGTAGACCTCCAACAGCAGGGAAAACCCAGGCGATGTGCTCTGAAACCTACTATCTTTATTCCTAGGTCATGCTTCTCGTGGGATGCTGCCAGCAAATGACAGGGACTGCAGGGATACATAACGAGTCTATTCCTGGAAGACATGGAATTCCTCTGATAGGCAACTCTGGCTAACAAGTTCCCAAGTACCCTACTGAATCTTTCAGCGACCACATAGCTGATTATAACATTTCCACCCACCCTACCTTCCCCTTCACTCAGAGTCAGGGCTGCCTTGTCATCTGACACCTGGCTCTCCGAGATTGCCCAGGCTTCTTCCCCATTGTCTCTCACAGTTGATTTCCATAATAAAAATCCTTGTTTGTGGGGAGGCATCAATCAGGAGTTGGGGATGAAATATACACATTACTATATATAAAACAGATAACTAATAAGGACCTACTGTGTAGCACAGGGAACTCTACTCAATACTCTGTAATGATGTAATGATGTGTATAAGAAAAGAATCTTCATAAAAGGAGGTTGATATAACTGATTCACCTTTCTATATACCTGAAACTAACACAATATTATAAATAAACTATACTCCAACATGTTTTTTAATCCTTGCTTGTTTAATCACTTTGATATCTACTTCTTTGTTGTTGTTTAGTTGCCAAGTTGTGTCCACCTATTTGTGACCTCATGGACCAGGGTCCTCTGTCCATGTGATTCTCCAGGTAAGTATACTGGAATATCCTGGAGTGGGTTGCCATGTCCTTCTCCGGGGAATCTTCCTGACCCAAGGATCAAAACCAAGTCTCCCGCAGGCAGGCAAATTCTTTACCATCACACCACCAAGGAAGTCCAATCTATTTCTTGGAAAACTGCTAATAACTCAACTACGTTTTGGATGGCTCCCCACTTCCAGTCACTTTTAAGTACAAGTTCTTTGGATTTGTTTTACCCTTTGGTCTGATAACAGTATTTAATGTTTATCTCTTCTCCCAGACTTCTGGAAAGGAAGTCTGAGAGGCACTGTATCTCTGTTCTCAGACTGCATTTGGAGCCCCTTTGGCTGTTGGCCTTTCTTCCACTCGGCATTTACCATAGCTCAATGTTCTCTTTATTGCAAATGTGAATTAGGTACTTGTGGGTTCCTTGAGAGACTTTGTTAGAGATATCCCCAATTCCTGCCCATGCTGATAAGAGATATCTGATTTCAGTTTAATTTCTTTCTGCTCTCTGTCCCAGCTTGAGCCTGTTAGTAGAATCGTTCACACAGAGGATAACCTTCTTAAGTGTGGCCCCTACAGAGCAGCTCAAGCTCACCTCCTTCCAAATGTTCAGCAGACCCACAAAAATCCACACATTCTTGCTACACCACAAGGGGTGGGAGCTGACTGCTACATGGCTGTCGTCTCTCCTCCCAGGATTTTTCTCCCACCTGTCCACAATTATCTTATTGCTCTATTCAAAAGGGCACAGATGTCCAACCTGGGTGGGAGGGAGGTTTGGGGGAGAATGGATGCATGCATATGGTTGGCTGAGTCACTTCGCTATTCACCAGAAACTACCACAGTGGTGTTAATCGGCTGTACCCCCAGGAAAAAATAAACTGTTTAAAGTTTAAAATTACAAAGATAAATAAATAATTTAGGTGATGGAAAAAATTTGTTAAAAAAAGGCACAGATGTCACATCAGCAAACCACTTCATAAGAACACTTCCAAAAGGGAAATGAAATGCCAGGATCCACTTCTCTCTACAAATTATCCTCTCTGAACCACATCCCTGAGATTGTGGATGAGGGACATACACCTATTCTTCAACAGGAAAGGGTAGCACAAGCTCTATCACTCCCTTCTAGGCCGTCATACCGGACTTCAACAAAGTTCTTTGAAATAGCCACCTTTCCTGTAGTGTTTCTATGTAAATGGAATAGAGGGAAAGAATGGATAGTTGACTAGAACTTTCTGGACTATGACTAACTAAGCCTTACAAAGATGTCAGACTCCAATTATCCTGGAAATTCTTTAAAATATGAGGAGTGTTTGAAACTTCTTTGCATCAGTTTAAGGTACCCTAAATCAATTCCAGAACAAAGGGACATTTCACGAAATACTCTGTGATGATAAATTTCTCCCCTGAAGAGCCCAGGTTTAACCCTCTCACACTACACCTCCTTTTTATAGTGTTGACCTTTAGCCCTATTATCTCTGGCTTTTAATTCTACTTACAGACTGAATCTAACTCAGATGACCATTATATCTACTACAGTGGGCAAGAATCCCTTAGAAGAAATGAAGTAGCCATCATGGTCAACAAAAGAGTTCAAAAGGCAGTACTTGGATGAAATCTCAAAAATGACAGAATGATCTCTGCTCGTTTCCAAGGCAAATTATTCAATATCACAGTAATCCAAGTCTATGCCCTGACCAGTAATGCTGAAGAAGCTAAAGTTGAACAGTTCTAAGAAGACCTGCAAGACCTTCTAGAACTAACACCCAAAAAAGATGTCCTTTTCATTATAGGAAACTGGAATGCAAAAGTAGGGGTCAAGAAATACCTGGAATAACAGGGAAAGTTGGCCTTGGAGTACAGAAAGAAGCAGGGCAAACGCTAATAGAGTTTTGCCAAGAGAATGCACTGTCATAGCAAACACCCTCTTCCAAGAGCACAAGAGAAGACTCTACACATGGATAAAATCGTCAGTACCGAAATCAGACTGATTATATTCTTTGCAGCCAAAGATACAGAAGCTCTATACAGTCAGCAAAAACAAGACTGGGAGCTGACTGTAGCTCAGATCATCAATTCCTTACTGCCAAATTCATACTTAAATAGAAGAAAGTAGGGAAAACCACTAGACCATACAGGTATGACCTAAATCACATCCCTTATGATTATACAGTGAAAGTAAAAAAAATAGATTCAAGGGATTAGATCTGATAGACAGAGTGCCTGAAGAAGTAGGGACAGAAGTTCGTGACACTGTACAGGAGGCAGGGATCAAGACCATCCCCAAGAAAAAGAAATGCAAAAAGGCCAAATGGTTGCCTGAGGAAGCCTTACAAATAGCTGTAATTGAAGAGAAGCCAAAGGTAAAGGAGAAAAGGAAAGATACACCCATTTGAATGCAGAGTTCCAAAGAATAGCAAGGACAGATAAGAAAGCCTTCGTCAGTGATCAGGGCAAAGAAATAGAGGAAAACAATAGAATGGGAAAGACTAGAGATCTCTTCAAGAAAATTAGAGATACCAAGGGAACATTTCATGCAAAGATGGGCTCAATAAAGGACAGAAATGGTATGGACCTAACAGAAGAAGAAGATATTAAGAAGAGGTGGCAAGAATACACAGAAGAATTATACAAAAAAGATCTTCACGACCCAGATAACCATAATGGTGTGATCACTCACCTAGAGCCAGACATCCTGGAATGTGAAGTTAAGTGGGCCTTAGGAAGCATTGCTACAAACAAAGCTAGGGGAGGTGATGGAATTCCAGTTGAGCTATTTCAAATCCTGAAAGCCGATGCTGTGAAAGTGCTGCACTCAATATGCCAATTTTCCAAATGTGGAAAATTCAGCAGAGGCTACAGGACTGGAAAAGGTCAGTTTTCATTCCAATCCCCAAAAAGGCAATGCCAAAGAATACTCAAACCACCGCACAACTGCACTCATCTCACACGCTAGTAAAGTAATGCTCATAATTCTCCAAGCCAGGCTTCAATATTACGTGTCCCGTGAACTTCCAGAGGTTCAAGCTGGTTTTAGAAAAGGCAGAGGAACCAGGGATCAAATTGCCAACATCCGCTGCATCATTGAAAAAGCAAGAGTTCCAGAAAAAATCTATTTCTGCCTTATTGAATATGCCAAAGCCTTTGACTGTGTGGATCACCACAAACAGTGGAAAATTCTTAAAGAGATGGGAATACCAGACCACCTGATCTGCCTCTTGAGAAATCTGTATGCAGGTCAGGTAGCGACAGTTAGAACTGGACATGGAACAACAGACTGCTTCCAAATTGGGAAAGGAGTACGTCAAGGCTGTATATTGTCACCCTGTTTATTGAACTCATATGCAAAATACGTCATGCAAAATTCCAGGCTAGATGAAGCACAAGTTGGAATCAAGATTGCCGGGAGAAATAGCAATAACTTCAGATATGCAGATGACACTACCCTTATGGCAGAAAGTGAAAAAGAACGAAAGAGCCTCTTGATGAAAGTGAAAGAGGAGAGTGAAAAAGTTAGCCTAAAGCTCAACATTCAAAAACTAAGATTATGGCATGTGGTCCCATCACCTCATGGCAAATAGATGGGGAAACTGTGGAAACAGTGACAGACTTTTTTTTTTTGGGGGGGGGGACTCCAAAATCACTGCAGACAGTGGCTGTAGCCATGAAATTAAAAGACACTTGCTCCTTGGAAGAAAAGTTATGACCAACCTAGACAGCATATTAAAAAGCAGAGACATTACTTTGCCAACACAGTTCCATCTAGTCAAAGCTATGGTTTTACCAGTAGTCCTGTATGGATGTGAGAGTTGGACTATTAAGAAAGCTGAGCGCCAAAGAATTGATGCTTTTGAACTGTGGTGTTTGAGAAGACTCTTGAGAGTCCCTTAGACTGCAAGGAGATCCAACCAGTCCATCCTAAAGGAAATCAGTCCTGAATATCCATTGGAAGGACTGATGCTGAAGCTCCAATACTTTGGCCACCTGATGCAAAGAACTGAATCATTTGAAAAGACATTGATGCTGGGAAAGATTGAAGGCAGGAGGAGAAGGGGACAACAGAGGATGAGATGGTTGGATGGCATCACCGACCCAATGCACATGAGTTTGATTAAACTCCAGGAATTGGTGATGGACAGGGAAGCCTGGGGTGCTGCAGTTCATGGTTTCGCAAAAAGTCGGACACGACTGAGCAACTGAACTGAACTGACTTGCAGTTGATTGGAATTCTCTTTAAAGCTATGTTTTCTCAGTATGCCACCCTGCTAGTTTAACCCAGTAAATGGATGGAGAAAATTTATATATTTGCCTATATGAACATATTGCTTTCTCTGTTTTTTGAATGAGTTTTGAGAGATTATTAGTTCATCACCTTCTGTTTATCTTTTTTGCCTTTCATTTCATTAAAATTTAATGACAAAATAGTTTCAAATTTAAACCTGTTTGTCTTATGACACTCATAGGATATGCGTTAAAACATCAGTTTCAGTGCCTTAAGTAGTGACTTTGTATTCCGTTATTTTGTGTGCCCCACTTACTCCTTTGGGATTATCTTCTTTGTGGAGAAGATGTTTTTTGAGTTAAGTCCTATTTCTTAATAGCAACATTTTCTGAAGGATTGCTGTGTCTGTGCTGTTTGGAATGTTTGTTTCAAGAGACAAACTCTCAAACCACAGATGAAACAGCAGGCCTAACTACACCTAATTGCTTATCAAGATCGACTATTTATGTTTCCAAGGATTACTGAATTTCCTTTATATTCCACATGGTCTCAAATATGTTCTCCATATTTTTGGTCTCCCTCAAATGATTATTTGTTCCACTTTTGTATGATCGTTTAGAACTATTAGAATTCAGGAATCTAGAAATCTACTTTTACTCTATCAGACCTGGATTCCTAACTTGTTTATTAAATATTATAGGACAGTCAGAAATCTTGAGGAGGAACTGGGGCAAAAGACTTTCCAGTACTGTAAAAGAGCATCATTCTCGCCACGCATCCATCACTGAGTATCTGGCATTCTTCCCACTTCATGGAGCTTTCTTCTAGTTGAACTTATAAGCACCCCATACAAATTCAATGCAGGTATTAACACTAGTGGCCTGAAATTTCCACAAGCAAAAAGATATCAATATTCATATTCATAACTCAAAATGAAAAAGGAGATTTTATAGCTATAGATTCAATAGTGATGCTCACAGTTTTATGTAAAATAGAAATGTTAGTCCCTTAATCCAAAATTATAACTCAATAGAAATCTTAAGATAATTTTCAGCTACCAGACTGAATCCATGACTGATAACCTTCTTTCTTTCTAATGAAATCTTGACAGGCTGTATTTGGAATCTTGTTTAGAGGAGATTCTAAAATTCCCACTAAGCCACAGTCTACCCCTGGGAATTTCCAAATAAGAAAATATTTTTACCACTGGTTGTGTTCTTTTTACTCATTCTCTGACATGCCCTGCAAGACCATGCTGGTTGTCCCATCTACTTAACGGAGACACACCTCATTCCAGATTACCCTTGTTTCTTTCAAGTACATTCCATGAAGAGGACTAGGAGTTGGTATCTGAGCTGTAGTATTCCTTAGTCACCAGCATGTCTATTTCTCTCCCTAAGCATTCTGGAGACTATTCAATCTCCTTCACTTATTGCCTTCTGTAACTTAATTTTCATCATTAAAAAAAGTTGTCAGCTGGGATGATCCCCAAACCTAAGCTTATTTTTTTAATAAACTTGTATTTTTAAAACAGAAGAGAGTAATCAGAGAAAAAGGGAGAGAGTAGGAGAGGGAGAGAGAGAAAGAGATAAGAAAAAAATAAAGGACATATAGAGACACTACAGACATTGCCATTGATGAATAAAATTGCCAAGCCAGAACAGTAAATAACCAGCCTGATATAAGAAGAAACACACACTCACGTTCAATGCTCCAGAGACAGTAGGTGGTACATCAGAGGGCATCCAGCTCAGGAGACGCACATTGGTGACTGTCCATCTGCAACTTGACTTCCTCAGTTTCATCACTCTCTGTCAGTAGCCATGTTTCTCTGTATCCTGGGGGCAAAGGCGAAAAGTATCAGCTTAATATTCCCAGAATAAGCCATATTCCACATACTGTGAGGAAGTTTTGCTCTTTTCATGGGCTTAAAATATAATGACCACAGTTTCTCTCAACTTCAATGCAATATTAGTTGTATCTTTTCTAACATATTTTTAAGGAATCGTGTGGACTAAATATGGTACAGTGCAATTTTTTAATATTTTATTTCTGACAAAAGAACTTGATTTTCAAATGCAGATGACTATATTCTTGGAAATTTTATGAGTTTCATTTTTCAATTACTCATGAGGAATTCCTCCACATTCCCCCATAATCTCTGTTCTCTTTATGAAATGTTATTTTAAAAAATGACCCTCACTACATCTATTGAGCCCATGTTGAGTGCTAGGTACTCTAAGCAGTCAGTTTACAAACATCATCTCATTCAATCTGCAAAGTGACTTTATACAAGCAGTAACAGTCATTCCACTTTAGGGATTGCAAAATTAAGGCCCAGAGGTTTTTTAAAAAGGTTAAAAAGTATAACTTTTTAGAGTGTCCTATGTTTTTTCTTTCCCTAATTACCCATTTACATTTATATATAGACTTACTCCTAAAAGCCACTTCCCTAAATTTTTCTTTCCTTTATTTAGAAGATTTTAAAATTTCACCTAACCTTAAATATAGATCTTTTGTTCTTATGTTAGCTAAGAAACTCTAAAGTATAGTAAAATGCATGTGTACATTCATCATACCCAGACCTTGAGGATTTCATTTGAAATCTTGCTCCCTAAATGAATGTCCTTGTCTTCAAAACTCAAAACCACTAGTGCCCACAACACACAGCACCACTTATTGGTATAGATAATAAACACGGCCACCTACCCAATGTAGAAATAGAGTAGGTCAGAGACAAAGAGGAGACTTCCTTTGCAGTACAGGGTCATGTCTGGTCACCAAAGCCACAGAATATTTGTAATCTATTCCCCATGCCTTTTCTTTTTGTTCTCCCACTCACGTCATACTCTAGCAAAGTAATGCTCAAAATCCTCCAAGCTAGGCTTCAACAGTACATGAACTGAGAAATTCCACATGTTCAAGCTAGATTTAGAAAAGACAAAGGAACCACAGATCAAATTGCTAACATCCTTTGGACCATAGAAAAAGCAAGAAAATTCCAGAAAAACATCTACTTCTGCTTCACTGACTACATTAAAGCCTTTGACTATATGTGGATCACAACAAACTGTGGAAAATTCTTCAAGAGATGGAGAAATCTCCTGAGAAATCTGTCTGCAGGTCAAGAAGCAACAGTTAGAAACAGACATGGAACAACAGACTGGTTCCAAATTGGGAAAGGAGTGCATCAAGGCTGTGTATTGCCACCCTGCTTATTTAACTTACATGCAGAGTACATCATGAGAAACGCTGGGCTGGATGAAGCACAAGCTGGAATCAAGATTGCTGGGAGAAATATCAATAACCTCAGACATGCAGATGACACCACCCTTATGGCAGAAAGGGAAGAGGAACTAAGAGCCTCCTGATGAAAGTGAAAGAGGAGAGGGAAAAAGTTGGCTTAAAGCTCAACATTCAGAAAACTAAGATCATGGCATCCAGTCCCATCACTTCATGGCAAATAGAAGGTGAAACAATGGAAACAGTGACAGACTTTATTTTCTTAGGCTCCAAAATCACTGCAGATGGTAAATGCAGCCATGAAATTAAAAGATGCTTGCTCCTCAGAAGAAAAGCTATGACAAACCTAGACAGTGTATTAAAAAGCAGAGACATCACTTTGCCAACAAAGGTCTATATAGTTAAAACCATGGTTTTTCTAGTAGCCATGTATGGATGTAAGAGTTGGACCATAAAGAACGCTGAGAGCCAAAGAACTGATGCTTTTGAACCGTGGTGCTGGCGAAGATTCTTGAGAGTCCCTTGGACTGCAAGGAGATCAAACTGCTGCTGCTGCTAAGTTGCTTCAGTCATTTCTGACTCTGTGCGACCCCATAGACGACAACCCACCAGGCTCCCCCATCCCTGGGATTCTCCAGGAAAGAACACTGGAGTGGGTTGCCATTTCCTTCTCCAATGCATGAAAGTGAAAAGTGAAAGTGAAGTCACTCAGTCATGTCCAACTCTTAGCGACCCCATGGACTGCAGCCCACCAGACTCCTCCGTCCATGGGATTTTCCAGGCAAGAGTACTGGAGTGGGGTGCCATTGCCTTCTCTGGGGAGATCAAACTAGTCAATCCTAAATGGTATCAGTCCTGAATATTCACTGGAAGGACTGATGCTGAAGCTGAAGCTCCAATACTCTGGCCACCAGATACGAAGAGCCAACTCTAGAAAAGGCCCTGATGCTGGGAAAGATTGAGGGCAGGAGAAGGGGATAACAGAGTATGGAGTGGTTGGATGGCATCACCAACTCAAGGGACATGAGTCTGAGCAAGCTCTGGGAGATGGGGAAGGAAAGGGAAGCCTAGTGTGCTGCATGCAGTCCGTGGGGTCGCAGAGTCAGACATGACTGAGCGACTGAATAACAACTCCATGTCAAACCCTGACATTGCTGATAAATCCCAAGAATAACACCTCCAAAACCAATTTTTACTGTAATTACACATTCAATTTGAGTTACTACCATGGGACTCATAACTGCTATTAACTGAACAAGGAAAGTCATCACAAATACACAAACTGTAAAAGGAGAAAAGAGAAAGAATGCACAACAGATGTAAATACTTAGAGTAGCTCTTGTTCTAAACAGAAAAAAAAATGTTATCTAACTTCTGAAATGTATGCTTCCATTTTCCTGCAGGAGAAAACATGTGGGGGTGTGAAACAGCTCAGTTGCATCAGAGATAATCACCATCTGTTTACCACCAAAAAATATAGTCCTATGGACAACTCCTGCCCCCTGGTCTATAACGCTTCCACACATCTCAGATCTTTCTATAACATCTTGCCATTCCTTACTAGGTAGGTTTACTCTTAAAGGATGTCTATTATGAAAACCCATTACTGGAAGTCTGTTAATATTTCATAGCACAGTGGAAAAGCTTACACTTATCATTCAAAATAACGTGACATTATGAAGTCACTAAGAGTCTCCAGGGAGTCACCACTTCCCTGGTGGCTCAGTCGCAAAGAACCTGCCTGCCAACGCAGGAGACATGGGTTTGATCTCTGGGTCAGGAAGATCCCCCGAAGAAGGAAATGGCAACCCACTCCAGTATTCTTGCCTGGAGAATCCCATGGACAGAGGAGCCTGGCAGGCTACAGCCCACAGGGCTCCAAACAGCCAGACACAACTTCGTGACTAAACAACAATGAAGTAGAAAGGAAATAATAGTCACATATAGATTCCTTTCTGTGATCTCCTTTCTCTGGCTTATAAGTAAACGCCATCTGCCAAGTCCAAGACAGAGGGCTCTAGAATAGGGCCAGGCTGCATTCCTCTTTCTAACAAATGATCTGGGTATCTGTACAATGAACTGTGGATGGGTTTCCTGGTTTCCATACTTAACAGGCACTTGTCTTCTTTCTATGATGTCCCTCAAATATATAGAGTTCAAAATTGTTATGAATATTTGCTTAGAAAATCTGAAGTTTGAAAGCTCAGAAATTTGTCTCTCCAAAAGTTGAACAAATATTTGTTTTTCCCCTGCCTAGAAGAAGGGTTCTTAATAAAATACCTCTTAATGTTAAGACATCCTATTCACAATGAAGAGCTTAAGACTGAAAGACAGTCAAATGTAGGAAACAATGAGATTGAAGTAAACATCTCGAGAGGATAGTGGAGGGGCTACCTGTCCACCCTGGAGAAGCTCCTACACATGAAGCACCGCTCAATTAACTCCCCCACATACCAGCTTCCTTCCCATAATCCTATCACAGGGAGTATTTTCTCAGAATAATACTCAAGACTCCTAGGCAATGGAAAGTCTAAGTAGGAAACTACAACACGGAAACTCACAAGTTTCAAAATCAACATACTTAGAAAATAATAAAGAGATTAACCTAGAGAACAGTAAATAATTAGTATTGTAGCTCTCAAGAACAATTGTTCCTGTTGTCCCTCCTGGATCTCTAGTTTTGAAGAGAAGACTCCACAGATTATTGTTACTGAAATCTCACCCATTTATACATGATTCATAACGATTTTGCATCCTGTTGAGAAGGCACTACCTCTTCTCCTGCGTTTTATGCCAGGTTACCATGTTTAATATTTGTGGGTCTCACATAGCAGAGTCACTGCAACTGATTAAATGCTTGAATAAGGCAGGTTTTCTGCATGTCATGATGTTAAAGCACACCCAGATTGAAGATGTTCCAGCTCTCTTACCCATAAGGCTTTTCCAGAGAGGAAAATGTATGTGTCTATGTGTGAAGAGTTGATGGGGTAGGGATGAGAAAGAGAGGTATCATGTTGGATGAGTGTCAACTCAAGTCTTCTCTACTCAGCCTGTGCACATTTAATTAAAACTGGAGGCACCTCCCTCAACTGTCTACTGATGTGACAACTTCACTCCACATTTTAAATTTGTTCTTTATTATTTAGATTATGTGGATGGAAACACATCACTGATTGTGAAATCTGTCTTCTTTTCTAATGCACAGATTTTAAGTCATGCATTTCTCTGTAAGGAATCCTGAGCAGCATCCCACAAATGTCATGGTTTTACAATGTATCATTCATTTGAAATACCTTCTAAATTCCCTCATCATTTCATTAGCATAGTTGTTATTTCAAATATGTTATCTCCTTTCCAAACTTTTGGTGAATTTTCAGAATGCCTGAATGGTATTAATTTTTAAAATAATTTCACCATCATCAGAAAATGTACTCTGTGATCTCAATCCTTTATCATTTTGAGACATTTTATGGCCCAGCATATCATCTACCTTAATGAACATACAAGATGCCTTTGAGAAGAATTGTCTATTCTGACTTCCTTGGGTTTAAAGTCCCCAAAGAATCAGGATGGGGAACACATGTAAATCCATGGCTGATTCATGTCAATGTATGGCAAAAACCACTACAATATTGTAAAGTAATTAGCCTCCAATTAATAAAAATAAATGAAAAATAAATAAATAAAGTCCCCAAATGTCTAATAGATGCTGTTGATTGAAAATGTTATTCAAACCTCTCATATTCTTATCATTATTTTTGTCTATTCTTTCAATTATTGGGAAGGAATGGTAAAACCTCCAAATATTATTGCAGTTGTATATATTTTTTCTTTTGTACCTGTTAAATGTTATGTACTTAGAATTTCTGTTATAAGGTGTATACATATTTAGGACTCCTATGTCTTCTTTTTCACTTTTAAATTTTTATTAGAGTATAGCTGATTTACAACGTGTTAGCCTCAGGTATACAGCAAAGTGAATCAGTTTTACATATATATATATCATATATATATATATATCAATCATATATATATATATATCCACTTTTTTACACAGATTTTTTTCTCCATATAGCCATTATAGAGTACTGAGTAGAGTTCCCTACGCCACAGGTTCTTATTAGCAGGATTTCCTTGTCTTCATAAAATGACCCTTTTTGTCTTATTGAATGTCTTTTTCTCTAATACTGGAATGTTACCTGAAATCTGCTGTATCTGATATTAATACAGCAAAGTTACCATGAGTAGTATTATCATGGTTTATACATTTCATAGTAGCATCTTGCTATGTATCTAGTCTGACAATCTCTGCCTTTTAATATAGAAGTTGATTAGATCATTTTTGTTTACTGAAATTATTAGTAACATTAGATCTAAGTCAGCCATCTTCCTAATTGATTTCTTTTTAAATTAGTTGTGCTTTGGTCCTCTTCCTCTACTTGCCTGCCTTTTTTGCTCTGAGAGTTTTAAAATAACAAAAATGACAAAAACCACTACAATATTGTAAAGTAATTAGCCTCCAACTAATAAAAATAAATGGAAAAAAAATAATTTATTTTGTCTCCTTTATTGCCTTTTGAGCTGTATCTGTAAATATTCAGTGGTCACCATAAAAATTAAAAGATTTCTTTCAAACTTATGACAGTCTATTCAGAACTAATATTATACCACTTTACATAAATGTAATAAAACCTTATAACCATATATTTCTATTGATCTCTATGCTGTCCTTTATGCTACTGCCATATTCTTCTACATGTTTTATAAACTTGACAATATGTTACTTTGGCTTTTAACATCTAATTTTCCTTAAAAAGAATTTTTAAAAATGTCTTTATATTTATACAAATTTTACAACCTACCCACTCTTCCCATTCCCACTATTAGATCCTAGTTTAATTTTTGCTTTAGCCTAAAGAAATTCTTTTAGCATTTCATATACTCCAAGTCTGCCAGATACAAATTCTTAGATTTCATTATTTAAAGTAATCTGTATTGCTTTCATTTTTGAAATACATTTTCACTCAGTAGAGTTTTAAGTTGACTGTTTTTGTTCTTTCACCATTTTGAGATGTCCTTCCATTGTTTCATGTCTTGCCTTGTTTCTGAAGATAAACTATTTGTATTTCTTATTCTTGTTCGCCTGTATCTAATGCATCTTTTACTTTGCTGTTGTTTTTTGGTTTAATATTTTCTCTTTACTCTTGGTTCTCAACATTTTGGTCATAATGGGTATTTAACCTGATTAGTGTATGTCAAATTCTTGAAACAGTGGGCTCATGATTTTTCTCAAAACTGAGGGAGAAAATACTTTTTAAAATGCTGCTTTATGGCTGATTCATGTCAATGTATGACAAAAACCACTACAAAATTGTAAAGTAATTAGCCTCCAACTAATAAAAATAAATGAAATAAATAAATAAATAATAAATAAAATGTTGCTTTATTTTCTCACGCCTCTGTTTATGATACTTCTATTGCATGTATGCTAGACTGCTTATTATTATCACACAAGCCATTGATACTATACTGAATATTTTTCAAATATTTCTCTCTTTACTGCAGTTTTGGTAACTTCTATTGATCTGCCCTCAAGTTCAAAGATTCTTTTTCTTCAGTCTCCAAATTATTATTATGCCCAGCCAATATATGACAGATTTCATCACATTATAGAATCTGTACTTAATTCTATTTTAGTTTTAATTTCTCTACATTACTCATTTTTACTTAAATATTTCCCTGAAATGTTTAACATAGTTAAAATGTTTGTTCTGAATATCCTTGTATGCAAGGTTCAAGAACATATTAAATCTGGGTAGCTTAATAATTACATTTTCTGTTAATTTGAGGGGTCACAGTTTTTTTACTTATCTACATTTTTAAGATTATTCTAGAAATGTTTGTAAATTTCTGGAGACATAAATATAATAATATTTTGTTATATTCTTTACCACAGGAAAACTCATGTCCCATTGAGGTTCTTCCTTCCATCAAGTTGTGTGACATTTGGACCAGGTTTAATTAGGATGAATTCAGCCATGATTAGCCCAAGTCAGAATTTCCTGTGACTGTGCATTTTGCTATCTTGTCATTATTTGAACAGGGAGGGAATGGGGTAGACATATCATACAATTTTAGACTATGCTTAGATTTCACTCAGGCACAGCCCCAGACTCCAAATACTATGAGAATCTCAACAATAGATTATTTCTTTCAATGCTCTAGTTTCTTCTCTACTGCTGCTCCCTGTACAAGAGTCAGAAGTGAAGAGGCCCTTAAAATTATTTAAAAAGTAAATCTAGTGATTTACTTTTGCATTTGGAGTTTTTCAGGAGCTTTATACCATCCTTCAAAATCATATACTCAGTTACCACTCTCTTGCCCCTCTCAACACTCTCCTTCTGTGGTAAGCCCATTCTTCCCTCTGCTCACTTCTAAACATACCACTGCAACTCTCTGCTGTCCCATGAAGGGTTTTGTTTCTCTCCAGAATGCAGTTTATCAAGGCTTCCTTGGAGTCACTGTTCTTAATAAGCCCCAAAGAAAAGCCTTCATTTTTTTCATGCTTTTACCAAGAAAATGAGAGTATTGTGAGTCCTTTAACAACCTAACCTAAAGCATAAGTTCACTATCTACATCCTTTCAAAATTTACTTTAAGCATTTCTCACTCTTCCATAGTCATTCCATCGATTTTAGCTTCCTCACTGATTTCACCACCAAGGCTTTCTGATGTTAAAAAATACCTGCCATACAATTAATACAGCAGAGTACATTATGAGAAACACTGAGCTGAATGAAGCACAAGCTGGAATCAAGATTGCTGGGAGAAATATCAGTAACCTCAGATATGCAGATGATACTACCCTTATGGCAGAAAGTGAAGAAGAACTAAAAAGCCTCTTGATGAAAGTGAAAGAAGAGAGTGAAAAAGTTGGCTTAAAGCTCAACATTCAGAAAGCGAAGATCATGGCATCAGGTCCCATCACTTCACGGAAAATAGATGGAGAAACAGTGGAAACAGTGACAGACATTCTTTTCTGGGGCTCCAAAATCACTGCAGATGGTGACTGGAGCCATGAAATTAAAAGATGCTTGCTCCTTTGAAGGAAAGTTATGATCAACCTAGACAGCATATTAAAAAGTATAGACATTACTTTGCCAACAAAGGTCCAGCTAGTCAAAACTAAGGTTTTTCCAGCAGTCATGTACAGATGTGAGAGCTGGACTATAAAGAAAACTGAGCGCCAAAGAAGTAATGCTTTTGAACTGTGGTGCTGGAGAAGACTCTTGAGAGTCCCTTGGACTGTAAGGAGATCCAACCAGTCCATCCTAAAGGAAATAAGTTCTGAATATTCATTGGAAGGACTGATGCTGAAGCTGAAGCTCCAATACTTTGGCCACCTGATGCAAAGAACTGACTCATTTGAATTACATCAAGATGCTGGGAAAGACTGAAGGCAGGAGAAGGGGATGACAGACAATGAGATGGTTGGATGGCATCACCTACTCGATGGACATGGCTTTGAGTAAACTTCAGGAGGTGGTGATGGATAGGGAGGCCTGGTGTGCTGCAGTCCATGGGGTTGCAAAAAGTTGGACACAACTGAGTGACTGAACTGAACTATAACCAGATTTAATGACAATGTTTCAAGCTCTGAAAAGAAATTCTCATAATTTTATAATCATTAACATAAAATATCATTTTACATATTCTTATTGGTCTCAGGCATATCTCCATTTCCCTGCGTTCATTTGAGTTAACAAAGCCCTCAATTTCAATTCAGGTGTACTTAGAAATTCTAAAATTTAACAGATACTCTTTCAATTCAATTTTGATAATTTTTTTTTTTGTATATTCTTTCTGGAATGTAGTTTTTCAGAGAATTGCTTCTTCTCTATGGTCAAAGTGTTCTGTGCACAGGACAAGGATACCAGCCTGAAAAGGCAAACTGACCTCATAAAAAGTCCTAGTGTGGGAGTATTGGGATGGTAAGGGTAGTCATGCAACCCGCTGTTCATTGAAGATGGCACTCTGGTCACTAAGGCCATGACTGGCCTTCCTAACCACCCCACAGACACCAACTCTCTGCTCTCACCCTTATTCCGTGAAAACTTTTTCTGGTCAAATCTTACCAGTGGCATCCACACTCAGATTCAGCTTATACATCCTAACAGTAAAATGCATCTGAATTATTCATGGCAGTATGGAAAAAGCAAAGAATGAGATAGAAAAAAATAGAAGAGAAATATACAGTCAAGTTAAAGTTTGTTAATTCTCAGTTTATGAAACTCTTGTCAGTCTACTGAACAAACACTAAATGCCATGGACACTCTGTGGGCTTTTACACATCCCAGGCTTTTTCTCATGCCTTGCCAATGGTCCTGCTCTGAACATTTAATTGAATCATCTAATACCACTCCTTGGATTTTTTTTTACAGAGAAAATTTTTTAAATAATTCCAACTGGGATGTTGACTATTTCCAAATCTAAAAAGTGCTTTTAAATCATTTATCATGCTCCTTGCCCTTGTTTCTGGCATGTCAGACATCTCATCATATTCAGCATTATTGGCACACATTGGCAGTGATGCCTCTACTTATCACTACTCTCTTCTCCAAGATACCAATAGTTCTTCTTATAGGTAAACTACATTGTTCAATACATCCTTGTATTGATCAAATCAAGGTTTGAGTTTGAAGATTTCCTGATCCTCAGTATTCCTCAGAGTCTTATGTTGAAGAGAAACTATTATTCAATTACTGGTAAGCCCTCAGATAAGTTGGAAATGACACTCTGTGAACTCCCTAGCCACCTCATACTTGCCTTCATTCCTATTTAAGGCATTAGCCTTTTTGAACAAACCCACATTATACAGCAAAACACATGGGCAGCTAAAATAAAGAGGAAAAGAACATAAGATCATGAGGAAAAAGAAAAAAAAAAAAAACAATGGGAGGGAAAAAGTTATCTATAGACATGTCAGTCCTAAGGTTAGTGGATTTCTAATATCATCCTTATTCATATTCATACATTCAAACATGGATAGTCTAAAAATATGACTATTAGCTCTTGGATACATTCTCTCTCACCAGTAGAGAAATTCCAGGAAGTAGCCCTAGACAACTGGATTAAAAAGCACTCCAAACACACAAATGGCAACTTTCAGAGAATAAGCAAAAAGAAATAATTAAGAGAAATTAACACAGGTAGAATGAGACAGAAAGAGAATAACTTCATAGCCTTAGAGTCAATATTGTTATTTGCAACATTTAAAAAATTTTGCTAAAGTAATTTCTGACATCAAGAATCTTTTATGACATACGCTAAGACAGGTTCGATCCCTGGATTAGAAAGATCCCCCAGAGTAGGAAATGGCAACCCGCTCCAGTATTCCTGCTTGGGAACTCTCATGGACAGAGGAGCCTGGCAGGCTACAGTCCAAAGGGTTGCAAAGAGTTGGACACGATTGAGCACACACAAGAATATTCACAAACATGAGGTTTATGACTTTGACTTTTGATTTGTCTGTTCAAAGTCACCCTAGTGTGTTAGTCGCTCAGTCGTGTCCAACTCTTTGTGACCCCACGGACTATAGGCTGCCAGGCTCCACTGTTCATGGAATTCTCCAGGCAGAAATACTGGAATAGGTAGCCATTCCCTTCTCCAGGAGGTCTTCCCAACCCAGGGGTCGAACCCAGGTCTCCCCTACTGCAGGCAGATTCTTTACCAGGTGAGCCACCAGAGAAGCCACCCTAGATGCCACTGACTTGTTACATATTTCATGTTAAAGAATAGATTTTATTACAGTTGATCTCAGCCTTCTTCTTTATTGTTTTCATAGAAGTTGCTTTAAACATGTGCAGCAAAGTTAGCCCCTAGGTAAGCTACTCCCTCAGTTCTGTGGCCTGTAAGTCTCCATAACAGAAGATTGGAAGATTAACCACATTCAAGTCAAGCTGAGATGGGTAATGTCTCCTCTAAAACTTCTCTAAAGGGAATTACTTATAGGTATGTTAGAAATCTAAATGCCAGTTAAAGACATTTCTCTCAATTAATTTCCTTAAAGACATTCCATGGCAAGATTGCAAGACTCTAAGCTTTTGTTTTTGTTTGGTTTGTTTTTGGTGTGAGGGACAATCTAACCTCTAATACCTTGAATTCCATCTAGAAGTTACACACTTTTTTCCCAAATATTTCTCCTTGATTCATTTAATGTTTCAAAAACTCATCTGACTATAAAACAGGCCACCAAATCAGTAGTGATGGAGAGAAAAAAAGTAAGGAAGACCAAGAGTAAGAAACACAGACCGGTAGAGAACCACAGAGAATACACAGCCCTAGAATGGGATTGGCCATCTGGCGCAAGAGAAATACATTTTTTGCTTTATCGTTCAAAGGGAATGAGCTAATAAGTGACTTTGAATGAATGATCTCTTCCTCTCTCTTCCTTGCAGGTGACTGTCAAGAGAAGTGCTTCAGCTCAAGGTGGCTACAAACTTTATCCAGTGAAGATTCCTTTTATTGCACAGACTTCTAAAACAACCCCCTTTTCTCCCACATGTTGACGTAACTTCTACATGACTTATTCTCTTGTATTGAATATGTGTTCTCTGTACCTTACAGGGTTCTTAATATTTCATATTCAACTTGAAGGTTTAGGCTTAATTCTTACTGGAGGCAATTAAATTCTTGGAAATATTTGAGCCCTACCTATGCATCACTCACACGGTAATCCTCGGTGCTCACCCAAGAATTTCTATTGTCTTAATGAAGTTGCAACAAAAAATATTGTTACATTTTCCAAGCTCCCTGTGTGCCAGAAACCTTTCTCAACTGACATAAATCTGTCCCCAAGCATCCTAACATGATACATGAAAGCTATGATTCACTCCCTTTCTTAGATGATGAATCTGAGATGCAGGAATTAACTCTTTTTCAAAAACAAACACGTCAGACTTGTTAACCCTAAGAGTTGTGATTTGGAGCCAGCCTTGTCTGACTTGAAAACCAGGGTTCTTAAGCATGACATACTACTGCTAGGCACGGAGCAGGCTACCAATTAATGTCTGTTGGTTGAATGAATGGCTCCATCAAACAATCAATCAAACATTGAGAATCTCCCAGAAAGAGTGACCTTAGCAGTCTCTTCAGTCACTTCACTGGCTCCATCACAAACAATTCTCTCTTAACAAGCTTGGTCATGTGAAAATTTCACAGTGGGACGTTGTACACAAATAGGTTTTCTTCCCCCTAGAAAACAGACCATGCAGATTATTCCAACTGGGCCTTCACAAGTGGTAAATGTGTCCAATTTTAGAAAGCTCTGACTTCATTACTGATGGCCTGTGCTCATCACCCAGCAAGTCCTGCGACTCTTCCCCTTGTCCGTCAATCCCGGAATACTTGCCAGCGCTGTCACTTCTGCTATAGCAGCCTGGTTATCGACAAGCTTGTTAATGTATGTTCTGAGCCATTAATCGCAAACTTGTCAACCAAAGATATGTATTTCCTTTTTAATATAACAGATAGTGCATGATACATGCTGGAATGTGTGTGTTTTACTTTTAAGTATTAATTCAAGCTGCTGACCAACTGGCTAAAATAAAAAGTTCAATATGTGCTTAGCCACTCAGTCATGTCTGACTCTTTGCGACACTGGACTGTAGCCTGCCAGGCTCCTCTGTCCATGGAATTTCTCAGGCAAGAACACTGGAGTGGGTTACCATTTCCTACTCCAGGGGGCATTCCTGACTCAGGGATTGAACCCACATCTCCTGTTGTCTCCTGCATTGCAGGCAGATTCTTTATCCGCTCAATAATTCTCACCAAAGCTCTCCCCCATATTATCTTCAACATTTCTATTCATTTCAGAGTTTTGCTTTTCTGTTAGGAATGCTGGGTGTTGGTGAAGGACAGGGAAGCCTGGAATGCTGCAGTCCTTGGGGTCGCAAAGGGTCAGACATGATTGAGTGACTGAACTGAACTAGGCATGTTCATCTGTGCTAGATTATTAGTTTCTCACTATTCAGGCCAGGGCAGTTCTAATTTCTCTGAATGACAAGAACTGGTTACCAACTTCAGCTATATTCCCTGGGTATCCTGAAGAAGAAAGTTCGTGAACTTTGTCCACTTCCTTCCTGTGTCCATTTGCTATCATTGTGTGTTCTACTCTCTCATGGCTTTCTAGAACCTTTCAAAGTTCTCTCCCCACTACAAAGTAATTTATTTATTTCACAAATGTTAAGTAACTATGCATGCCAAGTATCCTTTAGTTGTGGAGAAAACAGCCTTTAACAAATCAGGATAACCCCATCCTAAAGGAACTGGTATTTCAAGGAGTAAGAGGAGACTTTATCATCTTATCTCAAGTAAAATATGCATTCTATTAGATGACAGCAAGTGATATGGAACATTAAAACAGAAGGGGGCTGGGAGTATATGGATGCAGGAATGTTATAATTTTAAATACTAAGGTTGAGTGAAGATCTTATTTAAAAGGAAACATCTGAAGAAACTGCTGATGCAGAGAGAGAAAACTATAATGTTACCTAAGGAAAAGTATGATTCCCGGCAGAGAGACTGACAACTTCATTCTCCTCAGATCTTTAAGTTGATAAATGTTTTTTTATTGTGTTGAACTAAGTTTGTTCTTAAAATACAAAATGGGATATATTAACTATTTTTTAACATATAATGAGAGATGATTATTACCAGAATAACAATAAATTTACTTTTTAAAGAACTTTATTTATTCCACTTTGAAAAAAATGGTATTACAAAACATATTCTACTTACATTTGAAACAAAGACTCAGATTCTGCACTGCTGAGGTTTGTAGGGGTTGGGGGGTGGAAGTGGGGCCCATGCCTTAGTAACACATTTAGCAGCATCCCTAACCTCTACCTACTAGATTCCGGTAGCATCCACATCCAGAGAAGGCAATGGCACCCACTCCAGTGTTCTTGCCTGGAAAGTCCCATGGACGGAGGAGCCTGGTGGGCTGCGGTCCATGGGATCGCGAAGAGTCAGACACGACTGAAGCGACTTTGCAGCAGCAGCAGCATCCGCATCCAATTTATGGCAACAAAAAATATTTCCAGACACTGCCAAAAGTTCCCAGGGGAATAAAACCACCCTTTCTCTCTATTAGGAAATACTGGTTTAAAAGTGCAAGGATCAACAGCCTCCAACTTCTATTGTTAAGAATTCAGTATATTCCAGTAAAAAAGATACAAGCTTCACCTTTAAAGAAAAAGTATAAAAACAGGCGCAATCCATAAACTGTATGGTTTAGAGTGGCTTGAAAAGTCATTAAGGGAAACTTCCCCTAAATCTGTGCTGCTGCTCACATTAGCTCTTTGTCACCAAGAGAATTTGACACCCCAGGCAAGGCAATATTACATGATTTGAGATAAGTGAGGTGGGTGGGGGTTGTGCTTTTATAGTTTAAAAGTACTAAAAGGGCTAGTGTGAATGCAAGCAAGTTCTAAGAGAGTTTTATAAAAATTGTGTGATGAAAGTGGAGAATTTGAAAATGGATTCCCCTAAAACAGTCCATGTTGCATATCCCACGTTTATTCTCTGATCTATTTTTTAGTAGCTTTATTTTCCTTCATAGGTACCTCCTTCAGTGATTTAAAATCTGCTTCCTATCACGATTCATCCAGATGTGCTAACCCTTGACTCAGACTGGACGATAGAAACTTTTCATGGGTTGTATTCATTATATCCCACAGTTCTTACACATGTTCCCTTGGACTCTAAACTATCTTCAACGGCATTGCCAGCCTCAGACAGCCCCTAAACTAGGATTTTTCAAAAGTATTCCTTCCTATCTTTAGAGTCCTCTTAAAATTGTCTCTCCAGTCTGTATTAAATATTTCTCAAATCTCTGAATTTTGTCAAATTCATAAAAGCTCACAAACTTGTTTTCCTTCCATCAGACCTTAAAATTCAACTTTAAGCGTCCATTCAAACTCAGTATTCTCAGCTCCCTGCAACCTCACATAAAAAGTTACCTGGAACATAGCCAAATAATAGACCTGTCAAATATCCCATTGTGCAGAACACACTGTATGTGTGTGTTAGTCACTCAGTCATGGCCAACTCTTTGTGACCCCATGGACTGTAGACCCCCAAGTTCCTCTGTCCATGGAATTCTCCAGGCAAGAATACTAGAATGGCTAAGCATTCCCTTCTCCAGGGCATCTTCCTGACCCAAGGATCAAGCCCAGGTCTCCTATAGTGCAGGCAGATTCTTTACTATCTGAGCCACCAGGGAAATTTTATAAGCCATATATCAATATTAATTATATTGAAACTTAAAGTCTCCATATTCTTCAAATTCCTCAATTTATATACTTTAGAGATTTGAGAAAGTCTGTTTGACCATTCCAGAATCCAAGTCTGTGAAATGTGTATGGAAACCTCCATCATCCTTATGGACCTCAGGAAGGACCTCTATTCTGAGCCATTCGTCTCCACCCATCTCACGCTGTGCTTCCTGACTTCTCCTGCTCTGCTTCCTTTCATTCCGGATCTGACATCTGTATTCCTACAGGTTTGAGTCTGCCCTGGAAAATGGAACGCTTGTGTGTCTCCTGCACTGACTTGGAGCTCCTGGCCCAGGTCTTGCTCATTTTGGTAATACTCTTTCTTCTCATCCCCAGAAAAACCAAGGCCCTGTCCAAACTGCTGGCCAGAGAGATGCAGGTCCTTTGACTGTATCCTCTTCCTTAGCTCCACCCCCAAACACTAGGATTTTACATACATCATCATTCAATATATTATTCTCTTAATTAATTCTTAGATCATCAGTTAAGCTAAAAGAGTTAGCAGTTTCTCTCTCTGGTGGCATCTACTCTCTAGATGTTTTTGGCTTTACTAAATCTCCAAAGTCTAAATCATTGGCCTAAAAAGCTAAAATTCTGCCTCACTTTCATTCATAGTCACTGGGCTCATTCTCTGCTTTTTTTTTTTCCTGGCACAACTTGCAGCTTGTTGGGATCTTCCCTGATTAGGGATTGAACCTGGGCCATGACAGTGAATGCCCAGAATTCTCACCACTAGGCCATCAGGGAGGTCCTCTGGGGTCATTCTCTGACTTGTGATGTACCTATTATGAGTCTCTCTCCCTTCTGTATACATTACTTTTCATTTCTTTCCCTAAAGAGTAAATTCTAAACATTCTGGGAGGAACCACTTCCCATTCATAAATGTTTTCGGCTTGAAAAATGAGCCTTTATTACAGTTAAAATCCATTCTTTGTTCTTTGGCAAGTTCTGCATGAGCACCACGTGTGCTATGCCTGGGACACTGACATCGAGGATAAATACCCTCTCTCCATCAGCAGTGCCCTGACTGTCTGTGTACAAAACTGGCTACTACCCCTCATGATACAGGCATGAGAGTTCATATCAAATATCTCCCTTCATGAGACTCCTGTATGCTCACCATGTGTTTTCTCTGGAATTCTAGGTTTTGAGAAATGATTTATTCACAGTCTCTGCTACTGAGGTCAGAGATGGTAGGTATTTATAAACAATGGGTCTCCTCATCTCCACTGACTTTCCTGCTAAATATATCCTTCCCACAGCAGAAGAGGTGGGTTGATCATTGATGAGGCCATATGACTGAGTATAAAAGATTGGTTTTAGAGAAGAGATCCAGGAAGGAGAAGAGGGAAGCCCTAGTCCAACAGACACATCTCTAGTGACATATCTCAGGAAGCCAGGTCATAGGAAAACACCTGTCAATCTTCCTCTCCTCAGCTAGCTGCCTCCTCCCACTTTATGTCATTAGCAATGCCACTACTGACTGCGACTCTTAAAGCTGAAGTCAATGGTTAAATTTCATCAAACACAGTTATAGTGGAGTTTGCAGAACAAGTAAAGCAAAATACAGAATGAGCAAAGTTAAAAGAACAGAGATCTTGGAGCCAAGAGAATGAATGGTGTACCTAACAATGTTGGAGAACCTCCCTTAATGCTCTAGACAGGGACAATGGACCACAATCATGGACCCGCAAGGACACCCCTGGAAGGCGGTGCCATTTATGAAAGTGCTTTTCTTCTGGCCCTCTCTGATCCTAACACGGGGAAGGTGATGGACAGGACACTAAACTCTGGTCACTTTCTCTCTCCTCCCCCTACTACTTCCATCTATCCAACAGGTGCTGAGTGTGCATACTCCAAGCATCCTATTATACCTTTACTTGTTAAGCCTCTCTTGAAGATCCCACAACTAGGAAGGTTCTGAATATCTCATAGCACAGGGGAGAATTTAGGCTAAACTCAGCTTAGAGAAATCCATTATTCAAGGATAATCTGGTATGTGCCTTAACACAATCGCTGATTGAGAGCTCTCTATGGTCTCCTTGTGTCCCTTCCTGGACAATAAATATCCAGAATTGGTAACATGTCTTAAGCAAATGACCTGTATTCATATGTCCATTTGTTCACCAGATTATACCAATATAAATAGAAAGTCTCCTTTCATTTGTATTATTGTCTGGGAAAACCTTAGCTAAGAAATGACTGGTTGTATAAATTATTGAACAAGTGTAAAATGGAATAACATAGAGTCTTTTTTTAAATTTTATTACATGTATGAAGATGTAATTGACATAACATTGTAAAGAATCTGCCTTCCAATGTAAGAGACATGGCTTCAGTCCCTGGGTCCGAAGGATCCCCTGGAGAAGGAAATGGAAACCCACTCCATTAGTCTTGCCTGGGCAATCCAATGGACAGAGGAACCTAGCAGGCTACAGGCCATGGGGTTGCAAAGAGTCAGACACAACTGAGAATGCACATATATATGTTTTATGAGTTTAAAGTGTATATTGTGTTGATTTAACACATTTATATATCACAATACAATACCACTATAGCATTAGCTAACACCTCCAGCATACCATATAATTACTTTTTTCATTGTGAAAACATTTAAAATCTAGTCTTTTAGCAACTTTGAAGTATGTAACACAGTAACATTGACTATAATCATGATTCTGTACATCAGACCTCCAGAAGTTATTCATCTTCTTAGCGCAAATTAGTATCTTTTAACCAACAGCTCTCTAATTTTTCCACCCTCCAGTCTCCTAGTAGCCACCATTTTACTCTTTATTTCTATGACTTTGGCTTTTTTAGATTCCACACATAAATAATATCATATAGTGTTAATCTTCCTCGTCAGACTCACTTCATTTAACAAAATGCCCTCAAGAGTGATCTTGCTGCAAATGGCAGAATTTCTTTCTTTCTTATGATTGATTAATGTTCCATTCTATACATGTATATCACATATTTGTCCATTCATCTATTGACAGTTTGCTTATGTATCTTAACTACTGTGAATAATGCTGCAAGGAACATAGAGGTGCAGATATTTTTTTTGGATCCTGTTTTCATTTCCTTTGGATATGTCTGCGGATGTGAGATTGATGGGTTATATGGTAGTGCCATTCTTAATTTTGTGAGGCACTTTCATCTGCTTTCCACAATGGTATACCAATTTATATTAATTATCACCAACAGTGTACAAGGGTTCCCTGTTCTCCTCAGTTCAGTTCAGTCACTCAGTTGTGTTTGACTCTTTGCAATGCTACGGACTGTAGCCCACGAGACTCTGTGTCCATGGGATTCTCCAGGCAAGAATACTAGAGTTGGGTTGCTATGCCCTCCTCCAGGGGATCTTCTCAACCCAGGGATCAAACTCACTTCTCTTATATTTCCTGCATTGGCAGGCAGATTCTTTAACTATCTCCCTGAGTTTTCTTAGACTCATGTCTATTGAGTCAGTGATGCCATCCAACCATCTCATCTTCTGTCAGCCTCTTCTCCTATTACCCACAATTTTTCCCAGCATTGGGGTCTTTTCCAATGAGTCAGCTCTTTGCATCAGGTGGCCAAAGGATTGGAGCTTCAGCTTCAGCATCCGTCCTTCCAATGAATATTCAGGACTGATTTCCTTTAGGATTGACTAATGTGATCTCCTTGTAGTCCAAGGGACTCTCAAGAGTCTTCTCCAACACCACAGTTCAAAAGCATCACTTCTTGTGTCCTCAGCCTTCTTTATGGTCCAATTCTCACATCCATACATGACTACTGGAAAAACCATAAATTTAACTAGGCAGACCTTTGTCAGCAAAGTGATGTCTCTGCTTTTTAATATGTTGTCTAGGTTTGTTACAGCAATTCTTTCAAGGAGCAAGTGTCTCTTAATTTTGTGGTTGCATTGAGTTTGGAGCCCTATAAAGTGAAATCAGACCCTGTTTTCACATTTTCCCCACCTATTTGCCATGAAGTGATAGAACTAGATGCCATGATATTAGTTTTTTAAATATTGAGTTTTAAGAAAATGTGGAAATAGAGTCTGTATTAGTTGACCATATATGCAAGGGTTTATTTCTGTGCACTTTATTTGCTTCCATTGGTCTGTGTGCTTATTCTTAAGTTGTTTTTTTTTTAAAGAAAATGAGTCATACCACTATGTAATAATATATAATTATATCAGATATTTTATCATGTCAAAAGGCAAGGTACAGAAAATATTTGTGTGTCTGTGTGTTTGTGGGTATATATACTATGAAAGAAAACAGATATGCAGATTACAATACTATGAGTTGGGAGAGTGGCCAGACACAGGAATATAAAGACCCTTGTATGTTCCCCTAGAGAGGCTGTACTTGACCCAAAAGGTATATGGTTGAAAAAGATAACTAAATATTAGTGGGAAGAAAACATAATTTCATTGCTGTCATTTCTGCATTCAATTATTTTTCAGTGCATGGAACACTTACTCAAACAATAAAGAAATTAAATTTAAAAGCATCATGTTACAACTGGGTTTATATCGGGTTTATATTCTGATTTCTAAAAGTATTGGTTTTTAAATATCCTTCTGTGCTAACAGCCTTTGGGTTTAACATCAATGAGATAAGTATTAAATTTAGAATAGTACCTTCAATATGGTCATTCTATTCCCACTGTTTATTGCTTCCAGTCTTGTGTACAAAATAATCTGCTTACAATTGACTAAAAGGGGAAAAAAACAGCATGTATTAACACATCCTTTAATTCTTATCTTCTGTACTATGCTGATTTTTAGAGTCAGGAAGGGCCTTGAAGCTCTCTAGACAACTACCTTAATTCCAGGTTTTTCATCTTATTTTGAAGTTAGGCACAAGTGAACTTTTTACCAAACATAAATAATGGTCTCTTCTGAATGCCAATGCAAACTTTTCCTGTAATTTAAGCTTTTTATTATTCTGTCTCTTCTCGAGAAGGAAAAGAAAACTAATCATTTCCTTTATAAAACACTTCAAATAATCACAGTGGGTTAACATTCTTCTCATCTCTAAACTGATCTATAAAAAATTATTATATCTTTCCTCATAAGAATCTAGCTGTTAGCCCTTTAAGTACTTTGGTCATGATTTCTGATTTATTCAAATCTTTCATAAAAATCAATTATCAGAATTTCAAAGCTGGGTTCACTGTAGCTCTCAAATAAGACTCAAATCCAATTCTGTTGATGCTACAAATGTCAAGATGATTTTAAATTATTTTGTGTTGGGACCATATTATATAATCCCAACTCAGTGTTTGGAACAATCAACATCTTTTTATCCAATAAACATCTACTGAAATTCTACTATGTGTCAAACTATGTAAACATAAAGTTCCATTAAAGAGTATAAGAGACAGTGAAATAAAATGTTATATACCTTATGTGAAGAACTTCAATACAGGAGCACATCTGATACCATAAACAGTGCAAGGACAAGACATCTAATTCTGTCATAGGTTGGAGTGAGTAGTAGAAGAGATTCATAGAAAAAAAATAGTTTTGGTTAAAATTTGAAAGACAAAGGAAACGTTAGCAAGGTAGATAAGAACGTCATTCAAAACAAGGGCTTATAAAATGTAAAAAGACAATTTGAGTAGCCACAAATAAAAACAGTGTGTATGGAGCTAGATAAATGCTGGAATGTATGGCTGGAAAGAAAGCAAGAGACTGAATTACTGTAAACTGCTGCATGAAATCAGTAGGGATGGAAATTTTTGATATACAACAGATTATAAAACTGTTTATGTAGAAAAACTCAACAGGATTAGCTAATTGCTTTTGACTTAAGTGTAAAAATACACACACACATACATACAAAGAGGCTAAATAATTGGTTTATTTTATAAACTAAACATTAATAACTGTTATTAATGCAGGATTGACATACAGAAAGCATTACAGATTTAATGTACACAACTCAGTGAGTTTGAAGATTAAGTATAAACCTGTGAAATCATCACCATAATCTATGTCATAAACATATCAATCACTTCCAAAAGTATTCTCCCATCTTATTTATTACTAATTTTTTATAAGAACACATTAGACCTACCATCTTTCAAACTTTTCAGTATACAGTAGATGACTATAACTATAGGCACTATGATGTACAGAATGTGGCTCAGTTACTAAACCGTGTCTGACTCTTTGCTGCCCGTTGGACTGCAACCCTCCAGGCTCCTCTGTCCATGAGATTTTTCAGGCAAGAATACTGGAGTGGGTTGCCAGTTTGTTCTTCAGGGGAACTTCCTGACCCAGGGATCAAACCTACGCCTCCTGCACCTCCTTCACTGGCAGGCGGATTCTTTACCATGGAGCCACATGGGAAGCCCCGACGTACAGTAGGTCTCTAGAACTTATTCATCTTATATAACTGAAACTTTACACACTTTGACTATTATTTTCCTATTTTCTCCTTCCTCCCACTCCTGGAAATCACCACTCCACTCTGTTTTTATGAATTTGTCTAGTTTAGATTCCTCATGTAATTGATACCACTGGTGCAGCTACTGTGGAAATATCCAATAAATGGATAAAGAAAATGTGGTGTTTATGTATATACAACGGAATATTATTCAGCCATAAAAAGGTTCGTAACTTATGACAACATGGAAGGAAGGACCTGGAGGACATTACACTAAGGGAAATAAACCAGTCACAGGACACATGTGTGTGGTTTTAAAACTGGTAAATATCAGAGCTGAAATTTATCATCTATCTAATTTAAGGCATACTTTATTTCTTGTAACGGCTGCCTCTGATCCTAATTGGATATAAAATGTCTCCACCTTTCTATTGTAATGTTACTTTTAGACTTACATTTCCTTAAGACCAAGAAAAGGAGTATGTCAAGGCTATATATTGTTACCCTGCTTATTTAACTTATATGCAGAGTACATCATGAGAAACACTGGGCTGGATGAAGCACAAGCTGGAATCAAGATTGCCGGGAGAAATATCAATAACCTCAGATATGCAGATGACACGACCCTTATGGCAGAAAGTGAAGAGGAACTAAAAAGCCTCTTGATGAAACTGAAAGAGGAAAGTGAAAAAGTTGGCTTAAAGCTCAACATTCAGAAAACAAAGATCATGGTATCTGGTCCCATCATTTCATGGCAAATAGATGGGGAAACAGTGGCAGACTTTATTTGGGGGGGCTCCAAAATCACTGAAGATGGTGAATGCAGCTATGAAATTAAAAGATGCTTACTCCTTGAAAGGAAAGCTATGACCAACCTAGACAGCATATTAAAAAGCAGAGACATAATGTTGCCAAAAAAAGTTCTATCTAGTCAAGGCTATGGTTTTTCCAGAAGTCATGTATGGATGTGAGAATTGGACCATAAAGAAGGCTGAGGACACAAGAAGTGATGCTTTTGAACTGTGGTGTTGGAGAAGACTCTTGAGAGTCCCTTGGACTGCAAGGAGATCCAACCAGTCCATCCTAAAGGAAATGAGTCCTGAATATTCATTGGGAGGACTGATGCTGAAGCTGAAACCCCTATACTTTGGCTACCTGATGCGAAGAGCTGACTCATTTGAAAAGACCCTGACCCAGGGAAAGATTGAAGGCAGGAGGAGAAGGGGACGACAGAGGATGAGAAGGTTGGATGGCATCACTGACTCAATGGACATGAGCTTGAGTAAACTCCGGGAGTTGGTGACAGGCATGCCTGACGTACTGCAGTCCTTGGGGTCGCAAAGAGTCGGAGATGACTGAGCGACTGAACTGAGTGACTGACAGGGCTTCCCTGGTGGCTCAGCAGTAAAGAATCTGCCTGCAATGTGGGAGACCAGGTTCAATGCCTGGGTCAGGAAGATCCCCTGGAGAAGGGAATAGTAACCCACTCCAGTATACTGCCTGGAGAATTCCATGGACAGAGAAACCTGGCGGGCTACAATCCATGGGATCCAAGAAGTCAGACATGACTGAGCAGCTAACACACACACAGAGAAAAGTGCACCAGAGAATAAATCCACAGCCTGATATCTATGATTTACCATGAACTTTTACTACTGGCTAACAAATTTTTACTACTCATATTCATTATTCACATAATCAAATTTGTCTTTCTAGCTAATTGCACTAGAAGTTGTTTCCCATTTCCATGCATTTTTATTAATGCAGCCCTTTCTACTTTGAATATGCTAATTCCTATACACAACTATTAGAAATCCATCTCAGTCACTAAGGACTGAAACTCTAATGCACCCACTTTTACTAAACCTTTTTGATTGATCTATTTTTAAAGTGATCTACTCTATGTGTTTGTGTATGCATATGCATTATATAACAAAAGAAAACACATTGTTCTTTTTAAATGAATAAGCTATATTTTTAAACTAAATTTTATGCAATGTCCAGGACTTTTTTAATTCTATTACTTTTTTCCTCAATTTTAGGAAACTGTACTGTAGTTTAAAAGCACATTCTTTTTTTCTAACACTGGTAATAGAACAGAAACTTTGATCTGAAGAATATACTCGCTAAACAGAACAGAAGTGATTCAGAAATGAGAGAAACGCATTTTTGTGTTTCTGACAGTTTAAAATAACGTTGTTTCCTAATATTCAAAAAATGTTTAATAGTAACTTAGGAAACTATGTATTTGCAGATGTTTTAGAAATAGATCACTAACACATTAGCAAATGAATATAAAATACCTTATATTAAGGTATATATTATACCAATTATATTAATATTAATTCATAAATCACTGTGGCTTGAACTGTCTACATGGAAAACTATAACTTATTGATAAATTATTGAGAAATTTCATTATATTTGTTGACAAAGAGTAGCTTTCTATGGGTGAATGAGTGTAGCTCTAGAAAATATAACCAGATACGAATCCTCAAGTGTTTATAACATCTTCTAGAACTTCCCTGGTGGCTCAGAAGTGTCTACCCGCAATGCAGGAGACCTGGGTTCAATCCCTGGGTCAGGAAGATCCCCTGGAGAAGGAAATGGCAACCCACTCCAGTACTCTTGCCTGGAAAATGCCATGGATGGAGGAGACTGGTAGGCTACAGTCCATGGGGTCACAAAGAGTCGGACACGACTGAGCGATTTCACTTATGCTGTTTAATGCACGTTTATGCCATAAACTGGTGTCTCAGTAGTAAAGAATCTGCCTGCCAATGCAGGAGAAGTGGGTTTTATTTCTGGATCAGGAAGAACCCCTGAGAAGGAAATGGCAACCTGCTCTAGTATACTTGCCTGGGAAATCCCATGGACAGAGGAGCCTGGTGTGTTACAGTTCATGGGGTCTGCAGGAGTTGGATACGACTTAGCAACTAAACAACAAAATGCTGTATAATCCTAAATTTTCCTGGATTTATATCTTTCCAGTGTGATTTGAATAAATACTGATTTGTTAAGCCAATTTTTCAGTTCCTTTCCCAGTGACTGAAGCATAGAAAACCATGTGCCCTTCTAAAGGGCTTCCAAGTTAGGGTCCTTCATGCTTAGAATACTAGACACTGAAAAAATAAAGGTTTTTCCATTCTTGTCTCTGAACTTTGATGCAGGAAGACATGATATTTAGGATGCCATTTGTATGGATATACTCATGCCATATAGCGAATATGCTAGAGAAAATACACTGAAGATAGCAGAGGAAAATATGGAAAGACAATTCTAAGACTTGGTGATTTCAACTACTTTTTTCCCTAATTTTAGCTCCATCTACCCTCAGGATCTTTCATTTAAGTTATCTTCATTTTGGATTTCTGTTTCTTTTAGCAAAGATTTCCCTCCTTACAAGAAAACCTGTATTTAACAGGTGTGCCGTACATTTGATTCTACATACTTCGTCCTCCTCCAAACAAAAAAGAAAAAGAAAAGAGAGGGAGAAAGGTGGAGAGTGGGGAAAAATGTGTGAAAGAATAGGAAGGAAGTCTGCATGTCATTTCCTTGCCTAAGTCATAGTCTGGAATGAGTATCAGATAAGAGATATGGATCCATTTTTCTTTCCACTGGGTCTCAGGGTCCTTATGTCAATCTTGTTGTGGACAGCCAGCTCCTATGAATGTGATTTTAATCTTTGGTGTCTATTTTTTTTTTATACTCTGTGGCCCTTAAATGTAAGTCAACCACTTCACTTGGTGCTTTTGAAATAAAAACAGTGTTCTTCAACACTGGAGGAAAACCTGATTTTTCTAAGCTTATTGAAAATTGGGGCTCTCGGGACCTCCCTGGCAGTACAGTGGTTAAGACTCTATGCTTCCAGTGCAGGGGGCATGGGTTCAATCTTCAATAAGGCAACTAGGATCCCTCATGCTGCAGGGTCATTAAGAAAAAAAAAAGGAAAACAAAAGAAAAATGGCACTTTTCTCTTCTACCTAGGTAAGAGCTTTGATTGGTGTGTCTGATTCAACAATATAATCCTATGTGTTGACTTACTTACAAATCTTTTCATTGTGTTCAGAGGATTGTTGACTGCAGTAGGCTTACCATTATTACTCAGTTATTTGACACCACTATATGATAGGCACTATGCTAACTGCTTTACTTAGGTTATCCAATTGAATTTCACAGCTTTCCTAGATGGTATAGAAATAACCCACCCTTACAAACAGAGTGACCAGCTAAACTGAATCTGAGTTTCAGAGAGATCAGCCCATTTGTTTAGGTTTGCATACTTACTAAAGAGTTAGCTATAGGAAAGCAAAAAATTTACTTTCTTCAATAGTAGGGAATAAAAGTTGAAGTAAAAAGGCAACCATTAATTGGCATTCAGATCAGCATGTTTTCTACAGGGGCAACTGTGTCGTCTTTCAGCTTATACAAATTAGGGGATACTCGCTGATTTTAGGTCATCCTGAAACCAGGAAGCCAAGTTCAGTACAGTTCAGTCATTCAGTCATGTCTGACTCTTTGTGACCCTATGGACTGCAGCACTCCAGACTTCCCTGTTCATCACCAACTCCTAGAGCCTACTCAAACTCATGTCCATCATGTCGGTGATGCCATTCAACCATCTCATCCTCTGTTGTCCCCTTTTCGTCCCACCTTCAAGCTTTCCCAGCATCAGGGTCTTTTAAAATGAGTCAGTTCTTTGCATCAGGTGGCCAAAGTATTGGAGTTTTAGCTTCAATATCAGTCCTTCCAATGAATATTCAGGGCTGATTTCCTTTAGGATGGACTAGCTGGATCTCCTTGCTTTCCAAGGGACTCTGAAGAATCTTCTCCAACACCACAGTTCAAAAGCATCAGTTCTTCGGTGCTCAGCTTTCTTTACAGCCCAACTCACATCCATACAGGACTACAGGAAAAACCATAACTTTGACTAGATGGGCCTTTGTTGGTAAAGTAATGTCTCTGCTTTTTAACATGTTGTCTAGGTCGGTCATAGCATTTCTTCCAAGGAGCAAGAGTCTTTTAACTTCATGGCTACAGTCACTGTCTGCAGTGATTTTGGAGTCCAAAAAAATTAAAGTCTGTCACTCTTTGCATTATTTCCCCATCTATTTGCCATGAAGCAATGGGACCAGATGCCATGATCTTAGTTTTCTGAATGTTGAGTTTTTAGGCCAACTTTTCACTCTACTCTTTCACTTTCATCAAGAAGCTCTTTAGTTCTTCTTCACTTTCTGCCATAAGGGTGATGTCATCTGCATATCTGAGGTTATTGATATTGTTTCCGGCAATCTTGATTCCAGCTTCTGCTTCATCTAGTCCGGAATTTTGCATGATGTACTTTGCATGTAAGTTAAATAAGCAGGGTGACAATATACAGCCTTGACATACTTCTTTACCGATTTGGAACCAATCTGTTGTTCCAAGCCCAGTTCTAACTTGCTTCTTGACCTGCACACAGATTTCTCAGGAGGCAGGTCAGGTGGTCTGTTATTTCCATCTCTTTCAGAATTTTCCAGTTTGCTGTGATCCACACAGTCAAAGGCTTTGGCATAGTCAGTAAAGCAAAAGTAGATGTTTTTCTGGAACTCTCTTACGATGATCCAGCTGTTGTTGGCAATTTGGTCTCTGGTTCCTCTGCCTTCTTTAAATCCATCTTGAACATCTGGAAGTTGACAGCTCACGTACTTTTGAAGTCTGGCTTGGAGAATTTTGAGCATTACTTTACTAGCGTGTGAGATGAGTATAATTGTGCAGTAGTGTGAACATTCTTTGTCATTGCTTTTCTTAGGGACTGGAATGAAAACTGACCTTTTCCAGTCCTGCGGCCACTGCTGAGTTTTCCAAATTAGCTGGCATATTGAGTGCAGCACTTTCACATCATCGTCTTTCAGGATTTGAAACAGCTCAACTGGAATTCTATCACCTCCACTAGCTTTGTTCTTAGTGATGCTTCCTAAGGCCCGCTTGACTTCACATTCCAGGATGTCTGGCTCTAGATGAGTGATCACACCATCATGGTTATCTGGGTCATTAAGTTCTTTCTTGTATAGCTCTTTTGTGTATTCTTGCCACCTCTTCTTAATATCTTCTGCTTCTATTAGGTCCATACCATTTTTGTCCTTTATTGTGCTTATCTTTGCATGAAATGTTCCCTTGGTATCTCTAATTTTCTTGAAGAGATCTGTAGTCTTTCCCATTATACCCTGAGGTTGTGTTATTATTATTGCCTTAAACCTAATATTTCATGGGCTGTTAGACAATAATATGCTTAACCTGTCCATTTTTATTAATATCAAGTTATTAAGGCAAAAAGGTAGATGCGCAAAAATAGGCACTAAAGAGACAAAAAGCAAATTTTGTGTGTGTATGTGCTTATGTCTACATATGTATGTGTTAACTGTGTTAATATTTAAAATATTTTTAGATAATGACTACAGATCCCAATTAATTTCCACTACAAAGCAAGATTTTTTATGAATGTAAAAAAGGACATTTTGTTTTTTCCTAGACTGTCCTTATGGGTAACCAACATATTGACTGCTTTTTGGCAGGCTTTTTTTTTTTTTTTTTTTAAGGTGTCTCAAATGGCACACTCAATCAAATTGACTATACAATGATCCAGAATAGCCATTAAGAAACAACCTTGAGGTGAAATGCTTTGACCTTTATGAAACTTTAAAGATTGGCTTCCCTAAGGATCAATTTCTGACCCTACACTTTACCTTGCAAGTTGACACCTGAGGCATTCTATCAATGTAAAATTTCATTGAGGTCTTTCACATTCCTAAGAGTTGTAATGCAACATCATTTATCATTTTCTTTCAGTGGAAAAATACCTCACTCCCACCTCCCTCAAAATCTATGACAATTAATTCCACTACAACCATTTTTTTTTTTTAATTTGGACAAAAGATATACTTGTACACTTTTTTAAAATAAAGAGCTACATAGCAGCTCTCCATTAGCTAATACAGTCCTTATTTGCACCTCCTCTGTCAGGCAAAAATAAAGTGTGAATTGAAGAATAATGTTAGAACAGAAACAAAACACCCATGTTTTGGGGACAAGCTGCTTACTCAGTCATCTTTGGGAGTGTAATAAGCACATGATGTTGTTACACAAAGGCATCATTCCTCATGCTATGGTGAGAGAGTTTGGGTTGCAAAGAAACTGATTGTGAATAGCCTCAACCAAAATTGGTTGGGAAAGACTCTGGTGGATTACAGAATTCAGAGTAGATCTAGAAATTTGACTTACATCAGGATTCAAATAGAGCAAGTGAAAAATCAGTCTACTGCCGAGGAGTAATCTCACTGCACTCCCACTGCTAGCGCCTTCCCTCGCACTGGGCAGGATAGTTTAATTTTCAAAAAACAATCAGAATAACTCATGGCATTAACAGAGTAAAGGGAAAAAACCTATGTGCTCACTTCAACAGATACATAAAGAGGATGTGACAAATTCATTGTACATGACTTTAAAGAAAATATTCTCAGCAAATATAAGAGGATCGCTATAGTCTGATAAATGTTGCAACAAAACTCCAACAACTAATGCACACTTAATGTTGAAATATTAGACACTTTCCCAAAGATCAAAATCAACTCAAAGATATCAGTTACTTAATTCTATTTAGCACCTTTCTAGAAGATAGTTAAATGAAAGACAGATTAAAAGGAAAAAGTGAGATGGTACCTATTTGCAGATGACACTAGGTAAAAGAAAATTTTATTCAAACTATAAAAAATGCACTAGAAATAATTAGGTCAACACCCAAAAATTCAATTGTTTTTCCACATATTACCTGAGACTAGTACAAATGAAATAGAAGCAAAATCCTTTATGAAGTTATCAAATATCTAGGAATAAATCTAATGAAAATTACTACAAAATCTTGATAAGAGAAATTAAACAAGACTTAAAAATCAACCATGTTTATGTGCTGGAAGATTAAAAAAAATTTTTAAGCCTTTGTTGAATTTGTTGCAATATTACTTCAGTTTTATGTTTTGGTTTTTTGGCCAGGAGGTATGTAGGAGCTTAACTCCCTGACCAGAGATCAAACCTACACCTCCTGCATTGGAAGGCAAAGCCTTAACCAGTGGACCACCAGGGAAGTCCCTGAAAGTTATCCAGACATCCATTTTCCCCAAATTGATCTATGCTAGATTCAGTATAGTTCTAGTCAAAATCACAGGAGAATAAATTATAGAAATTGACCAGCTGATATTAAACTTCATACAGGAATACAGAAATGGAAAGTTGCCAAAGTAGCCTTGATAAAGAAAAGCAATGTAAGCGAACTTAAACTACCTGATTTCAAGACACACTATAAAGTTACAGCAATCAAGACAGTGTGGTATGAGTCTAGAAACAGAACAAGTCAATAGATGAGTGGTCAAATGCAGACTCACACATACATGTTTAACTGGTTTTCAACTAAGGTGACAAGTTAATTCAGTGAGTAAAGGAAAGTATTTCACTATTACAAAAAAAATATATATATATATATTTAAATGGGGAAAAAGAACCTTAACTACTCCCTCCATATAAATGTTAAGGATACACTGTAGACATAAACATTAAATCTTGAACCATATTATTCCTAAAAGATCACACAGGGAAATGAATTTAGAAATCCTCACAGAGTTAAGAATTTGAACGTTAGTAGAGATTTGAAAGATATGCACTCATGGAATATATAGAAAATCATACAATATTCACCTTTTATATTAACAAACACTGCTACATACCTAGTTATGTGCTGGTTGTCTAGAGTAGAGCAGTGAAGAAGGCAGACAGGATCTCTGCTCTCACTGAGCTGGAAGAAAGGGAAAAAAGAATGAAGAGAGGGAGAAAAAGAGGAAGGGGAAGAGAAAAAGAGAAAGACAGAAAAGAAATTTGAAAGTATTACAGATAAAGAGACACCAATTATAATAGCTCATTTCTTTTTCAAAGTTTTGTTGACTCTCCCTAGTAACAGTACAGGAGCTAGAATGAAAATAAAAAGTAGATAATGACAGGAGAGGGACATCACTGAAATGACAGTGAAAGACACCCCAGTCTCTGTCCCCCCAAGAGATCAACAGACAGCTATCCACAAATGAAAACAGCTGTCAGACCGTGCTGCAGTACACTTAGGAAACTTCAGCATCACAGTGGAACAAGAAACCTGAGACTAGCTGCATGAGAAGCGAGATGATTCCATTTTATCTGAATTATTCCAGCCCTCAAGCTGGCATTGCTCAGTGCCAAGAGGGAATTTCCCAGCTAGAAAGAGCTCCCCTTGCTGGCAAATGAAGGGCAGGATGGGCAACCAGCTTCTCACTCTTTGGAGGCCTCATAAGAAAATCCTGCTTCTGTTTCATCTCAGCCAAATTGGCAAAGCAGAAATGGCTGGTAAAAAGGAAGCAATGTTGGCCACACAGCAGAAGCAGATAAACAGCTTTCATCAATAAATAAATCAAAGGTGAGAACAGTTGAACCTACAGATTTTCCGAGCTTTTGCCCCACAGGTTTTTGCGTTAGCTGATGTCAGCCTCCTGAGTCTTGCCAGTTCCTTCCTCCACCATCACTAGAGACTCTGCACTGTCCTGGTGGTGAGCCTAAGCCTCTGCTGCTGAACACCACCAGATGCCAAATCTGACTCTGCATGGCTGACCCACAATCAATGCTACAGGAAATCAACCCCGAACATTCATTAGAAGGACTGATGCTGAAGCTGAAGCTCCAATACTTCGGCCACCTGATGCGAAGAGCTGACTCACAGAAAAGACCCTGATTCTGGGAAAGGTTGAGGGTAGGGGCAGAAGAGGGCAACAGAGGATGACATGGTTGCATGGCATCACCAACTCAGTGGACTTGAGTTCCAGCCAAGTCCAGGAGATGGAGAAGGACAGGGAAGCCTGGTGTGCTGCAGTCCATGGGGTCGAGGAGTCGGACACAACTGAGTGACTGAACTGAACCGAATGACTGATCCCCCGGTGCTGAGTACATGCTTGAGTCTAGCCTCCCCGGCTGTGCACTTGAATGCCACTGGCCTGATATGCTTCCCTGGCCTTGGGCATGCCTCTTGTGTAGCCATGAGAGAGCTCACTGCCAGCCAGAGATCCCGCAGCTCTTTGTGAGCCAAGATCAAGTCCGACCTTCTGTTGTTGGCCTGTTCCACTTCACTCACCTGTGGTTAGTCCCTCTGGCTATACTTCTACATCATTCCACCCTCATCCTCCAGCAACATCCTCATCAGCGGACCCCACTGCCATGCATTTGTGATGACCCAGTAGCCATGATAGTGCAACCAACAGGCGTGACTCCCCACAGCAGAGCTGCCCGTGCGCCTAGAGTTAACTCTCGCCTTTTGCTGCCTGCCTGACCCCCATCATTATGTATGTGAGCATCTGTAACCAGCCCTGCCCCTAAACAGGAACATGCAGCTGGCTTCAACAGCAGGGTGTGTGCGTGCCTGGCTCTCGTCACCACTGTTCCCTGTCCTGGTCCCTAGCCACTGAACCTGCGGGTGCTGCTGAGAAGACCAACACCCCTTGTTGCCAATGTGGATGCCCATAGTGCTTTCCAAGGACCACACATTTGTCACTGTCGTAGACCCCAGTGACTGGAGCCATAGAGACATAATGCTTCCCAGGACCTGATGCCACCAAAGACCCATGCACTTGCACCCTACACCACTAGACCTTATGATAGAACTCCAGGTCAATATCCCTTATGAATACAGATGCAAAAATTCTCAAGAAGGTATTTGTAAATTGAGTTCAGCATCATATTAAAATAATCATATACCATGATCAAACTAGATTTACTCCTGAGATGTAAGAATCTTTCAACATATGCAAATCAATAAATGTAATATGCCATATTAATAGAATGAAAGACAAAAGTCATATGATAAATCAAGAGCAGAAGAAGAATTTGACAAAATTTAACACTTTCATAATAAATTCTCAATTAGGTGTAGAAGGAACGAGCATCAACATAATAGAAGCTGTATATGAAATGTACACAGCTTACACCATACTCAATGGTGAAAGATTAAAAGCATTTCTTCTAAGATTAGAAACACAAAATATGTGCCTGTTCCTACCACAGCAATCTATTCAACATAGTACTGGAGGTCATAGCCATAGCAAGCACATAAGCCAGAAACAAAGAAAAGGCACCCCCATTAGAAGGAACAAGCAAAATTGTATTTTTTCAGATTATATCATCTTAATACAAACAAAATCTTAAAGACTGCACCAAAAATAGTTAGAATTGATCAACAAATTTAGTAAAGTTATAGGATAGAAAATCAACAGATTAGTTGTGTTCTATAAACTAACAATGAAATATCTGAAAAAAACTAAAGAAAATCTAATTTAAAATGGCATCAAAAGGATTGAATAGGAATAAATCTAATCAAGGAGATGAAACATCTATATGCTGGAAAAGTACAAACTTTGACAAAATAAGAAGTCACAAACAAATGTGAAAACTTTTGTATTCATGGATCAGGAGTACTAACATTGTTAAAATATCTATACAATCCAAGTGATTTACAGATTCAACACAATACCTATCAAAATTCAAGTGGCAATTTTTTTTAAAGAAAAAAAAAAATCCTAACATATATATGGAACTGCAAAGACCATGGACAGTGAAAGAAATCTTGAGAGAGAAGAACAAAGCTGGAGGTATCACACTTCCAAGTTTCAAACTACACTACAGAGTTGTACTAGTCAAATCAATATGGTATTGGCATAAAAAGGAGACATAGGCAAATGGAAGATAATTAAAATAAACTTCTATACGGGGTCAACTAATAGTTGACTAGGGAGACAAAATATTCAATGGGGAAAGGATAGTCTCTTTAGTAAATGGTGTTCATAAAACGAGATAACCAAACACAGAAAGAGGAAATTGGACTTATATCGTAACCACTCATAAAAGTTAACACAAAGTGGATTAAAAACTTAAACACTAGAAATGAAACCATAAAATTCCCAGGAGAAAATATAAAATGAAATTCTTCAACATTGCTCTTGGCAACAATATTTTTGGATATGACACCAAAAGTACAGGTAACAAAAGCAAAAATCAAGTGGGACTATATCAAACTAAAACACTTCTAGTCAGTAAGAAAACAAACAAAAAGGTCAACCTACAAGATGGAAGAAAAGATTTGCAAAACACATATTCAATAAGGGACTGATATCCAAAATATGTTTTTATTCATACAACTCAATAACAAGAAAATCTGATTAAAAATTGGCAGAGGAACTGAATAGATATTTTTCAAAAATATATACAAATGGCTAACAGGTACATGAAAAAATGCTCAACATCACTAATCATCAGGAAAACACAAATCAAAACCACAATATAACCTCACACCTGTTAGAACAGCAAAGATTAAAAAAGACTAGAAACAACAAGTATCGGTAAGGATGAGAAAAAAAGGGAACATTTGGACACTGTTAAAAAGTAAAAGTGAGGTCGCTCAGTCCTGTCCGACTCTTTGTGACCCAATGGACTGTAACCTACCAGGCTCCTCCATCCACAGGATTTTCCAGGCAAAAGTACTGGAGTGGGCTGCCATTTCCTTCTCCAGAGTATCTTCCCGACCCAGGGATCGAACCCTGCATTGTAAGCAGACGCTTCACCATCTGAGCCACCAGGGAAGTCCCATTGGACACTGTTGGTGGGAATGTAAATCAGTATAACTACTGTGGACAATAGTATGGAAATTCCTTTATATTTAAAACAGAATTGCCATATGATCTAGCAATTCCAGTTCCTGATATATATCTAAAGGAAATAAAAATGGGATCTCAAAAAGATACTGGCAATCCTGTGTTCATTGCAGCATTAATCACAATAGTCAAGATATGGAAACAACCTATGAGACTACAAATGGGCATATGGATCCAGACACAGTATATGTATCATACACGTACTCACACACAGAAGCACAGATGCTGGAAAATTATTCAGCCATAAACAAGAAGGGAATTCTGCCATTGGGACACCATGGATGGACCTTGAGGGCTTTGTGCTACATAATTTTAAGTCAGATAGCAAAAGGCAAATATTATATATCCTTTATATGTGGAATCTAATAAATCTGAACTCATTAAAACAGTAGAATGGTGGTTAATGGGGCTGAGAGGGGGGAGAAATGGGGAGATGTTGGTCAAAGGGTACACGCTTCCATTTATAAAATGGAAAAGTTCTGAGATCTAATGTATAGCATGGTGATTACAGTTAATAGTACTGTATTATGTACTTAAATTTTCTAAGAGATTAGATCTAAAATGTTCTCACCAATAAAAAGAAGTGGTAAATGTGTTTCATGATGGAGGTGTTAGCTAACACTATGGTGGTAATCATTTTGCAATATATAACTGTATTTAATCAACCCATTGTATACCTTAAATTTGCATACTGTGATATAACAATTTATCTCAATAATGCCAAAATAATGCCTTTTTAAAAGGCATAGTAACTTGAAAAATTTCATTGACTCTAGTCATTTGAGAATGAAGGTTCTATATCACCATAGTGTTATTCTTAAAACCAGAACTACTACTGAGAATGCTCACGATTCCATAATATTTACTCTTTAACACGCGGGACCCTTGTTCCCTGACCTCGGATGGAACCTGCTTCCTCCGCTAATGCAAGGCAGATTCTTAAACACTGGACCACCAGGGAAATCCAGATTTTTTAAGCGTTTATTTATTTATTTTGGCAGTGTTGGGTCTTATTTGCGACACATGCGTTTATTAGTATGCCAGATATTTGGATGCACAGAGGATCCCAGACACTACTCTCACTCAAGGATCATCTGTAATCAAAAGTCATACAAAACGAAGTATCTACAATGTATATAAGGTAGTCTTTGAAATGACTCTCAATATGTTTGCTTCCCTGGAGGTTCAGATGGTAAAGAATCTGCCTGCAATGCAGGAGACCCAGGTTCTATCCCTGGGTTCAGAAGATCCCCTGGAGAAGGGAATGGCTACCCACTCCAGTATTCTTATCTGGAGAATTCCATGGACAGAGGAGCCTAGTGGGCTACAGTCCATGGGGTCACAAAGTGTCAGACACAACTGAGACTAACACTCAATATGTTTCACAGAACATAGTATTTTAATTATGAAAACTACAGATAACATTCTTAAGGATGAATTAAAAAATAACTTAGAAAAAAAAAGATTTACTCTTTGAATGGCTCTCTGGATCTCACATTACTCAAAGCCTACTTAAATCATAAGAATTCTTGAAGGCAAATGTGAAATTGATATAAAAAATAATTAGGTGTGTTGAAGATGTTCCCTCGAATACCTAAAATTAGTTCTATGTGACAATGCATGTCTTATATCTTTCCTAGAAACCACTGTTCATGTACCAGTATGTCAAATATTTTAAAATCTCAAATGAAAATTTCAATTTTATTAATTGATATACATGTAGTTTTTTAATGTTCATATTATAGATACTCATGAACTATTGAAACCTTGAACTTATTATGGCAATAAAAAGCACATCAAAATGAATTCCATATATGACTCTGCAAAAAACTAGATTATAATTTCACACCTTGTATTTTTAAAAAATCACATTTTCCTGTTTTGAGTTATCAGTGCTCCCTGAAGTTATCTTTTCCCCCAAAGTAGCTGATTCTGTATATAACATTATAGTCAATGTCACCTTTATTAAATGGGACAAACCATTCCTGCCGCCTCTTTCATCTCTGACATTTCCCACTGAATCAGCTGTCACTAAATAAAGATACATCTTCTTCACCATCAAATAAAATTAGTCTGAGTTTATATCTATCTACATCTTCCCATTCTAAACAACCCAGCAAGTTGAATCCCATATGACTTGAGAAGGAAGTTAATCATCTGAAGTTAATCATCTGTGTTTTAAGTCAAAATACAACATGTAAAAATCATCGTTTATACAGCTGCCACAGCTTAGTCGCTAAGTCGTGTCCAACTCTATGTGACCCCACAGACTGTAGCCCACCAGGCTCTCTGTCCATGGGGTTTCCCAGGCAAGAATACTGGCCTGGGTTGCCATTTCCTCCTCAAGGGGATCTTTCTGACCCAGGGATCAAATCTGTGTCTTCTGCATTTGACAGATTTACTACTGCTGAGCTGGGAAGCCCTCATTGTTTATGCTATAGTATATTTATTGTTTGTGGTATTTTTCCCTAACACAGGCATTGTGCTCAGAATCATGACTATGAATAATGGGCAATAAGAAACTTCTGCATCCAAAGTGTTCCCAGTTGTTAGGGCAAGACATTTCTCCATAGGGCTTGCATAAAGGTACATTGTGGAGTCTGGAATGTCTTATGCATGAACACACTTCTTTGGAACAGGTGAGGCTGCTTTTCATCCCTATAGACAAGCAAGGGGTGCTTTGAAGGAATCAATAAGAAAATATCTCTTGAAGGACAAATGGATAAAGAAATATATATATATATACACACACACACATCCACACATATATACATATATGCACACACACCTATATATAATACATATAGACATATATTATTATTTATCTCTAAAAAAGAAGAAAAACCTACCATCTGTAATAACATGAATGAAGCTGGAAGACGTTATACTAAGCAAAGTAAACAAGACACAATAATGGAAGTAGTGCATGATCTCACTTATTTGTGAAATCTGAAATTGCCCATCTCATGGAATCAGAGTTTAAATGGTAGATGCCAGGACTTAGGGATGGGGGGACATGGGGTGATGTTGGTGAAAGGATACAAATTTTCAGTTATGCAAGATAAATAGGTACTAGATGTATTGCACTGTGTCTCTGAAATCTCTGAATGTATATCTGACATCTTCTCAACACGTACAAACACACAAAATGTAACGGTGATAGACATGCTAGTTAGCTTGATTGTGGCAATCCTGTAACAATGTATACATATATCATCACATCAAGTTATAATTAATTATATACCATTTTGTATGTCAACAATATCTCAATAAAGATTTTTAATATACATATCTGAACAACCCTCTTTGCACAGGTTGGCAACTAATGAATATCCTTCCTGAACATTTTCCAAACCGCTTGGCCAATGCAGCACCTAATTTTGCTGGCACATGGAGGATGGTGGCCTGGAATAGGGTCAGTCATCCTGTACTTCTACTATTTGTCCTGGTTTACAAGAAAGTGACTGGGTAAGTGTCCCCCAAGGGGCTACAGGACCTTAGAGGCTGGAGTCTGTCAGAATGGAACCTCTCTGACAGGAAGTAAACTAAATGAGGAAGGTAACATAAGAAAACTAGGGATCCCATGCCTGGAAAATGCATCAAGAGAGAGAGAGGACACTTAAGAATTGAGTACTCAGAAGAGCACACTACCTCCCTGTGAATGTGCTGAAAGAGCAACACTTGGCTACCTTTACAAACAGGGAGTGGGAATGAGCACAGAGGTTGTGACAGTTAACTTGCAGGCGAGGCAATGCTTCCTAATCAGAGGCTGAGACTTGTCTTTTGTTTCCCCTATCAATCTAGGCTGCTCCATCACCAGAGGCTTCCTTCTGAAGAGCTAGAATTAAGCCAAGCAGTTCTGGGAAGATGGGATGGAAAGAGCTTTAAATCAAAATAAGACATTGAAGTTTCCAAATGAACAGGACTGATCCTCAGTTAAAGCTAGACTGATACTCCTTGAATAACCAAAAATTAATTAAAATGATGAGATCAAATGGATGGAGCATCTAACATCTGTTTATTTGGTGAGAAACAGGAGTCCAAAAATAGCCTGACCACCTACAGTCATTATTTTTTAATAATGTTAACAAGTTGAAATACACTAAAGATTGAATTTCCTACCTGTTAACACATTTTTGATAAGACAATGTAGTACATTTGAAAGAGTGCAAGATTTGAAATTCAAATCCTAGTTCTATTACTAATTCTGTTTTGCTGAGTAGCTCATACTTAATCTCCCCAAATCTGTTTACAAGAAAGGATATGAAAAGTCTTATTTCCTTAAATCATGGGATTATTTTGGAAATTGAATTAAGATAATGGACTGAAATACATCATATACTGCTATACAATTCAACAGAAGAGCAATGGAGGAGAGATTTGGAAGTTGTGTAATATGCACCTGATCCCATGGAATAAACGATTTCCTCATTGTTTTGATGTCTTTTACCTCACCTTTTCATAACATTTGAAAAACTTCAGAAACATCAAAAGCTTAATGTGCACTTTGATATGTCTTATTTCACACTGGATACAACTATGGGATAATCAGAAAGAAAAAGCAAGAAAGACTGAATTATAAAGACTACGATTATCCTATGTTTGCTGTTCACATTCATTTTACCCATATTTAGTCAATACCTATTTTGTGTCAGTCCCTAATCTAGGTGTTCTTGTCTTAGAATTAAATTGCTGAAGGAAAAGATAAAATCAGTTTCAGAGAAAGAAAAACAATATATATATATATATATATATATATATATATATGCACAGAAAACTAAGATCATAGCATCTGGTCTCATCACTTCATGGCAAATAGATGGAGAAACAGTGGAAACAGTGACAGATTTTATTTTCTGGGCTCCAAAATTACTGCAGATGGTGACTGCAGTCATGAAATTAAAAGACACTTGCTCCTTGGAAGAAAAGTTATGACCAACCTAGACAGCATATTAAAAAGCAGAGATATTACTTTGCCAACAAAGGTCCATCTAGGCAAAGCTAAGGTTTTTCTACTAGTAATGTATGGATGTGAGAGGAGGACTATAAAGCAAGCTGAGCGCCAAAGAATTCATGCTTTTGAACTGTGGTGTTGGAGAAGACTCTTGAGAGTCCCTTGGACTGCAAGGAGATCCAACCAGTCCATCCTAAAGGAAATCAGTCCTGAATACTCATTGAAAGGACTGATGATGAAGCTGAAACTCTAATACTTTCCACCTGATGCAAAGAGCTGACTCATTTGAAAAGACCCTGATGCTGGGAAAGATTGAGGGCAGGAGGAGAAGGGGATGACAGAGGATGAAATGGTTGGATGGCATCACCAACTCAATACACATGAGTCTGAGTAAACTCCGGGAGCTGGCGATGGATAGGGAGGCTCCAATCCATGGGGCTGCAAAGAGTCGGACCCAACTGAGTGACTGAACTGAACTGACATATGGGGCTTCCCTAGTGGCTCAGACAGTAAAGAATCTGCCTGCAGAGCCAGAGACCTAGTTTTGATCACTGGGTTGGGAAGATTCCCTAGAGAAGGGAATGGCAACCCACTCCAGTATCCTTGCCTGGAGAATTCCATGGACAGAGGAACCTGGTGGGCTACAGGCCATAGGGTTGCAAAGAGTCAGACAGGACTGAGTGACTAACATACAACCTATGTGTATATATAATGTCTGTACATATAAACATGTGTGTTCTTGTTTGAAAGTTTTGGAAATTGAGTTTTATAAAGAAAAAACAGAATACTGAGAATGATATGTGGGTGTCCAAGAGGCAAGCAGGGGCCAGACTGTTAAGGTCTAGAGCATGCTGTTGTTTAGTGGCTAGGTCGTGTCTGACTCTTTTGCTACCCCATGGACTGTAGCCCACCAGGTTCCTCTTGGTGAACCTGGTTGAACCTTCATCCCCTGCATTAACAGGCAGATTCTTTGTCATTGAGCCACGAGTGAAGCTCTCTGTCCTCTTGACACCTTTATCATCAGTTCCCTACATTCAGTCCTTTTCAGCTTCAGCTGTCTAGAGTAGTCTCTGTAATTCTGGCTGGCCATTGACAGATATGCTCTGCAGCAAATATTCTATACATATTTACTAGAATGACATTAAAAGACTGGCATTATTACTTATATAGGTAGAAGAAACAAATATATGACTTCAGGATGAAAACAGGGCATCAAAATTAGTCAATGCAATTTAAAATATTATGAAACAATGAAATTATACAATTATCTATCAAATATAGAAAAATCACTTGATAAATTTGAACAATCCTTCATGATTGAAATGCAAATCATTGTCTGAGGAGGCCTTACAAACAGATGAGAAAAGAGGAGAAGCGAAAGGCAAAGGAGAAAAGGAAAGATAAAGCCATCTGAATGCAGAGTTTCCAAAGAATAGCAAGGTGAGATAAAGCCTTTTTAAGTGAACAATGCAAAGAAATAGAGGGAAACAATAGAATGGGAAAGACTAGATATCTCTTCAAGAAAATGAGAGACACCAAGAGAACATTTCATGCAAAGATGGGCACGGTAAAGGACAGAATGGTATGGACCTAACAGAAGCAGAAGATATTAAGAAGAGGTGGCCAGAATACACAGAAGAACTATACAAAAAAGATCTTAATGACTCAGATAACCATGATGGTGCAATCACTCATCTAGAGCCAGACATCCTAGAGTGTGAAATCAATTGGGCCTTAGGAAGCATCACTACAAACAAAGCTAGTGGAGGTGATGGAATTCCAGTTGAGCTATTTCAAATCCTTAAAGATGATGCTGTGAAAGTGTTGCACTCAATATGTGAGCAAATATGCAAAACTCAGTAGGGGCCAAAGGACTGGGAAAGATCAGTTTTCATTCCAATCCCAAAGAAAAGTAATGCCAAAGAATGTTCAAACTACTGCACAATTGCACACATCTCACATGCTAGCAAAGTAATGCTCAAAATTCTCCAAGTGAGGCTTCAGCAATATGTGAACCAAGGACTTCCAGATGTTCAAGCTGGATTTAGAAAAGGCAGAGGAACCAGAGATCAAATTGCCAACATCTGTTAGATCATTGAAAAAGCAAAAGAATTTAAAAAACAAAATCTACTTCTGCTTCATTGACTATGCTAAAGCCTTGACTGCATGGATCACAACAACCAGTGGAAAATTCTTCAAGAGATGGGAATGCCAGACCACCTTATCTGCCTCCTGAGAAATCTGTATACCTGTCAAGAAGTACCAGAACCAGTCATGGAACAATGAACTGTACCAAAATGGGAAAGGAGTACATCAAGGCTATATATTGTCACCTTGCTTATTTAACTTATATGCCCAGTACATCATGTGAAATGTTGGCTTGAATGAAGCACAAGCTGGAATCAAGACTGCCAAGAGAAATGTCACCAACCTCAGATATGAAGATGACACCAAGTTTATGGCAGAAAGTGAAGAGGAACTAAACAGCCTCTTGATAAAACTGAAAGAGGAGAGTGAAAAAACTGGCTTGAAACTTAACGTTCAAAAAACTAAGATCATGGCATCCAGTCCCATATCTTCATGGCAAATAGATGTGGAAACAATGCAAACACTGACAGACTTTATTTTCTTGGGCTCCAAAATTACTGCAGATGGTGTCTGCAGCCATGAAATTTGAAGACACTTGCTCATTGGAAGAAAAGCTATGACCAACCTAGACAGTGTATTAAAAAACAGAGACATTACTTTATCAACAAAGGTCCATCTAGTCAAAGCTATGGTTTTTCCAGTAGTCCTGCATGGATGTGAGAGTTGGACCCTAAAGAAAGTTTGAATGCCAAAGAAATGATGCTTTTGAACAGTTATGTGGGAGAAGACTCTTGAGAGTCCCTTGGACTGTAAGGAGATCCAACCAGTCCATCCTAAAGGAAATCAGTCCTGAATATTCATTGGAAGGACTGATGCTAAAGCTGAAGCTCCAATACTTTGGCCACCAAACGCGAAGAACTGACTCATTAAAAAAGACCATGTTGCTGGGAAAGATTGAAGGCAGGAGGAGAAGAAGATGACAGGGGATGAGATGTTTGGATGGCATCACCAACTCAATGGACATGAGTTTGAGCGAGGTCCGGGAGTTGGTGATGGACAGGGAAGCCTGGCGTGCTGTAGTCCATGGGGTTGTAGAGTCAGACATGACTGAGCAACTGAACTGAAGGAAACTATACGAGCTACTTCAATTCTAACAAATATATTTACAGAATATTGATTGACAGCAACCTACTTAATAATGAAATATTGAAAATTTTTCCTTGAGGTTGGGAGTAAGATAAGAATGACCCACTGCCTTTTTTTTCTATTAATTATTGTACCAGAAAACACAGCTAGTACATTCCAGTATGTGTATTTATTTTCTCTTTAGTTGTAATTCAGCCATTTATCTTCAGTAAAAGGAAAATAATACCTCTATTTAACTTAAACTAAATGTAACATATACAAATATATCAACTAAGCTACACATACTCCAAAAGTTAAAAAAAAAAAAAATCACACTAATCTATAGCTAAATAGTTTACATTAAACCAGAGCAAAAGGTGTAAAAATAACAAATTCTCTTTCCCACATCTCTATCCACATTTACAATGGGCTAAGACCTTATGGTCACTTTGCTAGATACCTAGATCTGGATATTTATCATTAATTTGGTAAGGCATTGAAATCACATGCAAACCAGCACCAAGATAATGCTATTAAAAAGCTAACAATTTCCCTCATTATTAGAAAGCTGGAAGTCATATCCATGAATTCTTCTCTTTCCTGACAAACCAAATGATAAAAAACAAATCAGAAAAGTCAGCTTGACTTCCATGAGACTTCACAAATTAAGACCAAGTTAACACAGACTCTGGTCCTTATTCAAGATGATAATATCTAACCTTCCCATTGATGTGACCTGTGGAAATTTGACATAATAGTAACTAGAAAAGAGCCTCCTGGAGTGCAGCCAATTATTCTCCAGCCTGGAAGTGATGCTTGTTATAAATGTCTGCAGACAATTTAAAGGACTCATTGTCAGTAGGAGATCCTAGCAACTGATGATGAGTTCAGATTCCAGGCACTATGAGCAGACATCATAGAAAGACATGCTTCAAGCCAGTAGAATAGCTTTAAGAATTACTGACGTTTAGAGGTAGAAAGGGTCCTAGGAATCAGCCCCTTTTTCTTTTTAATTGAACAGATGAGATCCAGGATAGAGCACATCTCTTGCTCAAAGTCAGAGAGATGAGATGACTGAGGCAAAAATCAGGTTTTCTCATACCCAGTTCAAAGTTCTGCCTTTGACAGCACAGTACAATAACCATTTTGCACAAATCCATATATAAGTGCCTATATGCATCTCAGAAAGTATTTTGGCACCTGCTAGTGGAGGCTGTGCCTTCATTCATGAGTTTCTATTATATAAAATATTTAAGAGGGAACAGGTGCTGCAACCAGATGAAACATTTGAGCAACACATTGCAGTACAATCACATCACAGACCAACCAGGAACACAGCAAAGTGGAGAACTCATGCCATCTTGAATAAGTAACTGGCTAATGCAGCAGGGCCGCATGGAATGGCACTTCTCACTTGAATGCAATAAAGAACCATGGCTTAGCCTCCAAATGAAAGATGATGGAACATGTTCACATTATATCTATTACTTCAGCTTGGAGGAAATTAGAAAGCACTCTGAATGATTGATAAATTGGCTGAAATTTAATTTTGGAATATCCAGAATCTAAAAGTGTAATGTTAACCCATTGCACACAATAATGTATTTTTTCTGTCCAACTTTTTCTCTTTTATCATGATTATAAGTTAAAGCCAGCAAAAACATGTTACGGCATTCATGGGCCCTAGGCCCTTTTGCCTTCCTAGGCAGGCCCCTTTCTCCATAAAATATTAAAATTGTATTTTTAAAAGTGCATTGGCATAAAACACATTCACTAATTACATATTACAACACTTTCTTTCACCTAAAAGTTTATTTTAAAAAAAATGAAAACATTTTAATGAATCTCTAAAATTATTGTGATGTTAGGCACTGTGCCTCCTCTAAATTGTGTTTAAAAAATTGAGTTGACCCTTCAAAAACATCATCTTTTCTTAGGAGAGAGAGAGTCCCTTGGATCTCACAAATCAGCAAAGTCAGGAAGGCCAACCCTTGCTTATATAGCTTCAGTTTGTCATCAGTAGGACAATATGCACACCAAATTCATGTACCAGGACCGAGAGAAAGCACCAGTGACCCCCACGAGACACTGAGCTAAACCTGCATTTGAGGGTTTGAGTGTCTCCTGCAGAGGCATGGGTCAGCAGTGAGCTGCAGACAGGGGCCTGGGGACAGGGTCTCTGGCTGCAGCAGACCTGGGAGGCACAGTGTGCGACATAAGTCTTCTTGGAAGAGGTCGCCATTAGCCCTGTTATAGAGCCGCTGAGCAGATAACCCACAAACTGGAGAACCATTATACCAAAGAAGTTCTTGCACTGTTGCAAAAGTTCTAGGGCCCACAACAGGCTTCTCAGCCTAGGGATCTGGAAAAGGATTCAGAACCCCCAGGTAAACAGGCTCTTGGAGGGCACAGCAAAAGTTTGTGCACACCAGGACTCAGGAGAAAGGAAAAATGATCCCACGAGAGACTGAGCCAGACATGCCTGTGAGGGTCCAGGAGTCTCCAGCAGAGGTGTGGGTGGACAGTGGTCTGCTGCAGGGTCAAGAGCAATGACTACAACAGCCCTGGGAGCTATGGCATGCTGACATAAGTCTTTTTGAAGGAAGCCACCATTACCACCACTACCCCTACCATAGGCCAAATTCAGGCAGGGAACACAACCCCACCCATCAGCAGAAAATTGGCTTAAAAATTTACTGAGCATGGCCCTGCCCACCAGAACAAGACCCAGTTTTCCCTACAGCCAGTCCCTCCCATCAGGAAACTTCCACAAACCTCTTATCCTCATCCATCAGAGGCAGACAGAATGAAAACCACAATCACAGAAAACTAACAAAACCAATCACATGGATAACAACCTAGTCTAACTCAAAGAAACTATGAGCTGTGCCATTAGGGTCACCCAAAGAGGACAGGTCATGATGGAGAGTTCTGATAAAACATAGTCCACTGAAGAAGGGAATGGCAAAATACTTCAGCATTCTTGCCTTGAGAGTCCCATGAGCAGTATGAAAAGGCAAAATGATATGACACTGAAAGATGAACTCTGCAGGTCAATAGTTGCCCAATATGCTACAGAGAAAAGCAGACAAATAGCTCCAGAAGGAATGAAAAGGCTGAGCCAAAGCAAAAACAATGTCCAGTTGTGGTGTCTGGTGGTGAAAGTAAAGTCTGATGTTGTAAAGAACAATATTGCATAGGAACCTGGGATGTTATGTCCATGTCAAGGTAAATTGGAAGTAGTCAAATATGAGATGGCAAGAGTGAATGCTGACATTTTAGAAATCAGTGAACTAAAATGGACAGAATGGGCAAATTTAATTCAGATGACCATTATATCTATTACTACAGGCAAGAATCCCTTAGAAGAAATGGAGTAGCCATCATAGTCAACAAAAGAGTCCAAAATGCAGTACTTGGGTGCAATCTCGAAAACAACAGAATGATCTTTGTTTTCAAGGTAAACCATTCAATATCACAGTAATGCAAGTGTATGCCCCAACCACTAAAGCTGAAAAAGCTAAAGTTGAATGGCTCTATAAAGACCTACAAGATCTTCTAGAACTAACACCAGAAAAGGAAGTCCTTTTCATCATAAGGGACTGGAATGCAAAATTAAGAAGTCAAGTGATACCTGGAGTAATGGGCAAATTTGTCCTTGAAGAAAAAATGAAGCAGGGCAAAGGCTAACAGAGTTTTGCCAAGAGAATGCACTGGTCACAGCAAACACCCTCTTCCAACAACACAAGAGAAGATTTTGTACATGGACATCACCAAATGGTCAATACTGAAATCAAATTGATTATATTCTTTGTAGCTGAAGACGGAGAAACTCTCTACAGTCAGGAAAAACAAGGCTGGGAGCTGACTGTGACTCAGATCATGAACTCTTCATTGCCAAATTCAGAAATAAATTGAAGAAAGTAGGGAAAATCGCTAGGTCAACTCAGATTTGACGTAAATCAAATTCCTTCCAAGTGTACAGTGGAAGTGACAAATTAGATTCAAGGGATTAGATCTGATAGACAGAATGTCTGAAGAACTATGGATAAAAACTAATGTCATGAGACATGATATAGGAGGTGGTGATCAAAATCATTCCCAAGAAAAAGAAATGCAAAAAGGCAAAGGGCTGTCTGAGGAGGCGTTACAAAGAGCTGAAAAAAGAAGAGAAATGAAAGGCAAAAGAGAAAAGAAAAGATACAGCCATCTGAATGTAGAGTTGCAAAGAATAGCAAGGAGAGATCAGAAAGAACTTGTCAGTAAACAATACAAAGAAATAGAGGAAAACAATAGAATGGGAAAGACTAGAGATCTCTTCAAGAAAATTAGAAATACCAAGGGAACATTTCATGCAAAGATGGGCACAATAAAGGACAGAAATGGTCTGGACCTAACAGAAGCAGAAGATATTAAGAAAAGCTGGTAAGAATATACAGAAGAACTATACAAAAAAGATCATAATGACCCAGATAACCATGATGGTGTGATCACTAACCTAAATACAGACATCTTGGAGTGTGAGGTCAAGTGGCCTTTAGGAAGCATCACTACGAACAAAGCTAGTGGAGGTGATAGAATTCCAGTTGAGCTATTTCAAATCCTAAAAGATGATGCTGTGAAAGTGCTGCACTCAATATGCCAGCAAATATGCAAAACTCAGCAGTGGCCAGGACTGGGAAAGGTCAGTTTTCATTCCAATCCCAAAGAAAGGCAATGCCAAAGAATGTTCAAACTACCGCACGATTGCACTAATCTCACATGCTAGCAAATTAATGCTCAGAATTCTCCAAGTGAGGCTTCAACAGTACATGAACCATGAACTTCCAGATGTTCAAGCTGGATTTAGAAAAGGCAGAGAAACCAGAGATCAAATTGCCAACATCCACTGGATCATAGAATAAGCAAGAGAGTTAAAGAGAGTTCCAGGAAAACATCTACTTCTGCTTCGTTGACTATGCTAAAGCCTTTGACTGTATGATCACAAAAAAAAAAAAAGCTTGAAAATTCTTCAAGAGATGGGAATGCCAGACCACCTTACCTCCCTCCTGAGAAACCTGTATGCATGTCAAGAACCAGATGTGGAACAATGAACTGGTTCAAAATTGGGAAAGGAGTACATCAAGGCTGTACTGAAGACATTTGAGAGTCCCTAGGACTACAAGGAGATCAAACCAGTCAATCCTAAAGGAAATCAATTCTGAATATTCATTAGAAGGACTGATGCTGGAACTGAAGCTCTAATATTTTGGCTACCTGAACTGAAGAGTCAACTCATTAGAGAAGCCTCTGATGCTGGGAAAGATTGAAGGCAGGAGGAGAAGGGGACTCCAGAGGATGAAATGGTTGGAGAGCATAACTGACTCAATGGACATGAGTTTGAGCAAGCTTCAGGAGATGGTGAAGGACAGAAAAGCCTGCCATGCTGCAGTCTGATGGTCACAAATAATTGGGTCCAATTGAGCAACTGAACAACAAGAACAACTTGACTTGCTTTTAAAGACCATTTTCATCCAAAAATGGACTCTTTATTACCTTACCATATTCAGAACTTAGAAATGACTAAAGGGAAACAGAAGGATCAGTTTTGCAGAGAGATGTTCCTCAGTAGTAAGTGAAACTCACAGGCATTAGCTCTTGACATTTGCTCTTTTTCCTAATAATGTCACATCTTATTTTGAGCATAACAAAATCCACAGTAGTTTGACGTAAACTTTATGCTTATATAATTATATATATTAAACCTTATTTATCTTAAAAGTGTCATTTTATTGTATTCCATGGTACTCATGGAGGTAAAAAAGAAAACATTGTACACAGGAGTATTTTGGAAGGAGAGTTAAACCAATTTTGCATCAGTAGGCCATAGATCAACCACATACATTCAGCAATTCTTTTGGTCATGTCCAGATTAACTGGGCCATAAATAAGATCTATAGATTAATGGAGAAATATAGAGGAGGAAGAAAAGCAATTTGTTCTTTTTGTAGTCAACAATTATTAATGCTTTGTATTAAGAGTTGAGGATCTTATTATGTTCATTTATGTGACTTTTTCCATTTTTTCAAAAAACTACAATAGCACTTACCTCTAAAACATTGAATATCAAAATTTGCTACTTGAAACCTTTCAGACACTTCAAGGTATGCATGTGGCATATGAAGAAGTACGCCCAAGTTCTTTTCCTTTTGTCTTTAAATTTGCCTACATCTGAATAAGTTCACACAACTAAAAGATATTATGACAGTAAATGCCTGCTTTATTTTTCTATTTTATATTATTTTATAGATTAAAATAGTTTTATAATCCTTAAGAGAATTTTCAGTTGAGCAGGGCGACAATGGTGTTGCATAAAATAATCTCTAGAGGTGTTTGGGCTTTTACTCTTACGATCTCAGCTACAAATTTCCCCAGTTGTCTGTCTCATAAAAAATTTAACTGGAATCAGGTGCAGTAATAAGTTGAACCTCTGTTTGAATGACATACAGTGATTCAATCTAAAACAAAATCATATTCAATTCATTAAACTGAAGAAAGCTTTTTCAACTCTCCAAGTCCATAATATAAATGCAGCAGATATGCACTCTAAATTCAGCTCTTTCTTTGACCTTTTCTTGTTTGTCCAAGACTCCAAATGATTGGGTTATATATAATGATCTCTCACTGTAGTAATATATTAATGGAAAGCACATCACTAGGAAAGGATAAATTGAAGAAGGGAATAAAAGAAGTAAAAATTGCATCCCTCATTGATGATACACCATTTAGCATCTCAGTTCAAAAACTTCCATTTTACTTTGTTTTCACATCCTTTAGGCTAATGTTACTGATAACATTACACTATAGCTCTTATTAAGAAGGCATATTTTGCTTTCTTTGCTTGATCCATCACAAATATTTTTGTCTACATTTTGAAATTCCAACATTGTGAAATGTACAATTCCAAGCCATGGATGCAACATGAAATAGCTTTTCACCACAATCACTATACATCATGCTAGTGGGAAAACTGAATAGCTTTGGCCTTTAAGTTATGGCCCATGAGTACACTAAAATGAATGCTATTATGAGGAAAAAAGAAATGATGAATATTTACAATAAAAACAACAGAAAAGCATGAGTCCCACCACCCTGTCAGGTTAAATTTATATGTCTGATTTTCTTATGGAGAGGGAAAACACGAATACTTACTTATTCAGTGCGGAATATTCCCCACTTGTTCTAAGGGTACTTTCCCTCTGATTTTGTGCACAGCAAGCTTGGCTTTCATCGACAGGTGCTCATTCCATTCCTAAAGATTTTTTGTAAATGTGTTTGCTTATTTTACTTTTGAGTTTGTGCCTCTAAGAAGAAATGAGGGAGCTTACCCTCAGAATCTGAAGTCTTTGAAAGCAACAAGGGGAAATAAAGTTTGCTATAATCTCATGGGAACACCAAAATGCCTATTGGATTTCTTTTTCATTTCTCATTTCCTTAGAAAATAGATACAATCATTCTTTAGACTGTCTTTCTCTGATTTTCAATGAGAAAATTTAAATACTTGAGATCAAGTACTGGTTTTAAACTGAGGAACTTCTTGAATATTATCCTCCCAAGTAATGGTAGGTTTGAATAGCTGACATGATTGCCCTCAGAATGATTGTGTTTGGATGTTTTTTTGGAGTGCATAGCTTTTACATGTCTATTTAGTTTGGATACTCTACTTCTGATTAGAAAAGAGATGGACTACTTGGCCTCAAATTTCCATACTGGCGGAATCAGACCCAATTGGATAATCCTAGGTATTACAGAAAATTTAAAGGCAATATGGTTCAGTTTACTATCAAGATTAAACATTACCTCCACTACATACTCAGCAAGTAATTATATAACCTCTACTTGTATAATCAACCTGGCAATAAACACAATCCTCTTTTAATGGTTAAATATTAACACCTCAGTGATAACAGCTAGATAGATGCTTAATCACTCATGCCTCTACCATTACCACCACTGTGGGACATCCAAAAGATTGAATTCAAGTTTTTCAAATAAGACAGAATGAGAGAAAAAAAAGAAAAAAGCTTCTTTACTGCCAATTCTCACTGGACAAACAGGAAACGTGCTTTAGAAAAGGGATATTGAAGGATATAGATGTTCTTAAATAAGTTGAACATATGTACATTTAAGGCCCAAGGTGAGAGCCAGAGTCAGTAATGAAATGAGAATTTAATGTATTTTAAATGTCTTAATGTGCAAAAGCATTCATTACAGAAAATGGTGGGAGAAAAAAAATAGTATTTACCATTGGAAGTAAAGGATTATTAGACCTCACCGAACTGGATAATTCAAAAATTTTTATAAAGGGATACAAATATAGGATGTGGAAATTCTCACAGCCTGATTAAGGTGATTAATTAACTTGAATGTCATAATTGGAATTTAATATCAGCATACATTTGGTATTAGTAGTTAATATTTGTGTGCATGCATGTATGTACATGATATATGGATGTATCCTTATACATAAAGAAACTCCAGAAAATCATTTTATTTCTTATTCACTGAAATATTCCATTAATTTAACTTAAGCAATTCACTGTGTTTTTAAATTTCAGAGATAATACCCAGTTTTGGATCTCACTGATTTAAACAGTTCCTGACCAACACTTCCGGTACTTGGAGTTCACAGGTCATTCAAACAGCATCCAATAAAAATAAGAGAAAAATAAAAGTCACATTAACGCATATATGTGGGATCTAGAAAAATGGTATAGATGAACCTATTTGCCAAACAGAAATAAGAGACACAGACATAAAGAACAAATCTATGGACCCCAAGGAGGGGTGGGCATGGGTGGGGTGAGTTGAGAGATTGAGATTGACGTATATATTTTGCTCTGTGTAAAACAGCTAAATAATGAGAACCTACTTTATAGAAGAGGGAACTCTAGTCAATGCTCTGTGGCGATAAAGAGAAGCTTATATGTGTATGTGTAGCTGATTTATTTTTCTGTACAGAAGAAATTAAATGACTATAAAGCAACTAAATTCCCAACTAAAAATATTACTACTAATACTAAAAAAAAAAAGCAGTATGTCTTATCACTGCTATGTCCTTCCTTAAATTCTTAAAGGAATTAGAAAATTTGTTACTTCCATGGTAGCTCTCCCATGTTGGAGCGAGTCCTACCAATATGTAAATTTCCCTAAAATTCAAAGGAAAAGTTCTTCAGAGAGAACCTTCCAAGAATGGGGTCTATGAAACACATTCAGAACACTCTCCCAGAACAAAATATAGGACTAAACTGTTTTAATTGTTATTTTGAATATCCTACAAGTTACCCTAATACATCTAAAACTCACAAGACTAATATTCTTAAAGCACTGGTATGTTCGGCATAAAGGAGAAAGATATGGAACATTAAGATGTTTAAAAGTATACATTATAAAAGCAAGATCAAGAGAAAGAGTTGTAATTTTGGCTTGGAATGTATTTTTGAGATATTTGTGTAAAACGGAGAATAACTTGCCATGAATAACTAGAGCCAGTCTTGGGATCTCTTCGACCTAGATTTGTTTGCTGTCAATCTTGATAGTCTTTCCTCCTGGGGCATTAGGCTGTTATACCCTTCCCTGGGCAGTTAGTTACCTCAGCATCTTCCTTTGTTATGTTAGGTAATCATGAAAATATACAGCAGAGGCGTATTCTTCTAATCTACTCTCATGTACAAAGCACGCCATTATTTTAACACATATTAGAAGAATGGTAATCCAGCTTTTACTTCAAAACATCAGGGATGGAAGCCCACAGCTAAGAAGGCAGCAAATATTTCTATTTTTCTCAATACTGGACTGAAACATATTTCCATGTTACTTTCCTATGTAGAACTTCAGGAGCTAGACATGACAACATTCAGTTAACTAAAGGTATCTATCAGCTTCCCTTCCACACCATGCCTCTCTCTCTTTTCCAAATCTTTCAACAATTGTAGATGTGGTAGTTTCTGGGGTCCCTTCACTAGTACTTTACCTTCTCCTCTAGATAAGCTCTAATTAGTAACTCAACTACAAACTATACCCTCTTGCAAGTATAGAAACATCTCATAATATAGTAGCGCTCATTCTTTCAGTCATGTCCAACTCTTTGAGACCATTTGGACTTGTAGCCCACCAGGCTCCTCTATCCATGGGATTTCCCAGGCAAGAATACTGGAATGGGTTGCCATTTCCTCCTCCAGGGGATCTTCCTGGCTCAAGGATTGAACCCATGTTTCCTGCATTGCAGGCAGATTCTTTACCACGGAACCATCGGGGAAGCCCTAACCTGGTAGTGGGCAGATTATTGTTGCACTGCCCAAAAGAGAGTGTATTAATACATATTAGCTCAGGGACCTGGGAACAAAGAAGTGAATTTTCAATTTTTTTCTCTGCCATTCACACTGCATTTGACTTGAAGAAAACTCTGTATTATCCCAAGATGCTAGGAAATTATTAAATTTTTGATAAGGTATTATACTAAAGCTCTTTGACATTCAGGGATAAATCATGTCAAATAGTTACAAAGTAATGATGGTAAAGGTAATGATTTCTATTCAGCTTTTGAAGGAAGAATTTAAAACGGTGTCAGCAAGTTGATATCAGTGTTTCTTTCAAGTACTCAGAAATTGTTGCCAAAATTTTAGGAGCTCTGCTTGATGAAATTCTTATCTAGAAGCCTAGCATATATTGAAATTCTGAATGATACTTTCATTGACTGCTGTTTTAAGTGTTAATTTCACTGGCTTTGCATTTCCCATTTCTATCTCTTTTTGCTACTTCAGTAGTAATGCTGAACTCATCTACAATGTATTGCTAACTTTATTAAAATTTCATGAAATGGCAGGATAGTTGGGTAAGCCATGGAGACAACTTAGTTTGCTTTCCCATTTTCTGATCAAGTAAAGTAGATCTGAAGAAATCCTTTGCACCAAACACTTAACACATTAAGTAGATAAAATGCATGCTTATGTTACTTTAACTAATATCTCTGCATGTTAAGTAATATCTGAGGACAATCTCATATGAGCTTTAATCTCACTGATTGGAAAATACTTAGGAAAAGCCAACTAAGATTAATACAAGTCATTTCTTCTCCACAAATCACACATCCTTCACAATGCAGTGAAAGTAATATTCTAAATTATAAATTCAACTATACAAGTCCTTTGTACAAATCTCTAAAGAACAATGTTTAAAGTTAGGTCTGTGGATATTTCACCTTCAGAGATGAAAGAGGAGAAGAGATGACAGCCTACACATGGAAAATTTCAGCAAGATTACTGTTTTCCCTGACTAAAGACAAAGGTAAGTAAAAGTCATACTGAATTCTTTCACTTTGAACAATTTAATTACAGTAAAATTTGTTCTGCACTAGAATGTTTTCAGCTTTGTTATTAATGGCTACCTAAGCAAGATAGAACAGATTAATCCACTGGAATTGGCATGTACTTTTCTGAATGAAGCTTCAGAGTAAAAAAGCCAGTGAGAAGTAGGGAACACCAACCTTTTCAATGCAATGGTCTCATAGGACAAACCGTTGAAGCATGGATCTTGTTTGAAGAGAACCAAGAGAATTAGACATTATTAAACCTACTGATGTGTACATCTTACATGTTTGGAATCTATGAAATAATTCCCATTTTGAAGGGGCAACAAAAATTGGAACACAGGAAAACAGAAGTCAAATGCCCCAGGAGTCACTAAAAGAACATCCAGTATCTACCACAATACATCAATGTAGAGCAATAATAAATAGAGCACTATGTTTTTCTACTTTGAGTCCAGCTTTGGGCACAGGGTTGGAAGACCTAGGGGAACAGGGAAATCATACCACTACACACAATTGCAGACATGTTTTGCTTAAACACCTAATGTTAAGTGAACTCAATTTTAATCTTGAATTCTTTTAGCTGTCTTGCAAGTTATGTGCAATAAGTATCTATGCATAATACCCTTATAAGACATCTCCATATCCTAATTCCTAGAACCAGTAAATATGCTACCTTTTATGGCAAAAGAGCTTTTGCTGGTGTAATTAACTATCTTGAGATAAGGAGACTATCCTGACCCTGATAAGTTAAGAATAAAGGAGGAGGGCTAGAGTCAGACACACCTGTCGATGCCACAATCTTGGCTTTGCAAATGGAAGAGGGGATTAGCTACCAAGGAATTCAGGAAGTCTCCAGCAGTAGCAAAAAGCGAAGGAACAGATTTTCTTTTATAACCACCAGAAAAGATATACACATACAGCCCTGCGGACATCTTAATTGTAGCTCAGTGAAACCACTTTAGACTTCTGACCTACAAAATTGTAAGATAATGAATTGGTGTTATTTTAAGCCATTACATTTATGATAATTTGTTACACTGGCAATATAAAACTAACAATGGTATAACATCACTGGCAAGATGAAATGCAAACTTTCTACCATAAACTTTGAGCCCCTCCAGGCTCCCCGAGACCAGTTTCTTTATTCGCATCTTCCAATACTCTCTGATAAGCACTTACTCTCTAATAATATTAAACTACTGCACTTCTAGGTTTTGTTTTTTTTTATTAAACTTCGTATTTCAAATTGTAGGTTCACATGGGACTGTAAGAAATAATACAGAGAAATCTACTATACTCTTTGCCCAGTTGTCTCAAAATTTTTGTACTATAATCTTTCAGAATTAGAGTACAGTATCACAGACAAGATACTGACATTGTTACAATTTGAGGACAAAAACTCCATCTTGAAACTAATAAAGCCCAAAGATAGAACTTGGGCACTTGAAGACATTGTAAACTTCTCAACTAAAACACTCTGTAATTATCGTCCTACTTTTAGGCTTCTTCTTATGCAAAATAATAAATGTTATTCTTAAGGCCTTTTTTAATTTGAGTTTTATGTTATTTGCAACCTAAAGCATCCTAACGGCTTCAAGTTTTAGCACAGCTTTAACCTATCTCTCTGGTGCAAATAGATAATACAAAATGACATTTTATAACAAAACTGTGTAGGTGAGAAATACTTGTCAGCAGCCCCAACTTAACCAAGGTCACAAGGCAAATCACCGCCATCGAAATTGAAGAGACCAGCAAGTAAATGCAAAGGACCATAACTTACCAAAGCAGAAATCCACAAGCTGAAACCTCTGCAGGAATCCATGCCATGGTAGGGAAATCAGAACTGATTTGGTGAGGAGGGTCAGGGTAGACAACTCTGAGAATACCAAATTCTGGAGAACTCATGCATGGGGTGGGGTGAACTTTGGGGGTTCTACCTTCTAGATTTGCACCAGGTTCTCACAAAGAAAATTGGAGAAAAAAATCCCCTGCTGCTACTGCAAGAGGCAGGGAAGATCCACCATTTTGAAACAGCCCAGAGCATTCCGTTCTTCTTAACGAGGTTTCCCCTCAAGAGAAACTATTAACTGGACTCCAACCTGCAGGTGTTTTATCTCAGCCTAGCTGACCTACGCAACCCTCTTCTCACAGCTGACTCTAATTTCCACAGGGATAAATGGAAATACACAGCTTCAGGGATTTACCCTGTGGCTCAGATGGTAAAGAATCTGTAATTCAGGAGACAGAAGAGACGCAAGTTCAATCCCTGGATCAGGAAGATCCCCTGGAGGAGGGCACAGCAACCCAGTCCAATATTCTTGCTGGGAAAATCCCATGGATGGAGGAGCCTGGAAGTCTACAGTCCACGGAACTGCAAAGAGCCGAACACGACTGAGGCAACTGCGTGTGAGCATGCGATTCATCAGCCTTCCACGTGGGAGAAGGAAAACACCCGACTGCAGCCCCCTCTGGCCATCCGGTCCCACCTAAGATGCTGCTGAGGGAACTGAAAATCTCTGGCTAAGTTCATAGTCAAAGGCACAGGCTTCTAGGAGGACTGAGACCTACTCGTAAGATTATAGAATGGCTTCATCTCCCCCAACATCTTGATACCACATAACTACAGGCCTATTTACAAGAGTTTCTTTTATATTATGCTCGACCATCAAGAAAAAGTTACAAGACACTGTTGTTGTTGTTTAGTCACCCAGTCATGTCCAATTCTTTGTGACTTCAAGGACTGCAGCCCACCAGTCTTCTCTGCCCATGGGATGTCATAGGCAAGAATACTGGAGTGGCTTGCCAATTCCTCCCCCAGGGAATCTTACCAACACAGGGATCAAGCTCATGTGTCCTGCATTAGCAGGCAGATTCTTTATCACTGAGCCACCAGGGAAGCCCTACGGACATTAAGAGATACACAGTTTGAAGAAACAAAATAAACCTCAGATCCAAACTAAGATTTGATGGGCATGTTGAAATGATCTGACTGGGGATTTGAAACAATCATAAATAATATGCTAAGGGCTCTAATGCAGCAGTACCCAACCTTTCTGGCACCAGGGAGCAGTTTGATGGAAGATACTTTTTCCACAGACTGGGAAGGGAGATGATTTGGCAATTATTCAAGCTCACTACATTTATTGCACACTTTACTTCTATTATTATTACACTGTGATATAGGATGACATAATTATACAGCTCACCATACTGCAGAGTCAGTGGGAGCCCTGAGCTTGTTTTGTTGCAACTAGACAATCTCATCTGTGGGTGATGGGAGACAGTGAAACCTGAAGTGTGTTTCTCATGTCTTGTCTATTCCATAATCTCATTTTGGTTGCTGTCACTGCAGAAAGCCTTGCTTCACAAAGATGTGATGTTGGAAATGGAAGCAGGTTTTTCAATGTTTTTGTGGCAATATCAGGATATTCCACCTTGACATATGGAGGTCTGAAGTTGTCTCAAACATGCTTTTTGAAAGACTAGCACTGAAACATGTATGCTACAATATGTGAAACAGCCAGTCCAGGTTCGATGCATGAGACACAGCGCTCAGGGCCGGTGCACTGGGATGACCCTGAGGGATGGGATGGGGAGGGAGGTGGGAGCGGGGTTCAGGCTGGAGGACACATGTACACCCGTGGCTGATTCCTGTCGATGTATGGCAAAAGCCACTACAATATTGTAAAGTAATTAGCCTCCAATTAAAATGAATAACAGTTTTTTTTTAAAGTTAAAAAAAAAAACTTTTTAAATATATATATTCTTTAATTGGAAGCTAATTACTTTACAATATTGTGTTGGTTTCTGCAGGACAACAGCACAATTTAGCCATAATTATAGATATATAATCTCTCTCTTGAGCCTCCATGAGAACCAAAGAACTGATGCTTTCATACTGTGGTGCTGGAGAAGACTATTGAGGGTCCCTTGGACAGCAAGGAGATGAAACCATCAATCCTAAAGGAGATCAACCCTGAATATTCATTGGAAGGACTGACACTGAAGCTGAAGTTCCAATAACTGGGTCACCTGATGTGAAGAGCCAACTCACTGGAAAAGCCCCTGATGCTAGTAAAGATTGAGGGCAAGAAGAGAAGGGGATGACAGAGGATGAGACAGTTGGATGGTATTACCAACTCAATGGACATGAGTTTGAGCAAACTCTGGGAGATGCTGAAGGACAGCAAAGCCTGGCGTGCTGCAGTCCAAAGAGTCGGACATGACAGCGACTGAACGACAAGACAGACAAAGTTGATTCATTTGGTTTATTCACAAATGGGTCATGGATCCATTCCTTCCCAGTCTGGGATCTTTTGTTGTTGGGAAATAATGCTCAAACTCCTTTGAAAACTGAGATAGGTGATCATGCACCAACTGGGACAAAGAAGATTGGCTCAGTCTCTTTCAGAATCTCTGCTAATGCTTAAAATGTGTCAAAAAGTCCCATGTTTACTCCTCACCCCCATAATTCCAAGTTGGCTTTGAATGTAGTCACTTTATCTGCCAACTTCAACATAGTATAACCCTCCCTTGAAATGACAGATTGAGTTCATTGAACAGGTTGAATATGTCACACAAGGAAGCAAGTTTTGCCTCCTATTCCGTGTCACTGAAAAGTGCTGCCAGCAGTGACTGCTTTTCTATAAGAAAACTCTGGAATTGCTCTCATAACTCAAAAACTCTAGCCAATGATTGACCTTTATAAAGTCATCTCACTTCTGCGTGTAAGAGAAAACGTGTGCTCTGTGTTCACCTCACAGAGCTGTGTGAACAGAGGTGAGTTAAGGGCGTGAATGGATTTGAGATCACATGTATGGATGTGAGAGCTGGACCATAAAGAAAGCTGAGCACCAAAGAATTGATGTTTTTGAACTGTGGTGTTGGAGAAGACTCTTGAGAGGCCCTTGGACTGCAAGGAGATCCAACCAGTCCATCCTAAAGGAGACCAGTCCTGGGTCTTCATTGGAAGGACTGATGCTGAAACTGAAACTCCAATTCTTTGGCCACCTGATGTGAACAGCTGACTCACTGGAAAAGACCCTGATGCTGGGAAAGATTGAGGCAGGAGGAGAAGGGGACGACAGAGGATGAGATGATTGTATGGCATCACTGACTCGATGGACATGAGTTTGAGCAAGCTGTGGGAGTTGGTGATGGACAGGGAAGCCTAGTGTGCTGCAGTCCCTGAAGTTGCAAAGAGTCAGACATGACTGAGTGACTGAACTAAAGGGCATTAACTTTAAGGAGGCTGATAATTTTAATCATATCCTAAAAAACTCTGCTATGTTCAGGTGGTATTTTTTGGCTAGCCAGCATTTCTCTGTGGATGGCTCTGTGCATAGACTCATATTCAGAAGTGACCTCTTTGACCTGAGTAGTGAAAGCAGAAAACCATCCAGTTATGACAGTCAATCTGTCTGTGCATATATGGACACAAAATGACCAACTCAGTTTTCCTGATATATAATCATTTAGGCTTGAAGAGTTAGTTCTGCAGCTGTGGTCATGCTAGTTGGCAACAAAAGTGCATATAACACATCCTTGTGCACATCCTCCTGAAAATACATCACACAAAAACAGACATTGTTGACTTGTCAATATCAGTAGACTCATCAGCCTGGATTGTATACCACAATGACTCATTAATCCTCCCTAATGAGTGCCTCAGTGTCCTCTATTTCATCAATTCATCTAGTTATGATGCTAGCCAAAAGAGGTAAACACACCACCTTTTGGACTGCAGCCTCTCCTAAAAGTTCATAACAAATATCCTTAGTAGCAGGCAGGATCAGCTCTTCACCAAAAATAAATGGCTTCTCAGCTTTAGCAATGTGGTTAGCCACTAAGAATGATGCTCTCAGCACAGGCACATTTGAAGAAACTGTGGCCTTCAATAATTGCTCTGTTCTTTGTGTTCACGTTTTTTTCTTTGAAAAACACCAGAGGCTTGTTTTTAATGCAGGCTGCTTGGTCTCTATGTGGCGAAGCAGTTTTGAAGGTTTCATGGCTTTGCTGGATAACCATTCACCACATATTATACAAGGTGGGCTTGAAGGATATGAATTAACTTTTTTCAGTGAACCCACAATTTAAGGACTCTTGGTATTTTCTTTTAAATGCAGTTTTCTTTATGTTGGTAGCCTTAGAGTCTTTTGCCGTCTCATCATTGGGTCTTTCCCCATTTTCAAAGAAGCTCTCCAGCAACATTTTCCTTTTTTTGCTCATTTTGGCTAGGGTTAGCTTGTGGACTTATGAAAACCATGACAGAGACAAGTGCAGTGTGGGAAAGGGGCATGGACAGAAGTGGTAAACAGAAAAATAGACAGGCCACACATAGACTAAAATAAAAGTACTGGAGTCCAACTTAAAGCCTGCCACCAGACACAGCTTGTCACTTGCCACTCACTGATAGGGTTTTGATATGAGTCTGCAAGTCATAGCTTTATTATGGTCTCTGTGCAGTCATACCTCTCTGCTATTTGTATTTGCAGCTACTCCCTAGCATTAGCATCAGTGCCTCAGCTCCACTTCAGATCATTTGGCATTCGATTCTCAAAAGGAGCAGATAACCGAAATCCCTTGTATGTGCAGTTCACAGTAGGGTATGTGTACCTATGAGAATCCAGTCCTGCCACTGATCTGAAAGGAAGTGGGGCTCAGGTGATAATGGGAGCCATGGAGAGCGGCCGTAAATAGAGATCAAGCTTTGCCCACTGTTCACCTCCTGCTGTGTGGCCTGGTTCCTATCAGGGGGTTGGGGACACCTGCTCCAATGGATAAAGTAGACAGCATGCAAGAGTAAATGTACAGCAGAGAAATGGAAATTCTAAAAAAGAACCAAAAAGAAATGCCAAAGGTCAGAATTGTTATTACAGAAATGAAAAATGCCTCATTTGGGCTTATTAGATAGGACACAGCTGACAAAAGATTTGCCAATATTTCAACAGAAATCTCCAAAAGATGAAAAGCAAATGGGAAAAAAAGACTAAAAAAACTCCCAAGAACTGTGGGACAACTGAAAAAAGTTGTAACATAAGTATAATAGGAATACCAGAATAAGAAAGAGAAAAAGGAACAGAAGCAATATTTGAAACAATTATAACTCGAAATTTCCCCAAAATTAATCTTGGACATCAAACCACAGATCCATGAAACTCAGAGAATTCCAAACAAGATAAATAACACAAATTTACCCCTGGCTCATATTATTTTCAAGCTACAGGAAATCAAAGATGAAGAAAAAAATCCTGAAAGATGGCTTGCATTAGAACAAAAAATTCATATCAAATACTCCTAAGAAAACATGGAAGTTTGAGGTGACATATTTACAGTGTTGAGAGAGAAACCACAAACCTAGAATTATTTACCTTTAAAAACTGTCCTTCAAAAAAAAAAAAAAAAACTGTCCTTCAAAAATGAAGGGGAAATAAAGACTTTCTCAGAAAAACAAAAATTGAGGGAACTTGTTTTCAGTAGACCTGCCTTCCTAGCAATATTAAAAGAAGTTCTTCAGAGATAAGAAATATTACACAGGTCAGAAATCCACTTCAAGGAAATAAAAGAAGAACATCAAAAAGGTTAAGTGAAGGTAAAATAAAACTTTCATGTGTTTTATTCTTAATCGATTTGACAAATAAGCATTTATTCAAAATAATAGTAGCAAAAATGTATTTGATCATGTATACTTATGTATACAACTTATGTATAGAAGGTATATATATATATATACATATGATGATACTTGCTTATGTATGAGTGAAATGAATAACAAGACTGATACAAAGGATGCAAAATAGTAATTAATATTATTTTATTATTATAAAATACTCACACTACCCCTGAGGGGTATTATAGTATTATTTGAAAGTAGAATTGAATTAGTTGTAAATTATATGGCAAACTCTAGAGAAACTACTAAACAAAAAGTTTTTTTTTTAAATATAAATGATATTCTAAGAAAGAAAGGAGAGAAAATGGAATCATAAAAAATGCTCATTTAAAATATATTTAACTACTATAATTCCTTTGCCTTTCCATAAAAATCATTGCAATAATTCTGTTTATATTAAAACAAAATCTTTTATGGGATTTTGATAGAGATTTTGTTAAACATATATATCAATTTGGAGAGAACTGGCATCTTAACTGGGCTTGCCAGGTGATGCTAGTGGTAAAGAGCCTGCCTGCCAATGCAGGAGACAAGTTGAGATGTGGTTTTGATCCCTGGGTTTGGAAATCCCCTGGGGTAGAAAATGACAACCCACTCCAATATTCTTGCCTGGAGAATCCCCATGGACAGAGGAGCCTGACGGGCTACACAGTCCATAGAGTCACAAAGAACTGAACTAAGCAGGCACACATGCATTGTTATTACACTGAATTTCCCATCCATGAGCATGGCGTGACTCTCCACAGGCATGCATGGCATCGTTATTACACTGAATTTTCCATCCATGGGCGTGGGGTGACTCTCCATTTATGTAGATCTTCTTTGACTTTTTCCATCAGTATTTTGTACTTTTAGGCACACAGGTTCTGTCCATGTGTATTTTCATTTATACCTAAGCACTTCATTTTATTTTGAGGCATTGTAAATTTTCTTCATTTCTGCCTATTTATTGTTAGTATAAAGAAATGCCATATTGATTTTTGTATGATTATCTTATAAATACACTCATGTTCAGCTCATTTATTAGTTATAGATTTTTATAGGCTCCTTGGGGTTTTCAATGTAGGCAGTCATTTCATCTACAAATAGGTCAGCTTTATTTGTTCATTTCTAATCAGTGTACCTGTTATTTCCTTTCCTTGCCTGACAATAATTTCCAGTAGTCATTGGATAAAGCTATTAATAGTGGATGGTTTTGCCTTGTTCCTGATCATAGGTGAAAAACATTCATTCACAATTAAGAGTTTTGTTAGTTGTAGGTTCTTTTGTTAGTTGTTCTTCAAGTAGAAGCCCCTTCCTCCACACCATTCCTAGTTGGCTGAGAGTTTTTACCATGAAGAGTTGTTTTACATCATTAAATCAATTTCTTCATTAATTGATCATGTGTTGTTTTCTTTTAGCCTGTTGGTATAGTGAATTGCATTAGTTGATATTTGAACGTTGAACCAGACTTGCATACCTGGAATAAATTCCAGTTGATCAGAATCAGTAATTATATTTATTCATTGTTAGATTAGACTTGCTAATATTTTATTGGAGATGTTTACATCTAAGATCACCATATGTAGAACTTATGGTTGACATTCGTTTACTTTCAGTACTTGAAAAATGGCCTTCATAGTTTCAGATGGGAAATCTGATAATCTGTTTAAATCATTGTCCCTCTGTACATCTATAGGCATTCAAGTGATGAAATCCCATCCATCAAGAAATGGAAACCCCATCCAAAATTTATATTTGGAGACTGATGGTGCCAAATATGTACCAAGAAGGTAAGAGAAAGTTTACTCCTCTCATAATGACATTTTTTGGAAAGAACATAGAGGGTTCTGAACCAAATCCAAATATCACTTGAGGTAACAGGAAACTGTCGGGCTGGAGAAGACTCTTAAGAGTCCCTCAGACTACAAGGAGATCAAACCAGTCCATCCTAAAGGAAATGAACCCGGATATTCATTGGAAGGACTGATGCTGAAGCTGACATTCCAATATGGCCACCTAATGCAAGGAGCTGACTCATTGGGAAAGAGCCTGATGCGGAAAAGATTGAGGGCAGGAGGAGAAAGGGATGACAGAGGATGAGACGGTTAGGTAGCATCATAGACTCAGTGTACATAAATTTGAGCATGGGAGATTCTGAAGAACAGGAAAGATTCTGAAGAACAGGGAAGATTCTGGGAGATTCTGAAGAACAGGGAAGCACTGCATGCTGCAGTCCATGGGATCACAAAGAGTCAGACATGACTTAGCGACTGAACAACAGGAAAAGGAAACTGACTTAGATTTGATTGTGGTTAGGGGCATCAACTTGGGGCTTCCCAGCTGGTAAAGAATCTGCAATGAAGGGCACCTGGGTTCGATTCTTGGGTTGGGAAGATCCCCTGGAGAAGGGCTTGGCAACCCAGTCCAGTATTCTTGCCTGGAGAATGCCATGGCTGGAGGAGCCTGGTGGGCTACAGTCCATGGGGTCTCAAAGAGTCAGACATGGCTGAGCCACTAAGCAGAGCAAGCACTCAGCTCAGGGGTGTTAACTCAGATGCCAGTTCCTGCATGGGGGTGGGGAGCCCCCTTGTCAGTTCCCCAACCTCCCATAGACACGTATCACAGCTCAGAGAGGAGAGCAGGATGCCAGCTACCCCACCTCCCACCACATTTTTTCATATTATCAATGGGGGAAAGCTGGAGACTCAGCTCTTCACTGGGCCCCACTCACATGTTGGGGATTGGGAAACAGGGAAGCAGAATAATAACTAGCAATACCTGACTCCCTAGATAGCCTCATTTCCAGCAGTTTCCTCTATCAGAAATTGCTCTCCCTTTATATTCACCTGAACCACTTTACTTATTGCCATTAATAAGCTTTTTTTGAATTTTAAAGTTGAGAAAATTACTGTCTTGAGAGTTTCATAGCATGTGTAGCTTAGGATATAATTGTTTCCCTTTACATGTTTGTTCTTCCACAGACTACAAATTCCTCGAGTAGTTTCTTTAGTCATAGCCCATAGTAACTCCTCACTATTGAACTAAACTGAGAGGTGATAAACACTATGTAAAGTTTGCCACTTATTTTTAAGTTGCAGTAAAATAGGTTTGTGTGAATTAGGAAAACTAAGATGTGGGGTAAAAATCGGTGGTATTAATATAGCTATTCCCCCTTAATCAGTTTATCCATGAAGTATCAATCAATTGGGCTTCCCAGGTGCCTCTGGTGGTAAAGAACCTGCCTGCTAATGCAGGAGACACTAAGAAACACGGGTTTGAACCCTGGGTCGGGAAGATCCGCAGGAGGAGGGCATGGAAACCCACTCCAGTATTCTTGTCTGGAGAATCCCATAGACAGAGGAGCCTGGTGGGCCAGAGTCCATAGCTCACACAGAATCAGACATGACTGAGGTGACTTAGCATGCACGCATGAATCAATTAGGGCTTCCCAGGCTGCCGAGTGGTAAAAAATCTGCCTCCCAATGCAGGAGATGTAGGAGACACAGGTTCAATCCCTGGGTCAGTAAGATCCCCTGGTGAAAGAAGAGGCAACCCACTCCAGTATTCTTGCCTGGACAATCCCATGGACAGAGGCGCCTTGATGACTATAATCCATGGGGTCGCAAAGAGTCAGATGCAACTGAGCATGCATGCATGAATCAGTTATCACCAAGTGAGAAGATTTTTTTCCCTGTTCCTCTCTCAGAAGAGGAAGGCCAGGACAATGCAGTTTGGAACAGATTATGAACATTATTTTAGAGCAGACCTGAGGGGAAATGAGGAAAGTGATGGGAATAAAAATTGAAGGAGGTATATTTTTTGGTAGAATTTGCCTGCAATGCAGGAGGCCCCAGTTTGATTCCTGGGTCAGGAAGATCTGCTGGAGAAGAGATAGGTTACCCACTCCAGTATTCTTGGGCTTCCCTTGTGGCTCAGCTGGTAAAGAATCCACCTGCAATGCAGGAGACCTGGATTCAATCCTTGGGTTGGGAAGATCCCCTGGAGAAGGGCAAAGTGGCCTGGAGAATTCCATGGACTGTATAGTCCATGGGGACACAAAGATTCGGACCCCACTGAACGACTTTCACTTTCATTATAAATCTTGTATAAAAAAATCAGTTTTCAGTTAAATTGTTCTTACTCCTCAAATTCACTCCTCTGCAACTATTTTTATTTCTAACCAAAAAAAGAAAAAGCCTTATGTGACTAAAAGAATTCGGTGTCAACCCATCGACAAAGTCAGATCATTACAATTCTTTTACACTGAGGAATTCATGCTGCTGCCAGTTTCTTGGATCTGAGATTCAAAAGCAGAAATATAAAACTGCTGCTGCATTTGACTGGATTACAAAATAAGCAGCACAGTTAGCCTGGATGTCAGAAAGAAACTTTAAAGTGCTGGAGGAAAAAAGCCGTTCCTTCAGGGGTTGCTACAGGAACTTACTCTGGGGTCTATGGAGCATCAGCAATAGAAAGAACTTGTGCTCTGCAGTTCTAGAGAAGTCGTAGGGAAAGTCTCAAATCCCCACTCCCCTGCTTGCTAAGTGAAATTAATCATGGTATTTAAATTCTCATTCTCAGTGTCCTCCTTCATGTACGAAAATAACACACATTTACCAGGGTATTTCTGAAGCTGAAGTAAAATAATGTAAGCAAGATGCTTGGCTCCAAAATTAGCATGTAAAGAAGTTCCAGAAATATTAGTTAACATCCTCTTCACAAAACATTACCAACAATGGCCGCATAAGGGGGAGTATCGAATTCCTCATCAGAAAATGAAAGTAAAACAAAGGATAAGAACAATGACAAATCCCATGTCTGTGTGGAAATCTATCTCTCCGAGAAATTAACCAATTTTGAAGACAAGAGATGATTGTGAAAACCTTCAGTTTTGTGAAATGTATGCTGAGATCAAAATGAGACTTTCTGCAAAGGAGAAGGCCCCGAGAGTGATCATTCAGATAATCTGTAATAGTATGGCAAAGGACATTTGCAGTAATGTTGGAGTTTGGCAAATGGACAGCTCAGAAGTTGCACTGTTCCTTTATAGCATCCTTTGAACTCCTGAGGCGGGTAGAGCTGAAATCATAGGCAACTCAATCAGCAAAGACATGCCCAGTGGAATCCTGGGAGATCCTGTTATATGCTCCTAGCATAGATATTCTATGCGTGTGGCATCAAAATACATCTCAGATAGGTCTGCTGTATGCGTATGCATGTTCAGTCACTTATTCATGTCTGACTCTTGGCAACCACCTGGACTGTAGCGTCAGGCCCCTCTGTCCATGGGGTTTTCTAGGCAAGAATAGTGGAGCGGGTTGCCATCCCTTCTCCAGGGCATCTTCCCAGCCCTCAGGGATCGAACATGTGTCTCTTGTGTCTCTTGCATTGGGAGCTACTACTTGGGAAGCCTATATCGGAGAAGGCAATGGCACCCCACTCCAGTACTCTTGCCTGGAAAATCCCATGAACGGAGAAGCCTGATAGGCTGCAGTCCATGGGGTTGCTAAGAGTCAGACACGACTGAGTGACTTCACTTTATATACACATGTATATATATATATAACTAAATTATTTTGCTGTATATCTGAAACTAACAGTATTATAAACTATAGTATGAACTATATTTCAATACAAATTTCTAAAAGATTAAAAATAAAGTAGAAAATGTTTAAAAACCCACAAACTCTTTATAACAACCTATGGAAGCTTACATAAACCAGCTGTTTTCTTTGTCTCTAATCATATCTTCAGATCTGTCTGCCTCCCTTATCCATTTTAACCATGCTGTCTTCCTAATATCCCTCAAACACAGTGATTCTGCTTCATGGCACTAGCGGCTGCCCAGAACACTAGTGTTTCAGTCTTTCCTCTCTTCATTTGTGTCTCTGATTAGATATCTACTATTCAGAGAGCTTTCCTAGCCACTGTATTTTAAAAAACCATTTTCTATCCCTTCACATCTATGCCCTTTGATAACTACAGTTTTCTTCAAAGTATCTACAGTAATATACTATTTATGCCATGCATTTATTCATATCTTTATTTTTCATTGCCGGTCTCTTCTGCTGGACTGTATAGTCAATGAGCTTAACACTTTGTCTCATTTACTGCTATAAATACAAAGTCTAAAAGTGTGCCTGACATATATTTGTTTGTTGTTTAGTTGCTAAGTCATGTCCAACTCTTTTGAAACCCCATGGACTGTAGCCTGCCAGGCTCCTCTGTCCATGGGATTTTCCAGACAAGAACACTGGAGTGGGTAGCAATTTCCTTCTCCAGGGACGTATATAATGGTGAAGCATTAATGCCACTTCTCCGTGACGCAGCAGCAGCAGCAGCAGCTCCACCTCTTGGTTTGATGTAGTCTTGGCTCTCCCTCCCTTTTCTGGAAACAGCCCTGATATTGACTTCATTGACTTAAAGAGCTTGGTTTAAGACCAATACATAAGTCCAATACATAAGCCTCTGTCTGTTCAGACAGGCCATTTTCAAATGCTTTCAAATATTTTTGCCAATCCTGACAGCTTGGATCTTAGCTCCTAACCAGGATTAGAACCTGTGCCCCCATATGAGAGTCTTAATTACTAGACCACCAGGGAAGTCCCTGGACAGGCCACTTTCTGGGTGAACTTGAGCAAAGGAGCTAAATTTACTGAGCTCCAAGTCTCTTACAAGTAAATTAAGGAATGCACTATTTACTTCAAAAATTTGTTGCAAACATCAAAGAGTTCCCTGGTGGTTCAGTGGTAAAGATTCCACCTGTCAATGAGGAAGATGGAGGGTTTGATTGCTGGGTGGGAAAGATGCCCTGGGGAAGGAAATGGCAACCCACTCCAGTATTGTTGCCTGGAGAATCCCATGGACAGAGGAGCCTCGTGGGCTCCAGTCTATGGGGTCACTAAAGAGTTGGACATGACTTAGCAACTAAATAATAACAAGCCCAGTCCTTGGCTTATGGTTATTTATTCAGTAAACTGCATCAGTAAACCTTCCATATCACCTTCCCCATCACCTTTATACTGAACTCTATCTGCTCAGATCTCTTAGCTAGGCTCTGCCCTTCCTGCTTTCCAAGATTTTCTCACCATATGAGGATGGCAACATCCTACCTCTTGCTCATGTTACAACTCTGAGTTCCATTCTAGAATCTTTTGACCTGATACAATGTGAAATGTGTACATTATATGTATGTGTGTATGTATGTACACACACACACACACACACACAGAGATTAGGGCACTGTATTCTAGGAGATACAATCGACATAGGATTAGGAGGGTTCTTTGCCAATTTGATGATTTCCTATGCTTGCAGCTAGTATCTACAGGACATGACTTTAGCACCCTTTAATAAAATTATTAGTGTTCATCTATGCATTATGAATATTTACTGCTTAGCAATGTACATTTTTATTTTGTGGGTTTGCTTTGTTTGTGTGAGAAATACACACACACACACTAAGCTCTCTTTTCTGAATTTGTGTATTTCTACATCTGTTTGACAACATGATAGACATCATGGCCACAAAACATGATGACTTGCTTTGGTTAATTTTCATACTGGTTTATTTTCTATTGTTTGTTACTTCAGATAAATAGGAGAAAAAGTAAAAGATGTTCACTTTTTAAGTGCAGCAGCTTGCAGTGTATTTGTAGCAATTAACTATATCTAATAGTAAATCCCAATAGTAAATGTGAAATTAGAGGCTACATAAACTATCCTTTTAAATTTAATATGCCAACCATTTTAATTTCATGAGTAAATCAAGTAAACATGTTATAATTTTTACACTATGAATCTAGTAAAATGGCTAGGTCTATAAAGGAAATTAAGATACATTACCTTTTATTCTATTTCTACCCAGTTCTTTAAAAATGTAGTATCTCCACAAATTGAGAATTTCCACCAGTGCTGGTGGTTGATCTCTGATGTGAGCCTTGTGTTTGGAGAGACTCCTCAGCAATGTGCTGTGTTGGTCAGCATGGGGGCTAGATTTTAGGAGACAACACAGACAGATTGGGAGGGTACTTGCCACCTTGCTGAGTGCCTATGCCAATGTCTAGTTCCTCCAAGGCATAACTTCAGTATTGTTTGTTAAATTATTTGTGTTCATGAATGCTTTATGAACACGCACTGCTTAGTAATCTCTATTATTTTGTTTTGTGGATTTACTTTGTGTGAGTGGGTATAGGCTCTAGAAATTGTGCAGAAACAGGTGCTAAATATGCTCTCTTAGCACTTAATTTAAGAGCAGTTATATGGCAGCTTAAATATATATCGACATAGATGAGTACATAAAATGCATATCTGAAACTTGTATTCATTGTACTGTATACAGAATTAGAAATATAATGTGCACACATGAAACATATAATGTCACAACCAATGTTATCTCAATAAAAAATAAATTAAAATGAGGTACTTATATTATAATTAATGGTAGAATAATATAAGATGATAACAGTAGTTAGACAATTTACCATAGTTTGGGAAAGGTCTTTGTAAAGTTTAATCTGGGATCTGCAGCATAAAGTCTTTTTCAGGCAAAAAGCTAGCAGCCCAGGCATTGATGTAGGAAAGGAACAGACAAAGATGAGAAACTGAATGAAGGCCACAGTGGCCAGAACATACAGGGAAGAGAAAGTAGAAAGAAACAAATTTAAAAGGTATGAAGAAGCTAGATTATAATAGGCCTTGGTAAGGAATTCATATTTGTAACTGGAAAACATCATGCAAGGGAATTGAAAGTTTTTAAGGACAATATTATTGTCTGATCCATAATCTAAAAAGATTACCCTGCTGCTATGTTTAAAAGAGGATTTAAATGAGGGATTTAAAGACCCTTCACTTCCCTGGTAGCTCAGCTGGTAAAGAATCTGCCCGCAACGCAGGAGACCTGAGTACAATCCCTGGGTTGGCAAGATCCCCTGGAAATGGAAATGGCAAACCATTCCAGTATTCTTACCTGGGAAATCCCATGGACAGAGGAGCCTCGCAAGCTACAGTCCATGGGGTCACAAGAGTTGGACACAACTTAGCAAGTAAACCACCACAATGGAACCACAGCCTTGTTGTGATGAAGGGGCTTGCATAACTCAATGAAGCTATGAGCCATCCTTGTAAGGCCACCCAAAATGGATGGGTCATAGTGAAGAGCTTTGACAAAATGTGGTCCACTGGAGAAGGGAAAGGCAAAACCACTCCGGTATTCTTGCCATGAGAGCCCCGTGAACTGTATGAAAAGGCAAAAATATGTGACACCAGAAGATGAGCACCCCCCACTCCCCAGGTCAGAAGGTGTCCAATATACTACTGTAGAAGAACAGAGAAATATCTCCAGAAAGAATGAAAAGGCTGGGCCAAAGCAGAAATGACTCTCAACTGTAGATGTGTCAGGTGGTTAAAGTGAAGTCCAAGGCTGTAAAGAATATCACATAGGAACCTGGAATGTTAGGTCCATGAATCAAAGTAAAAAGCAATCTTTGGCAATAAAGATCCGTATAGTCAGACCTATGGTTTTTTCAGTAGTCACGCACAGATCTAAGAATTGGACCATAAAGAAAGCTGAACACTAAAGAATTGATACTTTCAAATTGTGGTGCTGGAGAAGACTCTTGAAAGTCCCTTGGACAGCAAGGAGATTAAACCAGTCAATCCTAAAGGAAATCAACCCCGAATGTTCATTGGAAGGACCGATGCTGAAGCTTAAACTCCAATACTTCGGCCGCCTTATGTGAAGAGCCAACTCACTGGAAAAGACCCTGATGCTGGGAAAGATTGAGGGCAAAAGAAGACAGCAGCAGAGGATGAGATGGTTGGATAGCACCACTGACTCAATGGAAACGAATATAAGCAAAACAGAGACAGTGGAGGACAGAGGAGCCTGACATGCCACAGTCCACGGGGTGGCAAAGAGTCAGACACGACTTATCACCTGAACAACAACAACAAAATATTTAAAGATGAGACTGGTTTAGGAGAAAGGTACAATTCAAGCAGTTTGGATTCCAACAGTCATAGTGTAGAGAAAACTGAAAAAGCATGAGACGTGTTTAGAAGACAGGAAACAATAGGAATTGCAGAGTTGGGAGACTGAGGAAGGCACAACAGTTGCCAACGTGAGCCTCTTGGTGGGTGGTTTTAACAATTACTGAAAACTGGAAATGCCAGAAGAGGATCAGGTTTGTTGGATGAAATCAACAGTTCCTCTTGGAAAATATTGCTTGATATATCTATGTAGCATACATTTGGAAATGTCAAGTAATCTAGTAACTATATGAGTCTAAAGGTCAGGGGAGAACTGCTCAGCAGCAAAGATATTATGAGTTATTACCACCAACAGAAACTGCAGTCTCAGTGCTGCCTACTCCTTGTAGATAAGCCTTCAAAAGTCAAACCTGAAATGTATGAATTTTTCATGTGTTGACTGAGGAAAAGTCAGAAGGAATTATGAGTATCACTCCCCAAGATAATCACAATGGATTCTCTTCTGGTGTTATGCTCTCAATAAGCTCTCAAGTTAGAAGTCTATTCCTAATGTCCTAATGCTCTCTAAACTAACGGATGTAATAACAGAATGAAATAACTAATAGCAAATTCAAAGAAGGTACAACAACTCTGGTAGAAATCTCTATTTATCAGCCACATTGACTTGAGAGTAATATAAAGGCCCACACAATGCTAACTTTAATATAAGCCTAATTCTTAGGTCAATATTTAACTACTGGATTTAGTCACCAGCCACCAGGGTAATGTTAGATATTTACATGCAGGATGTCCTTATCTTTAAACTGTCTTGCCACGTGACTAACAGGGAGCCCCTGTTACATAAAATCATTATAAGATGTTTGAAACATCTGAATTAGTAGTATCACTGTTTTTATAATTCTTACATCAGTCATTTTTCTATTTTCAGAAACTTATACAGTGTCTCATCAGTGTCAACATCATTGTTGAACGAATGCATAACAGTACCCTAAATTCAAGAATAGCAAAATTCAGGACATCTAAAACTAGCAAGTTAATTAGGAACTTTGTATTGTTGAATCTTTGCTTCTCTTGTTTTTTATTTTCTTTTTTTATTCTCTCTTAATCTGAATGTAAACTACTTTTTTCATAGAATTTTGCTTTTGTTTCTGCAAAACCATACTTACTGATTTCCATAGGAATAATAGAAAAATTACCCTCCACATGTTTGTGTTTTTCCCAGTTTTTTTCATGCAACTGAGTTCTAGTTTCATAGTTTGTAGTTGGAAAAGATGCTTGATGATGATTTCATTCTTCTTAAATTTTTGAGATTTGTTTTGTGGCCAAACATGATTTATCCTGGAGAATGTTCTATGTGCACTTGAAAATAATGTGTATTCTGCTGTTTGGGGTGGAATGTTCAGTATTTCTGCTAAGTGATGTAAGTCAGACAGGGAAAGGCAAATACCATATGATATCCCTGATATATGAAATCCAAAAAACAAAATAAATGAGCAAATTAATTAAAACAGAACTAGACTCATAGAGAATGAACTGTTGGTTGTCAGAGGGGAGGGAAGGTGGCAAATTAGCAAAATAGATGAAGGGTATTAAGAGGTATAAACTTCTAGGAACATAATAAGTGTCTTGAGAATATAAAGTACAGCATAGGGAATGCAGTCAATAATATAATAATATAATACACAATAATAATACAATGATGTAGTCAATAATAACTTTGCATGGTGACTACATTTATTGTGGTGATTAATTTATAATGTACATAAATGTCAGATCACTATGTTGTACACCTGAAACTAATATATATAATGTTGCAAGTCAACCATACTTCAATAAAAATGAAAAGGAAAAAGAAATAACAGAAGAGTTACTATATGTCAGACTATGCTCTAATTATATGATTGCTTCTAGAGTCCTTGGGGGTAGTTGTCATGATTATCTGCATCTTACTGGGCATAGCTCACATAGATAATAAATCTGTAGGTTTAGGATAGCAATATGGTCTATTTCTTCTTTTCTATAGGATGCTACAGGGTTTATCTTTTAACTTAAATCTTTGTTTCAGAGGGGTCACCCCTGTGTCTCTATTGGCTTACCGGTCAGTCAGTGAGTTTGGCACATGTGCTTAAAAAATCTTGAACTTCCTCTCTTCAATGACAATTTGTTGTGTGCAACTGGTGAGGGGCCTTGAAAAATCAACCAGTTCCCAAATCTCTGTTTACACTCAATTTGCACTTGGCTGTCTCACGTATAGTTTCCTAGATAGTCAGGGACACATAGAGAGTTTACTTAACTAGTCTTCATCACCCAATCAAGTTCCACCTGTTCACCCCAACCAGGACCAAATCTCAGACTATCACAATCTCCTTGGTTTCCTACTGCCTCCACCAATTTCATCTGCAAGGTCTTGTGTTTTCACATTCTGCTCAAAACTGAGTTCACACCCTCTGTTAACATAGCTGCAAGTTTATGCAGACAGCCCTGAGCTGATAAATTAACATTTCTCACCAACTAACAGTGGAAGTAGGTAAGGAATAGAGCAACTGGCAAAAAGGCTAAAGACTGCCATTTTTCTTATGTGAAACTATAGCGATTTTTCAAGAAGTGATTCTGCTTCTCTTCTGCCTTTTATATTTTCCTAGATTTCTTTCTTTTTTTGGAATTCAGTATGGTCGTGTGTGTGTGTATGTGTGTGTCTGTGTATAGGATCAACAACCTTTCAGTCTGCATAGGTGGGAGCCCTACTTTTGATGTTTACTGTTTTTTAAATACACTAAGGATTCACATAGTATCTTGATATAAAGCACTCAGTATATTTCCTCTCAAAGTAAAAAGTCCTATATTAGCATTTTTCTTTTAAATCTCTTTTCAAATGAATAAAAATTCTCCCAAGGGTAAAACACTATATGTTTTGATCAACTTAGGAAAAAACAAAATGGATTTGTCAAGTTTAAACCATATTTTTAGTCATCTTTTTAGTCACTGCTATTAAATATAGCTACTAAATTATTATCTACCTTGACAGTTTTCCATAGTTGTACAATATTATTCATTCTCTCAGACAATAAGATTTGAACAGAAAAAAAAATTTGAACAGAATAAATCCATTCTTACAAAGGTCATAATTTGATGGTTTTGAATTACATGCAATATCATTAATTTTAATTCCACTAATTCTGTATTTATCAACAACTTAAAGCTATCCAGCTATAAAAATGGATTATAAATTTAATAAAGAATATTTTTAATCAGAAGGAAAGTATTTTACTTCATAAAAGAACAAATTATTTGAACCTCATGAATACCTTACAGCATCTAATTACATATACTTCATATGCTAACTATAAATAATCTTTAATGACTCATTAAAGCTGGTTTTCAAACATGTTTGTGGGTCACACTTTGCTGCCCCAACATATTACCCCTTGAAGCTAAATATGAGAAACTATTTTATTATAGACTATACCTATCAGAAAAAATTAGATTTATTGTTAATATTTATGTCACATCTATAATAAAGACAATTACTGAGTTGTCAAAACACTATGTCAACTCTAAGTAGGCTGTTGTTCAAAATTAACTGTCTAGCCTTTGAGGGTGGGTTTGGTTACACATTCTCTGTGTTCCCGGGTATGTGTGCATCTATCTCATAATTCACTCTATTCACTGAATAACAGTGTCAAACCTAGAAAGCATTCAATAATTATTGAACAAATGAATAAAGCTCTCTAAACATTTTTTCTTCATCTTCAAAATGGCTATAATATCAATCTGAATAATCAGTACAGTTAATCAAGTATCTTGGTATAGGAAGTAAGAAATGTAATTGTGTCATGCACACTGTGGGCAAGGTCCTGGACTGGGTATAAATTCTCTTTATATCTTCATAATAATCTTAAGAATCATCCATTATTATCTTTTTTATATACTGAAAGTTTAAACATTCACTTTTGACACAGAGCTAATGCAAACTAAAGCCAGATATTCTATTCCATTTGTTAGACTAAAATGCCTATGAACTTTATACAATGCTTCCATCTAGAAAATCCCACGATGAATTGTTTAGAAAGTCAAGCACTATATAAATATAATTTACTATTACTTGACAAGAATCGTGAAATCCTAAGAAATTTATGAAGATTTACCCTAAATAAATCTGCTGTACAATCATTACTTCCTATTTTGGTAATTTTTCACTAGTTTAACAAAACACTTGGACACCTGAATAAAGTATTTATACAAGTTAATAAGATGCTTTTTGAAATGTGAATTATTAGGTACATTCATAAATGCCTTCATAATCATAAATCATGTTGACTAAGACATTGGTTTCAACCGTGGATAAAGGTGGACCATTACAAATTTGTGGCCTTCTCCTTACCTATCAAAATATCATTTTTTTCTCATGATTTAGATGAAAACAAAAAAGTATGCTTATCATATTTTCAGGAGACAACAAAGAAGGTAGAAAGCAAATAACAAGGGGATGAAGCCAAGATTTGATATGACAGTGGGGGCCTACTATGAAGGCAATCAAATGTACACTTATGCTTTTAAGCTCAATAATAGTCAATATAGATTTATGGAGGAAGGAAAAAATACGTGGTATGAGTTAATGGGAAAATAAACTGTGACTGTAAATTTATTAATAAGCTAAAGGTGTCAGATGATTGCTTACAACAGGTAGCCAATCAGAGGAGTTTAAAGCGATTATCTCCTATGGTGAAACAAAGCTGGCCAACTTTACTCTACACTACACAAACCAACCTTGGAATAATATGTACAATTCACCATCATTTATATATATTGATAAGCCAGAGTAAATTGAAAAGAAGAAGAAAAAATGAGAAATGAAGTTAGAAGAGATCTGAAAACATCTCAAATAGGAGTTAAGTATAAAACTTCCATCTAGCTTAGAAATGGGTCAGATAAAAGGGGAAGCATGCAAGCTATTTTTCAAATACCCAAAGGATTCTCTTATAAAAGATAGACTTGTCTTACTCTTTTGTGGCTCCAAAGAGCAGAACTAGAAACAGAAGTGGAAATACAAGAAGCAGGTTTTGAATTGACCTAAGAAGAATAATAGCCTTGGAGTACAGAATGAAGCAGGGCAAAGGCTAATAGAGTTTTGCCAGGAGAATGCATTGGTCATAGCAAATACCCTCTTCCAACAACACAAGAGAAGACTCTACACATGGACATCATCAGATGGTCAACACCGAAATCAGATGGATTATATTCTTTGCAGCCAAAATGGAGAAGCTCTATACAGTCAGCAAAAACAAGACCAGGAGCTGACTGTGGCTCAGTTCATGAACTCCTTATTGCCAAATTCAGACTTAAATTGAAGAAAGTGGGGGAAACCACTAGACCATTCAGGTATGACCTAAATCAAAACCCTTATTACTATACAATGGAAGTGAGAAATAGATTTAAGGGACTAGATCTGATAGACAAAAGTGCCCGATGAAATATGGAGAGAGGTTCATGACATTGTAGAGAAGACAGAAATAAAAAACCATCCCCAAGAAAAAGAAATGCAAAAAAGCAAAATGGCTGTCTGAGGAGGCCTTGAAAATAGCCGTGAAAAGAAGAGAAGTAAAAGCAAAGGAGAAAAGGAAAGATATTCCCATTTGAATGCAGAGTTGCAAAGAATAGAAAGGAGAGATAAGAAAGCCTTTCTCAGAGATCAATGCAAAGGAAAAAAGGAAAACAATAGAATGGGAAAGACTAGAGATCTCTTCAAGAAAATTAGAGATACCAAGGGAACATTTCATGCAAAGATGGGCTCAATAAAGGACAGAAATGGTATGGACCTAACAGAAGCAGAAGATATGAAGAAGAGGTGGCAAGAATACACAGAAGAATTGTATAAAAAAGATCTTCACGACCCAGATACTCACAATGGTGTGATCACTCACACTCACCTAGAGCCAGACATCCTGGAATGGGAAGTCAAGTGGGCCTTAGGAAGCATCACTAAGAACAAAGCTAGTGGAGGTGGTGGAATTTCAGTTGATCTATTTCAAATCCGAAAAGATGATGCTGTGAAAGTGCTGCTGAACTCAATATGTCAGCAAATTTGGAAAATTCAGCGGTGTCCACAGGACTGCAAAAGGTGAGTTTTCATTCCAATCTGAAAGAAAGGCAATGCCAAAGAATGCTCAAACTACCGCACAATTGCACTCATCTCACATGCTAGAAGAGTAATGCTTAAAATTCTCCAAGCCAGGCTTCCACAATAGGTGAACCATGGACTTCCAAATGTTCAAGCTGGATTTAGAAAAGGCAGAGGAACCAGAGATCAAATTGCCAACATCCACTGCAAAGCAAGAGAGTTCCAGAAAAATATCTATTTCTGCTTTATTGACTATGCCAAAACCTTTGACTGTGTGGATCACAATAAACTGGAAAATTCTGAAAGAGATGGGAATACCAAACCACCTGACCTGCCTCTTGAGAAACCTATATGCAGGTCAGGAAGCAACAGTTAGAACTGGACATGGAACAACAGACTGGTCCCAAACAGGAAAAGGAATACGTCAAGGCTGTATATTGTCACCATGCTTATTTTACTTATATGCAGAGTACATCATGCGAAATACCGGGCTGGATGCAGCACAAGCTGGAATCAAGATTGCCGGGAGAAAGGTTAATAACCTCAGATATGAAGATGACACCACCCTATGGCTGAAAGTGAAAAAGAACTAAAGAGCCTCTTGATGAAAGTGAAAGAGAAGAGTAAAAAGTCGGCTTAAAGCTCAACATTCAGAAATCTAAGATCATGGCATCCGGTCCCATCACTTCATGGCAAATAGATGGGGAAACAGTGGAAACAGTGTCAGACTTTATTTTTCTGGGCTCCAAAATCACTGCAGATGGTGACTGCAGCCATGAAAATTAAAAGATGCTTACTCCTTGGAAGGAAAGTTATGACCAATCTAGACAGCATATTAAAAAGCAGAGACATTACTTTGTCAACAAAGGTCCATCTACTCAAGGCTATGGCTTTTCCAGTAGTCATGTATGGATTTGAGAGTTGGACTAAAAAGAAAGCTGAGGGCTGAAGAATTGATGCTTTTGAACTGTGGTGTTGGAGAAGACTCGAGAGTCCCTTGGATGGCAAGGAGATCCAACCAGTCCATCCTAAAGGAAATCAATCCTGAATATTCATTGGAAGGACTGATGCTGAAGCTGAAACTCCAATACTTTGGCCACCTCATGCGAAGAGTTGACTCATTGGAAAAGACCCTGATGCTGGTCAAGATTGAAGGCAGGAGGAGAAGGGGACGACAGAGGATGAGATGATTGGATGGCATCATTGATTCAATGGACATGGGTTTGGTAGGCTCCAGGAGTTGATGACGGACAGGGAGGTCTGTGCTGCCGTTCATGGGGTCACAAAAAGTGGGACATGACTGAGCAACTGAACTGAACTGAAGAAGAGTAAGGACTTATATGGGTTTTCCTCGCAGCTCAATTGGTAAGGAATCCACCTGCAATGCAGGAGACTCAAAAGACACATGTTTGATCCCTGGATCGGGAAGATTCCCCTGGAGAAAGAAATGGCAATCCATTCTCCTACTCTTGCCTAGGAAAGCCCATGGACAGAGGAGCCTGCCAGAAACCTTAACCAACACTTGGTTAATGCCACACATCCCATCAAAACAGATTTTATCTTTTCTATCCAGAGAAAGTTTCCTAAGGTCCTCAAGTTGGAAGAAGTAATTTCCTCTGTCTCCTCTTTACATGGTTCTCACTTCCAGTACAGAACATATAACTTTCACTATGTGTTTACCTGAATATCTGTCACACAAGATAATATCTTGTGAGAATATCTGTCTCACAAGACAAGAGTTAGTTCTTAGTCAAGTTACATTTTTGTCACCTGAAATAGTAATAATCAACTAAACGGTAGGGATGCAATAATTTGTCACTTTCTTGAGCTGACACTTAGATCCTTTGATCTGTCCAAAGTCCAACTGTTTTTCACAGCTTTTGTAAAAATTAAGTTCCAGTATCTCATATTTGCCTTTTCTTTGCCTTAGTAAAACTCCATAGGGATTAGAAGATTGTGTTTGCTGAGGTTGTTTGAAGAATTCAAGGCAAATTTATTCTACCTGTATGCAAATGGCAGAGCTGATTCACCAAATGGCCCCCCTTAGCATGTCTTATGGGCTTCCCTGGTAGCTCAGCTGGTAAAGAATCTGCCTGCAACGCAGGAGACCCCAATTCAATTCCTGGGTCGGGAAGTTCCTCTGGAGAAAGGATAGGCTACCCACTCCAGTTTTCTTGCCTGCAGAATTCCATGGACAGAGGAGCCTGGCGGGCTACAGGCGTGGGGCCTCAAAGAGTCAGACATGACTGCGTGACCAAACACAGCACAGAACAGCATGTCTTTTCTCTCCTCTTTATCCCTTCTTTCCCTCTTGCCTACACATTTCTTTTTGGTTTTGATTTCTGGTTATGATTTTCACCTGGAATAATTTTTCCCTGCTTCTCTGAAGAGTTCCCTGCTTCCCTGTCTTTAAATGACTCCCCAAGGTTCAGTTTTTCCAGCAAGTTTTATCTATGCACATCTTTAAATTTAATTGTTTATGCTGCTGTCTGTTTAGACTTCCTCCGAGCTTCTCCTCTATGTGTATGTGCTCAACACCAAATTTAGCTTGTATGACAATGGAAGGAATAAGCCTAACTTATTTAATGATAGCATGTAGGATGCCACTAACCCCGAAAGTGAATGCTAAAAGCCACATCATTTACTTGTATTTTCCAGAAAGGAGAAACACACTTATTGTAGATTTGTGAAGCCCAATCATGCTTTGATTGTTACTATATGTTTTTGTTTTTACTTACCTATGTGTTGAAAAGCTATCAGATTCACTTTCTGCCCTTCTCCTCACCAGTTTAAAGTAGTTCTACTGAATTGCAAGATAATATGCTCATTGAATATTGCAGCTACTTGTCCTGTTAAGTGTTTCAAACTTGTTTTGGTAAGTCAGCTGAATAGGAGAGAAAGATTCAGATAACTTAGCTTGTTTCTACTGTTTTTAAGGTACTCTCTGCATGTTTTCAAGAATTCTCTATATTCTTACTTAATGGCATAGTGAAGTTTAAAATTTGACTTAATTCATTTTATACATGAATAAAAAGATGCTGAGAATGATTACGGTCAAGTCAGGATCCTAAAAGCAGAGCTGTCCCACTACACTTACATACCCAGCGCCTTGGGGTATACACCAGGGTGTATCAGAGCCAGTGAAAGAGAAGAAGAACCGAAAGTGTAGGAAAGAAGAGATCACTGCCCTGAAAGTAATTTCAGAGGACATGACGTTAAACATACCCTGAAGGAACAGTACCTCTATATCTGTTTTATATGTAAACATGTGCTTATCAGCAAATAGTTGAGCTAGACTTTTGGATAACTTGCTGTAAGAAGAAAGAGATATATAATAAAAGGAACCCTGAGGAGCAGGCAGAATCAGTATCTGGGTAAACAAATTGTACCCCATTTCCAATCTCTTGAACTGAAAGTGCCTCTGATGGGATCAAGGCCTCACCATTAACAATGCTGTAACTTCCTCCCTTACTACCAAGCATACTGTCTCCTCATTATTTGCTTACAAATTAGCCTTTGGCTTTTATACTGAGACAATATCAAGAGTAAAGATATTCCACACATCTATATATTCAAGACTTGATTGAGTGCTTATTACATAGCATGAATGAATAAATACATAAGTAAATAAAAGAAAGAAAAATATATTCATTAAATTTTATTACCAGTCTTCACTACTTTAAAGTCACTGGAAACCCAATATCCTTATATATATATATATCAGTTTGACTACATCAAACAAATGAGCAATAACAAATTAATTCAATCAAAGAAGCAATGTAATTTTAATTTCTTGAGGCTTCATTTAGAAATTAAATCAAACTATTAAAACAGTCAGATTATATTTTCTTGTGTTGACAGAGACTGTGTATGTCACTAAATACACTATTAATTTAATTTTTAAGTGATTTTTTTAATCAGTATATTAAAACAATATTAAAATCAATACTTCCATAGTCTTCATTTTAAATCAATTTTATCAACTTTTTTCATAAAATTATATTTGATGATAGAACATCATCTTTGTAGGGGCCTCAGAATGTTAATGAAATTTACAATGACTAATTTAATATGCTAGATAGCATATTAAAAAGCAGAGACATTACTTTGCCAACAAAAGTCTATTGAGTCAAAGCTATGGTTTTTCCAGTAGTCATGTATGGATGTAAGAGTTGGACTATAAAGAAAGCTGAACACTGAAGAACTGATGCTTTTGAACTGTGGTGTTGGAGAAGACTCTTGAGAGTCCCTTGAACTGCAAGGAGATCCAACCAGTCCATCCTAAAGGAGATCAGTCCTGGGAGTTCACTGAAAGGACTGATGCTGAAGCTGAAACTCCAATACTTTGGCCACCTGATGCGAAGAACTGACTCATTGGAAAAGACCCTGATGCTGGTCAAGATTGAAGGCAGGAGGAGAAGGGGACGACAGAGGGTGAGATGGCTGGATGGCATCACCGATTCAATGGACATGAGTTTGAGCAAGCCCCAGGAGTTGGTGACGGATAGGGAAGACTGGTGTGCTGCAGTCCATCGGGTTGCAAAGAGTCAGACATGACTGAGCAACTGTACTGAACTGAATTTCTTGGGAGAAATCCTCTCCCTTAAAGGATGTGGCTCATCATTTATGGCAATCATATAAGACAGCAACTGACAGATAAGAGGACTGCAGTTTGATGATTTCACTTACTTTCAGTGGGCCGCACTAGTTTAAGAAGTTTTGAAGCAAATGTGGAGTCAAACAAGTATTTTGTATCCTTTCATCATATATATCTACAGGAAAATTGTTCGTTTTTTTAAAGAATGACCAAACTGGTGATAGCCTAAGCCACTTAGAAAGATATTTGCTACCAGCCAATAGTTTCCTGAAATGATTACTACCATGTATTTAATGTTTATGATACAGAACTTTGTTTGAGTTTCTCAATACCAACAATTTTAAATACTGAAGCAGAAAAAAAGTCACAGAAAAGAATATTAAAGAATGAGAGCTTTCCTCTTGATTTCTTAAATTTAACTTTCTTAATATAAAATTAAAAAGCAAAAAAAGTGTTTACTTTTTATACATTCTAATGATTCAAATGATGTAATCTTTCCACACATTAAAATTTAAATATATTTTAAATTATCAAAGGAACATATCTTCATGGTGACTAGTGGACAAATGCAAAGATACATAACCATATTAAAAATTCTCCTCCAGAGGGAGCCAAGATGGCGGAGGAGTAGGACGGGGAGACCACTTTCTCTCCTACAAATTCATCAAAAGAATAACTGAACGCAGAACAAACTTCACAAAACAACTTCTGATCGCTAGCTGAGGTCATCAGGTGCCCAGAAAAGCAGCCCATTGCCTTCGAAAGGAGGTAGGACAAAATATAAAGATAAAAAGTGAGACAAAAGAGCTAAGGACGGAGATCCGTCCCGGGAAGGGAGTCTTAGGCGGCATTGCTTGGGGTAGGGTCCGGGCCTGAGTGCCCTGAGGACAATCGGAGGGAGCTTCTGTGAGTTGCCAACTTGAACTGTGGGAGACCAAAAGAGAGAGAGAAAATTAACCGGCCGGAACACACTGCCGGCCGTTCGCAGAACAAAGAGACCGAGAGGGTCCAGAGAGGAGCTCGCAGGCTGCGGACCGGCCCAGCTCCGCCGGAGGCAGGAGGCAGGGGGGAGGGGAAGGTCGCGGCGAGACACAGGGCGCAGCACCCGACCGCGGGCGGGGACTGGGGCTGGGGACGCAGAGGGCAGAAGGCGCGCGCACCCAACTGGCGCCAGCGGAAACTGAGACTGGGTCCGCGGAGGGGAGGGGGCGCGCCACACCTGGGGAGAGTGCGCCCACCGAGCCCCTGGCTGCCTGGACCGCTCTGACGGGGAAGGCACAGAGAGCAGGCGCAGCTTTTCGTTCCGCGCTTTTGTGGAACACCCGAGGGCTGGAACCTCGCGCAGCGCGGGGCGCGCTCCATATAGAGCGGCCGGGAGCCTGAGCAGCGCAGACGGAGAGAGCAGCGTCCGCCCCTCCCGGCAGCGGCAGCCCGTCCCCGCGGCGCAAGCCCCTCCCCGCAGCGCCGGCCCCGCCCCGCAGTGCCAGCCCCTCCCCGCAGAGCGACGGAACTAGCTACCTGAATAGGAGTCCACCTCTGCCCGCCTGTGTCAGGGCGGAAATGAGGCTCTGAAGAGACCGGCAAACAGAAGCCAAATAAACAAAGGGAACCGCTTCAGAAGGGACTGGTGCAACAGATTAAAATCCCCGTAGAAAACACGGACTACACCGGAAGGGCCCTATAGATATCAAGAACTGTAAGCTGGAACGAGGAGCTATCTGAAACTGAGCCGAACCCACACTGACCGCAATAGCTCCAGAGAAATTCCTAGATATATTTTTACTTTTTTTTTTTTTTCTAAGTAAGGAAGGAAAAAAAAAAAAAAAAAATTTTTTTTTTAATTTTTTCTTTTTTTATTTTTTCTCTTTTATTTTCCTTTAAAATTCCCTATTACTCCCCCATTACTCCTTCACTTTCATTTTCATAGATTTTTATGATTTTTTTAATTAGGGGAAAAAAAAATTTTTTTTTTCTCTTTTTTTTTTCTTTTTCTTTTTTTTTCTTTTTTTTTTTCTTTCCTTTTTCTCTTCTTTTTTCTATTTTTCTTTTTCTCTTATTTCTTTTAAAGTCCTCTAGTACTCCTCTACTACTCCTTAATTTTCATTTTCAATACACTATAACCTTACAAAAAAAAAAAGGAAGAGAAGCCCTATCTTTAAACCGAAGATTATTCTCTCCCAATCTTGACTCTCTGTTTTCTACCTCAGGACACCTCTATTTCCTCCTTTCCCCTTCTCTTCTCAATCCAATTCTGTGAATCTTTGTAGGTGTCTGAGATACGGAGAACACTCTGGGAACAGACAGCTGCGTAGATCTGTCTCTCTCCTCTTGAGTCCCCCTTTTTCTCCTCCTGCTCATCTCTATCTCCCTCCTCCCTTTTCTCCTCTTCATGTAACTCTGTGAACCTCGCTGGGTGTCCCTAATGGGGGAGAATCTTTTCGCCATTAACCTAGAAGTTTTATTATCAGTGCTGTATAGTTGGAGAAGTCCTGAGACTACAGGAAGAATAAAACTGAAATCCAGAGGCAGGAGACTTAAGCCCAAAACCTGAGAACACCAGAAAACTCCTGACTACATGGAACTTTAAGTAATAAGTGACCGTCCAAAAGCCTCCATACCTACACTGAAACCAACCACCACACAAGAGCCAATAAGTTTTAGAGCAAGACATACCACGCAAATTCTCCAGCAACGCAGGACCATAGCCCTGAACGTCAACATACAGGCTGCCCAAGGTCACACCTAACACATAGACCCATCTCAAAACTCATTACTGGGGACTCCATTGCTCTCCAAAGAGAAGAAATCAAGTTCCACACACCAGAAAACTGACGCAAGCTTCCCTAACCAGGAAACCTTAACAAGCCAATCGTCTAACCCCACCCACTGGATAAATCCTCCACAATAAAAAGGAACCACAGGTCTCCAGAATACAGAAAGCCCACTCCAGACACAGCAATCTAAACAAGACGAAAAGGCAAAGAAATACCCAACAGGTAAAGGAACATGAAAAATGCCCACCAAGTCAAACAAAAGAGGAGGAGACAGGGAATCTACCTGAAAAAGAATTGAGAATAATGATAATAAAAATGATCCAAAATCTTGAAAACAAAATGGAGTTACAGATAAATAGCCTGGAGACAAAGATTGAAAAGATACAAGAAATGTTTAATAAAGACCTAGAAGAAATAAAAAAGACTCAATTAAAAATGAACAATGCAATGAATGAGATCAAATACACTTTGGAGGGAACCAAGAGTAGAATAACGGAGGCAGAAGATAGGATAAGTGAGGTAGAAGATAAAATAGTGGAAATAAATGAAGCAGAGAGGAAAAAAGAAAAAAGGATCAAAAGAAATGAGGACAACCTCAGGGACCTCTGGGACAATGTGAAACGCCCCAACATTCGAATCATAGGAGTCCCAGAAGAAGAACACCAAAAGAAAAGCCATGAGAAAATACTCGAGGAGATAATAGCTGAAAACTTCCCTAAAATGGGAAAGGAAATAGCCACCCAAGTCCAAGAAACCCAGAGAGTCCCAAACAGGATAAACCCAAGGCGAAACACCCCAAGACACATATTAATTAAATTAACAAAGATCAAACACAAAGAACAAATCTTAAAAGCAGCAAGGGAGAAACAACAAATAACACACAAAGGATTCCCATAAGGATAACAGCTGATCTATCAATAGAAACCCTCCAGGCCAGAAGGGAATGGCAGGACGTTCTGAAAGTAATGAAAGAGAATAACCTACAACCTAGATTACTGCATCCAGCAAGGATCTCATTCAGATATGAAGGAGAATTAAAAAAACTTTACAGATAAGCAAAAGCTGAGAGAATTCAGCACCACCAAACCAGCTCTTCAACAAATGCTAAAGGATCTTCTCTAAACAGGAAATGCAGAAAGGTTGTATAAACGTGAACCCAAAACAACAAAGTAAATGGTAACGGGACCACACCTATCAATAATTACCTTAAATGTAAATGGGTTGAATGCCCCAACCAAAAGAGAAAGATTGGCTGAATGGATACAAAAACAAGACCCCTATATATGCTGTCTACAAGAGACCCACCTCAAAACAAGAGACACATACAGACTAAAAGTGAAGGGCTGGAAAAAAATATTTCATGCAAATGGAGACCAAAAGAAAGCAGGAGTCTCAATACTCATATCAGATAAAATAGACTTTCAAATAAAGGCTGTGAAAAGAGACAAAGAAGGACACTACATAATGATCAAAGGATCAATCCAAGAAGAAGATATAACAATTATAAATATATATGCACCCAACATAGGAGCACCACAATATATACGGCAAACACTAACGAGTATGAAAGAGGAAATTAATAGTAACACAATAATAGTGGGAGACTTTAATACCCCACTCACAACTATGGATAGATCAACTAAACAGAAAATTAACAAGGAAACACAAACCTTAAATGACACAATGGACCAGCTAGACCTAATTGATATCTATAGGACATTTCACCCCAAAACAATCAACTTCACCTTTTTCTCAAGTGCACACGGAACCTTCTCCAGAATAGATCACATCCTGGGCCATAAATCTAGTCTTGGAAAATTCAAAAAAATTGAAATCATTCCAGTCATCTTTTCTGACCACAGTGCAGTAAGATTAGATCTCAATTACAGGAAAAAAATTGTTAAAAATTCAAACACATGGAGGCTAAATAACACGCTTCTGAATAACCAACAAATCATAGAAGAAATCAAAAAAGAAATCAAAATATGTATAGAAATGAATGAAAATGAAAACACAACAACCCAAAACCTATGGGACACTGTAAAAGCAGTGCTAAGGGGAAGGTTCATAGCATTACAGGCTTACATCAAGAAACAAGAAAAAAGCCAAATAAATAACCTAACTCTACACCTAAAGCAATTAGAGAAGGAAGAAATGAAGAACCCCAGGGTTAGCAGAAGGAAAGAAATCTTAAAAATTAAGGCAGAAACAAATGCAATAGAAACTAAAGAGACCATAGCAAAAATCAACAAAGCTAAAAGCTGGTTTTTTGAAAAAATAAACAAAATTGACAAACCATTAACAAGAGTCATTAAGAAACAAAGAGAGAAGAACCAAATTAGCAAAATTAGAAATGAAAATGGAGAGATCACAACAGACAACACTGAAATACAAAGGATCATAAGAGACTACTACCAGCAGCTCTATGCCAATAAAATGGACAACTTGGATGAAATGGACAAATTCTTAGAAAAGTATAACTTTCCAAAACTGAACCAGGAAGAAATAGAAGGTCTTAACAGACCCATCACAGGCAAGGAAACCGAAACTGTAATCAAAAATCTTCCAGCAAACAAAAGCCCAGGACCAGATGGCTTCACAGCTGAATTCTACCAAAAATTTAGAGGAGAGCTAACACCTATCTTACTCAAACTCTTCCCGAAAATTGCAGAAGAAGGTAAACTTCCAAACTCATTCTATGAGGCCACCATCACCCTAATTCCAAAACCAGACAAAGATGCCACAAAAAAAGAAAACTACAGGCCAATATCACTGATAAACATAGATGCAAAAATCCTTAACAAAATTCTAGCAAACAGAATCCAACAACATATTAAAAAAATCATACACCACGACCAAGTGGGCTTTATCCCAGGAATGCAAGGATTCTTCAATATCCGCAAATCAATGTAATACACCACATTAACAAATTGAAAGATAAAAACCATATGATTATCTCAATAGATGCAGAGAAAGCCTTTGACAAAATTCAACACTCATTTATGATTAAAACTCTCCAAAAAGCAGGAATAGAAGGAACATAACTCAACACAATAAATGCTATATATGACAAACCCACAGCAAGCATCACCCTCAATGGTGAAAAATTGAAAGCATTTCCCCTGAAATCAGGAACAAGACAAGGGTGCCCACTCTCACCACTACTATTCAACATAGTGTTGGAAGTTTTGGCCACAGCAATCAGAGCAGAAAAAGAAGTAAAAGGAATCCAGATAGGAAAAGAAGAAGTGAAACTCTCACTGTTTGCAGATGACATGATCCTCTACATAGAAAACCCTAAAGACTCTACCAGAAAATTACTAGAGCTAATCAATGAATATAGTAAAGTTGCAGGATATAAAATTAACACACAGAAATCCCTTGCATTCCTATATACTAACAATGAAAAAACAGAAAGAGAAATTAAGGAAACAATACCATTCACCATTGCAACAAAAAGAATAAAATACTTAGGAGTATATCTACCTAAAGAAACAAAAGACCTATACATAGAAAACTATAAAACACTGATGAAAGAAATCAAAGAGGACACAAACAGATGGAGAAACATACCGTGTTCATGGATTGGAAGAATCAATCTTGTCAAAATGGCTATTCTACCCAAAGCAGTCTATAGATTCAATGCAATCCCTATCAAGCTACCAATGGTATTTTTCACAGAACTAGACCAAATAATTTCACAATTTGTATGGAAATACAAAAAACCTCGAATGGCCAAAGTAATCTTGAGAAAGAAGAATGGAACTGGAGGAATCAACCTGCCTGACTTCAGACTCTACTACAAAGCCACAGTCATCAAGACAGTATGGTACTGGCACAAAGACAGAGATATAGATCAATGGAACAGAATAGAAAGCCCAGAGATAAATCCACGAACCTATGGACACCTTATCTTCGACAAAGGAGGCAAGGATATACAATGGAAAAAAGACAACCTCTTTAACAAGTGGTGCTGGGAAAACTGGTCAACCACTTGTAAAAGAATGAAACTAGAACACTTTCTAACACCATACACAAAAATAAACTCAAAATGGATTAAAGATCTAAATGTAAGACCAGAAACTATAAAACTCCTAGAGGAGAACATAGGCAAAACACTCTCCGACATAAATCACAGCAAGATCCTTTATGACCCACCTCCCAGAATATTGGAAATAAAAGCAAAACTAAACAAATGGGACCTAATGAAACTTAAAAGCTTTTGCACTACAAAGGAAACTATAAGTAAGGTGAAAAGACAGCCCTCAGATTGGGAGAAAATAATAGCAAATGAAGCAACAGACAAAGGATTAATCTCAAAAATATATAAGCAACTCCTGAAGCTCAATTCCAGAAAAATAAATGACCCAATCAAAAAATGGGCCAAAGAACTAAACAGACATTTCTCCAAAGAAGACATACAGATGGCTAACAAACACATGAAAAGATGCTCAACATCACTCATTATTAGAGAAATGCAAATCAAAACCACAATGAGGTACCATTACACGCCAGTCAGGATGGCTGCTATCCAAAAGTCTACAAGCAATAAATGCTGGAGAGGGTGTGGAGAGAAGGGAACCCTCTTACACTGTTGGTGGGAATGCAAACTAGTACAGCCGCTATGGAAAACAGTGTGGAGATTTCTTAAAAAACTGGAAATAGAACTGCCATATGACCCAGCAATCCCACTTCTGGGCATACACACTGAGGAAACCAGATCTGAAAGAGACACGTGCACCCCAATGTTCATCGCAGCACTGTTTATAATAGCCAGGACATGGAAGCAACCTAGATGCCCATCAGCAGATGAATGGATAAGGAAGCTGTGATACATATACACCATGGAATATTACTCAGCCATTAAAAAGAATTCATTTGAACCAGTCCTAATGAGATGGATGAAGCTGGAGCCCCTTATATAGAGTGAAGTAAGCCAGAAAGATAAAGAACATTACAGCATACTAACACATATATATGGAATTTAGAAAGATGGTAATGCTAACCCTATATGCAAAACAGAAAAAGAGACACAGAAATACAGAACAGACTTTTGAACTCTGTGGGAGAAGGCGAGGGTGGAATGTTTCGAGAGGAATCGGGTGGAGATGGAGGTGGGAGCGGGGATTGGGATGGGGAAGACGTGTAAATCCATGGCTGATTCATATCAATGTATGACAAAACCCACTGAAATGTTATGAAGTAATTAGCCTCCAACTAATAAAAAAATTAAAAAAAAAAAAAAAAAGAATAAAAATTCTCCTCCAATCTCTTCCATGCTTAAACTCTGGGTGTAAACAGTTATAGAAATTTGGTATTTATTCCCTCATATGTAAATTTATGCACACTTATTTTAGATAGAGACTGGTTGGTGGGGGTGGGGGGATGATGCTATGTTGTTTGCTTTCCAAGTATCAGTTTATGCCATCTGTATTAATCTACACATTTTTTCTCACTTAACACCTCACAGAATTAACAGTATGTCATAGAGTTCTTTCTTCCTAAACTTGCTCTTTATTTTGAATCTACCTATATTAAATGGGGGGAGCTTCCCAGGTGGCTCAGTGGTAAAGAATCCGCCTGCCAATGCAGGAGACACAGCTCGATCCCTGGGTCAGGAAGATCCCCCGGGGGATGAAATGGCAACCCACTCCAGTATCCTTGCCTGGGAAATCCCATGGACAGAGGAGTGTGGCAGGCTACAGTCCCCGGGGTTGCATGAGCTGGACACGACTGCCTGAGAATGAGCACGATATTACATGGTAAACAAACACCAACATTTACTGACTTCTCTGAAAATCTACTGGAATATAATTGACTCTTGAACAACATAGGGGTTAGGGCTTCAAACGCTCCATGAAGTTGAAAAATCTGCCTGTAACTTTACAGACAGCCCTCTGCATCTGTCCTTCCACATCCAAGGATGCAGCCAACCTTGCCTCCTGTAGTTCTGTAATACGTATTTACTGGAAAAATGTCTACATATAAGTGGACTATTATAGTTTCAACCAATGTTGTTCAAGGGGCCAACTGTAGAAGAAAACACAGCCACAAAAGTGAAGCCTTCTTACTGTCTCCACAAGTGGTCATAATTTTTTTAAAAAGCATGGAAGAAAAATAATGCAGGATTAAAGCACTCTCTAGATGACAGAGCTTCGATAATCTATTCTTTTCATTAGCATTAATGTCAATTTTTAATGAGTACTTTCAACAAATCTATCACTAGATTCTCCCATTTATGTATATAATCTTATTCAAAAGGCCTTATAATAATTTTAGTATTGAGAAACATTATAATCCTACACTATAGAGATAGATTAAGAATTTGCCCCCATGGTCTCAAATTTCACAGGTCTTATATAATTAATATTGTTTCAGTAATACTCAAATGCTAACAACATGGCATAAGTTAGTGTATCCTCTTAGAACTGCATGCCATTTCAATTCACTCCAGAGAAAATTCTTAGTAATTGTGATGGGAAAATATCTCAGATATTATCATCACTGAGGACCAGCAATCTAATTATTGTGGTCTCTCAGCTAGCCAGTTGTACAGTTACAGAAAAATATCCGTAGAACCTGCTTATTAGTAAAATTTCTGCCTTTGTGGGAATTTTTGAATAAGCTGATCCTGAAAAACGTATTCAAGTACAATTAGTTTATTTGGAATATAAGTCCAGAAATGCAGGTAGGTAATCGGGGAAATGAGACAGGTGAGAGGAGAGTGCCACAAAGGCAAGGCACATATCAAGTTATCACTTAGGGAAACAATAGCTTAATTCCACAGGTGTTGGTTTGCAAATTGACCTTGTACACAGAGGGCAAGGGGAGACCAAAGAAAGAAGCAGACCACTCCAGACTGACAGGTTTACTAAGCAAGGAAGCTCACACAGGATGGCCGCAAGACAAGTGGATCTCCTCATCCACCCACCAGAAACTTAAAATTCATGTAGAGAGGCCTTAACAGGGTTTAATCATATACACTGTGCAAATGGTCTCAATAACAGAGGGCTCCTTCAGGAGGCTGAGTCCTTGAAAATTATTCCCACTATGAGAACAGTGGGCACAATGTACATTCCCAGGTTAGGGATGAGGGTGAGGAACACCCAGTTGCTCTGTTTCAACTTGTAGGTCAACCTATGGTCACATGCTGTGGATGACCTCCAAAAACTGGAAAATTCTGGGAACCGTTATACAACATTCACTTTAGAGCAGCAGATCCCATCCTTTCTGGCATCAGGGATGGGAAGACAAATTTTCCACAGACCAGGGTTGGGGGAAGATGGTTTGGGGATTATCATCATAGGGAGCACACCACCTAGATCCTTGTTTGCACGGGTCACAGTGGAATTAGCACTCCTATGAGAATCCAGTGCTGCTGCTTATCTCATAGGAGGTAGATCTCAGGCGGTAATGCGAGAGATAGAGAGCAGCTATAAATACAGATGAAGCTTTGCGCCTGGCCTGCCACTCATCTCCTGCTGTGTGACCTGGTTCTTAACAGGTCATGGACCAGGAGCAGTCCACGGCCTGGGGGTTGGAGACCCCTGCTTTAGAGTTATACCATCAGAGAGGAAAGAGAACTGGGATATTACCACACAAACCACCATTAGCTGGGAACCCCAGGGAGAGGGGGTATAATCTCCTGACACTGCCAGTCTCTAGGTGGGCTAAGAACATACCAAAGGCCAGACAAAGCCTTTAGAGAAAAAAAAGAAAAAGTCAAAGCTAGCAGTCATAAATCTGGCCTTTGTCCACTGATATGGAAAGGGCACCAGTAAAATCTGCTCTAATATGCTATATCTTCCAAGTTTATCTCCCAGCAGATATTAACCAGGCAGTTTTGCCCTTTGTTGCTTCAATTTATAGATTTTTCCATCTCAAAGTTAAAAATTCTAGCCCATCTAATATTAATCTTAAACATCAGGCTCGCTTAATATCTTGAATCTTAACTTCATCAACAGCAAAGTGAACAGTCTACTTATTGATTCCATGTTTTGCAATAAATATGTTTTTATCTTAATTATGCTTGTCCATAAAGTATTTCAGGAAATCCAGTATGAATTTTGTTTCCATGTTACATCAAGAGACAGACAAAAAGAAATATGTATGGAGAGGCAAAGATTACAATTAGAGCACTTCATTAGCAAGTTAAATGTGAAGGAATATGAAATGCAAGAACCTCATTACTAACAGCAACCAAAAAAGAACTGTGGTACTGTGTATATGAGTCAAACATTGTCTCCAAACTCTAAGTTCAGTTCAGTCGCTCAGTCACGGTTGACCCTCTGTGACCCCATGGACTGCAGCAGGCCAGACTTGCCCCTCCATCACCAACTCCTGGAGCTTACTCAAACTCATGTCCATCGTGTCGGTGATGCCATCCAACCATATCACCCTCTGTCGTCCCCTTCTCCTCCTGCCTTCAATCTTGCCCAGCATCAGGGTCTTTTCCAATGAGTCAGTTCTTCACATCAGGTGGCCAAGTACTGGAGTTTCAGCTTCAGCATCAGTCCTTCCAATGAACACCCAGGACTGATCTCCTTTAGGATGGACTGGTTGGATCTCCTTTCAGTTCAAGGGACTCTCAAGAGTCTTCTCCAACACCACAGTTCAAAAGCATCAATTCTTCAGTGTTCAGCTTTCTTGATAGTCCAACCCTCACATCCATACATGACTACAGGAAAAACCATAGCTTTGATTAGATGGACATTTGATCATAAACTAATGTCTCTGCTCTTTAACATGCTGTCTAGGTTGGTCATAACTTTTCTTCCAAGGAGAAAGCGTCTTTTAATTTCATGGCTGAAGTCACCATCTGCAGTGACTTTGGAGCCCAAAACATAAAGACTCTGTCTCCATTGTTTCCCGATCTATATGCCATAAAGTGATGGAACTGGATGCCAAGATCATAGTTGTCTGAAAGTTGAGTTTTAAGCCAACTTTTTCACTCTCCTCTTTCACTTTCATCAAGAAGCTCTTTAATTCTTGTTCGCTTTCTGCCATAAGGGTGGTGTCATCTGCATATCTGTGATTATTGATATTTCTCCCAGGAATCTTGGTTCCAGCTTGTGCTTCATCCAGCCCAGTATTTTGCATGATGTACCCTGCACATAAGCTAAATAAGAAGGGTGGCAATATATAGCCTTGATGTACTTACTCCTTTCCCAATTTGGAGCCAGTCTGTTATTCCACGTCCAGTTCTAACCGTTGCTTTTTGACCTGCATACAGATTTTTCAGGAGGCAGGTCAGGTGGTCTGGTATGCCCATCTCCTTCAGAATTTTTCACAGTTTGTTGTGATCCACATAGTCAAAGGCTTTGGCACAGTCAATAAAGTAAAATCAGATGTTTTCTGGAACTCTCTTGCTTTTTCGATGATCCCTCAGATGTTGGCAATTTGTTCTCTGGTTCCTCTGCCTTTTCTAAATCCATCTTGAAGATCTGAAAGTTCATGGTTCACATACTATTCAAGCCTGGCTTGGAGAATTTTGAGCATCACTTTGCTAGCATGTGAGATGAGTGCAATCGTGTGGTTGTTTGAGCATTCTTTGGCATTGCCTTTCTTTTGGATTGGAATGAAAACTGACCTTTTCCAGTCCTGTGGCCACTGCTGAGATTTCCAGATTTGCTGGCATATTGAGTGCAGCACTTTCACAGCATCATCTTTTAGAATTTGAAATAGATCAACTGAAATTCCACCACCTCCACTAGCTTTGTTCTTAGTGATGCTTCCTAAGGCCCACTTGACTTCACATTCCAGAATGTCTGGCTCTAGGTGAGTGATCACACCATCGTGGTTATCTGGGTCATGAAAATCTTTTTTGCATAGTTCTTCTGCGTATTCTTGTCACCTCTTCTTCATATCTTCTGCTTCTGTTAGGTCCATACCATTTTTGTCCTTTATTGTGCTTATCTTTGCATGAAATGTTCCCTTGGTATCTCTAATTTTCTTGAAGAGATCTCTAGTCCTTCCCATTCTATTGTTTTCCTCTATGTCTTTGCATTGATCGCTGAGGAAGGCTTTCTTATCTCTCCTTGCTATTCTTTGGAACTCTGCATTCAAATGGGTATATCTTTCCTTTTCTCCTCTGCTTTTGGCTTTTCTTCTTTTTTCAGCTACTTTTAAGGCTTCGTCAGGCATCCATTTTGACTTTTTGCATTTCTTTTTCTTGGGGAAGGTCTTGATCCCTGTCTCCTGTACAATGTCACAAACCTCCATCCGTAGTTCTTCAGGCACTCTGTCCATCAGATCTAATCCCTTGAACCTATTTGTCACTTCCACTGTATAATTGTAAGGGATTTGATTTAGGTCATACCTCCAAACTGTAGCTCACATTTAAAACAAGTATACCATACTTGAAGAAGTAATAGATTAGTTGAGTGTTTTAACCACAAAAATAATAGGAAAAGTAATTAAAATCTTCATATAAGCAAAATGTCAAAACCAGATAATGTTCTAAGAACAGATAAATTCAAGCTTATACAGAATTTTACAGAACACAGAAAGTAAGGAAAAGTACTCCAACATATTTTTATGATGCTGCCTTCTGCCTTTTAAGAAGCAGAAGCAAATGAAGAAAGATAAGAAGGAAAAGTCCAATATATCTGCAAAACATACACTTATGACTGCAGATGAAAAATTCTCAACAAGATATTATCAAACAAAATATATAGAATATTATCCCAATGGATGCCAGATAATATTTACTTATCTGTTTTTATATCTGTAGACATCATTCCTAGCAAACTAGCAATAGAATGAAATACCTTATTCTTTTTTTTTTTTTTTAATGCCAGCGCGCCCGGCCGACGCTCCCGGGCCGCGGCGGCACACCGACGCCAACGCGCCGCCGACACCGCGGGCTGGGCGCTCGGCGTCAGCCCCCGACGGCAACACCACTCCGGCGCCAACCCCTACGCAGACTCCACCTTATTCTTAAAAACGGAATTGACAGAAATCCCACAACAGTCATCATATTTAATGTGAAAAGTTAGAATTCCCTTTAAGAACATAAGACATAGACATTCTCTTTTACTGCTACATTTAAACATTCTGCTGAAAGTCCTGTCTAGGAAAGAAATATAAAGAAAGAAAATGAATGGCATAAGAATTAGAATTAGAGAAAAAAAATCACTATTTTCCAAGAAAATTACTACCTACTAGAAAAGTGGAAAGGATCTATGGATAAGTATTAGACTCACAAAAGATTTCTTCATTTTTATTTTTGAAAAAATCTTTAAATTTATTGTATTTCTCTCCCCCAGCAATGAATATGCAATACATATATACTTAAAATGGAAGTAGCTATCTATACTTACAACAAAGTTATAAGTACCCAGGAATAAATAGAGAAATGCACAAAATTTGTGAAAAAATTAAAACTATTTTGAAGGACATTTGAAAACAATTAAATGGAAAATAAAATTCTAATCAAACTGTCAGCACAATTATGTTATATTTGGATTTGTTTTCCTGGAGTTTCTGTTCTAATGTTCATATGAAAGAAAAATAGCTAAGAAGAGCCAGAATATCTCAGGAGAGTAAGAAAACATTGGAACACATTCCTATGAAGTAGAAAGTTTTATTTATATTAAAGTGAAAGTCGCTTAGTCATGTCCGACTCTTTGAGACTCCATGGAGTATAGCCTGCCAGGCTTCTCTGTCCATAGAATTCTCCCGGCCAGAATACTGAAGTGGGTAACCATTCCTTTCTCCAGGGGATATTCCCAACCCAGGGATGGAACCCAGGTCTCCCACATTACAGGCAGATTCTTTACTGTCTGAGACACCAAGGTGATGCAATATATTAACAGTGGAGATTGATAAATAAAGTAACAAAACTTAGTATGAATACTTCACATTTTAACCAAAATCCATTCCAGAATATTTAAAAGCTAAAATACATTAATAGTATTTTACTATTGTATATGTAATATAAATAGTATTTACTATTTATATGACAAACCCACAGCAAGCATCACCCTCAATGGTGAAAAATTGAAAGCATTTCCCCTGAAATCAGGAACAAGACAAGGGTGCCCACTCTCACCACTATTATTCAACATAGTGTTGGAAGTTTTGGCCACAGCAATCAGAGCAGAAAAAGAAGTAAAAGGAATCCAGATAGGAAAAGAAGAAGTGAAACTCTCACTGTTTGCAGATGACATGATCCTCTACATAGAAAACCCTAAAGACTCTACCAGAAAATTACTAGAGCTAATCAATGAATATAGTAAAGTTGCAGGATATAAAATTAACACACAGAAATCCCTTGCATTCCTATATACTAACAATGAAAAAACAGAAAGAGAAATTAAGGAAACAATACCATTCACCATTGCAACAAAAAGAATAAAATACTTAGGAGTATATCTACCTAAAGAAACAAAAGACCTATACATAGAAAACTATAAAACACTGATGAAAGAAATCAAAGAGGACACAAACAGATGGAGAAACATACCGTGTTCATGGATTGGAAGAATCAATCTTGTCAAAATGGCTATTCTACCCAAAGCAGTCTATAGATTCAATGCAATCCCTATCAAGCTACCAATGGTATTTTTCACAGAACTAGACCAAATAATTTCACAATTTGTATGGAAATACAAAAAACCTCGAATGGCCAAAGTAATCTTGAGAAAGAAGAATGGAACTGGAGGAATCAACCTGCCTGACTTCAGACTCTACTACAAAGCCACAGTCATCAAGACAGTATGGTACTGGCACAAAGACAGAGATATAGATCAATGGAACAGAATAGAAAGCCCAGAGATAAATCCACGAACCTATGGACACCTTATCTTCGACAAAGGAGGCAAGGATATACAATGGAAAAAAGACAACCTCTTTAACAAGTGGTGCTGGGAAAACTGGTCAACCACTTGTAAAAGAATGAAACTAGAACACTTTCTAACACCATACACAAAAATAAACTCAAAATGGATTAAAGATCTAAATGTAAGACCAGAAACTATAAAACTCCTAGAGGAGAACATAGGCAAAACACTCTCCGACATAAATCACAGCAAGATCCTTTATGACCCACCTCCCAGAATATTGGAAATAAAAGCAAAACTAAACAAATGGGACCTAATGAAACTTAAAAGCTTTTGCACTACAAAGGAAACTATAAGTAAGGTGAAAAGACAGCCCTCAGATTGGGAGAAAATAATAGCAAATGAAGCAACAGACAAAGGATTAATCTCAAAAATATACAAGCAACTCCTGAAGCTCAATTCCAGAAAAATAAATGACCCAATCAAAAAATGGGCCAAAGAACTAAACAGACATTTCTCCAAAGAAGACATACAGATGGCTAACAAACACATGAAAAGATGCTCAACATCACTCATTATTAGAGAAATGCAAATCAAAACCTCAATGAGGTACCATTACACGCCAGTCAGGATGGCTGCTATCCAAAAGTCTACAAGCAATAAATGCTGGAGAGGGTGTGGAGAGAAGGGAACCCTCTTACACTGTTGGTGGGAATGCAAACTAGTACAGCCGCTATGGAAAACAGTGTGGAGATTTCTTAAAAAACTGGAAATAGAACTGCCATATGACCCAGCAATCCCACTTCTGGGCATACACACTGAGGAAACCAGATCTGAAAGAGACACGTGCACCCCAATGTTCATCGCAGCACTGTTTATAATAGCCAGGACATGGAAGCAACCTAGATGCCCATCAGCAGATGAATGGATAAGGAAGCTGTGGTACATATACACCATGGAATATTACTCAGCCATTAAAAAGAATTCATTTGAATCAGTTCTAATGAGATGGATGAAACTGGAGCCCCTTATACAGAGTGAAGTAAGCCAGAAAGATAAAGAACATTACAGCATACTAACACATATATACAGAATTTAGAAAGATGGTAACGATAACCCTATATGCAAAACAGAAAAAGAGACACAGAAATACAGAACAGACTTTTGAACTCTGTGGGAGAAGGTGGGGGTGGGATGTTTTGAGAGAACAGCATGTATATTATCTATAATGAAACAGATCACCAGCCCAGGTGGGATGCATGAGACAAGTGCTCCAGCCTGGTGCACTGGGAAGACCCAGAGCAATCGGGTGGAGAGGGAGGTGGGAGGGGGGATCGGGATGGGGAATATGTGTAAATCTATGGCTGATTCATATCAATGTATGACAAAACCCACTGAAATGTTGTGAAGTAACTAGCCTCCAACTAATAAAAAAAAAAAAAAGAAACATTTACAAACTTTTAGAAGACAATATAGGAGAATATCTGTATGAACTTCAGATAATAAAAAAAATTGAGCTTTATTGAAGTATACTAATAAAAGAGCAATATATTTAAGTGTATAATATGATGATGTTTGTATACATTGTGAATAGATTCCCACAATTGAGTTAACTATGACAATCATCACTTCATATATTCACCTTCATTTTTGGTGAGAACACAGGTTCAATTCTTTTGGCAAATTTCAGTTTTTCAAGACAATAATATCAATTATAGTCATGCACTAGTTCCTCAGAACTTATTCCTTTATAACTAAAAGTTTGTACTCTTCTGCCAACCTTGACCCAATTTCCCTGCAGCAGCACCCTTGACAACCACCAATCAACTCTGTTCCTACAAGTTTGGCTTTTTTTCTTTTTTTTTAAGATTTCAATTATAAGTAATACTATGCAAAATATGTGTTTTTCTGTCTGGCTAATATCACGAAGCATAATGCCCTCTGGGTTCATTCATGTTGTACAAATTATAGGATTTTCTTTTTTATTCCCAACAGAAACAGAAGAGATTAAGAAGAGGTGGCAAGAATACACAGAAGAACTTTACAAAAAGAGTCTTAATGACCCGGATAACTACTATGGTGTGGTCACTGACCCAGAGCCAGACATCATAGAGTGTGATGTCAATTGGGCCTTAAGAAGCATTCAGTTCAGTTCAGTTCAGTTCAGTCGCTCAGTCGTTTCCGACTCTTTGCGACCCCAGGAATCGCAGCATGCCAGGCCTCCCTATCCGTCACCAACTCCCAGAGTTTACTCAAACTCATGTCCATCGAGTCGGTGATGCCATCCAGCCATCTCATCCTTTGTCATCCCCTTCTCCTCCTGCCCCCAACCCCTTCCAGCCTAAGGGTCTTTTCCGATGAGTCAACTCTTCGCATGAGGTGGCCAAAGTATTGGAGCTTCAGGCTCAGCATTAGTCCTTCCAATGAACACCCAGGACTGATTTCCTCTAGGATGGACTGGTTGGATCACCTTGCAGTCCAAGGGACTCTCAAGAGTCTTCTCCAACACCACAGTTCAAAAGCATCAATTCTTCAGTGCTCAGCTTTCTTCACAGTCCAATTCTCACATCCATACATGACCACTGGAAAAACCATAGCCGTGACTAGATAGACCTTTGTTGGCAAAGTAATGTCTCTGCTTTTTAATATGAACTAAATTAGAGAAGGTGATGGAATTCCAGTTGAGCTATTTCAAATCCTAAAAGATGTTGTTAAAGTGCTGCAGTCAATATGTCAGCAAATTTGGAAAACTGAGCAGTGGCTACAGGAGTGGAAAAAGTAAGTTTTCATTCCAATCCCAAAGAAGGGCAATGCATACAATTGCACTCATTTGGCAAGCAAGTAAGGTTATGTTCAAAATGCTTTAAGGTAGGTTTCAATAGTATGTAAACCGGAAATCCAGATGTACAAACTGGATTTAGAAAAGGCAGAGAAACCAGAGATCAAATTGCCAGCATTCACTGGATCATACAGAAAGCAAGGTGATTCCAAAAAACATCTACTTTTATTTCAGTGACTACATGAAAGCCTTTAACTGTATGGATCACAACAAACTGAAAACTAAGAGTTGTTAGTTTTGTCAAATGCCCTTCCTGAATTTGTGGATATGATCATATACTTTTCATCCTTTATTCTGTTAATATGTTATCTCACATTTATGGATTTGATTATTTTATGACATGGCAATGAACTACTTCAGCAAAATTCATCAACATGAGTGGACATCAGAAACACAATCTTTTTACAAAGCAAAGAAAATCACAGATTATATACAATGTGATTCCATTAATATATGTTTAAAAACCTGAAAAACCAAATAATATATTGATAATGGCATATCATCTAAACAATAAAGAAGTGAATATATGCAGAATTCACAATAGTGGTTAGCTCTGCAAGGATGGGAAGAATGATGAGTTTAATCAAAGATTACACACAGGGTATCAAATTGTAAAATTGGTAAAATTTTAATTGGTAAAATTCTGTTTCTTAATTTGGTACACAGATGTTCCCTTGATTTCTTTTATTTTATGTGTATGATAAAAGTGAAATTTTAAATTTTAATATTAAACCATTTAAAAGTAAAGATAAAATAATTGTAGCATTTCTTCCTTAAGAAATATATAAAGATAAATATTATTTGTATTACCTCTAAAAACATACATTTTATAATAAACTTAAGTGCTACAAAATCAGATATGGCAGCAGATAACCTTGAGGTCAAAATTTTTTTTCACTGTTTTAACAAGTTTATCTTCCCACATAAAAAAGCAAAAGCCACTGCCAATTAGTATTATGAGTTCTTTAACTTTCCTTATTAAAAGTTAAAATTATCTATGATTTCTATCCTACTGAAATAACGTTGATCTTCACCCATGAGATGAAAAAAGGTAGTATGTTCAGTGACCTAAAATGGGTAGTTACCTCTACTGCAGTGATATATTGAAAGCAAAGATGCACTTAAAGTTACCATAGTATAATGTTCTTTGCTACTAAAATCTTTAAAAGCATTGTAGAATCTTAGACAAATATAATGTACTTTCTTTAAAAAATGAAGTACAGCTGAGAATAGAAAGAACCTTGAGAGGTTATAGAAGCATACAGTCTTATCCCACTGAAATACCTAGCTATAATTTTCTTCAGAATTATTTGTTATAAGCAATAACTTATCTAACTTTATGTTCTAGAAGTTTATACTTTCTAGCCAGACAGTCATTTTATTATAGAATATTTCAACAGACACAATAATAAAGAAAATAGTATTTTTAATCTCTATGGACCCCTTGTCCAGTTTCAACAATTATCAAAGCATGATCAATCTAATTTTCTTCATAACTTCACAAGTTCACCCACCATCCAATTAATTTGAAACAAATGCCATATATTATTTCATCTATAAGCATTTTAGTATATATGTGTGTTTGTATACCCTGCAGGCTTGCAAGCCCTGCAATTGTCCTGATTCCAGACCAAAGAAGGAACTTAGAAACAGCAACAGATTCATGTAACAATTTACTGGATAGGGAATCTTACCAGCCTGAAGCAAAAGGTCCTGGAGCGAGATCCCATCCTGCATGGCCAACAGTAAGCAGGATGTGGTGGCAATTTCTGCTCCTCTGGGGAAAAGGAAAGATCATCAGTTACCAGGGAAACCAGTGGTTGGGGTGGGGGCAGGTACACAGGCAGTCGCTGATTGCATGCATGCTAAATCGCTTCAGTGGAGTCTCTCTGCAACCCTGTGGACTGTAGCCGGGAAGGCTCCTCTGACCATGGGTTTCTCCAGGCAACAATATTGGAGTGGGTTGCGACGCTCTCATCCAGGGGATCTTCCCAAGCCAGGGACTGAACCCACATCTCGTATATCTGATTAAGCCCTATAATTATGAGACTTGGATAATTATGTGTGTGAAGCAGAGACTGGCTGAGCAGGGGATGGACAGACAGCAAGAAAACATCAATCGTGAAAGGCTTGACCATACAAAGCATAAAACACAACAGCTACTTTTAAAAATATGACAATGTTCTGAGCAGGGGATGGACAGACAGCAAGAGAACATCAATCCTGAAAGGTCTGACCATACAAAGCATAAAACACAACAGCTGCTTTTAAAAATATGACAATGTTTCATGAATTATCTTCATCACACCCACCCCTGACAAAAATTTCTAATATCACTAAATATGTGTGCATACACATGTTATACTGATCATCCTACAATTGGTCTTTTTATGTTTACAGTATATTTGATCACGTAGAGATCCAAACAAGAGTCTTATATTTTGATTAGCTAATTTGTTGACATTTTCTTATAATTTAGATGTCACTCTGTCATACCAACTTATAATTCATTTTTAAGAAATGAATTTTTATTTATTTAGCCCTATGGATTTCCTATAGTCTAGATGTGCTGCTTGCTTTTCATTAGCATCATTTAACACGCTCATCTCTCTCCTGTATTTACTATAAATTCACAGTTAGGTCTCACGTTCAAGGGCTATTTCACAGGCAGCACTTCCTTTAGGAAGGTAACCGATATCAATGCTGCCTCTTTTTGTGCTGTCAGCAGTGACTGGTGTTCAGATCCTTGTTTAATTTGGTATTGCAAATGTTTATGTTTTAATTAAACTATTTCTTTTTTATATAAAAGCTGGATATTCTTACAAAGATCAATGCTTTTTGAAACAGAGCAAGACCCTATGATCCTTGGCCCCATGTCCCCTGCCTGCCTTTCGTCTGAGGAAAAAACTTTCACCAAAGAATAAATTTAATCAGAGAAGTGAGAAAATGCAGAAACAAGGAAAACAGTCAAAGGAGATCAAATAGTAATAATATAGTCATTAATCAGAGTCAAGGATATTTAGTTTCTTCTCAAGGGCTATAGACAATATCCTGAGCCATATCCTGTGAGCTGTCTTATAGATACTGAAAGCCCTACCAAGCAAAAAGTTTACATGACGACCAGACTGTAGCCATGACATAAGGTGCCATAATTCTGAGAACTGGCCTCAAGAAATGGAAACAAACCAACTCTAGAACTAAAGAGCAACTGTACTTAAAACAACCAAGATGATGCTGACCCGACCACTGATGACCAATTTCAAGATGAGTGTCTGACCTGGCTGTGCTATTTGCCTGTAGCCCTCTCCCTCAGCCTACAAAACTCCTGCTCACTGACTGTCCGTGGGATGGGGAGGCAGTGGGCCCCCTGCCCTGCGTTGCTGGCATCCAAAATAAAGATTTTCCTTTCCACCAATCTGGAGATTTGACTGCCTTTGGGGCAGTGAGCAGCTGAAAATGAAAGTGAAAGTGGCTCCGTTGTGTCTGACTCTTTGCAACCCCATAGATATACAGTCCATGGCATTCCCAGACCAGAATACTGGAGTGCATAGCCTTTCCCTTTCCAGGGGACGTTCCCAACCCTGGGATCGAACCCAGGTCTCCCGCATTTGCAGGCGGATTCTTTACCAGCTGAGCCACATGGGAAGCCCAGTGAGTGGCTGGACTCCCATTTTTGGTAACAACTTTATCTACAATTTTGTTTCCCTAAAGTCCTCATTTTATAAGAAATGCAAAATACATGCTTACGGGTGTGTTTTTGTTTGTTTGTGCATTTGTTTGTTTTCTGACAAATTTTCAAAGTGAATTAATTCCTTATGCTATCCTCTGTGTGTCTGTGTTAAGTTGATTCAGTCATGTCCAACTCCTTGTGACCCCATGGACTGTAGCCTGCCAAATTCCTCTGTCCATGAGATTCTCTAGGCAAGAATACTGGAGTGGGTTACCGTGCCCTCCTACAGGGGATCTTCCAGATGAAGAGATTGAAATAGCATCTCCTGCATTGGCAGGTGGGTTCTTTATCACTAATGCTACCTGGGAAGCAAGCTATTCACTGATAGTGATCAATTAAGTAGTGCTGTGTACTTAGTCGCTCAGTTGTGTCTGACTTTTTGAGATGGCATGGACCATAGTCTGCTAGGCTCCTCTGTCCATGGGGATTCTCCAGGCAAGAATACTGGAGTGGGTTGCCATGTCCTCCTCTCAGTTAAGTAGGGGCAGAGGTATTTTTTAAGTACCATAATGAATTAAAACACATTTGATATGTTTTGGTTTACTACAGTTATTTTTTCCACAAATGCTTAACTGTCCCCATCTTTTACCGGTAGGAGCCTCCTTAAGTTAGCAGCTTAAAATTGGTTATGAGAGTGCTTACACACCACTGAAATCAGCAAACACAAATCCAGGCTTTTTCATCCCAGAAAACCAGATATCAACATTTACCACTTTACTACTGGCATCACATCCTATTCTGTCTCTTTCATCAGCATCATTAAATTTGGGTTCTGTGGGTAAATATATATTTAATGGTTATTTCTGTCCTAATGCCAATGACTTTAAAAACTTATTTTTATTGTCTTAAGGGCACTCTCCATTAAATGCAACCAGGAAGTGCTGATGGAAAATCAGCAATTTTTGTTTCATGTAATTTGCATTAGTTTTCTATTTCTGCTACCAAAAAAAAAAAAATCACCACAAATTTAATGGCTTTAAAAGACATAAATTTATTTCCCGATATTTCTTTAGGACAGAAGGTTAAGTGGGTCAGCAGGCTGGATTCCTTCTGGAGCAATAGTGAAGGATATCTTCTTGCATTTTCCAACATCTAGAGCCCATCTGCATTCCCTGACTTGCGGTCTCTTCCTCTTTAGTTCTTTCGTATTCCTGATAGTCTGTGGCCCTTTTATGCAAAAATTATATTTTCTGAATATAAAATCCTTGGGTGAAACTTTATTTCTTTGAACATCTTTAACAAATTCTTTTTATTTTTCTTGAATTCCAGGATTTCAAAGAGGTTTCCACTGTTACTGAAAGTAGACAGGGTGCTACTTCTTGCTGACAGGAATGAAGTCTTGGCTCTTGCTTGGATCTCTCTGGTAGGTTTGGAAGCTTGGAGGGCCTAGTTCCGGTATAACAATGGGGAAAGTATGGGCTTCACTCTTGGGCTTGGCTAGTAGGGTGCTGTGTGGGTGGAGGTCATAGTTTTTTCTGTGTGTTTGGCTGAAGTTGAATAGTTATTGTTTAAAAGTTTCCTATCTTGTTAGGTGGCCCCTTTCCTAACCCATTTGATAGGGAGAGCAGGCATTTATTGGGACTTTTGCTTATACACATCTGTTGGCATTTCTAAGTTGCTGCCTCCTCCAGCTCCACATCTGGGATATTTGGGGAAAAAAGAAAACCCAGAGAACTTACCACCATGTCATTATTTGTATCCTAAGGACCAGTAGTCATGTATGGATGTGAGAGTTGAACCATTAAGAAGATTTAAGTGCTGAAGAATAGATGCTTTTGAACTATGGGGTGAAGAAGACTCTTGAGAGTCCTTTGGACTGCAAGGAGATCCAACCAGTCAATCATAAAGGAAATAAACCTTGAATATTCATCAGAAAGACTGATGCTGAGACTGAAGCCCCAATACTTTCCCACCTGATGCAAAGAGCTGACTCATTGGAAAAGACCCTGATGCTGGGAAAGATTGAAGGTATGAAGAGAAGGGGGCGACAGAGGATGAGATGGTTGGATAGCATCACCGACTCAAGGGGCATGAGTTTGAGCAAACTCCAGGAGATAGTGAAGGACAGCAAAGCCTGGCGTGCTACAGTCCACGGAGTCCCAAAAAGTCGGACATGACTTAGTGACTGAATAACAAAAGTCCCACATATTCTGCCTTCTTCTCTCCACCTTTCAATGTTTTCTTATGTTTATTTTATATGATAATCAGTGGTTTTAGTTGTACTTAACAAAAGGAATATGGAGTATGTCTCTATTTTCCTAAAAGTGAAATGATAAATTTAATTTTAACAACTATTTTTCAAAAGAGTTCATGGTCCATGTTTGAGAAAGTTTATCCATGCTCTTCACCACTCAGAATTTTGAGGGGTGTTTTCTTCAGGTAAAACATCTTCCCTATGTTGGCTTCTTCTTGCCTTGTTTATCTCCTAAGCTGTTTAATCATTTGGTCTTTGATCCTATCAGTTGAGTAAGATTATCTCCTACTTTGGGCTTCCCAGGTAGCTCAGTGGTAAAGAATCCACCAGCCAATGCAGGAGACATGGGTTCAATCCCTGGTTCAGGAAGATCCCCTGGAGAAGGAAATGACCACCAATTCCACCATTCTTGCCTGGAAAATCCAATGGACAGAGGAGCCTAGCAGTCTACAGTCCCATGGGATCCCAGAAGAGTAGGATACAACTTAGTGAATAAAACAACAACAACAAATCTCTTAACTTTCTTTCTTTTAGTAAACCAACTTTCAGCAATGTTTATTCATTTTCTTGAATTTTTTAAAATAATTTGACTATTTTTGCAAGGCCTCAGTTTGTTTTTAAAGGTGGGCAATTTTTGTGCATGCAATTTGCATGAGTTTTCTATTTCTGCTGCAACAAATCACCACAAATTTAATGGTTTAAAAAAAACACAAATATATTACTTTATCCTCCTGCAGAACAGAAGTTTAGGTGAGTTGGCAGGCTGAATCCTTCTGGAAATAATAGAAAAGGGTGTCTCCTTGCATCTTCCAACTTTTAGAGGCCACCTGCATTCCTAAGCTTGTGATCTCTTCCTCCATCTCGAAAGACAGGTGCCTAGCATCTTCCGATCCCTGTCTCTGACTGTGATTCTCTTGCCACTCTCTTTTCCTTATCAAGAACTTTGTGATTATATGGACCCATCCAAATAATCCAGGCTAATTCTCCTTTCTGAAACTTCTTAACTTTAATCCTATCTACAACAGTTATTTTGGCAAGCAGCTAACACATTACAAATGCTAGAGATTAGGAGATGGACATCATTCAGGGGCCATTATTCTGTCTCACACATAATAAAACTGTTTTACCTCCTTATTTTTGAACTCTTATATGACATATTTTTTAGTTTCATTTTATCATGAAGTGATTGGGTAAAATCACTCCTCTGGATTAAAGTCATTTTTTTATAGAAACGTTGGTCATTGCATAGCTTTATCCTTTAGTTTTCCTCTCTGAACTGTGCTTTTTATTTACTTTTCATAATGCACAGCGCGGTGTCCCTATGCATTTTGTTGCTCTCTTCTTGTCTGAATTTAGTTTTTTCTTCAAAGACACAGTTTAAAAGATCTAGACAGTTTCTGCTCTATCAACTATTCTCTAATCAGAGGGAACTGTGGACGAAGAAACAGCACTACGCTGAGGTTGCACTCTGAAATCCTGAGTTTCTACCATTCCACTAGATGTCCTGACCAGAAAGCATTACATCGGCAGGAGGAACCCCATTCCCTGAGAGAGACACCAGACTGGTTCCTAATGACACTCTGGCTTTGGAAACTTTATTTCCATCAAAATAGCTCAGCTTTACTTTGCCCATTTTCTCCTTTCACTCTTTTCTCCCAGCACCCATTTTCTTTACACCTCCTTCAGGAAAGGCAATAGTAAATAAGATCTGCTCAGTTATCCTCTCAGTTGAAAACCTGCAGAGCTTTGTCAGTGTTTCATTATAGCTACTATACTGGAATGGGTGAATTTAACTCAGATGACCATTATAACTACTACTGTGGACAAGAGTCCCTTAGGAGAAATGGAGTAGCCGTCATAGTCAACAAAAGAGTCCAAAATGCTGTACTTGGATGCAATCTCAAAAATGACAGAATGATCTCTGTTTGTTTCCAGGGCAAACCATTCAATATCACAGTAATCCAAGTCTATGCCCCAACCAGTAATACTGAAGAAGCTGATGTTGTACGGTTCTGTGAAGGCCTACAAGACATTCTAGAACTAACACCCAAAAAAGACATCCTTGTCATTATAGGGGACTGGTATGCAAAAGTAGGAAGTCAAGAGCTAACAAAAATTTGGCCTTGGAGTACAAAACGAAGCAGATCAAAGGCTAACAGAGTTTTTTGCCAGGAGAACACACTGGTCATAGCAAACACCCTCTTCCAAAAACACAAGAGAAGACTCTACACATGGAAATCATCAGATGGTCAATACCAAAATCAGATTGATTATATTCTTTGCATCCATAGATGGAGAAGCTCTATACAGTCTGCAAGAACAAGACTGGGAGCTGACTGTGGCTCAGATCATGAACTCCTTATGGCAAAATTCAGACTTCAATTGAAGAAAGTGGGGAAAAGCACTAAACCATTCAGGTAAAACCTAAATCAAATCTGTTACAATTATACAGTGGAAGTGTCAAATAGATTCAAGGGACTAGATCTGATAGACAGAGTGCCTGAAGAACTATGGACGGAGGTTCAAGACATGGTACAGAAGACAGGGATCAAGACCATCCCCAAGAAAAATAAATACAAAAAAGGTAAAATGGCTGTCTGACAAGGCCTTAAAAATAGCTGAGAAAAGAAAAGACGCAAAAGCAAAGGAAAAAAGGAAAGATATTCCCATTTGAATGGACAGTTCCAAAGAATAGCAAAGAGAGCTAAGAAAGCCTTCCTCAGTGATCAAACACAAAGAAAAAGAGGAAAACAGTAGAATGGGAAAGATCAGAGATCTCTGCAAGAAAATTAGAGATACCAAGGGAACATTTCATGCAAAGATGGGCACAACAAAGGACAGAAATGGTACAGACCTAACAGAAGCAGAAGATATTAAGAAGGGACAAGGACCCCTGGCGTGCTGCAGTCCATGGGGTCACAGAGTCGGAGAAGATTGGTCAGCTGAACTGACTGATACTCATAGGTGTGAGGGCATACAAGTTCATTAAGCAGGGTGATAATATACAGCCTTGTTGTACTCCTTTCCCAATTTGGAACCAGTCTGTCGATCCAGCGGATGTTAGCAATTTGATCTATGGTTCTGCTGCCTTTTTAAAATCTGCATTACTTTGCTAGCATGTGAGATGAGTGCAATTGTGCAGTAGTTTGAACATTCTTTGGCATTGCCTCTAGTTGGCATTCTCTGAACTGAATTTACTTATGTACTGATAAGTAAAAGGCATGAGATAATGAGAGATCAGTAACATGCTTCAACTTCCATGTTGAGTTCAGTTCAGTTCAGTCACCCAGTTGTGTCTGACTCTTTGTGACCCCATGGACTAGAACAGAACAGGCCTCCCAGTCCATCAACAACTCCTGGAGTTTACTCAAACTCATGTCCATTGAGTTGGTGATGGCATCCAACAATCTCATCCTCTGTCATCCCCTTCTCCTCCCTCCTTCAATCTGTCCCAGCATCACGGTCTTTTCCAAAGACTCAGTTCTTCACATCAGGTGGCCCAAAGATTGGAGTTTCAGCCTCAGCATCAGTCCTTCCAATGAATATTCAGGATTGATTTCCTTTAGGATGGACTGGTTGGATCTCCTTGCTGTCCAAGGGACTCTCAAGAGTCTTCTCCAAAACCACAGTTCAAAAGTATCAATTCTTTGGCACTCAGCATTCTTTATAGTCCAACACTCACATCCATGCATGACTACTGGAAAAACCATAGCTTTCACTAGATGGAATTTTGTTGGCAAAGTAATGTCTCTGTTTTTTAATATACTGTCTAGGTTGGTCATAACTTTTCTTCGAAGGAGCAAGCATCTTTTAATTTCATGGCTGCAGTCACCATCTCCAGTGATTTTGGAGCCCCAAAACACAGTCTGTCACTGTTTTCATCATTTCCCCATCTATCTGCCATGAAGCAATGAGTCCAGATGCCATGATTTTAGCTTACTGGATGTTGAGTTTTAAGCCAACTCTTTCACTTTCATCAAGAGGCTCTTTAGTTCTTTTTTGCTTTCTGCCATAAATGTGGTGTCATCTACATATCTGAGGTTATTGATATTTCTCCCGGCAATAGAGATTCCAGTTTGTGCTTCATCCAGTCCAGCATTTCCCATGATGTACTCTGCATATAAGTTAATTAAGCAGGGTGACAATATACAGCCTTGACTGACTCCTTTCCCAATTTGAAACCAGTCTGTTATTCCATGTTCAGTTCTAACTGTTGCTTCTTGACTTGCATACAGATTTTTCAGGAGGCAGGTCAGGTGGTCTGGTACTCACAGCTCTTGAAGAATTTTCCACAGTCTGTTGTGATCCACACAGTCAAAGGTTTTGGCATAGTCAGTAATGCAGAAGTAGATGTTTATTTGGAACTCTCTTGCTTTTTTGATGATACAATAAATATTGGCAATTTGATCTCTGGTTCCTCTGACTTTTCCAAATCCAGCTTGAACATCTGGCAGTTCACAGTTCATGTACTGTTGAAGCCTGGCTTGGAGAATTTTGAGCATCACTTTGCTAGAGTTTGAGATGAGTGCAATTGTGCGGTAGTTCGTGCATTCTTTGGCATTGCCTTTCATTGTAATTGGAATGAAAACTGACCTTTTCCTGTCCCGTGGCCACTGCCGAGTTTTCCAAATTTGCTGGCATATTGAGTGCAGCACTTTCACAGCATCATCTTTTAGGATTTGAAATAGCTCAACTGGAATTCCATCACTTCCACTAGCTTTGCTCATAGTGATACTTTCTAAGGTCCACCTGACTTCGCATTCCAGAATGTCTGGCTCTAAGTGAGTGATCCCACCATTGTGATTATCTGGGACATGAAAATCGTTTTTGTATAGTTCTTCTGTATTTTCTTGCTGCTTTTTCTTATTATCTTCTGCTTCTGTTAGGTTCACACCATGTTTGTCCTTTATTGAGCCCATCTTTGCATGAAATGTTCCCTTGGTATCTCTCATTTTCTTGAAGAGATCTCTAGTCTTTCCCATTCTATTATTTTCCTCTATTTCTTTGCATTGATCACTGAGGAAGGCTTTCTTATCTCTCCTTGCTATTCTTTGGAACTCTGCATTCAAATGGGTATATCTTTCCTTTTCTCCTTTGCCTTTCACTTCTCTTCTTTTCACAGCTATTTGTAAGGCCTCCTCAAACAACCATTTTGCCTTTTTGCATTTCTCTTTCTTGTGGAAGGTCTCGATCACTTCCTCCTGTACAATGTCATGAACCTCCATCCATAGTTCATCAGGCATTCTGTCTATCAGATCTAATCCCTTGAATCTATTTCTTACTTCCACTGTATAGTCATAAGGGATTTGATTTAGGTCATACCTGAATGGTGTAACGGTTTTCCCTACTTTCTTCAATTTTAGTCTGAATTTGGCAATAACGAGTTCATGATCCGAGTCACAGTCAGCTCCTGGTCTTGTTTCTGCTGACTGTATAGAGCTTCTTCATATATGGATGCAAAGAATATAATCCATCTGATTTCGGTGTTGACCATCTGGTGATGTCCATGTGTAGAGTCTTCTCTCACATTGTTGGAAGAGGGTGTTTGCTATGACCAGTGCGTTCTCTTGGCAGAACTCTGTTAGCCTTTGACCTGCTTTGTTTTGTACTCCAAGGCCAAATTTGCCTGTTATTCCAGGTATCTCTTGATGTCCTACTTTTGCATTCCAGTCCTATAATGAAACTTCCATATAGCTTTTTCCCCCCCATTACCAGGAATTACGGGCTTCCCAGGTGGCACCAGTGGTAAAGAACCTGTCTGCCAATGGAGGAGACATAAGAGACACTGGTTCATTCTGTGGGATGGGAAGATCCCCTGGAGGAGGGCGTGGTAACCCACTCCAGTATTCTTGCCTGGAGAATCCCACAGACAGAGGAGCCTGGCAGGCTACAGTCCATAGGGTTGCAAAGAGTCAGACATGGCTGAAGCAGCCTACCAGCAGCAGGAGCAAAAATTATATTTTAACTTTAATTATCTCATTAGAGCAGAATGCAAACAGGGGTTGAATTCCATTTTCAATTGAACTGGGGTCTCCTGCATTGCAGATGAATTCTTTACCAGCTGAACTACCAGGGAATGCCATATTTTCAAAAGTTTTCACAACTGGATTCAAATTACAATATAAATCAAAAATGTTATCTGAATTTAAGTTGGGAATAACACCTGTTATTTTTTTGAGGATGAGATGGATTATTCGTAAAATTACAAACATTCTATCTTAAGAGATTCTAAAAGACATGATCCAATCATCTTTGAAACTGTAGAATATTCTATAAAAGTTTTTGCCAAGTGGTAATCACAGTGTGGTTTAGATATCTTAGTAACGGCTGAGGCAACCCTTACTGTCTTCGGTCTGGTTTTTATAAAATCTCATATATTTGTCTGAACTCTCTCTCATGTTGATCAATACTCTGCACTTCCTCCCCTGGGTACCTCACATAACTTTTCCACATAACACTATCAAGATGAGGGAAACTCTCCTACCATTTCTTTCTCAAAACGATTGTGCTCAGTTACTAAGTTGTGTCTGACTCTTTGCAACCCGATGAACTGTAACCCACCAGGTTCCTCTGTCTATGTGATTTTTCAGTCAAGGACATGGAGTTGGTTGCCATTTCCTTTCCAAGGGGATCTTCCCCACCCTGGAGTGGCTATTAGTTCATGTTGAAAGGCTATGAGCATCTTCACCAATCTTGTGTCTCTGACTGAAACACATCCAGCAGGAATAAGACCCTGTTACCGTGAAGCACTAAATATAAACATAATACTTAGATTATGCCCTTAATGAAAAAGAATATTACAGTCTCAATCTAGACAAAAGAGTACTGGGTTTTTTCCCCTTCATTTTCCCTAATAATTGCAGGCTCAGGTGTTTAGCACTTTAGTGACCATTTCCTATTGTTGACGGAAATTATAGTCACTGCTGACTAAAACATGGCTGCTGACGGTCTTTTACTCTTTTCCTAAATTTTGTGCCATCGACTTCATACTTGAGTTTGCTTTCTCACATCCAGTGCTATTGAATTTCATTTTTAAAAGGCTTGGTCCACCAGAATAGATTCGGATCCCTATTTTTGTCATCCGCCACATTTATTATTCCCCCAAAGTGTCATATTCTGCTAGATTTGAAGCATCTGAAATCATGTATCAGTCAAGCCCTTTATAACAAGATGAGAATCAAAGAGGGAGAAGAGAGAAAGAAACAGGAAGAAAGAGCAAACGGAAGGAGGAGGAAAGTAAAAAAGAAAAAGGAAAAAGGGAAGAAGCTAGTACATCACATGTAAAGAGGTGTTATACCCCATTCTCCTTTTACAAAACCCAAATTCACAAGGATTTAACAAATTTGAAAGCAGTGAAAGGTGAAACCTAATTAAAATGATTATAATCCCACCTCCTCACATTCATTTTGGAGGAAGCTATGAAGTACAAAGAAATAAACATGTTGTTGCTTCTGTATATTCTTAGCATATTTTCTCAAATTGTTCAAGGTGCTTATCACACATTTTATTCATTATCCTCATACATACATTTGAAGGAGAAAAAAGTTTCTGTGTAGGTTATTTTTCCTTAATCATAGAAGGCTAGATCCTAGAAATAAGTTTTTTTTAAAAATATGATGATAACTTAATAGAAAGATGATGCAGGTGATGATTAAAAGTAACTAAAATTCTACATGAAACTTTATGGGTGGTAGGGCAGAGGTGAGCTGAAGAGGCAGTGTGAAAAATTTAAGTTAAATATAAACAAGCCAAGATAGTAGGAAGATAGTTATAACATAAACGTGCTATTTAATCTTTTGAAATTCTTTCAGAAATGTAACAAGGGTGAAAAGGTTACTTCAAGAACTTCAGAATATCTTGTTTAAGGATACAAACTTAGTAGAAAAATAAGTTCTGGAGAGCTGGTGCACAACACAATGATTATGGTCAATAATACTGTATTAGAAACTGCAAAGTTGCTAGGAGACTAGATCTTAATTATTAGCAACACACAAAAAATCACAATACTTATAAAATGTGTTGGAGCTGTTAGCTCATGCTATAATGGTAACTATGTTGCAATATAAAGAAGAATCAAATCAGCAAGTTGAGCAACTTAAATATACAGTGTTATATAGTTCAATAAAAAAGAACTCCAAATAAATTGAGTGAAGATAAAGTAACAATAGCTAAACAACCTGTTCAATATCAGAAACTGTATTAGAGAAAGGAGGGGGAAAACAAAGGGCCTTGCAACAAACCTTAAATCCAGAGAACTCCAAGTCACTATCATGTATTCCCTGCAAAATTACTTATTCCATTAAAAAAAAAAAAAAAAAAGAGTGACAAAAGCAGAAAGGTCACATGGTAAACACCAGTTTGGATGAGAGTTCAAGTAACCTTGTGAATGTCTGAAAGCAGTAAAGTTAACTGGGGGTCGGCGCCCTGTTAAATCAAGAAACCCACAAACTAAAGCTCCTTTTCTGTAATGAGGAGGTATTGCCACTATAGAATCCAAATTGATCATATCAGGGATCAAACGGGAGGGGAGGAAAGAGAAGATTCAGAAAAGGGGGAGGGAGGGCTACAGTGGGTGAGAAATTGTGGAGGAAGTTTTCAGAAAGCTGAGACCATAGTTTTGATTAGGTGGTGAAAAACAAGAGGGGGCACTAGAGGGTAGTAAAACTACAGTAAATATCCGTGCTCATCTCTCCTTCCTGAATGTGCAATAACGATGATTTCACCTACATATCATCAGGTGTGTAAATGGGTAACAGAAATGTGCAACAGAATGTATAACAGAAAACGTGTAACACAAAAGGACTGCAGCAGAATCTCATACAAAGATGTTACAACATAAAATTAAAAAAAGGGGAGCAGGACGTCATCTCTATATTATAATGAAAGCACACCATTAATACCAAACACATAGCACGCAAAAACTGCTAACTTAATATTTCAAAATAAGCTAAGAAAAATTATAAAATTTGCAATGAATAAATCATCAAACTGTAATTCAGATGTTAAATAGAAATTTAAAATAATAACAAATCAGAAACAGAAAAAGAAGTTAACAAATGAAGTAATTGGTGAAAAATAATATTTGAAGGTATAATAAATAACTATATAAACCAAAGTATAAACTAAACATCCATGTGTCCATACTGATAAATAAATGATTTAATAAATAACAATAGCCATCACTCAGCAGTAAAGTAGATAACCCTGGCCCCACCGTGTCACTGGAAACCCTGTAGAGAGCAGTCTCGAGGCACTCGTATCCCTCCCAGCCATACAGGTATTATGGGAGCCTTCTAGGAAGCCAGAATTCCTACCCATATTAAACAGCAACAAGCAACACCCCCCTAGGGTATCAGTGGAGGCCAAGAAGGAAATCTGGATTTCTACCCACTTCTGGTAATAGGAGCTCACTCTTCCCCTGCAAAAGCAATTTCAAAGGAAGTCAGCTAAAATATCAGGTTGAAATAAGACCCAGAGTTTAATAATATAGTACCCTGAATGCCCATGTTTTTTATTTTTTTTTAAAGTTACAATACCAAGAGCCAGACAAATTTCAAACAGGATGAAAAGAGAATCAGTAAGATGCAGACAGGTTAAAATTACCTGACAAATGTTTTCCAGCTGCCATGATAAAATGCTTCAAAACATAGTTAGGAACATCCTTAAAGCAAATGAAAAAACTAGAAAGTCTCAGAAAGGAAACACAAAGCATGAAGAAGAATCAAATGAAAATTTTAGACCTTAAAAAACAATAGCAAATAAAAACTCAATAGATGGGCTAAACAAAATAATTGATGCTTTTTAAATGCGTTGTTGGAGAAGACTCTTGAGAGTCCCTCAGACTGCAAGGAGATCAAACCAGTTAATCCTAAAGGAAATCTGTCCTGAAAATTCACTGGAAGGACTGATGCTGAAGCTGAAACTTTGGCCACCTGATGCGTAAACTGACTCATTGGAAAAGACCCTGATGCTGGCAAAGATTGAAGGCAGGAGGAGAAGGCAACGACAGAGAATGAGATGATTGGATGGCATCACCAACTCAATGGACATGGGTTTGAGCAAGCTCCAGGAGTTGGTGATGGACAGGGAAGTCTGGCATGCTGCAGTCCACAGGGTCGCAAAGACTCAGACACGACTGAGTGACTGAAATGAAACACCATAATGGAGGGAACATAGGAAAAAACCAACTAACCAGAACAGAGGACAATAAAAATTACCTAATTTGATTGACAAAAGACAGATGGATTAACAAGGATTAACAAGGACAGAGCCTCAGGGACCTATGGAAAAATAACAGAATATTTAAAATTCATTACATTGGTCTCAAAGGGAGGAGAAAGGAAATGGGGCTTTAAAAGTGTTCAAAGAAATAATTGCTGAAAACTGCCAAGATTTCCAAAAGACATACACCAACTTATTAAAAAGCTAAACAACGCCCAAGCACTGAGGTAAAATTGTATAGAACTTAATACAGAGAAGCAGAAACATATATGTGACTACAAGTAAAATTGGGAAAAATCTCAATAATACTGATGGTTTGTACCAATGTCGTGTTAAACTATAGTTCTATAAAATGTCACCACTGGGAGAAACTGGGCAAAGTACACAAGAGATAAAAGGGTAACAGGAGGCACATTTGTAGTGATGGAAATTCTCTATATCTTGACTGTATCAGTGGTGATATTACACTACAGTTCTATAAGATTTTATTTAAAAACAGAATTCAGTTACTTAAATGAAATGTTTAGGAATTATATACATGACCATGTATGGATACTGAATTCATTAAAAGTAGAACTAATATATTACTAAATAACTATGGGAATTATGATTTCAGACTATTATAAATTAAAATAATGTAAAACTTCAAAAAATAAAAATTTGGAGGCAATAGGAAGTTCATGAGAGTCATTTTAAAAGTCTATGTCACCATCTTTTACAGAAAAGAGAAAATTGATCAATTATCATTGTTTAAAATAAAACCACATAGCATAAAAATATGTCATTAGTATCTTAATAGTTTTATGCTTTAACATTATAGACATCTTTTAGAAAAAAATTATTTCTACCAGAGGAAAGTTATTTATTTGAATTTCATAAGTTTTATTTTAGATAATTTCTGTTACATAATCAAGTGTAATGCATCTCATATATCAATATAGTGTCTAATATAATAAAAATGTGCCTAGACTTATGAAAAAAGGTAAGGAGGTAATGTAGTGTAGTTGGAAGAATTAGCATAATTTCTGAAAACAATAAAGAATTCGATATGCACCTTTGATTTTGTATTTATTGGCTGATGGCAGGTATTGACTTTATCAAAAACTCGGTTTCATTTTTTTCTAAAATGGGTCAATACTGATCATCATAAAAATTTTGATAAGAACTAAATAAGGAAATACAGCAAGAGCTTGGAACATAGCACTTGGCACAATGCTGCTTTCTGCCTTGAAGTTAAAAATTGACTAAGTTCTCTGTAACTATTAATTCCTTCCTTCCTTCCTTCTCCTATTTTATTCCATTATATTCAGTTCAGTTCAATCGCTCAGTCATGTCTGACCCTTTGCGATCCCATAGACAGCAGGACACCAGGTTTCCCTGTTCATCACCAACTCCCGAAGTTTGTTCAAACCCATGTCCAACGGGTTGGTGATGCCATCCATCCATCTCACCCTCCATCGTCCCCTTCTCCTCCTGCCCTCAATCTTTCCCAGCATCAGGGTCTTTTCTAATGTGTATAGCATACCTTAATCAAGTTCACAGGGAATTGCAGAGTACATTCAGATATTCAGAATAATTTCTATTTAAAGTGGGTGTTAAGAATCATATTCCACTATCATCTACCACTATCTATTAATAAAAATCTCTTAGAGACCCTTAAGCACAGAGGCTTAACTATAAGCTACCATTTATTTCTTATTGGAAATTTTGTGAAACTGCACAAATTTACCAAGGGCAATTTTCATGTTGAAAAACATATCAAAAATCGCTGAGATGGTTAAACAAAAGTTAAGGTTCAAAACAAAAGCATCAGTTCTGACATGCTGTACCAATTTGCTTTCCACTGGTGGACATTAGGCTGTTGGCAGAGACTAGCCAAACAATTTATACACTTCTCCCTTTCAGTCAGGCAGCAGCTGGTCTGCAATGGAAGACTGAACATTTGTCTGCTTTTCTCTACCCCCAACTGTCCTCCCCATATGTACTCACAGAAGTAAAGAAAGCTTCTAAATCAAATTAATAAAATGACAGACCATTAGGCAAAATATGGTACATTTTCTCTCAGTAATCAGGGGTTAAAGAGTAAACAAATCTGCTTCCAGCACAAGTGACGATGGAGGCAAACAGCAGTCACCCAGGTTTGCTAACCAGCTTCCCACCTTCGGGTAACTTTGGTTTGCTCTGCTATTTCGTCACTCACTGAGGGCAAGCTGGTAAATGTGCTCTGCATCCGGGGACTTGTTTTCCATCAGCAGATCCTCTTGACACTACCTGCTGAGGTCACTGTCAAAGTTTGTGGGGTGCAACTTAAAACACTGACAAGAGGGAAATTTCTGGCATTAAATGCTTAGGTAAGATGATGGCAACACATTCCAGCATTCTTGCCTGGGAAATCCTATGTACAGGAGAGCCTAGCGGGCCACAGTCCATGGGGTCGCAAAGAGTCAGACACGATTAGCAACTAAACAACAATATGAAAGTGTTAATAATAATTATGTATATTCATACCTCAGGAAAATAATGAGAAAAGAGCAAAATAAACTCAAAGTAATTATAAGGAAGAAAATAATAAGAGATAAGAAATTAAGTAGCAAATAGGAAAACCACAGAAAGGATCAAAGCAGACAAAACTTGATTCCTTAAAAAGAGTAGAAATTGATAAATCCTAAAAATGTTTGGGAAAGACAAAATTAACACTGTCAGGAAGAAAAGAGAGAATGTTATTATAAAGTATAGTGAGGTAAATTCAAACAATTAATGTCTAATAAATTCAACAAATTAAATGAAATGGACAAATACCTTAGAAATCATAATTACCATAGTAGATACAGGAGAACTACAAAACCTTTTTAAGAAATTAAATCCATAATCAATAAATTTCTCACAAAGGAAATCCCAGTACAAAATTGTTTCACAGAATAAATAATCCCAACTTTATACAAATGCTTCAGAAAATATAAAAGGAGATATCAAACTGCTGAAACAAAATGTCAAAAAAAAACCACAATGAATTTACAAGTGGATATCCCTCATGACTGTGACCAAAGATACCCTTAATAAAATGTTAGCAATGGAATCTCACAATGTATAAAGCAAATAATGTCATAATAAAGTGAAGCTATACCAGGAGTAAAAGTGTAATTTAACATTTGAAAATAAATCCATGCAATTCACCCTGTTAACAAATTTAAAAATAAGGGAGATAAATCATAAAAAAATATGAAAAACATCCACTCATGGTAGAAACTCCCAGAAAATTAAGAAGGAATTACATTTCATAAACAGCATCTATGGAAAACCTAGAGCTATCATCGCTCACTTCTTACAGTAAAAAAGATATGTTTCTCAGAAAGATGGCAAGGAAGGCGAGGATGTCTGTTCTCAGCAATTCTATTCAACGTTCTACGAGAGGGTCTTGAACAAAGTAAGAAAACTAAATGCCTAAAGCTTGGAAGGTAGAGAAGTAAAACTGTCTTAGTTTACCCATAAAATGCTCATTTATGTAGACTGATATATGTAACCAGGGAACAGAACAGAAATCTAGTAGTTGACCTGAGTGGGGCTTCCCTGGTAGCTCAGCTGATAAAGAATCTGCCTGCAATGCAGGAGACCTGGGTTCAATCCCTGCATTGGGAAGATCCCCTGGAGGAGGGCATGGCAACCCACTCCAGTTTTCTTGCCTGGAGAATCCCCATGGACAGAGGAGCCTGGTGGGCTACAGCCCATGGGATAGCAAATAGTCAGACACAAATGAGAGAAAAAGAACAGCAAGTTGAATACATTTAATACATTCAAGTACCTGAATGCATTCAACTGAGTTTTTTACAAAGGGGTGAAAGTAATTCAATAAGGAAAGGGAAGTCCTTCACAAATTTTCCTGGCGTTGCTTAGATAAATATATGGAAATAAGTTAATCTTGATACCTATGTTTCAAAATAAAAAAATAAAAATAACTCAAGTAGTGATGCATAACTAGATGTGAATTCTAAAAGCCCCTAGAAGAAAACTTGGAAGAATGAACTCACAAATTTAAATAGGAAAATATTTTTTTAAACAGTAAGAGGCTATAAAAAAAAAATTAACCATAAAACAACAAAAAAAAATAACTTGGACTAATCAAAACATTTCACTTCTGCTGCATGATTAAGAAAATGATTAGGAAATCACAGAATAGAATGTTCACAATTCATAATCATAGCAAAGACCTTGTGTTCAGAACGTATCAAGATCTGATAAAAGTTAATAATAAAAATCAAACAACCTAATTGGAAAATATAAGCAAAAGACTTGAACACTTTACAAAGGAAAACATGCACATGTCAAGACTCAGCATTAATCAACAGGAAAATAATATCACAATGTGAGATAAAGTTCACATCTACAGAAATGGCTAAAATTAAAATGACTGAGAACAGAAAATGAGCAGAGGAGGAGAAATGGAAACTCTCACACATTGCTGGTGAGAGTGTAAAATGTACCAATTTGAAAACCTGAGTTTCTTAGAAAGGTAAATGTGCACTAACTGCTATGACTATAGCAGGAGGTCGACTAGAGGATGTGACTGAGGCAGGTTCCTGAGTTGGACCCACGCAGTCGGATATTCCTCAACCCCTTCCCTGTCCTTAAAAAGTACATTCTGCCCACTGTTTCCCGAGTGGGAGCCGTTTTCAAGGACTCAGTCTGCAGAGAGCAACTTGTTCTTGGGACTACCTGAATGGTATCCATGATGGAACCCAGTTAAGGCCCCTGCATAAAATTCTGAGATTCTGGCAGGCAGGTGCAGAGGTCTACTTGTCTTGGGGTCACCAATATGTAAGCTCCCTTGCCTAAACCAGCCTCCTGTCAAGCTGGAGTGTTCTGCCTCTTTGGTCTCTCCCTTCCCCCTAGGTACAGGGCCTGTTTGGGATTTCACCTGGAATACTCTCAAAGTATCAAACCAACAATGACATTCCTATGTACTTTCCCAAGAGAATAAAAACATTCATCAACAAAAACACATGTATGTAATGCTCAGAGCAGTTTTAAATCATAATGTTTTTGTTTCTTAGTCACTGAGTTGTATCTGACACTTTTGCAACCCCATGGACTGTAGCCCACCATGTTCCTCTGTCCATGGGATATCCCAGGCAAGAATACTGGAGCAGGTTGCCATTTCCTTTTCGGGGGATCTTCCCAACCTAGGGATCGAACCCGTGTCTCTTGCCTTGGCAGGCAGGCTGGCTCTTTACCACTGAGCCATTAGCAAATCCCTTTATTTATAATAGGATAAGGCTAAAAAATAAATCCCCAAATTCTGTTAATAGAAGTGTGGATAAACAAGGTATAATATATTTATACAAGGGAATAAAATAATTCCCATTAAAAAGAATAGGAACCAACCCTCTCAAAATGAACTATTCATGTATATGTCTACATGTTGTGTATGATATGCTTAGTTGCTCAGTCATGTCCAACTGTTTGTGACCCCTTGGATTGCAGCCTGCCAGGTTCCTCTGTCCATGGGGATTCTCCAGGCAAGAATACTGGAGTGGGTTGCCATGACCTCCTCCAGGGGATCTTGCCAACCTAGGGATCGAACCCAGATCTCCCTCATTGCAGGTGGATCCTTTTAACAACTGAGCAACCAGGAAAGCCCAAGAATACTGGAGTGGGTAGCCCATCTGTTCTCCAGGGAATCTTCCCAACCCAGGAATCAAACCGGGATCTCCTGCATTGCAGGCAGATTCTATACCAGCTGAGCTACCAGTGAAGCCCAGATGACTACATAGGTGAATTAAAGGAAGAAAAACTAGAAGCCAAAGAAGGAAAGACATCCTGTCAAGAATCTTGGGGGCAACATGGGATAATAATATGGAAGAATAAAGTAATAATATTTTGCATTCGTGGTCCTAAACCCAATACATACATTATTTCATTTAATTCTAATCATATGTAGTAGGTTTTATGATTCCAGTTTTATAGATGAAACTTTTTCGGAATAAAAGGGTCAAGCATCATGCTCAACGTAGAGGGGATTAAGCAGCAAACCCAGTATGTCTACCCAGTTCTGTCTCAATGATAACTTAGACCACACGCTGAAAACCACCCTGCTGACCTGCAGTTCATTTCAACTGTTGCCCAGTTTACTAATCGAACATGCAACCTAACGTCTTTGTTCAGTTCAATCGCTCAGTCGTGTCCGACTCTTTGAGACCCCGTGGACTGGAGCACCCCAGGCTTTCCTGTTTATCACCGACTCCCAGAGCTTGCTCAAACTCATGTCCATTGAGTCGGTGATGCCAACCAACCATTTATTCCTCTGTCGTCCCCTTCTCCTCCCACCTTCAATCTTTCCCAGCATCATGGTCTTTTCCAATGACTCAGTTCTTCGCATCAGGTGGCTGAAGTATTTGAGTTTCAGCTTCAGTATCTGTCCTTCCAATGAATATTTAGGACTGATTTCCTTCAGGATTGACTGGTTGGATCTCTTTGTAGTCCAAGGGACTCTCAAGAGTCTTCTCAAACACCACAGTTCAAAAGCATCAATTCTTTGGTGCTCAGCTTTCTTTATGGTCTAACTCTCACATCTATACATGACTACTGGAAAAACCATAGCTTTGACTAGATGGACCTTTGTCAGCAAAGTAGTGTCTCTCTGCTCTTTAATATGCTGTCTAGGTTGGTCATGGCTTTTTTTCCCTAAGGAGCACACGTCTTTTAATTTTATGGCTGCAGTCACCATCTCCAGTGATTTTGCAGCCCAAGAAAATAAAGTCTCTCCCTGTTTCCATTGTTTCTCCATGTATTTGCCATGGAGTGATGGGACTGGATGCCATGACCTTAGTTTTTTAAATGTTGATTTTAAGCCAGCTTTTTCACTCTCCTCTTTCACTTTCATCAAGAGGCTCTTTAGTCGCTCTTTGCTTTCTGCCGTAAGAGTGGTATCATCTGCATATCTGAGGTTATTGATATTTCTCCCAGCAGTCTTGATTTCACCTTGTGCCCAGCGTTTCTCATGATGTACTCCGCATAGAAGTTAAATAAGCAGGGTGACAATATACAGCCTTGATGTACTCCTTTCCCAATTTGGAACCTTTCCCAATTTGAATGAATATTCTATTTTATTATGTTTTTCTAAAATAAGCTCAAGGACATGTTTATAATATGTTTTTTTTTTAATAGTTTTTGGTGCATTCATTTCCCCTCCATGGATCACTGGCTTTTCACGGCAAAGGGGCTTGCATAACTCACTGAAGCTATGAGCCATTCCAAGCAGGGGCACCCAAGATGAACAGGTCAGAGTGGAGAGTTCTGACAAAACATGATCCACTGGAGGAGGGAACAGCAAAATCATTCCAAAATACTAGCCATGAAAACTCCATGAACTGTATAAAAAGGCTAAAAAAAAATGACACCAAAAAATAAACATTGCCCCCAGGTCAGAAGGTGTCCTGTATGCTATTGGGGAAGAGAAGAGGACAATTATTGATAGCGCCAGATGGAAACAACGCTCAGTTATGGACGCATCTGGTGGTGAAAGTAGATGTGTCTCATGTTATAAAGAACAATATTGCATAGGAACCTGGAATGTTAGGTCCATGAATCAAGGTAAATTGGGACTTGACCAACCAGGAGATGGCAAGAATAAACATTGACATCTTAGGAATCAGTGAACTTAAATGTATAGAAATGGGTGAATTTAATTCAGATGACCATTATATCTACTACTGTAGCCAAGAATCCCATAAGAAATGGAATATCCCCCATAATCGACAAAAGAGTAGGAAATGCAGTACTTGGGTACAACCTCAAAAATGACAGAATGATCTTGGTTTGTTTCCAAGGCAAACCATTCAACATCACACTAGTCCATGTCATTGCCCCAACCACGGATGTCAAAAAGCTGAAGTTGATCAGTTCTACGAAGATCTACAAGACTTCCTAGAACTAACACCAACCCCCTCCCCCAACCAAAAAAAAAAAAAAAAAAATGTCCTATTCATCACAGGGGATTGGAATGCCAAAGTAGGAAGTCAAGAGATACTTGGAGTAACAGGCAAGTTTGACCTTGGAGAAAAAAATGAAGCAAGGCAATGGCTAACAGAATTCTGCCAAGAGAACACACTGGTCATAGCAAAAACCCTTTTTTAACAACACAAGAGACCACTTTACACATGCTCATCACTAAATGGTCAATACTAAAATCAGATTGATTACATTCTTCATAGCCAAAGATGGAGAAGCTGTATATAGTCAGCAAAAATGAGACCTGGAGCTCACTGTGACTCAAATAATCAGCTCCTTATGGAAAAATTCAGGCTTAAACTAAAGGAAGTGGGGGAAACCTAATCAACCTAAATCAAATCTCCTATGATTATACAGTGGAGGTGATGAATAGATTCAAGGGATTAGATTTAGTAAACAGGGTGCCTGAACTATGTATAGAGGTTCATAATATTATACAGGAAACAGTGAACAAAACCATCCCAAAGAAAAACAAATGCAAGAAGGCAAAGTGGTTGTCTGAGGAGGCTTTATAAATAGTTGAGGAAAGAAGGGAAGTGAAAGCAAGGGAGAAAGGGAAAGGTATATCCAACTGAATGCAGAGTTCCAGAGAATAGCAAGGAGAGACAAGAAGGCCTTCTTCAATGAACAATGCAAAGAGATAGAGGAAAACAACAAAAAAGGGAAGACTAGAGAGCTCTTCAAGAAAACTGGAGATATCAAAGGAACATTTCATGCAAATATGTGCACAATAAAGGACAGAAATGGTAAACATCTAATACAAGCAGAAAGATCAAGAAGAGATAGAGAGACACAGAACTGTACAAAAAAGATCTTAATCACCCGGATATCCATGACTGTATGGTCAGTGACCCAAAGCCAAATATTCTGGAATGTGACATCAAGTGGCCCTTAGGAAACACTGCTGCCAATGAAACTAATAGAGGTGATGGAATTCCAGCAGAGCTATTTAAAATCCTAAAGATGATGTTATTAAAATTCTACATTCAATATGTCAGCAAATTTGGAAAACCCAGTAGTGGCCACAGGACTGGAAAAGGTCAATCCTCATCCCAATTCCCAAGAAGGGCAGTGCTAAAGAAAGTTAAAACCACTGGACAGCTGCACTCATCTCCCACGCGAGCAAGGTCAGGCTCAAAATCCTTCAAGCTAGGTTGCAGCAGTGCATGAACTGAGAACTTCCAGATGTTCAAACTGGGTTTAGAAAAGGCAGAGGAACCACAGATCAAATTGCCAGCATTCACTGGATCATAGAGAAAGCAAACAAATTCCACAAAAACATCTACTTCTATTTCATTGACTTCACTAAAACCTTTGACTGTGTGGGTCACAATAAACTGTGGAAAACTCTTAAAGAGATGGGACTACTAGGCCATCTTATGTCTGACTCCTGAGAAACCTGTATGTGGGTCAAGAAACAACAGTTAGAACCTTACATAGAACAACTGACTGGTTCAAAATTGAAAAAGGAGTACGACAAGGCTATTTATTGTCACCCTGTTTATTTAACTTATGTGCAGAGTACATCATGAGAAATGCCAGGCTGGATGAGTTACAAGCTGGAATCAAGATTGCTGGGAGAAATAAAAACAACCTCAGATACGCAGATGATACCACTCTAATTGTAAGCACAACCTTCGCCCTAAAGCCCAGTTATGTTTCACACTCTAAGCCTTTACCCAAGACAAAACACACTAGTTTATTCACTAAACAGAGCCAAGGACTTTTAGTTACTCCTCAAGAGTCATGGATAATATTCTGAGCCATATCTTATGAGCTGTTTTTCAGATACCGAAGTCCCCTCACCAGGCAAAGAAGGTGACTATGTGATGAGAGGATGGCTGCATGATGACCAGACAAAAGCTGTGACAAAAGCCACTCCACTTCCAAGAACTGTTCCCGAGAAGTGGGAACAAATGCTGAAACCAGAGATTAACTGTACTCAGAACAACCAAGATGGTGCTGAATGGACTGCCATGTCACTGATATCGAGATGCCTGTCAGAGCTGCCTATGACTATTGTCACTGATCCTGAGATAACTGTCAGAGCTGACTGTGCCATCCTGTCCCCTCCCTCCATCCATACAACCTGAAACTCCCCTTCGAAAACTTCTGCCTCCTGAGCAGCAATTGGGAGGTGGTTCTTGGACACAATTCCACCTTCTCCCTGGGTTGCTGGCATCCAAAATAAAGCCACCTTTCTTTCCTACCAACCCTTGTCTCTCAAGAATTGGCTATCGAGTGGCAAGCAGTCGGACCTTGTTTTGGTAACATAATGGCAGAAAGTGAAGGGAACTAAAGAGCCTCTTGATGAGGGTGGAAGAGGAGAGTGAAGAAAATTATTTAAAACTCAATATTAAAAAAACTAATATCATGGCATCTGGTCCCATGACTTCATGGCAAATAGAAGTGGGAAAAGTGGAAACAGTGACAGATTTCCTCTTCATGGGCTCTAAAAATCACTGCAGATGGTGACTGCAGCCATGAAATTAGAAGATAATTGCTTCTTGGCAGGAAAGCTATGAAAACTCTAGACAGTGTATTAAAAAGCAAAGATATCACTTTGCCAACAAAGGTCCACATAGTCAAGACTATGATCTTTCCAGTAGTCATGTATGGATGTGAGAGCTGGACCATAAAGTAGGCAGAGCGTCAAAGAACTGATGCTTCGAACTGTGGTATTGGAGACTTTGAGAGTTCCTTGGACTTCAAGGAGATCCAACTAGTCCATCCTAAAGGAAATCGGTCCTGAATACTCATTGGAAGAACTGATGCTGAAGCTAAAGCTCCAGTACTTGGGCCACATGATGCGAACAGCCGACTCACTGGAAAAGACCTTGATTTGGGGAAAGATTGAAGGCAGAAGGAGAAGAGGGCGACAGAGGATGAGAAGGATAGATGGCATCATCGATTTAATGGACATGAACTTGGGCAAACTCTGGGAGATGGTGAGGGACAGGGAGGCCTGGCATGCTGCAGTCCATGGGGTCACAAAGTCGGACACAACTTGGCGACTGAACAGACACAGACAGTGCTTTCATTTACACTTTTATCTTTACTATTTCCTATTTTTCACTTTCCCTAAGTATATTTTATGGTTCTTTTTTAACTGAGTTGAATATTTAATTTGTTTAATTGTATGATAGGATAAGCACTTCAGAAATACACAGCTATGCCTTTTTTTTTTTTTTTTTGGTCATACATTGATATGAATCAGCCATAGATTTGCCTTTTTGATTTTCAGTTCTGATGTGTTTATTTTTTATTTTAGTATGACATTGATTTCTATGTCTCTTCTGGATGTTCTTATTCATTATTTAGAACCACCTATGAATGTTGGAATGGGTTTGTATTAATTGCAGTCTGTATCAATTACCTTGAGTAGGAGAATGAATTATGGGTCCCAATCTTTCTCTCTTCCCTATATTCACAGCCTTCATCATAACTTTACTGTTCTAGAGACAGGATGTGTTTCTCCGACCCTTGACTTCTGGGTTTATCCATGGAAATTGTTTAGATCAAAGGTGATTGAAAATTATTTAGAGACTTTTATGTGCTTGTGCAGTTGAACTTTCACTTTTATGTTTCTAATAGCCATTAAAAGAATATGTCCTGGAGAACCTACTGAACCAAGACCAGTCTAGTCCAGTGGAAAAAGCTTAGCTCACTCACAGATTTTTTTTTTTTACCAAGAATATGTCAATGTTATTTCAAGCTACTAAATTTCGTGTAGTTTATTAATCAGCACTGTTAGGGCAGTAATTAATACACTCAGAAACTGCTACCTAGAAATGAGGTCCTGTGGTAATAAAATTCTAAAATGTGTGACAGTGAATCTAGAACCATGTGGTAGGCACAGAGGAAACAGTTAAAGCAAGTATGAAAACGGTGACCTCTATGAGTGGAAAATGTCTAGTTAAAACCACAGCCTCATACCACAACTACATGCTCTAGAAGCCTGCGTGCTCTAGAGCCCATGCTCCACAGCAAGAGAAGGCCTGTGCACCACCACTAGAGAAAGCCTGTGTGTAAAAATGAAGACCCTGCGTGGCCAAAAAATAAGTAATGAAAATAAACTTTTTAAAATTAAAAAAAAAAACACAGCCTGGAATAATGTGGAAGGGATAAAAATCTACCTAAAAGATCACGTACGGGTGGAAAGAGGTTAATTTTAAGGAGATTGTGAAAATGTGTGTTGTTACTAGTTACATTTGCTAAGGTCCTAAAAAGAAAGAATTCAGCTCAGAAAGAAATAGGCAAACAGTTTGTAAACAGACTTTGAAGAGAGTACAGTCAGGCCAGAAGTGTCAGAGATGGAAGATAAAACTATTTCTCACCAAACCAGCTTCAGGAGAGAGACCAAATATGGAAAATGGGGTGGAGACAGCGCCAGTAAAGCATGGCCTCAGGGAAAAGACAAAACCAAGTGTAGCGCTGGAAAGTCCACTTATAAAAACTCCAAAAGGATTAATGTGAGCACCTCAGAGACACTCTCAGCCAAAAAGTTTCTAGAATGGTTAAAAGTGTGGTTCCATGGAGTCTGATGTACCCTGCACTTTTATCACTGATATAATTTTTAAAAAATCCACAGCATTTATGGAAATGTTGAATTGGCAAAATCTCTGACAGCCTGGACTAAAGGAAACAGAAACCATGTGAGAAATTAAAAACTCTCTGGGCTTCTAAATTCTTACAGGCAGACAGCAGACTGTGAAAGTTGACAGACACCAAAATACATATTTTTCTTAGCTCCAGAGCAGAGGTATGCCCATTTGTCCTGTAAAGGGATGGGTATTAAATATTTTAGGCTTGCTTGGTCACATGTGGTCTCTGCATATTGTTCTTGGCTTTGGTTTTGTCTTTACAACCCTTTCAAACATAAAAGTGGAAGTGGAATTGGCTCAGTCGTGTCTAACTTGTTGCAACCCCATGGACTGTATAGTATAATCCGTGAAATTCTCTAGACCAGAATACTGGAGTGGGTAGCCTTTCCCTTCTCCAGGGGATCTTCCCAAACCAGGGATTGAACCCAGGTCTCCCGCATTGCAGGAGGATTCTTTACCAGCTGAGCCACAAGGGAAGCCCAAGAATACTGGAGTGGGCAGCCTATCCCTTCTCCAGTGGATCTTCCCGACCCAGGAATCAACAGGGGTCTCCTGCATTGCAGGTGGATTCTTTACCAACTGAGCTATGAGAGAAGTCCATTTCAAACATAAAAGCCTTCCTTAGTCCCCAGATAATAAAAGAAGACAGGGGCTGGATCTAGCTCAATGGGCCAGCCTGTGCACACCCTCTTCTAGGGTATGTGGACCTGACAACATTTGCCCAGGAGGATTTGAGAGCTCTGAATAACCAGTGAATGCCTGTAAGGCAGACAAAGAAGACTTTATTCAAGGCTATTGCAGTAAGAGAGGGGCCTGAGCTCAGATTTAACATATTTCCACTGAAACAAAGGCTGGGAGAGTTTTCCATAGCTATGATGTGGGGAATCCTGGGTCGTCTGTGTTTGCTAACTGGCTTCTTCCAAAGGAAAAGTGAACTTTCTCCTGTTTTCATGATAGGAGGCAGCTTTCTGTAATTGGATCAAGGTGCCCCTGAGGTTAGGCTCCTACCTCCAACAGAGGCTAGAACACAGAGCTGTCTCTTCCTTAACAATTATTTTCCAAAGGGACAGCTCTCAGGTCTTTGAGAAACACACTCCTGGGTTATAAACTGGCAAGAGGATTTTTGAAAGAATTACATCTCAAAGAGGCAGAGAAAGGATTTACCACTGTAAGTTTTCTTAAATGCTCTAAGATAAGGGAAGGGAAGAACCACTGGCTAGGGTGATGGGGTAAGAGGGAGGTTAGGGACTCCTGACTCAAGTTTATTCAAGCTGAAAGAAGTGATAAGGCCATCTTGATTAAAAACAACTAGCATTTTAAAAATGGCTTCTTGTGTGGCTCAGCAGTAAAGAATCTGCTTGAAATTCAGGAGACACAAGTTCAGGCTCGATGGATCCCTGGGTCAGGAAGATTCCTTAGGGGAGGAAATGGAGACCTAGTCCAATATTCTTGTCTGGGGAATCTCATGGATAGAGGAGCCTGGTGAGCTATAGTCCATGGGGTTGCCGAGTCAGACACAACTGAGCATGCATGCACACATGTAAAAAAATTAAACATGTACATAAGTTATAACCCACCAAATCTACTCCCAGGATACACACAGGAGATATTCTCATATGTGCAAATGTCACTACTTTAATGCACAAAGTAAGATCCTAAAGTAAAATTTTCAGGAAGGAAAATTATGTGTGCCTTCTTTTCCTTTCATTAGTCTTTTGGGCCAGTTCATCCCATGCCTGTGTGCATGTGTGCTAAGTCGCTTCAGTTGTGTCTGACTCTGTGTGACCCTATGAACTGCAACCTGCCAGGCTCCTCTGTCCATGGGATTCTCCAGGCAAGAATATTGGAGTGGGTTGCCATGCCCTCCTCCAGGGTATCCTGACTCAGGGATCAAACCCACATCTCTTAAGTCCACCTGCCTTGGCAGGCAGGTTCTTTACCAATAGTGCCACCTGGGAAGCCCCATCCCATGTCTATGAAGAAGTTAATCCCATACATTTCTGACTCCTTTTAGACAATGTAAAATGTTCTTGAATCATTGATAGTAACACAATCCACTCTTAATTTTGTCATTAAAATGTCTGGACCCTTGTAATACTCAAAACTTTAACACTGGCTTAAATTTATAACTTTCCTTTATCCCCCAGCTGGCAGAGAAGATTATAATTGCTCTTTGACACCTTCAGAGAAAAGTAGAAGGGAAAAGAAGAATAAAGTAGAATGTGTTAAGAACTTTCTCACTGTTTGGTAAGGTAGAAAGTTGGCTTCAACTCTCTTTGGAACTGACAAATGTCTAAAGCCATCCCTTCCTCTTGTGGATGCCCTCATGGGCTTTGGGGGACCACCAACATACCTGCTCCCTTCCCCATTCCAACCGCCTCCTGGACGCATAGCCATTTGGCAGTCCCCTCTCTGCTGAAGACGAGGCTTCTCCCAGGAGGACTGACATGTTACTCTGGAGTGGCAATTTTTTAAAAAATTCTCTACCTCAGCCTTCTGGGCCAAAAGGAAAAGAAAAAAAAAATAATAATAATGATACTTAACTTAGCTAAATTATATTTGATTCCATTTTTAAGAGGAAAGAAGTAAAAGAAGCAGCATGGAGGACACATACAGGAAGATAAGACAATAGACACACAAAAGCAGAGAGATAAATAGAAAGGAGACGGAAGTTCATCGGATCCTGCAGTATATGCTAATTAGTTTTAAAGTCACCCTCTGGAAGTTCTTGAGCTGAGAGTCACAGAATATTTAGCACCCCAATACACTCCTCTTTGAAACTGCTAATCATTCAATTAGCCGCTCTTCACAACTCTTTAGCTCCTAGTTACATGCAAGAAAGTAATTTTTCCAGAACAGCTTCTACCCTTCTTTTGTTTCCACTGCATGCTTGTGCCCACTATAATGTCTGGCAAATGGGAGGCAATTTAGTAACAAGTGTTTGAATTGAAAAATGAAGAAATGTACCCTTCAACCTTGCAGGAGATGCAAGAGACAGGGGTTTAATCCCTGGGTTGGGAAGATCCCCTAGAGAAGGAAATGGCAACACACTCCAGTATTCTTGCCTGGAGAACTCTATGGACAGAGGAGTCTGTCGGGCTACAGCCCACCGGGTAGCAAAGACTTGGACAAGACTGAGCAACTGAGCACACACACCCTTCAACCTACAGGGAAGGAAGTTTCATTCTGATCACTGTGATGCAGCTACAACAATATCACCAGATGAAATGTTAGAGATACTATCTTACCCACAGGCTAAAGGTAGGTTCATTCTTTTTAATTCCCCAAACTTGTACTGGGCATCCATTAAATAAACCTGAATTTCAAAATGCATCTTTCCCTTGGGGAAAAAACTAGTATCACAGCAGTATTCCTACAAAGTACAGGAATTCTAGTAGTTTTGACAAGTTCCAGTCTAAAAAATATAGAGTCAAAATGCCTTGCTTCTAATCCTAACCAGTGTTGTCACATATTAAAGGATCTTGCATAAGGTACGGAATACCCATCATTCTCATTGGTGAAATGGGAAAACCATTTAGTATCTATGTTCCCAGTGAAGTTGAGGGTCTTGCCTTGTCGAGAAAATTCAGAGATGAAGCAGGCAGGTTAGGTGAGAATTTATTTAAGCAAGGACAGGCTCTCAGAGGGGGAGCAGGCAGACAGGTGAGGAGTTGCTGCCCCGGGTTTCTTTGGCAAGTCAGTTATGTGTGCATGTGTGATAAGTCACTGCAATCGTATCCAACTCTTTGCAACCTGATAGACTGTAGCCCACCAGGCTCCTCTGTCCATGGAATTCTCCAGGCAAGAATCCTGGTGTGGGTTTCCATGCCCTCCTCCAGGGAATCTTCCTGGTCCAGGGATCAAATTTGGGTCTCTTATGTCTCCTGTACTGGCAGGTAAGTTGTTTGTTTGTTTGTTTGCCTTTTTCCTCTGTCAGGCACTTTATTATGTACACTCTACAAGGGATCTTAGTATCTGCATTTGACATTTTAGGAGGCTGGGGCTCAAACAGGTCAAATAGTTTCTACCCAGTTGAACCAGGGTCAAATTTGAATCCAGGTCTCCATGGATCCAAAGCTCATAGTCCTCTTGCATTTCAGAACCTCTCTTGGGTAGGTGAGACTTGCCAACAAGAATCAAAGCAAGGCTTTGAAGAAAGTCATTAGCTGCACAATACCATACACGGGAAAGTGGATAAAGATGCCAAGCTGTTGAAATTTCCTCTTTGGATCTTGGATGCCCATCTCATTTGTGGCCCATGACTATCGACTTGTCCCTCCCCTGCAGGTAAGTTCTTTACCACTAGTGCAACCTGGGAAGTCCCAAGTCAGTTATGAGGAGCGAAGGGATGGAACAGTCTCTGGGGAAGGAGGAGTTCGGGGGTTGGATTCCCCAATATTCATCCCAGCTCCATCTTCCTGAGGGGAAGAGGGATTTTTGCCCTTATTTAGCTTAGATGGGAAGTGTTATGGTGTAGAAGCATAATGGGTACTTCTCTGCAAGGATAATTTTAGTGCAGTGAGGGCATAATGATCAGCAGGTTACATTGGAATGCAAGAGATTCCTATTTTTCCTTACCTTTCTTTCTCTGCTTCTAAGCCTGTTAACACTTAAAAGGTATAGTTTCTTGTCAGTAGGAAAACCCTGCTTTTCTTTGCCTGCCCATGTATGCATGCTCACTTGCAGGCTGCCATTTCCTACTCCAAGTGCTCCTCCCAAACAGGGATCTAACCCAAATCTCTAGTGTCTCCTGCATTAGCAGGTAGATTCTTTACCACTGGGCCACCTGGGGAGTTCTCCCATGGACTCCTACTATTTACAAAATGCATGGTTTCCTGCCATCTGGCTACCCCCATTTTCCTGCTCATATCTAGCTACCTGCCTGCTATCACACAAAATTCATCGGCTTATAATGTTAAGAGCTTAGCCTAGTGCCTAGTACATATTAGGTATTCCACATGTGCTATCTATAATTATTGTTTTACTTTACCCTCTGTAGAATCCTCAGATCTTGTTTCACATGTTTGCAAAAACACAATCCTCACAAGCACAAAATGAACTCTACCCTTTCTTCCATTTCTTCTGTGTACCTGTATTAAGTGTCAACTAGAAATTGACACTTGCCGTTGGCACTTTCCATCTATCTCTACAAAGACAGAATCAAGTGCTGCTGCAGCTGCTGATTTTCATCACTCCATGAAAGGAGCTCAGGGTGAAGAGCAGAAATGAGGTGCTCTATGCTCAGGGAGAAACTGGAAGAACAGGTCTACAAAGACATCTTTTTTTTTCAGGAGCTAATTTTATGAGTCCAATTCTGTATGTCCTCTTGCCCAAAAAAACACTAAATTCCTTCATGGTGTTGACTGCTCCTTGTGACTAGCAGAAAGCTGCAAAAAAATTATGTTCTTGATTGCATGTATTGCCCCTTCACCAAAATCACATGTATACTGACCTTCTCCCCTGCCTCTTTGGAGCAGTTTCTCAGAACTATCTGTGATGCTGTCTCCCGGGCTGCAGTGCTCATTTTGCCCCAGATAAAACTTAACTTGCATTAAAATAAACTTGTGTTTTTTTTTTAAATTGACATAAGCTATAATTTAAGTTTTTACTGCCCCCAAACACTCCTGATGGTAGCTACCAGAAATGTCACCACTGCCTGCTAATGTGTGCACCACAATTGCCAAAGTTCAACATTCACTTATGTCAATATTAATGGGGCTAATGACCTTCATTTATAAAACCCAAACATCCCTATAGTCATTAGACAAAACTTTAGTACAGTTCCCTTTCAGAGTCAAAGCCATAGGCATCAGTGCTACTACAGAATTTTTTTTCTCCTAAGTAAAATACAAATACAAGACATTTGATGTTCTTGCTCTCTTTGTATAGTCCTGTATCCTGAATGAATTAAAAAATAAAGTCATGATTCATGATCAGAGAATATGTCAGAAAGTGGTATTATTCTACGCTCAGTTACTCCATTGGAAGAATTTCATTCGTTGACCTTGAATCAAACTTACATATTTTAGTCCTTATTCCATTAGGAAGTATTCCCCTATGCCCACACTTCCCAGAGTCCTGCTCAATAACTCATATAAATAATTATTTTTAAAAGCCCACAGCCATCACGAGTTCTCCAGGTACAGTAAAATGTGCCAAGGCACTAGGGTAGGCACAGCTTAGGCTCAAGAATGAATCAGACCAGGGTGATTTGCTGTCAGAGAGTAACTGAGGGAGACTGCAGTTTGAAGATAAAGTTGAGAAAGGGAGAATAAACATAGAAGAACACACACATGCTTGTTAGAATCTTTTAGGAGTTGTGTCCCTACTATGATAGAAAAGTGAGAAAAAAAAAAAAAAACAATGTTTTTCACAGATGGCTGGTACTGTTCACTGTCAACTAGGATCCTCTGTCCGTGGATTTTCCAGACAAGGGTACTGGAGTGGTTTGTCATTTCCTTCTCCAATGGGTCGCCCCGACCCAGGGACTGAACCTGGGTCTCCCCAATTGCAGGCAGACACTTTACCATCTGAGCCACAGGGGAACCCTACTTTCTTTCCTGAGAGTAGAACCAAAGTTCATGACCTATAAACCACTCACATTTCAGAGAAAAGAGTGGTTAACAGCCACGTGGTGAGATGGAGTTGAAATCTACCTTCTAAGATGTATCCTGGTTGATAAATTCCCCATAGGAACTGTTAACCAGACCAATGTCTTGATTTCTAAAAGACAGACAGATGTAAATGACCTCAAAAAGATGGCTTTGTGCCAGTGATCTAGACTACCCATCTCTCTTAACTTCTTCCAACTATTCCATAAAAATCAGATATGACTAGCTAAGCTTCCTACAAAGAAAGACATTTTGACAAATCTTGCATATTATAATGCCATCTCTCTGTTCTGTGTAGTTGCTATGTCGTGTCTGACTCCACGACCCCATGGACTGTAGCCCACCAGGCTCCTCTGTCCATGGGACTTCCCAGGCAGGAACACTGGAGGGGGTTGCCATTTCCTTCTCCAGGAGATTTTCCTGACCCAGGGATCGAACCCAGGTCTCCTGCATTGGCAGGCAGAGTTTTTACCACTGAGCCACCAGGGAAGCCCCACTATACTACTATATTTGCAAATAAAAGATTCATTCCCTGAGAAAGTAGCTATAAGACAAATTTAATTTTTAGAAAATTGCTGTGGAGTAGATATGGATATGAATGTATCCTCTTGAATAATATTTATTTGCTCTCGTGTCTAAAACTAGTCACAATGCTGCCTGTCAATAGTATACAATGTAAAGCAATTAAAAGGCATTAATATTTATTCCTCATAATACTCCTAGGGGAATTTTATAACAATTCTTTTGAGGCTGTTTTCATACCTGGAGTTTATTTATTTGTTTGCTTCATAAATGGATACACTTACATAGCCTCAGGCTTTACAACATTTACATCATTGAACATAAATCCATAGAAAAATGCAGCACCAATATCAGCAGCATAAGCTACAATTTCAGATTTTAACACAATCTATTAGTTAAGAGGTATTCACTGATAAGCAACAGAAATGCAGCTTAAAGTGCTTCAGAAATAAAGAACTTATTTTGGCTGTAGCAAGTAGATGCAAAAAGAGACCAGGAGACCAACCTTTGGAAATGACTTGATTCAGGGGTAAGAGAAGGTCAATGAAGACACAACTTTTCTCCATCTTTCTTCTTTACCTTCAATGGTGTCAACTTCATCCCCAAACTGCCACTCATCTTAGATACAATTTCAAGGACTGTACAATTCTTTCTTCACACCAGTGGAGGGAGAGACTCCTGACAGAAAGTTCCTGATAAGACAGAAGAAACTTGTTTCCCACTAGACCATGACAAAATCCAGTCTTCTTAGGCCTGAGTCAGAGGTAGAAATTTTTTCCCATGTTTTCATGTTATTGTCACTGAAAATATTTTATAAGCTATTACGATATATGTCCATTTCAACATCTTTAGGTAAGAATTTCACAGTGCTGGAAAATAATGACCTTTAAATACAAAGTATAAAGACAATATTTTGACTATAAAGCAGAATATTTCTTCTATCTCTTCCTTTAAAATGTAGCCTCATCCATTAACTTCTCAGGCTATAAAAAAGCACATTGAATCCATTTCTTATCCTCAAATATATGTTTATATTCACAATACATGAATCAGACACTGAATGCAATAACTTGTGGAGTTATTTAAACATTAAACTTTTCAAGTAGCACCATGATTTAAAATCAACCAGGAGAATGCTCTTTGAGAATATTGTTTCATGTAATTTTCTTGCCATTACCATAATAGCAAAGTAAAAATGGATAAACTTTAGAAAGAAATTAAAAGAAAACATTTCACTTTTGCTTCTCCTTTGAAAACACCATTATTAGTGCTCAGATAAAGAGGGCAAACTTTTAAATTGAGGTGTGGGTAAAATCCTTTATGAGTAAAATTGTCAACTGTATTCCAGTTTTATAATAACTGATTTAGGAAATAAAGAGGTTACTTTGTTACAAAGTATTACAAAATATGTTGCAGGAGAAGTGAAATTTAAAGTTAAAAATATTAGCAAATTGAACTAACAGAAATCACTCACCAATAATATTTTACTCTTTTTAATCAATTCATAATTATGGAACATAGGTTAAGAAAGATGTCCTTTTCTCAAAAATTGATCAGATTAGATATGAATCACTAGCAAAACCAAAAAACTCTCTGAGCCTTAGAGTGTTCATCTATGAAATGAGAGAACTAGACTAAACACATTTTAACATCCCTTCTAACCTATATATTTATATAGCAATGTTATCTTAAGTAATCCTTTAAGGAATGAGCCTTTCTAGATATATAAAGCTCCCCTTTAAATTGTAAAGCTTTAACTGAAGCATTTATAATAGATGCATTATATACTTTCCTGTCACCCTAAAAAATATGAGATGAATGATAATGTCATTCAATCTCCTAAATTCTGTCTCTCAAACTTGGCAGCTGATTGACTGATCAGCATACAGGGATTTCTGGTCCATGGTTCCAACTCTCTGCAGTGTTGGGAAGAACTCTCCTAAAGTGAGGATACCAGAACCTTCTCTGTCCATTTCTCACTCTTCTGAAGACAAAAAGAAATACTATGTATCAAAGTATATATAAACAACAAATCACCATAGCAATGCAAAGAATTATTGTCGTGGTCAATTTTTACTTTCTTTGAAAATACCTGGATATTATGTAAAATATATAGTTTTTGAGGACTTGCACATTTACGGTTCAAAAATCTTTCAACTGGACTTCCCTGGTGATTCAGTGATTGGGAATTCACCTGCCAATGCAGGGGACACGGGTTCAATCCCTGGTCTGGGAGGATTCCACATGCCGTAGGGCAAGTAAGTCTGCAGGCTGCAACCACTAAAGCCTGCACTTCCCAGAGCCCGTGCTCCACAACAAGAGAAGCCAAGGCAACGAGAAGCCCAAGTACTGCAAATAGAGAGTAGCCGCCACTCACCACAACTGGAGAAAGCCCCCACACGGCGATAAAGACCCAGAGCAGTCAAAAATAAGTAAATTAATTAAAAAAAGAAAAACCACCACAAACATTTCCATCTTCTGAAGTCATTTTGTTTCGTTTCTAATTTGTTCTTTTATCTTCTAAGTACGTATGGCCTGATACTCAGTTTCTCCCAAAGTCTAGAAGTTTGACCATTTAACATGTGAAAACGAACACCTACAAATTGCTCTGTTACACTGGCAAATTTTGATGTCACCAGTCATTTTAAAATGAGAAATCAAATTGCCAACACTCGGATCATAGAGAAAGCAAGGGATTCCAGATAAACATCTACTTCTGCCTCATCTACTATGCTAAAAGCCTTTGACTGTGTGGATCACAACAAACTGTGGAATGTTCTTAAAGAGATGGGAATACCAGACCAGCTTACCTGTCTCCTGAGAAAGCTGCATGCAAGTCAAGAAGCAACAGTTAGAATTGGACAGGGAACAACAAACTGGTTCCAAATTGGGGAAGGAGTACATCAAGGCTGTATATTGTTGGATACACTCTGCTTATTTAACTTCCATGCAGAGTACATCACGTGAAATGCAGGGCTGGATGAATCACAAACTGGAATCAAGATTGCTGGGAGAAATATCATCAACCTCAGATATGCAGATGATACCACTCTAGTGGCAGAAAGTGAAGAGGAACTAAAGAACCTCTTGATGAGGGTGAAAGAAAACAGTGAAAAAGCTGATTTAAAACTCAACATTCAAAAAACAAAGATCATGTCATCTTCACAGAAAATAGAAGGGGGAAAAGTGGAAATAGAGACAGATTTTCTTTTCTTGGGCTCCAAAATCACTGTGGGTAGTGACTGCAGCCAAGAAAATAAAAGATGCGTGCTCTTTGGAAGGAAAATTATGACAAACCTAGACAGCATGTTAAAATGCAGAGACATCACATTGCCAGCAAAGGTCAGTATAGGCAAAGCTATGGTTTTTCCAGTAGTCACGTATGGATGTGAGAGTTGGACCATAAAGAAGGCTGAGTGCAGAAGAATTTCTACTTTCAAATTGTGGTGCTGGAGGACTCTAGAGTCCCTTGAACAGCAAGGAGATAAAACCTGTAGATCCTAAAGGAAATCAACCCCGAATACTCACTGGAAGGAATGATGCTGACAATGATGCTCCAATACTTTGGCCAACTGATACAAAGAGCCAACTCTTTGGAAAAGACCTTTATACTAGGAAAGCGTGAGGGCAGGAGGAGAAAAGGATGACAGAGGATGAGATGGCTGGATGGTATCACCGACTCAATGGACATGAGTTTTAGTAAACTCCAGGAGTTAGTGAAGGACAGTGAAGCCTAGTATGCTGCAGTCCATGGGGTTGCAAAAGTTCAGACACAACTTAGCAACTGAACAACAACTGAATAACATTCACTTTATACAATGGTTCCATAAACTAAGAACAGTTTTTTGTTTTTGTTTTTGAGATTCCTAGACTGCAGCTTGAACTATTCTGATTCAATATGTCTGGGACCAGACACAGGTAAGCTCTCTCTCTCTCAAATTTCCCCCAGGTGATTCTGAAAACAGCTGGTTGTGGAACTACCACTTTGCCCTCAATTTTAGTAGCTGCTGCTTATGTTTATAACAAATACAAAATTCTCCTCTGATATTGATCACAAGCATATTCAGAGAAAATTTATAAATTTCTGTAGAGAACTACCTGTAACAATCTTCTGCAAGAAATTTTAAAATGTTATATTAATGGTGGAACTAAGACACTGCAAGTAGATGGTGAAAAGTGACTGGTATTACCCTTAGGAAGCAATTATTTTTTGCTTTGTCTGTAGTCATTCACTGGTCAACAGAGACTGTCTCAGAAGAGTTGCCATTACTAAATAAAATGTAGAAAATCTCTAAATAACTAAAAGGTAGCTACACAGTTAATGAGCATTATTGAGAAAATATTTCTCATAGGCCTATATGAAAAGGATAAAATTGCACAGTTTCCTGTAGAAATTCAAAGATTTTCATGCTTCTGGAGTTTACCACGAATGGGACAAGAGGTTAAGCAAAACTACTATTGTAGAAAAATAAATTATATTAACTCCAAAAGTGTAAGTTTAAAATAGATACAAGTTCTTCTTCTAGGAGGTTTAAAGCCTATATGACTGAAAGTTGCTCAGGCATGTCTAACTCTTTGTGACCCCAGGGACTGTAGCCCTCGGGGGTCCTCTGTCCATGGAGATTCTTCAGGTAAGAATACTGGAGAAGCCCTCCTCCAGGGGATCTTCCCAATGCAGGTATAAAACCCAGGTCTCCCCCATTGCAGGCAGATTCCTTACTGTCTGAGCCATGAGGAAGCCCACAAGACATCATGGTCCAGTCTATAACCCAAATCAGCTAGCAAGCTATTCCAAATATCACCACAGGAGGCTGGAATGTAGTTAAATGCATGTAGTTGAAGAATCTATCACTTTTCCCCAGAGGGACAGCATTTTCACAATCACTCTTTTTTTTTTTTTTTTTTTCTGGCCATGCCTGCAGCATGCAGGACCTTGGTCCCCCGACCAGAGATTGAAAATGCAACCCCTGCAGTGGGAGATCAGAACCCTTGCCACTGGACCACTAGCAAAGTGCTCACAATCACTCTTATCTGTCAAATCATAATTACTTAATGTGACATGAACTTGAAAAGAGGGGTAAATCACCTTTGTCAGTAAGGAGTTTCATGGTTGCTCCCATGCATTCTTGAAACGTTCAAACTCCATGTGAGAGAGCAGGGTGATACATGAACCTTTTGTTTTGGCTGTTCTGGTGATTTTATATTTGGTTCAAGTTTATTTCAGAAGAGGTACCATAATACAGGACTTCCCTGGTGGCTCAGATGGTAAATCGTCTGTCTACAATGCAGGAGACCTGGGTTCGATCCCTGGGTCGGGAAGATCCCCTGGAGAAGGAAATGGTAGCCCACGCCAGTACTATTGCCTGGAAAATCCCATGGACGGAGGAGCCTGGTGGGTTACAGTCCATGGGGTTGCAAAGTGTCGGACATGACTGAGCAACTCCATCATAATACAAGTCACAGATTCTAGCAGTTCCAAACCCATCAATGTATGTCAAAACCCACTGGAAAAAAAAAAATAATAATAATAAAAATTAAAAAAAAAATTTTTATTTTGCAGTTTGCATTAAAGCTTCCATCTCAAAGAAGTGGAATTGTTTTCCTTTTGCCACCATATAGTTAAGAAGAGTGAGTTGAGTGTCATTCAAAGTAAAACACAACTTATGCAGGGATATCCACAAAGTACTGAACATTCTGGCTAGTGATGGGGATCTTCCTGAATCTTAACTTATATTTAATCTCACTTGGAGCCATGTCTAATTCCTGGTATCTCTTCTAGATCCTTATCACCTTGACTGTAAAAAGATAAGCAATGTTTGCTTCTTCAGCATTTTCATCCTTGAAAAATCAAGCAGTTCCGGATAATTTGATTATGGTAGCTCAGTAACTGTGGAGCATTATGATGGTGCTCTGAGATGATCTAAAAGAAGACATTTCTGTAATTATATTCTCTGGTCTATCTGGCAGCCCTTGCCTCAGAAATGGGGATGAAGTCTCACCTGCCACGGATCTGACGGTCAGAGAAAAGCATACCTACAAGGCCAATGGGGGCTGGAAAGCACATTGGGTGCAGGATTAGAAGGAGGAGTCTGAGGTTCTGAGGGCATGGCTGGGGCAGAAGGATTCGAAAGGCACAGACTGGCAACACCTCCAAGATGTCAGCAGGTGCCATTTCAACCCTGAAATCTGCTCCTGGAGCCCAAGCCTCAGAAGTTTGTTCACTGTCCATTTTCAACTAATAATATGTACCAGAGATGAACTTATGCGGAAGCATTTTGACCTGAGCCCTATGCCTAACTTTTAAGTCAGGGAAGAGTTAATTTTCCCTAAAACATGATCTCAGCAGAGAGAATTCTAAAATGAAAACCAGAACTATATATTACCACAAGACAAGGGAACAGATGAGAGAGGAGGATAAGATGATTTACACCAAAATGAGGAACTGATCCAAAGTGGGTTAAATATAGGGTGGGCTTCCCAGGTGGCACTAGAGGTAAAGAACACACCTACCAAAGCAGAAGATGTAAGAGACAAGGGTTCTGGGTTGCGGAAATTCCCTGGAGAAGGAAATGGCAACCCACTCCAGTATTCTTGCCTGGAGAATCCCATGGACAGAGGAGCCTGATGGGCTACAGTCCATTGGAGCGCAAAGAGTTGGACACGACTGAAGCGACTTCGCAGCAGCAGCAAATATATAGAGGGCAGGGGACGCAAAGAGTCAGACAGAACGGAACAGCAGCAGCAGCGATCAGAAAACAGTTTTGTTTATTTCTACTAGTGCCTGCAAGCACCCTCTGCCGTATCGAGCTTATCTACCTCTGCAGAGCAGCTTGATCAGACCTCCACCTACTGCTTCTATATCCAGGGCACTCCAAGTCAAAGGTTCAACCTCAGCCTGGCTTACTGCTCTTGCCCATCTTGCTCTGCTCAGGCTGAACATGGTCTGTACCTGTCCTAGTGGAAGAGAGAGGCGTGATCTTGACTTTATTTTCTGTTTAACTAGGTTTTCTACCCCTTCTCCCACCCTTCTTATGTTCCTGACGGTCTAGAATTGGGAGGATGGAAAGAACGACTTGGAGGAAGGAAGGCAAATGCTTTGAGTGTCATTAGTTTATTTTCCATGTGGTTCTTGTTGCCTTTCATTGTGGGCACCGGGGAAAAGGTGACTTTGTTCCAAGGTCCGTTTTCATGTTCTTTGGAACATCTTCCTTCTCTGCTGCCCAGCAGGAATCTTCACACTGTCTTCTTCCCTGACCCTTTAGTATATTCCTTGCCTGGCCACTTACACCCTCTTCCCTCTCTTGTCTATGGCAGAAAACCCCAGCATCTTTTTACTAAAGCCCTCATCTCATTGGCCGGTCCTCTTGGGTGAGTTGCTTCTAAGACTGCTAGGGTTCTGATAAGACAGCCCTTGCTGACTTTTCTTGCCTTATCTGGCTATAATAAGATGACTCCAGCCAATCTTCTTCCTTTAAAATCATGCAGGCAGGAGACAGCCATCACATCTTGGTTGGCTGAAAAGTCACAGTTCTGGGAATTAAGAATTCTTTTGCATTTATCTCCAGGAGTAGCATGATAAGGACTTGGATTAGCAGCTCAACAAACATCCAGTCCAGAAACAGCATGTCCTCCTCCCTTCTTGTAGGCAGGCCAAGATTTTAGAGTTATTCTCTCGGGATCCCTTCACTCAGGTTTGGCTGATGGGGGGTGGGGGAGGGGGGAAGGCTTCCTCTCCCCTACCTGGAAGGAAGGGAAAACCCACAACCTCTTATTCCTGTAAGTTTCTTCTAAAGCAGTTTTTCCTCAATGAATCTCCAGTCTATTCTAAATATTGTTTAGAGAGAAATAGTGAAAATGCCCGCAGCACTGGTTGTAGCCCTCTCTATAAAGTAGAGGGGTCATGCTACGCATTCTCAACTTAAAGAGTTTTAGGCTAAATTTTTAGACAAGAGCACTTTAAATAAGTAAAAAAGGGGAAAAATTTCCTGATTTATTCTGCCACCCACTTAGTACAGCAGCCGAACTAGAGAGCTTAATATTCTTCTCCCGATCATGCCCATTTTTCTATTGGCAGATAACAAAATGTAGACAGAGGGAAAGCTGAAAGGAATGAGGAGTGCTAAATATATAACTGCTCTTATGATCTTACCTTCTGCGATTCAAGACTCTTGGTTCATGAAAGGTTAACCACATTCTGTGATAGCAGTATAGAACATGTGAGATTCCCTTTTATCTAAAAATAGAGTTTTCTGAAGAATGTAGAAGAACTATATTATTATTTTACTATTTAAGCCTGTGCTCAGTGAGATTCTGAAATCCTGAGAACTTTCTCAACACAGGAAATAGAAATCAAGGGCCTACATTTAATATTTCACAAAGCAGAAATAATCCTATCCACAAAGACAAAGAAGGAAGAAAGAGAGTAAAAGCACTCTGACAGATGTAGTACATTAAGCAGGCAAACGTAGCCATTGCAAGCCATTGAATGGGTGGGAAGCATGCTTTTGAAAGCTTTATTTTAAATCTTCATTAGATAGAAGACATCAGAAAGCAAATACCTAATCTTATCAAATACAGCAACTGAATTTGAGTTTTCCCATTCAATACTAGAGACAATAACATTCACAGAATATAAATCCACTCTGATTATGTGCACAAATAAAGCCGATGAAAAATTGGTTTCAATTTATACAGATAAAATAGTTTCTTTCCTAAGTGGAACTCATTCCAATGTTGAAAGAACATTTAAAAAAAGAAAGATTTAAACACTATTATGTCTGAATAGAGGAACTAACTATAATACAATAAATTATTAATTAGGAAGAAACTGGTAATTAAAATAAAAAATTCTAAAACAGATATGCTTTTTAAATATTAGATGCTTTTAATATAGTGTGTGTCTCCTGGGAATATTGCATTCAGATTTTTTAATATTCAATTATTTTTTTAAGATCATTGACTATTACGACAACAAAAACAATATGATTCACACTACAGTGTTTATGAAAAAAACAGTGATTACTGGAAAACATCTTTTATTTTTATGGAGCAATTCATTATTCCCTAATGCATCAGGAACGCAAACAAAATCAACCAAGCTTTTTATTTTTAATTAACTAAATTGAGTGTTAGAATTACTTTACTTTGCTCAGTTTGCAGAGGTGAGATAAGGCTCTTAAATTAAATGTCCCCAGAAACAGAAAAAGAGTTGAATTATTAGATAATCATAAAAACAAGACCCAAAAAGAGATTGTACAGTTAACAGTCTAATCATTTTGATGAAGAGTGCACTTAATTCTTAACTACCTTTCTACAGTGATGACAATGAATAGAAAAGCAATTACATTGTTAGAATTAACACTTACTTATACCTGCTGAGTCTGACCCTTTATGCTTCCATAGGGAACCCAGTAGGGTTTGTGATGAACCGAGGTGGGAGAGTACACTAACTTTCTTTGAAGCTAATTGTGTTGCCACATTCACCGGCATCTAGAGCAATAATTATCTGACCAAGCATTCTTTGTTATGAGCAATATGTACAGAATGTGGACAATCAATAATAATGAGAAAATTGAGCTCGCAAAAAGAAATCACTATACATATGTTGGAGTTATACTCAATTGTGCAATAAAGTATTTCTACAAGAAAACTTGTATTAGCACAATACTGTACAGATATGAAGTTGTACTGTAGTGATAGCATTTCAGAAAATCAGAAGAAAATGTATCATTCTTGTTTAATGATAAATAACAAAACAACCCTCCCCATGTAACAATACTAGCTTTCAAATACATATGGTATCAACTTCTCATTACCATTATGTAGAATATTTCTTGACTAGTAACTGTTTCTGAAGAATAGCTTATAAAACAGAAATTCAGAAATCAAATGACCATATATGTGGAATAAAAAAGACTGACTTGCTTGTTTTCTCATTTTTCTGCATTTCTAAGAGATCTGAGTGGGAATTAGGGTATCTGTCTTTGAAGTTTGATAATAAAGAAGGGAATTTTTCCACAATCCAGGATGATTCCATGTTAGAATAGCAGATGGGAATAGTAGAATGGCAGAATTTTGTAATAAATTAAAAGTAGGAAGGATAAAGTGGTATTCTGTTAGCACAAGAACATACCCATCTGAACAAACGTCATCAGGCAGCATAAAAGTCTCATTATTTGGGGGACTTTTGACCCTGAGACTAAGCTGTTTTTTTATCTCCTTCTTCCATTCATAGAGTGTCTAAACTTTCCTGGAAAACATCCAAATATAAGAAATGAGATAGACATCTAATAGAACAAAATGACTGACAGTCTCAAAAGCCTGGTGGACAGGAGGCAGATTCCAGATCAAGATGCCTGCGGCAGCACGGGAAGAAAGAAGTGATTGGAAGGAGGGTAATTTGGGGGCAGTGCCAACAATGGTGACTAAATCTATCATGCCCACCGAGCAATACCAGGCTGAGAAATAGGATATTTCTCTCATTCTTCAAGTTTTCTACCCAAAGTAGATTCTTTTTAAATTGCACAAGGCAATGTAAAACTGAAATAATGAATACTGAATAAATAACAGAATAATATATTTTTCTAGAATTCGTGTGTGACGGTATATTAAGAATTCCCATGTTAAGAGATTACTTGTAATTAGAAACATATTTCTCTCTTTCTATCCCTATAGTTCAGTTCAGTCGCTCAGTCATGTCCGACTCTTTGCAACCCCATGAACCGCAGCACGCCAGGCCTCCCTGTCCATCACCAACTCCCAGAGTCCACCCAAACCCACGTCCATTGAGTCGGTGATGCCATCCAACCATCTCATCCTCCGTCGTCCCCTTCTCCTCCCACCCTCAATCTTTCCCAACATCAGGGTCTTTTCAAATTAGTCAGCTCTTCAAATCAGGTGGTCAAAGTATTGGAGTTTCAGCTTCAGCATCAGTCCTTCCAATGAACATCCAGGACTGATCTCCTTTAGGATGGACTGGTTGGATCTCCTTGCAGTCCAAGGGCCTCTCAAGAGTCTTCTCCAACACCACAGTTCAAAAGCATCAATTCTTCTGCACTCTCACATAGTGCAGTATAGTCCAACTCTCACATCCATACATGACCACTGGAAAAGCCATAGCCTTGACTAGACAGACCTTTGTGGACAAAGTAATGTCTCTGCTTTTTAATATGCTGTCTAGGTTGGTCATAACTTTCCTTCCAAAGAGTAAATGTCTTTTAATTTCATGGCTGCAATCACCATCTGATTTTGAGAGTAGCTCAGAAGTTGCTCTTACTGCAACTCTAAGGGTCAGAGTGTGTGTGCATGTGTGTGTGTGTATCTGTCTGTGTGTGTGTGTGTGTGTGTGTGTGTAGAGGCAGACAGGATGCCATAAATCACTATCACTTCACTTCATATGAATTGTTCTCAGGTCACTGTTTCCCTCCCAAATCAACTGACTTGAGACTTTGTACAACCTTATTTATACCCCTGAGATATAAGGAAAGTCATCCTCCAGGAGCTGAACCAAAACCTAGTGAATCACCTGGAGATTGATATTGAATTAACTTCTGATTTTATAGTTCAAAACATTTTCTATGATTCCATTTGGCCAGCTCCAAATGGCATATCAAACACTGTACATTTTATGGATGGAGAGTGTTTTAAGAATTAAGATGATTTCTTTTTATTTTTCAACAAACTTTTTTTTTGCTTTTGCTTTTTGTATTTTAGTGATTAGCTTTCACATGGCAGAATTAACTGTCATTCTTGTCCAACAGTAAAAGCGTCTGCCTGCAATGAGGGAGATCCAGGTTCGATCCCTGGGTCAGAAAGATCCCCTGGAGAAGGAAATGGCAACCCACTCCAGTACTCTTGTCTGGAAAATCCCATGGACAGAGGAGCCTGGTGGGCTACGGTCCATATGGTCGTGAAGAGTGGAATAAAACTGAAGCAACTTAGCATGTACATACGGAAAGACAAAGTCATTTAATTAATTTCTCTGGTAACTTTTCCAAGGTCAACTGCTCTTATTTGTATGGACTCTAAGTTCAAAACAACCTAAATAGAAAATGTTCTCTGAAAGAGTGTATATGAAAAGAAAGAAATTTAGTATTTGAACCTGAAAAGCTGGTGCTGGAATGTTTTATGTGTTTGCATTATCAGGTCCTTGAATTGTCTTTTTTCATTAAAACATTTTATTTCCATTATGTCTTAAAGAATCTCCCTAGAATTTTTAATCTAACCTTGGCACTCTTTTCTAGCATCTAACATTATGAATTCACTCATTTTTCCCTTTATTTTCCTTATTTTTTGTGGAAATTTTGGAGAAAGGTGGGGCCATTTGGATATTATTCTGTCATGTTGACCTAGGACATGTTGAGCTAGCTAATTTATTTTCTAATTTAGGTGACACATATCTGTCTATTTCCTTGGGTTTTCAGTACATTTGTAATTTCTATTACTCCCTGCCATGAAAGTTATCAGAATTTGTAAGCAAAATGATAAGACTTTAAGAAGACCCTATGTGGTCAGCTCTTAAGTTTTATGAAATTTACCCATCCTGCCACAAAGAAATTGTGGGATTTTTTTTCAAAAATGGAATGCAGCACATATATAAGGATAATGCAGTTAAACCTCCAATTACCAAAATATGGATATTTGATCATTAAAAGTTTAATGATGGACATGCAATCCAAGAGGGGATTTATGAGGTAAGGAACAAACCATTAACAATAATATCAGTAGGCTTAATAATCCCTTCTTACTAAACTATACTCCAATGGAAAAAAATTTTAATTACCTTTCTTACTACTGGAGTTCTATCCTTTCAAATTCTGATAAACAATCAACATAATTAATCAACAGTCCAAATTGCCATAAATTTATTTAATGCCTCCCATGCCTAAGTATGCAGGTCAAGAAGCAACAGTTAGAACTAGACATGGAACAACAAACTGGTTCCAAATTGGAAAAGGAGTATGTCAAGGCTGTATATTGTCACCCTGCTTATTTAACTAACATGCAAAGTACATCATGAGAAATGCTGGACTGGATGAAGCAGAGGCTGGAATCAAGATCGCTGGGAGAAATATCAATAACCTCAGATAGGCAGATGACACCACCCTTACAGCAGAAAGAGAAGAAGAACTAAAAAGCCTCTTGATCAAAGTGAAAGAGGAGAGTGAAAAAGTTGGCTTAAAACTCAACATTCAGAAAACGAAGATCACGGCATCTGGTCCCATCATTTCATGGCAAATAGATGGGGAAACAATGGAAACAGTGAGAGACTTTATTTTGGGGGCTCCGAAATCACTACAAATGGTAACTGCAGCCATGAAATTAAAAGATGCTTCCTCCTTGGAAGAAAAATTATGACCAACCTAGACAGCATATTAAAAAGCAGAGATGTTGCCAACAAAGGTCTGTCTAGACAAAGCTATGGTTTTTATAGTAGTCATGTATGGACGTGAGAGTTGGACTATAAAGAAAGCTGAGCGCCGAAGAATTGATGCTTTTGCATTGTGGTATTGGAGGAGACTCTTGAGAGTCCCTTGGACTGCAAGGAGATCCAACTAGTCCATCCTAGAGGAGATCAGTCCTGAGTATTCATTGGAAATATTGATGCTAAAGCCGAAACTCCAATACTTTGGCCACCTGATGCAAAGAAATGACTCAATGGAAAAGATCCTGATTCTGGGAAAAATTAAAGGTGGGAGGAGAAGGGGATGACAGAGGATAAGATGGTTGGATGGCATCACCGACTCAATGAACATGAGTTTGAGCAAGCTCTGGGAGTTGGTGATGGACAGGGAAGCCTGGCATGCTGCAGTCCATGGGGTTGCAAAGAGTCAGACATGACTGAGCAACTGAACTGAATTGAACTGAATGCCTAAGCCATTGTGCTAGATGGTATGAAGAATATAAAGAGGAAAGGATGTAGCTCTTGTGTGTATAGAGTTTACAGTCAAAGTCATAGAGCTGGGTATGCCAAATGTGGTATTTCTTAAAAGGAGGAATTAATGGGACTTTCTTGGCAGTCTAGTGTTTAAGACTCAGTGCTCCCGATGCAGGGGGCTTGGGTTCAATACCTGGTCGGGGAACTAACATCTCACATGCTGAGTATGTTGGCCAAAACAAACAAACAAAAAGGAAGAATTAATAAATACTGAATGTAACAAAGCCACTGCTCTCTATTTCATTGAAATGAATATAGGAGAAGAAATGAGCCAAGAGTTCATGGAAAGTGGGCCAAATGCTATAGGAAGACATGCAAGACACAGAAATATGTAGAGAAAAAGGTTGTATAAGTGTATTTGGGCAGAAATCCTAAGAACATTACAGAATGAGAGGGACATCAGCTCACTGTAGGACAATCAGGCTTGTCTTTAGACTGTTTCTAACTTCCTTTCCCATGAAAGGGAATAGACACTCTTTAGAAGATCAACGTTATACCTTAAATATACATATATGTTGCATTTGAGCTCTAGGAATAATACCCTAGTGTGCCATTTATGTGGTAAAAGCCATAAATGTTTTGAACTTGACTCAGAAGTGAAAAGGCTCTCCAGAGATGCTTTTAAATGTTCAAAGTTGAAGACATATTTTTCCTCTCTCTAAAAGTGAGCCAAAAATCTCAAAGGAGAGAAGCCAAAATAAATAAATCAATATGAGGGTGGGAAAAACAGTGGACCAGCTGATAAGATGATGTTAGGAAGCTGGCAGTTTGATAAATGCAATTTTCTGAGCATACACAATAAAGAGTAAAAACAAAAGGAACAAGTCAAGGAAAGCAAGCTTCAATACATATTATTTAAAAAATATATAAGCAGAGGAGTGTTTATTTTAAAACTTATGGAGTTTAATTTTAAAGCTTCTTTATTTCTACTGTCTCCTTCCAGCCCCTCCACTGGGAGGGGCTCTAACAATGCATTCATGTGATCATGTATCTTGAAAATTTTACAAGACAAGTTATTTTAACCAAAGGCAGTTAAGATCACTGTCACTTTCCTCTCCAGTTTATGCTCTGTGACGGTTCCTTCCTGTCAACTGAGGCAGCCTCAGTGTGGCCTCAGTCGTCACTGGGATCTAGCTAGAGGGAGGCTGAGTTGCAGAATTCTATTTTAGAAGGAGGGTATCTATCATTCTCAGTCACTTCTTTATATCCAGTTAACCTATGTCTAGCCCTCCTGACATAGCAATTACATCCAGCATATTCAACCACCTATTGTACCAACTCAGTTTTGAATCCAAATGGTTTTATAATTTTTATTGGAGTATAGTTAATTTACAATGTTGTATTAGTTTCACAATTACAGCAAAGTAAATTAGTTATACATATACATGAATCCACTCTTTTCAAGATTCTTTTCCCATATAGGTCATGTACTGAGTGAAGTTCCCTGTGCTACACAGTAGGTATTTATTAGTTACCTATTTTGTATATAGTAGTGTGTATCAGTTCAATTCAGTTCAGTCGCTCGGTGTGTCCGACTCTTTGCGACCCCATGAATCGCAGCATGCCAGGCCTCCCTGTCCATCACCAACTCCCGGAGTTTACTCAAACTCAGTCCATCAAGTCGGTGATGTCATCCAGCCATCTCATCCTCTGTCGTCCCCTTCTCCTCCTGCCCCCAATCCCTCCCAGCATCAGGATCTTTTCCAATGAGTCAACTCTTCACATCAGGTGGCCAAAGTATTGGAGTTTCAGCTTCAGCATCAGTCTTTCCAATGAACACCCAGGACTGATCTCCTTTAGGATGGACTGGCTGGATCTCCTTGCAGTCCAAGGGACTCTCAAGAGTCTTCTCCAATACCACAGCTCAACTTTTCAATTCACAGTTCATTTTTTTGCCACTCAGCTTTCTTCACAGTCTGACTCTCATATCCATACATGACCACTGGAAAAACCATAGTCTTGACTAGACAGACCTTTGTTGGCAAAGAAATGTCTCTGCTTTTTAATATGCTACCTAGGTTGGTCATAACTTTCTTTCCAAGGAGTAAGTGTCTTTTAATTTCATGGCCGCAATTACCATCTGCAGTGATTTTGGAGCCCAAAAAAATGTATCTCAGTCCCGTTCTCCCAGTTTATCCCACCACCCATTTCCCTGCTGGTGACCATAAGTTTGTTTTCTACATCTGTGACTCTATCTATCTTTTTTAAATAAGTTCTTTTGTAGCACTGTTTTTAGATTCTAATATAAGTGATACCGTACGATTTTTGTCTTTCTATGACTTACTTCACTCAGTATGACAATCTCTATGTCCATCTATGGTGCTGTAAACAGCATTATTTCATTCATTTTTACAGATGAGTAATACTATATTTACAATTTTGTTTATTTTGCTTGATAGGGGTTCTTGGAATTACATAAGCTTCATGACCAAAAAAAAAAACCCTGGATGAAACATAATTTCTGGATTGAAGAAGTTGATAACTGACTTGGAGGGGAAAAAGAGATCCTAAGAAATCAATATGGAAAATAAACTGATATAACATGAGAGCACAAATAACTACCTTACCTGGAAACCTGTATGTAGGTCAAGAAGCAACAGTTAGGACCGGACAGGGAACAATGCACTGGTTCAAAATTGGGAAAGGAATACATCAGGCTGTATATTGTTACCCTGCTTAATTAAATTCTATGCAGAGTACATCATGTGAAATTCTGGGTTGGATGAATCACAAGCTGGAATCAAGACTGCTGGGAGAAATATCAGCAACCTCAGATATGCAGATGATACCACCCTAATGGCAGAATGTCAAAAGAAACTAAAGAGCTTCTTGGTGAGGATTAAGCAGGAGACTTCAAAAGCTGGCTTAAAACTCACCATTCTCAAAACTAAGATCATCACATCCAGTCCCAACATTTCATGGCAAATAGATGAGAAAAAAGTGGAAACAGTGACAGATTTTCTTTTCTTGGGTTCCGAAAACATTGCAAATGTTGACTGCAGACATGAAATTGAAAGACACCTGCTCCTTGGAAGGAAAGCTATGACAAACTTGGACAGCATATTAAAAAGCAGAGACATCACTTTGGCAGACAAAGTCTGTAGAGTCAAAGGGATGGTTTTCCAGTAGTCATGTACAGATGTGAGAATTGGACCATAAAGAAGGCTGAGTGCTGAAGAAGAATCAATGCTACTGAACTAAGGACCTAGAGAAGACTCTTTAGAGTCCCTTGGACAGCAAGGAGATCAAACTGTTAATCCTAAAGGAAATCAACCCTGAACACTGATTGGAAGGACTAATGCTGAGGCCGAAGCTTCAATACTGTGGCCACATGATGCAAAGTGCCCACTCATTGGATGCAAGGAAAATTAGAGGGCAGAAGGAAAAGGGGGTAACAGAGAATGAGATGATTGGATAGAATCACTGACTCAATGGACAAGGGTTTAAGTAAACTCCAGGAGATAGTGAAGGATAGGGAAGCCTGTCCTACTGCATTCCATGGGGTCACAAAGAATCAAACATGACTTCATGACTGAACAAAAAGACTAATACGTCTGGGTTTGAAATGAGGATATCTTCTCTCCTGTTCCAGAACTGTTTAATAGTCATTATAATTTCATGCAAAAAAAAGAATTTCATCTCTTCTGCATTATCTTCAAAAAGAAAGCCATTAATCCAACACATTGTTCCCAAAAATCAGTCTTTGAATTGGTTTACTTCAGTTAAGTGGCTAGTCATGTCAGACTCTTTGCAACCTCATGGACTGCAGCATGCCAGGACTCGCTGTCCATTACCAACTCCCGGAGTTTACCAAAACTCATGTGCATCGATTCAGTGATGCCATCCAACCATCTCATCCTCTGCCATCCCCTCCTCCTCCAACCTTCAATCTTTCCCAGCCTCACAGTCTTTTCAAATGAGTCAGTTTTTCACTTCAGGTGGCCAAAGTATTGGAGTTTCAGCTTCAAAATTAGTCCTTCCAATGAACACTCAGGACTGATATCCTATAGGATGGACTGGTTGGATCTCTTTGCAGGCCAAGGCACTCTCAAGAGTTTTCTCCAACACCATAGTTCAAAAGCATCAATTCTTCAGTGCTCAGCTTTCCTTATAGTCCAACTTTCATATCCATACATGACTACGGGAAGAACCACAGCCTTGACTAGACAGATCTTTGTTGGAAAAGTAATGTCTCTGCTTTTTAAAATGCTGTCTAGATTGATCATAGGCTTTCTTCCAAGGAACTAGTGTCTTTTAATATCATGGCTGAAGTCACCATCTGCAGTGATTTTGGAGTGCAAAGAAATAAACTCTGTCACTGTATCTATTGTCTCCTCGTCTGTTTGCCATGAAGTGATGGGACCAGATGCCATGACCTTAGTTTCTGAATGTTGAGTTTTAAGCCCTTTTTCACTCTCATTTCTCACTTTCATCAAGAGGCTCTCTGGTTCTTCTTACTGTCTGCCATAGGGTGGTATCATCTGCATATCTGAGGTTATTGATATTTCTCCCAACAATCTTGATTCCAGCTTGTGCTTCCTCCAGCCCAGAGTTTCTCATGATGTACTCTGCATATAAGTTAAATAAGCAGGGTGACAATATACAGCCTTAATGTACTCCTTTTCCTATTTGGAACCAGTCTGTTGTTCCATGTCCAGTTCTAACTATTGCTTCCTGACCTCATACAGATATCTCAGGAGGCAGGTCAGGTGGTGTGATATTCCCATCTCTTTCAGAACTTTCCACAGTTTATCGTGGTCCACACCATCAAAGGCATTGGCATAGTCAGTAAAACAGAAACAGATGTTTTTCTGGAACTCTCTTGCCTTACTGATGATCCAGAGGATGTTGGCAATTTGATCTCTGGTTCCTCTGCCTTTTCTAAAACTAGCTTGAACATCTGGAAGTTCACAGGTCACGTACTGTTCAAGCCTGGCTTGGAGAATTTTGAGCATTACTTTACTAGCATGTGAAATGAGTGCAGTTGTGCGGTAGTTTGAGCATTCTTTGGGATTGCCTTTCTTAGGGATAGGAATGAACACTGATCTTTTCCAGTCCTGTGGCCACTGCTGAGTTTTCCAAATTTGCTGGCATATTGAATGCAGCTCTTTCACAGCATCATCTTTTAGGATTTGAAATAGTTCAACAGGAATTCCAACACCTCCACTAGTTTTGTTGTAGTGATGCTTCCTAGGCCCACTTGACTTCACATTCCAGGATGTCTGGCTCTAGGTGAGTGATCACACCATTGTGATTATCTGGGTCATGAAGATCTTCTTTGTACAGTTCTTCTGTGTAATCTTGCCACCTCTTCTTAATATCTTCTGCTTCTGTTCGGTCCATACTATCTCTGTCCTTCTTTTGCCCATCTTTGCATGAAATGTTCCCTTGGTATCTCTCATTTTCTTAAAGATATCTCTAGTCTTTCTCATTCTATTGTTTTCCTCTATTTCTTTTCACTGATCACTGAAAAAGGCTTTCTTATCTCTTCTTGCTATTCTCTGGAACTCTGCATTCAAATGGGAATATCTTTCCTTTTCTCCTTTGCTTTTCACTTCTCTTCTTTTCACTGCTATTTGTAAGTCCTCTTCAGACAGTCATTTTGTCTTTTTACATTTCTTTTTCTTGGGGATGGTCTTGATCTCCGTCTCCTGTACAATGTCACGAACCTCCGTCCATAATTCAATAGGCACTCTGTCTATCAGATCTAGTCCCTTAAATCTATTTCTCACTTCCACTGTATAATCATAAGCGATTTGATTTACATCATATTCTAATGGTCTAATTGGTATTCGTTCATAATAAACTTTTTAAGGAGATTCCATTCATTTACATATTACTAGAATGGTCATTAAACATCTATAATAGGTCAGAGACTGCTAGGCACCAGGGATGCATGGACTCTGCCTTCCTGCATCCCAGATCCTAGGGGTTTTTTTGTTGTTTCATTTTGTATTTTTAACCAGATAACCACAATGGTGTGATCACCCACCTAGGGCCAGACATCCTGGAATGTGAACTCAAGTGGGCCTTAGGAAGCATCACTACAATAAAGCTAGGTCTGAGAAAGGTCAGTGTTCGTTTCAATCCCTAGGAAAGGCAAAGCCAAAGAATGATCCAACTACCACACAATTGCACTCGTCTCACATGCTAGCAAAGTAATGCTCAAAATCCTCCAAACCAGGCTTCAACAGAACATGAACTATGAACTTCAACATGTTCAAACTCGATTTAGAAAAGGCAGAAGAACCAGAGATCAAATTGACAACATCCACTGGATCATCAAAATAACAAGAGAGTTCCAGAAAAACATCTACTTCTGCTTTATTGACTGTGCCAAAGCCTTTGACTGTGTAGATCACAAGAAACCGGAAAATTCTTAAAGAGATGGGAATACCAGACCACCTTCCCTACCTCCTGAGAATTCTGTATGCAGGTCAAGAAGCAACAGTTAGAACTGGACATAGAACAACAGACTGGTTCCAAATCAGGAAGGGAGTATGTCAAGGTTATATATTGTCACTCTGATTATTGAAATTATATGCAGAGTACATCATGCAAAATGCCAGGTTGTATGATTCAAAAGGTGGAATCAAGATTGCCAGAAGAAATATCAATAACCTCAGATACGCAGATGACACCACCCTTATGGCAAAAAGCAAAGAACTAAAGAGCCTCTTGATGAAAGTGAAAGAGGATAATGGAAAAGTTGGCTTAAAACTCAACATTCAGAAAACTAAGATCATGGCATGTAGTCCCGTCTCTTCATGGCATGTAGTCCCATCTCTTCATGGCAAATAGATGGGGAAAGAATGGAAGCAGTGACAGAGTTTATTTCTTTGCACTCCAAAATCACTGCAGATGGTGACTGCAGCCATGAAATTAAAAGACGCTAGCTCCAACGCTATGACCAACCTAGACAGCATATTAAAAAGCAGAGACATTACTTTGCCAACAAAGGTCTGTCTAGTCAAGGCTATGGTTTCTCCAGTGGTCATGTATGGATGTGAGAGTTGGACTATAAAGAAAGCTGAGCACTAATGAATTGATGCTTTTTGAATTGTGGTGTTGAAGACACTTGAGAGTCCCTTGGACTGCATGAGATCCAACCAGTCCATCCTAAAGGAAATCAGTCCTGAATATTCATTGGAAGGACTGATGCTGAAGCTGAAACTCTAATACTTTGGCCACCCAATGCAAAGAACTGACTCATTATAAAAGACCCTGATTCTGGGAAAGATTGAAGGCAGGAGAAGAAGGGGACGACAAAGGATGAGATGGTTGGATGGCATCACTGAATCGATGCACATGAGTTCGAGCAAGCCCTGGGAGTTGGTGAAGGACAGGGAAGCCTGTCGTGCTGCAGTCCATGGGGTCACAAAGAGCTGGACACGACTGAGCGACTGAACTGAATGGACAGTGTTGAAACATTAAACAATCACAGAAATTCAGACAAAATTACTTATTCCCTTTAAATACTGTGCCCATAAAGTAGAAAGAGCCACAGGAGTGTAAAATAATTAACTTCTGAAAGAGATCAGATAAGGTTTTCCTGAGAAAGTGTCAATTAAGCTGAGATAAGGACAAGCAAGAGGTAAGGAATGATAATGAGGGATTAATGGAGAGACTATCAGGCAAGTGGCTAAGAAATGATCCTGAATTGGGGCAGAAATCCAACTCAGGAGACCAGTGGTCTCCACGTTTGATTTTGATCATGTATAATTGGGTTAAAAAATTTAACCACACTAAAGTATTTGTTAGCTTGTTATTCGTAAAAGGTGTACATATACAATTGTATTTATATTTTGTGTGTAATACAAAAATAACAAAAATGTAAGTGTGTAAGTATCAACAAGAATAGTACAGCAACCTTTCCACTCTCTCAAAAATTAGCACAGTTAATTTGTTATTTAATTAAGCACTGTTAATCAACTTGTGAATAGATTATGCATCTTTAAAAAATTTTTTCTTCTTGCTTTGTAATGTGGTCATTAAATTTTTTGTTCTATGCCCAGTTTATTTTAATGACTAATTTTATGACTATTATAGCTTTAAAATGTTAACAGTTCACAAGAGTAGCAAATCTAAGTAAGAAAATTGCATGATTAGCTAAACTTACCAAATTATGACTTTTCTTTTTCAACCCATTTACCCAGTAAGCAAAAGTTAAAAAAAAAAATTGCCTAGCAAATTAAAATTTCTTGACATCAGTTGTCAGGCAAACTAACCAGAGTGTATCATATTTTTCAGTTTTTAACAAATGAATCTAAAATTCACACAAATTCTTTATTAAAAATTTCTAAGAGATCAGAAAACCTTGTTTCCATGGACATGAAGTTTGCAGAGATAACAACACTTATAGGTGATGTAAACACACAATTTTCAGTGTGTATGTTGTAAATATGGAAACCCTTCCACATATCTGTCTTTCAAAAAGCTTTATCCATAACAGAAGTCTCTTTTATAAAAAGTATCATTAGCTATTTCACTCATTAAAGTATCACAGTTACCTCAAATAGATTAGGCAAATTTAGCTCCAAAAAGTCACTAGTAGGTTTGAAATTGAAGAGAGCCACATGACAGAAAAGATAAGCATGTTTTTTGAAAAGGAAAAGTTTGGACTTTGTCTTTAAGTACAATTCTAAGGATCATTCCATTGTTAACTAGCAAAACTTTGGATATTAGAAATTTTGATAGTCACAGCTCATTGTACTTCCAAAGGACTGTACACACTCTATTCTAAAAAGATTGTTTTTAAAAGCAACTTTGGTTTAGCCTTAGTAAAGAGTTAAACTATTTTTAAAAGGAATCCTGTGTTGCATGAACAGCAGTGCTTTAAAATACCCTGAAAGGTGACACAAGAGCAAGGATGAACCGCTTAGCAATCCAAGTTTTCAAGCACCCACTCCTTCCCCAAGAGCTCCTCCACCCTCTGAGATGGCTTACCTTCTGACAGAGGTAACAAGCAAATAATTCTTTCTGAAAATATCAGTGAAGTCTACTTTTATAATCTGTACATGAATATTAAAATAAGTCGTAACAGTTTCTCTATGACCTCAATGTAATATTATTTTGGCACCCCTTTTGTCTCTCTTTACCTCACTTTGTAAACTCCTGCTCTAGAAAAACCAGGACAAAGTCAGGGAGGCTGAGGGCAAAAAACAAGGTGAGTTAGGGATGATGCAGGGGCCAGATCCTACAGGACTTTGGGAAGCATGTTCAAGGTAACTTCATGAGAAACAGAAGCTGCAACCAAGTATACGGTGTAATTTTTAGGAAGTGAAAATATATCTGTTGTTATTGTTCAGTTGCTAAGTTGTGTCTGACTCTCTGTGACCCCATGGACTGTATCCCATCAGGCTCCTTTGTCTGCCACTATCTCCCAGAGCTTGCTGAAATTCAGGTTCATTGAGTTGGTGATGTATCTACCAGATCATCACTAGGTTTAATTTATACTACTATTATGTTGCTGTGTTATTATCAGTACTGGGGTTTGGTGTTAACTTTTCCAAAGAAGCTATAATCACAGTATTCTTTACGATTTTATTGTTGTAAGAACACTTCACATGAGCTCTACTCTCTCCATAAATTTGTTGTCGCTATTGTTCACTCAGTCAGGTCCGAGGCTGAGACCCCGTGGACTACAGCACACCAGGCTTCCCTAGCCTTCACCATCTCTGACTTTGCTCAGACTCCTGTCAACTGAGTCAGTGATTCCATCCAACCATCTCATCCTTTGCTGTTCCCCTCTCCTCTAAAAGTTTTTGTGTACATCATTCTTGCCTAGAGGTATACAGTCCTACAGCAGAGCTCTATAGCTTATTCATCTAACTGACTGAAACTTAAGCCCATTGATTAGTAACTCCCTTTTTCTCACTTCCCAAACCCCTGGCAACCACCTTGTCACTCTTTGATTCTATGGATTCAACTGTTTTAGATACCATGTGTAAGTGGAATCACGCCACATTTGCTTTCCGGTAACTGGCTTATTTCACTTAGCATAATGTTCATACACCACATTTTCCTTATCCATTCATTTCTTTTTAATGTGTTTGATTCCATGAAAAGCTGTTTAATCTTATTTTCTCCCACCTCAGCTATTGTTGCTATTGTTTTGAAATTTTAATGGTCTGTTTAATCCCAATGTCTGAGAATCACTGATGTACATAAGATCTATTATTCCGTTACATAAAATCTATGATTCTTTGGGATTGTATACTTGAAGAAAAAGATTGAAGTGCATAATGAAAACAAGATTGGGCATTTTTTTGCTATTGTTTAAGAACAGACAATATGACAAAATTACATAAAATGACACAAAAAATGACAGAATGATCTCTGTTCATTTCCAAGGCAAACCATTCAATATCACAGTAATCCAAAACTATGCCCCAACCACTAATATCAAAGAAGCTAAAGTTGAGTGGTTCTATTAAGACCTACAAGACCTTCTAGAACTAACCAAAAAAGGGTGTCCTTTTCATCATAAGGATCTGGAATGCAAAATTAGGAAGTCAAGAGATACCTGAAATAACAGGCAAATTTGACCTTGGAATACAAAATAAAGCAGAGCAAAGGCTAACAGAGTTTTGCCAAGAGAACACACTGGTCATAGCAAACACCCTCTTCCAACAAGACAAGAGAAGACTCTACACATGGAAATCACCAGATGGTCAATACCAAAATCAGACATTATATTCTTTGCAGCTGAAGATGGAGAAGCTCTGGAGAGTAAGCAAAAAACAAGACCGGGAGCTGACTGTGACTCAGATCACGAACTCCTTATTGCCAAATTAAGATTTAAATTGAAGACAGTAGGGAAAACCACTAGATCATTCAGGTATGACCTAAATCAAATCCCTTATGATTACACAGTGGAAGTAAGAAACAGTTTCAAGGGATTAGATCTGATAGAATGCCACAAAGAAAGCTAAGCGCCGAAAAATTGGATGCTTTTGAACTACGGTGTTGGAGAAGACTCTTGAGAGTCCCTTGGACTACAAGGAGATCCAACCAGTCAATTCTAAAGGAGATCAGTCCTGGGTGTTCATTGGAAGGGTTGATGCTGAAGCTGAAACTCCAGTACTTTGGCCACCTCATGTGAAGAACTGACTTATTGGAAAAGACCCTGATGCTGGGAAAGATTGAAAGTGGGAGGAAACGGGATGACAGAAGATGAGATGGTTGGATGGCATCACCAAATGGATGGACATGAGTTTCAGCAAGCTCTGGGAGTTGGTCATGAACAGAGAAGTCTGGCGTGCTGCAGTCCATGGGGTCACAAAGAGTCAGACATGACTGAGTGACTGAACTGAACTGTGAAGAATAGAAATGGGCTTCCCTGGTGGCTCAGATGGTAACGAATCTGCCTGCAATGCAGAAGACCCAGGTTCGATCCCTGTTTAGTGAAGATCCCCTGGAGAAGGAAATGCAACTAACTCCAGCATTCTTGCCTGGAGAAGTCCATGGACAGAGGAGCCCGGTGGGCTACAGTCTATGGGGTCGCAAAGAGTCAGACACGACTGAGTGACTAACACTTCCACTTCTCTTTGCATAAAATAGTTGCCTATAATTAAAGATGCCACAGAGATGTGTCCCAAGGGTTTGGACAAAACATAGTTTATATACCTCTTTCTGGTCAGTCTCCTACCAGCTATTACACTGGATATATCATTAAGTATACTCTTCCAAGTGTGCTGATAATTACCTGAAGATTTTAGAAAACCATAAAGTAACAATATATAGGCATACTTCAGAGATATTGCAGTTTCAGTTCCAGATCAGCACATTAAAGAAAATATTGCAATAAAGTGGTTAACACACTGTTTTTGTTTCCCAATGTATTTAAAGTTATGTTTTATACTCATTGTAACTATGTATATGCAACAGAATATCTAAAAAGTGATGTGCATATCTTAATCTAAAAATGAGTTATTGAAAAAAAATGCTAACCATCATCTGAGCTTTCAGCAAGTCATATTCTTTTTATTGATGATGGATCTTGCCTCAGTGTTAATGACTGCTGACTGATCAGTGTGGTGGCTGCAGAAGAGTGAAGTGGCTGTGGAAGTTTCTTAAAATAAGACAACAAAGGACTTTACTACATTGATTTGACTCTTCCATTTACCAATGATTTGTCTGTAGCTTTCAATGCTGCTTGATAGCAATTTACCCACAAAAGAAGTTGTTTCAAAATTGGAGTAAATCTTCTTAAGTCCACTAATGCTTTATCAACTAAATTTATATAATGTCCTAAATCTTTGTTGTCACTTCAACAATCTTCATATCATCTTTACCAGGAGTAGTTTCCATGTTAAGAAACCACTTTCTCTGCTCATCAATAAGGAGAACCTCCTCATCCATTAAATTTTTACCAAGAGATTGCAGGAACTCAGTCACTTCTTCATAGTTCACTTCTAAATTCGAGTTCTCTTGTGATTTCTACCATATCAGGAGTTACTCCCTTCACTGAAGTTTAAATCCATCAAAGTCACCCACTGAGTTTAGAAGCTACTTCTTCTTAACTCCTGTTAATGTACTTATTTTGACCTCTCTCCATGAATCACAGATGTTCCTCAGTTCAGCTCAGTTCAGTAGCTCAGTCATGTCTGACTCTTTGTGACCCTATGAACTGCAACATGCCAGGCTTCCCTGTCCATGACCAACTCCTGGAGTCCACCCAAACCCATGTCCATTGAGTTGGTGATGCCATCCAACCGTCTCTTCATCTGTTGTCCCCTTCTCCTCCTCTTTCAATCTTTCCCAGCATCAGGGTCTTTTCCAACGAGTCAGATCTTCACATCAGGTGGCCAAAGTATTGGAGTTTCAGCTTCAACATCAGTCCTTCCAATGAACACCTAGGACTGATCTCCTTTTAGGATGGACTGGTTGGATCTTGCAGTCCAAGGGACTCTCCAAGAGTCTTCTCCAAAACCACAGTTCAAAAGCATCATTCTTCAGTGCTCAGCTTTCTTTATAGTCCAAGACTCACATCCATACATGACTACTGGAAAAACCATAGCCTTGACTACATGGATCTTTGTGGGCAAAGTAATGTCTCTGCTTTTTAATAAGCTGTCTAGGTTGGTCATAGCTTTTATGCTAAGGAGCTAGCATCTTTTAATTTCATGGCTCCAGTCACCATCTGCAGTGATTTTGGAGTACAAAAAAATAAAGTCTGCCACTGTTTCCGATCTATTTGCCATGAAGTGATGGGACTGGATGCCATGATCTTAGTTTTCTGAATGTTGAGCTTTAAGCCAACTTTTTCACTATCCTCTTTCACTTTCATCAAGAGGCTCTTCAGTTCTTCTTCACTTGTGCCATAAGTGTGGTATAATCTGCATATCTGAGGTTATTGATATTTCTCCCGACAATCGTGATTCCAGCTTGTGCTCCCTCCAGCCCTGCATTTCTCATGATGTACTCTGCATGTAAGTTAAATAAGCAGGGTGACAATATACAGCCTTGACGTACTCCTTTTCCTGTTTGGAACCAGTCTGTTGTTCCATGTCCAGTTCTAAATGTTGCTTCCTGACGTGCATACAAGTTTCTCAAGAGGCCGGTCAGGTGGTCTGATATTCCCATCGCATTAAGAATTTTCCACAGTTTATTGTGATCCACACAGTCAAAGGCTTTGGCATAGTCAATAAGGCTGAAGCAGATATTTTTCTGGAACTTTCTTGATTTTTCTATGATCCACCAGATGTTGGCAATTTGATCTCTGATTCCTCTGCCTTTTCTAAAACCAGCTTGAACATCTGGAAAGTCATGGTTCACTTACTGTTCAAGCCTGGCTTGGAGAATTTTGAGCATCACTTTACTAGCATGTGAAATGAGTGCAATTGTGCAGTAGTTTGAGCATTCTTTGGCATTGCCTTTCTTTGGAATTTGAATGAAAACTGACATTTTCCAGTCCTGTGGCCACTGCTGAGTTTTCCAAATTTGGTGGCATATTGAGTGTCACAGCATCATCTTTCAGGATTTGAAATAGCTCAACTGGAATTCCATCACCTCCACTAGCTTTGTTCGTAGTGATGCATCCTAAGGCCCGCTTGACTTCACATTCCAGGATGTCTGGCTCTAGGTGAGTGATCACACCATTGTGATTATCTGGGTCATGAAGATTTTTTTTGTAGAGTTCTTCTGTGTACTTTTTTTTGCCACCTCTTCTTAATATCTTCTGCTTCTGTTAGGCCCGTACTATTTCTATCCTTTATTGAGCACATTATTGCATGAAATATTCCCTTGGTATCTCTAATTTTCTTGAAGAAATCTCTAGTCTTTCCATTCTATTGTTTTCCTCTATTTCTTTGCATTGATCACTGAGGAAGGCTTTCTGATCTCTCCGTGCTATTCTTTGGAACTCTGCATTCAAATGGGGATATCTTTCCTTTTCTCCTTTGCTTTTACTTCTGTTCTTTTCACAGTTATTTGTAAGGCTTCCTCAGGCAGCCACTTTGCTTTTCTGTATTTCTTTTTCTTAGGGATGTTCTTGATCCCTGTCTCCTATACAATGTCACCAACCTCCATCCATAGTTCATCAGGCACTCAGACTATCAGATCTAGTCCCTTAAATCTATTTCTCACTTCCACTGTATAGTCATAAGGGATTTGATTCAGGTCATACCTGAATGGTCTAGTGGTTTTCCCTACTCTCTTCAGTTTCAGTCTGAATTTGGCAATAAGGAGTTCGTGATCTGACCACAGTCAGTTCCCAGTCTTTTTTGTTGTTGACTGTGTAGAGCTTCTCCATCTTTGGATGCAAAGAATATAATAAATCTGATTTCGGTGTTGACCATCTGGTGATGTCCGTGTGTAGAGTCTTTCCTTGTGTTGTTGGAAGAGGGTGTTTGCTATGACCAGTGCGTTTTCTTGGCAAAACTCTATTAGCCTTTGCCCTGCTTCATTCTGTACTCCAAACCCAAATTTGCCTGTTACTCCAGGTGTTTCTTGACTTCCTACTTATGCACTGCAGTCCCCTATCATGAAAAGGACATCTTTTGGGGGTATTAGTTCTAGAAGGTCTTGTAGGTCTCCATAGAACCATTCAACTTCAGCTTCTTCAGCATTACTGGTTGGGGCATAGACTTGGATTACTGTGATATTGAATGGTTTGCCTTGAAAACGAACAGAGGTCATTCTGTCGTTTTTGAGATTGCATCCAAGTATTTGCATTTCGGACCCTTGTTGACTATGACGCCTATGGCATCTAAAATGGTAAATTCTTTGCTTACCAATTGACTTTGCCCAGATCCATCAAGAAATCACTATCTGTGGCAGCTACAGCCTTATGAACTGCATTTCTTCAACAGTGAGTCATGAAAGGCAAAACGACTATTTGATCCATGGGCTACAAAACTGCTATTGAGTTAGCAGGCATGAAAACAAAATTAACCTCATTGGTCTCATTATACATCTACATCAGAGCTCTTGGGTGACCAGTTACATTGTCGATGGGCACTAGTGCTGAAAAGAATCCTTTATTTATTTATCTTTTTCTAAGTAGTAGGTATCTCAAGAGTTGGCTTAAAATACTCAGTAAACTAGGATATAAACAGGTGTGCTATCATCTAGGCTTTATTATTCTTTTATAGAGCGCAAAGTAGATTCAGCATCATTCTTAAAGGCCCTAGGATCTTCAGGATGGTACATAAGCACTGGTTTCTACTTAAAGTCACCAGCTGCATTAGCCCCTAACAGGAGAGTCCACTTGTCCTTTGAAGCTTTAAAGCCAGGTATTGATTTATCTTCTCTATTGATGTCCTAGATGGAATCTTATTACAATATAAGGCTGTTTTGTTTACAAAACAAAAACATAGCCTCCTTCATTAATAATCTTAGCTAGATCTTCTGAATAACTGGCTCCTGTATCAGCACTTGCTGCTTCACTTTGCACTTTCATGTTCTGGAAGCAGTTTCTTCCTTTAAACCTCATGAACAGACTTTTGCTGACTTCAAACTTTTCTTCTGTGGCTTCCTCATCTCTCATAGCCTTGAATTGAAGAGAGTTAAGGACTGCAAGGAGATCCAACCAGTCCATTCTAAAGGAGATCAGTCCTGGGTGTTCATTGGAAAGACTGATGCTGAAGCTGAAACTCCAGTACTTTGGCCACCTCATGTGAAGAGTTGACTCATTGGAAAAGACCCTGATGCTTGGAGGGATTGGGGGCAGGAGGAGAAGGGGACAACAGAGGATGACATGGTTGGATGGCAGCACCGACTCAATGGACATGAATTTGAGTCAACTCCAGGAGTTTGTGATGGACAGGGAGGCCTGGCGTGCTGCGATTCTTGGGGTCGCAAAGAGTCGGACACGACTGAGTGACTGAACTGAACCGAACTGAACTGAAGGCTTTGCTCTGGATCATGCTTTCGTTTAAGGAAATGTGGCTTGAGGAAATGTATCCAGAAGACTGAAACTTTTTCCATATCACCAATAGTTGTAAGTAGGTTAAATTTTGATTCTTGATGATGTAGGAATTTGGAACAACAAATTTTGATAACTGTACATATAATATGGGGCTTCCTCAGTGGCTCAGTGGTAAAGAATCCACATGAAATGCAGGAGACACGGGTTTGATCCCTGGGTCAAGAAAATCCCCTGAAGGAGGAAATGGCAACCCACTCCAATATTCTTGCCTGGGAAATCCCATGGACAGAGGGGACTGGTGGGCTACAGTCCATGGGGTCGCAAAGAGTCAGATACAACTTTGCGACTAAACAACAACATATATTGCTAGTAATTGCTAATTAAGTTGGACATGCAGCCTATATAATTTATAATAATATAATCTTGGAATTCAATCCCCATAAAGAAATACTGAGGGCACTTACGAACCAATATATGATGCCTCTTGGTCCTGAGAATCTAAGAATCTACTAGGCTTTGTCTATGTTTTATTTAAAAAATAAATCTTGTCACTCAGATATAACTGTCTCCTCAAAACTGAGAACAATATTTTAATTGCTAAATCTGGTCACATCAATTTGCCTTGTTTTTGGTCTCTCTGAAGGCTCTGGCCCTGTTCTGTTGATCACTTCCTTTTCTGGAAATTCTCTTGTCTTCTAGGATGTTACTGTCTTCTATTCCTTTTGCCTCCTCGATCATTCTTTCTCACTTTCCTTCATTATCACCTTTTCTCTTTATATTCCTTTTATATTATATTTTCCCTATTTTTGTTCCTTATGCCCTGGTTTGTGCGACTCTATACATTCTTTCCTGGAATGTACATTAGTGTGGCACTTTTAAGTTATAGGCATACATTTTATAGAATATACTACCTGAATATACTATAGGCAGTTCTAATTCAATAGAACCAAATCTTGCCACATTATTTGTCCTCAACAGCGCTTCTTTCTGAGAATTGGTTAAAGACATTTTCAAGCTTCTAGCAGGCTTTTATTATCTCTTTTTCTAGCTGATTGGGAAAAAATGTCTATGCTGTCTCTAGCTCTAATCCTCCCAGACAATCTCACTTTGTGCAAACAGAGTGAATTTTCTGGAATACAAATCTGACACTGTTACACATCTATTTAAAATATTTCTATTGGTCATCTAAGTATAAAGGTGATTTCCTGAAATCTGTAGCATGGAATTCAAGACTTTTCATAATGTATGTCTACTTCTCTCCATTTCACTCATATGAAAAACAAACATGAGGTCATAATTAACATTCCCAGTCATTTCTCTCTTACATCTTTTAGTGTCCTCAAATTCCAGTCTCCACTGTACCCACACAGGCTATTCTACCCTTAAAAATGTCTTTCTTTTTCATACATCATGCCTTTGCCCCTTAAATTTCTCTTGAGTGTCCTTTTATTCTTTACCCATCTAGAGTATCTTGAAAGCGGAAGTGTTAGTTGCTCAATCATGTCCAACTCTTTGCGACCCCATGGACTATAGCTCACTAAGCTCCTCTGTCCATGGAATTCTCCAGGCAAGAATGCTGGAATGGATAGCCATTCATTCCCTTCTCCAGGGGATCTTCCTGACCCAGAGATCAAACCTGGGTCTCTTGCACTACAGGCAGATTCTTTACCATCTGAGTCACCAGGGAAGTCCAAGCCCACAGTATCTTCAGTTCAGTCACTCAGTCATGTCTGACTCTTTGTGACCCCATGAATCTCAGTACGCCAGGCCTCCCTGTCCATCACCTACTCCCGGAGTCCACTCAAACTCATGTCCATCGAGTCGGTGATGCCATCCTGCCATCTCATCCTCTGTTGTCCCCTTCTCCTCATGCCCCCAACCCCTCCCAGCATCAGGGTCTTTTCCAATGAGTCAATACTTCGCATGAGGTAGCCAAAGTACTGGAGTTTCAGCTTCTGCATCAGTCCTTCCAATGAACACCCAGGACTGATTTCCTCTAGGATGGACCGGTTGGATCTCCTTGTGGTCCAAGGGACTCTCAAGAGTCTTCTCAAACACCACATTTCAAAAGCATCAGTTTTTCAGTGCTCAGCTTTCTTCACAGTCCAACTCTCACATCCATACATGACCACTGGAAAAATAATAGCCTTGACTAGATAGACCTTTGTTGGCAAAGTAATGTCTCTGCTTTTTAATATGCTATCTAGGTTGGTCATAACTTTCCTTCCAAGGAGTAAGTGTCTTTTAATTTCATGGCTGCAATCACCATCTGCAGTGATTTTGGAGCCCAAAAATATAAAACCTGACATTGTTTCCACTGTTTCCCCATCTATTTCCCATAGTATCTTACCCATCCTTAAAATTAACTGAAATTGCAGCATCTTTTTACAGGTTATAAATAATTACTCCTACTTAAGTTACAATAGAATGTTCTCTAAATCATTGATTAGCTATAATTTTTTTAATATTTAATATCATATAGAAGCTAATATATACTTTTGAACTGTGGTGCTAGAGAAAACTCTTGAGAGTCCCTTGGACAACAAGGAAATCAAACCAGTCAATCCTAAAGGAAGACAACCCTGAATATTCATTGGAAAGAAAGATACTGAAGCTGAAGCTCCAATACTCTGGCCACCAGATGCAAAGAGCTGACTCAGTGGAAAAGATTCTGACGCTGGGAAAGACTGAAGGCAGAAGAAGGGGGCGACAGAAAAAGATGGTTGGATGGCATCATCAACTCAATGGACATGAGTCTGAGCAAACTCTGGGAGATAGTGAAGGACAGGGAAGGCTGGCATACTGCAGTCCATCGGTCACAAAGAGTTGGACACTACTGAGCGACTGAACAACAACAATATACTATTATTTTAATGTATAATACCATCTACTACAGTGATTAATAGAAAATCCTTGAAGTTAGTAAAATTCAAATCTCACATCCTGACTCTATCATTTATGACCTGTGTTATCCATTCTAGGAAAAATATTCAGGCTCTGTGCTTTTTTTTTTTTCTTGATACGTAAAAAAGGTTCAATAGATCTAGTTATCAATCTTGATCTAGATGCCTAATCTATGCCTCCATCTCTACAAATCCATTTACTTCTCTAATATGTCCTCAGTCAATGCATTTCATTTAAGAAAGTAATTCTGATATGTAGATAATGCATACACAGTTGATTCAATATATTTTACAAATTGCATACCAATCAGTACAGTTCAGTCGCTCAGTCAAGTCCAACTCTTCGTAACCCCATGGAGTGCAGCACACCAGGCTTCCCTGTCCTTCACCATTTCCTGGAGTTTGCTCAAGCTCGTGTCCATTGAGTCAGTGACGCCATCCAACCATCTTATGTTCTGTCCTCCCCTTCTCCTCCCGTCATCAATCTTTCCCAGCATCAGGGTCTTTTCCAATGAATCAGCTCTTTGTATCAGATGGCCAAAATATTGGAGCTTCAGCTTCAGCATCAGCCTTTTCAATGAATATTTGGGGTTGATTTCCTTTAGGGAATGACTGGTTTGATCTCCTTGCAGTCCAAGAAACTCTCAAGAATCTTCTCCAGCACCACAGTTTGAAAGGCATAAATTCTACAGCACTCAGTCCTCTATTGCATACCAATACCCATATATAATTATACCCAGGTCCCTGTCTTCAACACTGTCTACTTTTCTTTATTAAGGTGCAGACTTTCATAAGAATGGTTTGGCTAATAATTAGAAGCATTGATAATTAAATAGAATATGTGCTTATGTAACATTTTAAGAAATGACTACCTGATACTAAGCAAGAAATTAAACTATTCAGAATTTCACTCTTATAATTCAGAGAATGAGAAAGTAGTGGTATTGTCCTCTACAGTTCTAAATACTTGTTCTGATTTTTAACTCCATAATCTATAGAAGTCTGATTACCAAAGTAGTACTATATACCAGCAACTCTGACAGTGCTTCATTGATTTTAAAATTTGTATGTGTCTTTTCTATTTTACTCTAACAATTTTGTGAGATAAGCAAGTCATTACTATTATCTTTTAATATGAAAAAAACAATGATAATGCTTAAATGACACTGGCATGACAAATAGTTAAAATTAGTTCTTCTGTTTTCCAGCCTTGTATTCCCTCTGCTAAGCCAGTAATTTCCAATCAGTGGGCTCAGCATCCCCTGAAGGTCTCCGAGTCCTGAAGCATTCACTCAAATTGCAGTCATGCTTATACAAGGACCTAGAATTTTTGTTTTAACACTTCACTCTTTTCGATCATTAAAAAATTTATCCATCTATTATCTACCATTGACATTTGCTTTATTAATTTTATGACAAGTAACACAATGCACTTTGATACAAAAGCAACAGACCAAGTATCCAAGCACTTGAAATACACCCAGTCTCTCTGTTCTTCCTTTTACTTTGACAGTCTGGCTTTTATCTACATCAAATTCCCCAGGTATAGAACAGAAAATAACAGCCATTCAATCAATTCTCTGTGATGAAATAAACATATAAAAAAGAAACAAAGAACAATCCCAAAGTCCTATTTGGCCATTAATTTTAGTTCTCTAATTTTTTTCAAAGTCTAACCTTATGATGTTTAAATCAGTAAAAATGCTACTTTATTATGTAAATTAAGGTTCTTACAGATTCTGAAAGTGCCAAAACCAGGCAAGGAACCGCAAAGAGAGAAGCCATGGCAGGAGATGGAGCAGCCATGGATTGTTAGTTAAACTGAAGAATGAGGCCATGCCAGGGACATGCCTTGTGGAAACATGAAGGTTCTCATGAATAAGGGATTTCTGACCTATTGTTCCATTAGGTTATAATTTTTTACAGTAAGAGTCTCCTTTTAACTTATCTTTATGTCCATGACATTCTACTGCAGGACCTAGAGTAGGTACCTAATAAACATTTTGGAGAAGCAGAATAGAGAATTAGAACTTTACATGTGTGGATTTGGGCAAAATACTTAATTGTACCCATTGTAACATGATACTAATAATAGTTAATTCACAGGATTATCTGAACTTTTAAATGTGCTTGGCATTTATTTAAAGCTCGGTAAATGTTAATTCCCCATTTATTAATCTTGAATGAAATAATTAATAATTGCTATTTTAGGCAGGATGAGGCTACAGAAATAGAGTGAGGTTATGCTTTTGAAGGCCTCAGGTTCCATACTTAAAAATTTTAACTTTTTCTTCTAAGAAATGAGAAAGTATTATAATTGAACAGTGCCATCCTTAAATTTATGATTAAGAAATAGCCCTCAGGCAACAGTTAAAATTTGACTTGGAGGGTGTCTACCCTCATAGAGATTAAAACAGGAGATGATGAGGGTTCTGGATGGGGCAATGGCACCAGGGATGGGACAGACTGGATGGATATGAAGAAAATTTGGGTACCATCTTGATAGAACTTGACCACACATTAGATGTAGGGATTTCTAGAGAAGAAGGAGCTGAGGGTGGCTCTAATACTTCTAGTATCCTCTTCCAGTTTCCACTGTACCCACACAGACTATTTTACCCTTAAAAATGTCTTCATTTTTCATACATCATGCCTTTGCCGCTGAAATGTTCTTGAGTGTCCTTTTACTTTTTACCCATCTCACAGTATCTTGAAAGTAAAAGTGTTAGTTTGTTAGTTGCTCAATCAGGTCCAACTCTTTGAACTCCATGGACTATGGTACACCAAGTTCCTCTGTCCATGGAATTTAGAGTCCCTTGGACAGAAAGGAGATCAAATCAGTCAATCCTAAAGGAAATCAACCCTGAATATTAATTGAAAGGATTGATGCTGAAACTGAAGCTACAATACTTTGGCCACCTGATGTGATGGCCACCTGACTCATTGGTAAAGACCCTGATGCTGAGAAGTTTGAAGACTAGATGAATGAATGCTATTTATAGTCACAAAGAACAAAGCTAGTAGAGGTAATGGAATTCTAGCTAAACTATTTCAAATCCTAAAAGATTGATGCTATTAAAGTGATACACTCAATATGCCAATAAATTTGGGAAACTCAGCAGTGGCCACAGGACTGGGAAAGGTCAGTTTTCATTCCAATCCCAAAGAAGAACAATTCCAAAGAATGTTCAAACTACCATACAATTGCACTCATTTCACATGCTAGCAAGGTAGTGCTCAAAATCCTTCAAACTAGGCTTCAGCAGTACATGAGCCAAGAACTTCCAGATGTACAAGCTGGATTTAGAAAAGGCAGAGGAACCAGAGGTCAAATGGCTAACATCTGTTGGATCATAGTAAAAGAAAGAGAATGCCAGAAAAATATCTACTTCTGCTTCACCGACTATGTCAAAGCCTTTGACTGTGTGGATCACAACAAATTGTGGAAAATTCTTAAAAGAGATAGAAATACCAGACCACCTTACCTGCCTCCTAAGAAACCTGCATGCAGGTCAAAAAGCAACAGCTAGAACCAGATATGGACAACAATGGGGAAAGAAGTATGTCAAGGCTCTATATTGTCACTCTGCTTATTTAACTTCTATGCAGACTACATCATGCAAAAGGCAGGTCTGGATGAATAGCAAGCTGGAATCAGGATTGCCTGGAGAAATATCAATAACCTCAGATATGCAGATGACATCACCCTTATGTCAGAAAGTGAAGAGGAACTAAAGAGCCTCTTGATAAAGGTGAAAGGAGAGTGAAGAAGCTGGCTTAAAACTCAACATTCAAAAAACTCAGATCATGGCATCTGGTCCCATCACTTCATGGGAAATAGATGGGGGGGGGGGCGGAATGGAAATAGTGACAGACTTTATTTTCTTGGGCTTCAAAATCACTGCAGATAGTGATTGTATCCATGAACTTAAAAACTGCTTGCTCCTTGGAAGAAAAGCTATGACCAACGTAGACAGCTTATTAAAAAGCAGAGACATCACTTTGCCAGCAAAGGTCCACCTAGTCAAAGCTATGGTATTTCCAGTGGTCATGTAAGAAGGTTGAGCACCAAAGAATTGATGCTTTAGAACTGTGGTGCAAGAGAAGACTCTTGAGAGTCCCTTGAACAGCAAGCAGATCAACCCAGTCCATCCTGAAGGAGATCAACCCTGAATATTCATTGGAAGGACTGACACTGAAGCACAAACTCCAATACTCTGGCCACCTGATGCAAAGAGCTGACTCACTGGAAAAGACCCTGATGCTGGCAAAGACTGAGGGTAAAAGGAGAAGGGGATGACAATGGATAAGATGGTTGGATGACATCACTGATTCAATGGACATGAGTTTGAGCAAACTCTGGGAGATAGTGAAGGACAGGGAAGCCTGGCATGCTACAGTCCATGGAGTCACAAAGTGTCACACGCAATTGAGCAACCAAACAACAACATAAAACTTGATGAAGGTTCACTGGTGAACATGATAATAATTAAATATAAAAATATAACTACCATTCATTAACACCTGAACTGTCATAAACTTTACCTCATTTAACCTTCATACTGTTCATTTGAGATAGATGTTATTATTTCCATTTTACATGTAAGAAAAATGAGGCTCTGAGATCCTGAGTGACTTGTCCAAATTAACTCAGCTCACCCAGAATTTGAGTACATGTGTTATTCTAAAGATTCTGTCATTAAATTCTATGCTACGCTATGTGTCATTAAGATTTGGGAAATTAGCCTAATGAGGAGAAAGCAAAGCATTTGGCATTATTTAGCCTAGGGAAGTAAAGGCATGTTTATAGCACAAAGCCTTTCAATAATAGACAGAAAAATGTCAATGTTTTGGAGTTAGGTTGAGGGAGACAAAGCAATACAAGTAAGTTATTAAAAGAACTCACTAAATCAAAGAACTGTCAGACATTAGAATTAGAGTTAATATTAGAGAGGTTGAAAAACACATCTTTGGGGAATGACATATAAAAATGTAAAATGTTTTCTACTGGATTCACATTATAAGAATAGTGCTCTGTAGGAATATGTAGGAGGTAATGTATGGCTATTTTTGTTTTAGATTTACATTTTGATTAAAAACATGCAAAAGCTTATTGTCCTATTAGCCAGCAAAGAAGCAGCACTTACACATCAGTAAGTAAAGAAAAAAACTACAGCAGCAAAATACATCAAAATTACTATGACCAAGCAAGGCACAAAGGCAAAAATACAAATGTTCAACAGTCATGATAAATATCCTAGCTATTATTAATCAAAGAAAGAAAAATTAAAACAGCAATAAGATAACATTATTTAATATTAAATTTGAAACTATTTGTGCTATATTCTCATATATGGTGAGAGATGATAGCTTCTGATGAGAATGTTAATTGGAAATAACAATGACCATAATAATAATACTAAAAATAATCTCTCAGTTTTTCCTATCTGGCAGATATTACTATAATTATTTCGCATAGCTTACCTAATAAATTTTCACAGTGATCACATGAGGTGGTTTTAAGAATCTCATTGCAGATTTACTGTTTGTAGACTTTTTGATAGCAGCCATTCTGACCGGCATGAGATGGTACCTCATTGTGGTTTTGATTTGCATTTCTCTGATAATGAGTGATATTGAGCATCTTTTCATGTGTTAGCCATCTGTATGTCTTCTTTGGCGAAATGTCTGTTTAGGTGAGGTACCATCTCACGCTGGTCAGAATGGCTGCTATCCAAAAGTCTACAAACATAAATGCTGGAGAGGGTGTGGAGAAAAGGGAACCCTCTTACACTGTTGGTGGGAACGCAAACTAGTATAGCCGCTATGGATAACAGTGTGGAGATTCCTTAAAAAACTGGAAATAGAACTGCCATAAGAACCAGCAATCCCACTGCTGGGCATACACACCGAGGAAACAAGAATTGAAAGAGACACGTGTACCCCAATGTTCATTGCAGCACTGTTTATAATAGCCAAGACATGGAAGCAACCTAGATGCCCATCAGCAGACGAATGGATAAGGAAGCTGTGGTACACATACACAATAGAATATTCAGTTCAGTTCAGTTCAGTCGCTCAGTCGTGTCTGACTCTGTGCAACCCCATGAACTGCAGCACACCAGGCCTCCCTGTCCATCACCAACTCCCGGAGCTTACTCAAACTCATGTCCATCAAGTCAGTGATGCCATCCAGCCATCTCACCCTCTGTTGTCCCCTTCTCCTCCTGCTCCCAATCCCTCCCAATGGAATATTACTCGGCTATTAAAAAGAATACATTCGAATCAGTTCTAATGAGGTAGATGAAACTGGAGCCTATTATACAGAGCAAAGTAAGTCAGAAAGAAAAACACCAATACAGCATATTAATGCATATATATGGAATTTAGAAAGATGGTAATGGTGACCCTATATGCAAGACAGCAAAAGAGACACAGATGTAAAGAACAGACTTTTGGACTCTGTGGAAGAAGGTGAGGGTGGGATGATTTGAGAGAATAGCATCGAAACATGTATATTATCATATGTGAACTAGATCGCCAGTCCAGGTTCAATGCATGGGACAGGGTGCTCAGGACTGGTACACTGGGATGACCCAGAGGGATGGGATGGGGAGGGAGGTGGGTGGGGTTTTAGGATGGGGAACACATGTATATCCATGGCTGATTCATGTCAATGTATGGCAAAAACCACTACAATACTCTAAAGTAATTAGCCTTCAATTAAAATAAATTAATTAATTTAAAATTTAAAAAAAAGTATCTCATTGCAGAGATAGACATGAACTTGAGCAAACAGAGGAGACAGTGAAGAACAGGAAATCTGAGCAAGCTGCTGTCCATGGGTTTGCAAAGAGTCGGACATAACTGAGCAACTAAACAGTAATTGTACAGATGAGGAAACTGAGCCACATAGAATCAGCCTCTTTTCCCATAGGCAGACTGACCTCAGAGCCTGCATTCTACTACCTTTTTCCAGAAAGGTACATTCTATCTGGAGAATACTTAAATAATTAGTTACATGTTCAAACCCTTTGACACAGTGATTCAAGAACTGCTCTTAAAGTGTTTAAAGCTATAACAAAAAATGAAATAAATGGCTAGACAGTGTCTTATTATGTATAATAGTAAGAAATCAGAAACTATCTAGTGTCCAGCAATTGGAAACTAATAGTAATACAACAATACCGTATATGTAATTTATATTATTATACTTAGAAGATTATTTGATTACATGAGGAATGACTATATTATGTTCAGCTAGTAATAAGTTGCAGACAAGTCTATGCTATATAACTATGATCTTCATAAATACCAACCTATATAAATACACACAGATATGTGAAATATCTGGACATTTGTTCATGAACATGTTAACATGTTTATCCTTGAGTGGTTAGGATATTAGTGGTATTTAAGTGCATGCCTGCCTATTCTAATTTTTCCATAGACAGTATATTAATATTAAAAAATGATCTCGTTGTCACAATCACAACCTCAACTCATGCGACTCTTTCTCCTGTGGACACAGGAGAGAAGAGTTGAGCAAGTTCAGTAGAAACTTTTGTCACTTGTAGGACAAAAGAAGCATAACTCAGTCAACTAGGTGAAAATCCTCATCTTTTAACAAACATTTGAAATGTTACCCAAGGACACAGAAGGCTTCCTCTAAGCTGTCCTGAAAGGAGTAGCAAAAAAGGAAAGGCTGATGTCTTCATTTCCCACTAATGTATCTGCTCATGCTTGCTTTTAATGGTTCTGAGAGTTTAATCCCTGTGTCTTAAATAAAGTCAGCTGCACAGCTTCCTGTGGCAGATAGACTGTTCTAAAAGCTCACCGTTTTAACAGTCAGAGAACTCTTTCCCTAATTATCCATTCTAAAGGTTTTCCCTCAATTTCCTCCATGTCAGTCTTCTTTGCATCTTGGTAATTATTGATTGTTCCTAAAGTCTTCAGACTGACTCATTCTTTCAGGTTTTTTGGCAGCAACCTGTATTCTCAGATATTTTATTTGTAGTTTAACTCTTTCAGATCCCCTAGGTTGACTTCTCTATATTTCTTCAATTAATTCTTATTTATGTGGTTTTCCACAGTGCTTAAAGCTCCCATTCCTAGTTAAGATAATTAAAAATGTCTTTTCAGAAGATGTGATGGCTGATCAAACTAAGATTTATAAACCGGTAACTTTTTGTTCCAGAGAAAATTTACCCAGAATATGAATGTAATAAGTTAGCCTTCAGTTTGTTTAGTAAGCAGAAACACGAGCAATTTATTTTCCATGGATGATTAGGATGCTTTACTATGAAGCTTATTGACCTTTCAAGCTAATGCTCTGCCAGACAATGTGACATTCTGCCCAAGTCTATGATCCGTGTGATTTTCCCCATAGGTCGTTGCTAGGAAGAGTGCGGGGATGGCACTCAGGGATTGTTTTGCCAGACTGTTTTCTGAAATCAGCCTTAGTAGGAAATACAGCATAGGCTGTGAAATGAGGCAAGCCTGGGTGTAAGGCCCTGGCAGCCACTCACCAGCTGTACGGCCATGGACACAGGGCTTTGAGTCTCCAAATGCTTGTTTCTTTGTTTACAAGAAGAGAATACTAATATATACCTTAGAGCAAGGGTCTCCAACCCCCAGGCCACAGACTGTTATGAGTCCATGACCTGTCAGGAACCGGGTTGCCCAGCAGGAGGTGATCAATGGGCAAGCAAGAGCCAAGCTCCATCTGTATTTACAGCCGTTCCCCATTCCTCGCATTACTGCCTGAGCGCCGCCTCCTGTCAGATCAGTGCTGCCATAATAAATGTAACATGCTTGAATCATCCCAAAACCATCCGCCCTCACCCCAGGGTCCACAGAAAAATGTTCTTCCATGAAACTGGTCCCTGCTGCCAAAAAAGTTGGGGACCACTGCCTTATACTGTTTCTGTGAAGACTGAACACAATAATAAAAAAACTTTTATTCAGAAGATGCTCCATAAAAGTTTTTTTAATAAATTAAGGAAGTAATTAAATTTTACTCTTCACACCCTTCTCAAGGGTATAATGATAGCCTTTAGGCATGGATTGAGATCTTGCTGATAAATGTTCCAATGATTCTCAGTTTCATTTTATGTTTTCCATGGTTTTAAATGTTCATTTCAATCTAAATGAACAGCATTTCTCAATCAGAAATGATATTAACATATTATTTGCTTTTGCACTGATCATGGCAATAATTGCCATCCAATACTCCTCACTGAGAAAAAGATCCATTATAAACAAAAATGGAAGTATAATCAAGGACTCGGTTATCCATCTAAATTAGTAAACATATGTCACTGGGTACTCTCCCTCTGCCCTTTAACACAGATACATCTGTTTACCTTCTTAATGGTTTCATTAATAATGTCAAATTGTACAGAAGTATCTGTTTTCATAGTGTGCTTTGACTTTCCCTAGACTTTATTTTAGGTCATAGTTGGCCACTTGGAAACTTTTATAGTATTGTCTACCAGTTACATCGACAGTCTTTGTGACAGGCAGACATGGGGTCTATTGCTAAAATTATCATATATATTGTGTCCTTGGATAAATTATGCTGCAGAGATTTACATTGTTCATTCATGAGAAGGTCATAATAATAACCTCTTCTTTAAGTTGTTAAGTATTTTTTCAGATAAATAACTACTTTAACTTTGTAAAAATTCAATTTAAAGAGCCATTGTGTATGTAACTTGTTTTTAGATATGATACCAAAGCGCAAGAAATCCTGCCATTTGCAACAAGATGGATGGACCTGGAGGATATTATGCTAAGCAAAATAACCCAAACACAGAAAGACAAATACCATATGATCTTACTTACACGTGGAATCTAAAATAGACAAACTCGGATTTCTCTGGTGGCCCACTGGTTGGCAGTCTACCTGCCAATCCAGGGGCCGCTGGTTTGATCCCTGGGCTGGGAAGATTCCACACACTCTGGGGCAGCTGAGCCTGTGTCCTGCAACTACGGAAGCCCGTGCCCTCTGGAGACTGTGCCCTACAACAAGGGAAGCCAGCACGAGAAGCCTGTGCTCTGCAACCGGAGAGTAGCCCCCACTTGCCGCAACCAGAGAAAAGCCCATGGGCAGCAGTGAAGACCCAATGCAGCCAAAAACAAATAAGTAAATAATTTAAAGAAAATATAAAGTTTGGGGGAAAAAATAGACAAATTCATAGAAATAGAAACCAAAACTGTCATTCCCGAGAGTTTGAGGAAGGGGGAAAGGTAAAATGGTACAAAACTTCAGTGACGCAAGATAAATACATTCTAGGGATCCACTCTTAACATACTGCCTACAGCAAACGACACTGTACTATATATTTAAAAGTTGCTTTGCTCATGGACCTCCTTTAACAGAGCCTTAGCAGTGTTAGTCTAGGCTGCTAACCATACCAGTGTTTCACACACTCTGTGGTATTCTTGGCATCCTCAAGAGCATCTAAGACCTCCACACTACCTCATTTTTTTCTCCTTATTTCTAATACCAGTCCCCAGACTGCTACCAGGCCAGTACCAATTCCCTCTTCTACTTTCTCTTCATCTGCTTTGAGCTTACAAGTTTCAAGTGCAGTGTTGTTTTTTTTATCTACAAACAAAAAGAAAGACATCAAAAAACCCTTCTTCCCAATGATCTATTCTAGATTTTCCATACAATTGGCAGCTGCTCACTCAAGCATGAGACCATCTCATCAAAAGTTGTCTTTGTCTCTCTTACCAGTGGTATGTTACAAACATCAACACATTCCATTTGGGTTTTTTGGTGTTGCTTTTAGTTTTCTCTTCTCTTAAATAGCCTGGATTCTCTGTAACAAAAGTGACAGTAGGTACCTGATTTTCTTTCATCTCAAGGGCAAGCACTCTTTGGACTGTGTATGTCCATCTATTAAAAAATAATATTCCCTGTTCTGAATACAACCATTCTCTTATGTGTGCATCCACTATCCTGTGATTATTCCACTCAGTTCTAGTGTACTCCAGATCATTCGCCAGTGGGTTTCTAACTCAATTTCTCCTTTTTCCTCAAGTCTTCAATCTGCTCAAGTCCTCTCCTGCCTGTTGATCTGCATCCTCAGCATTTTCATTCTTGAAAATTAAGCAGTTCCTGAAGACTCAATTACAGCTACTCTCTATGTAACGGTTGTACTTGCTTACCAATTCACAGAGAATAAGGCTACTTAATGAGATACTGTAATTTCATTTATAGCAATTTCAACACATAATTAAATATATTTTTCAGTGCTTTCTCTAGCCTCAGATGAAACGCGTTTCCTTTAAACCTATATCCTCCCATGAGTTAGTTCTTAGCCTCAACAAAAATGATTGAGAAGAGAAATAGGAAATGAAGAGGTTGCTTGTTTTTCTCCTTAGAAAGTCTTTTTAAGTCAAATAAGTATTTTTACTGCATGGTTCCTCTATGCACTTCTAATCTCCTCAAAATAAAGCATAGTGTTATATTAACTGTATAATTATATTACTCAAGATTGATATTGAAATACCATTATGATAACCTTGGTATATCATTATTCAAGGTGCTGTCCAGGTACTGCAGAAAAGGGGATGATTTTGATATAAACACAGTTCTCAAGACACTTGGTCCTTCGAAAAAAAGCCATGACAAACCTAGACAGTGTATTAAAAAGCAAAAACTGCCCACAAAGGACTGTATAGTCAAAGCTATGATTTTTCCAGTAGTCATGTACAGATGTGACAGCTGGACTATAAAAAAGGCCGAGCACCAAAGAACTGATTCTTTCAAACTGTGGTGTTGGAGAAGACTCTTGAGAGTCGCTTGGACAGCGAGGAGATCAAACCAGTCAATCCTAAAGGAAATTATTCTTGAATGTTCATTGGAAGGACTGATGCTGAGGCTGAAGCTGCAATACTTTGGCCACCTGATGCAAAGAGCTGACTCACTGGAAAAGACCCTGATGCTGGGAAAGATTGAGGGCAGGAGGAGAAACGGACAACAGAGGACAAGAGGGTGGATAGCTTCACTGACTCAATGAACATGAGTTTGAGCAAACTCCAGGAGATGGTGAAGGACAGGGAAGCTTGTTGTGCTGCAGCCCATGGGGTCACGAAGAGTCATACATGACCGAGCGATTGAACAGCAATAGCAATGGTGATATAGGTGACACTGAGGAGAAATACCGGTAAAAATGGAGAAAGGTGTAGAGAGGCAAGGAGACATTTTGTGGGGAGGTTAACTGTACTTAAGAAGAGTCTTCAAAGATTTCAGGTTGTCTTAGTTTTCAGAGCCTACAGAAGTGGAGCCTGAGGCTTATGTGGTTTTTGGTGGTTCAGTTGCTACATTATGTCTGACTCTTGTGATCCCACGGACTGTAGTCTTCCAGGCTCCTCTGTCCCTGGGATTCTCCAAGCAAGATTACTGGACTGGGTTGCCATTTCCTTCTCCGGGGATCTTCCCGACCCAGGAATCGAACCCGAGTCTCCTGCACTGCAGGCAGAGGCTTATGTGCAGGTAGTTTATTTGGAAATTGATCCTATGCTGCATGAGTAATGGATGGTAGGGGCAAAACAGGGAAGGAGGGAAAGCTGATTTAAGTATGTGTTTTGGGGAAAGTCACCAAGATGAGGGGCAGATGCTTGATTATGTGGAACATTCTCAGGGAATGTAGACAGTGGTCTCAAAACAATCTACTCAGAGGGTGAAAGAGGGAAATATTTATGTCCCTGATTAGTCAAGAATGGCCACACAGTCATCAACTTTTCCCATATTCAAGCATCTCATGACTATTGGGTAAATTTCCACAAGCATCTCACATCATAATAACAGAGAAACCCATGACAGGATATGAAGTGTACACACACACAGGTCCACACCTGTGTGAAACTCTTTAAAGTCACCACAAAACTATTCACATGGTGTGTCTGAAGTTATAAGTAAAGCCAAGAAGATATAAAGTGACACATGAGAAATACCTCATTTGGGACCTCCCTAGTGGCCTGTTGACTAAGAATTGGGAGCCTGATCTCCAGGCTCCCAATGCAGGGGGTCCGGGTTCAATCCCTGGTCAGGGAACTAGATCCCACATGCTGCAACTAAGAGCTCCCATGCCACAACTAAGACCCAGTGAAGCCAAATAAATACATATATATATATATATATATATATATATTTTTTTTTTTAATGGAATGCCTCATTCACATGCCAAATGAGGAAGGGTAGCAGAGACATAATGAAAAGCAATACAGTATTGAATGTGGGCTGAGAGTGATAAAAAATGATATTGCAGGAGGAATAGTCATCTGAAGCAAGGTAGAATAAGATAAGATATAGAAAGAGATGGAGCTTTAAGTGCCATGCTAAGAAATTTGGAATTAATTCTATTGTTATTGGGAAGTAAACACTTTCAAGGAATGTACTCATAAAAGTTTTAATCTGTAATAATGCTATTCGCAAGAATCAGGATAAAAGATAATGTTTGAAAGTAATAAATGAAATGAGAGAAAGAAAAGAATTATTTGGAAGGTGGGATTTTGTTCTGAGAAATGATGTACTACATTACTGGTTCTAAACCGGGACAATTTTGCCTCCCAAGGGACTTTTGGCAACAACTAGATACATTTCGTTTGTAGCAACTAGGAGGCTGTTATTAATAACCATATGGGTGAAGGATAAGGATGTGGCTAGACAGGCAACACACAGAACAATATCCAATAACAAAGGGTTATCCAGCCCTCAATGTCGATAGTAACCGAAGTGGAGAACCTACAGATTAGGTGCAATCAGCCCTCAGCATCCGTGATTCCTAATGGCAGTTGATTGAATTCACCAAGGGCGCAGAATCCACAGACATGGAGGTCCTCCGCTTCACATCATTTTATATTAGGGACTTAGCCATCCTCAGAATTTTGGCATCTATGGTTGGGGGATCTAAATCAATCTCAGCTGGATGCTGAGGGTTGGCTGGGCTTTGGTTCAGCTAAAGATGTACATATGTATATACATATACATAGTTTGAGGGGATTAAAGAAATAAGGAAGCTGTAAGAAATTGTCAGAGCAAGATCCAGCAGCATAGGAAATTCTAGAGAAGATAGGATTTTTATTATGAAAGTGTTGTAATAAATTTGGCAAGAACATAACATCTTAATAACGACTTTTTCACCCCCATGAACATGATACAGCTCTAAATTTAGGCTTTTTAAAATGTTAGCAATTATTTTCAGGTTTCAGTACAGAAATCTTTCACGTCCTTTTAAACTTTTTTTTTTTTTTCCCTTGCCATGCTGCTAAGCTTGTGGGATCTTAGTTCCCCGATCAGGAACTGCACCCAGGCCCTGGCAGTGAAAGTACAAAGTCCTAATCATTGGATCACCAGGGAGTTCCCTTTCATGTCTTTTTATTTTACTGTTATATTTTTTCTTTTTTGTTCTTTTTTTTAATGTTTACAATGTCGTGTTGGTTTCTGCCATATAGGACAACTCGAATCAGTCTTCTTAAAACTATCTTCCCAAGTATTTTAGGTTTTATTGTGCTCTTATAAATATTTATTTACCTTCCCGCTCTCCACTCGAGTGCCCCTTCCCAGTTCTCTTTGCTTCGTCAGCACACGTGCCTCCAGGGACAATTCACTCCTGAGTGGTAGACAAGCGCCGCCTCTCGGACCCTGGCAAGGGCCGGTCTTCCTGCAACCGCAGTCTTCCCACGCTGGGCAGCCCAGGCCCAGAGAGCCGACACCAGGCTTGGGCCGTAAGGGCTCACGACAAAACCAGACTCAACAGGCTAGCTCCGAGACAGCTAGCAAAGGCTGGGCTAAAGGTCACTGCTTTCCTGCCTCGATTTACCCCTGTTTCGGAAGTACCTGGTAGTTGGCAGAGATGCTTCCAGCCGTATCTTGAGAGAGAAGCAGCAGTCCACAAACCGGAACCGACTCTGACTTGAGCCCGAGAACGTGTCTGCGCAGATGAAAGCTGGAGGGACCCGGCAGTTACCATTGCTTCATCTCCACGCCAAGATCTCCGCCCAAACGAGGGATTTGTACTCGGTTAGGTACGATTTGGGCCTAGTGTGAGGCAGCCTGGGCTTTCGTAACGAATCTGCCTGGCAAGAAACCAATAAAAATCTGTAAAGCAATTATCCTTCAACTAAAAAAGAAGAAGAAGAAGAAGAATCTGCCTATCAATGCAGGAGATGCAGGTTCAATACCTGGGTGGGTCAGGAAGGCCCCCTGGAGCAGGAAACGGCAACCCACTCCAGAATTCCGGCCTGGGAAGGCCCATGGACAGAGGAGCCTGGCGGGCTGTAACTCATGGGGTCGAATAGTCGGGAACGCGCCGAGTGCCCAGAGCGCGCAGGCGGAGGCGCCTGGGGGACTGCGCATGCCCGGCTGTTCCCGCCAATTTCCGCCCTTCTCCCCAGGCGGTGGGGAGAGACACCTGCCTGTTACCCCTTAAAAGCCCCCCACCTTCCTTCCTTTGAGGAGGGGGTGCCTTTAGAGCATGAGCGTCGCTTCTCCATTCTCTGGCTGTTGAATAAAGCCTGTCTTGCTTGAACCCATCTTAGTTTTGTTATCGGCAGCCCGAACCGAGGGGAGTTCGGGTGGGGAGCGGTAAAGAATGCCCTGACCCAGCAGGGGGCTTAGTTAGGTTAGCCCCTTCATGCCCCTTTGGAGAGGAGGCTTCCATCAAATTTATTAGCATAAGCTTGTGAATTTAGTGGTAAAATTTTGAATCCTTGCTCAAATTGACATTACTGTGTGACCTTGGCCAAGCTCCTCAATTCTCGAATCTTTAATTGGTTTATCTATAAAATAAACTGTTTTTGAGGTCCCATTGTGTCTGAAATCAGTAAGAGCTTAATTACTGGTTTCTTTAAAAGAAAAAGGCCTTTTTCACCCTGATTCAGCATTATTCTACATCAGGCTACCTTTCCCCAAACTGTAGATATAAAAACTAAATGGTAACGGTGACCTTGTATACATTTGATTTTTAGAAATTATGGCATAATAGCAAGACCATTCATGCCATATAAAAAAATCAATTCCAGGTAGATTAAAAACACAAATGTGAAAGGCAAAACCATAAAGTTTTTAGAAGATAATATGGAAGAATATATAATCTCCTTGGTAGAAAAGTATTTCTTAAACAAAACACAAAAAGCAGTGACCATGAAGAAAAAGATGAATTCATTCACCTATGTTAAAATTACAATCATAATTTTGCCATCTTCAAAAGACACCACTAAAAAAAATGAAGAGCCATAGGCTGGAGGGAGGTATTTGCAACACATGTAGCTGATAAAGGACTTTCATCCAGATTATTGCTGCTAGGGAAGAAAACTCATAAGTCAGACAACCAATTGAAAAACAGGTGAAAGAATTAAAAGAGTAGTTCACCAAAAAGAAACCCAAATTTCTAACAAACATAGGCAAAAGCACTAAACTTTGGAAGTCAGGGAAATGCTTAAACATAACATTATTCTTAGCATATGTTAACAAGCATATAGAAACTATAAAATGTTTCATATATAGCTAGAGGGATTGCAAACTGGTACAAACTCTTTGGCAAATAATATACCATAATCTAGAAATATTGAAAGTGTTAGTTGCTCAGTCATGTCCGACTCTTTGTGACCCCATGGACTGTAGCCTGCCAGGCTCCTCTGTCCATGGAACTCTCCAGACAAGAAGCCATTTCCTTTTCCAGGGGATCTTCCTGGCCAAGGAATTGAACTCAGGTCTCCTGCATTGCAGATGGATTCTTTACCATCTGAGCTACTAGGGTGGTTCCAGAAATATTGAAGATGTATTTATTCCCTTTGATTCAGAAATTTCACCCCTGGGCATAAGTCATAGCTACTTGCAACGGGTACAAGGTTGTTTAGAGCACAATTGTTCATAAATGCCAAATATTGAGAACAATTCAAATGCCCAACCACATGAGAATGGGATGTACTGTGGTTACATAAATAAAGCCTATCTCAGGTACATCAATATTAATGTATCTAAAATTCACCATTTTGAACAAATGAAAGCAAGTAACAAAAAAGTGTAGAGCCTGTGTTTATATGAAGTTCTTTTTAAAAGGCAAAATGAAACTATGTTTAAAAACAGGAGGAAACCAACATCAAGTCTTCCACTTAAGAGGATGGAAACTTCACACCCCAGCAAACCTCAGCTGGAGTCAAAAGTCAGCATCTTTCCAGCTTTAGAAGCTGATATTTCCTAGCAGAGATACTGTTGCTGCTGCTACTGCTTAGTCGCTTCAGCTGTGTGCAACTCTGTGTGACCGCATAGATGGCAGCCCACCAGGCTCCCCAGTCCCTGGGATTCTCTAGGCAAGATCACTGGAGTGGGTTGCCATTTCCTTCTCCAATGCGTGAAAGTGAAAAGTGAAAGTAAAGTCACTCAGTTGTGTCCGACTCTTCACAGCCCCGTGGACTGCAGCCTACCAGGCTCCTCCATCCATGGGATTTGCCAGGCAAGAGTACTGGAGTGGGTTGCCATTGCCTACTCCGAGCAGAGATACTACCTGCTTCTATTTAGGCACAGACTTGCATCTGCACACAGATACACACATATGCACAGGTACCACAAAGATATCCATCCATTTATACTGCTCTGCCTCCACACTTACGGTACATGTGCACCATTAATTGTACAAGCACATGTGTGCTCAGCTGCCCTCTGGCTTTTTAGGCATCTACTCATGGAACAACATATTCACTGCCAGTAAATCTGTACATAGGCCATGCAGACCCCTCCTACTTATTTGCACTAGCAGGGTATCTTTCAAAAAGTTTAGCATTGAAAAAAAAAATTATGCATGAGTAGCAAAGCTATAAAAGAACTCAAGAAAATAATTATAAGTGAGTTAGGAAAATAGCTGCCTCTAGGGAGAAAGGAAGAATCTGCAATTTATACGATGTCCAGGGTCCAAAACTCTAACGGAGAAATAATTACAAATAGGTAACTAGAATTCTGAAGAAAACCATAGGGCTAAGGGAGGTTCGGCGTTTCCCAGGTGGCTCAATGGTAAGAAATCTGCCTGCTAATGCAGGAGATGCAGGTTTGATCCCTGGGTCAGGAAGATCCCCTGGAGAAGGAGAGGAAACCCACTCCAGTATTCTTGCCTGGGAAATCCATGGACAGAGGAGTCTCGCGGGCTATTGTCCACAGGTTTGCAAAAGAGTCAGACACGACTGAGTGGGCACAGAACAATACAGAAAGGACGAACTTGGAAGCAGTTGACCTTCCCCAAGTATAGGGTTCAGTTTTATTTAAAAAGTGTGGATGAAGCCCATAGCATGGTGAAGTTTACTGAGTTGTCCAGGACAAAGCTGGCTCACAGTCACCGGGCAAGCGAGACACATCCTTTCGGGTACAAGAGGGCTGAGGTTGGCTGGTAGACACAGAAGGAATTGGTATACCGTCCATTGAGAACCCAGCATCAGCAAGGCAGTACATAAGTATTGTTGTTGTTTAGTTGCTTCATCATGTCCCACTCCTTTGTGACTCCATGGACTATAGCCTGCCATGTTCCTCTGTTCATGACACACATATACAGACCATGATAAACACCAGCAGAAAGATGCCATAGGCAGCACTCTCAAATCAGAGGAGAAGCCCCTTTCTCCTGCAATGTCCCCAGAGCACTTTCTACCAACAACACTTAATGTCGCATTGGCAGCAAAGGAAAAAAAAAAAAAAGCTCAATCGGTAAAGAATCCACCTGCAATGCAAGAGAATACCTACAGCACAGGAGATCTGGTCTCAATCCCTGGGTCTGGAAGTTTCCCTGGAGAAGGAAATGGCAATCCAGTATTCTTGCCTGGAAAATGCCATGAACAAAGGAGCCACGTGGACTACAGTTCACAGGGTCACAGAGTCAGACTCAACTTAGCGACTAAACCACCACCATTATCTCAGAGCAGATATATAAAAAAAAAATGATGAGTTTGATGATGAGAGGCAATCAATGGATAGCTGGCACTGAAGGGATTGACAGAGGCTTCTGTGATGTTCTAAAACTTCACTCATGGGGTAGCTAAACAAGTGCTTTCCTCACAGCTGCTGTTAAACTGCACAAATACGCACTTTTCTGTATATTTCACAAGATGTTGATTTAAAGAAAAACAAATGAACATGTATACAATCAATTCAATGAACATGAGTCTTCGCAAGCTCAGGAAGATGGTGAAGGACAGGGAAGCCTGGCGTGCTGTAGTCCATGGGGTTGCAGAGTTGGACATGACTTAGGGACTGAACAAGAACAGCATGATTAATATTTAACTAACCTGAGTTGTACTATTTCTCTTGCTGTTAACTAGCTGCAGAATCTTTGCCAAGTCACTTAATTTCTCCTCATCATCCATCATCCTCTCTTCTCATTTTGAATCCATCATCCTTAAAATGGAGGTAGTATATAGAGTGAATACTGGTTTTTATTGAAAGGAAAAGAAAGGAAAAACAAGACAATATACACAAAAGTGTTTTGAGGATTATGTAAAAAATATATGATCAAATAATGAGAATTATTACTTTGTTAATAATTTTGAAAAATCCAGTTTTTGAAAAGTATGTTAGTCAAGGTTCTCTAAGGAAAAAGAATCAATAAGATATTTCAGTTCAATTCAGTCCTTTAGTCGTGTTTGACTTTGCCGACTCTTCGCGGACTCTTTGCAGGGAATCTCTATAATAAGATATATATTTACACATATAATATATATATATGTAAAATCAATAATTGGTCTCTCTATAGTTCACATAATTATAAAGGATAAGGAGTCCCACAATCTGTCTTCCTCAACAGATTCCTGGGTTGGAGACCCAGGAAGCCAGTGATGTAGTTCCAGTCAAAATCTAGGGTCCTGGGAACCAGGAAACCAATGGTATAAATTCCAGTTCCAGTGTAAAGTCTTGAGTCAGGAGTACCAATGGGATAAGTCCCGGTCCAAGGAGAAGGAAAGACCAGTGTCCCAGATCAACAGTTAGCCAGAGAGAGCAAATTCTCTCTTCCTCCACCCTTTTTGTTCTAGTCAGGCCTTCAACAAATTGGATGCTGCTCACCTCTGCTTATTCATCTGCTTATTCAGTTCCCAAATTCAAACGATAATATCTTACAGAAACATCCTCACAGACCCACCCAGAAATAATGAAATAATGGTTATCCAAATACCTGAGCACACCATCATCCAGCCAAGCTGACACAAAAAATTAGTTACCACAAAAAGCACATGTTTAGTTAAAGAAATGTTACTATAAAAATATACCAAGAGCTAAGAGGTCTTTTATTTTTCTACTAATTGAGACTCAAGAGCATGTTCACAATGATTTACTCAAAAAGTAAATGCTTTTTCTTTTATTGTCTGAAGGGTATATTTTTCAGTCTGAAAGTGACATAGAAATTGCCTGATCTATCTTACCTGTTTTTAATATATAAACATAGAAATATTGATGTCAGAAATATTAATGTTTTCAGTTAGTGAATTAGAATCCAAGTCTCCTTGCAACTAGAGATGATCATACTAAGTGAAGTTAAGTCGGAAAGAGAAAGACAAATACTATGTATCACTTATATGCAAAATCTAAAACGTGACAAAATTGAGCCCATCAGTGAAACAGGACCTCTGCCGGAGAACTATTTCCAATATCCTATGACAAACCGTAATGAAAAAGAATATAAAAAGGAACATTTATGTACATACTGAACCATTTGCTGTACAACAGTAATTAACACAACATTGTAAATCAACTGTACTTCAATAAAAGTTTTTAAAAAATGAATCCAAGTCTCCTTATATACAATGCATGGTTATCTGTGAATAGTAACATAGGATCTTAACAAATCCCCTAAATTTGCAGAAAATCTATGAGCATGAATGGAAGCAAAGGCCATGGTCTACTTCCTTTTTTTCTCATTTGATTTCTCCTCTTTTGAATGGGCTGGGAAGCTGAGATTTATTACCAATTGGTAGCCTCTGGCAGTGTGAAAGGAAGATGAGCCTGCCGTAGTGGAATAAAAAATGAAAAGTGTGATAAGATGTAATGAAGTGAAATAAAATCTCTGCTCAATGCCCAAATAAAACTGTCAGTGTTTGGATGCTGCAGCCTGTTGGGCTGGGTTTAGACAGAAGCAAGAGGGGTTAGTGTAGTGAGCAAGCATGCTGTTACTTAAGTTTCTGAAACCACATATACTCATAGGTTGATGTAAAGAATGAATGATGGACTTCCCTTGTGATCTAGTGGTTAGTCACCCACCTGTCAGAGTGATTCCCAGGACCCAGCAAAGCAACCAAGTTTCTAGAGCCTTGAAGACAAGGGGTAACACCACAAAATTTGAACTCATTTTCCACTGTATCTTCATTGGCTGAGCAGCCACTAAGAAAAAGGCCACATCTCCCAATACTTGGCAAATAAATGCAGTATTGCCTCATGAATCGATCACCTCTCCAAGGTACCCAGGGGTTTCCCAGATGGCGCTAGTGGTAAAGAGTCCGCCTGTCAATGCAGGAGATGTAAGAGATGCAGGTTCGATCCCTGGGTCAGGAAGATCTCCTGGAGGAGGAAATTGCAACCCACTCCATTATTTTTGCCTGGAGAATCCCACGGACAGAGGAGCCTAGCAGGGTACAGTTCACAGGGTCGCAAAGAGTCGGACACAACTGAAGTGATTTAGCACACACACACTGAGGTACCTACCTCAGTACCCAATGTTTCAGGGGAGAAGATTTGAGAACAAGTTAAGGAGTGGCTATCCTTCTGTGAGATTGGAGAGGTCCCATGAAAGAATCTGGATGTCATGAAGGAAGCGCTGGTTCAGGCAGATGAAGCGGCTGCTGAGATTGCTGGGAACCTGGAGAAATAGAAGAAACGCTTGAAGGAAAAGAAAGGCTGGCTAGAATTGCCCTGACATCTTCAGAAAATAGTAGTGCCCCAGGGAGTGTGAGGAGACAGGTGAGAGACCCAAAAAGAAGCAAAAGCCCCAGGAGGCTTCTCAGGAAATGGAACTGAAGACCCATCTGTCTCCTTTTCCAAATCCAAGAAAAAGAAATCTTAAAAAGGAGCTGGTTAGTAGTGATCTTGAAGAGATAGCAGGCACTAGAAGTCTTCCCAAGGGGAAGAAAACTTTCCCCAAAGAGGAACCAGTTAGTGATCCCAAAGAGTTAAGAAACATGAGCGTCCCCAAGGAAGAGAGGACAGGAAAATTGCCTGCCAAGGAGGAGCCACTTAGCAGTGGACCTGAGGAGGCTACTGCCAGCAAAAGCAGCGGCTCCAAGAAAAAGAAAAAGTTTCAAAAGCTATCCCAGGAAAATTAGAATGGACGTCTCCCTAGTGGGCTGTAACTTGTTGAGGTATTCCCCAACCCATTCTCTAGAGCCCAATAAAAAGAAAAAATCCACCTGCCAAATGCAGAGGACATGGGCTCGATCCCTGGTCTGGGAAGATTCCACATGCCTGGAGCAACTAGCCCCTTGAATCACAAATATTGATCTTGCATTCTAGAGCCCGTGAGCCTCATCTACCGAGCCCACTCGCCATAACTACTGAAGCCCCCTTGCTCTAGAGCCTGTGCTCTGCAACAAGCAACGAGAAGCCTGTGCCCCACACCTAGAGAAAGCTCGCTTGCAGCAAGGAACACTCAGCACAATCTTAAATAAATAAACAAGTAATTTTTTAAAAAAGGAATGAATAACAACACAGTGTGCATCTCCTAATATTTAATCCAAGTTAAAGCAAATATTTGAAACAAAGTTTGAGTCTGTCCTATCTTTACCTACATATTTACATTCTAAGTCTGAAGTTATCTTACCATAGAGTTCATTAATGGGCTACTGAAATGCATTCACAGACAATAATTGCTTCAGTCTCATTGGAACTCTGATGTAGATTATTTGAGGGGCTTGAGCAGCAAAGGCCTTTCTTGCTAAAAATCAGACGCCGTTGAGTCCTTGGTGAAGTTCTAATTTGTGTAGGAATTGAACTAGCTCTGACAGCCTCCACTACCTGTGGAGTGTAAAATATAGCCACTCAGCAGCTGGGTGACAGTGAGAAAGTGGAAGCTACTGGTGACCACCCTCTGCACTGACCCAAATGTACCCGGCCTTTTCAAAACAGGGAGGCTAATGTCCAAGACAAGTAAAGGTCATCGTGAATGAACCTTAAAGTAAATGCAACACAGCATCCTTTGCATTTCAGTTTTCCCTGAAATATCATCACTTTAAGTTCAGTGTCAAAACCAAAAGGCAACAATTCTGACTTTTGAAAGAGGTATTAACTTAACCAGAAGAGAATCCATAAAAAAGAAGGTTGATTCCCCTGCCATCTCCTGACAGCTTTAGAACTCAGTTTTTGTTTTGATAATCAAAGTGCTGGAATGAGATGTATAATACTCCCCCTAAAATTAGAATGAAATAATTTTCAGTCAAAAGCTAAAGCAGTGGTTTATGAAAATATAAATGTTTCACTTTAGGAAATGGGAGACTCACTTTTAGAATATCTACTACATACAGATATTTTTGCATGTATTATATGCAAAATGAGTATATGTTATCTTACTAAGTAAATGTATTTAGATTTTTTTTTTTTAGTTTCCCAACATGGCAACTGAAGTTCAAAAAAGTAAAAGAACTGTTAAAAATCATGAATTCAGTAAATGGTGGATCACAAGATGCCAGATTTGTCTATGATGTTTTGTTTCAAATATATAACATGACTCCTAGTGTAAAGTGAGATATTCTGTTAGCCACTATTTTAGAGCAGTAAAAAAATGCCTCGTATATACGTTCAGTTAGATAGTTTGACCTGTATGAACTTCCTTCAGTAACAGAATACTGGGTTTGCACCACACTTCTAAGACTGGAGAGGAGGTGGAAGGGTTGGGGAATCAGAGCTGTTTGTACTACAGAAGCAAGGTGCTCAAAAATGGCATGCAAAATTAGTAAATCAGAATTTCAATGATCTAAAGACCAAGGCACAGCACCCTAAGAAAACAAAATTGGGAGAAAGAGATTAGAACTTTAGAAAGGAAATAAAATGCTTCCTCAGCTCTGACTTAATCAGCCAAAGGGCTTTAAGTTGTGATTTGTGTCTCTCCACTTCCTTCTTTTAGAGACACCTTAAATATTTAAAAGCCTTGTGATTCTCCTTTAAGCAGACAGTTCAATATAGAAAGGGTAAGGCTTGATCATTCAATAACTGTAAATTATGATTGCTGACCCATATTTTTCTAGCTTTATTTTAAAGGTATAATTGACAAATAAAAATTATATGTATTTAAGCTGCACAGCTGATATATGCATGCATTGCGTAATGATTACCATATAGCTATCATCTCACCTAGATTTCTCTGTATGTGTGCATGTACGTGTGTGTGTGTGTGGTAAGAACACTTAAGATATAATCTCAACAAATTTCAAGCGCACAATATAGTATTATTAACTATAATCACCACGCTGTGCATTCGATCCCCAGACAGGTCTGTTCTCATAGAAAAGCCCATCACTGAATTGCCTGGAGGACAATTTTACTTAAATATCAAGAGTAAACCTTGAAGTTCCTATTTCTGGCTGGCAATGAGGTTCGACTAATTAAACAAAGAAGCAAAACTGGGAATAAGAACTAAGGAAATAATGTTGTAATCTGTAGTGGTATGTCAGCTGTTGCCTACTAACTGTCACAGAGAGATCATATAGATTCAGAAAATAACCTTCAGTTTATTTATTTATTTATTTTATTTATTTATTTTTTTATTAGTTGGAGGTCAATCACTTCACAACATTTCAGTGGGTTTTGTCATACATTGATATGAATCAGCCATGGATTTACATGTATTCCCCATCCCGATCCCCGCTCCCACCTCCCTCTCCACACGATTCCCCCGGGTCCTCCCAGTGCACCAGGCCGGAGCACTTGTCTCATGCATCCCACCTGGGCTGGTGATCTGTTTCACCATAGATAGTATACATGCTGTTTTTTTGAAATATCCCACCCTCACATTCTCCCACAGAGTTCAAAAGTCTGTTCTATATTTCTGTGTCTCTTTTTCTGTTTTGCATATAGGGTTATCGTTACCATCTTTCTAAATTCCATATATATGTGTTAGTATGCTGTAATGTTCTTTATCTTTCTGGCTTAGAAAATAACCTTCAGTTTAATATCAGGATGTGTGCGCATGCATACTAAGTCAGTTCAATCATGTCCAACACTTTGTGACCCTGTGGATGATAGCCCACCAGGCTCCTCTGTCCATGGGATTCTCCAGGCAAGAACACTGGAGTGGGATGCCATTTCCTCCTCCAGGAGGTCTTTCTGACCCAGGAATTGAACCCTCATGTCTTAGATGTGAGCTTCTTAGAAAGCTGCCTCTCTATCTCTCTATTTATGGCTGTGCTGGGTCTTTCTTGTGGTGCTCCGCCTCTTCATAGCAGTGGCTTCTCTTGTTGCTGAGTACGTCCTCTAGGTGCAAGGGTTCAGAAGTTGTGGCTCCCAGGTTCTAGAGTGCAAACTCAAAAGTTGTGGTGCATGAGTTTAGTTGCTCCAGGCATGTGAGATCTTCCAGGACCAGGGATCAAACCCATGTCCTCTGCATTGGCAGGCAGATTCTTAACCTAACCACTGGACCACAAGGAAGTCCAACTGCTTCCCTCTTGCTAAATGCTTTTCTAATAAGGAAAAAAAAAAAAAAGCAAAATTGTTTTCTCATTGAAATAATTTTGCACAATAAAATAGGTAGTCCAAGTTGTATAAATATACTCTTTCAACTTGGAACTCAACAAAGTAAAATAGAATTAATGTGTTTTTGTCCTTGTGTCTAGGTGTTAGCAATATTTTATTCTATTATACTTGGGAAGGACGTCGCTTGGATGTTTTTAAGTGAACATTTATCATTTTTAAAAGATACATTTTTAAGACTACTTTTATTTTTAACTATCACTTTACATGACTTTATTTTCCATGAATTGGTTCTCATGACACAATAAATGCTAACTAGGATTTATATAACTGAGTCATGTATAATCAGTAATACTCTCTTATATTTAGGATGATAAGACACTCCAGATCTGGATATTAAACCTGTCAGTTTGAGTGCTGGAAAGTCTCAACAACTCTAAAATTTCTTGGAACGTTCCCTAATCTTGGGTCAATGCTCTTTTTCTTTACAATCATACTGGTATAAAGGAAAAATTTCTGGTTATATCATGATATGTAAGTACATGTCCTAAGGTGTTTTTATTTGGGAGGGGAATGTTTGTATTGTTCTGTTAAGTTTCATTTAGCTTTAATCTAGTTTAGTTTTGTTTTCAACTGAAGAGAAGGAAAATACATAGATGCCATTCCAAAATTGCACAGGGAACAAAAACAGAGATAAGAAGTGCCTGTCAAATAGAGATTTGAGTGATCCGAGACAGTCACCAACCCCAGACTAGTGTATTTTATCTGCTTGGCAAGAATAAACAGTTATTACTGAGAAGGATCACAGTTACACTCAGGGTTGGTGATAACTCTTTAAGAAATAAAAACAAAATAATTCTTTTTTTCCTTAGCTAATCATTTTCAGTTTGAGTCACAGGTTTCCAAACACATACAAGTCCACTGAGAATCTATTTCTACAGGTTATTTTCTAAAGTGAGAAGGATCTTGAGTCCAGCCTCTTAGGTAGAAAATTAGTATTTCAGGACAAACTGGTCACTCAAAATATCACTACGTAAACATTTTCCTGGAACCAAAATATTTCTAAATACATTCTTCATAGCTGTCATATATTGAGCTCTAACTCTAAACACCTGCATATAATAATTCATTTAACACTGTAAAGATATAAAAACCTTTCAAAAAGTTACTGTTCTTGCTATTAGTCTCAAGATACTACAAATGAGGAAAACAGGACATAGAAAAGTTGCAAATTTTTCAGTGCCAAATATCTACTAAGTGAGGTGTTAGAAAATAAACCCAGGTCTACCTGACTCCTGAACTTACACCTTCAGTGTTTGCATTTTACTACCTCTCGAGCAAGAAACATCACCATGGATGTCAGTACAAGAAAACAATCTAAGGGACTTCCCTGGTGGCTCAGATTGCTAAAGAAAACAACCTGGATGATATCTGAGAGCTCATTAATGGGTTGGAGCCATAGTAGAGTTGTCTCTATTAACGGGCTGCTGCTGCTGCTGCTAAGTTGCTTTAGTCGTGCCTGACTCTGTGCAACCCCATAGATGGCAGCCCACCAGGCTCCTCTGTCCCTGGGATTCTCCAGGCAAGAACACTGGGGTGGATTGCCATTTCCTTCTCCCCTATTAATCGGCAGTATCAGAGAAATTACAGTGATTGCTATGTGAGTTACTTAAGAAATGATGTTTATAGCAGACGAATGGATAAGAAAGCTGTGGTACACATACACAATGGAATATTACTCAGCTATTAAAAAGCATTTGAATCAGTTCTAATGAGGTAGATGAAACTGGAGCCTATTATACAGAGCAAAGTAAGTCAGAAAGAAAAACACCAATACAGTATATTAATGCATATATATGGAATTTAGAAAGATGGTAACAATGACCCTATATGCGAGACAGCAAGAGGCACAGATGTAAAGACAGACTTTTGGACTCTGTGGGAGAAGGTGAGGGTGTGATGATTTGAGAGAATAGCATTGAAACATGTATATTATCATATGAGAAATAGATCGCCAGTCCAGATTCGATTCATGAGACAGGGCGCTCAGGGCTGGTGCACTGGGATGACCCTGAGGGATGGGATGGGGAGGGAGGTGGGGGGGGGGGTTCAGGATGGGGATACACGTACACCCATGGCTGATTCATGTCAATGTACGGCAAAACCAATGCAATATTGTAAAGTAATTAGCCTCCAATTAAAATAAATAAGTTAATTTAAAAAAAAAAAGATTTGCAAAAACATTTAAAAAAAGAAATGATGTTTATGTAATTGCATTAAAGTCAGACATTTTTGGAGAAGCCAGCAACTTCAACTTCAAATCATGTTCTTTATTCTTTGTATATTAGGGCAACCTTTATCTCCTATTTTTTTTATAAAAGCTGTAGGCTAGGCTGAGATCAAGGATTATCTATCTCAATTTTTAGGGAAATAAGTGGAATCTAACCAATGAAAAATAGTTACATGAGTTGGTATTCTGACATTTTTCCTGCTTTGGACCTTTCAGCACATCAATCTCCAGCTTCTATGCTGAATTCCAGGAAAGAGGGTATCTACCCCTTCCTTGCACTTGCCTGCTCATCCACCCCTGGTTCTGCCTTACAACTCCAGTGAACAAGAATCAGACATTATGTCTGTCTGCAGACAAATTATCCACTGTTTTTCTCAATATACTAATAGTAGATAGCAGTTGAAAGGGTCACATAATTTTCTTTGCATCTCTAATAAATTTTCAAATATCAAGGCACTAATGACACATGTTCCTATCAAAGATATTATAAACATCAATGCTAGGATATGCCAGTAAAGTTTCATTTAAACTTTTAAAAGGCATTGAGACTGTATGGGCAATCATGTTACTTCTTGAAATTTTAAGGAATCTAAAGTGTCTATGCTTGGATTAATCATAATCCAACTGGTCCATTTGTGACCTTCCATTGTGTATATATTCATTTACTAAATTTAAGTGATTAAATTGTTTGTTTGCTTACTTTAATAAATATTTGTGAACATACTACCCAGAATGAAGGTGAGATTCGTTTTTGTCAATTTTACTGGGGTACAATTTATAGAAAAGAAACATACTCGTTGTGAGTATACATTTCAATGAATTATGACAAATATGTAGACTTGGGTAACCATTATGGTTGATTATGTGTGCATGCTCCAACATGCTCCAAAGCATGTGTCCAGTGCTTTGTGACCCATGGATGGTAGCCTGCCAGACTCCTCTATTCATATGATTTCTGTGGCAAGAATACTGGAGTGGGTTGCCATTTCCTTTTCTGCAGGATCTTCCGGACCCAGGGATTGAACCCGTGTCTACTGCATTGCAAGTGGATTCTTTACCAGCTGAGCCACCGCCGGGGAAGCCCAAAACATAGAAGACCATCATTACCTCAAAGAGCCCCTGACCCTGTTTGGATAGCAATATGCCTCCTTCAGCTCCAAGCTCTCACTGTACTTTAGATGTTTTAAGAATTTCATGTAAATTGAATCACATAGTATGTACTTTTCTTATCCAAATTCTTTTGAAATCCAGTCAAGTTGCTGCATGGATCAATAGTTATTTTTTTAAGGTAGTATTCCCTTACATGGATGTACTACAATTTATTTACTTGTTGGTGGACATGTGGTTTGTTTTCACTTTTTTGGCTATTCTAAATTAAATTTCTGTGAATATTCATGGATATGTCTTTGCACACTTTTTTTTTTTCAATTTCTCTTGGGTAAATGCTTGGGAGTAAAATGGGTGGGTTGCAAAATAAGTGTATTTTAAAAGACTGTACAATGTGATGATTTAATGTATAATCACGTTGGGAAATAATTACCACAATCAAGTTAATTAACACATCCATAACCTCATATAGTTATCATTTTTTGTGTGTGCAAAAATACTTTAGATTTTCTCTTTTAGCAAATTTCAAGTGCACAATACAGTATAATTAACTATAATCACCATGCTGTATATTAGATCCTCAGAGCTGATTCATCTTATAACTGAAAGTTTCTGCCCTTTGACCAACGTCTCCCCATTTCCCCTAACCCCCATCCTCTGGCAATCACCATTCTACTTTCTGGTTCTTTGAGTTTGACTTTTTCAGGCCCCACATATAAGCAAGACAATATAGTATCTGTCTTTCTTTGTTGGATTTATTTCAGTTAGGATAATGTCCCCCAGGCTTATTCATGGCAAAATTTCCTTCTTTTATGGTTGATTAATATTCTATCATATACTATATATATATATACATATACCTATGTATATATATATACATATGTGTATACATGGGCTTCCCTGGCGGCTCTAGTGATAAAGAACCTGCCTGCCAATGCAGCAGATGTAAAGGATGTGGGTTCATTCACTGGGGTGGGAAGATGCCCTGGAGGAGGGCATGGCAACCCACTCCAGTATTCTTGCCTTGAGAATCCCATGGACAGAGGAGCCTGGTAGACTACAGTCCATACAGTTGCAGAGAGTCAGACACAATTGAAGTGAATTAACACACACCCATGTGCATATACACACATAAGTTGTATTTTCTTTATCCATTTATCTGTTCACAGACACTTAGGTTGTGTTTCCAAATCTTAGTTATTGTGAATGGTGCAGCAATGAACTTGGGGATGCAGAAGTCTCTTCAAGACACTGAGTTCATTCTTTGGCTATATATCCACAAGTGAGATTGCTCAGTCATATGTAGTTATGTTTTTAATTTTTGATGAAGTTCCATATTTGTTTCCATATTGGCTATACTAGTTTACATTACTATCAGAAGTGTATAAGACTGATCTGTCCCCATTCCCTCAACAATACTTATTCCCTGTCTTTTTGATAATAGGCATACTAACAGTCAAAAGGCAAAATGGTTGTCTGAGAAGGACTTACAAATCACTGAGAAAAGAAGAGAAGTCAAAGGCAAAGGAGAAGAGGAAAGATGTACCCATTTGAATGCAGAGTTCCAAAGAATAGCCAGGAGAGATAAGAAAGCCTTCCTCAGCGACCAATGCAAAGAAATAGGGGAAAACAACAGAATGGGAAAGACTAGAGATCTCTTCAAGAAAATTTGAGATACCAAGGGAATATTTCATACAAAGACGGGCTCAATAAAGGACAGAAATGGTATGGACCTAACAGAAGCAGAAGATATTAGGAAGAGGTGGCAAGATTACACAGAAGAACTGTACAAAAAAGATCTTCATGACCCAGATAACCACGATGGTGTGATCACTCACCTAGAGCCAGACATCCTGGAATGCAAAATCAAGTGGGCCTTAGGAAGCATCACTACAAACAAAGATAGCAGAGGTGAAATAATTCTGGTTGAGCTATTTCAAACCCTAAAAGATGATGCTGTGAAAATGCTGCACTCAATATGCCAGCAAATTTGGAAAACTCAGCAGTGGCCACAGGACTGGAAAAGGTCAGTTTTCATTCAAATTCCAAAGAAAGGCAATGCCAAAGAATGCTCAAACTACCACACAATTGCACTCATCTCACATGATAGCAAAGTAATGCTCAAAATTCTCCAAGCCAGGCTTCAACAATATGTGAACTGTGAACTTCCAGATGTTCAAGCTGGATTCAGAAAAGTCAGAGAAACCAGAGATCAAATTGCCAACATCCACTGGATCATCTATGAAGCGAGAGAGTTCTGGAGAAAACATCTACTTCTGCTTTGTTGACTACACCAAAGCTTTCGACTGTGTGAATCACAACAAACTGTGGAAAATTCTTTAAGAGATGTGAACATCAGACCACCTGACCAGCCTCCTGAGAAATCTGTATACAGGTCAAGAAACGACAGTTAGAACTGGGCATGGAACAACAGACTAGTTCCAAATCAAAAAAGGAGTTCGTCAAGGTTGTATATTGTCACCCTGCTTATTTAACTTAAATCCTGAGTACATCATGCAAAATGCTGGGCTGGATGAAGCACAAGGTGGAATCAAGATTTTCTGAGAGAAATATCAATAACTTCAGATATGCAGATGACACCACCATTATAGCAGAAAGCACAAAAGAACGACAGAACCTCTTGATGAAAGTGAAAGAGGGGAGTGAAAGAGTTGGCTTAAAACTCAACATTCAGAAAACTAAGACCATGGCATCCAGTCCCATCACTTCATGGCAAATAGATAGGGAAACAATGTAAACAGTGGCAGACTTTATTTTTCTGGACTCCAAAATCACTGCAGATGGTGACTGTAGCCATGAAATTAAAAGACACTTGCTCCTTGGAAGAAAAGCCATGACCAACCTAGATAGCATATTAAAAAGCAGAACACATTACTTTGCCAACAAAGGTCCATCTAGTCAAAGCTATGGTTTTTCCAGTAGCCATGTATGGATGTGAGAGTTGGACTATAAAGAAAACTGAGCACTGAAGAATTGATGCTTTTGAACTGTGGTGTTGCAGAAGACTCTTGAGAATCCTTTGGACAGCGAGGATATCCAACCAGTCAATCCTAAAGGAAATCAGTCCTGAATATTCCTTGGAAGGACTGATGCTGAAGCTGAAACTCCAATATTTGGCCTGATGTGAAGAACTAACTTGTTTGAAAAGACCCTGATGCTGGGAAAGATTGAAAGTGGGAGGAGAAGGGGATGACAGAGGATGAGATGGTTGGATGCCATCACCGACTCGATGGACATGAGTTTGAGAATGCTCCGGGAGTTGGTGATGGACAGGGAAGCCTGGCATGTTGCAGTCCGTGGGTTCGCAAAGGGTCACAGAAGACTGAGCAACTGAACTAACTGATACTCACAGGTGTGAGGGCATATGTAGTTTTGAGTCACATTTTCCTGATGACTAGTGACTTTCAGCACGTTTTTGTGTATCTGTTGGCCATGTATATTACTTCTTTGGGTAACTGTCTGTAATGTCCTTCACTCACTTTTTACCTGTGTTGTTTAGTTAGCTATTGTTTGTGCAAGTTCCTTATATATTTCAGACTGTAATCTCTTATCAAATACTTAACTTGCAAATATCTCCTTCCATGCCATACATTGTCTTTTTATTTTTCTCATTGTTTCCTTTGCTGGACAGAATCTCTTAATATGATGAATTCCCACTTTTTAAATGTTTGCTTTTCCTATCTGCTTTTGGGGCCATATTAAAAAAAAAAATGTTGCCAAGACCAATGTCAAGGAGGTTTTCCCCTATGTCTTCTTTAGGGAGTTCTATGGTTTCAGTTGTTACATTTGTGTCTTTAGTCCATTTAGAGTTAATTTTTAATTACAGTGTAAGATAAGTATCCAATTTCATTCTTTTGCATATGGGTATCCAGTTCCCAGCACCATACACTGAAGAGACCATCCTTTCCCTATGGTGTATTCTTGACACTCTTGTCAAGGTTAGTTGACTGTATACGCATGGGTTTATTCCTGGGATCTCTATTCTGTTCATTGGTTGGCCTATGTGTCCATTTGCATTCCAGTAATATACTGTTTTGATTACTATATCTTTCTTTTATTAATGTTTTATAGTTTCTAGTTGTACAAATTTTTCACTTCTTTGGTTAAATTTATTCTTAAGAATTCTATTCTTTTTGATGCTATTGTAATTGGCATTGTAGCCTTAATTTCTTTTTCAGATAGTTCATCGTTAGCATATAAAAATGCAACTGATTTTTGTGTATTAATTTTGTTTCCTTCAAGTTTGCTGAATCCACTTATTAGTACTATTAGTTTGTGCCTGGAGTCTCTGGCCAGAGCAATTAATCAATGAAAAGAAATAAAACATATCTGATTCAGAAAGAACATAAAACTACTTCTGCAGATGAGACAATCATTTACATAAAACCCCCTAAAGTCAGATTCACGATCATTTCATGACTCAAATGAATCATGGTAGTCCATTTCTAGCTGCATGGCCTTTCCCCCTGTTTTTCTCCCATTTTTCCCATCACTTTCATCCAAAGAGCTATCACTTGATTCTTACATTCATTATTCTTTTGCTTTCCACTTTATATGGTTATTTTTAACTACTACATGTTTCCATAAAGTGAATATGATTTTAGTTGTTTTAACACAAGTGAGGCTATTGTACCATATGTAATAATTTAGTGTATTTTTTTCACTAAATAACATACAATTAACATTCTTGCATAGTGTTGCTATAATTTGTCCAATCTCTGTGTTTTTCCATAGTCCATCATGTAAGCACATAATTCACCTACTCTCTTGTCAGTGAGCATTTGCGTTTTTTTATGGTTTTGCTAAAATGGGCAGTTTTGCAATGAATACTCTCTGTACATATCTTCTGATATACATATAAAGTTGTCTAAATTTACAAGGTAATATTAACACCATGGTGGTTTTAACACTTAGCCTTCCCACCAGCAGTATATAAGAGATTGAATGTATATATCACTTCTAATACAGGTACTTCCAAGTTTTTTAAAATATTTACCCATTTAATAAGTTTCTTCTAGCAGTCATGATTTACATTGCCCTGACAGTGGGTGATGTTCATTTATTAGCCATATGTATTTCCTCTGCTGTGAAATGTTTCTCCCTGGTCTTTGCCCCACTGTTCTCTTTGAGTTATTGCTTTACCTATTAATTTGCAGTAGTTTTCTTGCTTGCTTAATAAAATTTGCTTTTTGGCTGTGTTTATTGCTGATAGCTTTTTCTCTTTTATAATTTATGTTTCATTTAGGAGTATTTTTTGATGAACCAAATTTCTTAATTTTAATATTGGCAAATATTGTCAGTAATTTTTGTGCGTAAAATATGCTCACCAATATGTTCTACTAAGACGTTCACAGTTTTGTTTTTAATATTCAAATCCTTAATCTTTTTGGATATGATTTTTTATTTTTGTGGATAGCCAGCTTTTCAGCTTCACTTCCTGAATCTTCCCACCCCTCCTTGCTGATGAGGCAGGCTATCTACGATGTACCTAAAGTTCTGTGAATGCAGGGGTCTAGTTCTTGGTTCTCTATTCCACAACCAGTTTTCTGTCCCTGTGCCTGTTGGACTTCATCTTTATTACTATTGTTTATAAAAAGTTCTGATAATTGATACAACCGTATAATAAGTTGTTTACTTACACAATGAAATATGAAACAACAGTCAAAACGAAGGAGTCTGACACTACACAGGAACCTCGTTGCTCTTCAGGCACTGAACCGTGTCTGATTCTTCGCCACCCCGTGGACTGCAGCATGTCAGGCTTCCCTGTCCTTCAGTATCTCCCGGAGCTTGTCCAAAACTCATGTCCATTGAGTTGGTGATGTATTTTTAGCAAAAAGGACCAAATTGCTATAAATAGCATGATATCCTTTATAATAAAGTTAAAAGCAACTGCAAAGCATGCTGCCAACGCAAATTCAGATCAGCTCACCTCCAGGCAGAAAGCCAATCTTCTGACATGGAGTTGCGGTGAGGAAAAGAGAAGCCGTTATTACAGAGGGCCAGGCAAGTTGTTCAGGGAAGCTAGTGCTCACAGGTGCCAGAACTCCCTGGTAGGTCTCAGGAAAGCATTTTTAAGGACTGGGTGAGGGAGAGGAGTCACAGGTTACGTGAACAACACAGTCCTCTGATTGGCCGATGGCGAGGTAACGGGGCAGTGCCACTGGGGTTAACATGATCAGCCCTTAGGCTCCAGGAGGCCTGCAGGCTGTGTGCTCATGGTCATGAAGTAACTTATACCTTCCCTTCGGTGGGGGTGTTAGCACTTGTAAAGCAATTCTAGAAATGTGCATCTGATACTGTTATCTAAGTACTTAGTTCAGCTCAGTCACTCAGTCATGTCCAACTCTGCAACCCCACGGACTGCAGCACACCAGGCTTCCCTGTCCGTCACCAACTCCCGGAGTTTACTCAAACTCATGTCCGCTGAGTCGGTGATGCCATCCAGCCATCTCATCCTCTGTCATATCCTTTCCTCTTTCCTTCAATCTTTCCCAGCATCAGGGTCTTTTGCAATGAGCCAGTTCTTCATATCAGGTGGCCAAAGTATTGGAGTTTCAGCTTCAGTATCAGTCCTTCCAATGAATACTCAGGACTGATTTCCTTTAGGATAGACTTGTTGGATCTCCTTGCAGTCCAATGGACTCTCAAGAGTCTTCTCCAACACCAGACTTCAAAAGCATCAATTCTTCAGTGCTCATCTTTCTTTATGGTCCAACTCTCACATCCATACATGACTACTGGAAAAACCATAGCCTTGACTAGGTGGACCTTTGTTGGCAAAGTAATGTCTCTGCTTTTTAATAAGCTGTCTAGGTTGGTCATAACTTTTCTTCCAAGGAGCAAGCATCTTTTAATTTCATGGCTGCGGTCACCATCTGCAGTGATTTGGAGCCCAAAAAATAGTCTAGCACTGTTTCCACTGTTTCCCCATCTATTTGCCATGAAGTGATGGGACCGGATGCCATGATCTTAGTTTTATGAATGTTGAAGTTCTATGAAGTTGAACAGTTCTATGAAGACCTACAAGACCTTATAAAACTAACACCCCCAAAAGATGTCCTTTTCATTATAGGGGACTTAAATGCAAAAGTAGGAAGTCAAGAGATACCTGGAGTAACAGGCAAGTTTGGCCTTGGACTACAGAATGAAGCAGGGCAAATGCTAACAGAGGTTTGCCAAGAGATCGCACTGGTCATAGCAAACACCCTCTTCCAACAACACAAGAGAAGACTCTACACATGGACATCACCAGATGGTCAACATTAAAATCAGACTGATTATATTCTTTGCAGCCAAAGATGGAAAAGTCAGCAGAAATAAGACCGGGAGCTGACTGTGGCTCAGATCATGAACTCCTTATTGCCAAGTTCAGATTTAAATTGAAGAAAGTAGGGAAAACCACTAGACCATTTAGATATGATCTAAATCTAATCCCTTATGAGTATACAGTGGAAGTGAGAAATAGTTTCAAGTGATTAGCTCTGATAGACAGAGTGCCTAAAGAACTATGGACAGAGGTTCATGACATTGTACAGGAGGCAGGGATCAAGACCATCCCCAAGGAAAAGAAATGCAAAAAGGCAAAATGGTTGCCTGAGGAGGCCTTACAAATAGCTATGAAAAGAAGAGAAACGAAAGGCAAAGGAGACCATTTGATTGCAGAGTTCCAAAGAATAGAAAGCAGAGATTAGAAAGCCTTCCTCAGTGATCAATGGAAAGAAATAGAAGAAAACAATAGAATGGAAAAGACTAGAGATCTCCTCAAGAAAATGAGAGATACCAAGGGAACTTTTCATGCAAAGATGGGCTCAATAAAGGACAGAAATGGTGTGGACCTAACAGAAGCAGAAGATATTAAGAAGAGGTGGCAAGAATACACAGAACTATACAAAATAGATCTTCATGACCCAGACAATCACGATGCTGTGATCGCTCACCTAGAACCAGATATCCAGGAATGCAAAGTCAAGTGGGCCTTATGAAGCATCACTACAACAAAGGTAGTGGAGGTGATGGAATTCCAGTTGAGCTTTTTCAAATCCTAAAAGATGATGCTGTGAAAGTGCTTCACTCAATATGCCAGCAGATTGGGAAAACTCATCTGTGGCCACAGGACTGGAAAAGGTCAGTTTTCATTCCAATCCCAAAGAAAGGCAAGCCAAAGAATGCTCAAACTACCACACAATTGCACTCATCTCACATGCTAGCAAAGTAACACTCAAAATTCTCCAAGCCAGGCTTCAACATTACATGAATTGTGAATTTCCAGATGTTCAAGCTGGATTTAGAAAAGACAGAGGAACCAGAAATCAAATTGCCCACATCTGTTGGATCATCGAAAAAGCAAGAGAGTTCCAGAAAAACATCTACTTCTGTTTCATTGACTATGCGAGAGATTTTCACTGTGTGGATCACAACAAACTGTGGAAAATTATTTAAGAGATGTGAATACCAGACCACCTGACCTGCCTCCTGAGAAATCTGTATACAGGTCAAGAAGCAACAGTTAGAACTGGGCATGGAACAACAGACTGGTTCCAAATCAGGAAAGGAGTTCGTCAAGGCTATATATTGTCACCCTGCTTATTTAACTTGTGCAGAGTACATCATGAGAAATGCTGGACTAGATGATCTAAGTACTTAAGAGTGGAGTTAATCCAGAAGATCTGGGGAACGTGTCAACAAGGAAGGTGCCACGGGGTCCTCCTTGGTTACAATTATACTTGTATGGATACATATAACAAAGAAAACAAATTATATAAAAATGAAATGCATAAAACTGCTCTTCTTCGGGATTGTTGTTGTTATTAAGTTGCTAATTCATGTCTGACACTTTGCCACCCTATGAACTGCAGCATGCCAACCTGACCTGTCCTTCACAATCAGAGTTTGCTCAAATTCATGTCCACTGAGTCAGTGATGTCATCCAACTATCTCATTCTCTGTCTCTCCCTTTTCCTCCTTATGATTCAACAATCCATGACTCTAATTCACCGTATTAAAATATGGAAATGAGAAAAACAATATGGTAATTTCAGTTAGGTGCAGGGAAACCATTTGATAAAGTTTAAACCAAATTTATGGTTTAAAAAAGAAACCCTCTTAGTAATTCAGGAATAGATGAGAACATCATTAATCTGATAAAAGTATCTTTGGAAACAAAAAGTTAGCCACTGTTGAGCCCCCATCCATCTTCCACTAGCCACGCTGGACATAAACATCCAGTCATAAATGAAAATAAGCTGATCAGAAACCAAACTGGCCGAGCAGGCTGAGAACTGTGATGCCATGGAAGCCTGCATGATGTATGTGGCTGAGCAAAAGCTGAATTATTCAATGGGGAGGGTAATCTCTCAGCTACTGAAAAAAGTGTTATAAACAGCAATAAGCCATTTTGGAGGGTCATCTCAAGTACTGAGCTAAAGACAGATGCTGAAGGAAACAACGGATGACTTGAAAGTTCATCTGTAATTATATACCAACTCTTTTGGAAGAGTTCTTGATTCCAATGCTGTACAAGCGGAGGGCAAATTCTTTTATTAGAAAACGAGAGGGGACCACTACTGTTCCATTACCGAGGTTGTCATTGGTGACAAGAAAGGGATTGTGGATCAGTCACAACAGGCATACCAAGAAGATTTTGAAATCAGCAAAAAGGAAATGAATAGGCTCATTCTATCAGATTGGATCTGGTTCTTAATTTCCCTGTGTTCTATTTTGAGATGTGAACTCTTCTGAGGAAATCTGCTTTCTTTCAAGGGACAACTTTGGATGAAACTGAGGCAGAAATTGCTAGACAGTGCAGAACTTTGAGACCTCGATTGCTTTTTTTTTTTTTTTTTAATTTCAATTTTTTCTTCTCAAGTAAGCATCTCACTCTTTGTTTCAATTTCCAAGCATTCAGAGGAATGCCTCCCTGGTCTGGTAACTCATAAAACATTCAAACCTAGACAGGACAATCATTAACTATTGTCCAGCTTATCAAGGAAACAAAACAAAACAAAACAGGGAGACCAATAACTGGTCCTTAAACAATCACCTGGAGTCAAGGAAAGGGGTCATCGGCTGTTGACTCAGAGTCTAAAGAAACCCAAGGACTGGGGATCCAAGAAAGCCATAAAAATGTCAAACCGAACATTGCAACATTCAAACTAACTGGTCAAAAATGATGTGTATTAAAGTCCCGAGCCCACCAAAACTGTATAGATCAATACTAATAAACATATAAAACTGCTGTGATCCCCACCTTTTGGGGGCTCTTCACCCACTCTCAGCATCTATGCTGAGGGCTTTGTATCTCTATCCTTTAAAATAAACTTTGCCTGCATGAGTGTTTGCGAGTTTACAGAGTTCATTCCTCAGCTGCATGAACAGAACTCGGTTCCCCTTTTCAAAACCATTGCTGAACTTGATATATTAAGTCAAGAGTCATAAAGGACAGAAGGCTAATAATGCCTTAAACCCAGGTCTCCTGTACTGCAGGTGATCTCCTGCATTGTAAGAGGAATCTTGACCAACACAGCCACCAGGAAACTGGCCCCAGACAGTGTGCCGTGCGTGCATGCGTGCTCAGCCTTGTCTGACTCCTGCGACCCCATGGAGGGAGCCCACCAGGCTCCTCTGTCCATGGAATTCTCCAGGCAAGAATACTGGAATGGGTTGCCATTTCCTACTCTAGGGGATCTTCCCGGCACAGGGATCGAACCTGAGTCTCCTGCCTCTCCTGCATTGGCAAGAGGATTCTTTACAGCGGTGTCACTTGGGGAGTCCTCAGATAGCTGAGGTGATATCAAAGGGATGATTTCAGGGAGCCTTTGTATCTTCCCATACACATAAAAGTGTTAATTCCTTGAGATATCTGGTTTTCTTTAACAATAATCTTTTGGTTTTACAATACCAAATGTTGTTTGGCATAACAATAACCTTTAACAATAATCTTTTATTTAACAACAACCTTGGACCAATTAATGGTAAAATGATAAAACAGATAAAATAAAAACATAACCAGTCTTCCCACTCTATCTATACACTCCCTGTCCTGTCTCTTCCTTTTCTATCTCTACAAGCAACCTGTGTCCTCATCCTCCAACATTTTCTTCCCATTAGATTGCCTTCAAAAGTTTACATTAATCTTATAATATACTACTTCCTCAAACTAGAATATTTTTGTCAATAGCCTTATCGTAAACGTTCAAATTAAATATCCAGGCCTGGCAGTGCTAAAAAAAAAACAAAACTTACTAAAACACAGAGGGTTTTTTGCATCAGTTTTCTATTTACATTCACATTTCTAGCATGATATATTAGCCCTGCAGAGTCATTATAGCCAATTCTAATACAATAAAAAATTTCATTATATATTTCATCATAATATCAATCACCCATTAATAGTTGTCCCAATTAACATTATTCTTGAAATATGAGGAAAGTTCATGTAGACAACATATATGCTTGATTTTGAGATAATAGGAAGTATTCCACATTCTTATACATTATTTTAAAATTAATATAATATCTGTAAACAAGAAATTAAGTGGATCTGATTTTAACATAATTACACTAATGAACAAAGCATCTCTCCCCATTTAAACATCCACATGTTTAGGAAATAATTGTTCCGTACAGGGCTGTATGTTAATTAGAGAATTAGAGGACATTAAACATGGTGCTTTATAAACATGTGTTTCAATTTCCCCTTTTCTCACTTTGTCATGTTAATATGATAATATCCTGAAGTCATCACATGCAAAGCTGAGTCTAATAAACAAAGTCAAATTAGGCTAAATCAATCAAATATATTTGTAATTTTTTAAAAATATGATTTATGCTGTCTTGTATTTTAAAATATGAGTTAAAGACATTGCCCATTGCTTTTTCACCTCTTTCCCTCTTCTCCCTTTCCATCATTAGAAATCAGGGCCAACCAGTCACTCTGATTTGGTGATTGCTCTTCTGGAAGTTGCAAGAGGGTAAAAGCACTCGACCTACATTTTACCTTAGGCTCTTCCTTCTGCAACCTGAAAGAAAAAAATCAGAGTTCACAGTGAGAACAATAGTCTTTCCTGCACCACCTACACCTTTATTCTCAGGGCTCTGTAATCAACTGTGACAGCATTTGAAAATGCTAATCAGTCAAACTCTGAGACTATTGATCCCAGAAAAAAGTACATGAATGATTTCTTTTCCATTTCTTCATATCTGTGGGTAGCTCCAAATAGAAAACTCAGTAACAGCAGTGACTCAAAACCTCCTACAAGTCGACAAGTTAAGTCATAATACAGACAAAAATAAAAGACATGATAGAATTTATGTGATACTATTAATATTTGTTTGGTTGTTTAAATTTTTATTTTATATTGGAGGTTAGTCTTTCAGGGCTTCATAGGTGGCTCAGTGGTAAAGAATCCACCTATTAAGCCGGAGACGGGGGTTTGATCCCTGGTGAGGAAGGTGCCCTGGAGAAAGAAAGAAATGGCAACCTACTTCAGTACTCTTGCCTGGGAAACCCCTTGGACAGAGGAGTCTGGCTGGCTAAAGTCCAAGGGGTCGCAAAAGAGCTGAGCATGACTTAGCAAGTAAATGACAACGATGGTTGATCAAAAATGTGTTAATTTTCAGTGTATGGCAAAGTGATTCAGCTATACAATATATATTCTCTATCTACTCATTTTCAAATTCTTTTCCCATTTGTAATATTAGAATAGTACAAAATGTTGCGCAGAGTTCCCTTGTTTGGTTTTGAGAGAGATTCTGATTCAAGACATGCTGTGCACATCTGCTCTTTCCTATACAGGACTAAGGAGTTGAGGGTGGAGGGGATTTGGCTACAAGCACTCCAGGGTTCTCTTCTGGTTAGACCCTTAGATATGTCACAGCTTGAGCCCTAGGAGAGCCAGCTTTTAGCTCTACAGAGACAACAGGGATTCATGTCTAATCGTGTAGACAAGGATAATGTGCAAAGATCAGCAGAAATGAAAAAGAGCCCAGTTAATGACGCTTTGTGGTTCTTTCCCTGTAAGTCTCCTAAGGAAAGAGCCACGAGGGAAGCCCACACACAAGAAAAGAGCCTCAGGGTCCAACTCACAGCCTCTCGCAGGCTAAACGCCCATCTTAACCTTAAAATGGCATCCCTTTGCGCAGCTAATAATGTCTTCTCCACCTGTCTATTTATCTGTGTTTTTCCAGCAGGCCTCAATGGGCTTCCCAGTGGCTCAGTGGTAAAGAATCTGCCCATCAACGCAGCAGACATAGGTTAGATCCCTGGGTCAGAAAGATCCCCTGGAAAAGGAAATGGCAACCCACTCCAGTCTTCTTGCCTGGGAAATCCCATGGACAGAGTCTAGTGGGCTACAGTCCATGATGTCACAGAGTCAAACATGACTTACCTACTAAACAACAACAACAAATACAATGTCTACCAAATAGAAATTGCACTAAATCTGGCCTGGACTAAACAAAATAAAGGTACTCTCACATAACTACTGAACCATGAAGACTTAAAAACCACAAATATTCCTGTTTACAAAATGCCATCCAATCAATTAATTAATATTAATGAAAATCAAAGTAAAATTTCTTGACTTCCAGGATCCTCACTAAGGGAAGAGATGGTTATGATTTCAGAAATATTTGGAAGTAAAAATCAAGGAGGAACCAATAAAATCCAATATCTGACATTAAAGACAGAAAGAGAAAGATAGGAAACCACATGGAAATTCATAAAATCTACCATTTTATGTTGATTTGTCTTGCAGGTTTCAAATTTTTCCTTGCACAAAATCTGGGCTCTTTTTGTCAGGGCCATTAGCTATCTTTAAGGCAAGAACTTTGTAGTGTTCTTCAAAGACAGATTATCCCTAGGCACATTTAGTGCTTGACTTGCCAAGGCAACTGCCCTAACAATAAGAGTCTGGTGAATTACATTCACAGTGCAATCAGCCAAATAATTCTCTGCATCATCAGGGAGGAAAAATAAGTGTTTTCGGAACAACTTCCCCAAAAGTTGTTTTCTTTAACTTAGTATGACTTAAGCCAAAACAGTTTTGAAACAAGAGGTTGTAGGGAGGCTGTATGCTTTCCTTTTACTAAGGTCCTTCACAGTTCAGACAATTTCTTAGCTGCCTGATTTTACGTGAAGATAAAGAAGAGAGGTGCTACTTTCTTTAGAGAATTGTTTTGCACCTCTGTGGCAGATACGATCCCTCTTCAAGGTAACATCACCCAGATACAAAGTACATTTGGTGGATGACTTCCCGCTGTCTGTTCATGCAGGGTCTACTTGAGGAGCAGTGAGTCACTTCAGTCTGATGTGAAATAGTTCAGAAAGACACTCCTCACTCCAGAGTTCCTCAATGGTTAACTAAGGCTTCTGTGTCCACCACCACCCCCCAACTACACTTCCTCTGTGTAGTTCCCTCCTCCTTCCTTTCACAGAAGTTGCTCATCAATAAACTTGCACTGTATACTATCTTAGCATTCACTTCAAAGGAATCCAAACTGAGGCAGTAGTTACCAGGAATGGTTAAAGAGTGAGGGTTCAAGATGGAGTTGTGGATTATTCACTGTCTTGTTAGATGAGGATACCATCACTGCTGGTGGGGACGGGGTGGGACAAAGGGACATAAATTATCCTGACACACAATTTGTCCTCGACAAATTGTCCTTGCAGCTGTTAATACTTTTTACCAAAAATGAAAGAGACAGTGTTCCAGTAGAAGAGGATGTAATAATTACTTTGAATATTGAATGTATGGGTGACTTAACCATAAAGAAAATTAAATGCCAGATCAAAATAAGTCTGCTATGCTAAGACCAGGGCTCTGGTAGGAAAATTTGAAACCCCAATATCTAAGTAGATCCCCTAGGTGAACTGACTGGTCATATTGCCACAGAAGTTTGTAATTTCCTCGGTTCTGTCTCCTTGCAACAAAAATCTGAAGCCATGGATGGACCAGTATTACAGCCCCGTGTAATTTTCTCAGACAGACCAGTGTTACAGCTCCGTGTTACAGCTCAGCTTTATTTAGAAAGCAAAGAAAAACACATCCTTGAGGTGTGAGGGTGGGCTGACCCAAAAGACACAAAGAGAAGTAAAGTCCCTGGGTCCAATTTTGACTCCTCTTTTTATGTTTTTTCTCCTCCCCCTGAGCCTGCCCTATGTAAATTGGGCTAGCTAAGAGGGCTGTTTGTTTTACCTGAGGTTCTCACTCCAGTCCTCGAACCTTCCTTTGTTCTATCTTTGCGTGCTTTTCCCTTCTTTGTCTTTTAGCCACTACCATTCTGGACTCTTTTTCCTATTCTAATTGCCTAACAATATCTGAGTGCATACCCCTATATATGTTGACTCTCCAGCTGCCTCCCAAACTTCTGAGCTCGTAAAATTTCCCTACCTTTCCCTACACCTCCCAAGAAACATACTACAAGCAATATATCCTGGGCCCCCATGGTAGAGGAAAATGCAGTGGCTTCTAGCTTTAAAGGTTTTGTTACCTTCTGAGGATTTGATCTCACCCCCTCCTCAAGGCTATGATGCCAATAACTGGAGTTAACTTATACTGTAATCTTGCTAGACATTGGTAAAGGTCTACTTTATATGACAAAATAGTTGCAAGACTTAGCCAGCACATAATGTAGTAGCTACAAGAGTAAAGACAGAACCTGATTCTTAAGCTGCTAAAGAATTTGGGAGTATACTCACAAGACACCATGTTTATACTTTGGCCAAGGAGTAGATACTAGAGGTGAAACTTACTTAGATAGAAAAGTTATGCCTGTATTGAAGAGAGTTGAAAGGATAGAATTACTGTGGCAAATGATAAAGGAAGGGATTAAAAGTAATAAAGGAGTGGGCATTTGGGAATGGATATACAATGTATTCCCTAAAAATCCTCCAGATGATTGTATTCACAGGAAAACCCAGAAGACACACTACATACCAGGGCCATAAAGATTGCAATGTCAAGAATGCCTTGTGGTCTGCATTTCCTATTTATGCATCCAAAGAATGCATCAGTACCACTAAAACTTTTAGTTACAATTTCCCCTGTGAATGTGTACTGATGATGATAAGAGAGGCTATAACAGAAGTTGGCTCACTGATACGAACAAAGATGCTAAAATCCTGAAAAAGTAGAGGCCAAATGGCATTGCTTAAGCACCAGAATGCAAGGGGTTACTATTATTGTAATGACCTGTAAGTCTGGATTGGCAACAAGGAGTGCCTGATGTATAGACAGTTACCGACATAATCAAAAGAAACATTTTACTTAGGGACAAAATAAATGGGTGTGTTTATCATAAGAGGATAAGAATGGATGGCTGAGGAGCCGATGGCAGTCATTCTATAAAAGTTGTATTTCCTTGTTTTATTTTAGGATAGAGCCAGTTTTCCGATGTGGAGTTCATTGACTAAAGATATGTCCATGTTTCTAGGAAGAAGGATCCTGAAACATCATGGCAAGAACACATGGTAATGATTGTTCCAGTACTTTTCTTAAGTGACCTATGGCTATCTTTCAAGTAACTGATCTGAGAAGGGGAAAAAGTGAGTTAGTTACTCAGTTATGTCCAACTCTTTGCGACCCCATGGATTATAACCCACCAGGCTTCTCTGTCCATGGAATTTTCCAGGCAAGAGGGGAGACATCTAGAAATTTTGAGGAACATTAGACAGTGTCTGGGTTGGTTAGACACTGGTACCCAGAATGCTTACTAGTGTTAGGGCCCCTCTGAAAGAGACGTCGTATGGAGGCCAAGTAGTAACAGTCAGCTTACTGGTCGCCCAGGTCTACAGACCTCCCAGTGGCACTTTCCTAATCATCATACATATATTTTGGAGTCACATATTTGTTATCTTGTACAAGCTCCACACTGATGTTCAGGAGAGTGGAAGATAATTCTACACAGAGTGAAAATTGCAGCAACACTCACAACTTTTTAAAGACCCCATGGTCAGTTACATGCTGGTCAGTTACATCTCCTCCCAAGTAGGAGAAAAATGATTGCATTTTGCATATCCTACCAGGAAAACAAAAGCACAATACCCAGGGCATTTTTTCAAATTCTGATCACAGCATCTTAGAATACTATGAACCTGTGAATACTCACAGCCAAGAATACTTCTTAAGCCCTTATCCTGAATGAAGTGAGATACTGCCAATTTTGAAAGGATCCCGGAGCAGGAAAGGGATCTGCATCAGATCCAGGTTACAGTGCAAGAAGCCCTGATATTTGAGCTGTGTGTTATTGTAGAACCTGTAGTACTGGAGATGTCATGGCTGGTAATAATGCAATGTAGAATTTATGGTGAGCCTCAGAGGAAAACAGTACATCCCAACTGAGCATAAGAAAGACTGTAGGGTACAAGAAACCTGAATAAATAGGAAATGCAGACCACAGTGACATCCATCACTTTGTACCCAGTGGGACTCCTGAGCTTGCAACTATGGTCATATCAGGGTTCCTACATATTAGCCTAAGAAGGATAACAAGGCTCAAATGGGATTATGAATATGTTGGGTCACTACAGGGGTGCAAGCCAAAAATGCATGCAGCTGCACTGTAACCTCACTTAGATGTGACCTTGCAAGACTGCCACGAGGAAAAATCCTTCCAGTGGGCAGAGACTTGGGCAGTGTCACTGGTCCTTCACTTTGTTTGAAAAAGAAATGACCTAAGGTTAGACTGCATAAGGGTGCTTGGGATAAAACTGAATAAGTTGGTCAGCTGACCGGGGTTCAGAGAGGGAAAAAAATATGAGATTAGGAATAGATAGATATTGGGCAGGGGAATGTGACTAAACACATGAAAGTGGGCATGAAGTGTGAAGATCTTTATATTCCATAGTAGCAGCTCCCAGAAAACATTCACCACAGAAGAACTAAATAAACCCCTGGAAGTGATTTCTGTCAACAGCCACTTCAAAGTACGTATGATGGGCATATAAATGAGGTGGTCACGGTGGCATATATAGAAGCTCCATTCAGGCTGCTTTAACAAAATAGTAATACCACAGACAAGGTAGTTTATAAACAATAGAAATTTACTTCTCACAGTCCTATAAGCTGGAAGTCTCAGATCAGATTGCCAGCATGGTCAGGTGAGGGCCCTCTTCTGAGTTGCAGACTTCTCAATGTATCCTCATGGAGTGAGCTAACTCTCCAGAGTTTCTTTTATAAGGGCACTAATCCAGGGTTTGGGTGAACTCCGGGAGTTGGTGATGGGCAGGGAGGCCTGGCGTGCTCCGGTTCATGGGATCACAAAGAGTCGGACATGACTGAGTAACTGAACTAAGTTGAACTGAATCCCATTTCCACCCGTGTGATCTAATCACCTCCCAAAGCCCCCATCTGCTAATACCATCACCTTGGACATTAATTTTTCAACATATGGATTTGGGGGGGATACAAACATTCAGACCATAGTAGAAGCTATACATATACTCAACAAAATGAACTTCAAATCACCAAGGCTGATCTAGCTATTACTGTGACCTATTGTCCAAATACTGATGTTAGAAAACACAGCTTAGCTCCCAATATGGCACCATTTCTCAGGGAGAACAGTCTAGCTCCTTACACACCAGAAGGTCTAGACACTGGTTCACATAAAAATAGACATGTATTCTAAGAACATGTTTTCCTTTTTTATTCCTAGAAATTTGCACAATTGTATGAGGTCTTTAAAAGTGTTTTTTCACTAGGGTAGAATCATATAGCATCTCATAAGACCAGAGGAACACTGTATAGAAGACAAGGTATGAATGTGCGCTCAAGACCACGGGATCCACTTAACCATTACCCAGAAGGTGCTGGCCAGACAGAGCATCGAAATGGCTGTGAAGATACAGATGAAGTACCAGCTCAGAGGCATTATTCTCTAAGTACAGAGTACCTTCTCCAGAATGCACTGAAATAAAGAATTTTATACGGCACAGTGTCACTGAATAAGATGAATACATTAAGTTCATAAATCAACTGGTAGATGGAGTGGTCTCATTTATCTTCTCTCCTGGCGATGCCTTGGGGGACTTCATGTTTTCTGTAACTACTGTTTGTGCTCTCAAGGGTCCTGCTCTACAACGCATTTATTTCTGTCTGAATCTGAAAAGGAGCACACATTTTGAGTTTTCTGTTTCCCAGTAATCAAAAGGATCATCACTTATTCCTCAGGAAGACAAGCTTTCAGAAATCCTGTAGGAGCCGCTCTTAGGATGAATGGCGATGTGAAACTTGGCACAATGACGACGATGATAAAAGAACGGCCAAATCCCTTCCTAAAGGAAGGACTTGCTCCCCGAGTGTAGGGAGCTCCGTCAATAGACAGCTGCCTGAAGTCATCTCCTTCAGGGCCTGCCGCAGATGCAGAGAACCATCTGAAGTCACACCATTTTCCCTAGCAACTACCTGAGCAAAGTGGACATGTAAAGACCTAGCAGTCCTGACTCAAAGTGGGGCAGTTCTGAGGGTACTTCAGAGCGCTCTCTATCAGTTTGGCCAGAGATTTGTCAGCCCCGTTTCACAATTCAACCACTCCCTTTGCCCATTCCCGCTTCCTCCCTTTTCTTTCATAGGCCTTCCTAACTTAAAACCCTGAAGTGTTTCAGGTTCTGCTTAGGAGAGTCAGCCTTGGAAATTTTCTAGCCAAAATCGTCCACTTCTGATTATTAATATTCTCATTTCTCCATTTTCTAACTCAGCATTTCCCCAAGCATTTTCCTAGGAAACCAAATCCCATCAAGATATTAACTTTTATTCCACTATAGTAGAAAACCATGATCAAATAACTTGATAAATGCTGGGTAAGACTAAGTTAAATGAGTTTTCTGACTGCATGACCAGACTTTGACCTGCAAAGGAACCTGTCACTATATATATATATATATATATTTTTTTTTTTTTTTTCCTGTCTTGTGCCTCCATAAGACATCAGTCCTCCACCCATCAGCAGTGACAATCTCTCTGGAAAATAAGTAGTCGTGTGGCAATTTTTTTCTTATAATTTTCCAGGAACAGAAATAAGACTTCATAAGTAAATCATGAAACTGAAAATTAAAAACACCATTGGTAACAGGAATTACAAGACTCCTTTATGGCAGCTGTGATTTTTCCCCTTTGGAAACTGGACAGAGAATTAATGAGCATAAAAGATGCTTAAAGGAGACAAATGTTTAGTTTTAAATAATTTTTATCTCATCTATCTTCTTTATATTAAATAATTTTTTGAAAACTGATTAGACATCCAAATATAATTCAGTTAAATATTATAAGATCACACATTTTCAGCATCTAAGTAACAATTTCTCAGTGAATGATTATTGTTTTGCACATACGCTTTAAAAATTATAGATGTAGGATAATTCATGTATATTTTTTGCCCAAATGAAATCCATTTTTTCTTTAATTTTGAAAGAACTTACAGGTGGAAATTTTTTTGCTTTTTTCAAAAATGTCTTTCCATATATGTACATTTTGTGACCAAAATGTTCTTTGCTTGAATAAATGAGTATTCTTTGCCAATCACATTTTCCTTGCTATTCTACATTGAGAAAGGAACATGCAACCAAGTGCATTACAATGAGACATGAGGAAAATTTTCTGGGACAGATTTAGGAAGTAGGTTCCTGCTGCTTAGAAGCAGACAGAGAAAAAGATGGACTTCCTTTCAATGAACACTTCCAACTCTCTATTTATAATACCTGGAAATTCTAGAGTTTCCTGTCTACTAGCCAGAGGACAAATTCAGGACATGGAGGGTAGAGCCAAGAGAAGCTGAACTATGCCCTCCACCTTCCATATCTTGATTCCATCTTGCACCTAGACTTCCTCTTACACGAAATAAAATTAAGACTGTTCACACTAAAGTTTTCATTTTAGGAGATTAAAAATTGCTCTAGAAAAAAATCTCAATAAACAGAGAACACTTAATATCCCATTATAAAAACTGCTACATTATATGTTAAATAGAATAAAATGAATTTTGAGTTAAACATGCTATATAAATTAGCAATTAAGAAGCACAGCTTTCATAAGAAGTCATCAGTCTTGACCAAATGATTCTTTTTTGTTGTTCTCTCCCTGACAGAAAAAAAGGTATTATATATGTATGTTGACAAATATGTCTATTTAGAAAAAGTATATAAAGGCAAAAAGAAGAGAGAAAATTTAGGATATTCACCTTTTTAAGAAATCACTGGTGAGGTCTTACAGAACACTATTATTTTGTAGTGTTTATTTTTAGAATTAGTGTAGGCTTGATCCAGTTTCAGAGCTTGTCTATTGACAAACTGTGGATTATTGGAAACCAGAGGTTGTTCATTGAATGTGCTAAGTCACTTCAGTTGTGTCTGACCGTGCGTGACCCTATGGACTGTAGCCCGCCAGGCTCCTCTGTCCATGGAATTCTCCAGGCAAGAATACTGGACTGGATTTCCATGGCTTTTTACAGGGAATCTTCCCAACCCAGGGATCAAACTCACGTCTCTTACATCTCCTGCATTGGCAGGTGGTTTCTTTACATCTAGAACCACCTGGGAAGCCCATAAGATGACTGCTAAATAGGGACTTTAGAGTGGTCAGTAACACTACTTGAGCTTGAAGTTGGCTTTCTAACACAATCCTTCATCCCATTCCTGAACCCCAGCTCTTGATACTAATTTGAGAATATTATAAAGAAGGAAAAGCATGACAAAAGAGAGAGAGTGAAAAGCATATATAAAATGTACTTTGAATGGAAGAATGTGACTCAACATTGCCCCAGAATACATTTAGCTTAGCCCGTTTACAATGAGCCTGAATAAGAAGCATAGATATTGAAATCTTCAAATTAGTACATGGATATATCTCTTTGTTGAGGAGTGAAATATCAGATGGACTTGTCAAAGTTCTTAAGAGGTTATACTGGTAACCAGAAACATATAGTAGGTGAACTGCATTGTGGTAGAGATAATTCAAGGTAATGCATTAAAGGGAACCCAAAATTTACTTAGGAAAAAATGGTCTTGATATATCTATTAAAAATACAGAAAATAGATTCTACTGCTTCAATTTGGCAATGCTCCCTGAAGAGCAGCTGGACTGCAGAACCACAGCAATTGCTGAAGCTGACATGAATCTAAAATCTTACAGCCTTAGTTAAAAAAAAAAAGAAAGCAAGAAACGACTGGAGTTAGTTCAGTAGTCAGACAAGTGCAATTAGCTTTGTAAAGGAGCCAATGAGACCTTCTTAAAGGACATCTCCAAAGACATCATGATGCCCACAGATGCACTGGAGATAGTTCTACACATCCAGTTGCTGTGTGAAAACAAGAATGTTCCCTAGACGTCTGTGTGCTCCAAACAGGCCTTGGGTTAGACCTGCGACATCTCCAGGATGATCACAACACGCTCTGTTACCATCGGTAACAGCTGAATTAAAAGATCCTTTCTATTAACAGTTCATTGAGAGGCTCTTGGTCTAAAGTGAAAGTGAAGTCGCTCAGTCGTGTCTGACTCTTTGCAACCGCATGGACTGTAGCCTACCAGGCTCCTCTGTCCATGGAGTTTTCTAGGCAAGAGTACTGGAGTGGGTTGCCATTTCCTTCTCCAGGGGATCTTCCCTACCCAGAGATTGAACCCGGGTCTCCTGCATTGCAGGCAGATACTTTACCATCTGAGCTACCAGGGAAGCCCTTGGTCTAAACCCCTCCACTAACTCCTTGCTTTTGACCCTTCTGCCTGGAGGCATGTATGTGTGTGTGTAAGTAATCTTTAAATTAGCATATAATGTATTCAACTAATTACCAACCTAAAAAATAGTAGTACTGAATCTAGTTTGTTGATTTTTATATTAATTTTTTGTTACTTTTCACCTTCCTTTTGAAATGGAACAGAGAATGGTGGACCCGTTTAGAATCAGTAAAGAGCCAGAAAAAAGTGTGCAGAGCCATGATAGAGAAATTCTCTGTGCTTTCATCAGGCAATGCTTAGTGGTCACTTGAATGCAGAAGTATCTTGTGCAAAAGTACAAGAGGACATACCATAGTATTTCTTAGTCTGTGTATTTCACCTAAAACATGAGCTCCTTAAAAGTAAACACCCTCAATTTTATAGATCTTGTCCCCAGAACACAGAGATACTCTACAGATGCATTAATGAGCAGTTTTCTTTTCTCTCTAAGCGGTATTCGATCATTTGAGAAGGAAATATGTTTCTTAAGATTATCAAACATATGCCTAAGTATAGAGTTACTAATAAATATCCTTGTTATTTTTCAATGTTGATGCAATTTCACGTTCATTCCTCTCTCTTTGCTTGTGAGGATGGAGCAGACACAGAGAACAAGAATTTCTGAATTTCTTGCTACAGAATATCAAAGGGGGGGGCTGAGCTAGTGAGACACAGAAATGATTAACCTCTACCCCCAAGGAATGGTGGGATATGAACAGAGAGCTATGAGCAAAGACCATTGGGTCTCTGTGGAGGTGTCAGCTGATTCTGGCTTGAAATATTCTGGGAATTCATGAAGAACCAGCTGGAGACCTCAGCAGAAATTATTCAGTCTGAAGAAATATCTCCTGGCTGAGGATTTTCTTTGGTGGACATTTTGTGCTGAGCACTTCAACATACTCTTGCACTAATATGTCATTGATTTTTCCAAGTAACTTAATAAAATATAAATTCATATTCCAAATTTAAAGAATATGGGGAATAAAATATATGCATTCTAATTTTTCCCCAAATTAGGATTCATATGCACTTCAAATATCATACGGAATTCAAATCATTGAATCTTTAAAGTGACTAACACTTACTGTGATAATATTTTCCTTCATTAACAGAAAACCTCAATTAAATAGAATCAGGAGACCAGAAGGGGGAGCTCTCACTCCCTACGATGATCGTTGCGTCCAAAAGAAAGATGAAAGACTCTTCTTTCCTGGCAAGGATTCAGCCAATGAAAAGCCTTGGACTCTTTCTTTACTACAGTCCTCCCAGCCTCCTTCTCTCCTCTATAAAAGAAGTTTCCTTCCCTTGCTGTGTAGGGACTTGCACAGAGCTTGCCACGGTTGCAGATTCTAAATTGAAATTCTTTTCCTGAGAAATACCTGCATTCCGTTTGTTTCAGGTCAACATTTTGGTGGCCTGTGTCACTGAACAGAGAACACCGCCAACAGCTCTGGGGTTGGGGAGCACACAGGTGCAGTCCCCGAAAGCAAGCTCTTTGCTGATCACCGCTTTTCTGGCTACCCTGGAATTTGAAGGCATGTCTTTCTCCTGGGGGGCTTCACAGGTGGCTCAGAGGTAAAGAATCTGCCTGCCACTGTAGGAGAGGTGGGTTTGATCCCTGGGTAGGAAGATTCCCTGGAGAAGGGAATGGCCACCCGCTCCAGTATTCTACTTTGGAGAATTCTATGGACAGAGGAGCCTGGTGGGCTACAGTCTATGGGGTCCCAAAGAGTTGGACGCAACTGAGCGATTAACACTTTCAGACCTTATCTGAGATCAGTTTACAATTTCCTCCATTCTGGATAAGATCTTCTTTTATACGTGAGTACTTTGGGCCCTTTGGTGTGATTTTGACATTAGACTATATGAACTAAACTGGCTGAGAAGGCATCCGTCCATCCTTTGGAAACAGGAGCTCTTTCACTGAAACTGTGCCAGTTCAGCAGTCAGCCCATTCCTTTGGAATAGAGGCTGTTCTATGATAAATGGCTAAAAAGCCTTTGGCTTAAATACTCTAGGGCCAAACTGACCCCTTAGAACTGGCTGCTATAAAGGCTTCAGGCTATTTAAGTTGCAAGGTGTTTGAATTGAACTGTTTGAGCTGTAACCTATTTAAGTTGTTTGAAAATTGTTCTTTTAGTTTAGAGAAAAGGCTCTGACAAATGGGATCTAAAAAAACAATATGCTTAGTTTTCTAAGTATATTGAGGGCTCACCACCACCCCCCAACAGGGACCTCAGACAATTTTTTGCTGAGAAACCATGATCTTTCCTTACGGCCATTTCTAACTAAATGAACCAACCTGAGCAAAGACAATTTAGAATATCAATGGCCCTTATGGGGAGCTCTTGAAATCCCCAAACTCAATTCTCTTGAAGCTTCATTGGGCTACAATATCTCAAAAATTTTCAAAAAATAATGGAGAGACTATTTCAATTGGTATTTAAAGGCTTCCAAATATTATCTGGAGCTAAAAATTGCCAATGTGCAAAATAAGATTTTAAGATTAGCTGAGGCAAAATAAATAAATAAATAAATAAAATTGTAAATGATTAAGAAAAGATGAAATGGCTCCTGAAGCCTCAAGCTCTTCTTTGGCTTCCTTGTCTCAGGCTCCACCTCTGACGCCATCTTGATTTTCTTGGCTTCTCAGGGTCTGATTTTGCCTCTGACACCATATTCCCTCTATGTTGCCTACACTTCCTCTTTACCTTCAGTCCACCCATCCTAATCCTCTCACCAAATTTCTCTTTTCTCTGAAACTCTCTTCCTCTGGTCTTATCAGAACCTGTCCATTTAAATATAAATCTTTTGAGGAGGTAGAAGTTAAACTTTTAGCTTCTTATTTTCTCTGGACAAAGCTGAAATATGAGCCATAGTCAAAGATATTCCCAAAGTAACCAAAGAACCTCACAGAATTGCTGAGGATATATATATAGTCATTCTAACATATCAACCTGGTTTCTCTGATTTACATCAGCTAATTTATTTACTTGTCTGTTAAGAACAGGGCCAACATTGGATAAAAACTGGCAATTGGGAAAATCCTAAAGGTTCCTAGAATTCCAACCAGGAATCAGCCCCATAACTTGTTATGTAATCAGGCTTAGGCAATTTCTAGGCAACTTCATGAGCAATTCCTAATGCTTTTCTAAAACTTATTGATTGGAACAAACCATGCTTGCACATAAAAATCTGCTGAACCTGTTCATAGCTATTACAATCAACTTCAGATTTTTTAAAATTCTGGCTCTATTTCAGATGTTGATTCCACCTGAGTAGCTTTTAATTCTAAGTTTATTAATGGGCTGAACTGGGACCTTTCTCTTCTAGTAAAAATGCCAGGATGGAATGGAAAACCATGTCTACTCCAGATTTAGTTAATCCTGTGAACCAGCTCTCTCATACTCTACATGAGTCACCTTAAAGGAGGAGCCCCCAAATTTTTAATCTTCAACTCCAGCAAGTGAAGACACCTGAACGAAACCAAAACTCTCCTACTTTCTAATATTATTGCAAAAAAGCCAGGGCATTGGAAAAGAGATTATTATAAACTTAAGTGCTTCAGGTATTTTCAGCCCTCTAACCAGGCTTTCCATTGTCTTCCCAGTTCTCAATGATAGAGCTCCAAGGAACTACAAGAATTTTTTTTAATTCTGTGTCTCAACTGGCTTGGAAACATTCATCCAGGTTAGGGATGAATCTTTTCCACTCATAATTTGCATCAGAGCCATATTTTTGGTTCTTAAATCCACAACTATAGAGCAGCCCCTGCCGGAAGTACTTGAACAGTTTAAACAGTGAGAATTTCTAACAAACCTAGAGACTTCCTGTCACTGAACCTAGTCCCTTTTCTTTAAGCCCTTTGAGAGAGACACATTTTTCCTCCTTGGCTCCTTTGCCCCTACCCACTTACTAGGCTGAGACTTCTTTGAGATGTATCAGGCCAGAATTTCTTTTTTCCAAAAGGGAGAAATAATTCTAGAAATTAACAATAGTTACCATGCAGGCCCTTGATAATAAATGACACTTTGACATCTTTTTTTATTAATATTTGCTCCTTCTGGTAGTACTAGCGCTGATTCTGCAAACACTGAAGATTTATCCCTATTGAATCAGCTACCATCCTTATTATGGGCAAAATATCCAACTGATATTGGCAAAATTCACAGTGCACTTCCCATCGAGATTCAGATAGATCCCTCAAAATCTCTTCCAAGAATTAATCGATATTCTATAAATAAAGAAGCCCTTTAAGACATAAAGTCGATAATAGAAGATTGCACCACTCAAGGCCTCGCTATCCCTTGTATTGGGTCCTGTGATACTTCTATTTATCAGTGAGAAAGCTTTAGGGATGGAGCTGGAAGCTTTTCCAGGACCTCTGAGCAACAAACAACATTGTTACCCCTTGACATCATTTTGTTTCTAACCCCTCATACGTTATTAACATCCAGTCCCATGAAAAGTAATTTTTTACTGTAATTGGCTTATGCAGGGTATTCCTTAGCATTCCAGTTGATGAAGCTTGCCAATACTGTTTTGCTTCCCCTCAGGAAGAATTCGCCTGCAGTGCCTGGGTTTGATCCCTGGGTGGGGAAGTTCCCCTGGAGGAGGGAACGGCAATCCAGCATAGCCAGTATTCTTGCCTGGAGAATCCCATGGACAGATGAGCCCGCTGGGCTACAGTCCTACGGGGTCTCAAAGTGTTAGACAGTGCCTGAGAAACTCACACACACCAGGAAGAAAAATAATTCCCATAGGCAGTAATTTCTCAGGGCTTTAGACAATGATTCTTGAGAATTTTAATTTTTAAAGAATAATAATATCCCTAGTCTTTCATATCACTGAATAACTAACACTAACTAGTTAGTGTTAGTTGCTCTGTCCTGTCTGACTCTTTGTGACCCCATGGACTGTAGCCCACCTGGCTCCTCTGTCCATGGGATTCTCCAGGCAAGAATACTGGAGTGGGTTGCCATTCCCTTCTCCAGGGGATCTTCCTGACCCAGAGATTGAACCCGGGTCTCCTGCATGGCAGGCAGATTCTTCACTTCTGAGAGGGAAGTCCTTGGCAAACACAATAAAGTGCTTCTCAGAATTTGGAAATATTATGGTCTACAAAACATATTTGATTAGAAGAGAGATATACAAATTCACATGAAACACTTAAAACTGTAGGATTAAATGAAAATGTGATTAAATATATTTGCAAACCAGAGAAGGGTATGGCAACCCACTCCAGTATTCTTGCCTGGAGAATCCCTTGAACAGAGCCTGGCGGGCTACAGTCCATAAGGTCACAAAGAGATGAACACAACTGAAATGACTTACCTTGTGCATATTTGCAAACAATCGGATGTTCAATAGAGGGTTAGTCATACAATGGAAGTATGGATTCCTATGAAAGACAGAGCCCAGAAAGATTAGTAGGAAAATCCTTCAGTCATCCTGTAGTTGTAAGAAAGCTAGCCTCCAACTAATAAAAATAATTGGGAAAAAAAAAAAAGGAAGCTGTGGTCAGGTCAAAAGGGATTCTGTCAGAGGAGTCCTTCATCTCATGGGACTTACCCTAGTATCTTCCACATTGATCCAATGACTCCTTAAAATGGGTCGGTGCGAACAGGGTGGTGGAATCAGCTCAGCAGCTAAGGTCATCAGTCAAATATAGTCCCTGAAATAGGAGATCTGAAGGGTGTATTTTCATGGCCACCACCGCAAGTCATGCAGATTTTGAGCATGTATATGATGGTTGCTTTTCAACTTAAATGTACACATTGGCATTTTTAAGTTAATTCATAGAAAGAGAACAAATTGGTACGCACTCTTTAGTAATCTGGTTCCTCTTACATGTTACGTGCATGCTCAGCCACTGAATCGTGCCTGACTCTTTGCGACTCCACGGACTGTAGTCCACCAGGCTCCTACGTCCATGAAATTTCCCAGGCAAGAATGCTACAGTGGCTTGCCATTTACTCCAGAGGATCTTTCCTACCTAGGAATTGAACCCACATCTCTTGTGTCTCCAGCATTGGCAGGAGGATTCTCTACCACTGCACTGCCTGGGAAAGCCCCTCTTATATGTGTCAATAATTAACTAATCTGCTTTCAACTGGGTCACTTGTTAAATGTGAGTGTGCTTTTAAAAGATCCAGCCTATACTGCACTAACAAAATACAGTGTCTGGGTGTAGAAAATCTAAGAAATAGATCACAGACATAGATTTGTCAGGGTTTACCAAGATTATTATTACTTCCCGTGAGGCCTCCTGGAAGAGATACTAGTGACCTTTTCTGATACAGACCTCAGCTTGATATGGACCAAATGTGAGTATTGTTTGCTTCTCTTGTTAGAATTTCTATACCCCAGAAATTGACTATAGAACAATTAACTTTAGAAAAAGTGAAAGATGTTATTGACCCTGGTCTCCTAGTTGTAGGGGAAAGACATGAAATGAAAAATTGCTCAGTTGTGTCCGATTCTTTGCGACTCCATCACTACACAATCCATGAAATTCTCCAGGCCAGAAAACTGGAGTGGGTAGCCTTTCCCTTCTTCAGGAGAATCTTCCCAACCCAGGGATTGAACCCAGGTCTCCTGCATTACAGGCAGATTCTTTACAAGCTGAGCCTGATTCAAAATACAATGAATTAGGGACAGAAGTGCCCTTAAAACTCCTAATTCCCATTTTCTGCTCTAATATTCTTTCTGTACAAATCTTACAGAAATTACTTTATCATTCTTATTATTTTCTTATTTTGTGAGCTTTGAATACTGTTAGCTCATAATTTTATACCTTCATTCTTCATTGATGAATTTATTTAACAAGATTTTCAATGAGCAGTTATTTGTTTATAGTCTTTCATTGTGAGATATAGCAGTCACTAGCCACATGAGCTACTATGTTCTTGAAATATGGCTAGTCCAGATTAAGATGTTTGCCACTTGTAAAATGTTAAGCATGAAGGCTTAACACCGAAAAATGCCAAATAGCTCATTAAAATTTTTATATTTATTTCTCAAGTGATAATATTCTGGATAGAGTGGATTAAGAAAAATGTATTAATAAAATTAAGTTCACTTGCTTGTTTTTAGGTTCAGTGTGACTTCTAGAAAATTTTAAAACATATATGTGACATTATATTTTTTTTAGACAGAACTATTACAGAATATTGAAGTTGGTCAATTCTTCATCAATTCAATGACTATTTTTTACAGTCCTACAAGTTTTTAAATATTGTACATACACAAAATGTCTTCTTTTTTGTCTAAAGGTGGTGTATTTTTTAAGTGAGGTGATTTAGGATATTCTAAAATAGGAAAAAATTACTTCCATTGACATTGGTTATACTTAGTTTAGATAAGTTTGGAAACTGAACGTATGCCATCATCCTTCTTGAAGTGAAAGTTTTCTGGTGAACAACAGGTTTACAGAATAGTATTGACCTTCCTTTTGGGGCAAGGTGTGGGTCACTAGGTTTATAAAAGCCTGACCTTTTATTTGTCAACTAACAATGTTTCATTGTTTGTCTGATACCAAGGCAAACCACGAGAGCTCTTTAGATTGTGATTGTTTGTTCCTGCTACGTCCCTGTTCTCATTCATTCCTTCCTTTCCAGCTAAGGTTTCCTTCTTCAAGTGGCATCACTTTTAGGAAGAAGAACCAGGGTTGAAGTCAAGACAAATAAGTTTTCCAAATGGAGGAGACAATAGAAACAGTTCCCCTACTATCCAGAAAAACATCTATTTCTGCTTTCTTGACTATGCCAAAGCCTTTGACTGTGTGGATCACAATAAATGGTGAGAAATTCTGAAAGAGATGGGAATACCAGACCACCTGACCTGCCTCTTGAGAAACCTGTATGCAGGTCAGGAAGCAACAGTTAGAACTGGACATGGAACAACATACTTGTTCCAAATCAGGAAAGGAGTACATCAAGGCTGCATATTGTCACCCTGCTTGTTTAACTTATATGCAGAATGCATCATGAAAGACGCTGGGCTGGAGGAAGCACAAGCTGGAATCAAGATTGCTGGGAGAAATATTGATAAACTCAGATATGCAGATGACACCACCCTTATGGCAGAAAGTGAAGAACTAAAGAGCCTCTTGATGAAAGTGAAAGAGGAGAGTGAAAAAGTTGGCTCAAAGCTCAACATTCAGAAAACTAAGATCATGGCATTCGGTCCATCACTTCATGGCAAATAGATGGGGAAACAGTAGAAACAGTGGCTAACTTTATTTTCGGGGGCTCCAAAATCACTGCAGCTGGTGACTGCAGCCATGAAATTAAAAGACACTTACTCCTTGGAAGGAAAGTCATGACCAACCTAGACAGCATATTAAAAAGCAGAGACATTACTTTGCCACCAAAGTTCCGTCTAGTCAAGGCTATGGTTTTTCCTGTGGTCATGTATGGATGTGAGAGTTGGACCATAAAGAAAGTTGAGCAACAAGGAATTGATGTGTTTGAACTGTGGTATTGGAGAAGACTCTTGAGAGTCCCTTGGACTGCAAGGAGATCCAACCAGTCCATCCTAAAGGAGATCAGTCCTGGGTGTTCATTGGAAGGACTGATGCTGAAGCTGAAACTCCAATACTTTGGCCACCTGATGCAAAGAGCTGACTCATTGGAAAAGATCCTGATGCTGGGAAAGATTGAGGGCAGGAGGAGAAGGGGATGCCAGAGGGTGAGATGATTGGATGGCATCACCAACTCAATGGACATGAGTTTGAGTAAACTCCAGGAGTTGGTGATGGACAGGGAGGCCTGGCGTGCTGTGGTCCATGCGGTCGCAAAGAGTCAGACATGAGTGAGCAACTGAACTGAACTGAACTATCCTTTTACCATCTGAATGCTTCCATGACTTTTTTGTGATGACGTATGATGATGTATGAAATCACAAGCAAACAATTGTGCTTTGGGAGGATGTTAAACTAAATTTTAAGAACAGTTAAACAAAGAAGCTGCCTGATATAGAAATTCATAAATAGTTGAAATTAAGTGCCTTGCAAAGGGAGAAGACATTGAGGGAAAATGAAGCTATAATGTAATATTTCCATAAAATTATAGAAAAGCCTATTAAATTTTGAAACTAAATTAAAGAAATTACCACTTTCGGATGAAAGGACCCTATGCAGCAACTCTTCTTACCTTTTTGAATATATGACAACTAAATTTTAAATAGTCAGCAGATGACATGAAAAAGTACTCTCCTTATTTGTTTCTTATAGGAACAGCCTTGGAGAAAGAATCCAGAAACTGTGCTCATAAATATGATAAATTAGAAGACAAAATAATCTTGACCCAAAAAATGAATATTAAATAAGTGACATAATTTCTTTCTTGGCTACTTAGTCAATTGATAGTTGCAGAGCTCACCTTTGTAACACTGGAAGAGATGATCCTATTTTTCAAACAGTGGATAAATTGAATTTATCTCTGTTACATGAGCTTTATAACTCATGTAGTTCACTGACAGAGAAAACTAAAAGCCATAAGTTTCTTAAAAAAAGTTCCATAGCTGTTCTATTTACTAGGTATTTTAAGGGGTTAGAAATATTTCTCCATAATAGTTTTACTCTTTGTAATTTTCAAAAAATAGGGAAAAAAAATGGAAAGGTGTGCTGCCAGTTTCATGATCATAGTGTTATAAATCATATACTTTTTTTCCCCCTTTCTCCTTTGAGAGTTTATTCAGTGCTACTTTATTTCTGGGTTTATGCTAGAGGCTCGTCTTGCAAAAGTCAAAATAGAATAGTTCATTTCCTACACATATGTTATTGACACTATGTTATTGAAGCTCTGTGTTTAAGTCTATGAAAATTAACATGGTCTCTTCTTGTTCTACCAACATTACTGAGAAATGACCTAATGAATGAAAATTCCTATCACCAAAGATGGTGCCACATAGTGCATGGAGTTTGGATTGAAGAAGCTATTATTTCTTCCACAAATGGTGATGAAAGATACTGGACACTGATACACACACACAAATCTAAACATAGACAAAAATTAATTCTAAATGGAACATAGATCTAAACTTAAAATGCAAAACTATAAAACTCCTAGGAGATAATATAGGAGAAAACCTAGATAGCTTGATATAGTGATTCATTTTTACATGCAATACCAAGGACACGATCCATGAAAAAAAAAAATTGACAAACTAGTCTTCCTTAAAATTAAAAGCTTCTGCTCTGGAAAAGACGGTACAGAGAGAAACTGAAGACAAGCCACAAACTCGGAGAAAATACTTGCAAAAGAATATCTGATAACGAATCATTGTCTAAAATATACAAAGAATTTTTAACATTCAACAGTAAGAAAACAAACAAGTTGATTTTAAAATGGGAAAAAGACCTAATAGATTCCTCACTAAAGAAGATATACAAATGATAAATACATACATGAAAAGATGCTCCACAACCAAAGTCCTCAGGAAATTGAAGATGAAAACAAAATACTACTGCACAGCTGTTGGAATGGCCCAAATCTAGAACACTGACAACATCAAATACTGGTAAGGATGCAGAGCAACAGGAACACTCATTCATTTCTGGTGGGAATGCAAAATGATACAGCCACATTGGAACACAGTCCAGCAGTTTCTTATAAAACCAAACATACTCTTGACATGGAATCCAGCAATAATTCCCCTTGGCATTTACTCAAAGACGTTGAAAACCTAATCAGTACAAGGATGTTAATAGCAGCTTTATTCATAACTGTCAAAATTTGAAAGCAAGCAAGATGTCTTTCAGTGGATGAAGAAATAAACTGATATTAATAACCCCAGACAATGGAGTATTCTTCAGCACTAAAAAGAAATCAGCTATTAAATAGTGAAACAAAGAGTCTTAAATGCATATTACTAAGAAGAAGCCAATCAAAAAGGTTACATAGTGTATGATTCCAACTATATCGCATTCTGGAAAAGGCAAAAATATGGAGACAATAAAAAGTTTAGCGGTTGCCAAGGGTAAAAGGAAGGTGGGAGAGATGAATAAGCAAATCATATTTTTAAGGCAGTTAACATGCTCTGTATGATATTGTAGTAATGCATATATGCCATTATATATTTGTCCAAACACATAGAATGTACAATGCCAAGAGTGAACCCTAAGGTAAACTATAGACTTTGGCGCTTACCAAATCCACAATATGTCAGTGTGGATTTCCTAGGTGGTTCAGTGGTAAAGAATCCACTTGCCAATGCAGGAGATGTGGGTTCGATCCTCAGATCAGGAAGATCCCCTGGAGTAGGAAGTGGCAATCACTCCATTATCTTGCCTGGAAAATTCCATGGACAGAGAAGTCCTGTGGGCCACAGCCCATGGGGTCGCAAAGAGTTGGATAAGACAGAGCAACTAACATTTTCACTTCCTTTTCACTACTTCAAAAAATTGCAGTAAATCTGTTCATGGAATCTGTAAGCAATTTCCTTCTGCTGCGTTCTCCCACACATATTTTATGGGAAAACAAAGAACTCTTTTGACAATACTTTTAAAAAATTGAAAAAGCCTAGAAAAAGTTTAAGTATGTTTTATATAATTTTACCTTGTATTCTCAGAGATGAGATGACTATATTTTCTCTTACCTCTCTAAGTATCAAGAACAATGTCCCTCTAACAGAAAGAATTAGAATTTTCTTTCCATATTCCTGGCTAAAGTGCAAAGCATTTTACTGAAGTGATTCCAGGGATAAATCATAATCTTAAACGTTCAAGGTAATTAATTTGTATGTGCTACCCTAGAAAAAAGTGCCTTTCAATGGATATAATCGACAGGCTACCCACCTTGTGAGGACATGAGGATGAAATGCTTAGAAGTCTATCTTGGTAATATGGCACGTTTTTATAGATCCACTTTAATTGTTTTAGCCTAGAGAAATTTCAGCAATGCCCCATCTTGAAAGAAAAGATATAATAGAACTTCACACTTTAGACTGCTTTCTTCCCATAAGATTTGATGATATGCCACAAATATGACCTGATTTTCTGTTTCACAGAGTCATTGAGCTTTAAGTATGAAACACTTTATTCCCTTATTACATATGGAGAAAAACCATGAAGTTAATAAACTCTCCTAAGGGGACACAATAATAAGTTTCTTGGAAAAACTTAAAACTGAATTTAGAGGAGAATAGACATCTGATTTCTCTTCTGTGTCATAAAAATGCCTTAATATATATTTCAGAATTCTGCTTTAAATACTTGACATTATTGATCCCTTTGATTTCTTTTGTAAACTAAAAGAAAAAGCAGCACAGTGTTCCAAGAAATCAAGTAAAATATTATATGCATGTTTCACCATTCCACTTTGTAAGCTCTACTTACATAGACTTGCAATTATGAGAACTGAGTTCTCTTAGCTGCAAGTGCCTCTCATTTCCTAGAGCTTTAGCGTGAGGGTGTGTGTATGGGTGGAAGAGAAATACTTCAACCGAACATAATTGTTATGGTTTAGTTTGACTTACAACAGCATCAATATCTCATGATATGAGAATATGAAATTTCCCTATTTAAAGGAAAATACATGGAATTTTCATATATTTCATAACATGAAATTCACTCTATTCATGGGAATTTACATTAAATGAGATTATTTATGTTAATATACCAAACAACTAATCACAAAATAAAAAATTTTAGTGCATTAAACAATTATAATTTTTTTATTGGAGGACAATTGCTTTACATTGTGGTGGTCTCTGCAATACATCAGTGTGAATCACTCATAATTATATACATATCTTCCTTTCTTCTTGAGCCTCCCTACCCCACCCCACCCCATTCCACCCCTTGAGGTCATCACAGAGAGTCAAGCTGGGCTGTCTGTGTTATATAGCATGTTAAAACACCAAACAAATAATCACAAAATAAAAATTTCGGTGTGTTTAACAATTATAACATAATTATTACATGTTAAATATTGTGTATATACCACATTCAATTCACATTCTATTTAATTAGGTTTGTCTTCATGAGCTTAGTCAAATGCTGTATATACCAAATATTTTTGATTCCTAATTCTGGGAAGAAGGATGGTGTAAGAAAAGTAGCCCAACCTCTGTGACTTACAGTGGGTCTTGGAAGTATTTTTGTAGGGAAGGCTATGGTCGGTTTCTTCAGTCCTATTGACAATGGATCAGAGAGCAACCCCCAAAGCCTTTTTAGCGACTAACTGGTTCAGAGAAACTCAAGACTAAGGATTGCTAATGCATTTTTATTAGTTTTGATATTTTAAAAATATTTCCCTGGTTGTATGACAATGTAGAAAAAATAATCCCCATATGGTATTTCATTTCCCTATTAAGTTTTAAATATTTATATTTTAAAATATTATTCTGCATGAAAACATAAAGTTTTTCGAAAAGAACATATATTTTTTTACTGCTAGCAAATACTTGCTCCAGTTCCACATGCAACAACTTTTTCCTCCTAGAAAAATACAATGAAATCCAGATGCGCTGTCACCAAGCATGTACAGGAGTTTGTACCTTAGGCAAGGAAATCCAGACGTATAAATCTGGAGAGCTATACAGGGAAGGGGCAGGGAGAATTGTCACTTCTCCCTTCCTGTATTCAATACACAAAGACAGGACTAAATGAAGGACTTTAAAGACAGTATTTATCTTTTTAATTCTAGATTCATCTTTCTTGCTTGCTTGCTTTCTCCTCCTCTCTCTTTAATTTTTAAAGGTACTTTTGGTAAAATACTCAAATATTTTGATATGTATTTTTAAAAATATTGTCTCCCATTCTGAAGACTGTCTTTTCATTGTGTCCTCTATCACTGTTTTTTCTTTTTAATAATTATATTTATTTATTTAATGCTGGGTCTTCTTTGCGGTGTGGGCTTTTCTCTAGTTGCGGCAAGCAGGGCCTGCTCTCTACTTGTGGTAAGTGGGCTTCTTGCTGTGGTGGCTTCCCCGGTCACAGGGCACGCAGGCTTCAGCAGCCGTGGCTCGCAGGCTTAGAGCACAGGCTCAATAGTTGTGGTGTGCAGGCTTGGCTGCTGGGTGGCACGTGGCATCCTCCCGGACCAGGGATCGAACCTGTGCCTTCTGTATTGGCGGGTGGACTGTCTACCATTGAGCCACTGGGAAAGCCCAACAGGTATTTTTTTAAGTAAATAAATATGTGTTTATTGCAATTTACCTCTTTCAGTATGCAAATTCAATTATACAGCTAACCATATGAATTAGAGTTTCTAAACATAAAGATAATAAGCTTCAAAACCAGTCTGAGGTGCTATCAGTACCATCAAAGATAATTTCACAAACCCACAGAAAATATTCATACTATTCTTCCTATCCTCACCACAAAGTATGGGGTCATAGGTTAGAGATCAAGCCTTATGCACTAATATTTGTGTCCTGGGGAAAATTTGGCCTTCCTTTGTGATTTTGACATATCAATTTTCTTGTTTAAACATAACTCCCCTCCAGGTTTTCATTTAATTCCCTAGAATTACTCCCACCGCTTCTCCCACAAGAATAATCCCCTAAACCAATCCATGAACTATTCAAAGTACACTCTCCAGTCTTAGGCTCTTAACATAGAAACCAGTTTATTTGGGGATGCAGCAGTGGAACAGGGTGACATGGTAACCTCCTTACTCTATCTTTCTAAAGTAGGATATTTTTAATAACCAAACAGCATGGGACTATGGGTTCTACAAAGCAGAAATCAACAGATGTGAAGGCATATGCTCTTTGCCAGACATCCTTGATTTCTGGACTTACCAAGTCAGCAATTACTCTCTTGGTGAAAGCAGAAAAAGCCTGAGCCCTAACTCTTCTGTGGTCTAGAGATGTTTACTGCAGCAGCTCTATCAGCTGATTAGGCGTTTTAGATGTGTACTCCTAAATATTAGGAATTGAGGCAGTTCAGCAATTGGTCAGCTCCCAGCATGATGTGACCCCGTGAGATAGAAGAGAAATGACAATTGGGAAGTTATTTTTTTATGAGAAATTAATTATATTTTGTAGACTGTTTCAGTGTGGAGTCTATCACAGAAGCAAAACTATCAAGAGTGATATGAAACAAAGAAATTACTAGAACATAAACAGTTCATGAATGGTGTTTGCCTCTATATAAGGTGATAGACTTGAAATACTTATAAGTTACTAAGTACAGCCATCAGGGAAAAAAAAAAAAGCATAAGCATGAGGCAGCAGAAAGTAAGAAAAAACTGGTACCTAAAGGACAAACAGAAACTAACTTCAATCTCAATGATATGAGTGATCTGTAAAAAACCTGGAGACCTCACCATGGTGCTTAATAGGTGCATGTCCCAGAGCTGAGATTTTGAGGAAGCAAAGAAATCTGCATGGGGGTTTTCCAGGTGGCACAGTTGGTAAAGAATCTTCCTGCCAATGCACAAGATACAAGAGATATGGGTTCAATCTCCGGGTCAGGAAGATCTCCTAGAGTAAGAAGTGGCAACCACTTTAGTATTGTTGCCTGGAAAATTCCATGGATAGGGTAGCCTCGCAGGCTACAGTCTACACAAAGAGTCAGACACGACTGGGCATGCTCACACAAAGGAATCTGTATAGTTGGCATCTCCCCCACCAGAAAAGGTGAGTCAAGAGCTCGGTGACAATTTGAGCAAGTGACAGTGGTGTCTGGTGTCCTCACTAACCTTTAGTATGTAATGACTGATGCTTCACTTCTGCCTTTGAAAACGCACATCAATTTTCCCTTCAGAGTTTGTTAATAAACCGTAAGCCATTTAATTTCTCATTTTAAAGAGATACTTTTAGCTGTGTGAGGATGGTGGCATCCAGCTAAGCAGAAGTAACATTTTATTGATATCTCTATTTGGAAGTTAAATCTGGATAAAAGATGTTTGTGTAGATGTCAATTTGACAAGGTTGGACACTTCTTGTTTAATGCTGAGTCAGCCTAAATAAGCCAAAACTTTTATTAAAATCCCCTTCTATTTATGGTCTTAGGTTAGTGTTGGCCAAAAGAAAAATTTTACATCGGTTTCAAAGGTAGCAGTGAAGGAGCAACCAATAACTTTGAATTTGGTTCTCATTATAATTTCACATTTTAGCCCTGAAGCTGTGAGAAATGAGTGTATTGCTGCTATTGTTGCTTTAAGAGCAGACATAGGAGATTTCTGCTCATTTACCTGGATCTTGTGCTGGGAAGTAAAAACCCTGAGCTGATTTTTTTTTCTCCAAATGATTCAATGTATATAGAAGTACCAAACACTTCCATCACTTTTTCTTTCTTTCTTTTCTAAAATGGTCTGTGGCAGCAAATACTTGGTCATACAAAGACTTTTCTTCTATAGGGTCTTAATTAATGGTATTTATAGCTTACAATTTAAATAATTACCTTTTGTCACAGCATGCCATAGTGTCCTTTTTATCAGTAGCAACTTGATAAAACCAACCACTTTAAATCTAATCAGATCAAAAAACCATTCTCAGATAACCCAGAATTAATTCACACAGCCCAGCCATAAGTTATCTTTCCCCTGGAACCACTTTCCCTACCAATTTCTGTGCCAGTTAAGATTTGATCAGGGGAGCATGACCGATAGAATGGTATGTGATAAGTGATTTATTATAGAGGTTAAACTTTACACAGTTGTGAGAATTGGTGAAAAATTCTATTCTCTGTGGGTCTGGCTTTGGACCTGAAGTCACGTCTATGGGGCTAAAGCTCAGCAAACAAACCTGGACAGAAGGCATAAAGGAGAGCAGGACAGAATAAAACCCACAGAGACTTACAGGTTCATGTCTGTCTCTCACCAGTTCCAAACTCAACAACACAGTTCATCTGCAAAATCTGGAACTTTTGCCACAGAACTGCAGTTGAACCCGGCCCATGGCTCAGCAAAGCTACAAGAAAGGATCCAGTTAGGAGCTGAATTTTGCCTTCCTTCCTATTTCCCCTTCTACTCCCATTGTTCTTTCCTTTTGTGGACTGCTCTTAGAGGGTGACGTGGGCCTGTGTGCTCAGTCGCTCATTCCTGTCCAACTCTTTGCCATCCCATGGATGGTAGCCCAACAGGCTCCTCTGTCCATGGAACTTTCCAGGCAAGAATACTAGAGTGGGTTGCCATTTTCTACTATAGGGGATCTGCCCTACCTAGGGATCGAACCCATGTCTCTTGCATCTCCTGCATTGGTGGGTGGATTCTTTACCAATGAGCCACTTGGGAAGCTTAGAGGATGACACAGGCAGTAAAGAGTCTAAGCCATTAAACCACCTTCAATGAAGTTGCCTATCTTTGTTTCAAACCCAAATTTATATACACTATCTGCCTTTTTGAAGCATTTGAATTGGTTTGGGTGGTTAGGACTTTGAGATTCTAGTATTTACATACTGAAATACAAAAGGAATATAAACTAAAATATACCTGTGGAGAAATGCTGTCTGGCCCTTCCAGTGTAAAAAGATAATAATTTTATCTTCTTCATTAGTTACAGAGCACAGGTATTAGCTTGAAAGAAGAAGAGACTTCTAGGATATTTAAATAAAGTTCATTTTCACAGGATATGAAGTAATTTGATGATCTTCAAGGGTCCTGAAAGTTAAGTTGTTAAAACTTTGAAGCACAAAATTCATCACAAGGGAACTGAGCGCAAGCTGAATGCTAAAATTAGCATTGAGTGGGATTGGAGTCATGATGCAAAATATAATAAATATGATTAAAGTCATATTTGAAGTATTCACATACTAAAGGGGAAAATAATCAAGAAATTAGCAATGAAGTTCAAATTAATTGGATCAATTAGTATATCAAGCAACTGAGATATTAATTTAGCACTGGACTTATTAACATACGGCATTGTGTAAGAATTTACCAAAGTCCTGGAGATAGTTCTTGCCTTCAAACTGGCTCCAATCCACATAGGAAGTAGTAGCTCGGATGTAGCAACAAAATATACTTTATAATGTGTTCCTTTCCTGAACATCCCACTTTGTTTTCTAGCTGGATGATTCCCCAGCCTGCTTTTGAAGTGATGCAATTTTCACTGAAGAGAAGATAACTCTCTTATGCTATGTCAGAATAAAGTCTTAGTTTTGTTTGCTCTTTACAATAAAGAAGTGAGGAATCAACTGTATGAAAACACCACAGACTTGAGTTTGTATTTTTAAAAAAAGATTTTTCTTTTTTCTTAAAGAGATGGAAGGACCTCAAGATAAAAAGAAGTAGTTCCTGTATAAACAGTCGTGTCTCAGAGCAGCGTAGCAAGACTTGGCCTCTTCGATCTCAGCGCTAACAAAGTGACACCGCTGGCCTTTGATGATTTGTGACAGTCATTGCATTTCAATTGTCTGTAACCAGCACTACCCTCCAGCATCCTCCTCTTACACATGAAAAGCCATATATCAAGTCTGCCTGATGAGGCCTGAGATAACTCAAAGCTTCAGCTTGCTTGTACACGTCTTGGTGCTTGAACCCATTGCCAGCGCCTCTGCTGAGCAAACTTTCAGCATGGTTTGGTGTTAGACACACACTCTCATTCTTTGGACAATTTACATATTAATTTTCAGTGTGCTTACCTTTATGTATATCTGAACCAAATCAATGTTGATTGCAAACTACTAGCTTAATGATTTATGTATAATAGCACATCAGTTTCCTAAGCATGGCACAATAGAGCAGCCAGGGGAAACAGAAATGAAGAAAATTGTGCAGTGTTAAAATATAAGGATGGTGTCAGAGATAAGAGGCCCAAAGACTCACATAAGCGTAAACCATTGCTTTTGTGTGTGCTTAGAGAATAGCAGGTAGTATCCTTCAGACTTTTACTATTTGTGCTGCTTGAAGTTGATTTATATTTATGTTACTTCAGTGTGGTTATTTTGGTCTTAAGCAGAGAAGTGAAAAAAAGCTCCTGATAAAATCAAAGAAATCAATTCAGCAAGTTTTTTGTTTTTCATTTTTAAGAGTATATACTATTTTCCCAACAGTGTGATATGGACCCAGGCGGGGAAGGGGAGAGTGAGACGAACTGGGAGTGTAGCACTGACATATATACACACCACGTGTGAAAGAGACAGCCAGTGTGAAGCTGGTGTATAGCAGAGGCAGCTCAGCTCCATACTCTGTGATGACCTAGAGGGGTGGGAAAGGGGGTGGTGGGAAGGGGCTCAAAAGGGAGGGACATATGAATGCTTACAGCTGATTCACTTTGTAATACAGTAGAAAGTAACTCAACATCATAAAATAATCATAACCCAATAATAAAAAAGAAAAGAAAGAAAGTGAAGCCGCTCAGTTGTGTCCAACCCTTTGCGACCCCATGGACTGTAGCCTACCAGGGTCTCCTGTCCATGGGATTCTCCAGGCAAGAAGAATACCGGAATGGCATTTCCTTCTCCAGGGGATCTTCCCACTCCAGGGATCGAACCAGGATCTCCCACTTTGTGAGCAGATACTTTACTGTCTGAGTCACCAGGGAAGCCCTAATAATAAAATAGATAAATAAAAATAAAGGGGAATATAAATACAGCATATATGTAAGAAACATACTGGTCTTTAAATAGCCCATAAACTCAGTAGACCATCAAGGTTAATAAACAACAAAATGCAGAGTTAAAAATAACCAAGGACCAATATATGTGGTTCTACAAAGATACATGCTTTTCTCAGGAGAGGTTTCCATTAGCACATGGGCCTTGAAGGTTATACAAACTTAGCAGCTGCGAGGAGGCAGATTAAGCATGCCTGAGATCTACGTGTTCAATTCCCTGTTGCAACTGTCCTACCATAGGCATCAAGAGTGAGAGTGACCAAAGGAAGAAGCAAGAAGGAGACTGTCCCAGTAGTGGGCCAGAGCAAGATGTCAGGGTGTAGGTCTCTTTCATTGCTACAGTTTTCTGCAGTTTTCTGTTTTGGGCTGCCTCCCACTTTGGGCTCTCTGCTGGATCCATGTCCTTTTAGGCCACCAGTCTGCTCCCTCAGTCATGGGACCCATTCCTGGAAGTTGTCCTTCTATCTGTGTAAATTCCTCGGGAGGCCTCCCCCAGGCTGCAGGGAACTCTAATGACCCTCTTCATTCCCCCTCTCTGTGTTCTTGGCAGTAGCTATAAATAGAGGATTTTCCCCCTAGCATTCAGGTAGCACTTAAATCTTTACTGAATAAAGTATTTAGAGGAATCAGGAGTCTCAGCTATCCTGCTTAGTTTTCACTCCATTTTCTTCCCTTGTGCGTCCACAGTGCTCTAGGCCTGAAATGTTTGAGACTGTGAATCAGAATGACAATTAGAAAAGAGGATAAAATGAGGAAGAGACAGCAAAGTTAGAATCCTCGACGCCTGCAAGACTCCCTGCGTGTGTCTGCTCAGTCGCTCAGTCGTGTCCGCCTCTTTGCAATCCCATGGACTGTAGCCCACCAGGCTCCTTTGCCCGTGGAAGTTTCCAGGCAAGAATACCGGAGTAGGATGTCATTTCCTCCTCCAGGGGATCTTTCTGACCCAGGGATAGGACCCCTGTCTCTTGCCTCTTCTGCATTGGCAGGTGAATTCTTTACCACGAGCTGGGAAGCCAGCTGGGAAGCCCACTGCAAGACTCCCCAGAACTCAGATTGTGACAAAAATCTCTTCTGTCTGTTGATACAGAACCCCATTTGGCAGAATAAATGGCTAGACTAGGGCTTCCCAGGTGGTTCAGTGGTAAACAACCCGCCTCCGAATGAAGGAGACATAAAAGACATGAGTTCGATCCCTGGGTCCAGAAGATCCCCTGGAGGAGGGCATAGCAGCCCACTCTGATGTTCTTGCCTGGAGAATCCCATGGACAGAGGAGCCTAGTGGGCTACAATCTATGGGGCTACAACTGGATACAACTGAAACATCTTAGCACCATGTTGTAGCCATGCGTTCTGGGAAACAAACTCACTCAGAAGGACAATGCAGATAGTGGAGTGCAGTTTATTACACTGGCGGGGCCAAGGCAGAGTCTTCTCTTAGCCAAGGACCCTGACCAGTTTTTCTGAAAACGTTATATACCCTAAGTGTACGTGCCCAAACCCACCTTCCCAAATTCCCTGAAACTAGTCTGAACAAAGGAAAAGAAAGATACAGTCAAAGTTAACCTGTGATTCATATGCCTTTAGCCTAGGTAGTTAACAGTAGACAATTATCAATAGGCCTGTGGTCATACCCCAATAAGCATAATAGAATTGATGATTCTATTCAATTACACAGATAATTACGATATTCTTTTAGGCAATGGAGAGTCTAGGTACGAGCCCTGGGGCTCTTCCATCCAGGGGGCCTGGTTTTCCAGTTGGCATGTCGTTTCCATAGATACTGGGCATAGAGCTCAAAGTCCACAGTCCGGCCCAAGATGGAGTCCTGCTTTCAAGATGGAGCCTGTTCTGTCTGTCTCCTCCTTCACACACATGGCTAGACTAGATGCCCGTAGAGTCTCAGTTAGATGCCTCCACCTCCAGGTACTAAGAATGTACCTGGCTGCCAAGAGTCCACAGCTACATGCAGCCCCTTGAGAATGGTCCATGATAACTACCTTGCTCAGAAATGCCTGAGAAGCTATGCCTTCTCCCCAGAGGAGGTCTGCAACCAATAACTAACTCCGAGAGAGTATAAACACTGCCCCTATCACCTCAAAGAGGAAAATGGCTGCATCACCACTCATCTTCCAGTGTTTTCAGCAAGGTCAGGATGAGGACAAACTTCAGCTGGACTCATCATTTGCAAGTCTTAGTGTGTACCAGAATCACCCAGAGGGCTTGTTAAAATACCGATTATTGGACCCCACACACACAGTTTCTGATTCAGTGGATCTGGACCTGAGAACCTGCATTTTAACAGCTTCTCACCCGATGCTGATGCTGCTAATCTCATTTTGAAAACCACTGGGCTAGACTCACCCCTTTCCCTCATTCTTACCTGCTTCCCTTTCTTTTTGTTTCCTCCTGCAAACACAAGGACCCATGAGCATGAGTCCCTCTCTCACGCTGCTTCCAAGGAACCTGACCTAAAATAGTATTCCATCCTGAATTAGATCTGCAGGACTTAAAATGTCCTTTTGCATATATGTATGTACATATACATGATGAAAAGCTGGATCTCGACCTGGAAAAAAAAATGTGTCACCTAAATTTATTGAGGGCTGCACATGAAATCAGTTTAACAATAATAGCCAAGGTTTCCCTAGCTTAATAGTTTTTGTGACTTTCTCAGTGAGCATCGGCACCAGGACACTGAAGCATCCACAGCACAAAGGGACGTGAAGCTCAAAGAAAAGTATGGGATGGAGAGATAGGAGTGAAAGCCTCTCTCCCATTTGTGTTAACCCTGTTAGAAGAATCACAAAGTGCCGTTATAGGTGATTCCACATTGCAGAGTTTATTGAAACAGTTCTTGCAGAAATGAATGTCAGCCTCCCTTTTCCTCAAATCTGGAAATCAGTTAGTATAGGCACATGGAAAATCATCACAGACTCCTGCAAATCCTTCTTCCCTCTTGCAACTCAACCTCCCTTCCAGGGTCATGCTTATTTGATTCTTTCCTTTTAATCTCAAGCTGAGCTTTCACAGGAGTCCTTCATTGCTCATGTAAGGACTAACTCATGGTTTCTCTAAGTTCCCCTGAGACTCAGGTGGGGAATCACTAAATAAACTTTATTAGTTTGTAGCACAAATTGGATATTATAACTTTATCTCTGTAAAATCCTGCCTTATGCTGATGCTCTGTATTAAAAAATTTCTAGATATGAAATAATGAGAAGGTAAAATTTATTGTGTTAAATATATATTTATAAAATACATATATTATATATATATGTGTATATACACAAGTTTCTGAAAATAGTTCTGATATCCTGGGAGATATATATATATATGTGTGTGTGTGTGTGTGTATTAGAACTATTTTCCATCATCCTCTTGCTTATGAGTACCATATTTTTTTAGAGAATGGAAGGTGAATTTCCAAACCCCCACAGCCAGCTCACTTTTTCCTTTTTCTTTTATATATGATTACCTCAAGGCTGTCTATCCACTCCAAGAGTGCAGTGGCTAAAATAGCAAATCTCTTACTCCTCACATAGCAATGACTCTTACAAATTACTGCCCGACCTTAAGGAGAGGCACAAGGCAGCAGAAACATGTGCTGGGCCCATACAGAGTATGGAGAAATTATTGATATCTTAAAAAGAAGGGTAAAATATCCATTTTTCTTTTATTGTTTAGTCACTCAGTCCTGTCCAATACTTTTGCAACTCTGTGGACTAACCTGCCCATCTCCTCTGTCCATGGGATTTTTCCAGGCAAGAATACTGGAGCAGATTGCCATTTCTTCCTCTAGGGGATGTTTCCCACCCAGGGACTGAACCCACGTCTCCACGTCTCCTACATTGTTGGTAGATTCTCTACCACTGAGTCTGTGGGGAAGCCCCCAAATTCCCATACAAGGGTGTGTTTTATTAGTTGGTTGCTGTTGGTTACTGCACTTCTTTTTGCAACTTTCTGTGAGTTTTCCTCAGGACAATCATTTGGGTACCAATAACAGGGCATCAGCTAAGGTCCAAATTCATTCAGATATATTTGGTTGCAGAACTTTCGAAAGTTGCAAACCACTTTCCCTGGGGGAAAAAGCAGTCTCTCATTCCATTTCAGGAAAATCACTTAAAATCAGCAAGGTATGGTTGCTACCAGACAAAAGGGGCCTCAGGAGAGATGTAATTATATAATTCAGACTTGATTACATACAATTTTGTTTTCACCGTCTTTAAGTCTCAGCCAGGATTGGAAGATGCAGGCATTCTGGGACATGTGAAGTCTCTAATCAGGCAACAAATAGCCTAACCCGTCTGAACAGCCTGCTACAAAAAAGAATGATTTCGCTACTTGTGACATTTAGCAGTTTTTATGTCCTCACCACCAGCAGGATTCCTGCCCTTATTGTTTTGAAGTAATTTGTGATCACATATGCCATTTATATGTTGAATATGATATCCTATCATAGTTGAATATGCCCGAATACAGATTAAAACCTCTATAATTTGGGAGTAGGGGAGTGATGTTGAACTGTTGTAAATCAGTTCTAAGATAAAAGTAAGTCTTTGATAAGATATTATATTAACAAGTAAATCCTTTTATAGTTTCAGAAAGTTGGTGTAAACCTCAGTGTCTTCCAACGATGTGCATAAACACAATGGTGCCTCTTGTTCCTCACAATCTCAGACTTCTTAGGTGTTAATTACAAGTTCAAACCATGCCTTCTTAACCCATTCTGTTTTTCAGAGGCTGGCTTGAAGGGACCGTGCTTTGTTTAATTGAATTAAATTTTAAATCTAATTTTTACATAACCTTCCTAATAGATTATGAGGTGCTTCTTTATGAACTTCACTTCAGAAAAGAAGCAAGAATAAATTATGAAAAATATGAAGGAGCAACTTAAAATGATAACTTAGTTCTACTTGGTTTGGGAAGTATTTTGATGTTTCAAGTTATTGGTTTAATGGAAATACATTTGATGTTCATCATGACTGTTTATAAGCACAAGTGCAGGAAAATAAATAAGATCTCTGGACTGGGCAGGTGGTGTTGAGACATTATTATTCCATGACTCCAAACCGGTGTAGTCTGAACTTCACCAAAAGTGACAAAAAATATTTCCTAAATGTAGAAACTACTTTACTTTTGTTTAATTTTATTTTGTATATATTACTACCTAAGTACACAGGACGAAGACTCTTCATTGCCTCTCTTTTCCAATGGATGTATCTACAAGTGGACTAGAAAATCTCACAAGTACATGAAAGGCCTTTCAAATACTCTTCCTAGAGTGTGCAAGTAAACAGGATTCTCACTACAAATTTGAAAACACATCACTTTTTAGTTGGGATTCTATAAAGATTAGTGAACAACTGTTTGCATTAAAGAAAAGAGTCTGATGGAGTGCATAAAAGAGGGAAGTTCCATCTATTTATAATGCCTTCATAGAAACCAGAGCCATGGAGACTTAGCTTGGGACTTGGAAACAATACCAGGATTCCTATCTTTCTCTCTCTTCATAGCCATCCAACTTATTGGAGTAGAGGGGTGAGTGAAGCAAGTGAAAAACATTTGAATTTCTTTTTTTTTTTTTTCTATTTGTTGGACACATTGTTTTTCTTTCAATAAATCCAATTATGATGATGGTTATCTACATAATGAGTTGCAGTTCATGTAGAGAAACTTCAGGAGTTTCTATATTGAGTATTATAGAGTTGTTCTTGTTCAGTAGCTAAGTCGTGTCCCACTCTTGGTAACCCCATGGACTGTGGCCCACCAAGCTCCTCTGTCCTTGGGATTTCACAGTCAAGAATGAGAGAATTGTTATTTCCTTCTCCAGGGGATCTTCCCAACCCAGGTATTGAACCTGCATCTCCTGAATTGGCAGGTAGATTCTTTACCACTGAGCCACCAGGGAAGCCTAAATAGAATATCAATAGTACTTAATGGTATCTATCTCTTGCTGCTGCTGCTAAGTCACCTCAGTCGTGTCCGACTCTGTGCGACCCCATAGACGGCAGCCCACCAGGCTCCTCTGCCCGTGGGATTTTCCAGGCAAGAGTACTGGAGTATGTTGCCATTGCCTTCTCCGATCTATCTCTTAGATTTATAGTTAATAAAATGGAACTTGATGAATTTGTTTAAAGAAAACATTTCCTCTGCTTTAATTGTCTAAAACTCTGAACGGCTATTTAAAATGCTAATTTTCAAGCCATATGTAATGCCAAAAATAACTAATTGTGAATCTGATGACTTTATAACACAACTCATAACTTTGTTATTTCAGGAGATGTTTGAATATTTTCAAGATAAATTTGTCACCCTTCTGAAAAGACTATTGTTTTATAAATAGAAAAATATATTTAATTCTTCTATTTATGTTTAATTCTAAAGTAGAAAATGTTTATTTAATTCCAAACTTAAGTTATAATGAATGAAAAGAAATATCATTAACATGTATTATTCCCTCCCACCTCTTCGCACTATTTATTTCTTTGGCGATTATAGTTAAATACAGTTTAGCTATATCTAAAATAGTTTTATGAAGGTGATAAATCATATAATGATTTTAAGGATTTCAATTCTGAATATTTTCAAAGAAAAAAATGCAAAATATTTTAATATATCTACAAATTGTTAAAACAATCTTATTTAACAATCATGTATTAAATACTGATCACATACTAAGCACTGATTCGGGGATAGAATGGTAAAAATTCATAATCTCTGCTTTCAGGGAGTTTGCAGAAAGAGCATAAGATGTTGCTTCATAATGCTTCAAAGGAAACATTTAAAGGAAGACATATTAGTCAGCCCAGGCTGCCATAAAGAAATACCATAGCCTGGGTGGCTTAACAAAAATTTAGTTGCTCACAGTTCTGGAGGCTGAGAAGTCCAAGATCAAAGTTCTGGATGATTTGGTGTCTGCTGAGAGCTCTCTCCCCAGCCTGCATGCAGCTTGCTTGCTGAGTCCTCAATGGGCCCTCACTTAGCAAAAAGAGCACGCGCTCTTCCTTACACTTCTTTCTCTTCCTATAAGGAACCAGTCTTATTGGATTAAGGCCTCACCTTTTTTTATCTCATTTAACCTTTATCACTTCTTCAGAGTCCCTTTTTCCCCAAAACAGTAACATTGAAGGTTAGGGTTTTGCATAAATTTTGAGCAAGTTGCAATTCAGTTCATAGCAGAAGCCTTGATTGAATTACCTTGTTCAAAAATGAACAAATGAATAAAACAAGGCCTTCTTTATTTAGTTGTTAGTATTTAGGAAGAGAGATTGCATTAAGTGGAAACTTTATCATGAAACCAAATCTAACTTATGTAACTTACCAGTTTTTTCCATTTGTATGAGCTCAATTATATAAACTGAGGAATGAATGAAGGGAGTGAAGCATATTTGAATTTTGCTTTTATAAAAATCATTTGAAGAGGAACTTTTAAAGAAGGTTTACAATCTTAAATTTGACTATTATATCCCTATTAAGAATAGTACTCATTATTTGCAGATATCTTTGTCCTCTACAAAAATTAACACAAACTCTTCCTGTTTAATACTCAGAAGAGCCTTGTGAGTCAGATTTTGCAGTCCCAATTTTATATATAATATATAGAGAGACACATAAAATGTATACTCAACATTAGTTCAGGATTTCTTCTCTATGTCCAGTGTTTTTTCCACTATACCACTGTTGTTGATTATAGATATTACATGGAATTAAATGATGTTATTTTGGGTATACAAAAAGATCGGTCAAAAGTATGACTAATAACTGACACTACCCTCTAGTTTAGCAATATTGTGCCAGAGTAAAAGCGCCTGAAATGTGGAAGCCTTCTCCAAAAGTCCTCATGAGTGTAAAACCTTTTCTTCCTAAAATTTCATATAAAGTGTTGGTATTGTCAAGGTAGGCAGAATATAGCTGAAATGTGTGTATTTATGTGTGTATGTATATGTGTGTATGTAGAGAATGACATTATGCGGGCATTACTTAGACATGTTAGATAGGACTTTTAGTTTCATTTTAATTTCTAAATGGGTAAAATATTTCACATTTTTATAGTTCTATCTGTTAACTCACAAAGACCCTCTACGATCTGCCATAAGGTATATAGGGATACATGCCTCTTATAATTCTCATTATATTCAACTCTTATAATATTTTATAGACTAACTCATGTCACTGAAGATTTGCATTCTTTGGGCATCAACCAAAAATGTCAATATTCCCATTTATACTGTCTCTGTTTTTAATTCATATCAAAGAAGAAAATACTCATATCTAAGCAAAAGAAAAAAAAGATGACTCAAATTAGGTTATCACAGTTTAAGAAAGCATACAAATTTCTCACAACAAAAATGTCATGACTCTTTAGTCTCTGTAATAGAGAAATATTTTTACTATGATATCATTATGCAAAGCAATTTAAACCAGTTATTATGACTCTGGATACTCTGAGAATATGAGAGAATGTGTCTTTAGATCCTCCAGCTTTCAGAAAAATTTTACCATACCTGACACTGAAGGACATTAAGTTATAATCTTTACACCATAATTTAAAACTAGATCATTATTGACTTTGGAGACTCCTTGGCCCTACCTTCATATTTTATGGTTGAGGATATTAAGGCCATGAGTGGCTGAGAGCCGCAAAAGTTAGTTATTAAAATGGGGCTTTATTATTTCTTAACCCAGGGCCCCTTCTTCACTACTGAATATTACAGGAATGTCATATTCATCGTGTAACTGATCTACGAAGTGCTGATAAATAGATTATGCAATTTTCACTTAAATCAGATAACTTCTCTAGCTAAGAAAAGACTGCTCAGGCTTCCCTGGTGGCTCAGTGGTAAAGAATCCACCAATGCGGAAGACATGGGTTTGGTCTCTGGTTCAGGAGGATCCCACGTGCTGCAGAAAAATTAAGTCAGAGTACCACAGCTACAGAGCCTGTCGTTGAGCCCAGGAATTGCAACTGATGGACCCACGTTCCACAACTGCTGAAGCCCAGCCATGCGCGCTCTAGAGCCCATGCTCCGTAATAAGAGAAACCACCGCGAAGAGAAGCCATCACACTGCACCTAGAGTAGCCCCTGCTCGCTGTAACTACAGAAAAGCCCATATGGCATTGAAGACCCTGAACAGCCAAAGGCAAATAAATAAATTATATATACAAAAAAGGAGAGCTGCTCAAGTAAGCATACAGCACCACAGTGAAATTCTAAAGAGCTTGCCCATCTGAAAATGTGAATTCTGTCTTGGCCTTTCTATGTAGAAGCCAGGCCCTGCGTCTGTTTTCTCCTGAGTAAAAAATGTCAATTGAAGAATTGAGAATTGTGAAAATTAAAAAAAAAAAAAGTTGTTTTCTAGAAAAAGGATTATTATAAGGATGATTAATATAAAATACTAAATATTGGTGAAATGTGACATTTACAGATGCTTTTTCGTAGGTGTTCAGTGCAGGCCTGTCTGGTGGCCACCAGCTTCAGGACAAGCATCTCAGGATCCTCACGAAAGGTTAGGTTGCGGCCCAAGCTTTTCAAGATATTTCAAATGATAAGCATTTAGAGAGGTTTCTTGTGAGTTTGAGAATGTTTTACTAAAACAAGAAGTCCTGTAGTTACTCTCCTTTTAGATTTTTAGACAAGAAGTGATTTCAGTTCAGTCACTCAGTTGTGTCCAACTCATTGTGACCCCATGGACTGCAGCACACCAGGCCTCCCTGTCCATCACCAACTCTCGGAGCTCCCTCAAACTCATGTTCACCGAGTCAGCGATGTCATCCAACCATCTCCTCCTCTGTCGTCTCCTTCTCCTCCTGCCTTCAGTCTTGCCCAGCATCAGGGTCTTTTCAAATGAGTCCGTTCTTTGCATCAGATGGCCAAAGTGTTGAGTTTCAGCCTCAGCATCAATCCTTCCAATGAATATTCAGGACTGATTTCCTTTAGGATGGACTGGTTGGATCTCCTTGCAGGCCAAGGGACTCTCAAGAGTCTTCTCCAACACCACAGTTCAAAAGCATCAACTCTTCAGCATTCAGCTTTCTTTATAGTCTAATTCTCACATCCACACACGACTACCAGAAAAACCATAATTTGACTAGACAGACATTTGTTGGCAAAGTAATGTCTCTGCTTTTTAATATGCTGTCTAGGTTGGTTATAGCTTTTCTTCCAAGGAGTGAGTGTGTTTTAATTTCATGGCTGCTGTCACCATGTGCAGTGATTTTGAAGCCTAAGAAAATAAATTCTGTCACTGTTTCCATTGTTTCCCCATCTATTTGCCATGAAGTGATGGGACCAGATGCCAAGAACTTAGTTTTTTGAACGTTGAGTTTTAAGCCAACTTTTTCAGTCCTCTTTCACTTTTATCAAGAGGCTCTTCAGTCCTTCTTCCCTTTCTGCCATAACGGTGATGTCATTTGTGTATCTGAAGTTATTTCTCCTGGCAATCTTGATTCCAGCTTGTGCTTCATCCAACCCAGCATTTCACATGATGTACTCTGCATATAAGTTAAATAAGCAGGGTGACAATATACAACCTTGATGTACTCCTTTCCCTATTTGGAACCAGTCTGTTGTTCCATGTCCAGTTCTAACTGTTGCTTCTTGACCTGCATAGAGATTTTTCAGGAGGCAGGTAAGTTGGTCTGGTATTTCCATCTCAGCAATGATTTATGATGGAGTAAATTAACATCAATCCAAATGAGCTGACAAAGGAAAGAATACTTATAATCTTTTTGGGAAATTTCATTCCTGTAAATAGATAACTAAATACCACATTTGTCCAAATCCTGCATTTAATTACCATTTATAAGATAAACACTGCTGCTGTTTTGATCAGTTCTTGGAAAGGAAATAGTAAAAAGAAGAAGGATAATCTACATCTTTAGTTTGAGCTTTTCAGGTGATTGTCCTTGGAAACTGAGGAATTCAAATTTGGTACTTGAGATTTCTTGACCAGAATGAGCATGCATGCAGCACTATTGTCTTTTCGTTGGCATTTGATTGTGTGAGACCGTTAGAGACACTCGCTTTCTGTATCTCCATTGGACTCAGCCTTGTCATCACTGGTGCCTGGACCTTGACTCAGTGGACCGGCTACCTTTCCAATGGTTTCTAACATCTTGATGTTCCCTTTGCCATACCATTCAAGTTCCTATGATCTCTTCTCTTCTCCTTTTATTCATACTCAGACTTATTTCATTGTATTGAGTGTTGGTGGTGGTGGTTTTGTTGACCACCAAGAGTTGACTGTACCAAGAGTCGGTGGTGTCCAACTCTGCAACCCTGTGGGCTGTAGCCTGCCAGGCTCCTCTGTCCATGGGATTCTCCAGGTGAGAAGAGTGGAGTGGGTTGCCATTTCCTCCTTCAGGGGATCATCCTGACCCAGGAATCAAACCCGGGTCTCCTCCATTGCAGGCAGATTCTTTACTGACAGAGTTACGAGGGAAGTCCAGTATGTCCAGCAGCATTCTGTATCTGTTGGTATCTGATATCTCTAGCAACTAACATTTTAAGGAAAATGCAGTTTGTATGCTTCTCAATAAAGAAAGTACTTAGAGATAGGGTAACATAGCAATTAAGTGCACAGATCCTTGAGTAAGACCCCAACCCACCCACCCCCTCACCGCTTTAACTTCTCTTTGCCTTGGTTTCCTTCTTTGTAAAGTGTTGTTAATAATAATTCCTACCACATTAGGTAACAATGCAAGCAAATCTCTCCCTCTTTTTTTAAGTAAGAAAATCTAAACAATCCTCTCCAATGTCATTTTGAAGCCTTTTAGGTTTGACTTAGTGTTATTAGGCAACATTTTCAATCAAACCATTAATTTTTACATAGTTCAATTTACAAAACTGTGAAGACAAGGTATGGAAAATAACTTTGTGCTCTGAATGGCATGTTTATTAGTATTTAGGCATCTTTAGCCTTTCATCCTTATGAGGTAATGTCCTTGAATAGCACCTCTTATAAATATGTGCAAGGAAGCTTGGTTTCTAGACGAAAGTAATTTACACAATGATACATCTTATTTAATGTGTCTTGTGTGCTGCTTACTGAAAATCTATATAATTATTAAAATGATGAAATGCTTTAGCCATACTGTAGTTACCTTAGCAACTTGTTGCAGTGTGGGTTGTAAATAACTGCCTCTTTTATATTCTGAACCAATTTTTAAAAATGATCATGCCATATAGGCTACTGCAAAATGACTTGAGGAACCCATATTTTTGTATTTCAGCTTTATAACAGCAATATTAATTTAACTGTAACAGCATCATTGTGGTAATTTTATAGTTACCTTAACCTGTTTCTAACTCAAATACTTTTGAAAAAATGAACTATCCATTCATACATTTGCTGAAAAACAATATTTAGCATTCTGCCCTGCAAAGGCACTGTCCTAAGAGAAATGAATAAAGTGGTGACAAAACAAATTCCCTGCCCTTTTGAGCTTAGATTCTATTGAGGAATACAGACAAAAACATGCCATTACATATATTAGAAAGATAAAGCAAGATAAAGTCAGAGAGTATGGCCTGGGCTAGGAAGTAAGGAATCTAAGGAGGCTCAGAAGGGGGCAAGTTTACTACTTAGAGAGTGAATCAGAAAGCTCTGTCTGTAGAGTTGACAATTCTGCATAGATCTGGGTGATATGAATAAGCTATGAGAACATCCGGGGGAAAATTACTGCAGCAAAGGAAGAAAAATATAACATGTTCAAGAACAGAAAGAAGGTCAGGCTATCTAGAGGTTAGTACAAGATGAACAGATAGGGCAAAATCTGGTTTATAGTTTTCAAATTTTACTCTGGTTTTTGCGTGCAGAAAGAATAGAGTGGAGTTTGAACAATGTGAAAACAAGAGGCAAGAGTGGAAATGAGAGCATTTAGGAAGAAACTGCTAGAATCTAAAGAGAAATGTTGACAACATAGTTCAGGGTCATAATAAAAGTAATAATAAGTAGCCTTTTTCAAAGCATATTTTGAAAGAAAAGTTCACAGATCTTGAGGGCTTCCTTAAACCTAGGAGGACAGGAACTCTGGCAGCCTCCTTTATGAAAGGCTGCTGGTAGTGCTTCCTGGAGCAAATTTCATTCATTTAAAGGGGCTGACATTGAGTTCAAAGGTCGTCTCACCCAACTTCTCAGCTGCCTATGGACTTTCCTCACTGTACCTGCAGGTGATTATTCAGTCTTTTTTTTTTTTTAAATACAATTGCAAGGCTCTCTTTTATTTGTCTTATCTCAAACCTAAAATTTGCCATCTGCTTACCCCTTTGAAAAGGGGAATAGGATAAATTTACTACTTCTTTATACAGTAAATTGGGGGGTGGGCAGTGTTTTTAAAAGGTTGTTCTGTGGAACTCTGTGATCAAATAACTTGAGAAAATACTGCATTTTATAAACTCTTACAAAAATAAAAATCTGTCACCTGAGCAAAAATTTGAGACATCCTCTAGAAAAGAAACCTTTTCTATTTTGATTAACACTAAGTTCTTAGAACTTTTCTGCCATGGAACACTTTCATTCTTTTTTTTTTTTTTTAGATATACAACTCATTCATATTTTAGAAAATGAGTATGTCATTCATTATAATGGACAATATTTATTCAAAAACACGGCATGTAATTTAACAAAACAATTCTGAAGTGTAGTATAGTCTCTGTGGCTATTACTTCTTGTAAACCTGAATCCAGATTCCTTTTGAAGCAATTTAAGATTATGTTAAATGTGTTATAACCATATCACATCAGCAGTCAGGATAAACACAGATGTCACCTCCAGTGAAAGAGTTGTCAAAGCACTTTTTCCTTGCGTAGTTGATGGTCTTAGCATACAGGCTGGACCTAGAATTCTTGTTAGACTTTAACAGGAATGAAGAGATCCAATCCTTTGTATTCTTGATTTTATCCTTGATTTTTACTGGCAATGTATTTGTGCCATCCATATCCTTGATGTTTTATGTGATCTATACCCTGAATATGTATTGATCCCAGGATATTATGAAAATTTAATTAAAAAAGGCAAAGACAGAAACATAAGTCAATTCACCACAGTCCCTCACCAGTTTGATATTAGGTTGTTAGCAAAAACTCTTTATAATCATACCACCAGTTTTGAATCCGAACAAAAGTTCACTATCTTATCCCAAAAGAGGTCAATCAAAATATACCTTTATTGTGTTTCCTACAGATATATCAGTCTCTCTCTTATCTAAAAAGTATATGCTTACTGTTTTTCAGAAAATAAATGTAGATTCTTACTGAACCCTATACTTTTCTAAAGTTTTTATAGATCTTTAGATATAAATTATCTGCTATTTTTTTCTATGATTGGACCTCTCTTATCCAACTTGTATTTTTCAGGATTCACCCTTGCTGCTTTTTCGCAAAGCAAAACATTGGCTAACTTTCCTTTTCAATCTCTCTTAGGTCCTCTATGACTTCTCAGAGATTTCCAAGGATAGCTCTGAAGTCACATTTACAAGTGTTTTGATAATGTAATTCAATGAACTTACACATTTAAATCCCTTTACAACTGTCTCTGGTATTCTCCATGTTGCTATACAGGAAGTAGAGGGAAGCTAAAGAGAAATGGAAAGACAATTAAAAGTGGGTTATAATGAAATGCAGGCTTCCCTGGTGGTTCAGACAATAAAGAATCTGCCTGCAATGCAGGAGACCTGGGTTCGATCCCTAGGTGGGGAAGACTGCCTGCAGAAGGGAATGGCAACTCACTCCAGTATCCTTGCCTGGTCAGTTCCAAGGACAGAACAACCTGGCGTGCAACAGTCCGTGAGTGCTAAGTCATTTCAGTCACTTCAGGTAGACTCTTTGTGATCCTGTGGACTGTAGCCCCCCAGGCTCCTCTCTCCATAGGATTCTCCAGGCAAGATTACTGGAGGGTGTTGCCATGCCCTCTTCCAGGGGATCTTCCCAACCCAGGGATCAAACCCGGGTCTCTTACATCTCCTGTGCTGGAAAGCAGGTTCTTTACCACTAGCGCCACCTGGAAAACCCATGCAACAGTCCATGGGGTAACAAAGAGTTGGACATGACCTGAGCCAGTTTTACTCGACTCACTCATTCACTCATAATAAAATGACTGCAGGACAACAAATAGATGGACACTTCAAAGAAAGAACAAACATTAATTGTTCAGACTTTGACTGGGTCAATTTTAAGCAAAATAGGCATATCTCATACAAATTTTATTAGGGTTTGGAAAAACTCTGCCTACAAAATATCATCCTACCTCACTCAATGTGTAAGACCTCTGAAAAGTCAAAGTGAAAATGAAAGGCACTCAGTTGTGTCCGACTCTTTGTAAGATCTCTAGCAATACATTTAAAGATATTACTTTTAGTCCATGCCAATTTTTTGATCTAGCATATGTACAATAAACAATGCAGGAGTAAGAAATCGTAAGCATCAAAGTTGAAGGGAAGTTTTCCCAGTCTGAACAATATTGGAAACTATCAGAAGATTTATCAATTATGAATTGCTATGTATAAATCTTTATGTGCCTAAATCATGGCACATGAAGGTTCTTTGATCATGTGTGGCTCCAATCTTTTCTATTAGTATAGGTAAGTGATGTGATTAGATGCAATGTAGAGAACTGTGATTATTTACATTAATAAAATTATGAGACAGTATTTATATTAATATTAAAAATGTCAGCACTTTATGGGTTAGAATGCTGAAAACAAATCTAAAATATTTATTCAGTAACTTAGGGAGTTATTTTGTAAATTAGGGAGTTATTTAAATTATTCACCAAGCACAAAATAAGAGCCAAGAATTTCCCTGAGAATTGGTAAAACAAATATAAAAGTATTATTATTCTTGCTTCAGAGCGTTCAAGAGTCAGTCTTTTCTGGGAGTCTGATGTCTTTGCAAGCAAATTATAGTAGTAAATGGTAAGAATTACAATAGATGCAATGCTTAAGGTAAAATGTAGCATTGATGAACATGACCAATCCTATCAGGAAAGGTAGAAAGACTGTGAGAATGAATATGATGCATTTGCATTCCAATAGAGGTGTATACTATTTTCAAACAAAATAAAGAATTAACATTTTACCAAATACTTTTTAAGTTAGCAAATGGATATCACAAATTATTATAATTAAAATGAGGGACTGGGGAAACTATTTTTTTTTGAACAAATTAGGAAGTAATCCTTAAGATGAATGAGCCCTGTTATAGCCAGAGAAATGTGTTTGCTAATCTTGATTTTCATTTAGGATCATAGAACCTATGTGAAAAATTCTTTCCTACTTAATATTTCTTGAAAAATTTTATTCTTCTGTGATATCTATTATAAATGACTTCCTAAAATTTTAAGATATTGAATAAAGTAATTAATACAGTCCCTAATATTGTCTGCATTAGAAACCAGAAATTTTATGAGAAATTGGGATTTCTGATTATCTAGGTACATATGAAACCAACAATTGACTTGAAGATGGGGAAAGAGCCTTCTGCATGGAAGGAAGTAGAGATGTTGTAACAGGTATGGCATTCTGAAATGTATGAAAAACTGAGATTCTGAAATGTATGAACAACTTGAAAGCTCTGAGAGTAGAATTCTAGTACACTGTTTCTCAAATTAGCTCTCAAACAACTAAAGGTTTCATGAATCAGGGAGAAAAAACTTAAACAGTATAGGTTACATTTCTAAATTCAAAATATTTCCTTTATAATGCTGTGGTTGGCTTCTCAGGGGATGCTAGTGGTAAAGAATCCACCTGCTAAAATAGGAGATGCAAGAGATGTGGGTTTCATCTTTGGATCAGGAAGATGCCCTGGAGGAGAAATTAGCAACCCACTCCAGTATACTTGCTAGGAGAATCCCATGAACAGAGGAGCCTGATGGGCTACAGTCCATAGGGTCTCAAGGAGGTGGACACAACTGAGCATCTGAGCACATAATGCTATAGTTAAGGTAAATAGCAGAAAATCACCAATGCTATTTTCAAATATTGCTGTATACAATTGCTCTATTTCAGAGGCTATAATTAGCTATACCAAGCAGTAGTGGAAGCAGTTTTTTGTTATGTTGTTAAAGTAGTAAACACATATCCTCTCCAAATATGTTTTATTGCGGCCAAATTTGTTATTTTATAAATTAGTGTAACCGTGGCTATATTCTCAAACTATGAATCCAGTTATAGAAATTTATAGTACTTACATATATTCCCTGTTTACATTGGTAGCTGGAAAACATAGATAAATTTCTATTTATTATGTCATGAATCTTCCTTTGATCATCTCTCAGAAACATTTTATTTACCTGAATCAGACACTCAGTTGTGTTTGATACTGTGGACTAGAGCCTGCCAGGCTCCTCTGTCTATGGGATTCTCCCTGCAAGAATACTGTAGTGAGGTGCCTTTTCCTCTCCAGGGGATCTTCCTGACCCAGGGATCGAACCTGTGTCTCTTATGTCTCCTGCATTGGCAACCGGATTCTTTACCATTAGCACCATCTGGAAAGCCCAAAAATAAAATATACAGGGCCACAATATTTGATGTGGCATTTTTGAAGACTGATAAAACAGATTAGGGAGTGTCTCATTCATAAGGTGCAGAGTGAATTTAATGTTTTTTTTAATTACTGATAAAACTTTCATCATTTTATCAAGATCATTTCAGGATAACAAAAGAGTAAACAGGAAGAATAGTAGAGAAGCAGGTGAGACCAATTACAAATGAGATTTTGTGTGTGTGTGTGCTGACAAAACAAAAAATCAGATCTAAGAATATATAGAGAACTCCTCCAAATACTAGCAACCCACTAAAAAATGAGCAAGAGCCATGAGTAGGCATTTTCCAGAAGAGAGAATTGGTATGCTAACAAGCATATAGAGATAAAAAGGATCCTAATTAGTCTGGATCCCACTCCTGGTACCAAAAATAAAATTAAAAGGTTCATAACTGATCACAGAAATGCGAACAAATACCACCCTAAAGTGTTACCATATATCATATGATTGACAAAAAATAAAAAGTCTGAAAATACCTCATATTGGAGATGCTGTATATCCACATGATATCTTATCCTTTGCTGCTAGAAATGTAAATTTGTGCAAACATTTTGGAAAGGAATCAGATATCCTCTTCTATTGTTGAACAAACATCATCTATGACTCAATGACTGCACTTATGCAAGTAGAGCAGGGTGCACACCAAAAGGTTCTCAGTGAAATTATCCACAATAGCAAAAATGTAGAAATCACCTAAATGTCTTTTGTGGGAGACTAGATAAATTGTGGTATATTCATATAAAAGAGCAGTAGAAAGAAGTGAACTACAGTCAGACTGCAGCATATATACACTATAAAAATGCATGGGAAATATAAGCTCCCAAAGAGGAAATACAGCATGAAAGTTTTTGTGTAAATTTATATAAATAGATTCAACTATTTTAGAACAGATATAAATTCAGTAAAACAATGTAAGAAGGAAAATGAATGATGAACGTGAAATTTAAGATGATTTTGGGGGATGGTAAAAGGTTAGGCTACTTATGGGATGAGAGGACATGTGTTTAGATATAAATTGTTTTTAAGATCCCAACTTTCAATATGGGGGATAGATTTATGGTTGCTTATTACATTCTTAGAGAAAAAAAAATTAAGTATTTACATTTTTAAAAAGTAGGCCATACATTGAATAATCATGAGGGTGTGTCATGAAATAGATTGATGTTAAAAATAAAATTTTGTGAAAGTTTATCTTGTATACATACAAGTCCATGATAATGAAAATATATGAGATTGGGCTGAATATCTTAGACTAAGCCAATAAATGGGTCTCTTAAATTTCTGCTCTATGCCTGATTATTCTATGTCTTGATATTCATGTGGGAGAAGCAGATTTAAGAATCTTAATCTTGGTTAAGAATTGCAGTTAATTCATTTCTGGATAATGTAAATAGTGCTGTATTCCACATAGGCAACCATTATTCTCTCTGTCACACCTCAGAACCAATTCTTCCTGGAAATTATCTGAGTGCTGTTAGAGGGGCCAGTTTTATTGTTATATTATTATTATTTTGATGGAGGGAAGAAAGAGCAAATCTCAGTCTCTTCGGTAATAAGTTTGTCTACCATTTAAGACTGTGGATCATGGTGTAGTTCAACAGTTTGAAGTCTAGTGAGAGATGAAGGAATACAAATCATCAAGGAGTGCAGAATCTTGTTGACCAACTTGGGCAGGAGGCTAAAACAAGTACCACCCTCTCTATGTTGTTTATACAACAAAAACTATTCAGCACTCATTTAAAGAGATTTTTAAAAAAGTGTGTCCCACTAAAACAAGTAAAATATGTGTAATAAAATTTTAATGTGTGTTCTTTTCTTCCAAAAAAAATCACTGTGTTAGGCAAGTGGGTCCTTGATTTCTTAAAATTTGTTAACAGTCAGCAACTGAGTCTATCACTATGTTACTTTATCTCTCCACTAAGAGCACTTGCGCATTGGTACTTTCAGAAAGACACATTCATCTTACTGTCAGTACACTTCTTGGAATAGAAGCTATACTTTGTCTTCTTGATGTTTGCAAAGCTTTAGAAAACCTAACTTCAACTGGCAAAGGGTTGGCGCATATTATACAACATTCAATTAAACTGTGAAATTTTTCATTGATGTTTTATACTATGTCACTGGCTTTACAATAAAATTTCAGCAACAATGTCTCCAGAATTATATTCTGTTACGAGACATAATTCTTTGGATGTGGAACTATGAATAAATTGGTTAGAATGTTTTAGCTCTAAAATTTTAAGGTGACAAAAGCTTATCTTTGTGCTCCTTTGTAACACCATCTACTCCTTATGGCATTGTCATCTGAAGACATCATTATTTTAGACTGTAGGTTGTATAATTCATAAAAAAAAAACCTTAGTAATAAAAACATTCCAAAATCTAATTTTTGTTTGCTTATGTGTGTGCCAAACCAAAAGCATGCAAATGCAAAATATTCTAATACATTTTTGATAATGCTTAGGTAAGATCAAATTTTAGCTTAAAAAAACAAAAAAAGACTTGTAATTTGAGACCAAAGAACACATAAATGAAAAGGATATATCTAGAGAAACTTAAGGACAATAAGAAGATAGCTGTTTAGTAACTCTAAGTCACTTTAATCCAAAAATAGCCATTGGCCAAGAATGGATAAGTTCTAACTTGAATATTCATTTCATCTTTGGCTCTCAGTAAGTGACCTCCGAATATCCACTGGACAGCTTGCCACATGGCTGAGAGAACATTTCCTCTTTATCTGCTTTGTAGTTCTGATGACCGAACAACTGAAAGTCTGGGTGAAGGTATACTAGCCAAAGTACTGTGTAAGATACTTGAAGTTGAATTTTTATCTTCCTGCATCCCATCTATTTGATGGCTGGGATTTCAGCTGACTTCCTGAACCACAAAATGACCTTGGAAAAGAAACCATATAGAGCACATCAGCAACATAAGGCTCGTGATTCTGATACAATGCCACAGGAGCCCTGGACTGCTCATGACCAGATTTCTTTCCCACAAGAGAAATCAAGTACTTTATTGTGTAAGTCACAACATCATTCACAACCTCACCCTTACTGATACATAACCCACAGACAATAACCTATGAAGCCCCAGTATAATCAGGATATGTATTATCTCCATATCCATCCCAGACCTCAAAATTCTGTAGAATTCTATTCAAATTCACTTTCAAAACCATTTCCAACTATATTCTTCCCCTAACTATATTGTCCAACCTCTCGGTTTTGCTTCTTGTGTATGAATACCCTTTTATAAGTTCCCCATATCTTTGTTCATTTTATCTTTACTCATTCTCTCTTTCTCCAGCTTTACATGGTTGAGCCCTACATCCTGGGGAAATCAATTCCAATCTTTAGGAATCTTTTTTTGATCCTCCAGTTAAGGAATTCTCACTTCTATATGTTCACAACATCAACAGTTTTTTAACTTTTTTTTCCCCTCAGTTTTTTAACTTTAAACTTTGTGTTTTTTTTTTCTTGTTTTTTTTTTTAAACTTTGTGTTTTATATTGAAGTATAGTCGATTGACAATGTTGTGATAGTTTGAGGTGGAGCGCATAGGGACTCAGCCATACATATACACTTATTCATTTCCCCCCAAACTCCCTTCCCATCCAGGCTGCCACATAACACTAAGCAGAGTTCCCTGCATAACACATTTTTTCTTTTTTTTTTTACAGCAAACATTTGTACTTCATTGCCTACTGTCTTAAAGCACACCTTACATTGTTTCCTTACTTTGCTGTTTAATATTTACTTTTGACCATTTTGTGTGTTCATCTGTAGCTGTTGCTCCAACTATGCTTAAATCAACATCTGCGACTATCCACTAGCAAAAATAGGCAAACAATTTAAAAAATTTTCCTTCCTTTGTTTACACTCCTGGAAAATGGTAATATTCAGCTCTGACCTTCTCCTTCCTCTCTTCCACCTGTCAGATCAACCCCTAAACACTGTTACTTCCACCTTCATTATCTCTCTGGTATATATACATTTTTCGTATCCACTTTCATCCAGGCCACGTTCCTAATGCTAACTAGCCCTACTGTCCTCCTTTATTCTTCTTCCTCTAAAGTGGTTTTGTGATAATGAGTGGTTTTATAAATGTTACCCCCAAGTTTTTGAAAATAATGTATCTAAGATTTTTGCAACATATTGTTGTCACAACCTGGGTACAGCTGATCTGTCCTCTCAATAGATGACTTGCAAGCTGACTTCTCTAGTTCCATCTGTTAGCTGATCTTCCCCCCCAAAATACCACAGAATGGGGGACTTAAGCAACAGAAATATATTTCCTTCTAGTTCTTGAGGCTAAAAGTTGAAGATCAAGGTTTCCTCGGGACCTTTTCCCTGGCTTGCTAATGGCTGCAACCTTGTGATCATTCCTCTGGACTTCTGAGCTCCCGGTGTTTCTCTGTGTGACATTATCCTCTTCCTATAAGGACACCAGTCAGATTGGAGTGGGGTCCATCCTAATAGTTTTAACTTAATGACTCATCTTCAAATACAGCAGATTCTGAGTTACTGGGGATAGTCATTTCTTAAACTTTAGTTTCAACATCTGTCTGCCACTACCCCAGAAGAAACAGTGTTTCTTTCTATCTCTTTTAGTCTCTCTATTCTCACTTCCTTCTCGCATCTGATTTTTGAAAACTGGGTAGCTTTCTGCCTCCCTGATTGTATTTATGCTACCGCCAGTTCACCTTTCGTGATTCTGGTTGGATTGTATTCCTTTGGGCAGCATTCTTACAAAGCCCCTTCCTCATCTTTCTCCCCTCTTCCAATGCCCCCCAAAATGATTTACAAGGCCCTCCCAAAGGATCCTTTTATTATCCTCGCGAGAGTTCATACAACTAAGAAGTCTCAGAGCCAGACTTCAAATCAAAAGAATCTAACTCTGGAGTCTGTAGAGGAACCATTATACAGAGATGCATGAATCTAGGGATGCACTGTTTATAAGATGACCATTATCATCAGTGTGATTTTCCTTAGCCTGCTACGACCCCATCAATATGGGTCCCTAGATGACAACTGTGGCTCAGGTTTTAACTCCCATTCTCAGCACTGTTTTACTTTCAGGATTTAAGGAAAGGAGTAATTTGAATCAGGGAAGATGTAAATGCTTTTGATTGGGTGTTTCCTTTCTCTAACGTGCAGCAGAGAATGCCGTTCAGAAACTTTATGATGGCCTGATGAATCCACTGACAAATGGAGAGACAGTTTCAGAAAATAGGCACTAGTTTTGTATAAGAAATTAGGTGGGCCGAAATTGTTCTAAAGAGAATGAACATGTTTTTCTGACCACATTATCTTATCTGGTTTCTTCTCTCCTCAGATAAATGTCAAAAATGATCACAAGGATAGCCACTTATCTTAGGAAGATGGCAAGTGGTGAATCACTAACTATTGGGCGGTTTCTTCAGCAAAGCACTCCAACTGCTCTTTACAGAGGTATTTATTCCAACTCTATGTTTAGTCTCTGTTTATTTTGCTGTAGCATGTGTTTTGAATTGGAAAAACTAGAATGGTTACTGAATTTTAAGCAAATGCCTCACCCCACCCCAAATACAACACTGTAGTTTAAAATAACAGTTTAAGTTAAAGGCAGTTAAGATGGTTAAAAGCAATGGCGTCTAGGTTTAACTCCTGGTTTTGTACCTAACGGCTGTGAGATTCTGAGGAAATAATTAACCTAATACTGATCATTAGAAGAATGATGACAATGTTGTCTAAATCATTGGGTTGTTCTGAAAATTAAACAATGTACATTATTATTTATGTAATTGGCACAATGCCTGGCACACAGGGGATGCTTGATTCATTACTGCCATTTGTTCCCTGCCTCCTCTGTCCCTGTTTTATTTTTTTCCACTTGGGAATCATGTACTATTTTTTAAAAAAAAACTCATAATTTTGCATTGGGGTATAGCTGATTAACAGGTTAACAAACAGTGTTGTGACAGTTTCAAGTGAACAGCAAAGAGACTCAGCCATTATGTAGCCATTCTCCCCCAAAACCCCTCCCATCCAGGAGGAATCATATTTATATATAGTCTAGGGAGTCTGTGAGATCATGGCCTCTGGTCCCATCACTTCATGGGAAATAGATGGGGAAACAGTGGAAGCAGTGTCAGACTTTATTTTTTGGGGCTCCAAAATCACTGCAGATGGTGATTGCAGCCTTGAAATTAAAAGATGCTTACTCCTTGGAAGGAGTTATGGCCAACCTAGATAGCATGTTAAAAAGCAGAGACATTACTTTGCCAACAAAGGTCCGTCTAGTCAAGACTATGGTTTTTCCAGTGGTCATGTATGGATGTGAGAGTTGGACTGTGAAGAAAGCTGAGCACCGAAAAATTGATGCTTTTGAACTGTGGTGTTGGAGAAGACTCTTGAGAGTCCCTTGGACTGCAAGGAGATCCAACTGGTCCATCCTAAAGGAGATAAGTCCTGGGTGTTCATTCAAAGGACTGATGCTGAAGCTGAAGCTCCAATACTTTGGCCACCTCATGTGGAGGGCTGACTCATTGGAAAAGACCCTGATGCTGCGAGGGATTGGGGGCAGGAGGAGAAGGGGATGACAGAGGATGAGATGGTTGGATGGTATCACCGACGCAATGGGCATGAATTTGAGTGAACTCCGGGAGTTGGTGATGGACAGGGAGGCCTGGCGCGCTGCAATTCATGGGGTCACAAAGAGTCAGACAGGACTGAGTGACTGAACTGAACTGACTGAGGGAGTGTGTGAATAACAGTACAGTCAAGTCTTGCCCTGATAGACCTTATAGCTAATACAGAACCTTCTAGTACAGGTTAAGAAGCAGAGCTCTGAATTTAGATAGTCAAGTTTCACGCCCTGCGTGTACCAGTTCATCAGCTGTGTGATCATGGCAAGTTTACTCAACCTGTGATTGTTTTCTTGTCTATAAAATGAAGATAATATTTAATAGGTTTGCTGTAGTGAATCAACAAATTTAGTTCTCTTAGAACAGTGCCTAATACATAAAAGATGTTCAGTCAATTTGGGTTACAATTTGCATTAAACTGGGAACTTTTGAGTTATTCACAGGACTGGATTTTTTAAATCTTACTGATATGAATCTGAGATTATAAGCAGCTTCAACCTAAAGCAAATAATTTCAAGGACAGAAACAAGAAGTTGATCAAGAACGGCTCTCCAGGTCTTTTCTCCCTGTAACAGACATGATACTCTAGCCCAGAATAAAGAGATGAAGGCTGTATGGCATCTGATACAGTGGGCAGTATTTACGTTACAAACCATCTTCACTTTATACCTGAGTTATCGAGCCTAAATGACATTTTCCAGGGAGTCATATCTCATAGACCTCAGTTCTATTCATACAGGTAATCCTTAGTCAGAGGCATCTCCCTAAAGACACTACAGTAAAAGACCTCTTCTTCCTAGCAAATAGTCTGTTTCCCCAGAGGATGTCCAATCGCCAAGATTAAACTTGGGTCCTTCCATTGTTGTTTAAAGAGCTCAGTTGGTAAAGAATCCTCCTGCAATCCAGGAGACCCTGGTTCAATTCCTGGGTCGGGAAGATCCACTGGAGAAGGGATAGGCTACCCACTCCAGTACACTTGGGCTTCCCTTGTGGCTCAATTGGTAAAGAATCCGCCAGCAATCCAGGAGACCCTGGTTCAATTCCTGGGTTGGCAAGATCCGCTGGAGAAGGGAAAGGCTACCCACTCTAATATTCTGTCCTGGAGAATTCCATGAACCGTATAGTCTATGGGGTCACAAAGAGTCAGACAGGACATGACTGAGAGACTTTCACTTTCACCCCCAAAATTCATATTGTTGAATCCCCAACTCTCAATGTGATGGTATTTGGAAATGGGGCACTCAGTAGGTAATTAGGGTTAGATTAGTTGTAAAGGTGGGAATCTCCTGATGGGATTATTGACCTTTAAGAAGGAGAATATCTCACAGCCCCCCATCCCCTGCCCAGCCCATGCACACCTTTCTTCACTGCTCACAGAGGCATAACCACAGGAGAACACAAAGAGAAGCCGGCTGTGTAAGAGATAGAGAGCTTTCAACAGGAACTGAATCCGCTGGCACATTGATCACACACTTCCCAGACTTCAGAACCATGAGAAATAAATTTCTGCTGTTTAAGCCACTCAGTCTGTGGTATTTTATTATAGCAACCTGGGCTGACTAAGACACTTCCCTCTGTTTCTTTCCCCCAAGGTCTCTCCCTGAGAATGAATGAATAAATATACCACAGGCCAGGTTTTTGAACACTTTTTTCTCATCTTTTTTTAAACTATCTTTTTTTTTTTTTTTTTTAAATAATGAAGGGAAAGCATCTGTTATTTTCTTTTCATGCAATCCCTCAAGAGCACTACTTTTTTCTCTTTTGATAGGTAAAAATTCCACATGGTTCCAACAGTCAAAAGAATATGTGAAGTCTCAATTCATTCCTTGACACCATCTGCTCATTCCTAACTACTTTTATTAATATCTGGGGTTTTCTCATTGCACTTTGCTATTTTCACCTAAAAACAGTGGAGATCTTTGATTATCAGTATAAAGAGAACTTCCTCATTCTCTCCCATAGCATCTAGTCTCCTGTGGCATGGATATTTTAAAAAATGCTTTGTAATGTGAGACTCTGGAAATGACAGCTACATCTCTGTAGCATGTTCCAAGGCCACTCTGTATTCAACATTCTCTGTGTTCCTAGGCTCTTTTTAAGTTTTTGAATTGGGGTAATAAAAATGAACATGAGATCGATCCTCTGAACATATTTTTTAGGTGAACTTACTCATCTTACATAAATGAAGCTTTATAATAGCTTTCACTTAGTTTTTTTTTTTTTTATAAGGATGTCAACATGAAAGAAAATGAAAACTTTTATGTAACCATAAATTTATAGTAGACTGATCCCTCTTCCCTTCAAGGAAACTTACAACTCAGTATTTGGCATTTTCATTCAGTCAATGTTGATTAGATTACATACATGCTAAAGAATTTACTCTAAATTTGACACACTCTTATTTGGCATTAAATATATATAAATTCCCTTAACCTTGCATTATTGAAAATGAGGTGCCTATTTGAATAAAGAGGAGTAGTTAATAATGCAGGCTTCAGAGTTGGACAGATGTAGATTCTAATCCCAACTCATCTGTGACAAACCAGCTTTGTGATCTTAGTTAAATCTGCATAAGCATCAATTTCCCTATACTTTCAGTATGTAGAATTTACACCAGCAGGTTAGGGAGATAAGCTATTAAAAAAAAAGTGGATTAATCACAGCATGCAGTAGTTACTCAGTGAATGGTAACTTTCCTTATCACCACCATCATTATTATACACATCTATTCTGGAAGAGATTCTGTACCAAATGTCAATGAACAGCAATGTAGATGACACCATCGTTGCTCTCGGAGCTCATAGTGCAATGGGAGAGGCACAGCTGTAAGCAAAGAATAACTTTCATCCACAACACAATAGACCACTAGACAAAATGCTATCTCCAGGGAGGAAAAGAAAAGTGTTCTAGAAAATACATTTTATACAGCAATCATCTTGAAAAGATAAAAGATTCAAGAAAGTCTCCGCTGGAAGAGATATGATACTTATCAACTTCAATTTTCAACTGTCAAAGAATTTAGGGAAATAAATAACATTAAAACAATGCAATTGCAATTTTAACACAGAGAGGGGTGAATTCAGAAGTCTTTTGGATCTGACAGTACCTTTGAGTCTCAATAATTCCTTCTAGATAATGTAGACAGATAGGAGGATATAGGAATGGAATGAATCCTCCCTCTCCCTCAGACCTTGAGATTTCCTCTTGTTTTCCCTAAAGAAGCAAAGTGTGAAGTGGGAGGGAAAACACCATACAATAAATAACAAATCTAAGTTTGGTTTTGCAACAATCAAAAATCACTGAGAAAACTGCATTTTTCCCCACAAGAGGAGTGAGAAGTGAATGCTTCTTGAAGAGGGTCCATAAATCCATAGGCTGTTTTTTTTTTTTTTAAACTTTGTTGAAGGGATACAATGTCAAGAATATTATACCACTGATTACCACTGTTACCTACACACCTTGTAAGTAAAAAACTCAAGGTAAATGAAAAAGAATCCTCTGTGGTTGGCACAAGACTTTCCACAACGTTTCCCCAGACCTGTAAGTCACCTTCCAGGTTTTAATGTATAAATAAATGACCTATGTTTATTTTAAAGAGAGCCATTAGTAGCAGAGAGCTGCTTGTGGGTCCACAGTAACCAGAAAAGGAATTTCAAGCTCAAATCTTTTTGGACAGGAGTCAGCTTTGATTTCTGAATTTTCTTTCCCCCAGCAAGTCGCTTGATTACAGTTCCATAGTCCTTGCCTAATAGTCTGCCACCATATTTTGTTATTAATCTAGAGGCTTATGCCATCAGAAATTATGCTAGATGGGAACGTTTGTTGGAAATAGTTCATTATAATTCTTATTGCCACTTCATTAATTAGGAATGAGAATCACAACTCGAAGAAGCATTTAACTTTGTGGCAAGCAGAGAATGTATAGACTTATACCAGAAGAACGGGGACATTCTCCACTTGAAACTGTACAAAGTCAGTGTCCAAGATATATTAAACGAACGAAGTGGGTTTAACTGCAAACTAGAAACACACAGAAATGAAATGCCTCTTTATCCTTTAGCATCTCACCACCGAATTCATTATTCAGGTCTCCTCCAAGCAGGCTCCGCTTAGCTTCAAACTCTGCTTTAACTGCATCAGAAGAAGGTAAGCCAGGGCGTCAGACCCGTGCACACCGACTCCCTATGCGCGGGACTCTGAGTAGCTCTGCGCACAAGTGCTATTTAGCAGGAGGGTGTTGCGGTCCTCTGGCTCCAAGGGGCAGCCTTCATCCATCCATCGCCCCCTAAAACCGACCGTCCCTCTTGGCTTACTACAGCGTGGACTCAAACCGAATTCAAAGCCGGTTCATCCCAGAAATACAGATGGGCGCCCAATAGCTATTGGTCCGCAAATACCGGGCGCGGCGATGCTCATCTTCTAAAGCTCTGGATCGATTTCTGAGCCGTGAGTAGCACTGCCAGAGCTCTTATCTACACAAGTTTCATCTTTTGCACCGAATCATCCTTTTGTTCCACTTTCGAGCCTTGGCAAATCCAAGTTCAGCGTTTAAGTACAGTCTTCCAGGCAAATTCCATCGCCTTTAAACTTGAAGCGGACTCCCAGAGACAGTAAAGAGCCCCTGGATCCAAGAGCTACTTGAATGGAGACCTTGGCGGAGCGTCGCTTCCAACGCGGAAGCCAAGGAACCTCACGCTTTCCCCACCCGGCGCCACTTCGCGTTTTCCACCAGCAGGTTCTAAGGTGTAGAGATTCGCGAATCCCAGGAGTGAAAACACCTGCAGCGGTGTTCAGCCTGGTCAGTACTTGGGAAGGCAGAGTGATGTTCTGCAGGTGTGGCAACCTCAGAGTGCACGAAGGCGAACCTGGGTAAGAAAAGAAAAGAAAAGAAAAGAAAAGAAAAGAAAAGTTTACTTTCGGTGAGCAATTCCATCAGCCCAGTCCGGGTAAGACAAACTCGCGCGGGGAGCCTCCTTCCTGTGGAACTATGAAAGGGCCAGGGGCGCTTCTGACGCGATGTCTCTCCAGCGTGGGGTTCCCGGGTTGCGCGCACCCGGGGATCCCTCCAGGCTGTTTTGGGAAGAAAAAGATGGTGGGACAGGGGCTAGCCGGAGACCTGGAGAGCAACTCCAGATAAAAAAAAAAACCTTGGAAATGGCTGCTAAAAGGGGCTGGGTCTCCAGACTCCTAATCCCACCCCTTTCTCCAGTGGAGCCTTTCACCTGCTACCGTCCAGTTTACAATATAAGCGTAGAGCCTAAATTAGCCCAGGTTCAAAAGCTAGGCATCACGAGTCCCTACGAAGCTTCTTCCAAAAAGATCTATGCGAGCTTCAGGAGCTCATAGGGGAAATGCTAGGTGAGGGAGTGGGCAAGTAAGGGGGAAGGAGGTTCGAAAGGATTGTGTCCAGGAAACGATGTCTCGGCTCCTCTATTCGAAGGACCTCGGGGAGCCTTTCGGCTCCCACGCAAGCAGCAGCAGCCACTTTGCCCCACATTTGAAGGGTCTTAGGTGGCCCTGGAGGGTGGAGATGTGGACGTGGTTAATCTTTAGTCCGGCCACCTCGAACAGGGTGCTGAGACAGTAACTCGCCTCATAAGAAGAACCAGGCAGCCAAGAAGCCAGAGAGGGCAGGAGCCTGGGAGGTGGCCGAAAGGATTTGAGGGCTTTCAGGGAGGAACTGCCTGCCTGCAGTAATCTCTCAAACAGTGGACAGTGATTGAATCTTCACGTCATTTGGATCCTTGGAACACCTGCCCCGTCTTGCATCTCTCGATTTCTTGCTCCCGGGTGGCCTGGGGCCGCGGGCACGGGGCCGGGCGTGCGCCTGTGGCTGCGCGCGCGCGCGAGTGTCTGTGCGTGTGTGCCCGTGTGTGTGTGTGTGTGCGCGCATCCTGCGCGCCAAGCCCGGGCGCCGGGACCCAGCCGCCCGCCGCCTGCCTGGTGTCCCTCCTGCTCGCCGTCTCCTCTCCGGGTACTCGCTGCCTGCCGCCCGCCCAGCCCAGCACGGCCGCCGCCGCCTCCCCTCAAAGTTTCTTCCGAGCTGACACCTTCGCGGAGGGCTGCCTGGAGAGATGGGTTTCTGAAGCTGTGCCTTGGAGTGGTTCTTCTTACAGCACCCTCCACCGAGTCCCCACCTAATCCGAGCAGAGATTGGCTTTTCTAATTTAAGGGGAGAAAGGTGGCGACGGAGGGGGTCGTATCATCCTGAGAGAGAGGGGAGGGGCCACACCTGTGAATATCTGTTTCATTCCTGCCTTGATGTGGGGAACTGACTGGTGGGCCTGTCGGGTTAAAGAAGAAAATTAAATAGAAAGCCAAGTTGACCGAGGAGAGGCTGGGAGGCTTCCGGAGGTTGGGAAGGTTGTCCCGCTCCCCGTCTCCACAAGCGGGAAGATTCGGCGGTGCCTCCCGCCACCCCCACTTCTGATCTCTGTAGAAGGGGAAACCGGCTCAGCCGAGGCGGAGGAGTCGAGGAAAACCCTCCGGACTTGCGTGCGTCGTTTCCTTGGCTTTGGATTTTAATGATATGAAAGAGAATTAACCGCGTCTCAAGGTAAGAGGCTGCAAAACCCGCTGCCTGAATTGCTAGGAAGAAGAAAAACTTAAAATGCACGGTGGGACTGGGATGGGGAGGGTCAAGCCAAGTTGCGCTCGTCTCTGCCGGCGTCGCCACGCGGTTGCACAAGCCGAAGGAATGGCTCGGGGCGGGCAAGTCAGGGAGTTGCCGCCGGTGCCGCGGGCGCCCAGGTGGGAGGCAGCCAGGCGAAGGCAGCCTGTCCCTGCCCTTACACTCTGTGGAATCCACTGGAAATAGGTGTAGAGCAAGGTTGTCTGTCCAGGCTGATTTACAGCGTGGATGTCTGTGTGTTTCCGGAGAGTTCCCCCTCTCCCCACCCCCGGCCCATTGGTACCGCTGACCCAGCCGCTCGTGGCCAGAGCGCGCCGTGGGCACTGGAGAACGCCGCTAGGACGTTCGGCGGCAGGTGAGCCCGGCGCAGGTGGGCAGGTGCGTGCGGCGGCCGCATCCGGCGAGCGGATTGAGGCGGGGGGCGCGCGCAGTCCCGGCTGCCGCCCGGCTGGCTTCCGGGTAACCGGCGTCGGAGCCCGGGCGCTGCGGGGCTGCTGCGGTTCCCTTCGCCTCCGCTAGAGGCTCCCAGCGGGCGCCGCGGCGCGGGTGGGTGTGGGGGCGCCGGGAGGCGGAGGGGCGAGCGCGGGGAGCGAGCGTGCCCGCGGGGTGGCGGAGCGGGCGCTGCAGGGGGAGGCGAGGCGAGCCGGGCCGGGGCGGTGGGACGGGAGCCGGAGTCCCGGCGCGCCTCCCGGCTGCGCGCAGAGCTGCGGGGACGCGGGTCCGGATCTGGGCTGTGCTCCCGGAGGCTGTGCCGGAGCCGGAGCCACTTCGGGGAGAGAGGCGATCCTGGCTCCGCGCCCTCAGGGCAGTCCCGGGAGGTAAGTCCCGGTTCTCCGCTCTCCTTTCGCGCCTCCTGGGTTCCCTTTCAATTCTCAGCCGGATACCCAAGATGGGAGCGAGTGGAGGATGCGGGTCTGTGCGGTCTGTATCTAAAGGTGCCTTTGAGTCTTCCTCCGTGGAGCCCCGTGGGAGGTATTTTCGAACTAATTCTTAATTTTTCCAGCCTCCCCTAAATGTTCGACTGCTTTAAGGGAAGTTTCCTGCAGAGACGGCCAGGTGGCTGGTCTGTGGACCAGGCTGCTCCGAGGTGAGCGGGGGACCCGCGGTGCTCCCCTGAGCCGCAGTGGACGGGAGTGCGCGCCTCGAGGGGTGGGGTGTGGTGGAGAAGGGAGTACCACACCCTCTTCTTTTCCTCCCCTTTCCTTTGCACCTGATGGTGAAGTCTCAGCATCTAGCATTGAACTGATTTTCTTTTCCTAAGAGATTGGCTCTGAGAACGGAGCAAAGCTGCTGATAGATAGACTTGGAGAGAGAGAGAGAGAGAGAAGGGTGAGGAGGAAGTCAGGGCGAGAACCTCAGGAGCGGAAGAAGGGTGAAGTTACCCTGAGGTGGGTTGGGGGTGGGGGCGGTGCTGGGAAATGGCCTTGAAGTTCAGATGATTTGATGAAGTCTGATTCATTTCACATTTCACACTGTCTTTGACAAAATCCTTGCTTAAGCCACTAACAGAAATCGCTTCTACTAGCTACTGCCTTCGGCAGGCACGGTGGGTGCTGAATATGTGTGATGATTGTGTTTAAGCTAAAAAAAAGTGAGTAGTGTGCTTGTGTGTGCTTGGCGTGATTACACCATGTCTGTCAGGCAGCTGGCAACGTATGTATTTTTCAGTATGCTGTTTTGTGTCCGTGCATATCATATGTGGTCATTTTACACTCAGCAGTGCAATTTCAGAGTCCTTTAAAGGTGGCTCTTAACAAACCCGACTTGTGATATTAACCCTCTTGCAGAATAATCCTGAAGGAAGACCAAAAAAAAAAAAAAAAAAATGATGGGAGGGTATGGAATATTCTGGGCATCCTAAATAAAAGCAGAGGTCCAGCATTTATAAATACTGGGCCACATACTGAAAGAGTGAACATTTTTTTTCAAAAATGAGAAGCAGTGGTTAAAAGGAGGAGAATATTCTTCAGTGTACTATCATCCCATCACCCAGTAGTGTGGATTACTTCCCATATAGTGAGCGTGTGAGCAGGAAAAACGAAGCCTTTTCTGCTGGAAGTGTTTCGTGAGATACTGTCAGGTATTTGAAGAATTTGAATGGGATGGGTTGCCTATTGATAACTGAAGTAGTTCGGTTACCACTTATGTGTAAGGCATCTATTATTTTTTATTAAGGTAACTATGTAAGTTAATATTATATAAGAAGTGTAATTGAAGTGGAACAGACCAATGTATTCATGTTTTTCATTCCAGAATAACACATAGCATGATCTCAGGGAAGATTTATATAAAGTTTGTCATTCTTGTATTACATGGATGGAGCTCTGTGTCGAAGGCAGGAATGAATGTCTTGCTGAAATCTTGAAAAAAAGATGGTTTATGTTCTTAAGATAATACTCTTTTAGAAATTTTATTATGTGACAGAATAGCAGTTACTCATCTAAGTGTAGTTATCTGCATGTTTAGACACAGATTATGTATTTGTTGAATTGAATTAATGAAGACAAATACATAATAAGGGCTCAATTTTCTTTATGATAGAAACTGAAACCAGAGGAATACCTGCTAGCATTAGGAATCTGTGTATGTGATGTGCAGGAGATCCTGTATTTCTTGACAATGAGTTGAATCAAAGTAGTGAGGCTGGTTTGTAACCTCAAATTCAGTTATAGAACTCCATCTCTAAAGATTTTTCTCTGTCTCATAAATGTGATTTTAAAAGAGTTAGAACACTGACGTGTTCCTGGAATGCTGTGGACCTGAGAATTGTTTGAGTCCTCTGAAACTTCATGTCAAAAATAAGAAATGATAGGCTGTTGTCACAAATTAATTAGCTTGATGCTTCAATTAAAAACTGATTATTACCTGGCTCTGGTTGTCATTATGGTTGATTTCATTTGGTCTCTAGATATTCTCTGAAAGGACTCTAGGTGGAAATGTTTTCCTGTAGTACAAGGATAGGAGGTCACTGTATGCAAAAGGTTTGTCAGTTTTCTAATTCTCCAGTTTAGTTGCATTTTTATAAGGCAGAAGCCTAGATTGAAAAAAAATGTTTTTGGAATTTTCTTAATTTTCATGAGTATTTCCCCATTTGTCACAGCTCTCAACTTTCGGTACTCCATTTATAATTTTGATGAGAGAATAACATCACCAAGCCCCTTTCTTTTATGGCTTGTTAAGAACTTTAAGAACTATTTAATGATGAAAGATCATATTTCCTGAAAGAAAATCAATGGAGCTTAAAATATGTGTGATAAGGAAATGAAAGAATAGGAGGGACAGGTTACGTACTAGACAAAAGGTTTACTGATCTGCATGTACCTCTGATTTCTTCTTTTAGAAACCATTTTTGTTTAAAGAAAAAAGCATTTTTTTGCTAATATTCCCTCCCTCCCTCCCTCCCTCTGCCTTGCTTTTTCCCTCCCTCTCCCTCCTTCCCTACTTGCTTTTATTATTTCATTTTCTCTCTCCTTTGATTAAAATATTTACTTCTGAAAAAAATCCATACCTATTTATAGTTATTTTACAGTTATTGGTTCATACTTTATGTGTAAATGGGAGGTAGTTTTAAAATACTGATTGTTCCATTATTTAAATTTTTTCGTGGAAGAAAACCATGAACTGTGGGGTTGATTCATTTGGGAGTAAAGATCATCAGTTGATTATTATCTCATATGTCTGTTTGCCTCTTGGGTCTGGTTGAAACTCCACTGACTTCTGTTTCTGGGAAGTGTAGAGGCTTGGAGAGTAGTTACCTGGGATGGATGTCCTGTCTTGAAATATTTTTGCTTTGTGTGCCTTATTTCCATGTGCGTAGGGCCCAGTGTAATCAAATCTGAAATATTCTCAGTAAGCAAATAGTTGAGCCACACTTGTAAACCTGCTCAGAAAATAGTAATCCAAACAGTGAGGTCCTATTAGCACAGGGGACTATATTCAGGATCCTGTCATAAATCATAATGGTAAAGAATATAAAAAATAATATGTTATTTTAATATTCAATAATATATTTGAGTATGTTTAAATATATTTATGAATATTATGAATATACATTTATATGTATATATATTATTCAGTTCAGTTCAATCTCTCAGTCGTGTCCGACTCTGCGATCCCATGAACCACAGCACGTCAGGCCGCCCTGTCCATCACCAACTGCCGGAGTCCACCCAAACCCATGTCCGTTGAGTCGGTGATGCCATCCAACCATCTCATCCTCTGTCGTCCCCTTCTCCTCCTGCCCTCAATCTTTCCCAGCATCAGGGTCTTTTCCAATGAGTCAGCCCTTCGCATCAGGTGGCCAAAGTACTGGAGCTTCAGCTTCAGCATCAGTCCTTCCAATGAACACCCAGGACTGATCTCCTTTAGGATGGACTGGTTGGATCTCCTTGCAGTCCAAGGGACTCTCAAGAGTCTTCTCCAACACCACAGTTCAAAAGCGTCAATTCTTTGGCGCTCGGCTTTCTTTATAGTCCAACTCTCACATCCATACCTGACTACTGGATAGCCTTGACTAGACAGATCTTTGTCGGCAAAGTAATGTCTCTGCTTTTTAATATGCTGTCTAGGTTGGCCACAAATTTCCTTCCATGGAGTAAGTGTCTTTTAGTTTCATGGCTGCAATCACCATCTGCAGTGATTTTGGAGCCCAGAAAAATAAAGTCAGTCACTGTTTCCACTGTTTCCCCATCTATTTCCCATGAAGTGATGGGACCGGATGCCATGATCTTAGTTTTCTGAATGTTGAGCTTTAAGCCAACTTTTTCACTCTCCTCTTTCACTGTCATTAAGAGGCCCTTTAATTCTTCTCCACTTTCTGCCATAAGGGTGGTGTCATCTGCATATCTGAGGTTATTGATAGTTCTCCCGGCAATCTTGATTCCAGCTTGTGCTTCCTCCAGCCCAGCGTTTCTCATGATGTACTCTGCATATAAGTTAAATAAGCAGGGTGACAATATACAGCCTTGACGTACTCCTTTTCCTATTTGGAACCAGTCTGTTGGTCCCTGTCCAATATAACTGAGTCCTGTTTACTGTACAGGAGAATTGAATACCTTGTAAATCAACTATACATAAAAAATAGTGATCCATTTTAGGAAAGCCTTAACTCCATCTAAGCCTTTAGTAAATGTAACTGTTTTTATTTAAGTGTCACTCAGTGAATACAATTGCTAAATGGTTTTGGAATGTCCTCAGAAAAATCTGTCCAAAAATCTCGCTAGAGAAGCTAATTTGAGTGCCAGCAGAAGGCAGCATCAATAAGTAGAAGTACAGGACTTGGAATCAGAAGACTTGAATTCTGCTTCTGTCTCTTATGACTAACGTGTCACTTTGGAAAAGCTCTCTTATTTCTCTAAGGCTCAGTGTTGAATTCTGTAAAATGGGGAAATTTAATATCTACCCACTCTATCCTTGGGTTTAAAACCTGACCACCCCTAGGTTTAAGCTTTGGAAAAAGAAACAAAAAAAACTTTCAGGTGCTAAGTAAAATGTCAGGCATTGTGACACTTGATATGGAGGTAAATGAAATAATGTATTTGAGGAATACCCGGAAAACTTCCACGTGTTCTGTGTCCTATGCTCACTGGTGTCTGGCTCTGTGACCCCTCCAGTCTTGGCAGGACTGTAGCCTGCCAGGCTCCTCTGTCCGTGGGATTTTCCAGGCAAGGAGTACGGGAGTGGGTTGCCATCTCCTCCTGCAGGGACTCTTCCTGACCCAGGATTTGAACCCATGTCTACCTGCATCTCCTGCATTGCACATGGATTCTTTATCACTGAGCCACCAGGGAAGCCCTTAAAACTTTCATAACGAAGCATAAATTTCTATATGTCTTTGATGAGAAGATTTTTTTTTTTTTCCCCCTGGAGGACCTATTAACTAGTGTTTTGAAAGTAGAAATTAAATTTATATATACATATTTCAGATGATTTTCTCAAAGTTATCATTAATATGGCACAAACTGGCAACTTCCCTAGTGTGCCTGTGGTTGACTCCTCCTTCTAATGCAGGAGTTGTGGGTTCAATCCCAGGTCTGGGAACTAAGATCCCACACATCGGGGAGTGGGGGGGTGCAGCCAAAACTTAAAAATATGGTACAAACACTGTGATGCTTGCTGTTAAGAATAGGATAAAAGAAAGAAAAGGCGGCATTTTTGAATAGTAAGGTTTACACAGAGTCCCTGTATTTTTGTTTTGTTTTTACCATTCTCTATTTCTGAAGTTTTCTTCTCGTGTTTACTTAATTTGACATAGTAGCAATGGTCTTTGTTTTCCCTAGGTCAGTTACCCAGTTTGTGTGAACTCAACTGTCAGATCAATTACCCAATTTCTATGAACACTTTAAAAATATTTAGCTTTTGAAATGTTAAATTGGTGGTTTGATTTGTGCAGTGGGACCCAAAACTACTATAATACCTTAGTTTTTACAATGGAATTTACCCAGAAATGCTGGTAGTCCATTTGTCCTATTTTATTTTAGTGATTTAAATGCTAATTATATGTTTATAGGTTATTTTCATCAGGTGAATTAGTGAGGAAGTAGATTGTAGATATTAAATGATTCGTTGACTTGAATAAAAATTTAAAAGCCCCACTGAAATAATTATGTGCCCTTTTGATAAAATATGAGACCTGCTAGGATAAAGTATGAATAAATTTTGTGGCTTTTGTAAATGTGTTCAGCAGTTAACGTAAGAACAGCCCATCTTTCCTGGTCACAAAGATAAGTCAAATACAATTTCCTTCCTTTGAATTTTAGTGTCATTTTCAATATAAACTATGAATGTATTTCTTTAATATTATTAGTAAGTCTAAATGCAAACCTGGGAACCTGGACTTGGAAACGAATTATTTTTTGCAGGTATAATAGAACATAATATCAGATTGTCTCTAAAGAGAGAATTGTTGTCTTTACAAAAGTCATAACCAAATTTTAGTGTAACAGAAATAAATGGAAAAATCTAAGATTCCTGGCACATTCCAATTTCTAGGTGTAGCACTAGAGAGTTTTTGAAATGGATTCTAAATTGGACTGCATAAGAGGATTTTGTGTCTTCATACAATCCCATTCTATAATAATGTAACCATGGTTAGCTGCAAGATATCTATCTAGTAGCCAGCATGAAGGGAAATAATTAGCATAAAAACTGTATTGCTCCTGGTGTACCAGGGGAGGCAACAACAGTGCCTTGTGATAAGTGTTGATTTTTGAAATGTGGGGCTTCATTTGTCAAAGGTAAATAGCCTTTATCTTCTTAGCTATTGTTTTTACTCGACTTTTCTATAATAATAAATATTGGTATATATGATAATATATTAAATAGATTATATATTTTGTATATATACTTATATACCTTATATACTATATGCTGTATACATTATACTTTATATATATACAACATAATATATAGACTTTATATCATAGATATTCTATACTATTTATCAGAAATAAAACAGTCTTTAGACCATGTGAAGATATGTCTTTGACTGTCATCCATTGGTTAAGCATATGATGATGGATTGCATATAGTTTCTCTGTAAGATTTGCCTTCAATTTTATTTGCAGGTAAATACAAAACCCTAGCTTTGGTCTTAATTATGTAAATTCATATGAATTAACACTCAGCTATTTACTGATGTTAAAGTGATTTTTATTATAATAGGATATGATAATGTATGTGAATAGGTCTTTGTTCTTAAGAATCTTGTGATCTTGTTAAAGAGAGAAGGCAAAAGTGGGTGGTAATCTAACAATAAGAAAAGAATAATTTATCAACTTATTCAGAAATTCTTGTTAAATATCTGTTGTTTGCAAGACTTTGCAAAATAACAATGCTAGAGTTGTGTTACCAGGCACTTCCAAATAGGGTGGAATGAGAGTGGCCTGGGAAGAATTCATAAAAAGGGAGTAAATTGGTGTAAGCAGAATATAAATGTACATTAAATGTATAATGTCACTAAGAATCGAAGTAATGCAAATTAATACAGGAGTGAGATAGTCTTGCTAATGAGTTGGGACTGAAGCACTGATAGATTCCATTTGTTGTTAATGGAGTGGGGAAATAGAGATTCATATAGGTAATTGGAGATATTGTAAACTGGTTTACCCCAGGTGGCTCAGTGGTAAGGAATCTGCCTGCCAGTGCAGGAGATGCAGGTTTGATCCCTGGGTTGGAAAGTTCCCCTGGAGAAGGAACTGGCAGCCCACTCCAGAACTCTTGCCTGGAAGATCCCCTGTACAGAGGATCCTGGTGGGCTACAATCCATGGGACTGCCAAGAGTCAGAAACACCTGAGCAAGCAAGCAGGCACGCATTACCCACCTCTGCGGGCGAACTTTAAATACCTGTTATATTATAAATGTTCATAATAGTTGGCTTTGAAGGTCCTCGTCTAAGAATTTATCCTCAAAAATGCTGTTATGAATTTGTAACAATATATTATGTACATACAATAAGAAATGTATAACCTGAATGGCTTCAAATCTTTGGAAAAATTGTTTGTATAGTTAAAGGCTTTCAGTACCAAGTCAACTGGTGAATAGACAAAATGAACTATAGCCATACCATAGAATAATTTTCAACAATAAAAAGGGATAGAATACCAATGCATGTTACAGCAGAGATAAAACCTAATACATTATGTTGAGTGAAACAAGCCAGACGCAGAAGACTACATAGATGCTCTGTCTATATAAAATATCTAGGAAAGCAAATCTACTGAATTCAAAAGCGGATTGGTGTTTTCCTGACACTGGAAGTGGAGATGATGAAAGTGAAAGTGTTAGCTGCTCAGTCGTGTCCAACTCTTTGCGACCCCATGACCTGTAGCCCACTAGGCTCCTCTGTCCATGGAATTCTCCAAGCATGAATGTTGGAGTGAATTGTCATTCTCTTCTCCAGGGAATTCTCCAAGCATGAATGTTGGAGTGAATTGTCATTCCCTTCTCCAGGGGATCTTATTGACCCAGGGACTGAACTTGGGTCTCCTGCACTGCAGGTAGACTCTACCATCTGAACCACCAGAGAAGCCCTAGGAGCAACCAGGAAATACGTGGGCAGAATGGATCTTTCAGGGTCATGCCGCTGTTTCATAATTGGATTGTCGTGATGGTTGCATAAATCTGTAAATTTACTAAAATCATTGAATCGTTCACATAAAATGAGTACCTTTAATGGTATATAAATTGTATCTCAATATGGCTGTTAAATATCTGTCATTCAAAACAAAATAATACTGCAGAGTCTTTTAACAAAGTAAACCTCAGCAACAGATCACTTCACTAATAAAATCTTCTGAACATTTAATGAAGGAGTAATGCAGTTGTATACAATCTTTCCCAGAAAATTACAGAAGGAGGAACACTTCCCAACTTAGATTCTAAGAGACCAGCATCACACTGATGCCAATATCATGAAAAGACATTATAGAAAAGAAAGCTACATGCCAATATCCTTCATGAACATAAACATAACTAGTATTAATCAAAGTTTACCCCAGATTATGAGAAGGGTTCATCTCAGGAATACAATGTTGGTTTAACATGAGAAGATCAATCACTATAGTATACCATATTAACAGAGTAAAAAAAGAAACATAAAATTATATGATCATTTCAATATATGCCACAAGAAGTTTTTGACAAAATCTAGCACTTAGTAAAATTTCCTATGAAATATTAAGAGATATAAGGGACCTTCAACTTCACTCCAATAAACTTATGGCTGATATGACACTTAATGGTGAAAAACCAAACGCTTTCCCACTAATTTTGGAAGCAAGGCAAGAATGTCTGCTCTCATTTCTACTCAACATAATGGAAATTCTAGGAACCAAGTGAAACAAGAAAAAGACTCCAAAAGGTGGACAGTTTGTAAAGGAAGAAGCAAAACTCTTGAAATGCATACATTGAAGAATTGAAAAAACATCCATATATTCCCTAGGAATATAGTTACATAAACTTTGAAATCCTCCTGCAATGAATTCTACATTGTGTGTTGAGCAAGAAGGTAGATGGAATGTTGCAGATCTTTAAATATCATCATAGTGAGATCTTCAAGATACATGTTGAGAAAATGTGAGTGTAATAGAACAATACTTGGTCAGTGATGGATTGACTGATTAATTTAACAGGTACTTTTTATATACCTCCTCTGTTTTAAGCACTGGTGTAGGCCGTGTAGCCTTCTGTATGAAGGGGACAAATATAATCTTACCTTTGAGAGCCTTGCAGGCCAATATGGAAAATAACATAAGACAGAGTAAGAAACTAAATATATCATGAAAATTTGTGCTCTATGCATTTAGAAACTAAGCAGAATGTCACAGATTTACCTATAAGGGTTGGAGGAGGGACAGGAAAATTTCTCCAAGATGTGTCTGGTACCTAGTGAAGACTTAGTACAGAACTTTTTAAATAATAGACTAATTCACAGTGTTCTTTCCTACTTCACTTTATTTCCCTTCATATCTAATAACTCATGTATCCATCGTCTGAGGAATACATATTGTACTTTGCTATCACCTGTATCATTTTCATTTCCCCTGTATTTTGCATTTTTTTCTGTCTTGGAATAATTTCCTTATCAACAGCCTTTGTTGAGCACCTACTATGAATAAATGCATCATATGTAGTGCTAGGGATACATTGTTGCTTAAGGGCATATCCTTGTTCATTTCTCTAATTAAAGCCTTTTTCTACATAAGTGATTTTAAATGTTTCTTCATTTTTTCTGATTACAGAAGTAAAACATTCACATCATAAATAACTGAATGTTACAGAAACACATAATTTACAAGGTGGAAGATCTTCCTGGGGCTCTCTTTTACCCAAGGTTTTGACAAAGTCCGAAGCTGCCTTGCAGAATAAATGAGAGAAGAGGGAGGCTGTTTGCTGTGTGGGTGAGAGACAAGAGGATTAAGTGGTCAGAGACTAGAATAAGCTTGAGAACATAGATGTTAGATGGAAATTTTTCAAGTACGATGTTGTACAATTAACCCTTGGACAACACTAGGTTTGAACCGAATTGGTACACTTATGTGCAGATATTCTTCAGCAGTAAACTCTGCAGTTCTGTCCTATCCGAGGTTGGTTGAACCTGCATCCACAGAAGCAGAACTGAGGATACTGAGAGTCCGTGAATATGGAGGAACTGTTGATAAGGGGGGCTGACTAAGCTCTGCAGGATTCTCAACTGCACAGAGGATGGGTGCTCCCAGCCCTCTAGGCGTTGAAGGGTCAGTACTGTGTACAATGGTCCTGCTTCTGATGACCTTAAAATCTTAGCAAAATCACACAAGTCTTAGTAGCTTGAATGTGATTGGATTCCTGGTAGAGGTTGATAACAGAGCTTGTTTTTGTGTCAGAGGTGGGGCAGCAAGGCAGATAAGCCGCCATGTGTGGACAACAGTATACTAGAAGATATATGCACTTCAGGTGCCTCTCCCTTGGACTTTTCCATCAGTGGCTTTAACAGTTTCGTCCATTTATTCATGTATTGGGTATATGCCTTCCAATCTATCCCTTCCAAGTAATTGTTTAACATATCCTTAAGATCTAGGGCTCACAACAAGTTATCTTGCCTTTCTGTACATGACTTTCAATTGATATTTTTCATTACTTTTCATAAAACTCATTCTAATTAACTAGTACAGATTGATGACACTTCATCACCCTTTTTTCTTAAAGAACTTTTTAAATGAAATTACTGAAAAGCATTTTAGAACATATGCATATATTAGTGATCTTATTTTTGTAGGTGCCAAAATTAGGAAGGAAGCATTTGTGGTTGGTTCTGTATTTAGGACTCTCACAGGGTACTGTATAACTCTAAATAAAATGTAGAGTATCTTTGTCAGAGAAACCGTATAAATCACCATTGGGACAAAGTGCATTTTGTCAGTCTTTATTTTTGAAAATACGTATGAACAAGATTGATGAAATAATGTAAAATAGGAAATGAAATAAATTCTGTTTGTGTCTGTAGGTGCTTCTATAGCCTAGACGAATACTTAGGTCTTGGTGATTGTTGAGAAAAGGTACATTGGACTGTCTCGTGGGATGTGGAGCTTCTGCTCCTGTTTGTCCATCTATGGGAGCACTGACTGTCGATTTTGTGGAGGAATTGGGGGAATAAAGATTACAGTGTTTCCCTCTGGTTCAGTAAGGAAGATTCAGTGATTGTGTTAATGTAAATTTCAAGGGAGGATGTGTACTTTGATTCAATAGAAATTAATGATGCAAAGTTATAGCTTTAGAATATGGACAGTAGTCAAATGTTTTGTCACTAGTAATGGTGCAAAACTATGGAGAAGTTGTTTGCATTTTGGGAGGTGCTTATCATCCATCTTTCCATTTAGCTCTCCTTGTGGGAGAAGAGAGAGTAGCTAGATATCCAGTGTTCTAATCGTTTTATAAGAATAGAGTGCTAATAAATTTTAAATTCATTAAGAATTCATACTGAGGTCTGATATGTTGGAAACGATATTTAAAAGTAAAATAAAAGTAAATAAAAAGTAAAATAAAAGTAAAATAATGTAGTGCTATGCTGTGCTTAGTCGGTCAGTCACGTCTGACTCTTTGTGACCCCATGGACTGTTGCCCACCAGGCTCTTCTGTCCATGGGATGATCCAGGCAAGTATACTGGAATGGGTTGCCATGCCCTCCTCCAGGAAAATAATATAGTAATTACTGATAAAACCTTTCCATTTTTTATATATCTCCCTACCTTTGCACATAGGGATCCCTCCAACTGAAACTAAGTAGAATATCTGGACAAACTCCTATTTGTCCTTTAAAACTAGCCTTGTGTCTTATTCTCAATAAACCATTTCAGAAACTCTGGACAAAATGTAATCTCTAAACTTTTACTAACTTGCATTATTATATGTATTTTTAAAATATTACTTTTATTCACTCTCCAGTGTATCTTTTCTTTTTTTTTTTTTTTTTCCAGTGTATCTTTTCAAATCATGTGGTTCATGAGGGTAAAAATTATATTCATCATTGTTTTTAAAAAAATAATCTAGGATATAGTCAGTTCTTATTGAATATTTTTGGAATGAATTGAAATGTGATTTTATAATACTTAGAAAGTTTTAATATATCTAAATCCAAAACTGTCATAAGGCAGATAGCATGCAATGAATAAAAGTTTGAAAGATTTGGTTTCAAATTCTGACTCTGCCATTGACTGCTAATTAATGCATCTCAAGCAATCGGTTAATCTCATGAGATGTTAGTTTCCTTCGGTAAAACAGATGTAATGACACCTTTCTACCCTGCACATTAAGCTTATGTAGAGTTTATGAGAATAGAATAGATAAGGGGTGAAAATAAGCTTGTATACTCAGTACCTATACAATTGAAGTCATTTCTGTATTAAATATATATGCATTTAAAAGCCATTGATAAAATAATCTTAAATGCAGTAATGTATATCATCTTTATATAAGAATGGAGGTTTTTGTACAGAAAAGCAAAAACAAATCAATTTTAAATTCATTTTTCTTTTGTATTCTTCTTTTATTATGACATAATTTTCTCAAATTTTCATATCAAATGAATTTTATAGATTATGAAACAAGGGTAGCAATACATGTCAAATAATTGCAGTTTAAAACCTGGTTATAGATGGAGCAGTTGATAACTTGCTTGTAGTCCTTTAGACTTGGATTGAAGATTGTTGAACAACTCATTTGACTCTAAATAAGCACTGATTTTTATCCTGTCTTCAAATTACAACCAGTTTGCATAGAATATCAGTATTTTAGTCTTTCATTTTGAATATTTGACCTCTTCAAACACTTACATCCTATTTTCTTCTGTGATGCCTTCTAGATCACTGACAGAAATTCAAAGAGCAAATATTTACTGATTTAATGGTAGTTTGTATCCGGGAGATCCACTTTATACATGTTCTGATAGTATAAGAGGTTATCACTCTATGCCTAAATCTAGTTTGTTGGAAATAATTATGTTTTTTGTCTCTGCCCAGCATTTCTATTTGGCCTGTGTTAGAGTCTAATCAGATTTTCTGCCATTCATTTTGCTCTGATGGAGTGTTTTCCTAGGTGCTTTTGACTTAAGTCATATTCTCACAGCATTTTTATCTTTGATGTTGGTTTCATGTATCTGGGAAAAACTCTAGGGTAGTTTAGCCTAATTTCTAATTTTTCTTCCATTTCTGTAATAGCTTTTTATCTTAATGTTTCTGAGATTCTCTTAGTTATATATGATGTTTTCCCTCTGATTTTCAAAATGTATTTTGATAGCTTTGTTTTTATTTGGATTCACTTGGTAGTGAGTTTTTCACTTTCTTTCTAACTTCACTGTTCACAAAAGCTGTATCCATCCAGCACAAACATTTTTTTTTTCCCCATGTGTGTGTTTCTTATTTAAGCAAGTGTTTATCTCCTTTTTCTTTACTAGTCTCCATTCAAACCTGTTTGGTGGGGCTAATCCTTTTCCTGCTCGTAAAGAATATCTCAGATAGGTTTCATATCTTATTTACATATTGTTAGAAAATAAGCATTGTGCTCAGTCAGTAAGTTGTGTCCAACTCTTTTGTGACCCTGTAAATTGTAGCCTGCCAAGCTCCTCTGTCCATGGGATTTTCCAGGCAAGAATACTGGAGTGGGTTGCTATTTCCTCCTCCAGGGGATCTTCCCGACCCAGGGATCAAACCTCCTTGTCCTGTGTCTCCTGCCTTGGTGGAGGATTCTTTATCACTGGGTCACCTGGGCGGTCCTATAGAAAATAGAATGCTCTGTGACTACATCTAATAACTTGAATAGTCTCACTTCTGTTATATTCTCTTCATTTACTAAGTCCTGAATTCATTTAGTAATAAAGTTTCCCCTTACCTTAGCCTGGCCAGTTTGATGCTGGCCTCTTGCCAGGGAGAATAAATGGGAGTTGGGCAGCCTCTCCTGTGTTTCTTCAAGTTGACTCCCATGCTTTTTGCCCTATTCAAGTAGGCTGTCTCTGGCTCCTCTAGGGATGTATCTCAGAAAAGTAGAAGAGGTAAAGGTGAGGTCTGATTTGCCTGACATGAAAGTAACCTTGGATGAACTTTCTCTGGACTTGGTGGATGCTTTGTTCACGCTTGCGATGGCTTGGTAGACACTGACATCACTCGTCTAAGCTTTCTGTGCCTCCTGAGCCCCAGGTAGGACTGGACTTTCTCACTTTGATGTGATTGGGCAAGGCCACATGCCAGTTCTGAACAAGAAATAATGAGCAGAAGTGACAAGTGTCACTCATAGGCTGAGCTGGTGTGAGAATCTCCAGAGATCTTTCTTTTCCCTCTGACTCTGCAGTCACTAACGTAAGAGGTGGTGCTGTTCCCTTAGCTTCAATCATTGGCTACTTCAATGAGAACAGCCAGCCTCTCTCCACCACTGATACAGTACCATGTTTCATGAACAAGAAACTAATCTTTGTGGTTTTAAGCTACTAAAACTATGGGGATGTTTGTTACCACAGTGTAACTTAACCTGTCTAAACAGAAAGACATGTGGCTTTCATAGAGGTGCCTATTGGAACTGTTTAGCTCCATTTGCTATGACCCAGGAAATGCATTTCCTCTGCATGGCTGCATTATATTTCTCTATTGGTTCCTACATATTCATGCCCTCCATTGAGACTACATCATCCCTCTTTGCATTCTTCTTGGGCAGGATTTAAAATGCCTTTTAACAGCTCCGGTGTTGTGGAAACATTAACACCATCTTGCCTCTCCCAGGGAAAGTGTAGCCAGCATCTCTCTCTGCTTCAGGATCTTAACTTATCACTTATTAATTCAATCTATAGCCACCTGCTGTGAAGAGCCAACTCATTCATACAGACCCTGATGCTGGGAAATATTGAAGGCCAAAGGAGAAGGGGCTGGCAGAGGTTGAGAGGTTAGATAGCATCACCGACTCAATGACCTTGAGTTTGAGCAAACTCAGAGAGACAGTGGAGGACAGGAGAGTCTGGTGTGCTGCAGTCCATGAGGTTGCAAAGAGTCAGACATTCTTAGAGACTTAACAACAACAACAATGCATGTCTTAAAAATATTCAGTGACACAAACTGTGCTCTGGAACGTACCCTACAAGAATGGTTTCAGAACAGCATATTCTGAGATTCAAACCAGACATTAACTGTTATGTCCCTCAAATATCAATGTATTCAGTTCAAGCTTTTGAAAATGTTTCCTTATGACTTCATCAAGGTTTGAGGTGAGGAGCTGGTGGTGGGATTTACAGAGTATCAACAACTGAAAAAGAAATTTCTTCTACCTAGTTTCCAACCTTTTTGACCATGTAAACTTCAAGAGATGTTGGCTCATGAAACTGATTTTTAGAGTTTCTTTGCAAGTTCTGCATAGAAAACCGAGCACTTCCATTAACTGAAGTGCACACAGAAAATGTCTCATTTAATTTAGAAAATGTCTCTAAAACCATTGTTGTCGGGTATATTCCAGAAGGGGCTCCTCAGGTGGCTGAGTGGTAAAGAATCTGCTTTCGAAGGCAGGAGACGCGGATTTGATCCCTGGGTCGGGAAGATCCCCTGGAGAAGAAAATGGCCACCACTGCAGTATTCTAGCCTGGAGAATCCCATGGACAGAGGATCCTGGTGGGCAACAGTCCATAGGGTTGCAAAAGAATGGGACCTGACTTAGTGACTAAACAACAAATATTCCAGAAAATTATTAGAGCATAACGTATTCCATTCAATATTTTTTAAGTAATTCATAAATTGAGTTAAAAATACATTTGCCTACAAATGCAGTTATAGGCTCTCTGAAGATATCTCAAAATGACTTTTGGGAAGCTGTGGTGAGTTACTATTTTTTTGTTAAAATCAATATTATGCTATACATAAATAGTGTAAATTCACTTACCCTTATTAAAGCTATTTGGTGTTTCTGCAAGCGTTGCTAAGTGGAATTTACTGAAGAGAATTAAGCAAAATATATTTATTATTGTTATTTTAAGAGAACTTTTTACTAAAACGGATGCTATCAGTCCCTGCACATTTATTCTAAAAGATTGCTTGGCTGAAACAGTTAGTGAATCAGTCTTTTAGACTGATTACTTATGTGGTAAATAATATGCAACACTCTAGGGTTTGAGAAGAGAAAGACAGTGAAACTACAAAAGCATCATGCATATAATATGTTAATCACATTACCCACTGTTTACTGTGAAGTTTTAAACTTAAGGAAACCATGAAAGGTGCTGCAATTTGTTACCCTGAATTGGAACATTAAAATATTTTGGTTACGTGCCTTCTGCTGGAACCAGACTTTGGAGCTCTCTTTAAGATGGCTCAGGACAGTCCTTCAGACAGTCTCTCTTTCCCCAGAGACCGTGGCGACAAGGTGTAGGCGCAGCCAGACCTCCTTCACAGAAGTGCAGTTGAAGATCCTCGTCCAGGCGTTCAGCCAAAACCCTTACCCCGGCTATACTGCCAAACAGAGACTTGCCGTGGAAATCAACACTGAAGAGTCTAGGATCCAGATATGGTTTCAGAATCGAAGAGCAAGGCATGGATTCCTGGAGAGACCCAAGAAGAACTTAGACTCAAGCAAAGACCACGCCTCCCCCAAAGAGAAGATTCAAGATGGAAGAGGCAGACGGTGTCGTACCAGCTACAGTTCCTCTCAGTTACAAACTCTCAAGAACGCGTTCACAGAAAACCCTTATCCTGGGATTGACTCCAGAGAGCAACTTGCTGAAGAAATTGGGGTTCCAGAGTCAAGAGTCCAGATTTGGTTCCAAAACCGAAGATCTAGACTCTGTATCCAGAGAAAAAGAGGCCTTGAAGAAGCTTCGGACCAAAGACAAAACCAGGGACAGGATCTCTGATATGGGAGAGTTCAAGGTATACAGAATGGCATTCCATAGTGACTGTTTTATTTCTCTGGAGCCAGAACAAAGTGAACATGGAGACAGACTTGGTATATTTGATGTCATCAGCCTGGACTCCACATTAATTATCTTCCTGGGAACATACCCCTCTAAACATACCTTCAGCTTCAGCTTCTGGAGATGGTAAAGAGGACTTCAGGAGGCAGAGACAGATGATACAAAGAACCATGCAGCCCTAGTGACCAAATCCAGATTCAGAGTTCAACAGATCTTGAGGACAATGAAATAATTATAAATAATATAATTCTTTTGGTCATCAGAATACGACTGTAATCTAGTGACTTTCCTGAGTTCTTTGAGCCACGTAGCAAATTAATCAGACCCAAGGAGAAGGGTTCCTGGGAACCTCTGATTTATAGCCTATTGGTCAGAAGTACAGGTAACCATGTGAAGTTGAGATTAGTTGGAGGCATTTATAGTCAAAGAATAGATTTAATCAGAGAAATGAGAAAAATGCAGCAACAAAGGAAAACAGTCAAACAAGATGAAATTTTGTGTGGGAAGGTCATGTACACACTGCTGTATTTAAAATGGATGACAACAAGGACCTGCTGTAAGCACAGGAAAGTCTGCTTACTGTTATGTGGCAGCCTGGACAGGGCTGGGATTTGGAGAAGAATGGATACATGTACATGTGTGGCTGAGTCCCTTCACTGTCCACCTGAAACTACCACTATATTGTTAATTGGCTGTACTCCAATACAAAATAAAAAGTTTAAATTTTGGAAAAAAAATTTTTTTAGTTAGCAAACAGACCTCAGTCATCCTAGTGTCTAAGAAACTCTGAGTATTGTTATTTTATCTATTATTATTATTTTTATTGTCTGATTCACAGTTCTTCATGTGACAAGTATATTATCACATTTTAAAGATTGTGAGTCAAATGGATGAACAGAAGTAGAAATTTTAATAGAAAGTATTTTGAGACTGTTACCTCCTGTATTTGGGGATGAAGAATGATTAACAGTTGGTTAATCTGAACAGTTTAAGAAAGTAACATTTTCCTACTCTAGCTCAGACTGGGTTATTGTACCGCTGTTAATTATGGGCTTCCCCGACGGCTCAGCGGTAAAGCATCTGCAGGAGACTCGGGTTTGATCCCTGGGTTGGGAAGATCCCCTGGAGGAGGAAATGGCAACCTGCTCCAGTATTCTTGCTTGGAGAATCCCGTGGACAGAGGAGCCTGGTGGGCTACAGTCCGTGGGGTCGCAAAGAGTTGGAGGAGACTGAGCAGGTACAGATACACATGTATACGACTGATAATGATACAATTTTAAGTTACTGTTTTCTAGAGAATGCATCAATTTAAGCAATGTATTTCTGAGTACCAGATGTTTCTTTTCAATGTTTGTAGAGTGTGACATATTTTTATGTACAGAGGATTCAGTGTTAGAACCGGACACTGCCACCATCTGGTGGCCTTGTAAAATTCCATCACTTCAGTTTGCAGCCTAAGCTTTTGGGGCATCCATCAAAACAGCTTAAAGTGAGCTCAAATGGACTTGGAGGAAAATAAAAGGAAAGGAAAGAAGGAGGGTGGGTAGATAAGCATTTGTATTGCAAATTACCACTGAATGTGCTTTACAACTCCTGGTAATCAGTGGAAGATTGAGTTACCCAACAGGGAATGATAATGAGTAATTGTGAGGAAGGTTGCATGGTGATGTCCGATGAACACATCGGTTGTTGTTCAGTCGCTCAGTTGTGTCCAGCTCTCTGCGACCCCGTGGACTGCAGCATGTCAGGCTTTCCTGTCCTTCACCATCTCCCAGAGCTTGCTCAAACTCATGTCCATTGAGTTGGTGATGCCATCCAACCATCTCGTCCTCTGTCATCCCCTTTTTCCTCCTCCCTTAAATCTTTCCCAGCTTTGGGATCTTTTCCAATAAATCAGTTCTTCCCATCAGGTGGCCAAAGTATTGGAGCTTCAGCTTCAGCATGAGTCCTTCCAAGGAATATTCAGGGTTGATTTCCTTTAGGATTGACTGGTTTGATCTCCTTGCTGTCCAAGAGATTCTCAAGGGTCTCTTTCAACACCACAGTTCAAAAGCATCAGTTCTTCAGTGCTCAGCCTTCTTTATGGTTCAATTCTCTCATCCATACATGACTACTGGAGAAACCATAGCCTTGACTATGCAGATGTTTGTAGGCAAAGTAATGTCTCTGCATTTTAATATGCTGTCTTGGTTTGTCATAGTTTTTTTTTTTTCCAAAGAGCAAGCATCTTTTAATTTTATGACTGCAGTCGGCCCTCAGGTATTTTCTTACTTGTGACATCTTTCAGATTCCTCTCTACCCCAACCCAGAAAACTAGACATTTTTTCCTTCCTTCCAGAAAATTGTGTGCATACTATGCCTTAGCCCTCAAATTATCTGTATGCACTTTTATAGCCTTTGTACTGTTTTTTAAGTTACTTTAGGTGAATCTTTTATCCCAGATTAGACCACGGGCTTCTTGAGGGCAAGGCATTATAGATATCTTTTGCATGCCTCAGTACTAGCCCATAAGCATGTGTTCAGTTTTCTGTCAACATAGTGTAGAATTTAGGAGACTCTTCCATCATAGCAATAAATTTGGAAAGTAATAAAAAGAAACCATGACTTTTTATTTGTTAGTGTGAGCATCTTGTATCTTCAAAAAGCCTCAAACAAAAAGTTGCATAGGTTAAATATAATGAATGGATATATTAGATATAATGGATAAGATGGTGATATTAGGAGAAAGTAATAGGAATATTTCTTTAGTCTATAATAAAATATTTTACAATCTTGTGGATACTGAATTATATATAAGAACTATAAAAGGATGTTTTTTATTAGTCAACTAAGTATATTCTAGGAACTAGGGTGGGCTTCCCCGGTAGCTCAGTGGCAAAGAATCTGCCTGCAATGCAGGAGCCACAGGAGAAGCAGGTTCGATCCCTGGGTTGGGGAGGTCCTCTGCAGGAGGGCTTGGCAACCCACTCCAGTATTCTTGTCTGGTGAATCCAGTGGACAGAGGAGCCTGGTGGGCTACAGTCCATAGGGTTGCAAAGAATTGGACATGACTGAGCACACACACACACAAGAACTAGGGGAAGACAGAAAATCAAGTCTCTTATGAAAATTGGAAGTTTTGTGGATAAAAAGCACATATAAATTGAATGCTAGACAACATTTTCCTGATTGGAAGGAGTTTGTTACAAGATGCTCTGAAAGTTCCAAAGAGCTAATGTAATTTGATAGCTCAAAGCAGTTTTGGGAACAGGGTCAGGATCATTAAAGACAAAATAAATTGAATCACAATGTATTCTAAAGTTGTAAAGTATCAATATTTTTCTCCAGTCTATTTTAAACTGAGTTTTCTCATCTAAACTGGAGCTCATGGAAATGATTTGAATGATTTCAACTTCTAAATTCTTCCAAGGACGTTGAGCAACTAGTGCTATGTTAGATGCAGAAGAATTAACTTATTACATCCAGTGATTCCTAAGGGTATTAGAGTTACCTGAGTCTAAATTATTGTTGTGTTAAGCATATGTATAACTTCAGAAGATGCTCAATTTATATTTTTATGACTAAAATCTGCAAAGCAATAGATGTGCTCATGAATATTTGCCATCTGTGACTAAATCTTGGTATATTTAGTACCATACCGTACAGACTATCCAAATCAGATTTAGCTGTTTTGATAGTAATTGAGATTTAATATGAACAAACTTTTTTCATTTGAAACTTTATAAATCTTTGTCTAATCATTAATTCAAAATTTTCTAAATAGTTTTTAAGTAAAGATTAATATTTACTAATTAGTTAAATAATTCTGATATTAATTTCAAAGGTTGTTATATTTTTTTATAAAGAAAATTTTGATTGATGTGGTTTCTCCTAACCTCCTAAGTTATTTAAGTCTATGTGGTATGGTTGCTACAGGTAGAGTTGTTTTGGTAATAATCTCATTAATGTGGTCTTCTTCGACCTGCATTATTTTTTTTTGTTTTGTTTTGACTGAGTCCAAGTGTGATCACTCAATACAAACTCTGAATAATGTGTTAAAAATTATATATGTGCTGGGACAATTGGACATTCATAGCAAAAATATGAACCTTGAAGTAAGCTGCTGCTGGTGCTGCTAAGTCACTTCAGTTGTGTCTGACTCTGTGTGACCCCAGGCTCCCCCGTCCCTGGGATTCTCCAGGCAAGAACACTGGAGTGGGTTGCCATTTCCTTCTCCAATGCATGAAAGTGAAAAGTGAAAGTGAAGTCGCTCAGTCGTGTCTGACTCTTAGCGACCCCATGGACTGCAGCCTACCAGGCTCCTTGGTCCTTGGGAGTTTCCAGGTGAGAGTAATGGAGTGGGTTGCCATTGCCTTCTCTGGAAGTAAAGCTAACATCTCATATGAAAATTCACTCAAAATAAACAGTTGACTTAAATGTAAAACATAAAAACTATATACCTTTTTGAGAAAAACTTAGGGGAAAAAACTTCAGATTTATGGTGGGGCAAAGAGTTTTTAGACCTAACTCTAAAAATATGACCCATAAAATAAAAATGCATAAATTGGACCTAATCAATATTAATGTCTTTTGCTCTGCAAGTGAAGAAGATGAAAATGCAAGTTACAGATTCAGGAAATATTGACAAGTTGTATATTTAATGAAGGACTCATATTTAGAATATATAAAGAACTCTCAAAACTCTGTGGTAAAAACAGAAACACCCCATTAGAAAATGAGCAAAAGATATGAAGAGACGATCCACCAAATTTATACAGATGGCAAAAGTTCGTGTGAAAAGATGGTTAGCATCATTAGCCGTGAAAGTGAAAGTGTCTCAGTCCTGTCTGACTTTTTGTGACCCCATGGACTATACAGTCCATGGAATTCTCTAGGCCAGAATACTAGAGTAGGTAGCCTTTCCCTTCTCCAGGGGATCTTCCCAACCCAGGGATTGAATCCAGGTCTTCTACATTGCATGTGGATTCTTTACCAGCTGAGCCACAAGAGGGATATCACAATTAAAAACTCAATGAAATATTAGTATACAACTATCAGACTGTATAAATAACATGAAATGTTAGCAAGGAGCCAGAGAGATTGATCACTCATATTTTACTGGCGGGAATATAGCCTAGGTCAGATACTCTGGAAGACATTTTCACATTTTCTTATAAAACTAAACATGGCTTTAATATACCACCCAGAAATTGCATTCTTAGGCATTTATCTCAGGGAAATGACAATGTATATTCCAGAAAACCAATACACCAATTTATCCATGATAGCGCCAAACTGAAAATAATCAGGTATTCTTCAATAGGTAACAAATTAAACAGACTGTGTTATCCATACCATGGAATACAACGCAGAAATGGAATGATCTGCTGTTGTAACAGTTTGTATGAATCTCCAGAGAATTATGCTGGATAAAAGCCACTGATTCCAAAAGGTTACGTACTGTATACCTTCGTTTGTAGATTATTTTTGAAATGAAAAAAAAATTAGAATTGGAAAATAGATTAGTGATTGCCAGGTTTGAAGGATGAGGCTGGAGGTGAGTATGGTTATAAAAGGCAATTCAAGGATTCCCTGATGTGTTGGAGCTGTTGTGTGTGTGGATATTAGTGGTGGATACATGAACTTACATATGGTGTATAATTGTGTGAATCTGTACACCCACACTCACAAATAAGTACAAGTGATACTGGGGGATATTTAAATGTTAGCAGTGGATCATGGCAGTGTCAGTATCCTGGTAATGACAATGTGTAACTGTCGTAAGACCTTAACGTTGGAGGAAATCTGGGTGAAGAGCATACAGAATTGCTCAGGAGAGATTTGAAGTTTCAGAGAAGATACCCACATCCTAATTTCTGTGTTGCAAAACCGCTCAGGAACTTCTTGCTACCTTGCGATCAGAGCAATTTGGTATGGGAATGTTAGTGTTGGAAATATTTGACCTTCACTCCTTGGAGTTTAGAAAATATAGAGAGTATTGCCTGATTGGCTTCCCTGGTGGCTCAGAGGTTAAAGCGTCTGCCTCCAATGCGGGAGACCCGGGTTCGATCCCTGGGTTCAATCCCTGGGTCGGGAAGATCCCCTAGTGAAGAAAATGGCAACCCACTCCAGTATTCTTGCCTGGAGAATCCCATGGACGGAGGAACCTGGTAGGCTACAGTCCCTGGGGTCGATCTTTCCATGAAGTCTAAGACCAAAGTCTGGCTGAAGCTGTCTGCCCTAGCAGAGCAGGAAAAAAAAAAAAAAAAGCTGCACTGAAAGTAGTTTGCACTTCGTCCTTTGAAGATGGGGAGTAGGCCCTGGCTCTGGTGGACTACAGAGGGCAGTGGGTACCTCGGAGGAGCTGGTGCCGGCGTGGCAGTGGGAGGGGTGGTACATAAACATAACCGTGAGATCACGGCCCATCCTAGGGAGCATTGCAGGGAAGGTCCTCAGCACAATCAGGTGGGCCTGTGGAAGGGAGGAGACCTCAGACGCCCACAGAGGCTCGTCTGGAGAGAAAGCCAACCTTGGGGCATCGGCCATGCCTTCATTGACTGGAACCTTTGCATCCTTTCCTTTTGGCTCCCTGCCTACCTCTTCAACTAAGGAGAGACCATAGACAACACCGTTAGTGGCAATGGAAGAGTGGAAGAGTGAGGTAGAGAAAGCAGTAAAGATAGATCCTTCCACTCAGCCCCCTCCTTCTCCCCGGCCCTGTGTGATTTCCAAGCCTGAGACAGGCATCAAGTAGGGGGTAGGAAGCAGTTTTCACTGAATTTCCAAAGAAGGTTTGTACATAACAATTAGACTGGTTATTCATACCTCATACCTCGGACAGACCAGAAAGCTTTGAGATTAGCCTGAGATATTTTTCAAGGACAGAAAGGAGAAGTAAAATATAGTGAGCTTGAAAAGATAAGACATAACAGTGTTTCTTTCTTTACTTTCCACTGAATCTAGCCCATTTAGTAACCTGATATAGATGTACATATACAGATACACATTTTAAATAGCATTGTCTTGATAGAAAAGAAAGACTAGAAGATTATATAATAAAACATTCATCATAGTTATATCCGGATAATGTTATTTCAGCTGTTTTTGATTTAATTATTTGATCTTTGGCATACTTTCTAAATACTTTATATTTGGAATTAGAAAAGTGTTATTTTAAAATAATGTTGAAAGCATCTTGGACACCAATTTCAGTGGCATGTAACTGTGACCCTACATTTGGCAGTTTGTAAGTGTTTGGGTTTTTGCTGATCAGCCAGACTTCCTGGATTCGAGCAATCTTTGGGAATAGTAGAAAAGAGTGGTTTTTCATGTGTCATTGAAGGTTCAGTTAGATGATGGTTAATTTTTTTTCAGTCCCATAATTCTTCTGTATTTTCCCAAGTTATAATTTATTCATTGTCCTTATCTGTCTCGGTATTGGGATTATAAAAGTATTAAGAGTTTCTTTCCTCACGCATCTCAATGCAACAGATGAGGTGGTTGGACATCACAGGTCCGTGTGGTCAGTTGTATGTGCCCGCATACAGCAGGGGCATGTACAAGGTGTGACAGAATGACAGAAGAGTGGCCTCTGGTCCGTGACAAGGGTGGCAGGAAAGACTTTGATAACGAGGTGATGTTTGGGCTGAGATTTGAAAATCGACAAGCTTGGCAGAAAAGAAGGGAAGGAGCAGAGGGTGCCAGGCAGTGGGGAAACAGGAGGATGATTATGAAGCTTGGAGAGGCTCTGGCACATTCTGTTTCCCACTCAGGGTGAGGGGGCTGAAAGGGGTTAGAGTAGAAGAGATTTGAAGCCACAAATTAGCAGGCATTTGGGAGATGAACTAGGTTCTGAGAACCTGGAGGAAAGACCATTCAGGAGTATTTGAGGTCAGAGAATTCAAAGTCCTAAACAAAAGCAATGGGAAAGAGACAAGAGAGAGAGATATCTTGGTGCACTTGGATGTAAAACATGTAGGCAAAGGGCTTCCCTGGTGGCTCAGATGGTAAAGAATATGCCTGCAATGCAAGAGACCAGAGTTTGATCTCTGGGTTGGGAAGATTGCCAATGGCAACCCACCAGCATTCTTGTGTGGAGAATCCCATGGACAGAGGAGCCCGGTGGGCTGTAGTCCATGGGATCACAAAGAGTTGGATACAGCTGAGGGACTAAGCTCATATGTACACATGCATGTGGGGATAGAAGGAGTCTGATGATTCCAATTTATATACTATATGAAAAGGCAAGGTTTTGTTAACATAGAGGATGCCCTGTGGGAATGACTAAGATACTCCCTCTTGACAGGTAAATGGCAAAAGTGATTTTCTCTGGGAAGAAAATGACAAAGAGGTGTACCTTCCTCTAAGGGTCTCCAGGACCTGTCTGCCCTGCCGCAGGGCACAGTTTGGCAAGGAGAGCATGGACTGGGTCTCAGTCCTCACGCATCACTGCGGCCAGCATCCTTCCTTAAATGAACAGACTGCTGAGCCAGAGACCAGTGCTCTGACTGCAGCCAGATGGAAGGAGGCTCTTAAAGCCCATGACCTTCTGGGGTTTGTAGAAAGGAAACCTGTGGGGTGCAGAAGATCAAAGTGTCACATAGAAATAGTTTACCTTTGCTTGGCTCAGTGGAGACAAGTTAATATGTATCTCTGTAATATTCAGAGCAAAGAAGACATTTATGAGGTGTTATATCACCAGCAAGTTATTCTTCCTCCCACAACTTGAGAAAATATGTTAATAATATTTCATTAGAAAAAATATTTTTCTTTTTATATAAAAACATCCATTTTTTTTTCTATATTACTTCTACTATATTTGGGGACCTATCTTACTTCTGTAGAAGTGAATCTCCTTAATCGTGGAGATTATTGAAAAAAGATGAGTGAAGAATACAAATGCAGTTTTTAAACTTTCCAAAAGGTTTCTTTTTGCAGAACACTTTTAGAATGATGCACAATTTTTTCTTACTATCTATCTTCAAATTTTCCTTCATAAATAGTAGCAAGTCAATAGGATTTTTAGAAACTATAGAACCAGCCCTAAAATCATTAATTAATTAGATGCAAATATGATAGGCCAGCTATTTCAAGTCATTAAACTGAACCCATAGCAGAATTCTTACTGTAAATACACTTGACAACCTTAATATAAATGCTGCTGGTGCAATATATAACATTGATCCTTTAGTTGGGATGAGGTTAGAGAGAGCAGGTAACTTCATCACAGTTAGTGTATTGGTAATTAATTAAAGAAAAGTGATCAATTTCCTACCTAACAGACACCACTGAGTTTTTGTTTTTGTTCTTTTTTTTTTTTTTACATTAATGCTGTTTCAACTGTAGTGGGAGAATCAAATTAGCTGGAAATAGTAACATAATTCTCAACTTAGAGATCAACTCAATAGTACGAACGTTTGGAAAAGTCTGCAGAAAATGTGATAGTGTTCATAAGAAAGATTATTTACAACATAATTTTCAGTTAGCATTATTCGTTGCTATTTTTAATCTTACCTGTCTCTATATCCATGGAACCTCAGCAAGTGTTTGACATCGAATAAATGCTTTAAAAATGTTGAAAAGTGAAAGTGAAGTCGCTCAGTCATGTCCGACTCTTTGCGACCACATGGACGGTAGCCTACCAGGCTCCTCTGTCCATGGGATTTTCCAGGCAAGAATACTGGAGTGGGCTGCCATTTCCTTCTCCAGGGGATCTTTCCAACCCAGGGATCGAACCCGATTCTCCTGCATTTCAGACAGATGCTTTACCATCTGTGCCACTAGTGGAACATTCATTATAATTGTATTATCTTACTGGCTTCTGGGTCTGGTCATCTTGACTACGGTATTCACAACATAGAGAAATTGGGCAGTGAAGCAGCCCCAGAGTGTTTTGTGATCTTAGCATTTTGAGCAGTTTTGAGACCCTGAAGATGACCTGCTAGATAGATGGAAAACAGAGTAATAATGATAATTTGCAATGGGATCAACAAAACAAGTTGCAGGTGAGCAGGGAGGGTTATTTAAAATCATTGCTACCAAAACAAAACAACAAAAAGCCTGTCACAATAAAAGGCATCTTTGTGTATGTATGTTACAGCTAAAATTGAATAAGAAGTATTGAAGTTACAGGTCAAGTTCCCTTTTATCAATAACTTATTTGAAAATGAAATGTATAAATAACATACATTTGAATAGCATGAATAATATTAGTCCTTCTTAAGCTACACAGGCTTTAGCTCAGTTGGTAAAGAATCTGCCTGTAATGCGGGAGACCTGACTTTGAACCCTGGGTTGGGAAGATCCCCTGGAGAAGGCTACCCACTCTGGTATTCTGGCCTGGAGAATTCCATGGATGTATAGTCCATGGGGTCACAAAGACAGGACTGAATCACTTTCATGTTCACTTTCTTAAGCTACACAGATTGCTTTCTATTTGTTCTCACATATACCAAAATCATAGTGATAATGCATTAAAATGCACCTAACATACTGAATACACTTATTTTCAGAGTGAGAGTGTTAGTCACTCAATTGTGTCCGACTCTGTGTGACCCCATGGACTGTAGCCCACCAGGCTCTTCTGTCCATGTGATTTTCCAGGCAAGAATACTGGAGTGGGTTGCCATGCCCTTCTTCACGGGATCTTCCTGACCCAGGGATCAAGCCCAGATCTCCTGCATTGCAGGCAGATTCTTTACCCTCTGAGCTACCAGGGTAACATCATTTTTAGAACAGTATTAATATTGTATATATTGTTTCTACTTGTTTATTGATGGCCTTGCTTAAATTTTATCAGATACTTGTACTCTTGTTGACTCTGAAATTGTGAGTCAGTGGAATTGGAATGTTTGTAATGGTGGCAAATGGTAGCGTGGTATTTCCCTATTTCTCACTGTGGACTAAAAATTTTTGTTTTTGATGTTTGTAATCATTTAGAATCTTTCTTTTTGATTACCAAATTGTTCCAAGTTGGCACTCAATAAATGTTACCTAACTTCCATTTTAGAAACCACATACACTTCTACTTTTTGGTGTTAACCTGCACTTAATTGCTCTGCCCCTCTAAGACTAATAAAACTCTATAACAAGCACTGGAAAATAGCTTTATTCCTATACACACTTAGAAAGGTATAAAATTATTAAAATTAGAGACAATGCCATGTCAACAAAGGAGCACATATTTTTAATGTTTGAACAGCTGTTTTAATTTCAAGATTATTAAACTTTTCAATAATTAATATGAAAATATTAATACACAAATTTTTAACAAAGGCAAATGCAAGTTTTTTAAACAGCTTTTCAGGGTATAGTTTCCTTGTTGCTTATCCTACTCCAATCTTGGTTTTCCTGATGTGCTTGGAGTGTATGCAGTTAGTATAAACTTAGTTACTATCTTGGTATTTTTAATGTTAATTTATCTAGCAGTACTTCCTACTTACTTTAATCCTATCAACTAAGAAAAGGTCAATTTCAGAAAACCATGGGGGATAAGTAAATAAAAAATATGACATTAGCTGTTTTACACTACTTTAAAATTTATGTTAACTTTTTTTGACCCTCACAAATATTTTGAGATCTATTTTACTGCAAGGCCATCGACTAGAAATAAGTAAAAATAAGTCAGTTTACTCAAATTTTGTTATAATTAGCTTTTTTCCAGTAATTTACAGTAATTACTAGCAATTAAAATATGCTTAATTATTATAATCATATATTTTGTGCACTTTATTCTAGTTAGATTGGCCATCTGTCTGATGACTTTTTAATCTGTTGCTTGTGGTAACAACCAGCAGATTATGATTCAACACTGACTGCTCTTTAACAAAGAAGAAGATTTTTAAAGATTTAATTTTAATGCATTCTAAAATTGTCACAGTCACAGTAAAGCTAATGAAGTTGAATTTCTTCTAAAAAATTGGAATGTATACTTCCTGTTTTCAGACGATGTTATATATGGAATACTGTATTTACACAGTTGATATGATTCAAATATATATACTTATCAGATTTTCAATTCCCATAGAAATAGATGTGATTTATTTTCCAGTTGCAGCACTCAATGATAAGATGCAAAGCTATAATTTGAACCTGTTTCTTTTATTACATTAGTGTTGGCAGACATTAAGGAAGAGCAGCTAAATTTTATCATATTTTTAATTTGGAGCTTTATGGGTTGCGGAGATCCCCTGGAGAAGGGAATGGCCATCCACTCCAGTATTCTGGCCAGGAGAATTCCATGGACTTTATAGTCCCTGGGGTCACAAAGAGCCGGACATGACTGAGTGACTTTCACTTTAGATATTTCTATGAACTAGGTGAAAATTGGATTAAAAGGATTAATAACAGAGTGTACAATCCAGATATTTGACTCCACATAGTACTATTAGAGGTTAAAGCACTATGAAAATGTAAGATGCTAGATTATGACTTTACTTATCAATAGATGTTAAGCTAAATTGTGTTCTTTACTGAGATGTAATGGGAAAAGAAGATTCTCTTCATAAGAATTTGACTTATAATTGTCTTTGCTCAGTTCTCTAGTAGAGTGAGGCATGCTTATATATCCATTTTTAAAGATGTAATTGAAAATCCAATTGGCCTATTCATAATGCTTTATGCAAGTGGATTGATTGTGGAAGAACAGTTTATGATGAGACTGGTATAGCAGGAAGCATACTGGACCTGGACGCAGAAGACCTTAGTTCAGTATTTTAGCTCTGCTTCTTTTGCTAGCTTTGTGAGTTCCTGCAAGGAACTTAACCTCATTGAAACTCCTGGGGAGGTATGATGATTTGTCTGCCTATAATTGAAATTTCTATGCGTATGTAAAAGTAAAAGGAGGGAGTCTATGTAAAAACCCTTTAAAATTGCCAAGTGCAGTTCTATTATCGTTGTCATCCATAGTAATATGCAATTTTATTGTTTTTCTTATTGCTAAATGTTGTGCTGTGTGCCAGCTTATCCCATTTAATTCTCAAAATAGCTATATTCAGTTGGCATTGTTAGCAGCCCCATATGATAAATGAAAAAATTGGCATTGCCCATAAAGTGGTGGAGCCAGGATACAAACTTAATATTTCTAAAACCCATGCCTTCAGTTAGTATGGGTTAGTATGAAAGAAGAGTTAGTAGGAAAGAGGAGAGTGAAAAAGCTGGCTAAAACTCAACATTCAAAAAACTAAGATCATGGCATCTGGTCCCATCACTTCATGGCAAATAGATGGGGAGCAGTGGAAACAGTGGCTGACTTTATTTTCTTGGGCTCCAAAATCACTGCAGATAGTGACTGCAGCCATGAAATTAAAAGATGCTTGTTCCTTGGAAGAAAAGCTGTGACCAACCTGGACAGCATATTAAAAAGCAGAGATATTACTTTACTGACAAAGGTCAGTCTAGTCAAAGCTATGGTTTTTCCAGTAGTTGTGTATGGATGTGAGAGTTGGACCATAAAGAAAGCTGAGCACTGAAGAATTGATGCTTTTGAACTGTGGTATTGGAGAAGACTCTGAGAGTCTCTTGGACTGCAAGGAGATCCAACCATTCTATCCTAAAGGAAATCAGTCCTAAATATTCATTGGAAGGACTGATGTTGTAGCTGAAACTCCAATACTTTGGCCACCTGATGTGAAGAACTGACTGGGAAGGATTGAAGGTGAAAGGAGAAGGAGACGACAGAGGATGAGGTGGTTGGATGGCATCACTGACTCAAGGGACGTGAGTTTGAGCAAGCTCCGGGAGTTGGCAATGGACAGGGAAGCCTGGTGTGCTGCAATCAACGGGGTTGCAAAGAGTCAGACACGACTGAGCGACTGAACTGAACTGAACTTAGTATACTTCAGCATATGAGTTTACTTTTACTTTTGTCTCGTTCCCTTTACTAGGATATCCTTGAAATTAAATGTTAACCATACCAATCAGGAAATATTTTAGTGTTGATGCAGTTGTATTCGGTCATCTTAGAAGTATTATCCTGATGGTTAGTTATCCATCAGAAGAGCAGGGGTTCTCTGAATTTCCCATGTAGCCAGGTTATTTTTACCTCCTTTTGTGTATTAGTTGTAGATTTTGGTTTGGCAAAAACGGAGGTGTGATTAAATTTCAGGGTATTTATAGCTTTGGTTCTAAATATGTGACCATATTGGGACTTCCCTGGTGGCTCAGGCAGTAAAGCGTCTGCCTACAATGCTGGAGACCCTGGTTCAATCCCTGTGTTGGGAAGATCCCCTGGAGAAGGAAATGGCAACCCACTCCAGTATTCTTGACTGGAAAATTCTGTGGATGGAGGAGCGTGGTAGGCTACAGTCCATGGTATCGCAAAGAATTGAACACAGCTGAGCGATTTCACTTCACTTCACTTCACTTCGTGTGACCATAACCACCTCACTGTCCCTTTGTGGAACCTTTAAAATAATAAAATGGAAATTCCATAGCCTTTGCTTTTATTATTTTTGTGATATAAATTAAAGCATCGTTGTTTAGTGATTTGGAGAAAACACTGACACAGATTTACATAGCTCAAAAATAATTGAAATTGAGTTGTTATAAATATTAAGAATTAATATCTTAATTTTCATGCATTTCTGTTACCTATGTGTGTACATGCTCAGTCACGTCTGACTCTTTGCGACCCCACTGACTGTAGCCCACCAGTCTCCTCTGTCCATGGGGTTTTTCAGGTGAGACTACTGTAGTGGGTTGTCATTTCCTACTCCAGGAGATCTTCTGAGCCACGCGTAGAACCTGTGTCTCCTATATTTTCAGGCAGATTCTTTATACTGCGCCACCTGGGAAGCCCCCTTCGGTCTGAGAATAGTCCAAAAATAAGGGTTCTGAAATGCCAGTAGTTCAAGTTTCTCATTTTATGAATGAGGAAAATGAGAAATAAAGTAACAATTTCAAGGTCAAGTGGAAACTTATTGGTAAAACTTGGTTGTATACAGAGGAGGTAAAAAAAAAAAGTGATTGGCATGCTAGGAAAGTTTAGTTTGGGCTAATGAAAATGAACAGACACCTTGTTTGTTTTATAAATAGTACCCAGATGCCAGATGACATTTGGCATTAAGACTTTTCACATTTAATGGATTTTCTGGGATTAGTTTCAGCAAAAATAGCTACTTCTGAGATGTGGCATTATGTGTAGCCCATTTTTGAATGCATTTTTGCAGATTTACTTTGATTCTATGGTATTTGGAAGTGCTACAAATCATTGTTTACTTTGAGGTCATGAAGCAGCAAGATGATGAGGCATGCGTTTTGGTCTCAAGTGAAAAGACTAAAATTTTACCTTTTCCTCCTGTCTTCTAAGGCATTATTTGTAAAATAAGAATACTCTCGGCTGTGCACACCACCATGTCCAAATTAAAATGAGAGATTATATAAAAACCCTTTGCAAATAATAAATTGATTTTTCTTCTAAATTTTTATGGAAGTTAGCTGTGTGATCTTGGCAGGTTATTATTTCACTTCTTTAAGCATTAATTTCCTTTTCCCCATATCATGGGGTTATTTTGAGCATAATTGAAATCATGCATTTTAACTATGTAACGTGCAAACAAGAGTACCTGGAATGTAATAAACACATTTGGTAGACTGTGGAAATTGCTCCGATTTTTTATTTTTCCAGTGTGACATTGCAGTTCTTCCCATCAAGCAGTGGATTCTATTCCACACACCTCCCCCCTCCACACACACACCTTGAACTTTTGTGCCATACAGTGCTATTCTAAAGGGTGCCATTTCTGACCTAAGACTCAAAGGCTTAGCATGCTCATTTCTCTCTCTTAAATTTCCTTCACCACCACCAGAATATGCCTGGAGTAGAGCCTGTCATAAACCAGTCAGTCCCTTGCCCATTTACCATGTGTGAATGAACCCAAATGAAATCCGCTCAGCTGGGCTCAGATCAATGTGATTTCTCAGCTGACCCTACAGAAGCTATTAAACTTTTTATAAAGAAAAGGTGTTTATTATTTTAAACCACTGTGATTTGGGTTGGTTTCTGACACAGCAAGGACTGATAACATACACAAAAAAAATGGTAGGTGTTATATTGTTATTTGGATTTTTACACGTGTAGTAAACTTTATGACAATGATTACTTACTTTTGGGAGTACTTATTTTGGCTTGCATATAAGGTAATTTATTCAAGCTTATCAATCTCTGAAAGAAAACAAAACCAAAATGGAAGAAGTAATTCAAGTTATATATAGATGAATTCAAGTTATATAAAAGTATTTAAAACATAAATGAGTGTGGTTGAAGATAATGGGTAATTGATTCAACTGCTTGACCCATCCCAGAGAGACATATATATTCTTAGATTGTCTCAGCTTTAGTCATCACCTGAATAGTGATGCTTGTAAACAGAATCATCCTGCCCTGCACTTTCTCCTTCCCTGCCCCCTGCATGAAGTAAAGTGAAAGTCACTCAGTCATGTCTGTCTTTAAGAGCCCATGGACTGTAGCCTGCCAGGCTCCTCTGTCCATGGAATTCTCCAGGCAAGAATACTGGAGTGGATTGCCATTGCCTTCTCCAGGGGATCTTCCCGACCCAGGGATCGAACCTGCAGAACTTGAATTTAATGTGTTTTAAGATACATCTATTTGGCAGCTTCAGTGAAGACATTAACCAAAACTTTTAGCATAGCCTTGACACTATATGAAGTGAAACTCCCCAAGAGTCTTCATAAAAATAGTTTTTAGAACATAGATCTGTGTTTCCTTTATTTATTATGAACAGTTAGCCCATTGCAAATGCAGTTAGTTAACTTCTCTGAGGTTGAGGAAGTCCTTCGGTTGATTCAACACAAAAGGGAAATGGAACATTGAGCCTGGCCTCTGAAAATTTGGCCCTGTCAGAGACCTTTACACTGTGGAGCACACATGTATGTAAGCAGATATTTACACATGAAGGTGTGTAGTTGTCCAGTTTCTTTCTCTGCCATTATTCACATTGCAGTGCTTTAGATGAGCTTAGGAGCATGTTCATTCCCTGTAATCTTATTAAATTAACTTTCTTTTCAAGATGCTCTAAAGATAAAAAGCACTTGAGATGTTAAATGTCATTTAAATATTAAATGAAGTGCTTCTAAAGTGTTACATTTTAGGCAGTAGAAACAAAGAGAAATAGGGATGCAGTGAAAGTGAAAAACCAAGGTACAGTCTTAAATTTTTTTAATTAATTTTTTTGTTTTAATTGGAGGATAATTATAATATTGTGGTGGTTTTTGCTGCCTTGTATAAAATCACAAACCACTGTTCTCTGTTGTCATCAGGGACTTTGCAAGACCAGAACATGAAGAGATATCTCAAATAGCAACAGAGAGACTCCAGGGATATTTAATTTACTCGTTCAACATAAATGAAACAGACATTTATTATTATTATTATTTTTCATTTATTTTTATTAGTTGGAGGCTAATTACTTTACAATATTGTAGTGGTTTTTGCCATACATTGACATGAATCAGCCATGGATTTACATGTGTTCCCCATCCCGATCCCCGCTCCCACCTGCCTCCCCATCCATCCCTCTGGGTCTTCCCAGTGCACCAGCCCTGAGCACTTGTCTCATGCATCCAACCTGGTGTGAAGCCCTGTTCTAAGTGCCCAGGCCAGAGGAGAAACAAACCAAAAAGAAGGTCCCCACTGTTGTTCTGGTAAATTTCCCTTATTGCTCAGAGAACGATTTGGAAACTCAACTCCAGATCTACTCAGACACCTGGACTTTCCTGGTACTTAGGGAGTTACAAAATGCAGATGGTGGCGTGAGAGACACTGCAGACGATGTTGCTAGATGTGACTGGCAGCTTCAGGCTGCTTGCAGAGGCTCCAGGTTGTCTCCTCTGCATCCTCAGGTCTTCATGGGAAGACTGACTGGAGAGGTGTGTAGAAATAGTTCTTCCACTCTATATTGAAGATTTTCTGGTTAACTTTTTCACTCCGTGGAATATTTCTTTGGATAAATAATTTCTCGGCTTACTCAAACAGGATCTGTTATTCCTGGGTGGTGATATTTTCTTTGTTTGTTCCCATTGAAAATGGAAAATTGATTGCCCCTGGGGCTCTGTTTCCTGTTTTATCATTTGCAAATTCCTATTCCTAGTCCATTCATTTTCTTTTTGCTAATATGGGTCTATTTCACTTTCTGGGTTCCTTGTTTATCACTTCCTAGTTATAGTTTGCATTTTCCTTTGCCCACATTGAGGTTTTGCTCAAATTCCTCTCATGCTGTCCTTAATTTACATATCCTAAGTAGGTGTCACTTTTTATTAATTGAGATGTGAATTTCTCTAGCTTTATATCTATGCTAGGAGGGCCTGCTACTTTTAGTGGATTCCTCTTTCCTGTTTAATTTCTTGAAAGAATAATTTAAAAACGTAAAATATATCATCTTCTTTTCTGGCAAATATGAACTGCTATACATTTGTCTTCGGATAGCACTTACCCAGAGTGTCAGCAGTAGAGTCACAGACTAGATCACCAAAAGGGAAAAAGAAGGAGGAAAAGAGGGGGAGAGAAGGGGAGGAGGAAAGAAGGGAGAAAGGAGAGGAAAACTAGGAAGGAAGGAATGAAGGAAGAAAGTAAAAAGGTTTGGATTTATTTCTTTGCATCAGTAACAGGTGGAATGCTTAAACCAAAAGAGATTTATCTGTTTACCCACTTTTGATACACATACTAGCATTGCCTTACACAGAGGTTTCCCTGTTCAGAGAACCAAGTATTCTCAGTCATCCTAGGAAATACCAGTATTCATGTCTGTAGGATTTTCCTTTTCTTTCTTGGTGCTCTTTCAGCTTTAAATTTTCCTTTTCTACCATTGGGAACTCCAGTTGGGTTCTGAGTCTGTACTTATTATTAATTTTGTATGTTCCTCCTGTTTGGAATCTGCTTCTTGACCATGACTGTCATACCTAGGACTTGGATCCTTCATCCTAATCCCTGCCAGATATGTTCCTATCCATGGAGCTTTTCTTTTCACTGGTCATTAATGATAATCTGTGACAAAGGAAGAGATGTGCTCCTGTAAAATTATGCCCCCTGTGGTATTTTCAAAATAGAATCATTTAAAATATACTTGGGGGTACTATTGCTATTTGAAAGCTATTAGAAATGAGGTGTTTTATAAATAGAAAGTTTATTTACAAGGGAAATTATAGCCCTTACTCCGAAGTTCATCTCTCTTCTTTTCTTCCTGTGTTTTGGTACTGAAAATCCTTAAGAATAGGCACATCCAGGGCTATGTACCATGGCCACATGGGTTGGGTACTGTATAGTTCCAGAGTATGTTACTCACAGAGTCCAGGGTATCAGCAGCCTTACTCAGAAATGCTTGGACTCTGGTGTTTCAAAATTTCTTTTATCTTTCCTTCAGTTCAGTTTAGCTCAGTCGCTCAGTCATGTCCAACTCTTTGCGACCCCATGAGCTGCAGCACGCCAGGCCTCCCTGTCCATCACCAACTCCTGGAGTCCATCCAAACTCATGTCCGTTGAGTCGGTGATACCATCCAACCATCTCATCCTCTGTTGTCCCCCTTTCCTCCTGCCCTCAATCTTACCCAGCATTAGGGTCTTTTAAAATGAGTCAGCTCTTCGCCTCAGGTGGCCAAAGTATTGGAGTTTCAGCTTCAACAACAGACTTTCCAAAGAACATCCAGGACTGGTCTCCTTTAGGATGGACTGGTCCAAGGGACCAGAGTCCAGGGGACTCTCAAGAGTCTTCTCCAACACCGCAGTTCAAAAGCATCAATTCTTCAGCACTTAGCTTACTTTATGGTCCAACTCTCACATCCATACATGACCACTGGAAAAACCATAGCCTTGACTAGACGGACCTTTGTTGGCAAAGTAATGTCTCTGCTTTTTAATATGCTGTCTAGCTCGGGCCTGGTGCACTGGGAAGACCCAGAGGAATCGGGTGGAGAGGGAGGTGGGAGGGGGGATCGGGATTGGGAATACATGTAAATCCATGGCTGATTCATATCAATGTATGACAAAACGCACTGGAAAAAAAAATAATAATAATAAAAAATAAATAAATAAATAAAATAAAATAAAATAAAATTTAAAAAAAAAAGAAAAGAAAAAAAAAGTATAGTAAGAAGCTATGAAAATGGATAAAATTATTAAAATTCATAAAGACTGCAAAACAACTCCTTAATATAACAGTGTCACCATTTTTAAACCTAGTAAATATTCTTTGGAATACTTTTTTTTTTTTTTAATGTAACTGCTTTTCAGCTCTGTTAAGGCTTTTATTTATTTATTTTAATTGGAGGATAATTACTTTACAATATTGTGATGGTTTTTGCCTACATCAACATGAATCAGCCTCATTTTGATGAAAGAGGCCTTCGAGCATACTTCCAACCAAGCTGGGAGTTTTCACCAAGTCATTTAGAGCTATTCAAATATAAAGCATTATTATTATCTCAGTTTAAATTCTCTCTCCTCCGTATTTCCATAGCTATCTATAAATTCTCCATTATAGCCTTTATGACATTATGTGATTATTTAGGTTCACCTGTCTTTCTTTTCCTATATGATGGGCTCTTTGAGGACAAAATGATGTTTTATTCCTCTTAACCTGTCTAGCTCTTATCATAGAAACATACCTGTCATATAATAGACGTTGAATGAATATGGACTGAAAAAAGGAATAAATGAATAATGATCCTAAAAAAAAAAAAATATGCTGTCTAGGTTGGTCATAACTTTCCTTCCAAGCAGTAAGCGTCTTTTGATTTCATGGCTGCAGTCACCATCTGCAGTGATTTTGGAGCTCAAGAAAATAAAGTCTCTCACTGATTTCAGTGTTTCCCCATCTATTTGCCATGAAGTGATGGGACCAGATGCCATGATCTTAGTTTTCTGAATGTTGAGCTTTAAGCCAACCTTAACCCTCTCCTCTTTAACTTTCATCAAGAGGCTCTTTAGTTCCTCTTCACTTTCTGCCAAAAGGGTGGTGTCATCTGCATATCTGAGGTTGTATCTTTCCTCACCTTGATGTTAATGAACTCATTATTTGTTAATTTGTCTGCTTTTCTTTTAAATTTGCGTTAATTAATAACCCAGCTCTCTTTTCTTAACTCAGAGGAGTGAAAAGTAGGCCAGTACCAGGTTTGCTTTGCTTGAACTTATGGCATGTCACATAGGCCAGCTTTAAAAGCCCATGACTCTTTCTGGAGGGAGTTCATTATCTGATGTCTTTGGTCATTTGCTACGTTAGAAGTTTAGATCAATTTCATCTGATTCTGTTTACCCTTTCTTTAGGATTATTTTTGGGGTTCTCACTGAACTCAGGGAACCCTTACAGCCTGTCCTCATACCATTGTAATATCTAAGATTGCTGTAGTGTCTGATATTTATGTTTTTTGTGACTCTGTCCAAGCAATAAGTCATTAGGAGAGAAAATGCTAGACAATTTTTATTATTCAAAGCTAGGCAAGAATTTTGATCTCCTGATGACACATACATAATGGAGTCAATTTAAACAGCATAACAGAAGATAACACTTTCAATAATAAAAGCCACCTTGTATTGAACATCACTCTGTACTACAGAGAGCGTTATTGATTCACTAACACTATGAGATCAATATTTTTGTTCCTATTTCATAGATGAGGACACTAAACCTCTTGAAGATCTTGTAAGTTGTTCAAGATCAAAACTAATTAGTGGCAGAGATTATATTTGAATATAGACCTTATAATTCCAGAATTCATTCTTTCCATTATACCATTGTTACATTAATCCTATTTAAGTTTTAGTAGGTAGCCACTAATACTTTGCCATTATAAATGCAGATTGTGCCCTCTGCATTTATAATGCAACATCTGCAGTAGAGCTTGACCATCTAGTAGGAGGTAAATTCTACCCAAAGCCTGCATATGAAGACTATAATATAGTGGATAAAGGGCCAGCCAGTTTTGCAAAATACACTCTCTGAGAAGCATTACCATACCGTTTTATTGTTGTTGTTAGTCTTTTCCTTCTTTTATTCCTTCCCTTGCTACTATTTTGCTGCCTTGGTTATTACATTTATAACATCATTAAATGCTTACACCAATGACGCTATTCTCTTTGCCTATTTTGTTAAAACAGACATGGTAGATAGAAAAGGTAGAAATGGACTAGGTGTTTCCAGATACCCTCAGGGCATCCCACAGTCTTTTCTGTTTAAGCAGTGATTTCTTTATGGGAGAAGGTACAAGTGGAGGAAGGATGGTGTAGTAGCTTTGTAAAAGTATGGCCACATATAATGGAAGCAGTCTGGAGAAGCAGAACGTTCAATTTCTGTGATTTTTGAAGACATAGTAAGACTGAAATAAACTACAGGAGAGTGTAGTCTATAGATGTATTTATACATCTATAAATGTACAGTCTATAAATGTATTTAGCCTTTTGCTACAATAATCTGAGTTTTTGAATTACTGATTTCTGTGTTATGTTAACTTGCTGCAGCTAGAATAATGTCTGTAGGGTTTAAAACTTAGAAGGCTATGCATTTCCTCAAACCTGAGAATATGCATATATCTCTCATGTAACATGGGTCCTGTAATCTAGTAGATGCATATTTGCATTCTTGTTCTTGATCACCTCATATCAGAGTTACAAGGTCAAGTAGTGTTCCTTGAGAGGAGTATAAATGTATGAGCAAAAATCTGTGAGATGTTCTTGTTTACTGTTCATCTTCGTGTGTGTGTATGAGTGTACTGAGGGGGAGATTTTGATGTGTGTGTGTGTGTATGTGTGTGTGTTTCTTGGTGCTAAGTGAATAAAATTCTTTTTCCCTCCCTATATGGTATCCTCCTATACTTTATTGCTGCTTCCCTCCTATCAATCTACCTATTGATCCTTGTGCATTTTTTATTAATTCAAATTCATGGAATAAATATATTTTCAATAAGGTTATTTAGCTGAGTTGCTCCCTTTTAACTGTTACCTGATTGAATTTTAAGTTTTGATTTTGAAACTAAATCACTGGAGAATGTAAAAAGTGAATTGAATATGAAACTCTGGGAAATAGTGAAGGACAGGGAAGCCTGATGTTGTTCGTTTCATGGGGTCGCAAAGAGTTGGACATGACTTAGTGACTAAACAACAGCAATCAATGATGACTTGAAAATACAATGTGGACTTTTGCCTAGGTTTCATTTTATTCTATATTTTAGATTTTATCTGTTGTAATATCTAGCACATATAAATACTCAGAAGTTAATGCTCACAATGACCAGTAATTGAGTATTGTATATTGCCATTAGTATCTTAGAATCCTAGGTCAATTGATACTGTAATTGTGTTTTCCTGAGAAACAAGCATACTTGGAATCTAAACTATGGTACTTGTCAAGAAATTCGTCTTGTTTTGTTAGAAGACTGTGAGCAAGAGAATCATAGAGCTGGGAGTGAATATGATATATATAACATCACAGAAATGATGAAAGAAAGCTTTATCTTTAGAATAATTTTGGGGTTAGATTAAAAAAGGAGAATTTTATCATGTCAGTTTCCTGGAAGGTAAAGACCAGCATCGTTAGCAAGGTGTCCTGGCCCTAAGTGATTTGGCCTTGGCCTCTGTCGATAGCTTCAACTAACTCAGCCTATCGCACGCTGAGTCAAGCCATGCAAGCCTTCCTTTGGTTTCTTGAATGCCCCTGTCCTTTTTTCTTCAGAGTTTTGCTGCCTTCCCTTCCTCTTCCTGAAGGGCTTTTCCTGTCTGCTTAGTTAATCCCAACATATCCTTAAGAACTTGGATCAAAAGTACCTCTTCTAGGATGTTTTCTCTTTACTTCCACCAGAATAGGATTCCCTCTATAAGCATACACTCGTAGCTTCTATCACGTATCTTTTATAGCTCATAGCACAACGGGAGTTAAAATACATTATGTTGTCAATTGTTTACTGTATTTCTTGCTAGAATATAAGTTAATGAGGACAGTGATCACTTTGTTTTTGCCCATAGTACCTGCTCAACCGCATGCTTAGTATAGTGAAAGCATGTAGTTAGTGCTTGGTGCATTCTTGTTGATGATTGAACAAATGGATCAATAAATGCACGAGTGAATAAATAAAATTCAAGGCCAGAACAATGGAGAAGGCAAATCCAGGTTTTCTGGGTCCCAGACAATTATACAATTGATGCTTGAACAACAAGGGTTTGAATTGTACTGAAACTCTTAGACAGATTTTTTTTTCCAATAAATAGGTATATTTTTTAAGATCTATGGTGGGTTGAGTCTGCATATGGGGAACCACAGGTTTGAGTGCTGCCTATGGGACTGTGGGATCACAGAATCCCCTGTAGAAATGAGTAGAGACAACTGTACATTGCATAGCTCTGTCTCACTTTTTTTAGCTTTACTTTTAATGGAAAGTTTATTGAGAAAATGGCAGATCCACATGCAATGCTAATAGTAATCTTATATACATTTTACCTGCATACACTTTGTAAAACTGTTGTGTAATACCACAACCAGGGGATTGTCACTGATGCAATCCACCAGTGTTTTCTTTATTTTTTAGTTAATTTATTTATTTTAATTGGAGGATATTTACTTTACAATATTGTGATACAACAGACCTGCACACTTATGCACAATTGACATTAACATGCTCTTTTACCCATTTTGTATGTGGAAGAGGAGCTTGGCCTTCATCATCATGACACCGCTAATCTGCTGTGTTTTTGGAGGTGGGAGTGTAAGAAGGGATGACCAAGGCAGAGACAAGGGGAAGGCCTGTCCTTGGGACATGTCAGATTATTGCACCAAATTTTCCAACTAGCTCTCCTTGAGTTGTGGGAAGATCAGTTCCAGTTCCAACAAGGGACTTACTCTGAAGCCACCAGAATAGTTCTAGTAGTCATTTGAGTGGGAATCAGAGTAAGAGAAGATAACAGAAAAGGCAGTGTTGAGGCCAGGTGGCCTTCAGCAAGTTGCCTGTCATCTGAGAGCCTTCTTTTTCTCAAGTGTAAAATGAGAATAACCATAATTAACCCTAGAGGATGGCTGTGAAGATTAAATGCGATAATACATGTAAAGCACCTGAAACTTCCTAGGTGCTGAATAAATTTTGTCCTTCATGCAAGGAGTTTTAGAATCAAGTATGTGCCTCTCCAGGGCTTGGTGCCAAGCCTGGCCCATAGGAAGTGCTTAGTAAAGATTCTAAATCGGACAGGGAGGTGCTGGGACTTCTGCCTGGGGCTTGGTACCCTACCTCCATGAAGAAGAGGGTGGAAAATAAGGGTGTGGAGAGAGGAGAAAGGAAAATGTCATGATGGAAGAATTTGAAGATTAAAAAATTTTGACATTCTCTTATTGGAAAGCCTCAGATACATACATACATATTTATGTATGTGTGATATATATACAATTCTCTCGGGACTCATGATGTCAGAAGTTGGTTATGAGTGGGCTCCAAGACCCTGGGAGATGCCCCTCCTTAATGCTGCATTTTAAAGCAGATGCTTAAAATATTCAATACAATACTTAATCTACCAGAAGTCGTGAAATTGCTGTTACTTTTCAAGGAGCAGAATCAGCTCTCTATATAGTCTTATTTTTATAACAGTAAAACCTAATATAAAAATAGTATGTTGATTTCACTGAACAACGAATACTGAGATGGGTGTTGCCATTGTTTTAATGAAAGCTTAAGAGGTAGCTCAGTCGGTAAAAATCCGCCTGCAATGTAGGAGACCTGGGTTTGATCTCTGGGTCGAGAAGATCCCCTGGAGAAGGGAATGGCTACCCACTCTAGTATTCTTGCCTGGAAAATCCCATGGACAGAAGGGCCTGGTAGCTACAGTTCATGGGGTTACAAAGAGTCAGACCCAACCGAGTGACTACCGCTTTCACATTTTTTAAGAGAGCCAAAGGATCTTGTCACAAAGCTAGTAAGTGACAGACCAGGAACTCAACTCTGGCCTGGTTCATTCCATAACTACCATACCCAACTGTTTCAAATTTTTTAAATATTTTTTTTTAAAGTCATCCAACAAATAACACTCAGACAGTTTTGGGGTGAGGGGAGTTACAAGTATCGGTAAGGAGACTTTGAACAATTGTTTTTAGAGAGTTAAATGCAACATTTGGAATAAAAATAAGGTAAAAAAAGTCATCCAGTAAAATTTTCTTTGGGTTTTGGCCAATTTCATCTGCCACCTATGTGTGGGAGTTTCCTCATATGCACATAGACGTTACCAGCATCTGAACTAAACTCTGGTATATATTTATAACCTTCTCTTCAGGTCCTGAATCAGCCCTTCATGAGCTTCCTTTCCACATAAGTACTTTGATTCCCTCCAGTCAAGGTCAGCAAATCGGAAACTTCAGTAGACTTTTAAATGTTATTCTTGATAAATAATTAATGTTTGGTTGCCATGAGACATGAAAGGGATTCTCCATATGATTGCACTTAAGATGATATATTTTCAAAAGTAGTCAAAAGACTTCCATTGTAACTTCTATTAAATGATTTTCCAGAAGTTAGTAAAACCTAGGAAGTAGATTGAAATGCTATTCTCGGAGTTATGTATTTTTATGAAGACACAATATGAAGGTTTGGGATCAGTCAAAGTATGTTTTGCTCTGTTCTTCAGTTCAGGAAAATTTGATTTCACCATTTATTGCTTGTAGACTTTTGGATAGCAGCCATCCTGGCGTGTAATGGGTACCTCATTGTGGTTTTGATTTGCATTTCTCTAATAATGAGTGATGTTGAGCATCTTTTCATGTGTTTGTTAGCCATCTGTATGTCTTCTTTGGAGAAATGTCTGTTTAGTTCTTTGGCCCATTTTTTGATTGGGTCATTTATTTTTCTGGAATTGAGCTGCAGGAGTCTACAAGCAATAAATGCTGGAGAGGGTGTGGAGAAAAGGGAACCCTCTTACACTGTTGGTGGGAATGCAAACTAGTACAGCCGCTATGGAAAACAGTGTGGAGATTTCTTAAAAAAACTGGAAATAGAACTGCCATATGACCCAGCAATCCCACTTCTGGGCATACACACTGAGGAAACCAGATCTGAAAGAGACACGTGCACCCCAGTGTTCATTGCAGCACTGTTTATAATAGCCAGGACATGGAAGCAACCTAGATGCCCATCAGCAGATGAATGGATGAGGAAGCTGTGGTACATATATACCATGGAATATTACTCAGCAGTTAAAAAGAATTCATTTGAATCAGTCCTAATGAGATGGATGAAACTGGAGCCCCTTATACAGAGTGAAGTAAGCCAGAAAGATAAAGAACATTACAGCATACTAACACATATATATGGAATTTAGAAAGATGGTAACGATAACCCTATATGCAAAACAGAAAAAGAGACACAGAAGTACAGAACAGACTTTTGAACTTTGTGGGAGAAGGTGAGGGTGGGATGTTTTGAAAGAACAGCATGTATATTATCTATGGTGAAACAGATCACCAGCCCAGGTGGGATGCATGAGACAAGTGCTCGGGCCTGGTGCACTGGGAAGACCCAGAGGAATCGGGTGGAGAGGGAGGTGGGAGGGGAGATCGGGATGGGGAATACGTGTAACTCTATGGCTGATTCATATCAATGTATGACAAAACCCACTGAAATGTTGTGAAGTAATTAGCCTCCAACTAATAAAAAATAAATAAATAAATAAAAACCTTTTCCTGAAAGCCAAAAAAAAAAAAAAAAAGAAAATTTGATTTTACTTTTTCACAATACGGTACATGTGATAGATGTCAGCTGGTAAAACTTCTTATTTATCATCCATGCCTTAGAGGGGCTAAAGATGTGTCCCAGGGAGAAAATGCAAGCACATGGTATACAATTTTATCTGAAACACTGTGAAACTTCAAAAATATAGAGTGAAATAGATCATTTTATTTAATTCAGAATGCCTGCTCAAAACAAAGAGGAAAGTGAGTACTTCAGCACATTAATACTTTACATTTTTAGATGAAGTATAATTTCATTTTATATGTTCTTCTAAATTGTTCATTATTTCAAACATGTAAAATTGATGCTCTGCCCTATGGCTGCCTAATTTTTTTTTTTTTTTATAAACTACATGACAGATCTTTTACATATTTATATGTTATCAATTCAGACTCCTTGGCAGAGTCTGTACTGTATGTACTGTATGTACTGAAGGGAAAAAAAGACTTTTGAAAGAATGCAGAAAACTATAAATAGTCTTGAGGATTATGTCAACATGGTAAAATAGGGTACACATTTATTATAATTTTCTAATATGCTAATTTCTTTCTTGATCTAGATGGATATTGTCATGAATTACATATTTATGATGAATTTTAATAATATTTTCATATACGTGTTATATACTTTCTGGCATATATGCCAGTGTTTTTGTTTTGTTTTTTTTTTGAGATTTTGAACTAGACTTCATTCTTCATGACACTGAGTATCTCTTCAAAAAAAACTTCAAATGCCATTATAGCTTAGTAGGATTGATCTCACATATGGTTTTCAAATGACAGGTATCTAAGACTGATTGGAAGGGACTTGGTAAAATGCAAATTGGACATTTTTACCCTTTATTGTTTTTGGTTTTCCTTCTCTTATCACATGGAGAAACCATAATCTCACAGCAACAGAAGAGACTGAAGAAGAGCCCGCTCAACAGCAGTGACTTGCTGTTAGGACTATGGTGTAAATCAGGAAATCCTTGGTCATAGGTTATACTTTGCAGCAGTGATCCCCAATCTTGTTGGCACCAGAGGGCGGTTTTGTGGAAGACAGTTTTTCCATGAATAGGGCAAGGGGGATGGTTTTAGGGTGATTCTCATAAGGAGCGCATAACCTAGATCCCTCACTTGTGCAGTTCACAGTAGGGCTTGCACTCTTATTAGAATCTAATGTCCCTGCTGATCTGACAGAAAGCAGAACTCAGGTGGTAATGTGAGTGATGGTGAGTGAGTGTAAGTACAGATGAGACTTTGCTTGCTCACCCATTGCTCACCTGGGGTGTGGCCTGGAACCTAGTATGCCATGGGCCACTAGTGGTCCCTGGCCCAGGATGGGAGCCCCTGCTTGATGGCAGCTCCAGTTTATGAAATTCCATGTTTATAAAAGGATGCCTGTGTGTTGGTATTTTTAGAAGATGAAATGAAGCATACAGAGGTAGAGTAACCCTACTTAATTAGTACTGCCTTAGAGGTAATACTTTCTTATTCATTAGTTTCCAGAATAATCAACTAAACTGAGTCATGGAGTAGCAATCAAGAGATTCAATTCCAGTTATGGCTAAGTTTTGCCCCCTACCACAGTACAGGGTGAAAAAAAATTGCATGAATTTTTGTAACCTTATTTATTTGTCTATATAATAGGATGGTGATATAGTAAAATTTAGAAATATAAATATGCAATAACATCTTCAGATTCCAAATTATGATTTCCCTAATTCAGGTTTCAGATATGTATAGCATAGTGCCATTATCCTGACAGTGCTCAGTAAATCAGCCTAGGAACTATGAGTTTGTTTAATGTGTGTTTGTGTGTGTGCATGCCCATGCTCATGTGTAAGAGTTTCTGCAGATGAAGACTGTACATGTCAGCAGGAAAAGAAGGTCAGATTTGTCATGTAAATAAGCGATGGGTGATCCATGTGTTCAGGTAGGGTTCTACTGTGTTTATGTGTGTATTCTTCTTCTTCTTGATTTTTCTTGCTTTCCATAAAGACTTGTGAAGGGAGAACTTAATTGTGAAATTAATAATTAGAACACTGGTATCAAGGGTAGATTTTGTTACGAAATTTTTTTAGAATCAGCAGCTCAAAGATAACTGTTTTTCTTCTGCATCTTTGCATTATCTTACTGCTTTGATTTTATTTATATTTAATTTCATTGACTTTTAAATATTTTATAAGTGGCCAAATCATGTTCTGTAAAATCAAAATTTTAATGTTGTATTTCTCTCATTTTAAAACAGTGCTTTCTTAATCCAGAGGTTTTTTTTGTTTAACAAATTGCTCTGATAAAATAATCCTACCTAAATGAAATTTAAATTCAGTGGGACCAACTTTGAATCTGATTTATAAGTAAACAGAGGAGAGCCATCTCTGTGAATAATTAAAAATTGAGACATGACTACTTGGATAGATTCATATTAAGACAAATGGATTGAGATTTTGATTACTAGATTACAATAAAATCATCTATCATTCTTCATTTACAGCTTTTGTAATAAAAATAAATAATATCAGAAATACTATAGTCACCACTTTATAATTAAAAGCTATCAGAATTTAAAAGTATGATTTACTCTTTGAAAGTACTTTATGTTGAGTTTAGCAGTAATCCATTAAGTAGAAACTTTCTTATGTCTTTTGATAAAATATGCATTACTATATTGAGTTTAAAGAAACCAGTAATTCAGCTGATGTTAACCACTTATTTTCTTTGAAGAGAAAACTAACTTTTTATGCTTTAGTATTTTTATTACATAACATATATATGAAATAGAATTTTCAAAGCACTTAGAATAAAATAGAAATTTGTCTGAATTCCTACTTCTTAATTCAGAGGTAAGAACTGTGAACTGTTCATCTTATATCTTTATAGTACTTTTCTATCAGATATACAATACAGGGATATACCATTTAAAAAGTTAAGTGGTGTCATATGGTACATGTATATTGTACTGAAGCTCTTTTCTATGTATCAGTACATGTGGGAGATGGTCCTTGTAAGATATATTGGTCTATCTCATTATTTTTAGTACACGTTTAATATTATGTGGATGAACCATCGTGTCTTAAACCAGTCTCCTCCTTTAGATGGACATTTAGATTGTTTCCTGATTTTTTCTATTATAATTATGTGTATGTAATTTAAGATATAATATAATATAAATATAAATATAATACAAATATATATATAATATATAACATAATAAAATATAAATATAAGATATAGTAATATAAATGTATAAAATTTGTTTTGAAACTGCGAAAATATTTGATTATACCTTTTTCAGAGGCAACTGACTGTAATTCAAATAAAATGAACTGAGTAGCCCAAAGAAAAATATTGTCTGATAGAAGGAAAGTTTCCGAGGTATACCTGTTTAAGACACAGGAAGATTCAAGTTCCAAGTTTTTTAATGTCTCTGAATCTCTCATTTTCTTTGTTCTGTGTGACGTTTATTCTCAGACTTTATATTCATTTTTGTTATGTGCCTAAATTCTGGCAGAACACGAAAGGGAACGAGGCATCTCTAGTGTGTGCATGCTCAGTCATGTCTGACACTTTGCCACCCCATGGACTGTAACCACCAGGCTCCTCTGTCCATGGGATTATTCTGGCAAGAATAGTGGAGTGGATTTCTACTTCCTTCTCCAGGGGATCTTCTCGACCCCGGGGGTTGAACCCACACAGGCAGATTCTTTACCACTGAGCCACCTGGGAAGCCTGGCATGTGTAGTACTGTGTACCCAATACTATGATTGACCATCTTCACCATAACCACTTAGGATGGAAGAATTTCTTCAAAAACAACAGAAACAATAGATAAAGAGTTGTTTGCATTTCAGATTTTGGTAGATGTAGCCAAATTATACTTCTAAAGCAATTTATAGCAAGTATGTGAAATACTTGTCCTGCATCATATCAATGCTATAGCACATTATGTGTTTTACTTTGATGAGTTTTCCAAAATTTCATATTATTTTATCTTCTATTTCTTTTTAGTACTAATGAGTCATGGTATTGTTTTCATATGTTTATTGGGCACTTCTGTCTCCTCTGTGAATTATTTTGCATTAAGTAATTTGTCTTTCTGACATTAATGTTAAGGAACCATTATATATTATGAATAGTAATCTTCTGTCTCATAGATGGCACATAAACTCTTTAGTCTACATTGCGTCTTTCAGTTTTTCTGATGTCCGTCAGTACACAGATGCCCCTCATTACACAAACCCTTTATGACTTCTAATTATTGCATTTTCCTCAGGCAGGCTTGCTTCCTCACAAGGTAGTTTCAGTATTTCTTTTAATAGTTTTGAAGTTTTAAAAAGTGGAGTGTTTCTATTTTATAATTATATCTTTAATATTCAAAAGCAAATAAGCAACGACCTTCTGTAGTACATTCTTCACTCACTGCGTAAGTAGGCAAACAAACATGGTTTGATTGGTGCTGGAGAGGAAATCAATGTTTCCTGTAGGAAGGCCTCAAGATTATTACATCCTAAGCATATACATCAGTAATAAAGTACCTGTCTCATCAGTACCATTTGGGACCCCTTCTTACCAGGTTTCCTGCTCCGTCATCCTTAATATGTTCGCTCTTGTTCTTGACTTATTTCAGTTAGTCACTAGATGCCAGGCATCAAATCTTCACTTGCTAATGTCCAAAGCTGAAAGGAAGGAAATGCAGATGGTGGAGGGGGCTTCTTCACTCATGGAGGGAAATATTTCCCAGAGTAGGTAACATCATATACCATGTATTTCTTTGGCCAGAAGAGTTTCATAGCCACCTTTCCAGGGCAGTCCTTGGCATAGGTGGGTGAGATCCTGATTATCAGCTTTAGCTATTCATTCCCTAGAGCCAGGGACATTGAACAAATTTGTTAGCAAGAAAAATGTGGGAGAATGGTTGATGAATGGGTAAACAGCAGAGTCTATCACACCAAATGTATGAATATAGTACTTTAAATTTACAGAAGAATTTCATATATTAATTTATTCGTTTTACCTCTCATTCATGTTAAGGAAATTTTCTTCCAATTTATAAACTTCTTAATGATGGCCATTCTGACCAGTGTGAAGTGATACCTTATTTTAGTTTTGATTTGCATTTCTCTTGACAATTAGCAGTTTGGGGCATCTTTTCGTGTGCTTATTGACTATATGTATGTCTTCTTAAACATGTGTTTTTAAAATAAGAAAAATTAGAAGAATTTTAGTTGAGTGAAATATCATCTTCAAAATGGCAATTTCCTTTTTTTTTCAGGTACAAAAATTGTCTTGGGAGTAGGTAACCATGAGTGGCCTCTTGATAGAAAAAAAAATAACAGCTGCATAGCAAGGTGCATAAGTCATTTCTCACACAAAGGAAACTTACAATTATTAAAATAGGTAGAAGAAACTATTTTTCGGGAATATATTCAGGGCAAGTTCAAAGCATGACTTGGGTGGTTTCATGAATGCTTTTCATGAGATACAGGCAAAAAATACCTTTTGTATAATATCACATATTTAAGAAATATGTGTGAAAGGGTTTGTTGCTGTAAAGTCCTTTGAAGGCTGTAAGATGTTACTAGATTTTTGTTTGTTTGTTTTGTTTTCTAAATAGTAGAAAGTAGCAGGATGGATTCTGTTTCCTTTATGGTCTCTCCCCCAAGTACACCTGTCTTTTTAGTACTGTCATTTGGGTTTTTTATTGTCTGTTGTAGGAATTCATTCCAAAGCAGTCTTGACATGTCACATATAAGCTCTTATGTTTCGCATTTCAAGTGTTAATGCAGTACTAAGAACATTAATGTCTGAGGATCTCTTCTGCTGACAGCCAGTCTGACATGCTGGTTCAGATAAACTAAATTTAAGTGTGAAAACAGAAGTGCTCCATTTGCTGCATTATGAATATTCTGAGCACCTGGGGTAGTAAAAGATGATCTGCACAGATCCTTATTATGTTAAAATTGTTTGTCTTTATTTAAAGCATATTTGTTCAGGAGACATACACGATTTACAGAGATGCCAATTTATAAATCCTTTGATATTTTATGGTATATTATTGAATACCTAGAAAGTGAAGAGAAATATCCTTTTCCCACTACTTATGTGATACGAATAAGCTATTTTTACCTGCAATGTAGATTTTTTGACTGCTTGATTCTTTACGAATAGAAATGGGGAAACTGGCATTTTAGATGAGGTTTCCAAAATTTAGTGAGGATTCTTTTAAAACCTCTTTATTAAAAATGACAACAAAAAAGAAGCCCTCCTTTCCTCTATCTATCTATTAATATATTTTTTGGAATTCTGTCTGCTTGCTTATATTTTTACTAAAAAATATCCCTTTTATAATGATAAGAAAGACAATCCTATTATATGAGGAGGTAAATGAATTCTGAGGTGCCTGTAAAAATTTAGAAAACATTCATGTGAACGAATTTAAAAAATCTGACAAACTGGATAGACAAGCTGAAATTATGCAAAAATAATGTCAAATATTTCAGTTGAAATACTTTGGACTGGGACTTACATATTACAATATAAATGTCAAATATTGATTAAGACATCCATTTAATATTGTTAACATTTTATAAAATACCAATTATAATAATAACAATAACATTATGTATATGCTTTGGGTAATTAACTATTTTCTGTTATATGGTGAACTTCCCAGATCAAAGTCACAAAGTCCAGTGCCATGTGAGTGCAGACTGTATGGTGAGTGGGTAGCAGGGACTTTGTATACCCAGAGAATACATTTTATATCTGGGCTGGTCTGTTTCTTTCTTTTTTTTAACCTAGATATTCTGGGTGAAAGAAAATATACACGAAAGGGTGAAAGAAAAAATACATGCACCTTCTGAACTAAAGCATGACTAAGATCACATCTAGCTTTTTTAAAAAATTGGATATATTTGCACACAAATCAGAGAAGCATTTCTTCAGTCTAATCTGCCACTTGTTTAATGTTTTTTGACCTTAAAGTTTAACAGTGTAGTTGATCCCACCTTCTTAGTTCTATGTGAAAGTCATCAGAGAACTATAATTTTGATAATGAAATACAGTATGTGTATATATAATTTATACACACACACACACACACACATTGCTGCTGCATCCCTTCAGTCGAATCTGACTCTGTGTGATGGACTATAGCCTGCCAGGCTCCTCTCTCCGTGGAATTCTCCAGGCAAGAATACAGGAGTGGGGAGCCAGTTCCTTCTCCAGGGGATCTTCCCAGCCCAGAGATTGAACCCTGGTCTCCTGCATCGCAGGCAGATTCTTTACCACTGAGCTACCAGGGAAGCCCGTACACACACTGTATGTATCTGTATAGATAGATATGGACTTCCCAGATGCTCTAGAGGTAAAGAACCCACATGCCAATGCAGGAGTTGGAAGATATGTGAGTTCAATCCCTGGGTTGGGAAGATTGCCTGGAGGAGGGCACGGCAACCCACTTCACTTTTCTTACCTGGAAAATCCCATGGGCAGAGGAGGCTGGGGAGCTACAGTCCATAATGTCACATAGAGTTGGACACGACTGAGGTGATAGCACACACACAGATTTAGATATAAAGATAAATCTTGATGGTGTGTATATACATATTTATTAATATTTTTCCTGGAGAATAGTGCTAGGACTGATTTAGATGTTAGATAATGTAGAACTTTTTTAAATAAAAAATAAACTCTGATCTATTGTTCTAAAGGAAATCAGACTTTAAATACTCTGTAAAAGATGAATCTTTTATTACACGAGGGATTGGCTTATTCTTTTGTGTGATTCTTTCTTTGCTGTGCTTGATCATATTCTTAAGTATTAATCGATCACAGCCACTTAATTTTATTTTTGTAAATAAACTTTTATCTAAATAAACATTTAGATAAAATAAAGTTCTAATGGAAAAAAGGGTTTATCTATTTTACAAATGATTTTTACCCTTGCAATCTATAGTCCTCTTCCTATTATCTATTCCAGTACTTAGGACTATTTAGAGAAAGTCAATTGCAGCTTCTCGTAGGCTCAGTAGACATTATGAAGTTCTGGTGATGTTCAAATTTAAGATTGTGCCAGGAGCAAGTAATGTTTAGTATCATGTCTGTGAGAAAATGATCTGGGTTGTTCAGTCAACTACAGGAGTCTTCGTGAAGCTTCGGATCTTCGAGGGCATGTCTGTGAGAATAGGAACTTTGCTATTACTGTTTTAACTGCTATATCACTAGTACTTAGAGTCATTATTCTTAATGTTTAGAACAGTGTCCGGGAAGTAACAGGTGTTCAATAAGTATATGTTTAACTAACTATTGGATTAATTTGTAGGAAATATTTTAGGAGGCCAAATATGAATACTGAAAGTAAGTAGTATTCCAGGGAAAATACAGTAGGGAAATTGAAAAATATTTTTAATAGATTTTTAAACTATGGGATGAACATTTTGGTTTCCATTGCTGTAATACCAATCATCAGGGGAGATTTTGAAGGTTTAAAGAGATTGTCATTTTCTCAAGATTTTCAAGGAAAAGCTGAGGAGAAATGAAATACTTATGTCAGTGGTACTATTGACTCAAGATTGTATCAATGTTGATAAAAGTATCCTTACTAAAGCTATGTTATAGTAGTTAAACCACTACATAAATGATTAGCTCTACACTAACTTGTTTATGTCTACAATAAGGTAGTTATGGAATTATCTTATATACTTCCTATATTTGCTTTGCAGATTATACACACACACATGTATGCACACATGTGTGTGTCTGTGTATATAAACTGACTGGCTGAATCAAGATATCTCCCGTTGTTATTTGTAGAAATTCTGCTTCTTGAGTGTGCATGCATGCTCAGTTGCTAAGTTGTGTATGATTCTTTGCGACCCTGTGAGCTGTAGCCCACCAGGCTCCTCTATTCATGGGATTTGCCAGGCAAAAATCCTAGAGTGGGTTGCCATGCCCTCCTCCTGGGGATCTTCCTCAGCCAGGGATCAAACTCCCATCTCCTGCATCTCTTGCATTGGCAGGCAGATTCTTTACCACTGAGGCACCTCGGAAACTTAAGTGTACTCTGTTTAATTATATTTTCCTAATTATTATCCCTAACTGTCCACCCAACTGTAGATCATTTAAATCCTGATTATTTCTACTTTATAACTAATATACTGAAAATAATATTCCATAATTACTTGATAACATTGTGTCATTTTAAGTTATGGAATACCTATTTCAAAACAAATGCCAGCTCATATTTGTATAGTTGTGTCCTCATTATTTTATTTCACAGTGTAATGTTGGTTATTTGCATCAGTTCTGTACCATTGCATCAGAAATCATCCTCAGTTTGTGGTTTAAAAGAACAAATATATGCGTTGCTCATGAATGTTCAACTGGGCAGGGCTTGACAGGAATAGCTTGTCTCAGCTGAGCCACCTCAGGTGGAAAGTTGATGTTTCACTTTCAAGGTGACTCATTCCCAGGACTGGCGTATTGGGATAGATGGTCAGCTGGAAGCTCAACTGGGGCTGTCAGTCAGGAAACTTGTTTTCTTTCTATGTAAATCCCTTCATTGGCTGCTTAAGTTTCTTACAGCATGGTAGTTAGTTTCCATATACTCTAAGAAAATGAAGTATAAGTGTATATTTTTTTAATGCCTAGCCTTGGAAGTTGCATGCCATCACTTAATCTGGACTTCAGTGGTCAAGGCAGTCACAAGGGCCCACCCATTTTCAAGGAGAGGAGCCATGAACACCATCATGTGGTGGTTTAACAAAGGTCTAAAATGGCATGTGGGACACAAGATACTGTTGTGTTCATCTTTGGAAACTACAAAGCACCATGTGATTATTGATTTGTTATGATGCAAAACTATTCTTCACAGGATTCCAAAACAGGTTTAGAAATGAAGAGGCTGTTGCCTTTGTCATCCTCAGTCCTTTTCTAAATATTTGCATGGCTCTCTTCTGAATTGGGGCTTTCTTACTCTTAGGGCTTAGCGCTGACTCTTGTACTTTGTAAGACACAGTACTTGTCTACTGGATGCATGCATGAATGAATATATGTTCTTCTAATGCCACAAACTTCTCTAACCTTTCCTGATACCTAGAAAAAAACTTTTCTTTAGAGAAAGTAACAGTCATGAGATTCAATCATGAGCCTGTTTTCTGTATGCTGTTAGATTCATAAGTCCTATTTCCTGCTCATTGTTCCTCTGTATCCACAACTGCATGTGCACATGAAAAGTAAAATTATCTAAGATCAAAATCTAAAAGAAGGCTCTGCATCAATAAAGGATTCATATTGAAAATATGGTGTGAAAACTGTGAGATGGGGAATTAGACATTTTCTGTAAGCTGTGTTTTAGTACTAATGAAAAATAAGACATCATAAACTTCTGATATCAGTATTGATTTTGAAAAGAGTCAGTTTATTTTAATCTAACCACACCTCCAAATCTTTTTTGCTAAAAATGATATTTTGGTATAATGAGTATTTTACTTAGTGTTAAAATATATTTTTAATACTCATGACTTTAAAATATCTTAAAATTTTAAGGTAAAGCTGGAAAAAGTGATTAATGCAGTATCAAGCTCTTTTTTTTAATATGGAATGGGAAGTACAATTAGATAATATGTAATATTCAATCTCCTTTTCTCTAATGTTTTCCCTCTTCCTCTATCTCTGATAAAATCTGTAAGATTCTTAAATTTGTCAGACTGGTGAAGTCAGACATTTCTTTATGTAGAAGGCAATTTACTGAAGCCAGAGTGTAATGAAATAATCTTTTAATGAATATTCTTTGGAATAGCCTTGTTTTTGCTGGCGTATTTCATCATTTCCTTGATAGCTCTCTTTTGTAATAGTTTCATTTTTATAATAATCAAAAAATGTTTCTATATAAGGTCCTTTATTTGTGTCCTTTTCATTATGTAGTCTTCTTTGTACACTATTAAAATCACTTCTCAGTAATAATAGAATTTGTCCATTTCTTCTAGGTTCTTCATTGTATTAGCACTTAGCTGCATATAGTCTTGCATGAGTCTTTGTATATCTGTGGTATTAGTTATATCTTCTCCTTTTTCATTTCTAATTTGATTGATTTGAACCTTCTCCCTCCCCTTTTTGATACATCTGTTTAAAGGTTTATCTTTTTTTTTGTATCTTTTCAAAGAACTAGCATTTAGTTTCATTGGTCTTTTCTATTAATGTCTTCACCTCTGTTTATTCATTTCTGCTCTAATCTTTATGATGTCTTTCCTTCTACTAACTTTGGGTTTTGTTTATTCTTCTTTCTCTAGCTGCTTTCAGTGTAAGGTTAGGTTGTTTTGAGATTTTGCTTGCTTCCTGAGGCAAGATTGTATTGCTATAAACTTCTGTCTTAGAACTGCTTTTGCTGTGTTCCATAGATTTTGGATCATCGTGCTTTCATTTTCATTTGTTTGTACATAATTTTTGACTTCATCTTTGATTTCTTCAGTGATCCATTGGTTATTTTACTAGGATATTGTTTAGTCTCTATGTATTTGGGTTTTTTACAGTTTTTTTTTTTTTTCTTGTATTTAATCTCATAGTGTTGTGGTTGGAAAAGATGCTTGACGTGATTTCCATTTTCTTAAATTTACTGAGGCTTGTTTTGTGGCCCAGCATGTGATCAATCCTGGAGAATGTTCCATGTGTGCTTGAGAAGAATATATATTCTGTTGCTTTTGGATGGGATGCCTGTGAATATCAGTTAAGTTCATCTGGTCTAATATATCATTTATGACCTGTGTTTGCTTACTGATTTGCTGTCTGGATGATCTGTCCATTGATGAAAGTGGGATGTTGAAGTCCCCACTATTATGGTATTACTGTTAGCTTCTTTTTTTTTTTTTTTCTTTTTAATTAATTTACTTATTTTGGTTGGAGGCTAGTTACTTTACAGAATTGTAGTGGCTTTTGTCATACATTCAAATGAATCAGCCACAGATGTACATGTGTTCCCCATCCCGAACCCCCCTCCCACCACCCTCCCTATCCCATCCCTCTGGGTTGTCCCAGTGCACTGGCTTTGAGTGACCTGTTTCATGCATCGAACTTGCACTGATCATCTATTTCACATATGGTAATATACATGTTTCAATGCTATTCTCTCAAATCATCCCACCCTTGCCTTCTCCCACAGAGTCCAAAAGTCTGTTATTTATATCTGTGTCTCTTTTGCTGTCTTATGTATAGGGTCATCATTACCATCTTTCTAAATTCCATATACATGTGTTAATATGCTGTACTGGTGTTTTTCTTTCTGACTTCCTTCACTCTGTATAATAGGCTCCAGTTTCATCCACCTCATTAGAACTGAACCAAATGTATTCTTTTTAATAGCTGAGTAATATTTCATTGTGTATATGTACCACAGCTTTCTTACCATTCATCTGCCGATTGACATCTAGGTTACTTCCATGTCCGAGCTATTGTAAGCAGTGCTGTGATGAACATTGGGGTACATGTGTCTCTTTCAGTTCTACTATCAGCTTCTTTTATGGTTGTTAGTATTTGCCTTACATATTGAAATGCTCCTATGTTGGGTACATATATATTTACAATGATTATGTCTTCTTCTTGGATTGATCCCTTGATCATCATAGTGTTCTTTATCTCTTGTAACAGTATTTTAAAGTCAGTTTTGTCTGATATGACCATTGGGACTCCGGATTTCTTTTGATTTCTATTTGCATGGAATAACTTTTTCCACTCCCTCACTTTCAGTCTGAATGTCTCTAGATCTGAAGTGTATATCTTGTTGTAGACAGCTTATTTACAGGTCTTGTTTTTGTATTCATTCAGCCAGTCTTTGTCTTTTGTTTGGAGGATTTAATCTGTTTACATTTAAGGTAATTATTGATATGTATGTTATTACTGCCATTTTTCTAATTGTTCTGGATTTGTTTTCATAGGTCTTTTTTCTCCCCTTTCTTTTTTATTCTCTTGTGATTTGATGACTAAATTTAGTGTTGGGTTTGGATTCCTTTTGTGTGTGTGTGTGTGTGTATCTATTGTAGATCAAAACCATGAGGTTTTGATATCACAGTCTATATATAAACAAGATTTCTTTGAGTTGCTGCTCGTGTGGCTCAGCTGGTAAAGAATCCACGTGTAGTACGGGAGACCTGGGTTTGATCCCTGCGTTGGGAAGATCCTCTGGAGAAGGGTAGGAGTACCCACTCCAGTATTCTGGCCTGGAGAATTCCATGGAATGTATAGTCCATGGGGTTGCAAAGAGTCAGACACGACTGAGTGACTTTCTCATTCACTTTCTTTTAATTTCAAATGCATATTCAATATCTTATATTTGTGCTCTCCTCTTCCCATAATTGCAGGTTGTGATATCATATTTATATGCAGATGATTTCCTACCTTTGTTATATGTTTGCCTTTATCAGTGAGCTTTTTCCTCCTTAATTTTCTTGTTTCAAGTTGTAGATTCTCAGCCTAGAGCTGTTTTTTTAGCATTGTTACAAAGCTGGTCTTGTGGTGCTGAATTCTCTTAGCTTTTGCTTGTTTGTAAGGTTTTTGATATGTCTGTGGAATCTGAATGAGAGTCTTGCTGGGTCGAGTATTCTTTGTTGTAGGTTCTTCCCTTTCATCACTTTAAATATATCATGCCACTTACTCCCTTCTTGCCTGCAGAGTTTCCACTGAGAAATTAGCTGATCCCCTTATGGGGATTCCCTTATATGTTATTTGTTGCTTTTCATTTGTTGTTTTTAATATTTTCCTTTTCTTTTAATTTTTGTCAACTTCACTGCTATTTGTCTAGGCATATTTATCCTTGGGCTTATAATATATTCAGCATTAACAAATGGACTGTAATGAGGTTTGTATTATGGTTCAAGACCACTTATAGGCCAGATTCATGAGAATAAAATCTTTCTAGTTTTTATTTTTAACATCTGGTGTCTTATTATTAAGACCCATATCTTTGGACATTCCCTGTTTCTATGATTAGGATCCTTAATTATAAAGAAGTTTCATAGTATTATTCCTAGATCAGCAGAATGTTCTGGGAAATTGTTAGAAATGCATGTTCTCAGCCTTCTTTTAAGTGTTACTGACTCAGAAACTCTTGAGGTTATATATAGCCTAGCAATCTATTAAGCCCTCCAAGTGATTTTGTTTCATATGGAAGTTTGAGGATGACAGAATTCCAGCACATTTATATCTTTGAATTAGAATTTTAGACATTTGTAGTATGTCTAAAAACTCAGAGACCCTGGTTGTGGAGTCCCAGCAAACTGCATTATAATAAACTCAGATGCTTCTTATATACTGTAAAGCTTGAAAACCATCCATTTAAGTTTTAAGACAAGGTCCTATTATTTACTTTCTCTGGAAGTTTTGAGAAATCATTGAAAATTTTGCGTGAAATTCTTCATCCTCAAAAGGAGCCTAACAGGAGTTTCTGAGTTAGGTCATTGTGAAAATTTGGAAATAATCCATGAGAAAGAGTTTCGTAATCTACAGAGTATTCTGTAAACATGCACATGTTGTGTGCGTGTGTGCTAAGCTGCTTCAGTTGTGTCTGACTCTTTGTGACCCTTTAGACTGTAACCCACCAGGCTCCTCTCTACAGAGTCCTCCAGGCAAGAATACTGGAGTGGGTTACCATGCCCTCCTCCAAGGGATCTTCTCGCACCTTTTATGTCTCCTGCATTGGCAGGCCGGGTCTTTAGCACTAGCTTACTTGGTCTTAATTTATCACAGTGGCCTGTGATGGTGACTGAAATTTTCACCGTAAGTGTCTTTAGGATTATGATATTGTCTTAGTAAGCTTGTATGTTAACTTCTAAATCAGTATCTTTAATTGTTCAAAATTGATTAGCTTGTATAGGTCATGAGGAGGGGGGTGAGGATGAGTGGGAAAGATCTGTCCAGGTTACTTTGGAAAGTAAGTTCAGTGAGTGTGTAGCCATGAGGAATAGTAAAGAGTTATAGGAAGAGATTAGAAAGAATTTGCTGAAAAACACTGCTACCAACTTACATTTTCCTTCTGCCTATTCCTGATGCCTTGGGTTCCCTTCCATCTTTTGTGCATGGCTAGCTCAAGTGACTCTATGTTCAGTGTGAAACAGTGCATCTAAGACATGGGGCAGAGGGCAGGGGCATTTGGGTCATTTAAGGGAAGTTCCTAAGAGACTGCTAGAGCTTAGAGGAGGACAAGCCCACGTGGTTAGAGCACTGAGAAATGACTCGTGAGGTGAAAATCAAGGATTGGTGGATCTGTGAAGGCTTTTCCTTCTCAAACTGAAATTTCAGTCTCAATGCCGAACACACAAAGGAAAATAATGAAATGGAAGCTCTCGGATTTTAGGTGGATGAAGTTTTAGGGTAGTCTGTCTCTTTCTCTCTGTGTCTCTGTTTCTCCCATTTTTCTCTCTTTCTTACACACACACACACCCCCCTTTGGGTAACTAAAATAAAGACTGAGAGGGAAGAAATGGGGCGGTGATTCAGTAAGATCTCACAGTTGTAGTATGAGCCACTGGCAGGCGGTTCATTTCTTCCACAATAGAAATGAGTCTCAAGAGGATGATTCTGGAATCCTTTGGACAATAGACTTGAGTGCAGATTGTTTTATATTGCATTCAGTCTGCTAAAGAGCTTGTCCTCAAAATCCTCTTTCATTTGAAGATTCTCATTTAGTTATTAGTAGAATTTACATCACTGATTAAGAAAATGAATAAAGGATCTCCTAATCCTATTAGCAAATTTTCTTTATCAAAGAAGTTTTCTGTTTCACCTGAAAATTGTTAATCCAGATGAATCTAGAAAGTTGCATCTGAATAATATAAGGAAAAAGACATGTGGACATAGCGTTAATACATTTTTTTCTACATAGTCTATATCTTTTAGAGCTTAGAAAATATACAGTTGAAGAGGAGCAAGTATGTAGTAATGTGCAAGAAGAGGTCAAAATTCTCTTTTAAAAAGCCTTCATTTTTCACAATAATGTAAGTAAACAAAGCAAAATCACACATTGTCTCATACCCAAAATTTGAAAAGTGGGTAAAATTATTATGTTTCACAAATCAGGTATTATTGCTTTTATGGAACTCTATTATCCTTCTTGATTAAAAAAAAAAACAGAAAAGGAAGGAGTGTCAAGTTACTATTAGACTTAAACGAGTAATTTCTTGTCTACATTGAAAGTTGCTCAGTCATGCCTGATTCTTTGCGACGCCATGGAATACTCCATGGAATTCTCCAGGCCAGAATACTGGAGTGGGTTGCCTATCCCTTCTTCAGGGCATCTTCCCGACCCAGGAATCAAATCAGGGTATCCTGCATTTTAGGCAGATTTTTTACTAGCTGAGCTACCAGGGAAGACCTGAGTTCGATCCCTGGGTTGGGAAGATCCCCTGTAGAAGGGAAAGGCTACCCACTCCAGTATTCTGGCCTGAAGAATTCCATGGACTGTATAGTCCATGGGGTCTCAAAGAGTTGGGCACAACTGAGCGACTTTTACTTTCACTTGTCTAAACAGATCTTTGAATGTAACGTTGGACTTCTTTAGTGTGACATAATTTTATATTAAGAGCCCCCCCCCCCGCCCCCAACACACACAGACAATATCTTACCCCTTTCAGCTGTAATGGCTGTTGTGGTGTAAGGTTTCATATACCATAATCTATTTCTATCTTGAGTTTACTTTTGACTCTCTAAATAGTCATACGGTTTTCACGTGGAGTTAAATGTTATTATTCATGTTTTCAGAATGATTCATGTTCACCTTTAGTTGGTCTTGGCATTCTTTTTCAGGTTTGCATTGACAAGTCATATCAAAGGACATCATTCTGGTATGTATAAAACACAGTACTTTTGTGATTGTACCAATCACATCTTATAGTGACTATTTATTTATGAGTCTGTCTCTCCAGTTGCCACCCTATAATTGTGAGAATTTCTTGAAAAGGAATTACTTCTCTTTTAGCTTCATGTAATAGTAAATCTCACATGCTCACTGACATTTTGTTGAGTTTGAATATCTCTTGAGTGAAATTTTTTAAACTTTAGAAAGGTAAGTGGGGAATGCTGGGAATTACATATAATTTAGTTCTTAATTTATCTGTGATTTTATGAAATCTTAACTAGTTAGTGGAAAAGCCTGCCTATATGCTTTACTTATAAAACTTATTTTTATTGCTACTTTTATTTTTATTTTGTCCATTATTCCCCCCAATAAATCATATATTCTAGGAAACAGTAAATATTTGGATATTGGGCTTAAAATTTAGACCTTGGGTACATTAAGTGGTACCTTAGCCTCCTGAAAGAGTATATATGCTCAATTTATCCCCAGGTAAAAATTTATGAGGTGTAATAAAAATATGGTTGAGTGAATTTTCCGTTACACTGTAGTGGAAGTATCATGTGAAATTGATATTCAAAGACTTATCTAAGAAGGTTAGCATTTTATGAAGTGTTCCATTAGTAATGAAATGTTACTTTTGAAAAACATAAATAACTTTTTCATGTACTTCAGACTTGGAAGTTACCAGAAGAAATTTAATGACATGCAAACTCTGTTGGAGTTTTAGTTTTATTTATTGATACTCCATCTATATGCATAAATGAGATGTAATCATGTACCAAAGTACATTTATCTACTGTTTCATGTCTAGGAATAGGGAAAAAAAACCAGCTTTAAATGAAAACCATTTGTTTTATCTTCTTTTCTTGCCTAAAGCCAACAATTGATTGACTGTTGTAATATGAATTTAGAGGTAACTAAAATCCCAATATTGTAGAAACTACATTACTGTATAACCTAGCAGTTCTTAGTGATGTGCACAAAAGCCAAATATGTTTTCAGTTGCTCAGTGTATTGTGAAAAGTCTAGTGAGGCCTTTTTTTTTTTTTCATCTTCCAAATTTTCCATGGGCTTTGAGTTACGTCTCAAGGAGCATGTTGTAGTTTTGCAAGTCACCTGTCACAGTGAGGAGCTCACACTGATGCTTTGTCGTCATTGTTTCCTTACACCATTTTCCTTCAGTTTATATTTACCAAGACAATCTTCAGTAGCATTTGATAAAAAGAGAGTAAAGCTTTACATTCTCTGTGTGGTACAATTTTTGTTGCTGCCACTTCTGAAATGTTCCGGCAGGAAAACTTTTAGGTCCTTATTCTATAACCATAGCTGCTTGTGGTTCTTTTGTCCTGCCATTGCTCCTCAATGAAGGAAAGGTTTTGTTTTGTTTTATTTTGTGTGTATGTGTGGTGTTCTATTTGTTTTAAACTCAGAGAGTTGTTTTTTTTTTTTTTTCCCCCCCTATGCTCTTAGCTTCTTTGAGATGGCAATGTAAGCTATTTACTCTGGAAAAACTGCCTTTTTTTTTTTTAAAGGTAGTAATCAGATACAGATTTATTTGAAACTAACATGCACTGCATTGTTTTCACTGTTTTAAAAAATTCATAATTTTATAAAAGCTAATTAATTATATGCTAAAGATTATGATTAATGTTTTTCTGTTTTTACAGTGGATTATTCTAATAAGATAATAGTCACTTATGTACATTTTGGGGAGTATTAATTTTCACTTTGTGATTTTGTTCTCATTTAAAATGTTTTTACGTTACTGTTAAAAAACAATCTTCCAAGAGATGATAATAAGAAATAGATAGGTCAACTCTATTTCTACTGAACTCCGATTCTTGGAGACGTGTGGGAAAAGAGGATTGTAGTCAGTGAACTACAACATTCATGATCATTAGCATCAGTACTACGTAGGAGAAAGACATTAAAATTTAAAAAGTCCAGAGAAATAGAGATCTGTTTTTTATCTGTGCAAATGATGAACACAGCCACATTTAAAAAAATTACTTTCAACTGTTAAATCTGTTTGCAGTTTTTAAATTTATGAAAGGAAAATATCTCCAAAATCTTTGCACCAAGAAATACAAGCATAGTAATTTATGCCAGAATTGTAAAAAAGAGTATTATGAGAAGCCTAAGGGTAGTATTTCTTCTTTCTTTGGGAACAGAAAGTTGGCAAATTGTTCATTATTTTTCCTCATGAAGAAATAACAATGATGACAGTAAGAGAAAAATACTGTATACAAGACCCAGTGATGAGTGCTTCATGTACATTTTCTCTCTAATCCTTCCCAAAGTACACTATGTCATTACTGTTGCTATCAACTAGATTTGAAGATTGATGTCACTGGAAAATCAGAAACAGAACAGAGCATATGGTCAAGTCAATGAGATTCCAGAGTCTAAGATGTTAACTCTGAAGAGACAGAGCTTTATATTGGAAGAGACAATAACTTTGATGCTTCTTTTTCTCTTTCTATATTAGCACATATACTTTACCCTTACTCCTTTTCCCTACAAATAAATCTTTTCTATGACTATAATGATAACTGCAACTTTTGCCCTCATGTAAATGTTGGGAGCTGATAAATCTGAGGTACATAGATGCTACAACATAAAATATATGTATGTTTATTTTCCTTATAAAATGTTTAGTAATAAAGCTGATTATATTATTGAGAAAATTGGGCAGTTTAATAAAGTTTTAAAGGAATTCTTCATCAGCCAATAGTAATCTGAATTTATTTCATGGCAGCCTATTTTTAGCATAGAGCTTCTCTGTTTATTATAAACATGCTGTTGAGTTTACACGTTGCTATTCAATGTTTGGAACCCATGTGAGAGCTTAAGAGCAGTCTCCTAAAAATGGTTGATTTTTAGTTGTTCAATAAATACCAGTAACCAAAACAATTTTAATCCAAAAGTACTGTAAAATTCTTAAGATGCCTAATTCATTGGATAACCCCATCTGCATTAGTTGAATAGACATATGTCTGTGACCATTTATTGGAAAAGATGTCTATCTGGGGCCCATGGGAAAAGATCAAGGATGAGACAGATATTTTGTGTCTTGATCCCTTGTTCCTTCATTTGTTCAGGTTTATAAAGATCTAGGAAGTACATGACTATCCTTTATAACATATCCTATTGATAGATATTTCATGATTCTTCACATGAATAGAGACATTTGAATATGTGGAATAAAGGCTGATTTCAAAGTTACCTATTTGACTGCAAGGCTTGTATTTCATCACCTTCAAGACTAGAAAAATATATTTGACACTTAAGAAAAAATTCCCTCGATTTATTTGGCAAATGATAAAAAGAATTTGTTCATTTTTTAGATAATGTTGATAACCTTTTATTTGAAATAATATGTAGACAAATTAGATAGCATTCTATTTTTACTTCAGAAGTTACTGTCATTTGCCAAGGACATGTATTGTTAAAATAAACATTAACAAACTATCATATATATTAAATTCTATAGCAGTCTTCTTGTCTGCCCATTATATGCTGCCAAAATTATGGTCCTAAGCAAAGAATGCAAATTGGATCATTAACACTGGAAACAGAAATGAAGATATTGATTGGAATGAATTATGTTAGATTTAATGAAAGCTTGGCAAAAATTGATTCTGCTCACTAATATAAATGCCCTAGCTAAATGAGCAAGCTACTTTCTGTTCTCAAAACAATCGCAAAATACATAAGGAACAAAGAATATGAAACAAGATTGAATTCAAGTAAAATGAAACGAAAGAACGTATAATAGTGAAATAAGATTAGTAAGAACATGTACAGGCATGGTTAACACAATGTCTTTGTGATTTTCTTAGTACTATAGGACATAGGT